>NC_140595.1:179488301-180688301 GCF_964204655.1 Triturus cristatus
GAGGATCCGGCGGAAGAGCAGGCGCAGGAGGCAGCGGAGTCCGCTGAGGCCGCAGCGGGGACAGATGTTCCGAAGCCCCATCACTCCTTGCAGGAGAGCCCGCACCATCACTGTCCGGGCTCTCGGCCACCCTTCTCTTCTTGGAGGGCCTGTCCCGTGTTGAAGTCACCGACGGGGAACGTCCTCGTCTCCCCGATCCCCGACTGGAGATCGTAATCACTGAGGACGTGTTCCCCGATGTCCTAGACGTCGAACTGTACGTCGACCTCGTCCGGCGTCTCTTGGCCGGTCGTCGCCCCCTCGACGTTGAACGCCGTCTCGAAGTCGAGCGCCCTCTCGACGTCGAACCATGCTTCCTCGACCTCCGTCGCCGCAGCGTCGACCTCTGCTTCGACGTCGACCTCTGGCGCCTCGACGGCGACGACCTCTGGCGCCTCGACGGCGACGACCCCTGGCGCCTCGACGGCGACCTGTGCCTAGACGGCGACCTGTGCCTCGACGGCGACCTGTGCCTCGACGGCGACCTGTGCCTCGACGGCGACCTGTGCCTCGACGGCGACCTGTGCCTCGACGGCGACCTGTGCCTCGACGGCGACCTGTGCCTCGACGGCGACCTGTGCCTCGACGGCGACCTGTGCCTCGACGGCGACCTGTGCCTCGACGGCGGGCGCCGGGATCTCGGCGTCGACTCCGTCAGCGTCGAGCCACGGGTCGACGGCGAAGGCGGTGAGTGCAGTCCGCCACGGGGCTCAGTACGACGTCGATGGGGTGTCGACGTTAGCGCCGGCGACCCGGTCCCGGGACTCGCCGGCCCCTCTCTCGACGTCGAACGCCGAGGCTGCCGCGACCCAGAGCCCTGGATCGACGGCGAACATACCTGTGCCTTCTCCCTCGCCGTCGACGCCTTCGACGCCGAACGCGACCTACCAGCCGGTAGGCACCGTTTCTGCTCCCTGCTCTGTCTGGAGGTCCCTCCAGAGGCTGAAGCATGGGCGGAGGAGGGGGAATGAGACCCTCCATGCCCCGAAGTCCCACCGGTCCTCTGCTGCTCCTGACCCTGAAGACGAATCTTCTCCCTGTCCCTCAGGGTCCTTTTGGAAAAGTTTTTACAGATGACACATGTAGCTGGGACATGTGAGGACGACAAGCAGAGGATACAAACATCATGTGGGTCCGTCTTGGCCTTTTTCCTCCCACACTCAGGCCATTTATCGAACAAAGCCATGCTAAGAGTGGGCCAAAACTGCTCCAGATTGCAGGCAGTAGTAGACAAAGGCTCTAGACGTCGAATGAAAACACTATTTATCCAAAAAATCCAACTTTATCAAATAAACCACCCAAAAGGGTAGAGCTCCAGGGTCCTGCTAGCAGGAGCCGGAAAAAAGAACTGAAAGTAACTTGCTTGGGCTGTGCATCCTGGGATACCGGGGGAGCCTGGAGAGTTTCTTAAAGGCACGGTATCCCTTTAGCAGACACATAATGACAGCCTATAGGGCTTGTCTGTCCACCCCTTCCTCTCTATTGTTTAAAGGGATTTTGGTGAAGGGAGTGTGATACAATAAAGGAACATGTCAGATGTGAATAAAAATTACATTTAAACTTCATTTTGGCTGTTGTTTTCACTTCAGAGGAAGTGCTGGCCAGTGCAGCCGTGTTGTTAGTAGGCTGTATTATTTTTGTCTGTCTCTTAAGTGTCTTTGCAGGTTTGCAAATGCAGGACAGCTTAAGAGATATTTTGATTGCTCCGGGGTCCCCGCACATGGGCGGGACTATTCATAGATTATGACTATACACAGAGATCCCCTACTACAGAACCAAACACCCAATTGTAGCGCCTGACTCTGAGGGTAGCGTTGCAGAGCAGTCTGAGGCTTACTCAAGGGAGGTGGTGTGGGCTAGTAATCGCCATTTGCAGGTGCGCAGAAATAACACTATTGTCCAGTCTGTACTTTGCTTTATAAAAGAGTACATTTATTAAACACACACACACTACTCAATACTATGCACCAATTTACAAATATACATAAGCTGTTGGAATTACTTTGTGACATTGCATAACATCTCCACCCCTCCCGCAAGGGGGGAGGGGGGGATCTAGTACCACCACTCCCATGTATGGACATCAACTTGCCCCCAATGCAGTTAGTTGAACGTAACCTGGAGCAAGGGCCCTGCGCACTGGCACGACACCCCCCCCCCACCCCACCACCCCACCACCATTATCTCAACAAACATTTAAAATAGGTAACCCTGCCTTGGTGTTAGTTGCACTGCCCCATCCGGGGTGGTGTCCCTCTATGCGCACAGCGCTATGGGGTAACGAAGTTACCAGTCTTCTCAGACAGAAATTTAATCAAAAGTTCATTTATTCATGATGGAAAATAGGTTTGCCATATTATAAACTTCATATGTTGAATCACAACGGTACCAACGGATATCCTCTATGCATTTCGGGTGAAAACCCTTCATCAGGAGGAATCCTATAACAAAAAATAGGAGATCATGTGGCTTGCCCCCTTGGGAAATTATGAGATTTAAACAAACCATGCTAAAAAAGTGTATGACATATCCCATCCAAGGTATCGGAAATTGAAAAAGTAATTGGAGTATGAAGACACGCAATTGTGAGGAGTCACCCAAAGGTGTATCCTGAAAAGGTGACAGTGCTAAAGTTCGCTGGTGTAAATAATA
The DNA here is from genome assembly GCF_964204655.1 of Triturus cristatus. NCBI lineage: Eukaryota > Metazoa > Chordata > Amphibia > Caudata > Salamandridae > Triturus > Triturus cristatus. The sequence goes on from NC_140595.1 coordinate 179,490,993, forward strand.
CGGCGAAGAAGCGTAGTGATGGTAACTTGAATAATAATACACGAGTGAAGTTTGATAGTAAAAAACACGAGTGAAATTAGATGGTGAAAAACACCGCGTGTGAAGTTATGCGTATGTAAAGCTAAAATAAGTTCAACGCATAAAAAGAGTGCTCGGGCGCTGTAGTCATAATGGTGAATGGAACAAACACTAGTGCACGGGTGAAATTTAATGGTAGAAAACACCGCGTGTGAAATTATACATATGTAATGTTAAAGTGGGTTCAGCGCATAAAGAGAGTGCTCAGGCGCTGCAATCGTGATAGTAAATGAAACGAGATCAACCACCAAAGTTAGAAAAGAAAGTTACCTCGGTTCGTTGGTTAAACGTGCATAACGAAAATGTGCCGATCCGGAAGACCGTTAGTTACGAGAGTCGCCATATTAAATAGGGAAGTAAGTAGTTAGCAAGAAAAGAGGACTCAAAGTACAGTGGCCATCTTTGAGAAGCAAAATGTATTAGTAGTTGTAATAGTATCTAATGGCGAGTGTGAACGAATATATAGCAGGTGAAAAACGAATCAAAGGAAAAACGAGAGTATTACTGATAACGGAAGATTAGTAAGGTGACTGTATTTAAATGCAGCTTGAAGGTGTCAGAAGTCAAATGTTGGATGGAAGGAATGTCAAGAACAATAAAGTTGGGAAAAAAAATAATAAAGTTGGGAAAAAATGTTAGGAAATAAAGGTTAAGAAAAAGGTTAAAACCAATGATGATCCAAGAATCACGAAAAGGAATAAGTTGAAAAAACAAGTAATGTTGGAAAAAATAGGAAAGAGTCAAAGTATTATAGAATTAAATGAAAACATTGATCTATAAACTTTCACGTAGGCATCAATACAAAGTCAAATGAAGCAACTGAGTTCGAGGCGGTCATTCAGACCGTAGGGCACCATCGAGTTCATTTTGTATATCCAAGATGTTTCTCTTTGGATCAAAAATTTCCGGTTATCACATCCTTCTCTTAATGGGACTGTCTCACACACTAGGAAGCGTAATTGACTGACATTGTGTTTGTGTTCATTGAAGTGTGTTGCTACTGTAGATTTGAGATTGTTATTGCGAATATTGCTTTTATGTTCGTTTAATCGTATTTTCATCTTTCTTTCCGTCTTGCCAATGTACGGAAGGCCGCATGGACACTTCAACATGTAGACGACGTTTTTAGAATCACAGGTTGCTGAAACAAAAAGTTTGATGTTATGGCCCTTGGTTGGGTGCTGTATGTGGTTGCCTTTAATGATGTTGTTGCAGTTACCACAGTTATGACAGGGTGTGGTGCCCTTATATTCAGAAATGCACTGTGGGGAGCGTATAGGTTTTAATAAATCCATGAGATTCTTACTCCTTTCATAGGCGAACAGCGGTTGGTCTGAGAAAATCTGATTGAAGTCGTGCTCCATTCGTAACAAGGGCCAGTGCCTGAGAATGGATTTTCGTATGTTGAAACTTTCAGTTGAAAATTTGGTGACCATAACCAATCTAGGATGTGGTTCTAAAGATGTTGGTTGGTTGCTCGCCATTAGATACTATTACAACTACTAATACATTTTGCTTCTCAAAGATGGCCACTGTACTTTGAGTCCTCTTTTCTTGCTAACTACTTACTTCCCTATTTAATATGGCGACTCTCGTAACTAACGGTCTTCCGGATCGGCACATTTTCGTTATGCACGTTTAACCAACGAACCGAGGTAACTTTCTTTTCTAACTTTGGTGGTTGATCTCGTTTCATTTACTATCACGATTGCAGCGCCTGAGCACTCTTTATGCGCTGAACCCACTTTAACATTACATATGTATAATTTCACACGCGGTGTTTTCTACCATTAAATTTCACCCGTGCACTAGTGTTTGTTCCATTCACCATTATGACTACAGCGCCCGAGCACTCTTTTTATGCGTTGAACTTATTTTAGCTTTACATACGCATAACTTCACACGCGGTGTTTTTCACCATCTAATTTCACTCGTGTTTTTTACTATCAAACTTCACTCGTGTATTATTATTCAAGTTACCATCACTACGCTTCTTCGCCGTATTATTTACACCAGCGAACTTTAGCACTGTCACCTTTTCAGGATACACCTTTGGGTGACTCCTCACAACTGCGTGTCTTCATACTCCAATTACTTTTTCAATTTCCGATACCTTGGATGGGATATGTCATACACTTTTTTTGCATGGTTTGTTTAAATCTCATAATTTCCCAAGGGGGCAAGCCACATGATCTCCTATTTTTTGTTATAGGATTCCTCCTGATGAAGGGTTTTCACCCGCAATGCATAGAGGATATCCGTTGGTACCGTTGTGATTCAACATATGAAGTTTATAATATGGCAAACATATTTTCCATCATGAATAAATGAACTTTTGATTCAATTTCTGTCTGAGAAGACTGGTAACTTCGTTACCCCATAGCGCTGTGCGCATAGAGGGACACCACCCCGGATGGGGCAGTGCAACTAACATTATCTACCGACCTTGGTTCAGGGGTCGCTCCTCTAGCAGCACGCCATTACCTGTTAAAGATTCAACGATACTTTGATAAACAATTGGTGTGCGTGGTATCTCATCTCCTGAACCCTGCCTTGGTGACACATAACCCTGACTGAGCATTTCCTACTGACCATAAAGCATGCACCTCTATATCTTAAGGGCTTGCAGTCTGGGTTCTTCACCTTAGCGCAGCAGCAAGAATACATGTTTAAGCAACACTTTAGAATGACAGAACTCATCACATTTGTGGATCGCTTGAATGCATTGCAATTACAGCCCTCAAAGGCATCACAGATGAAATCCCAAGATTACGCATATACAGCCAGACACCCTAGCAGGAATGTCTGGCAACATAAGCTAACGACTCCTCTCCACGAAGAGTAGATGGGTGGGGCTACAGGCTCATCCATCAGCAGCTATCATTGGGTGCCAGGCTGCACCAAGGAGGGAAGGCAGCGAGGGGGGGGGGGGGGATTGGGGGGGGGGGGGGAAGCTTTTTCAGAGACCATGTGGCTAGAGACCCTGGACGATGCCATATTGAACAAACCCAGAGGCTGGGCAAGAGGGCCCCATGTAATCTTACTTTAATGAAGTGCAGACTGGACAACCAATTATTGAGTGTTATTTCTGCACACCACAAATGGCAAATGGCGATTACGAGCCCACACCACCTCCCTTGACTAAGCCTCAGACTGATCTGCAACACTACCCTCAGAGTCAGGCGCTACAATTGGGTGTTTGGTTTACAGTGAAGGACAAATGTAGTCATGTAATTTGTGCAGAACTCACAGATGCTCCCTCGTTTTCGAACACCCATCATAATACATTTTTTTTTAGTTGGAGCAACTCTCTAAAAGGAAAATGATACTTACTGTAGGAAAGTGGGTTCCTTTTGCAGTCACCCCTCCACTTTTTGACAGACAACACTGCACTTTCACTTGATGTGCCAATCTGGTTCCCAGGGGCTTTGTTCTTTTGCCAAAACTAACCCAATTGGCTTCTCTGGCAACAGGCCAGCCCCTGGTATATGGCACCACAGGTACCCAGGGCACTATGGCCAGGGAAGATCTCCAAGGGCTGCACCACTTATTGTGCCACAGTTGGAAGACCTGTACCTTTACACAAAAACACTGCCTTTGAGGGCTGCGTGTATTGGTGCAGAACAAAGTGAAGTCGACATGGCACAAATCCCTGTGTAACATGCCTACAACCCACTGCTCTAGCATTGATCAGTCACCCCTCTTGTTGGGTGTCCTATGTCAGTGATAAGAGTACAGCTGCATGAGCCCTGTACCCCTACAGTGTCTAAGTCCATTGTTCGACATTGTAAGCGCAGTGCTGCCATTAAGAGTATATGGTGCTGGGAGCTTGTCATTATAAACTCCACAGCACCATAACAGCTACACTGAAAACAGAAAAGTTTGGTATCAAACTTCACAGCACATTAAACCCACACGGACGACAGTGTGGGATTTAATGAAAAATGCATAAAGAGGGCATTTCAGAGATGCCACGTGAAAAAACTACCAACCTCTGGTGGGTTCCCCGACTGGAACTCACCAGCCTCCCACCACAAGACATGTTTCTGTAGCACTAAGGTGGGAGCCCTCGCTATCGGAGCCCAGAAACAAAGCTTTTCCTGGGCGGAGGTGTTCACTCCTCCCCAGGCCAGGAAGAGCAATCTGTGGCAGGGGAGCTTGGCCTGCCAGCCTTTGTAATGCGATCCCCAGCCTCTCCTGCTATCGGGAGCAGGCCCCCTTCCTGTCTCCCCTCCTTTCCGGCGGGAAGAGGGGCAGGAAAAACAAGCAAGCCCAGAAGATGTGCCCACCTCTGCCAACTCCACCCCTCAGGTGGGGGAGGCGAGGTGAAGCCCCCTCTTCAGTGCCCGCCATCTTGCAGATAGCAGGCACTCCCCAATCAGGATTAGGAATTGTGTCAACTCCCCCACGTGGGGTTGGCACACCAAGGGTGCTTCGCCCAAAGGTTAGTAGACCCCTAAAACGCCCCCTAAATACAGTATCTGATAGACATCTAGCCGCAGGCAGATTCCTTAACTTATAATATCCCTAGGCGTCAGACTGGATCCGGAAAACTTTTCCTGCAGCAGCACCTCTGCGCGCCGGGGGGATGGTCCACCCTGACATTGTCCCCAGACATGACGTCAGTTGAGCCATATATGCCCCTCCCAGCGCGCTGTCAGTTCTCTTCTCAGAGTTCGAATGCTGATGCTGGAAAACCAGCAGTTCCTTGGCCTGGTTTTTGGGCCTTCTCAACACCATGTGTGCCGCTTACGGTGATCTTCAACCTGTGCTGCTACCAGTCATTCCTCTCGTGAGGAGCCGGTTAAAGGCATACAGCATCATTGGTATCCACCCTTTCCGGGTCTTGGGGCAACACGTGCCCAAATGGAGACCTATTCTAAGGCACTCCAGGCTTGTTTCCAGTCGCCCCCCTCCCCCTGGTTCGTCTTCGGGCCCCACAGAAGTAGCAGGCACTGTGGCCGGGTCATCGTCTGTGGACGTTTCCCCGACACCGGCTGTGTGTGTCGACTCTGGAGCAGACACGACGCCGACAAGCGAGGGCCCGGAGCACGGCCATCCCAGTCGTTCAGCGCATAGCCCTGTAGGGCTCCCAGCGCCAACGTCTCAAGCGGCGCCCACGACGCTGGCACGGGCCTCGGCGGCGACGACCTCGGCGCCGGGTACTGCCTCAGGCTCAACGCCTTGTACTCTCTCCAGGGAGGTTGTCTGCGTCCTGGCGACGGCTTCCCTTGGTGGTGGATACTAACCCATTTTTGACCCAGACCCTCTTCGGGTGACCCGGTTAATCGGGCTATTGCCCGTAGGTACCGCCCGGCACCAGGTGACCCTCTCTGTCTCTTCATCCGCCTGCTCAAGGCCTAGTTCAGCTAGCTTTTAATTTGCACTCCTCACACTCTTTACCATTGTTATCTCCCACGAGTGTGTCTCGGTGGCTGGATGATTGTGGCCGCTGGCTTCTCGCCTCCCCTAGCGCAGGCCTCCGGGCTTTTAATACAGCCTCTGCGTTTGCACGTGCATCTACCGCTCTTTGGGACTCAGTTTGAATATGCTACTTACCAGTATGCATCTGTTCTTGGCATGCAGGGCTGCTGACATTCATATCTGTGCATAGATCGCCGCCTAGTGTTGGGTCCGGATGTTTGCACGTTGTTGTCCTGGAAGAGTCTTCGAAGTATCCTGAGATAGGTGACTCCTCCCCTGGACCACAGTGCGCATGGGCATCCTCTCCATCCCCAGATTGTTTTTCGCCATTGTGGCAGTGATGGAGTAGATACAGGAAGTGATGACCATGCTATACAGTAATTCTGAGAGCTGCAGCTGCTACAGGCGCCGGGGAGGAGGGTGGGCGATATGAATGTCAGCAGCCCTACATGCCAAGAACAGATGCATACTGGTAAGTAGCATATTCAGTTCGAGGCATGTGGGCTGCTGAATTCATATCTGTGCATAGAATACATAGCAGTACCTCCTATTAGCGGCGGCTACCAGTGCCAGCTGCAGCAGTCTGAAAAAGAGTTTTGAGAACAGCCTGTCCTACAGCTGCCTGCTGTTTTGAGTGTACATCTACACAGTAGTGTTTGGTAAATGTATGTATAGTGGACCATGTGGCTGCTCTACATATTTCCTGTAAAGGAATGTTTCCCAGGAAAGCCATGGATGCCCCTAACTTACGTGTTGAGTGGGCTCGTGGGGGAAAGTCAGTTCAATAGTTTAATTCATGTGGAACTGCGATATTACTTTAGGCATGAATTTGGGGTTGGTACGCAGTACGACCCTGTTTGCGTGAACCTGTATGAATTGCTCTTGAATGGTTAGTGCCTGGAGTTCACTAACTCTTCTTAACAAAGTGATTGCGACTAGGAAAGCTACTTTCCAGGTGAGGAATTGAATCTCACATGAGTGGAGAGGTTCGAAGGGTGGACCCATTAGTCTGGTGAGGACCAAGTTGAGGTTCCACATTGGTGCTGGCGGGTGTCTTGGGGGAATTACTCGTTTGAGTCCCTCCAAGAAGGCTTTGATGGCAGGCATTCTGAATAAAGAGAGGTGCTGCCTGTTCTGGAGATCGGCTGCTATTGCGGTTAAATGGATGCGTATTGAGGTGTATGCCAGATTGCATCGGTATAGGTGTAAGAGGTAACAGATAATGTTTTGAATGGATGCGTCTAGCGGGTTGATGTCATTGTGGGTGCAGTAAATGACAAACCTCTTCCATTTAGCTGCATAGCAAGCTCTGGTAGTGGGTCTCCTGGCCTCCTGGCCTCCTTGATGATCTCCATACAGTCAGGTGGCAGGTTTAGGTAGCCAAACTCTAAGACTTCAGGAGCCAGATCGCCAGGTTCAGCTGTTGCGGATCTGGGTGCTGAATTTCGCCATGGCTCTGAGTTAGGAGTGCAGGTTTTATCCGCAGCCTTTGATGCGGCACCACGGAAAGTTCCAGAAAGGTGGTGTACCATGGCTGGCGCGCCCATGTGGGAGCAACTAGGATGAGTGTCAGAGTGCTGTCGCAGTTTGCGTGCCACCAGCGGTATTAATGGCGCTGGGGGAAAAGCGTACGCAAATCTGCCGGACCAGTTCATCCATATCGCATTGCCCTGCGATTGTGGATGTGGGAACCTGGCGGCAAAGCTTTGGTATTTTGCGTTTTCGTTTGTGGCGAATAGGTCTATCTCTGGATGACCCCACTGCTGGAAGTACGGTTGGAGTACTGATGGGTGTAGCTCCCACTCGTGCATCTGGTGGCTGTGTCTGCTGAGCAGATCCGCCATCTGGTTGTCCTTGCCCGGGAGGTGTTCCGCCATGAGGAATGTTCCTCTGAATGGCCCACTTCCACATGCTCTGAGCCAGATGAGACAACTGTGGAGAGTGTGTTCCTCCCTGCTTCTGTATGTAGTACATGGCAGTCATGTTGTCCGTCCGGATCAACACGACTTTGTTGCACAAGTGTACTTTGAATGCCTTCATGGCCAGGAAGATCGCCATCAGTTCCAGAAGGTTGATGTGCATCTTCTTTTGCTGTGTTGTCCATAGTCCCTGCACTGTGTAATTGAGTACATGAGCTCCCCATCCCTGGAGAGACGCGTCCGCCGTCAGTATTATTTGTGGAACAGGCTCTTGGCACGGTCGGCCTTTGCAAAGGTTTTGTGGATTCCACCAATGCAGAGAGTTGTATGCCCGACCGCTCACCAACACTAGGTCTTTTAATTGCCCGTGAGCCTGATTCCATTGACGTGCTAAGCACTCCTGAAGCGGGCGCATATGTAGTCTCGCGTGCGGGACTATGAAAATGCAGGAGGCCATCATGCCTATCAACTGCATGAACACTCTCGCAGGAAGGGAGTGTTGTGGTTTAAACTTTGAGATCAGCAGTTGCATGCTGTTGACCCTCACTAAATTTGGCTGAGCTGTGGCTGCCAGAGTGTCTATGGTCGCGCCCAGGTACTGTTGTACGGGTGCGGGTTGTAGATGTGATTTTGGGTAATTTAGTGACAATCCCAGACTGTGAAGGAGGTGAATGGTGAGGGACATGTGGCTGGCACATTGCTGGGCTGACTTTGCCTGAACAAGCCAGTCGTCCAGGTAAGGGTAGACGTGAATGTGTCGTCGCCGTAGATGTGCAGCCACTGTAGCTAGGCACTTGGTAAAAACCCTGGGTGCTGTTGTCACGCCGAAGGGGAGGACTTTGAATTGATAGTGCTGTCCCTGAATAGTGAACCTGAGATATTTCCTGTGTGATGGGTGGATGGGTATGTGGAAGTACGCATCTTTGAGGTCTAGTGTGGCTAGGAAGTCTCCCTGGCTGAGCAGCGGGAGAACCTGCTGTAGGGTGAGCATATGGAAATGCTCTGACAGAATGTAGTGGTTGAGGGGTCTGAGGTCTAGTATAGGTCTGAGCGACCCGTCCTTTTTTTGGGATTAAGAAGTACAGAGAGTACACCACTGTCCCATGCTGGTTGACGGGCACGACCTCTATTGCACCTTTTTGCAGCATACTTAGCACTTCCTTTTGCAATAATGCTAAGTGCTCTGCGGACATAGGACGGTGCTTTGGCGGCATTGTGGGTGGAGTGGATGTTAATTCGAGACAGTAACCGTGCTGGATAATATCCCTGACCCACCTGTCCGTGGTGATTGCTTTCCACGTGGACAGGAACCGCTGTAGTCTCCCCGCGACAGGTGTTATGTGGTCGGGGGGAAGGGAGAGGGCGTCACTGTTTGTTCTTGGGTGAGGACCTGGTGTTGCCGTAACCGCGTCCTCTGCCCTTGGTGCTGGTGCCACGATATCCACCTCTGTTTTTATCGTAGGTGCTCTGTGTGCTCCGTTTATTGTATTGCTGCTGTGACCCCTGTCCTCTAGCTGCTCCCCTATTCCCGGGGCGACGAAAGGAGCCACTACGAAATGTCTGCGTTTGCAGCGCCCCCATTGACTTTGCAGTGTCAGTGTCCTTTTTTTTTTTTTTAAGGTGGTGTCAACTTCTGGTCCGAATAAGTAGTCTGGGTTGACTGGCTGATTTAGGATGTTTTGAATCTCTGGTTTGAATCCGGAGATTCGTAACCAAGCGTGTCGGCGTAACATGACGCTGGTGTTTATCGCCCTCGCAGCTGTGTCGGCAACATCTAGTGCGCACTTAATGGATGCGTTTGTAAGAAGTTGTCCCTCTCTGATGAGGAGCTCCGCTGCCTCTTTGTATTCGTCTGGCAGATGTTGGAGTATTGACTCTAGCGTGTCGTAGTGTGAACGATTATAGCGAGCTAGGAGGGCCTGTGTATTGGCAATGCGCCAGATGTTTGCTGCTTGACCTGCAATCCTCTTGCCTGAGGTCTCCAGCACTTTGGACTCCTTGTCTAAGGGAGGAGCATCACCTGTTTGGGAGTGTGCTCGTTTGCGAGCGTTAGCAACCACCATGGAGTCCAGAGGTAACTGACCTCTAATGTACATAGGGTCCCTGGGCGCAGGCTTGTATTTTTTTTCAATCCTGGGGTTCAGCACCCGTGCCCTGGTTGTTTCCTTGAAAATGTCCTTTGCTGGCTTGAGGACACCTTTCAACATGGGCAAAGTCTTGACAGTCCTCTCAGAGGAGGCGAAAGTGTCCACTAGGAAGTCGTCCTTAACTGTGTCAGAGTGGAGTTGCACCCTATGATTGGCTGCCGCACGTTCTATGAGGGCATTGAAGGCAGCAGTGTCCTCTGTGGGAGATGTTTTTGCGCCGTAAAGCTGCGTGTCCTGGGTATCTGTTGCGGTACCCAGGTCTGCAGGGTCATCCCAAGCTTGATCTGGGTCCTGCTGCTCCTCAGGATCTATATCCCTAGGGTAGGTGGTATCATCACCCAAGTAATCCTCCATTGCGTCCGTGTCGTAGGGCGTCGGAGAAAAGGACTGGGGATCCGGATAGGAAGTATGCAGGCGTTCGTATAGAACCGATTCCGACTCTGCTGGCAGTTTCTGCTTCAGAGGGATTCTGTAAGAGTCCAATGCTCGCTCTGGCGTGGCCTTCCGTTTTCGGAGCACGAGTCTGCCGGTGTCGGCGTCGATGAATTGGGACGGTGAAGGCTCAGTAGGGGAGTGTCCAGTAGATGGGGACCTCGTCTGGCGGACACGTGTTCAGATCTCGAACATCTTCGGTGCCGTGGACAGCAGCAAACCAAAAGTGATGTTGGCTGGTGCCGGAGGTGCCTTTGGAGCCTTTTTCGGGTCGGGGCCCGACGTGGAGTGGAGGGCTGTCCGTTCTTTGATGCGTTGCAATGACGCCGCAACTTGTCGCACCGAGAACGCCGAAGGTTCTTTGGTGCCGAGTGGTTCCGTAGAGGTAGGCATTGGCTGCTTCGGAGCCACAGGCTCGTCAAGTCGAGGAGAGGTAGTAGCGGTCGACGGAGTCGATGACCTGACCCGTGTCGCTGCCTTGGAAGTTGACTCCGATGGAGCGGCCATCTTAACTTTGGTAGTCGGGGCCGACTGCTTCGGTGCCGGGGGCCGAGGCGCTTTTGTGGGACCGACGGGCCTCTTTTTCGGGTCGGTACCGACATCCGCTGCAGCGAGTTTGGCGCCGAAATCCCGTTTAGTGCGTTCGGAGCCGATGGTCTGTGCTGGCGCCGAAGGAGTGGAGGTCTTCGAGGGCTTCGAGCCGACCACTGCCAGTTTCACTTTCAGTTTCTGTGGAACTGGTGCGACGATTGGTTTCGGTTTCGTTGAAGGGAAACCAGTCTTTTTCGGTAATAAAGGCTCCTGCTGGATGTTCGAGGACGGGCCTGAAGGCGGGGCCGAAGAACTTTTGGATTAATCTCGGGTAAGGCCTGAAGGCGATCCCTTGACCGGAGCCGTAGAATGACGCACTTTGATAGCCTCCGTTTCGACGGGTAGGCCCTGCTCTTCACCAGAGCTATCTTCTTCGGCCCCGAAGGCCTCATCGTAGTCCCCTACCTCATCGTCGGCTTCTTCCCTGTGAAAAAGCGCTTCATCGGCGTCTTCCGATTGGGAATCGTGTTCGGAAGCGGGGCTGGAGTTTATTTCTTCCACGCTTTCAACATCTTCGTCCTCGGTGCTGAAGATGTTGGCCGGGGCCGGTGCAGATTGCTGCGCTTTTAATCTTGCTGCCCGTCGATTCCGGAGAGTCTTCTTGGATCGGAATCGGGCACAGGCCATACATGTCGATTCGTCGTGATCCAGCGAGAGGCATTTGTTGCACACCGGGTGGACGTCGATGTGTGGATATTTGGCGTGTCATAAAGGACACCGCTTGAATGGGGTCCTCGATTCCATCGTCGATGTAATGTCGATGGTCGGATTAAACGGATCCGAAAAACTGGAAGAAGTTTCTAAAGAACAAGTTACTTACCTTCGGTAACGATGTATCTGTAAGATACATTAGTTAGTTAGATTCCTCACCTTAGAATATCCCCAGGCGTCAGACTGGATCCGAAAGATTTTTCGTCAGCAATACCCCTTGCGCGTCGCTAGGCGTCGTCTGCGGCTCCGCGTCAGTCGTTGGCGTCGTGCGCCGGAATGACGTCGGAGTACTTATACGCCGCCCTCGCGCGCTGACGTCCGTTCTTGTACATAGCTTTCCGCGCCAGGAACGCAGAGCCATGCAAGAGACCGACACTGGTGCCAAAAAATTCTAGGGCCCTGAAAGGGATAGCCTTAACCCTAGATGTCAGTTCCCAGAACGGGGAGGATGGGTGGGTCGGTGAGGAATCTAACTAACTAATGTTTCTTACAGATACATTGTTACCGAAGGTAAGTAACTTGTTCATCTGAAAGAAACACGTTAGTTAGATTCCTCACCTTAGAATAGATACCCAAGCAATACCATCCCCGGTGGTGGGTCTGCGAACCAAGATCACACCAGAAAGTCCTGGAGGACAGAACGGCCAAAGAAGCCATCCTTTCGGACTTGGCTGTCAAGACAATAGTGTCTGGCAAACGTGTGTAGCGAAGCCCACGTCGCCGCCTGACAGATGTCCTGCAAAGGGACACCCCGTCCCAAAGCAGTAGTAGCCGCTGTGGCCCGAGTAGAATGGGCGCGCAGCCCAACAGGAGGGTCCTTTTTTGCCAAGGAGTAACAAATTTTGATGCACAAAACGACCCACCTAGAGATGGTCCGTTTGTGCAGAGGTCCCTGCGGCACTGGTGACCAGAGCCGCCGCCGGAGCCGGCGGCAAGGGAGGCCCATCAACTGGGAACGCGGGGCCCCGAAGGTGCACCAGCGGGAGCCCGAGGCCTAAAGAGGCGGTCCATGGCTGCAAGAAAATCTTGCACCTGGGAAGGAGTCGCCAACGGACCCGGGTAAGGTGGGTAAGGCCGCAGGACTCAGGCTCCAAAGGAGCCGCAGGGTGGTATCCCCTGGCCCCCTCGTCCGGAGACCGTCAAGGGGACGTCGTAGAGCGGAAACGCTTCTTCGACTTCTTATGACGTCTCTGACCCGAATCAGAGTGGGATGACTTCGACCCCAGGGAGCGATGACTATGGCTCCGTGAGCAATTACTCAAGCGACCCCTGGACCTCGAACGGCACAGACGACTGCCGGGCCTTCAGTAGCTTACGGGACCGCTCCCGCAAGGCCTTCGGAGCCATGGCCAGACAGTCGGAACATGACCGGGAGTCATGGTCGCTCTTCAGACAGTAGAGACAGACGCCATGGGTTCAGCCACTGACATCGTACGGCGCCCGGCCCCGCAGGATTTAATTCCAGGCATCCCTACGTGGCACCAGGAGTCAAAAAATAAAAAATAAAAATTTAAGATACAGTCTCAAAAGTTCAGTCAAAAAGTGACTAGGGTATGTGCTCTAACCGGATCTGCGCTTGCTGGCGTGGAAAAAGAAAGAACTGACAGTGCGCATGGGTGGCACCCAAGTAGTCTCCGTGATGTCATCTCGGCGCATACAACGCCAGCAACGGACACAAAGCCACATGACTCCACCTTCCGACGTGCAGGGGTACTGCTGACAAAAACTTTCCGGATCCAGTCTGACGCCTGGGGATATTCTAAGGTAAGGAATCTATCACTAACGAGTCTTTCAGATAAAAGGTCCATGACCCCCACCCTGCCCTGCTTGTTGCAGTACTACATGGCGGTGGTGTTGTCCGTAAACACCTGCACCAACTTCCCCTTGACAGAGGGAAGAAATGCTTTCAATGCCAAGCGAATCGCTCCGAGAAGTTTATGTGGAGCCCCGTCTCTGCCTTAGACCAGTGATCCCTGATCTCCATCTCTCTCATGTGGCCGCCCGATCCCAGAAGTGACGCATTCATCACAATTGTGAAATCTGGTTGGGTAAGGGAGAGAGGTCTGCCTTTGATCCAATCTCGGTTTGTTAACGATCACTCCAGATACTTAGCAGTCTCTCCTGAGATCTGAACCAAGTTGGTGAGATTTCCTCAGTGCTGTGCCCATTGGAACTTCAAGTCCCACTGCAGAGCCCGCATATGCCATCTGACGTGTCTTACCAACAGGATGCAGGAGGCCCAACAGCCTCAGTCAGTCTCACCGAAATCCAGGACAGAGGCTGAAATATCGGAAAAACCTGAATATCCCAGACTCGCTGCTCAGGAGGATAACCCAAAACTGCACTGTGTCCCGAACAGCTCTGATGAAAGGGAGCATCTGAGAAGAAGTCAGATGTGACTTTGGCACGTTTATAGAGAACCCCAGCGAATGCAGGAGCTACGCTGTAGTATGAAGGTGAGAGACAACCGCCTGGGGTCAGGATGCCTTCAACCGCCTGTCATCGAGATAGGACAAGACAAACCCCTAACCCGCGCAGATGAGCTGCAACCACCGCCATCACCTTGGTGAACGACCGAGGGGCACTGGTAAGGCCAAAGGGGAGCACGGTAAATTGAAAGTGCTCGTTGCCTACCTTGAACTGCAGGTAACACCTGTGGCCCGGCAGGATGGGAATGTGAAAATAAGCATCCTGCAGTACCAGCACTACCATCCAGTCTCCTTGGTCTAAGGCAAACAAGACCTGAGACAATGTGAGCATTTTGAATTTCTCCATTTTGAGGTAGAGCTTGACGGTCCAAACATCCAAAATGGGCCAAAGCCCCTTGTTGTTTCTCGGACTCAGAAAGTAGCGGGAAGAACAGCCACCGCCTACTTCTGAAACTGGAACCCTTTCTATAGCTCCTTTGGCCAAAATGGCTGCACCTTCCTTTTGGAACAGCTCTAAGTGATCCTCCGCCAGCTGTTCCTGACTCTGCAGAATAGTAGGAGGAAAAGCAAGGAAAGGATGAGAATAGCCCTCCTGGATGATCTGAAAGACCCACTTGTCTGATGTTATAGATCTCCAGCAGGGGAGATGACTAATTCTCCCACACACCGGAGGGGCAGAAGGGAATGCGCCCTGGGAAGTAGAGGTCTGCACCACCAAACTTTCTGGGGTGGGGTGTTGGCTAAGGAACTTTGGGTCGCTCGGTGCTAGGCGATGGAGGCGTACAATCGTCCTGTTCACAGGAGCCCTTCTGCTAGGCTTGGACTACGTTCCTAGTAGGACGTCCTTAAGTGCCTCATTAAAGGGCAAAAGGGTTTCAGAGGTGAAAGCCCTAGGTTGAAGCACTTCGGTCAGGAGATTAATCCTGACCTGCACTGAGTGCTGTTCCAGGCCAAGGACCTCAGCTGCCCTCTTAACCACCATAGCACAGGACAACCCCTCCTCCATAGCCACAGTAGGTGAAGACGGCATGCCAGAGTCTGGGGAAGTATCCAGACCACTGGCTTCCCCAAGTTCACCATACCAGTCCATTTTCTCCTCAGACACATCCTGGTTCTCTAAAGGGTCTCCAGACTCCTCCCATTCCTCTCCTGAGCCTAGCACGTCAACAAAGTGCGCAGGCGACAACAGAGAACCCCTGGGTTCTGTCGACATAGGAATCTGCGCCGTATGACGCTGTTCCAGCACCGTGTTACCGGGGGTGAGGATGGGGCTTGCGCCACCAACAACCGTCGGCAACGCCACAGGCACGACTTTGGGTTTGACACAGGAGAAGGTTGCGTTGGTACGACTGGCATCAAACCAGGTCCGAGATCGGACCCCTGAGGCGCCATGGCCAATGACGTCTAACCCGATGGGACCCCATCCGACCCCGCGGAGCCCGAGGGCTCACCAAAGGGGTCGTTCCACTCAAAAACGTGGCACATGGCCTTGCAAAAATCCTTCATTGAGGGGGACTCGCTCTGGCTTCCGGAAACCGAGGGAGGTGCAAAGTAGACCCTGGCTCCGCAGAACCATGCCTAGAGCGTCTGTGCTCCTTACCTCTTTCGACGACGGACGTCAGTTGAGGTGAAGTCGAAGTCTGCTTGGACTTCTTATTCTTGTGCCTCTTCCCAGAGTGTCCAGATGACCTCGAATGGGAGAAAGAGGACTTACGACTCCGTGAGGGATCCCGCAACCTCTTCTTTGACGGGATCGTGACCTCCTCAGAGTCTCGTTCAACGGTGTTGACAGCCAGGTGGCGAGTAACTTCAATGCCCACTCCCTCAAGGTCTTCGGAGCAATCGCAGGGCAGTCTGAATACAACTGCGATTTGTGGTCGCGTTCAAGACACCACAGACATACGCGGTGGGGATGGGTAACAGACATCGCGTGGGAACAAGTCCCGCAAGGTTTAAAACCGGTCTTCCTACCAGACATCGCTTGCACACTAAGTCGAGTAAAAAAGCCTGCCAAAAAGCGGCAGAGGTGTAGCTCTTTCTGGATCAGTGCTTAACTGGTGCGGAAATAAAAGAACGGACATCCGCGTGCCTAGTTGGCCCCAATGTAGGCATAGTGAAGTCATAACCGACACTACCGACGTAACACAGAGCCGAATGGAGCCACCCAACGTCGCACGCAAGGGGTATTGCTCAGTGAAAGTTTCCAGATCCAGCCGGACGCCTGGGAAATTGAAAGGTAAGGAATCTGCAGCTAGAAGTGTATCAGATCCAGAGCGCAACAATTCACATCTGAACCCAATGGAGGAAAAAAAAACTAACCATGGAGTCGATGTCCATGCGCCCAATCACCGAAAGGAGGAGCCACCTACCTCATAACTGGAAAAGACTTTTGAAGAAAAACAAAGTGCAAACATCTGGACCTAACACTAGATGGCAGGCTATGCAAAGCATGTGATCTACAGCTCACATGCCTCAAACATGAAGCACCTCCATCCTGAAAATGAAAGGATACACCAAACTTTTGACTGAAACACAGATGGACACCTGGGTATGGAAAAGGAAATCAAAAGGGTAAAACAAAGCAGACATATTTATGTACCAAGACGTCAAGCACAGCTAGCTCAAGGGCTGTTTATCAAAAGTCATATGGGATCACATTTTCAGGATGGATTTTGTAGAAGTCTTAGCAGAAAAACCCAACATTTATAGGTGGTCTTTTTAAAAAAAAAAAAAAAAAAAAAAAAACAGCATACTTACTGTTGGGTTGAGTGCAATATGTGGGGCCAGTCCTCCCAATGAATAAATGTTAATATCATGATAGCTATACTGCGGCTGAGGGGGAACTGTAGTAGTACACGTGGTGCTGGTCGCTGGAACCGTAGCAGTAGCTAAATAAATAAAATAATATATAAGTACATTGCACAAGCAACTTGCTGCCAGTAGAATAAGGAATATGCTACTTTCCCTTTAAGAAACTGCTTGTAGCATGTAGTGTGGTAGAGTCACACTCCGTACATACTCCTGCCATCCATCATTGAGCTCTTACGTTGCAAGTTATTTTTCTTTGAAGACATTTGAGTCATGAAGGGCTCAGTGACTACTATGGTCATCATTGTGCAATATCAGAGTCCACTGTTACACTATTTTTCTGCGAGCGGTGAAGTATGTAGTAGTGGGTATATAAGGAATATCTACCATGCAAGCAATCAAGAAAAAGCTTTAAGTGAAAGATATCTGTAGTAACCACTGGCTGAAGGAGACCGTGGGCGCGTGTAAATCTACAGCACTACATGCAACTAACATAATTACGGGGTTAGTAACCTATTCCGTTCGTAGCATGCTGAGCATAGCAGGTATGGATGCATCCGACGATCCACCTGGCAATCCATGACTCTAAAATAGCATTGCCATGATGAAGCTGATAGAAAGCTACAAACCACTGTTTTGGGGATTATTTGGAACTGTCTATGTAGTACAAAAGAGAATGCCAATCATCAAAGGGAGGGGAAATAATGCAGGAGGAGCCACGCGTGCCTGAACAATGCATCTGCGTGGTTGAGGCAGCTAGCAATAGTGTACAGGATGGGCGGGGAAGAGTCGGAACAGGAAGCTCTGGATGTGGGAAGGTAAGAGGGTTGGGGGGTAGTTTTTAGGAGTGGGAGTGGTTTTAGGGCTCAGGGCGGGGGGAGGGGGATAGGGATAGTTTTTTTTATTAGGTCAGTGATTTAGGAATCAGGGTAGTGGAAGGGATTTGGGTAGTTCTGGAAAATGAGTTTTTTGGGCTCGGGGATGGGGAGAGGAGTCGTTTTATTTAAGGGCTGGGTGCGTTTAAGTGTGTGGTGATTTTAGGGATCAGAGCGGGGGAGGGGATAAGGTCGTTTTTTTAAAATTGGGGGCATGGCTTTATGCCTCAGGGCAGTGGAAGGGGTTGGGGTACTTTAAGGTACAGTGCGGGGGACAGGGTAGTATATGGTTAGGGGCATGGTTTTACGCCTCAGGGTAGTAGGGAGGCGAGGTAGGGGGTTTGGATTATAGGGCTTAGAGTGGCGCGGGAGGGGGGGGGGGGGGGTCAGAGTAGTGGCGACCTTAGCCATGCATACACCATTACCATTCATGCCTTTACATCGATAATGCTTGGTAAGGACATGCATGGTAAAGAAATGCGTGCTTAAGACGCATTTGTGGTTCGGGCTGCATGGTAGAGACATGCATGGTTTAGCCATGCGTGCCTCTGTCATACAATCACATCTAGTGTGTGAAGTGCTCATTTAGCTGCCGAGGCAGGTCATTGAAAGAAGACTGGGAGCTCAATAGATTAAGATGGAAAGGGGAGACCATCTTTGGCAAAAACTCGGGATTGGTCTTAAGAACTACTTTGTGTTTATGTGTAGTGAAGATCGTTATCTATATATGTACAATGCTAAGTTAGCACAACCGCGTTAGATGTTAGAAAGCCATCTTGCTGCTTTTGCACACGACACTGTAGTCACATGTTATTAAATTGAGAAATGCTTGCTCGACTTTGCTTCACATGAGAACTGTCTGTTGTTCACATCTCAAACAGTGAGCAGCGACCTTGGTCTATACACAGTGTAAAGAAACAGTCTGGGTCGCTAGACTGTGCATGTTGTTGGGTTCAGGTTGATCGGCCCACTATTTAGCCATAACACGCACGCAGCTGCAAATACCTGAAAGTCGGGTGCTTTTAATATTGCAGTGTTACATGTTTTCATTACATTCGAAAGAATAGCTTTCCCAGGAGCAGAGCCTAGCTGATCCTGTGATGTGATCTCACTGAGCTGATCTTTACGGTATGGGGATCCCCATTCAAGCCTAGAGACCTTTTACTAGTCTAATAATAATACTATTAGTTTGCTAGAGAAAGGAAGGTGGCTTAGATCCACTGTCATTTTAGTATGATTACTCCTTTCATTTTCTATGGTATTGTAACTATGCTGATGGTTTTGATTTTAATCGTTTGTCTGCTTATGTTAGCCAAACTACTGCATCTTAAGACACGAGGTTTATAAAATAAACTCTTTCAACTATACCGTGTCTCTGTTTATTCTGTTGTGGACTGATACGAGAATAATTACGAACAGGTATTTCTGATTCCCACCATTCCTGAGATATACACTAAGTCGCTTGTTCTGGGTTGTCTATACATTGGGACAGCCGAGCTAAACCTCGGATAACGAATGGGACACTGACGCTGGTCGGATAAAGGGTTCTGGGTTCCGAGGTGAGCTTTTTGGTACACCACAATTCACTGAGGGCCTGGGTTCCTGCGCATATTTCTGTGCAAAAGCAGAATCCCTGCAACATATGGACTTGGAAAAAAGGTTCATAAACCAAGAGAGCCTGCAACTCTCTGATGCATCTGTGAGACGTCATTGCTATGAGGAATGCATACTTCCAAAAAATTAAGTGCAGAGGACATGCATGCAGTGGCTCAAAAAAACAAGTTAGTTACTTACCTTCGCTAACGATACATCTCTAAAAAAAATAGGGTAGTTATAGATTCCTTACCTTAGAATTACCCTCGGGCATCAGACTGGATCCAGAAAGTTTTTTGTTAGCAGTACCTCTGTGCGTCAGACTGTGGCGGTCGGCTCCGCATCCGCCGTTTGCGTCGTGGTCGCCGGGATGACATCGCGGTAGCTGCTTAAGACACCACCCTCGCATGCTGTCAGTTCTGTACACTACTTTCTGTGCCAGAAACGCAGAGCCATACAAGAGACAGACCCCTGGTGCACACAACTAAGGCCCGTTAAGGATGTCCTTAACCCTAGAAATCAGTTCGCACAACAGGGAGGGTGGGTGGGGCGGTAAGGAATCTTTAACTAACCTACGTTTCTTACAGATATATCGTTACCAAGGGTAAGTAACTTGTTCATCTTAAAGAAACAGTTTGTAATAGATTACTTACCTCAGAATAGATGCCCCAGCAATACCATCCCCGGTGGTGGGTCTGCAAACCAAGTTCATACCAGAAAGTCCTGGAGAACATATCGGCCAAAGAAGCAGTCTCTCCGGACTTGGCTGTCTGTGAGAAAGTGCCATCTTTCTTGCATGGTATGGCCCAACTTTTTGCTGAATATACTTTGACTGAGTGTGGCCTGGACTCCTGCCAATCAGGTGCCCAGGGCCTATGTTCCTTCCCTAAAACACAAAACACAAATTGGCAAACCCTGGACACATGTCAGCCCCTGGTAAATGGTACCCTAGGTACTCAGGGCCTTGTGACCAGGGAAGGCATCTAAGGGCTGCAGAATTCATTGTGCCACCCTTAGAGGCCCTGTACCCTTATACACACACTGCCCTTGCAGGCTGAATGTCTAGGTACAAGACAGAACAGTCGACATGGCACACATCCCTTTGTGCCATGCCCACCACCTACACTGCCATGGCATACATCAGCCACCCCTCTAGCTGGGTGCCCTAAGCCAATGGTGTGGGCGCAGGAGCCCTGTGCGCCTAGAGTGCCCAGGTCGATTTCTGAGCCCTGTCAGTGCAGTGCTGCCATTTAAGAGTACATGGTGCTGAGAGCTCGTCCAACACGAGCTCCACAGCACCATAATGGCAACACTAAAGACTGAGAAGTTTGGTATCAAACTTCTCAGCACATTAAACCCACACTGATGCCAGTGTGGGATTTAATGTACCCAGCACCCCAGAGGGCATCTTAGAGGTGCCCCCTTAAACCTAACCTACAAATCCACGTCTGCTCTGAGGCTTCCTAGGCTGCCACCCAGCAGACATGTTGCTGGACCCCTGGGTAGGAGAGCCCCAGCTCTCCTGGGCCTGCAACAATACACATCCTGTGAGCTTCCCCAGGCCCCTGCAACTCCCCACTCTGGCGGGAAGCTTTGGCCGGAAACCCCAAATAAGGACAGGGGATGTTCCAGCCTGCCAACCCCACCCCTCAGGTGGGGGAGGAGAGGTGAAGCACGTCTCCGGGCTCTCGCCATATTGAAGATGGGGAGCCCTACCCTATCAGGACTAGGCTACTGCCATCCTTCCACAGGAGAGGCAGGATAGGGGGTGTACCCACCACAGGACAGGGACCCATTGGTCCCTGCCCTTAACCTACCTGTAACGCCCCTAAATCTAGTATTTAGGGGCACCCGGAACCTTCCTTCCCCAGATTCCAGATTCAAAACTACAAAGAAGAGCAAGAAGAAAGAAGACCTGCCCTGCAGCTGCTAAAAAGAGGAAGACACCAACGGCTTTGGCCCCAGCCCTACCGGCCTGTCGACCCTCAAACCTGCTCCTGCTCCAACCCGGCATCTCTTGTGGCCAGCAACCTCACCAACCCCGGAGGACCTGGCTGCCTTTTGGCTCCAAGCCCCTGGGACTCCCAGGAGTAGAGGCTCTACTCAAAACCTACCTCTAATCCCTGGCAGCAGCCCGGAACCGCGAACCCAGCACACTCTGCACCAGCCAAGCCTGGCCAGTGCCGGAGTGAACAAAGACCCCAAGGACGACCCCACGGCGACTGTGACCCCGAGACCAGCACCCAAGGACCTCCCTCGACACTCCTGAAGAAGCCTGCAGCCTCAGAACAAGGTGCCACCCCTACCGCGATCAACAGAGGGTAAGATTTCCCGACACCAAAAGGCACCCCTGCACGCGGCGCCCTGCGGCCCCCTGTGCCCAATCCCGGGGTACCTACATAACCTCCAACTACCCAACATACCTCTCGAAGTGGTGGTGGCACCTGAAGAGTCCTCGTCCCCGAGCTTGCAGCCTTTTTCTAAACCGGAGATTTCCCATTGAAATCAATTGAGCGCCTGAAGGCTCAAAAGCACTCTGCACCCAGCCGCCCGAGTTGCCCTGGCAGTGAAAACTACACCTACCTACTTCCCCACTTGCCCTGAGTAAGTGACCAGGAGCCCAGCTCCCACAGCCGCGTGGCTTGCCAGTCAGCAGCCACCAACCAAGGCCCCCCCTATCCCTCATAGGATAACATTGGGCCTAACTCTCTCTGCACCCGGCCGCCCTAGAGCCGCTGAGGGTGAACCAACTGTACCTACTGGACTCTGGGAGACCCCCTGAGTCTGTGCCCAGAACCTCAACTCTGCCAGTCGAGTACTTACCCTTAAACCGCAAACTCTATTTTCCTCATAGGGTAACATTGACTGGCTTTTTCCTGAAATTTCTTTTAAGTGTGGACTTTTCAAATCTTAAAATATTCACCAAAAATCAGCCGAGTGACAAAACCAAATTAGTCACCTGCTCTTAGGTGAGCTCCCAGTGCCGGATCTTGGTGCCCAGCACTGACTCTGAAAAATACTTACAACTGTACTTACCCGTAACCCAATTTTCTTCCATAGGAAACCATTGACTGTTTTTCTGTGAAATTTCTTCTAAGTGTCGATTTCTGCAATCTTTAAATATTCTTCAAAAATCGTATAATATCTGAAACCGTAATTACTTACCTGTTTTGGATAAAGGTCCCAGCACTGAGTCTAGGCACCCAGTACTGGATTACAAAAGTAACGAGAACATACTGTACCTGCAACTTGAATTTTCTTCCATAGGGAATCAGAAAATATTTCAAAGAAATCAGTCAACAAGTGTCAACTTTTAAAATAGCTAAATCTTGTTTAAAAATCATTACAGTAATTAAGTCGACTTTCATCACTTGATTCCGAGTACTGACCCAGGATTGAATCTAGGATCCAGTCCTGGAATTCCAAAAGTAATCTAAAAAGTAATCTGTTGCAAATAACTTGAATTTACCATTGAGCTCAATGCATTGCGTTTAAAGTAGAGTTGCCTACTGCAACCACTTGTAACTGTTTACAAAAGTCAATTGCATATTGCAAAAGTATTTATATGAAACATCTCATTCTGAGAAAGTATATTTTAAATCCAAGTGTTGGTTCTAAAATAAAACAAGCATATATTTTTTTATATATAAATCATTGGCCTAGAGTTCAGTTATTGAGTGTGTGAGACCATTTGTTGGTTGAGTGTGTTCAACAAATGCTTTACACTGTCCTCTGATACTGCCTTACTGCTCGACCAAGCAACCACTTTAGAGAGTAAGGTTATATCTAACTTTAACCTGTCAAACCCTGGGGGACTGTGGACTCTGTACACCCTGTACCTATTAAGGAACAGTATATACAGAGCCACTTTCTCACATATTCTTCCTCCAATTTTTGAGAGGGGCAATGGCAGAGATGGTGGCAGATGGCTGACGTCATTGTTTTTTATTGGACTCCCTTCCACGAAAGGATTGCTTCCTTCTTGACTGCGAATAGGAGTTACCTCGCTGTCCATAAGATTGCGGTCTGTAGGGTTGGAACCTTTGATTAGTTTGAGAGGTTTGATAAGATCGTTGTGGATTATAACCTCCCCTGTTGGAGAAGGATCCACGTCCTTTGGCACCACAAAAGGACAACTTACGAAATTGCAGGCTACCAAGAAACCTCGCTGTCTGTCTTTTTTAATAGCCTGAAGGGCCAAATCAACATGTTCCCCGAACAGTGACTCCCCCATTGAACGGTATGTCGATAATCTTGGTTTGGACCTCTTGGCGAAAAGAGGTTGATTTCAGCCAACCTGGTCTCCTCAATACTGCTGCACCCGCTAATTGTCTAAATCCTGTGGATGCCACATCCACGGCTGCGTCGATTTCCGCAGAGGTATATTCTCCCTCCTGTAGAATCTTCAAGGCCTCGGACTTGGAAGGTTCCGACAGCATGATAATGTAGGGGGAGATGTCGGACCACATTTGTCGAATCACCCTAATATGGTTAGGGAATTTGCAGCCCGAACAGTCGTCGCAGCCATAGTGGAAACCTTCTTTCCAATAGAATCCAACAGTCTGCCATCCTTGTCAGGCGGAGCTGATATAGGTGAAGAGGGGTTCCTGACCCGTCTCTGCACCGCTTGGGCGATGACAGTAAGCTTTTGGCTGGCCGATGAGGCATGTAGGTGAATCACTTGGCACCTTATATTTTTTGTCCAACCGAGGCAAGACTGCTGGAAGAGACTTTGGTGTCGCCATGATTAATTCTTCCTCCCATAGAAAATCTATTATGGGAATTGTCCTGATCTGCTTTCGCAGTTGGTCTTTAAAACCAAAGAAAGCAGTCATCTTTCTTTGTCTCGTAAGGTATGAGAAACTTCTTCGTGGCCCTCTCCATAAGGAGATGAAAACTTCCGATATCCACCGGAGGAGAGTCCACGGGGGGCGGAGCTGACGGTGATGGAGTTTGGATTTGGTATTCGTCCCACTCTGACAGGTCATCCACCTCTCCCTCTTCCCTGTGATCATATTTTGTATTTGCATCATGGGAATGACGAGAAGGCAGTGGAGAAGGTGGTCTGGGAGATTGTAAAGAGGTTATAAGAACCCTTGGCATAGGCGTGGATGGAAGAGACTTCGCCGATTCCGATGGAGAAAAAACGACGATAATAGTCCTGCAACATTTATTGCAAGTTGTTAAGCAATTCCAAAGGCATCTGTGCCGAGGGAACTGTGACAGGAGTTGGAGCTTGAGGCTCAGGACATGGTTCTTCCTCCTGGTGGTCATCTTGGTATTTTATAAACAGTTCTGATGGACTCCTAGCAGTGCGGAATCTATCATCCTCCCCAGATTCCTCTTCCTCCTCCTCAGAATCTAATAATTGTTCAGGCAGCTTCAATGGTGACAGGGCTTCCAATGAGGAGCCAGGACGTTGTAGTAGAGAAGCTGCCGTTGAAGGCAGGGCGGATGAAGCAGTAGCCGATGTTGCATACCAAAAGTATAAATTTGTGCAGGAAGACAAAAGAGGCGTCGACGAGAGTGCCATCGACGAGATCACCGACGATTGTGTTGGCGTCAAAAAAGTGAGCTTCGATGAGGAAGCTGTTTGACAACGAGGCAATTTGTCGACAAGAGGTTAGCCGTCGACGAGGCAATAGTAGACTACGAGGTAATCGTCGACGAGGCAATTTGTCGACGACTAATCAGTCTTAGTCGACGAGGCAGCCGTCGACGAGGCAGCCGTCGACAACACGGCAGTCTTCGACGACTAGGTGGCCGTCGACGAGGAAGTCTTCGTCGACTAGGTGGCCGTCGACGCAGCAGTCGTTGAGATCTTCTTTGCCCTTACCGTCGATGGAGCGCTGACAAGAGATGTAATCTCCTTCGACGAGATGGGTCTAACATCGACGGAGACGAAGCCCGAGATGGGTCTAACCGCGACAGACGAAGCCGATGTCATGATCTTCGGTCTCGGAGACGAGAATGTAACCGTTGACGTAGATGTAGCGTCGACGCTGATAATGGTCAACGAAGGAGCTGTCGACGACGGCATTTTCTGCTGAGGTAATTCCTTGTCAATAAGTCTTTTAGATGTCAGAGACTCTCCAGTCTTTCTCGGGGGCGTAGCAGGCTTAGACTTGGAAGGTGGTGAAGCCTTTTTTGAAGAAGAAGTAGAAGGCAAGCCAGAGCCTTTAGCGGGCTGAACTTCTCAACATCTTGGCCCCAGGAGATAAGTCTTCCTCAGCCATCCTCTTTCTAGAGGACAGACGACCCAGAGGCTGCACTTTCCACCTCACATAAAGGGTTATACTTGTCCTGGATCTTCTGTAGCCACAGAAGTAGGCACCCTTCTCTATCTCTGAGGGTTTTCTGAGGGAAGGTCCGGCAAATCTTACAATCCCTCACCTCATGTTCCGGATAGAGGCAGTAAATACACTTCTTGTGGAGGGTCTTCAGAGAATAGCCGGAGCTTCCCACAAGATTCACAAGGCCCAAAGAGAGACCTCTTAGAAGTTGACATCTTGAAGAAAAGCAAAAAACCAGAAAAAAAAAACTGAAGTACTGAGCAGAGCTCAGGGAAACTCCCTTCACACGACTTGCGGTAGAAAATCTGAGAGCCTGAGCCTCTGAAGAGAACATTCTGGTGGGTGCTGTCGCCTGATTAGCTGCAGTTTGGACTGTACATAATGACTATGATAGTCATAAGTGTGGAAGTTTTTTCCTTGTATCTTAGGCTACTTTACTTCCCGGTTTCATGTTACCAAGGTTTTTTGGTTATTATATGCATAATTATTGCTTTTTTATGTACTGTGGGTGTAGGAGAGTAGGGTCTGCTTTCTATGTTCACCCCCACTTTTTGCTTTTGCTTTACTGGTTTTCAACTTAGATGTGGCTGTGGGCCTGCTAATCAGACCCACAGCCCTGCTGTTCTCTCTCTAAATTGATACTATGTACTTTAGGTGCATAACCCATTTGGATAGGATCACCTTATTGGCCCCTGTACAGTGTACCCTAGGTACCCAGGGCATAGGTGTACCCTAGGCCTACCAGGGGCTGCAGCATATATTATGCCACACCTGGCCTGGCCTTCCATTTTGACACAACTGGCTGATCACTCAGCTGAGGCAAGGTCGTGTAATCACCCCTTGCTTAGGTGTAGTATTCCTATACCTAACTTACATATAGACACATGTGTACCTATCAGCCACTCCTATGGCAGGCCTTAACAATCCTGGAGGCAGAGTGCTTGGTAACATGTGAGATGGTGCTCTAGCATGAGCTGAGCCTGTCTGCAGCTTTCGGAACCATGTCCTTATAGCTGTTCTATGATATAGCCTACCATCTACTCTTAAAGTGCCTTATAATCTTAAATGGTTATGGTAACTATGGTTTGGCTTTATCGAAACATGTCGTGTAAGGTGTCTAACACTGTGGAATAATACCCCCATACCATTTGTGGACATGAGGATATTATTCCCCCCATCTAGAGGGAAAGACATGTTAAAATCATACTTACTGTTAGCCTCTGACCAAAGCCTCAGCATCACAAAATGGATGCTGCTGCCACGACACAAGTCTGACCTCCTGCTGCTGGGAGTGATCCCAGCCAGGGAGGCCTGGACAATAGGTTTCCTGCTTGGGGAGGTGCTAGCACCTCCCCAGACAACCTTTAGTGTATTGGGGCAGGGTGGGCTGAAAGGAATGAGACATGCCTGGGGCACACAAGGTGTTCCTTGCATAGTCCAGTTCAAACCGGCGCTGGGGCACTCCAGCCCCAGCTCTGGCACGAAACTGGACAAAGGGAAGTGGGTGTAACCACCCCCTCCCAGGTCCCACCCATAAGGCGTGACCTAGCAGGTATCCCAGCCCCCCAGATTAGTATAAGAGTGGGAGTTGGGCCTCAAGACTTTAGATTATCCTGAACCTGCAACTTGAACAGAAACTCTGGACCTTCGACATTCGACGAAAGAAGAAGACTGAAGAATCTCCCTTGTGGCCAAGGAGTGGCTACCCTGTGCAAACAGGCACCATCAAGAGACTACCCTTTGCTTTGCTAAAGTTCTACGAGGGACCGACTGCAGAGCCCGACCAGAGCCTTGACTTCCAGACTTCTCCGACCCTGATCCACATCCACAGCCGAGCTGAGATCCGTGGAGGCGACGAGAGACGTGGGACCGGCTACCTGGGAAAAGTGGCTAGTATCTTCAAGCGCAGCTTCTGAGGCACCCTCGAAGTTGTGCACCGGGGATTGAGAAGCCCCAACCCCAAGCACCATCTGCACTGAAGATCAGCCCCCCCACACTCCACGAGTCCTGCGTGGGGCCCCTCTGCATTTTCCTGCTTGCCGCGTCTGTCCGGTTGCTTGCCCGCTGGCTAGTGGCCTTTGAGACGACGCACCCTGAAATCTTCAGCGCTGGTTTTGCTCCTCCAGACTGGCTCCAACTTCTCTGCAAAGAAGAAGCACCCCAGACCTTCCTGGTCTGCACCAGAAGCAAGTCCTCCGTTCTTCGTGGGTTCCGCTTGCCAAGGCTTGGTGAGTCCTAGTCCAACTTTGATGCCGACAGCAAGAGCCTTCGTGGGACAGCTCGCCTCCTGGTCCTGGTCGTCCGACGTTCCCTGGTCCTCGTGGCTGCAGCGACAAGCTTCACCTTCACCTGCAATCTTCACGACATCGCCTGGTTCCTTCCTGGTTCCACGTGGTCACTGGCTAGTGACCTTGACTCTGTCCCTTCTGCTTGCAGGTCTCCTCTTCTTGATCCCAGCCTTGGGATCCACCGGACACTCTTCACTGACTGCCTGTCAGCAACTTTCCTTCAGGCATCCATAGAAGTCCACGACGAAACCCGACGCAAGTTCACACCTATGCACCCGCAGCCTGTGGGCTAGGTAACTTGGGTACTTCGGTGCTCACAAGGGTAGCGACTATCCTAGGGTCTAGTTTCCGAGTCTCGACTCTCTAGCTGCCTCAGAAGTGTCCTTAAACTGTTAATTGCTAACTACTATTTCTATCGACTTTTACGCATTACGTGTGAGTGTTTCCACTCTGCACCTGAATCCCGTGGGCCTCCCACTTCCTAACTATTGCTAGTGTAGTGTAGCCCCAGCGATGGCCTAGGCCTATCCTATTTCCATGCCAGTGGTCCTTATACCACTTACTTAGTATATGGTTTGCGTGGCCCCTAGGGCCTAACTATTACTTACCTGTGTGACTTAATGTATGCATAAATAAGACTGTTGTACTTACCTCTAATCTCATAAAGAGTGCTGAGGGTTTGACTAGAATAAATACACTTTATTTTATATATATCTGTTGTGGTGTCCTTTCATTTGGTATTCAAGGGATTATATATGGTATCACAGCTGGCTTCACATGCCATTCAGAGTTTAGCCTAAGACTGCTCTTGTCCATGCTACCACTAGGATAGCTGGTCTATAAGGTTGACTCTACAACCAATCACCATAAGGGCATTTGGACTGATATAAGGTGTACACTAGAACTAGTGACATCATACATCAGGCCAACTTCTCACAGTGGGACTCCCACTCAGACGACGGGGAATGATTTAGGCATGTGAATCTATGAAAGACACCCTATATACTGGAGAAAAAAGCATTTCCACTTTGCAGCGTAGCAAGTGTGTGTGTGGACCGGGGTGGGGGGGGGGGGGGGGGGGGGGTGGGGGTAATATGCACTTTGACTCTTCAGATGCCAAAACGCTAAGTTAAGCGACCTGGGGTCTCATTGTCTGACTTTACCTGATCTTCAGTGAGATGGTCAGACATTTTGGGGAGGTTCTGATGAGCGATATGGGATATTTTGATCAGGATTGAGGACCAGGGTTGTCTAGCCCATGTTTTGAAGTCACCAGTATTAGAGTGAGGGATACTTGCCCCAACACCCTGACTGCAAAAGAGTTGAGTGGGAGAGGAGGAAAGGCATGGGCAAAGATCCCGGATGAGTTGATCCACAAGGCATTGTCCATGGACTGGGAAGGCATGTTCAGAGTCCACAGTTACACTATTTGCGCCCAGTGGGCAAGTGTGAGAAAGTGGCTCTGTATATACTGTTCCTTAATAGGTACAGGGTGTACAGAGTCCACAGTCCCCCAGGGTTTGACAGAGGTTAAAGTTAGATATAACCTTACTCTCTAAAGTGGTAGCTTGGTCAAGCAGTAAGGCAGTATCAGAGGACAGTGTAAAGCATTTGTTGTACACACTCAGTCAGCAAATGGTTTCACACACTCAATAACTGAACTCTAGGCCAATGGTTTATATATAAAAATATATGCTTGTTTTATTTTAGAGCCAACACTTGGATTTACAATATACTTTCTCAACAGGAGATGTTTCATATATATACTTTTGCAATATGCAATAGACTTTAGTAAACAGTTACAAGTGGTTGCAGTAGGCAACTATTTTTAAACACAACAATACATTGAGCTCAATGGTAAATTCAAGTTATTTGCAACAGATTACTTTTTAGATTACTTTTGGAATTCCAGGACTGGATCCTAGATTCAGTCCTGGGTCAGTTCTCAGAATCAAGTGATGAGTCGACTTAAGTACTGTAATGGTTTTTAACTAATATTTAGCTATTTTAAAAGTTGACACTTGGAAAATATTTCAGAGAAAACAGTCAATGATTCCCTATGGAAGAAAATCAGGTTACAGGTACAGTATGTTCTCGTTACTTTTGTAATCCAGTACTGGGTGCCTAGACTCAGTACTGGAACCTTTATCCAAAACAGGTAAGTAATTACGTTTTCAGATATTATACAGTTTTTGAAGAATATTTAACCCCTTCAGTGCCACGCCCTTTCCCCCTCCTGTGCCGGGCGTTACATTAGCGGGCGGGGTTCATGACGAGATAGTCTCGTCATGGGCACAGCGCAACCGTGCTCCATGACGAGACTATCTCGTCATGGGCACAGAAGAGGTTAAAGATTGCAGAAATCGACACTTAGAAGAAATTTCACAGAAAAACAGTCAATGGATTCCTATGGAAGAAAATTGAGTTAAGGGTAAGTACAGTTGTAGAGATTTTTCAGAGTCAGTGCTGGGCACCAAGATCCAGCACTGGGAGCTCACCTAAGAGCAGGTGAGTAAATTCGTTTTTGTCACTCGGCTGATTTTTGGTGAATATTTGAAGATTTGAAAAGTCCACACTTGGAAGAAATTTCAGGAAAAAGCCAGTCAATGTTACCCTATGAGGAAAATAGAGTTTGCGGTTTAAGGGTAAGTACTCGACTGGCCGAGTTGAGGTTCTGGGCACAGACTCAGGGGGTCTCCCAGGGTCAGGTAGGTACAGTTGGTTCACCCTCAGCGGCTCTAGGGCGGCCGGGTGCAGAGAGAGTTAGGCCCAATGTTATCCTATGAGGGATAGGGGGGCCTTGTTTGGTGGCTGCTGACTGGCAAGCCACGCGGCTGTGGGAGCTGGGCTTCTGGTCACTTACTCAGGGCAAGTGGGGAAGTAGGTAGGTGTAGAGTTTTCACTGCCAGGGCCACTCGGGCGGCTGGGTGCAGAGGGCTTTTGAGCCTTTGGGCGCTCAATGGATTTCAATGGGAAATCTCCGGTTTAGAAAAAGACTAAGCTCGGGGACGAGGACTCTTCAGGTGCCACCACCACTTCGAGAAGTAAGTTGGGTAGTTGGAGGATAGGTAGGTACCCCGGAATTGGGCACAGGGGGCCGTGGGGCACCGCGTGCAGGGGTGCCTTTAGGTGTCGGGAAATCTTACCCACTGTTGATCGCGGTTGGGGGGGCACCTTGTTCTGAGGCTGCAGGCTTCTTCAGGAGTGTCGAGGGAGATCCTTGGGTGCCAGACTCGGGGTCACAGTCGCCGTGGGGTCGTCCTCAGGGTCTTTGTTCACTCCGGCACTGGCCAGGCTCGGCTGGTGCAGAGTGTGTTGGGTTCGTGGTTCCGGGCTGCTGCCAGGTGTTAGAGATAGGTTTCGAGTAGAGCCTCTACTCATGGGAGTCCCAGGGGTTTAGAGCCAAAAGGTAGCCAGGTCCTCCGGGGTTGCTGAGGTTGCTAGCCACAAGAGATGCTGGGCTGGAGCAGGATCGAGGGTCAACAGGCCGGTAGGGCTGGGGCCAAAGCAGTTGGTGCCTTCCTCTTTTCAGCAGCTGCAGGGCAGGTCTTCTTTTTTCTTGCTCTTCGTAGTTTTGAATCTGGAATCTGGGGAAGGAAGGTTCAGGGTGCCCCTAAATACTAGATTTAGGGGCATTACAGGTAGGTGAAGGGCATCGACCAATGGGTCCCCGTCCCAATGGGTCCTCTCGCCATCTCTTCAAGATGGCGAGAGCCCGGAGATGTGCTTCACCTCGCCTCCCCCACCTGAGGGGTGGTGTTGGCAGGCTGGCACATCCCCTGTCCTTATTTGGGGTTTCCGGCCAAAGCTTCCCGCCAGAGTGGGGGGTTTCAGGGGCCTGGGGAAGCTCACAGAGGCGGCATGCCTTTGAAGCTTCCCCCTGCCCATCCTGGGGGAGGAGATTTAGCACCTCGCCCAGGATGTGTATTGTTGCAGGCCCAGGAGAGCTGGGGCTCTCCTACCCAGGGGTCCAGCAACATGTCTGCTGGGTGGCAGCCTAGGAAGCCTCAGAGCAGACGTGGATTTGTAGGTTAGGTTTAAGGGGGCACCTCTAAGATGCCCTCTGGGGTGCTGGGTACATTAAATCCCACACTGGCATCAGTGTGGGTTTAATGTGCTGAGAAGTTTGATACCAAACTTCTCAGTCTTTAGTGTTGCCATTATGGTGCTGTGGAGCTCGTGTTTGAAGAGCTCTCAGCACCATGTACTCTTAAATGGCAGCACTGCACTTACAGGGCTCAGGAATGGACCTGGGCTCTGTAGGGGCACAGGGCTCCTGCTCCTGTGCCCACACCATTGGCATAAGGCACCCAGCTAGATGGGTGACTGATGTATGCCATGGCAGTGTAGATGATGGGCATCGCACACAGGGATGTGTGCCATGTCGACTTTGTTTTTGTCTTGCACCCAAACACTCAGCCTGCAAAGGCAGTGTGTGTGTGTGTGTAAGGGTACAGGGCCTCTAAGGGTGGCAAAAGGAGTACTGCAGCGCTTAGAGGCCTTCCTTGGTCACAAAGCCCTGGGTACTTAGGGTACCATTTACCAGGGGCTGACATGTGGCCAGGGATTGCCAATTTGGGTTTGGTTTGTTTTAGGGAAGGAACATAGGCCCTGGGCACCTGATTGGCAGGAGCCCAGGGCACAGTCAAAGTACATTCAGCAATTCAACAAAAAGTGGGGGCATACCATGCAAGAAAGATGGCACTTTCTCACAGCAAGTATGGAGTAGTGTGTATAAAAGGAATAGAGACCATACAAGCAGAAAAAACCTCTTTAAATGAAAGCTATCTGTAGTAATCAATGGCTTAAGGCAACAGTGGGCGCATGCAAATCTACAGCACTACATGCAACGAATGATGGCCTCCTGCACTGTCATAGTGCCACATGCCAGGCTCCATACGTGCTCACTTAAAAATGTCTCTAAAGCCAGTGGTCAGAAGGAGAGTCGCATGGAAGTTCTAGTGTTGGTAAGGGCCAGCCTTCATCTCTCTCCGCTTTACAGTCTATGCCCAGCATGTGCATCTACAACCACACATGCTACGAATGGAATAGGTTACTGACCCTGTAATTATCTGTTCCTAGCAAGCACATAATTGTGCAAACCAGGAGGTGACAGAGTGGCTGAAAAAGACAGAAATTGGTGGAACACCTGTACTTTAGGGGCAAGGGAAGGCTTTGCCCAGAAAGGAGTTGAGAACTGCCCCTACAAAGGGCTGGATTTGAAGAGGCTCAAAGTAGGATTAAGTGGCATTCACCATAAACCCTAGACTTTAGGAGCAAAACTGACCTGGGAGTGAGCCAGGCCACATTCTTGTCTGCTTGTGCTCTCCATCAGCCGGTCGTATAGGTAGGGGAAAATGTAAAGTCCCTTCCTGAGGTAAGTGGCTACTACTGCTAAGCATTTGGTAAAGACACTCAAGCCATAGTAACTCCAAAGGTGTAAACCCCTACCACTCTACTCGCGAACGCCCTATTGCTTGCTTTGGTAGGGTAGGCTTTAGGTAAGTGACTTGATACCATCTGGACTGAGGAGTCCAAAAGGAGCCTCTGCAGTGCGAGACCTGCAAAGCACCAATCGCCTTGGCAGTTCATGTGTCTTTCTTGACTTGGAGAAGACACACGGATCCAGGAGTGGTGCCGCAGGATGACTAAGGGGTTCACACTCCTTGCAGCAATATAAGCTACATCCAAAGCACACCCAACCATGGCATTAGAGCTGGCCTTGCCTTCTACACTCAGTGCCCCCCCACCCTGCCTGCTGCATGAGCCCCTACATCTCCTCCCAGTTGGCTCTGTTGTACCTGGAGAGGAGGCCTACTGAGCTGGTGATGCGTTTTGGGCTTGAGACTGGTCAAGGATCCATGGCCTTGGCTCTCCTCTGCTTCTAGTCCTTGGCTCGATGTCAATCAGCACTCAATTCCTCCTACACAGTCATATGCTGGAGCTGAGAACCACCCCCAGGAGGATGGGCATCGGGCCCAGTGCTGAAGAAGGCATTAGCTTTGTCACAAGCCTCAAAGCTTGTCGTCGAGGGTGGGGCTTGGCTCCGACATGCAGCTGCAGAGAAATTGTGATGTCAGGGGCATTGAGAGTACTCAGACATGGCATAGTCTGGAGCCAACCGAGGTAGATACAGCATCACAGGGAACCTCTTCTTCCTCCAGAAAACTCTCCAAACATATTGGAACAGATGCATTTTGGGCTGGGCGTCAGGGAATTTTTTCAGACTTGCCTAACGCCACCACCTCTTCTTCGGTGCCCAGAGGATTGGCTTTGCCAAAATTATCTGGTGTGTCCGAAGATGACTGGGCAGTCTTGCTGCATGCCCACATTCTGTATTGGTATGGATATGGCCTTTTTACTGCAAAACGATGAACAGCAGCCACAGCAACTCTTGCTGTGCTCCAAGAGAGAAACAAGATGAAGTTTGAGTGCGGGGTGGGCCACGAATAGAGTGACACTGGGGACATATGGAAGGTTGTCCATTCCATCACATAGGACCACGTCTTAATTCTCCAATGGTGGGCCAGAGCATGCAGTGGCCGGAGAGGCTCAGAGGCCTGGTTGCACATTGTCAATGTAATATAAATAGGGAACCAGTGCCATACATTCAAAAGCACAAGTTTTCTTGTGACTGGCTGAAAGTCAGTGGACTTAAGGATGCAATAGAAAAAGACTAATTGAAACCAGAAGCACACTGGATCAAGTCCAAATCCAATGGCAAAGAAAAGTAACAATGGAGTCTGTGACCATGCGCATAGACGACCCAGAGGAGGAGTCACTAAGACTTCTTAGAAGAAAGACTTGCAATGTCTGAGCCCAACACTAGATGGCAGGAGTATGTAGAGCATGGGTAAATACCGTCATATATGCTATGAACATTAGGTTCACTTGGACTAGTGGGGTTTCCTGAAAATTGTGAACATATAGAGTAAGGAATATGCTACTTACCAGTATGCATCTGTTCTTGGCATGTAGAGCTGCAGATCTACACACTTGTGCATAGATCGCCATCTGGTGTTGGGCCCGGATGTTTGCAGTTGTTTTTCCTCTTGGAAAGTCTTTGGAAGACACGCGGTCGGTGACTCCTCCTTTGGATCGTATTGCGCATGGGCTTCGGCTCCATCCTCAGATTGTTTTTCGCCAACAGGGATAGAAGGAGCGTAGTAATAACAGGAAAGATGCCCATGTGTGTTGTATGTAAATAAGATTAACTGGAAAAGATAAAGGTAGCCGGGTGGGCGTGTGTAGATCTGCAGCTCTACATGCCAAGAACAGATGCATACTGGTAAGTAGCATATTCCGTTCGAGGCATATGAGCTGCAGATTACACACTTGTGCATAAATTATATAGCAGTACCCACCCTTAGCGTAGACCACCAGTATCTGTTGCAGTGGTTTGAAATAATGTTTTGAGTACAGCCTGGCCCACACTAGCTTGTTGCTTAGTTTGCACATCTACACAATAGTGTTTAGCGAAAGTGTGCGGTGATGACCATGTAGCTGCTATGCAGATATCATCTAATGGGATGTTCCCTAAAATTGCCATTGAAGACCTTATTTTGAGTGTAGAGTGGGCTTTAGGGGGAACGGATAGCGTTAGTTTTGCTTTGTGGCAGCAAATCTGAATGCATTTGACAATCCACCTAGCTATTCCCGACTTGGAGATACGGTTGCCCTTGTGTGGTGGAGAGAAAGAGACAAACAGCTGTTTGGTCTTACGGAAAGGTTGTGTTCTCTGTATGGAGTAGAGTAAGGCTCTTTTGACATCTAGTGTGTGAAGAGCCCTTTCTGCAACGGTTTGTGGTTGCGAGAAGAAAACTGGTAGGTCTACCGCTTGGTTTATGTGAAAGGGAGAAATGACTTTAGGGAGGAATTTTGGGTTGGTACGGAGAACAACCTTGTTATGGTGCATTTGTTGAAAAGGTTCTTGAATGGTAAGTGCTTGTATCTCACTGACCCTTCTGAGGGAAGTGATGGCTACAAGAAAAGCGTTTTTCCATGTTAGGAATTGGAGTTCACATTTGTGCAGAGGTTCGAAGGGAGACCCCATTAGTCTGATGAGAACGATGTTTAGGTTCCACACAGGTGAGGGTGGCACTCTGGGGGGAATCATTCTTTTGAGGCCTTCCATGAAGGCTTTAATGGCAGGTACTCTGAAGAGTGAGAGATGTTGCCTGTTTTGCATATAAGCTGCTATGGCTGTGAGGTGCAGTCTAATAGACGTATAGGCTAGATTGCATCTTTGCAGGTGTAGTAAATAGCCTATGATGTGTTGAATAGACACATCTAGGGGGATTGATGGTATTGTTGTGACAGTAGACAACAAAACGTTTCCACTTGGCAGTGTAGCACGCTCGAGTGGTGGGTCGCCTAGCTTCTTTGATGTCGTTCATATGGTCAGAGGGAAGATTGAGGTAACCAAATTCTAGGATTTCAGGAGCCAGATTGCTAAGTTGAGCTGAGCTGGGTCCGGGTGCCTGATCTCTCCATGGTTCTGGGTTAAGAGGTGTAAAGAGAGGTAACTTTTGGTGCGGTACTACAGATAGTTCCAGCAGTGTGGTGGACCACGGTTGTCTGGCCCAAGTTGGAGCTACTAGTATGAGAGTGAAGGAGTGTTGTTGTAGTTTGCGCACCACTAATAGAATGAGTGGGAGAGGCGGAAAAGCGTACGCAAATCTGCCTGGCCAGTTCATATCGCATTGCCTGGGTGTGGACATATGGGTGTGGATATCTGGCCGCTTGGGAATTTGGTGTTTGTGGGTGGCGAAGATGTCTATCTGTGGATGCCCCCACAGTTGAAAGTGTGGGTGAAGAACTTGTGGATGTAGTTCCCACTCGTGGATCTGTTGTGTGTCTGCTGAGTAGATCGGCTATAGTGTTTTGGACTCCTGGGACATGTTGGGCCAGGAGAAAGATTTTCTGGGGTATGACCCATCTCCATATACTCTGGGCTAGCTGAGAGAGCTGTGGAAAGTGTGTGTCGCCTTGTTTTTGTATGTAGTACATGGCTGTCATGTCTGTGCGGAATAGGACTACCTTGCCTAAAATCTGTGTTTGGAAAGAGTTTAGGGCTAAGAATATAGCTAGTAGCTCCAGATGGTTGAGTAACTTTTGTTGAGGTGTCCTTCTGCCCTGCATCGTGTGATGTAATAGGTGAGCTCCCCAGCCGGAGAGCGATGAGTCCGTTGTCAGTATTATCTGAGGAACAGGGTCCAGGAACGGTCGCCCTTTGGAAAGGTTTTTGGTGGTCCACCAGTGCAGAGAGCGATGGGTACGACCGTCTACCAACACCAGATCTGTTAATTTATCTTGGGCCTGGTTCCATTGGTGCGCTAAGCACTCTTGGAGAGGACGCATCTGGAGTCTTGCGTGAGGTACTATGAATATGCAAGAGGCCATCATCCCGATTAGTTGCATAAACACTCGAGCTGGAACGGAGTGTTGTGCTGTAAATTTTGCGCCCAGAGCCTGAATGCTTGTGATCCTGGCCGGACTGGGGTAGGCTGGCGCTTTTGAGGTGTCTATGGTGGCACGGAGTTATTGTTTTACGTGGGACGGTTGCAGATGGGACTTTGCGTGGTTTACCGTGAAGCCCAGTTGGTGAAGTAGCTGGATAGTGTCATGGTACACACTGGTTGTATGAACTGGATTTTATTAGCCAGTCGTCTAGGTATGGGAAGACATGGATGTGTTGTCTGAGGTGTGCTGCCACGACTGCTAGGCACTTGGTGAAAACTTGTGGTGCTGTTGTGACTCCGAATGGGAGTACTTTTAATTGGTAGTGTTGGTTGTCCACTACAAATCTGAGGAACTTCCTGTGAGCGTGGTGTACAGGGATGTGGAAATAAGCGTCTTTTAGGTCTAAAGTGGTCAGGAAGTCGTTTTGGGAGAGCAGGGGAAGTACCTGCTGAAGTGTTACCATGTGAAAATGGTCTGTGTATGTATGTGTTTAGGGGCTGGAGGTCTAGGATGGGCCGTAGAGTCTCGTCCCTTTTTGGTATGAGAAAATATAGGGAGTAAACCCCCAGATTTCGTTGGTTGGTAGGAACGTGTTCTATCGCCCCTTTTTGTAGGAGGAAGATTACCTCCTGCTTTAGTAATGCTAGATGTTCCTGTGAAATTGGGTGTTGTCTGGGTGGAATGTTTGGGGGGCTAGACATTAGTTCTAGGCAGTAGCCTGACCGAATTATATGCGTCACCCATTTGTCTGAGGTGATGGTAGCCCAGACATGAAGGAAATTTTGGAGTCTGCCCCCGACCGGAGTGGGATGGTCTGGGGGGGAGTGGAGGGAAGTCATTGGTTAGGTGTTGAGGCAGAACGGCCAGTGTTTGTCTTGCCTCTGCCTTTATTATTGTTGCCCCTGTAGCCGCCTCTTTGGTAACCCCTTGTGAAGGTTGATTGGGTAGGAGCTTTATATGATGTGTAAGCGGTATCAGAGGAGTAGCCTCTGGAAGTGCTCCGAAAGGAGGAACGGCGAAAGGAACGCCTGGGAGGGTGTGATTGTAAGGCTACCATAGATTTCGCCGTGTCGGTCTTTTTTCTTTTTTTCTAGGGCCTCATCCACTTTTGGGCCGAACAGATGTTCCTGGTCAAAGGGATGGTTCAGGATGGAAGCTTGCACTTCTGGTTTAAATCCTGAGCCAGGCATGGCGACGGAGGACGCTAGTATTGATGGCCCTGGAGGCGGTGTCTGCTGCATCTAGGGCACAACGGCTGGAGGTATTAGTGATGGTTTTGCCCTCCTGATTTAACTCGTTTGCCCTATTTTTGTATTTGTCAGGGAGGTGTTGCATTATGGCTTCTAGTTCGTCATAATGGGCCCTGTCATATCTAGCCAGTAACGCTTGTGTATTGGCGATACACCATATGTTGGCAGCTTGTGATGCAGTGCGCTTGCCGGATTCGTCCAAGAGTTTGGACTCTTTGTCAGGTGGTGGTGCTTCGCCTGACGCCTGGGAGTTGGCCCTCTTTCGTGCTGTGGACACTACCAGGGAATCTAGTGGGGCAGGCTCCCTGATGTAGGAGGGATCTGTAGGGGCAGCTTTATATTTCTTCTCGATGCGCGGGTTAAAGACCCTGGCTCTGACTGGGTCTTTAAAGACCTCTGGCGCATGTTTTACAACCCCTTTGAGCATGGGCAGTATGGAGGTGGCCCTATGCGTGGTATCAAAAGTATCCAGGAGGAAATCCTCCTCCACAGGTTCGGTATGGAGATCTACCCCGTGATAGTGTGCAGCCCTCTGGAGTAATTGGTTGAACCCCAATGAGTCTTCTGGTGGGGATGGTCTCGAAGGATAGAGATCATCTTGTGGGACGTTAGGGATGTCGGGGATGTTATAGTCGTCCCATGGGTCTGGAGAGCCTGTGGGAGTGGGGTCCCCTGTGGGTGAGTCATGGGGTGCGTCCCCTATGTCATCATATATGTTATCATGATAATCATCATCCGGAGGGGGTGTTGGGGAATGATGAGGAGGGGTGGAGAGGGAGAAGGTGGGGGGGCGGGGGCGGTGGAGGGGGTGGACGAGGTGGGGAAGGTATTCTGAAAGGTGAGGTAGCAGAGTCCTTCCTTTTTGGAGGAGGAGCTGGGGCAGGTTTTTCCAGCTGTCTCTTTTTGATGCTGATCATCAAATGTCCGGTTTTGGGATCCTTGGTCAATGTCTTTTGCAAGGGATCCGGTGTAAAGAGTTCCTCCGAAGGTGGTTTATCCATCTGCACCGAAGGCATCGGGGCCGTTGGTTTTTTGACTTTAGTGTCCTGTTTAGAAGTATGTGGCTTGGAAAGGGCTTTTTGTTTGGTCGGTGTCGAAATGGGTTTCGACTTCGAGATCTCGGTGCCGGTGGCCTTGTGTGCTTTTGTCGGTTCCGAAGATGGAGTCGGTACCGAGGAGCTGGAACTGGGTTTCGGCACAGAGTGTTTCGGTATGAGGGTTGGTGCCGAAGGAGGCCATTTTCTTTTTCGGTGTCAGTGCGGAGGAATGTGTTTCGGCACCGACGGTGGGCTGGCTCAAACCAGAGTCGTCTGAAAGCTTAATGGGCTTCTTTACCGGTGCCGAAGGTGCGGTGTGGGAAGCAGTGTCTTTGGTCTTACCTAGGCCCCTGAGGCGAAGGCGTGACCAAAGCCTTTTTGGGTGCCGGCGAGGGTGTGTGGGGGTGTGTGTGGGGGGGCAAATTGGTACTCACGACCCTCTGTGCCGGAGTAATGTCCTCCACATCTGAATCGTCGGCTTCGGAAGCGCGGACGAGTGTGCCATGGTTCTTCTTGCCCTTCGGTCTTGAATAGTTTATTTGGACCGGAAGGACTTGCACGCCGGACAGTCTCGAGCCTAGTGCTCAGAGGGAGGCAGAGATTGCATACTTCGTGGAGATCGGTGTGGGGGAATTTGGACCCACATTGAGGGCAATTCTTGAAGGGAGTCCTTTCCATGAGCCAGGACCGGAGCTTGGGTAGGCCCGAAGGCCGGCGTCGACGACTGGAATCAAAGGTTCTTGCCGATGAGAGGCGCGTCGAGTGGGGAGATCGAAACAATACTGCGAATTGGGGTGAGGATTGCGCGTCGATTGAACTGGAAACATGTTCGGAACCTGAGCGCGAAGATCACATCCGAGCCCGATGGCGGAAAAAAACAATCTGAGGATGGAGCCGAAGCCCAAGCACAATACTATCCAAAGGAGGAGTCACCAACATCGTGACTTCCAAAGACTTTCCAAGAGGAAAAACTGCAAACATCCGGGCCCAACACCTGATGGCGATCTATGCACAAGTGTGTAATCTGCAGCTCATATGCCTCGAACACATGTTCCAGTCAATGCATACATTGTCTGAATATGCAAAACTGTCACAAATCGAAATGCATAATAGATTGCAGGCTTGAGAATAATTAAGGCTTAAATGAATGGCTAGTGAAAGCATATAATGACTGGAATGCTGCATGAGTAATCTGATACAAAACAAAAAATAGACCAGAAAACAGTTACCTGTAAATACTGCATCAGACTCTTGCTTCTCCACAGAGGCCCACAACTTCCCGGCAGTACGAATAGCATACTCATTGGCAGAGGTAATCGGTGGAACGTCCTCAAGGAGCTTTACATCCTTTTTAGGGACAGAAAGCTGTTCATCCAAGCTCTTTAGACGGTCTTTGTCCTTCAACAGACTTCCTGGTTTCAAGTCATTGATATCCAAAGACAGGTTCTTACAGAGAACCTCTATCTCGAACTTTAGATTGAGCTGTAAACAGGACATGGTAATCACAATGGGGCATTTAATGTGCAGTTCAAAGCTAGTCACAGGTAGAAACAAAGATTCAACTAAATAAATTCCCTTTAAGCTATACAAATAAGTAAAACAATAACTTCCATCAGTACTCAGTAGGCAGAAAAACACTATAGACCAATACTAGTTTACAATACTTTCCATAACGTGAAGCAAAGCTACATTACACTAGCACCCTGCTAAAGATGAGATTACAGCCTCTAATAGAACATATATGCAGGACAACCTAAAGAGTAAAGTCACAGAACACATAGAACATAAGGTAATGAGGAATAAATACAATTGAAAATGGAATTCCC
Organism: Triturus cristatus; assembly: GCF_964204655.1. Taxonomy (NCBI): domain Eukaryota; kingdom Metazoa; phylum Chordata; class Amphibia; order Caudata; family Salamandridae; genus Triturus; species Triturus cristatus. Next base: position 179,532,156 of record NC_140595.1, read on the forward strand.
CAAGCAATAATGTATGCAATATAGAGGAGAGTTGTACATGCTGTGTGATTGATAAACCAAACAAGTTACTTACTTTGTGAAATACTCTTTCTGGTGGATACCCTAATCGTATTTTACCTATCCTTAGAAAATCAACAAGTGCCAGACCAGATATGGGAGATTTAAATAAAATGGTTACTTACCAGCAGGCGTAGCTTTGCAGCTTGAGTTTTCTGCATTCACATGCTGTGTATTATTCCACCATATAGAGGTTGAGTCCGGAAATATTCTTTGGGTGTGTCTACCACAATCTGGTGGTATGCTCATCGCTTGGGTGACATAAGAGTGCCCTGGAAATACCGGTACATAGTCCCAATCTTTTGATTCTTTTCCCTTTATATTCTTTTCCTTTCCAACTTAGTTGCTTGCACTCCAATTTCTGGGGAGGCGGGTGGGCCTAATTTTTAGCCAGAAAACTCTTCAAGCTGCGACAATAATCCTACTGGTAAGTAACTATTTCGTTTTGCAGCATGAATCCATTTCTGAATTCACATGCTGTGCATTAGATTATATACCAGTATCTCCTTCCATGGGGTAGCTGGGCTGAAATGACCAAGTGTTTGCAAACAGGTGCTGTAGTACTTTTTGTCTGGGCTTCCTTGCTCATTTGAATGTCCACACAATGTTTTGCAGAAGTGTGTGGTGAAGCTCATGTAGCAGAAGCACAAATTTCTTCAATAGGAACGTTAAATAAGAAACACAATGTTGCACTTTTTTTCCTTTAAGTGCGCTGTGGAGAGCATGGGTATTATTTTTCCCGCCCTGGAACAGCACGGTTGTATTGTCTCCAGGATCCATCTTGCAATAGTTTTAGTTACAAGTGAGTCTTGCGATGATTTGGAATAGGAGACAAAAAATTGGTTTCCCTTACAAAACTTTGTTAACTGCAAACAGTACATTAAGGCCTTCCTCACATTCAATGTGTGCAGGGCTCTTTCGGTCCGTGTCTTTAGTTCTTTGAAGAAAGTTCGTAGTTGTATGCTTTGACATGAAACTAGGTCACCACCTTGGAAAGAAAGTGTGGGTTAGTTCGGAGGACCACCTTGTCTGTGGATTTGTAGGTATGGTCCCTGTATTGTTAACACTTCAAGTTGACTGACTGCATAATGATGTGATTGCAATCTGAAAGAAACAGCTATAGATTCCTTACATTAGAATAACCCCCAGGCGTCAGACTGAATGCGGAATGTTTTTAGTCAGCAGTACCTCTGAGTATTGGAAGGTGGTGTCGGTCAGCTCCGCGTTCGTCGTTGGCATCTTGGTCGCCGGAAGGACGTCGCAGTAGCTACTTAGAAGCAAGTCTCGCGCGACGTCAATTCTTTTTTTCCGTGCCAGCCAGCGCAGATCCGGAGAGAGCGGTACCTCCAGTAACTTTTTAACAGAACTTTATGAGCGACTTTTGTCGAAGTCCTTTTGAGTCCTACCGACTCCTGGTGCACGAAGGGATGCCCGGCTTCAAGGCTTGCGGTTCCTGTACCCGACTGATGTCTGTGACTGATCCACACCGCATGTGCCTCTTTTGTACGGAGCGCTACCACGGCCCCAAGTTGTGCTCTGACTGCCAGACCATAGCTCCGAAGTCTTTGCGGGAGCAGTCCCGAAAGCTTCTTGAGCGCCGGCAGTCTGCTCCACGCCGTTCGAGGTCCCTGTCCTGAGGGATGAGTAGGACGGGTCGCGGAGCCATCACCACTAATCATCCAAGTCTTCACACTCTGGTTCAGGTAAGTCGAAGCACAAGAAGTCAAAGAAGCATTGTCGCTCTAAAACTTCTCCCCGGTCAGCTGACGCAACGAGGGATGCAGGCGGTGCCCCTCCCGACTCAGTTTTCCTCCCTTCCCGGGACCCAGAGCGACCCCTGCCCACTTTCATCAGTTTAACATGTGTGAGAAAGTGCCCTCTTTCTTTTATGGTATGCCCCCAATTTTTGCTGAATGGCTGATGTACTTTGGCAGGAGCCCAGGGTACACTTAGTCAATCAGGTACCCAAGGCCTGTCTTACTTCCCTAAAACTGCATTGAAGCCTAAACCCAATTGGCATCTCTGGCCACATGTCAGCCACTGGTGAATGGTAAAATAGGTACCCAGGGCACTGTGACCAGAGAAGGCCCCTAAAGGCTGCAGCACTTATTGTGTCACCCTTAGAGGCCCTGTAACCTGAAACACACACTGCCTTTGCAGGCTGAGTGTCTTGGTACAGAACAAAACAGAGCTGACAAGGCACACATCCCTGTGTGCCATTCCCACAAACACTGCCCTGGCATACCTCAGTCACCCCTCTAGCTGGGTGCACTATGCCAGTGGTGTGGGTACAGGTGCATGAGCCATGTACCCCTGCAGTACCCAGGCTGATTCCTGGGCAATGCAAGTGCAGCGCTGCCATTAAGAATATATGGTGCTGGGAGGTTGTCATTACGAACTCCACAGCACCATAATGGCTACAATGAAGACTGGAAAGTTTGATATCAAACTTCTCAGCACATTAAACCCACACTGATGCCAGTGTGGGATTTAATGTAAAATGCACGACAGAGGGCATCTTAGAGATGCCACCTGAAACTCGACCAACTCCCAATGACCTGACTAAGTGGCTGCGCAGGCTGCCACCACCAGACATGTTTCTGGACCCATGGGTTGAGAGCTTGCTGCTCGAGGGGGCCTGAAACAATGGACATCCTGGGACGAGGTGTCAAGCCTCCTCCCCCAGGATGGGCAGGGTTCACGAAGGAGAAGCTTCAAAGGCATGCCGCCTTTGAGAGCTTCTCCAGACCATTTGCTGCTTTCAGCAACTGGTCCCCACTGGTTCTACCCCCCCACTTTGGGCGGGAGAACCGGCGGGAAAAACAAGTGAGGAAATGGCGTGCCTACCTCTGCCAACTCCACCCCTAAGGTGGGGGAGGCGAGGACAAGCACAACATCGAGTCCCCGCCATCTTGAGGATGGGGGGGAACCAGCCAACCAGGGACAGGCTCCTGCCCCCCTCCCACTGGAGAGTGGCAGAATAGGGGGTGTACCAACCCCAGGGAAGGGACCCATTGGTCCCTACACTTTACCTACCTGTAACGCCCCTAAATTTAGTATTTAGGGGCACCCTGAACCTTCCTTCCTCAGATCCAGCAACCACAAGAAAAGAATAAGGACGAGAAGCCGTGCAGAGCTAACAAGAGGACGACGCCCACTGACTTGGCCCCAGCCCTACAGGCCTGTCTCCCCTCGAAACTGCTCCTGCAAAACTCTGGCGTGTCCAGCAACCTCAAAAACCCCGGAGGACCTGCCTGCATTCACTTTCCAAGCTGCTTCTCCCGTTAACACTGGACGTGTTTGAACTGCAGCTTCTGGTGCCAGCTAGTAACCGCTAATCCAGCACACTCTACACTCGCCGAGCCCAGCCTGTGTTTGAGAGAACAAACACCACAAGGAGGTCCCCCCGGCGATCCTGAGCAGAGATCCGGCGACCCCTGACCTGCCTCAAGCCTCCGGACGACGCCTGCAGCCTCAATCCATAAGACACCCCCTACCTCAATCAGAGCGGGTGTGAGAAAGTGGCTCTGTATATACTGTTCCCTAATAGGTACAGGGTGTACAGAGTCCACAGTCCCCCAGAGGCTGATAGAGGTCAAAGTTAGGTATGACCTTACTCTCAAAAGTGGTAGCTTGGTCGAGCAGTAAGGCAGTACCAGAGGACAGTGTAAAGCATTTATTGTACACACTCAGTCAGCAAATGGTTTCACACACTCAATAACTGAACTCTAGGCCAATGATTTGTATATATAAAATATATGCTTGTTTTATTTTTAGAACCACAAGGGGGTAAAAATATACTTTCTCAGAATGAGAGGTTGAATATAAATACTTTTGTTTCAAGCAATAAATTTGTGTAAACAGTCACAGTTGGTTGCAATAAACAATCCTATTTCCTAAACATAACAATGCATTGAGCTCAATGGTAAATTCAGGTTATTTGTAATAAATTACTTTTCAGATTACTTTTGGAATTCCAGGTCTGGATCCTAGAACCAGCCTGGGGTCAGTATTCAGAATCAAGTGAAGAAAGTCGACTTAATAACTGTAATGATTTTTAGATAATATTTAGCTATTTCAAAAGTTAGCACTTAGAAAATATTTCACAGAAAACATTCAATGGATCTCTATGGCAAGAAATTCAAATTGCAGGTAGAGTACTTTATCGTTACTTTAGTAATCCAGGACTGGGTGCCTAGACCCAGGACTGGGGTCCTTATCAAAAGCAGGTAAGTAATTTCGTTTGCAGAAATGGTACGATTTTAAAAGAATATTTCAAATTTGCAAAAGTAGACACTTAGAAGAAATTTCACAGAAAAGCAGACAATGGTTTCCTATGGGAGAAAAATGAGTTAGAAGTAAGTATAGTTGTGAACACTTTTCAGAGTCGGGGCTGGGCACCAAGATCCAGCACTGGGAGCTCACCTAGGAGCAGGTGAGTAAATTCGTTTTTGTCACTTGGCTGATTTTTGGTGAATTTTTGCAGTTTTGAAAAGTTCACACTTAGAAGATTTTTGAAGAAAAAGCCAGTCAATGTTACCCTATGAGGAAAATGAAGTTAGCGGTTTAAGGGTAAGTACTCGACTGGTAGTGTTGAAATTCCGGGCATGGACTCAGGGGTCCCCCAGTGTCAGATAGGTACAGTTGGTTCACCCTCAGCGGTTTCAGGACGGCCGGGTGCAGAGAGAGTTGGGCCCAATGTTATCCTATGAGGGATAGGGGGGCCTTGGTTGGTGGCTGCTGTCTGGCAAGCCACGCGGCTGTGGGAGCTGGGCTCCTGGTCACTTACTCAGGGCAAGTGGGGAAGTAGGTTAGAGTAGAGAGGGCACTGCCAGGGCCACTCGGGCGGCTGGGTGCAGGGTGCTTTTGAGCCTTAGGGCGCTCAATGGAAATCAATGGGAATGTTCCGGTTTGGAAAGAGGCTGCAGGCTCGGGGACGAGGATGTTTCAGGTGCCACCACCACTTCGAGAGGTAAGTTGGGTAGTTGTAGGTTAGGTGGGTACCCCAGGATTGGGCACAGGGGGTCGCAGGGCGCCGGGTGCAGGGGTGCTTTTTGACGTCGGGAATCTTACCCTCTGGTTGATCGCGGCTGGGGTGGCACTTGGTTCTGAGGCTGCAGGCTTCTTCCGGGATGTCGAGGGGGGTCCTTGGGTGCCGGACTCTGGGTCACAGTCGCCGTGGGGTCGTCCTCTGGGTCTTTGTCCACTCCGGCACTGGCCAGGCTTGGCTGGTGCAGAGTGTGTTGGGTCCGCGGTCCCGGGCTGGTGCCAGGGATAGCAAGTAGGTTTCTTGAGTAGAGCCTCTACTCGTGGGAGTCCCAGGGGCTTAGAGCTAAAAGGTAGCCAGGTCCTCCGGGGTTGGTGAGGTTGCTGGCCACGTGGGATGCCGCGCTGGTGCAGGTTCGAGAGTCGACAGGCCGGTAGGGCTGGGGCCAAAGCAGTTGGTGTCTTCTTCTCTTTTTAGCAGCTGCAGGGCAGGTCTTTGTTCTTCTTGCTCTTCTTGTCGTTTTTCTATCTGGAATCTGAGGAAGGAAGGTTCAGGGGGCCCCTAAATACTAGATTTAGGGGCGTTACAGGTAGGTGAAGGCCAGGGACCAATGGGTCCTTGTCCTGGGGTGGGTACACCCCCTATCCTGCCTCTCTCCTGTGGGAGGGGGGCAGTAGCCTAATCCTGATAGGGTAGGGCCTCCCATCTTCAAGATGGCGAGAGCCCGGAGATGTGCTTCACCTCGCCTCCCCCACCTGAGGGGTGGGGTGGGCAGGCTGGCACATCCCCTGTCCTTGTATGGGGTTTCCGGCCAAGCTTCCCGCCAGAGTGGGGGGTTGCAGTGGCCTGGGGAAACTCCAACTGGCGGCATGCCTTTGAAGCTTCCCTTTGCTCATCCTGGGGGAGGAGATTTCTCACCTCACCCAGGATGTGCATTGTTGCAGGCCCGGGAGAGCAGGGGCTCTCCCACCCAGGGGTCCAGCAACGTGTCTGCTGTGTGGCAGCCTGGGCAGCCTCAGAGCAGACGTGGATTGCAAGTTAGCTGTAAGGGGGCATCTTCTAAGATGCCCTCTGGGGTGCTTAGTACATTAAATCCTACACTGGCATCAGTGTGGGTTCAATGTGCTGAGAAGTTTGATACCAAACTTCCCAGGCTTCAGTGTTGCCAATATGGTGCTGTGGAGCTCGTGTTTGACAAGCTCTCAGCACCATGTATTCTTAAATGACTGCACTGCACTTACAGTGCCCAGGAATGGACCCGGGTACTGTAGGGGCACAGGGCTCCTGCTCCTGTGCCCACACCATAGGCGTAATGCACCCAGCTAGAGGGGTGGCTGACATATGCCTTGGCAGTGTAGGTGATGGGCATGGTACACAGTGATGTGTGCCATGTCGACTCTTTGTTTTGTCCTGCACCCAGACACTCAGCCTGCAAGGGCAGTGTGTGTGTGTAAGGGTACAGGGCCTCTGAGGGTGGCACAATGAGTGCTGCAGCCCTTAGAGGCCTTCCCTGGTCACAAGGCCCTGGGTACCTAGGGTACCATTTACTAGGGGCTGACATGTGGCTAGGGTTTGCCAATTTGGAGTTTGTGTGGTTTAAGGAAGGAACATAGGCCCTGGGCACCTGATTGGCAGGAACCCAGGGTACACTCAATCGAAGTACATTCAGCAATTTAGCAAAAAGTGGGGGCATACCATGCAAGAAAGATGGCACTTTCTCACACAACCCCCCCCCAAACGAAAGGTGATGAGACTAACCTTGTCCTATGGAGTCTTCATTGTCTAAGTGGAAGAACCTGGAAAGTCCATCTGCATTGGCATGGGCAGTCCCTGGTCTGTGTTCCACTTCAAAGTCCATTCCCTGTAGGGAGATGGACCACCTCAGTAGTTTTGGATTTTCCCCTTTCATCTGCATTAGCCATCTGAGAGGTCTGTGGTCAGTTTGAACTAGGAAGTGAGTGCCAAACAAGTATGGCCTCAGCTTCTTCAGGGACCAAACCACAGCAAAGGCCTCCCTCTCAATGGCACTCCAACGCTGCTCTCTAGGGAGTAGTCTTCTGCTTATAAAAGCAACAGGTTGGTCTTGGCCTTCATCATTGGTCTGGGATAGGACCGCTCCTATCCCTAGCTCAGAGGCATCAGTCTGCACTATGAACTGCTTGGCATAATCTGGAGCTTTTAGAATTGGTGCTGAGCACATTGCTTCTTTTAGGGTGTCAAAAGCCTTTTGACAACTAACTGTCCAGTTAACTTTCTTGGGCATTTTCTTGGAGGTGAGTTCTGTGAGGGGGGTCACAATGGACCCATACCCCTTCACAAACCTCCTGTAGTACCCAGTCAAGCCAAGGAATGCCCTGACTTGGGTCTGGGTTGTTGGAGCTATCCAGTCCATGATGGCCTGGATTTTGGGTTGTAAGGGCTGTACCTGGCCTCCACCTACAAGGTGGCCCAAGTACACCACAGTGCCCTGCCCTATCTGGCATTTGGATGCTTTGATAGTGAGACCTGCACTCTGCAGAGCCTCTAAAACCTTCCCAAGGTGGATCAGGTGATCCTGCCAGGTGGAGCTAAAGACAGCAATATCATCAAGATAAGCTGCACTAAAGGACTCCAACCCAGCCAGGACATGGTTCACCAACCTCTGGAAGGTGGCAGGGGCATTCTTTAACCCAAAGGGCATCACAGTAAACTGATAATGCCCATCAGGGGTGGAGAATGCTGTCTTTTCTTTTGCTCCTGGGGCCATGCCAATCTGCCAGTACCCTGCAGTTAAGTCAAAGGTACTGAGAAATTTGGCAGCCCCCAATTTGTCTATCAGTTCATCTGCTCTTGGGATAGGGTGAGCATCTGTCTTGGTGACAGAGTTGAGCCCTCTATAGTCCACACAGAACCTCATCTCTCTCTTTTCACCCTGTTGATGAGGTTTGGGGACCAGAACTACTGGGCTAGCCCAGGGGCTCTCTGAAGGCTCAATGACCCCTAACTCCAGCATCTTGCTGACCTCAGCTTTGATGCTTTCCTTGACTTGATCTGACTGTCGATAGATTTTGTTCTTGACAGGTGCACTGTCACCAGTGTCCACATCATGGGTACACCAGCTTGTCAGACCAGGGGTCAGGGAAAAGAGGCTAGCATATTGTTGCAAGACTTGCTTGCAGTCAGTCTGCTGTTGGGCAGAGAGGGTGTCTGAGAAAATCACACCATCTACTGACCCATCTTTTGGGCTGTAGGATAGGAGGTCAGGGAGTGGCTCACTCTCTGCTTCCTGTTCTTCATCAGTCACCATCAGCATGGTGATGTCAGCCCTATCATTGTAGAGTTTAAGGCGGTTCACATGGATGACCCTTTTGGGTGTCCTGCTAGTGCCCAGGTCAACTAGATAGGTGACCTCACTCTTTCTCTCTAGGATAGGGTAAGGGCCACTCCATTTGTCTTGGAGAGCCCTTGGTGCCACTGGCTCCAAAACCCACACCTGTTGCCCTGGTTGAAATTCAACCAGTGCAGCTTTTTGGTCATACCAGTGCTTCTGGAGCTCCTGGCTGGCCTCAAGGTTCTTGGATGCTTTTTCCATATACTCAGCCATTCTGGACCTTAGGCCAAGCACATAGTCCACTATGTCCTGTTTGGGTTCTTGAAGAGGCCTCTCCCAGCCCTCCTTTACAAGACACAGTGGTCCCCTTACAGGATGACCAAACAGAAGTTCAAAGGGTGAGAAACCTACTCCCTTCTGTGGCACTTCCCTGTAGGCGAAAAGCAGGCATGGTAACAGGACATCCCACCTCCTTTTGAGTTTCTCAGGGAGTCCCATGATCATACCTTTCAATGTCTTGTTGAACCTCTCAACAAGGCCATTGGTTTGTGGGTGGTAGGGTGTAGTAAACTTGTACTGCACTCCACACTCTTTCCACATGTGTGTTAGGTAAGCAGACATGAAGTTGGAACCTCTGTCTGAAACCACCTCCTTAGGAAAACCCACCCTGGTGAAGACACCCAGGAGGGCCTTGGCTACTGCAGGAGCTGTAGTAGCCCTAAGTGGAATGGCTTCAGGGTACCTAGTAGCATGATCCACTACTACTAGAATGAATTTGTTCCCTGAGGCTGTGGGAGGTTCGAGTGGACCCACAATGTCCACACCTACCCTTTCAAAGGGGACCCCCACCACTGGTAGTGGAATGAGGGGGGCCTTTGGGTGGCCACCTGTCTTGCCACTGGCCTGACAGGTAACACAGGAGCTGACAAACTCCTTCACCTTTTGGTGCATCTGGGGCCAGTAAAAGTGACTCACTAACCTTTCCCAAGTTTTGGATTGCCCCAGATGTCCAGCTAGGGGGATGTCATGAGCCAAAGTTAGGAGGAACTCCCTGTACTTCTGTGGCACTACCACCCTCCTGGTGGCTCCAGGAGTGGGGTCTCTTGCCTCAGCATACAGTAATCCCTCTTCCCAATAAGCTCTATGGGTACCACTGACATCTCCCCTGGCTTCTGAAGCAGCTTGTTGTCTCAGGCTTTCAAGAGTGGGACAGTCTTGCTGACCCTGGCACAGCTCTTCCCTAGAGGGTCCCCCTGGGCCCAAGAGTTCAACCTGGTAAGGGTCAAGCTCCATGGACTCAGTTCCCTCAGAGGTATCTACATCCTCTCCAGGGGGAGAGGGGTTCTGAGTGTTTGGCTGTACAGAAGCTGGTCCCCCAGTCTTCTTGCCCTTCCTCTTGGTTGGTTGGGCCATTATTCCAGGCTCCAAACCTACTTTTTCACCCTTCCTCTTGCTCTGTGCTCTGGTTTGCACACACACCAATTCAGGGATGCCCAGCATGGCTGCATGGGCCTTTAACTCAACCTCAGCCCAGGCTGAGGTTTCCAGATCATTTCCAAGCAGACATGCAGCTGGCAACTTTGGAGAGACCACTACCTGTTTCAGGCCAGTAACCCCCCCCCAGCCTAATGTTACCATGGCCATGGGATGACTAGTGGTGACACTGTCAGCGTTGGTGACTGGGTAAGACTTCCCAATCAAGTATTGCTCAGGGGAAACCAGTGTGTCTTTCACCATAGTGACACTGGCACCTGTATCCCTCAGAGCTTCTACCCTAGTTCCATTCACCCAGGGGTACTGTAAGTATTTCTTCAAGTTGGGGGGCCACACAGCCACAGTGGCAAACTCCACTTCTCCCAAGGAGACTAAACTTGCTTCAGTGTGTTCCCAGATTTGCTCAGGGTACACCTCTGATCCCATTTGTATACTTGCTGCCCCAGGAGTGGCTGTACTGGGTGCCTTAGGGGCTTTGTTTTGGGGGCAAGATACAGTTAGGTGTCCCTGCTTCTTACAGGTATTACAAAAGGCCTTTAAGGGATCAAAGTTCTTCCCCCTATATGGTTGGGGCACATAGGGAGTAGTTTGGGTCCCACCCACCTGAACAGGTTTTTGGGGCCCTTTGGAAGACTCAGACTTTTTATCTTGGGGATTCTCACCACCTTTCCCCTGGGGAGGTTTTGTGACCACCTTCTTTTGGTCACCCCCAGTGGTTGTCTTGGTCACCCTAGTCTTGACCCAGTGGTCCGCCTTCTTTCCCAATTCTTGGGGAGAAATTAGACCTAGGTCTACCAAATGCTGATGCAACTTTTCATTTGTGCAGTTACTCAAAATATGTTCCTTCATGAATAAATTGTACAAACCAGTAAAATCCTGCACACCATGTCCAGCTAACCAACCATCCAGTGTCTTCACTGAGAAATCTACAAAATCAATCCAGGACTGGGTCTGGGTTTTGTGAGCCCCCCTGAATCTAATTCTATACTCCTCAGTGGTGAATCCAAATCCCTCAATCAGAGCTTTCTTCATGAGGTCATAGGATCCTGCTTCTGGCCCAGAGAGAGTCAGAAGCCTGTCCCTGCAGTTACCAGAGAACAGTTCCCACAGGAGTGCCCCCCAGAGAGGTTTCTTTACTTTCCTGATATCACAAGCCCTCTCAAAGGCTGTGAACCATTTGGTGATATCATCACCTTCCTCAAATTTAGGGACAATCCCTTTGGGGATTTTAAGGTCAGAAGTTTCCTCCCTATCCTTGTTTTTATTATTGCTGCCACCATTGATGGGTGCTAAACCCATCTCTCTCCTTTCCTTTTCTAGAGCCAGGAGCCTGGACTCTAGATCTATTCTTTTGGCCAGCCTCACAAGGCTGTCCTCTTCACTGGGGGGTCCCCCAGTGTTGTCTCTGGGACCAGAGCCACCTGTGTGGTCTCTAGGTGCCCAGATGCTATGTCTTGAGTTGGAGGGTATGGGTGCCATCTCCTCCCTAGGGAATAGTATGGGGAGGTTGCTGTCCTCCTCCCCTGTTTCCCTTTCCTCATCTGACTGGCCATCACCATGTTCAGATGGGTGGTCTTTAGCATACTCAGCCAGGAGCTCCTGGAGCCCTTGTTTGGATGGATGCTGACCCATTTGTAAATTTTTGAGTTTACATAAGGACCTCAATTCCTTGAAAGACAAGTGTAAGTAAGGTGTGAGGTCGAGCTCCTCCACCAGGTCCATGTTATTATTATCACTAATAGCTGGGTTTGTTTGAGACATTCTAACCTGACAGTTCTAACCCTCTACCCTGACTATAGTGACTTTTATTTTTCTAAAATTCTAATGGGACTTAAGCAAGGCCCTAGCAAGACTTTTAGTAATTTTGGAAAAACCAATCAGAATTCTAAAGGCAATTTTTAAGAGTTCTGTCGTGTGATCAGATGGTAACCAAGTAGTCCAACAAATGCAAGTTTGTATCCCACCGCTGATCCACCAATGTGAGAAAGTGGCTCTGTATATACTGTTCCCTAATAGGTACAGGGTGTACAGAGTCCACAGTCCCCCAGAGGCTGATAGAGGTCAAAGTTAGGTATGACCTTACTCTCAAAAGTGGTAGCTTGGTCGAGCAGTAAGGCAGTACCAGAGGACAGTGTAAAGCATTTATTGTACACACTCAGTCAGCAAATGGTTTCACACACTCAATAACTGAACTCTAGGCCAATGATTTGTATATATAAAATATATGCTTGTTTTATTTTTAGAACCACAAGGGGGTAAAAATATACTTTCTCAGAATGAGAGGTTGAATATAAATACTTTTGTTTCAAGCAATAAATTTGTGTAAACAGTCACAGTTGGTTGCAATAAACAATCCTATTTCCTAAACATAACAATGCATTGAGCTCAATGGTAAATTCAGGTTATTTGTAATAAATTACTTTTCAGATTACTTTTGGAATTCCAGGTCTGGATCCTAGAACCAGCCTGGGGTCAGTATTCAGAATCAAGTGAAGAAAGTCGACTTAATAACTGTAATGATTTTTAGATAATATTTAGCTATTTCAAAAGTTAGCACTTAGAAAATATTTCACAGAAAACATTCAATGGATCTCTATGGCAAGAAATTCAAATTGCAGGTAGAGTACTTTATCGTTACTTTAGTAATCCAGGACTGGGTGCCTAGACCCAGGACTGGGGTCCTTATCAAAAGCAGGTAAGTAATTTCGTTTGCAGAAATGGTACGATTTTAAAAGAATATTTCAAATTTGCAAAAGTAGACACTTAGAAGAAATTTCACAGAAAAGCAGACAATGGTTTCCTATGGGAGAAAAATGAGTTAGAAGTAAGTATAGTTGTGAACACTTTTCAGAGTCGGGGCTGGGCACCAAGATCCAGCACTGGGAGCTCACCTAGGAGCAGGTGAGTAAATTCGTTTTTGTCACTTGGCTGATTTTTGGTGAATTTTTGCAGTTTTGAAAAGTTCACACTTAGAAGATTTTTGAAGAAAAAGCCAGTCAATGTTACCCTATGAGGAAAATGAAGTTAGCGGTTTAAGGGTAAGTACTCGACTGGTAGGGTTGAAATTCCGGGCATGGACTCAGGGGTCCCCCAGTGTCAGATAGGTACAGTTGGTTCACCCTCAGCGGTTTCAGGACGGCCGGGTGCAGAGAGAGTTGGGCCCAATGTTATCCTATGAGGGATAGGGGGGCCTTGGTTGGTGGCTGCTGTCTGGCAAGCCACGCGGCTGTGGGAGCTGGGCTCCTGGTCACTTACTCAGGGCAAGTGGGGAAGTAGGTTAGAGTAGAGAGGGCACTGCCAGGGCCACTCGGGCGGCTGGGTGCAGGGTGCTTTTGAGCCTTAGGGCGCTCAATGGAAATCAATGGGAATGTTCCGGTTTGGAAAGAGGCTGCAGGCTCGGGGACGAGGATGTTTCAGGTGCCACCACCACTTCGAGAGGTAAGTTGGGTAGTTGTAGGTTAGGTGGGTACCCCAGGATTGGGCACAGGGGGTCGCAGGGCGCCGGGTGCAGGGGTGCTTTTTGACGTCGGGAATCTTACCCTCTGGTTGATCGCGGCTGGGGTGGCACTTGGTTCTGAGGCTGCAGGCTTCTTCCGGGATGTCGAGGGGGGTCCTTGGGTGCCGGACTCTGGGTCACAGTCGCCGTGGGGTCGTCCTCTGGGTCTTTGTCCACTCCGGCACTGGCCAGGCTTGGCTGGTGCAGAGTGTGTTGGGTCCGCGGTCCCGGGCTGGTGCCAGGGATAGCAAGTAGGTTTCTTGAGTAGAGCCTCTACTCGTGGGAGTCCCAGGGGCTTAGAGCTAAAAGGTAGCCAGGTCCTCCGGGGTTGGTGAGGTTGCTGGCCACGTGGGATGCCGCGCTGGTGCAGGTTCGAGAGTCGACAGGCCGGTAGGGCTGGGGCCAAAGCAGTTGGTGTCTTCTTCTCTTTTTAGCAGCTGCAGGGCAGGTCTTTGTTCTTCTTGCTCTTCTTGTCGTTTTTCTATCTGGAATCTGAGGAAGGAAGGTTCAGGGGGCCCCTAAATACTAGATTTAGGGGCGTTACAGGTAGGTGAAGGCCAGGGACCAATGGGTCCTTGTCCTGGGGTGGGTACACCCCCTATCCTGCCTCTCTCCTGTGGGAGGGGGGCAGTAGCCTAATCCTGATAGGGTAGGGCCTCCCATCTTCAAGATGGCGAGAGCCCGGAGATGTGCTTCACCTCGCCTCCCCCACCTGAGGGGTGGGGTGGGCAGGCTGGCACATCCCCTGTCCTTGTATGGGGTTTCCGGCCAAGCTTCCCGCCAGAGTGGGGGGTTGCAGTGGCCTGGGGAAACTCCAACTGGCGGCATGCCTTTGAAGCTTCCCTTTGCTCATCCTGGGGGAGGAGATTTCTCACCTCACCCAGGATGTGCATTGTTGCAGGCCCGGGAGAGCAGGGGCTCTCCCACCCAGGGGTCCAGCAACGTGTCTGCTGTGTGGCAGCCTGGGCAGCCTCAGAGCAGACGTGGATTGCAAGTTAGCTGTAAGGGGGCATCTTCTAAGATGCCCTCTGGGGTGCTTAGTACATTAAATCCTACACTGGCATCAGTGTGGGTTCAATGTGCTGAGAAGTTTGATACCAAACTTCCCAGGCTTCAGTGTTGCCAATATGGTGCTGTGGAGCTCGTGTTTGACAAGCTCTCAGCACCATGTATTCTTAAATGACAGCACTGCACTTACAGTGCCCAGGAATGGACCCGGGTACTGTAGGGGCACAGGGCTCCTGCTCCTGTGCCCACACCATAGGCGTAATGCACCCAGCTAGAGGGGTGGCTGACATATGCCTTGGCAGTGTAGGTGATGGGCATGGTACACAGTGATGTGTGCCATGTCGACTCTTTGTTTTGTCCTGCACCCAGACACTCAGCCTGCAAGGGCAGTGTGTGTGTGTAAGGGTACAGGGCCTCTGAGGGTGGCACAATGAGTGCTGCAGCCCTTAGAGGCCTTCCCTGGTCACAAGGCCCTGGGTACCTAGGGTACCATTTACTAGGGGCTGACATGTGGCTAGGGTTTGCCAATTTGGAGTTTGTGTGGTTTAAGGAAGGAACATAGGCCCTGGGCACCTGATTGGCAGGAACCCAGGGTACACTCAATCGAAGTACATTCAGCAATTTAGCAAAAAGTGGGGGCATACCATGCAAGAAAGATGGCACTTTCTCACAGCGGGTAAGAAAATCCGACATCCAAAGGCACCCCTGCACCAGACGCCCCACGGCCTTGTGTGCCCAACCCAGTGGTGCCTAACCATCCCTCTACATCCCAACTTACCCCTCGAAGTGGTGGTCACTCCTGGAAGATAGTCACCGAGCCTGCAGTGTTTCTTTGTCCCGGAGAATCTCCATTGAACTCAACAGGGCACCGACCTCAAAACTGCACCCGGCTGCCCTAGCGCCGCTGAGGGTGTCCCTTTGGTGCTAACTTGGTCCCCCACTTGCCCCGAGCTTAACCCTAGGAGCCTTGCTCCCACAACCCTGTGGTCTGCTTGCCAGCCACCACCAACTGGAGTCCGCCTATCCTCCATAGGATAACAATGGGCCTCAAAACTCTGCATTCAGCTGCCCGAGTGCCGCTGAGGGTGCAACAACAGTGCATCACTGACCCTGGGAGACCCCTGAGTCTAACCCCCAGGACCCTAACTCAAAAGAATGATTGCCTACCTGGAAACCGATTACCTCTTTTTCCTCATAGAATAACATTGACACTTTTTCTCCTAAAAAGTTTAAGCGTCGACTTTTGAAAACTACAAATATTCCTTAAAAATCAGCAGAATAATCAAAATGCATTTTATCAACTGTTTTCAGGAAATGCCCCAGTGCTGAATCAAGGTATCCAGCACAGAGTAAGAAAAAGTAACTATAACCTTACTTACCTGCTAAGTGAATTTCCTCTCATAGGATAACATTGGTGATTCTATGTGAAAAGTTTCGATGTGTTAACTTTTGAAATGCAATATTCTTTAAAATCGTACCACTAACAAACACATTTAGTCACCTGTTTTCAGGAAATGTCCCAGGGCTGAATCTAGGATCCAGCCCTCTGTAAGGAAAAGTAATCTGGAAAGTGATTAACTGTTTTGTACTTAAAAAGCCCATTCTTTTGAATGTACTATACCTGCAATGTGTTGCAAACTGCTTACTTAAACCTGTAACCAAAACCAGTACAAGTTACACCGCAATGTTGAACTGTGTTCATACAAGTAGTTTACTACTGAAAAGTATTTTTATGCTTACCTGTACCAGGCTTGCTTGGTTCTAGAAATAAAACAGTACATTTTTTATTAAAA
Source organism: Triturus cristatus (assembly GCF_964204655.1). Classification (NCBI taxonomy): domain Eukaryota; kingdom Metazoa; phylum Chordata; class Amphibia; order Caudata; family Salamandridae; genus Triturus; species Triturus cristatus. Next base: position 179,548,301 of record NC_140595.1, read on the forward strand.
AACAATTGGCCTAGAGTTTAGTTCTCAAGTGTGTGAATTCATTTGCTGACTGAGTGGGTACATCAAATGCTTAACACTGTCCTCTGACACTGCCTTAATGCTCGACAAAGCTACCACTTTAGAGAGTAAGGTTCTATCTAACTAACTTCTGCCAAACCTCTAGAGACCCTTGGACTCTACACACTGTACCTCACTTTGGTGCAGTATATATAGAGCCAGTTTCTCACGGAGCAGTAGGGAATGCACCCTTGGAGGTGGAGGCTTGGACCACCAAGCTCTCAGGGGTGGGGTGTTGGGAGAGGAAAGTGGGGTCGCCCAGAGCCGTCGGACAATCACCCTACCCACAGGAGCCCCTATGTTGGGCCCAGACAACTCGCCGAAAGGATGTCTGTTAGGGCTTCATTAAATGGCAGCAGTGGCTACGAACCCCTGGGAGGACTAACTTCAACAAATACCGGGTCTCCTGTGAACAGCAGCTCTGTTCAAAAGAATCCCCAAAACAGACTCCGAGCCTGCGAAGGACAAAGAAACCCGATGCCTGGAGCCACAACTACACTCATCGCTTACAGCCAGAGTCAGAGCGGACCATTAGCCCCAGCGTTAGACCGTCGTTTGACCCCTCCAGGACTACCCGAAGTCGCCTGCAGCCTCTGCACAGAGACCCCTCAACCGTGAATGGCCCAGTAAGGCGAAATCTGACCTCAAAAGACACCCCTGCACCCACCTGTCCCTACGCGGCTGCAAGTGCACTTAGTGTGCTAAACCAGATCCCTCTTTGAGCAGCCACCAACCCGAGGCCCCATATCCCCCATTGGATTACATTAGGCCTTAGCATTCTGCACCCGGCCGCCCCAGTACCGCTGACGGTGTTTCAAGAGTGCATCCTTGACCCTGGGGGAATTCTGGTTCTAACCCGAATACCAACTCCCACAACAAAGTGCTTAACTGTTAACCGATAACGTCATTTCTCTCCATAGGAATACAGGGACTATTTCTCCTTGAAAAATGTTCTAAGCGTGGAGTTGAGTTGTAAGCAAATAAGTTACTTACCTGTAACTACGGTTATCCAGAATTGGTATCTTTATAGATTCACATGCCTGAAACAGAATAGCAATCAGTCACATCCAATCTTTCAGTTTGTTGCGGATGGTGGGAGACCAACACATAGTGAACCCAAAAAATCTTAGGTAACAAGAACAAAACCCCGGAGGGATATACCTGTGTGAAATGTACGTGAATGGATGCACAGAATATACTCTTAAAAGCATGGTAAAACATCACTTATGTAACATCTCCATATACATAGTATTGGCGCGAAGGAAAGAAGGAATAATAATGTAACCAATAGTATACTTTACGGAGATATATATATATATATATATATATATATATATATATAAATAATTGTGAGAAAGTGCCATCTTTCTTGCATGGTATGCCCCCACTTTTTGCTGAATGTACTTTGACTGAGCGTGCCCTGGACTCCTGACAATCAGGTGCCCAGGGCCTATGTTCCTTCCCTAAACACACAAAACCAAAATTGGCAAACCCTGGCCACATGTCAGTCCCTGGTAAATGGTACCCTAGGTACCCAGGGCCTTGTGACCAGGGAAGGCCTCTAAGGGCTGCAGCACTCATTGTGCCACCCTTAGAGGCCCTGTACATACACACACACACACAGCCCTTGCAGGCTGGGTCTCTGGGTGCAAGACAAAACAAAGTCGACATGGCACACACCCCTGTGTGCCATGCCCATCACCTACACTGCCATGGCATACATCAGCCACCTCTCTAGCTGGGTGCCTTTGCCAATGGTGTGGGCACAGGAGCAGGAGCCCTGTGCCCCTACACTACCCAGGTACATTTCTGGGCACTAAGTGCAGTGCTGCCATTTAAGAGTACATGGTGCTGAGAGCTCTTCAAACACAAACTCCACAGCACCATAATGGCAACACTGAAGACTGAGAAGTTTGGTATCAAACTGCTCAGCACATTAAACCCACACTGATGCCAGTGTGGGATTTAATGTACCAAGCACCCCAGAGGGCATCTTAGAGATGCCCCCTAAAACCTAACCTACAATCAACGTCTGTTCTGAGGCTGCCTAGGCTGCCACACAGCAGACATGTTGCTGGGACCTTGGGAAGGAGAGCCCCTGCTCTCCTGGGCCTGCAACAATGCACATCCTGGGCGAGGTGCTAAATCTCCTCCCCCAGGATGGGCAGGGGGAAACTTCAAAGGCATGCCGCCTCTGAGCTTCCCCAGTGTACCCGGCGCCCCGCGGCCCCCTGTGCCCAATTCCGGGGTACCTACCTATCCTCCAACTACCCAAGTTACCTCTCGAAGTGGTGGTGGCACCTGAAGAATCCTAGTCCCCGAGCTTGCAGTCTTTTTCTAAACTGCAGATTTCCCATTGAAATCAAATGAGCGCCCGAAGGCTCAAAAGCACTCTGCACCAAGCTGCCCGAGTGGCCCTGGCAGTGCAACCTCTACACCCATCTACTTCCCCAATTGCCCTGAGTAAGTGACCAGGAGCCCAGCTCCCACAGCCGCGTGGCCTGCTAGTCAGCAGCCACCAACCAAGGCCCCCCTATCCCTCATAGGATAACATTGGGCCTAACTCTCTGCACCCGGCCGCCCTAGTGCCGCTGGGAGTGAACCAACTGTACCTACCTGACCCTGGGGGACCACTGAGTCTATGCCCAAAACCGAAACTCTGCCATTTGAGTACTTACCTTTAAACCGAGAACCTATGAAGAAAATGGAGTTAACATTGAATGTTTTTTCCTGAAATTTCTTTTAAGTGTGGACTTTTCAAAACTAAAAATATTCACCAAAAATCAGCTGAGTAACGAATACGAAAATACTCACCTGCTCTTAGGTGAGCTCCCAGTGCTGGATCTTGGTGCCCAGCACTCACTCTGAAAACTACTTACAACTGTACTTACCAGTAACCCAATTTTCTTCCATAGGAAATCATTGACTTTTTTTCTGTGAAATTTCTTCTGACAATTTCTGCAATCTTTAAATATTCTTTAAAAATCGTATAATATCTGAAAACGTAATTACTTACCTGTTTTGGATAAAGGTCCCAGTACTGAGTCTAGGCACCCAGTACTGGATTACAAAAGTAACAAGAACATACTATACCTGTAACTTGAATTCTCTGCCATAGGGAATCATTGACTTTTCTATGAAGTATTTCCTAAGTGTCAACTTTTAAAATAGCAAAATATTGTCTAAAAATCACAGTAATTAAGTCGACTTTTCTCACTTGATTCCAAGTACAGACCCAGGACTGAATCTAGGATCCAGTCCTGAAATTCCAAAAGTAATCCTAAAAGTAATCTGTGGCAAATAACATGAAACTTCCATTGAACTCAATGCATTATTGTGTTTAAAATAGTGTTGCCAATTGCAACCAGTTGTAACTGTTTACAGAAGTCAATTGCATATTGCAAAAATAATATATATATATAAAGCATCTCATTCTGAGAAAGTATATTTTAAATCCAGTTGTTGGTTCTAAAATAAAACAAGCATATATTTTTTTTATATATAAACCATTGGCCTAGAGTTCAGTTATTGAGTGTGTGAGACCATTTGCTGGCTGAGTGTGTACAACAAATGCTTTACACTGTCCTCTGATACTGCCCTACTGCTCGACCAAGCTACCACTTTAGAGAGTAAGGTTATATCTAACTTTAGCCTCTGCCAAGCCTCTGGGGACTGTGTACACCCTGTACCTATTTGGAAACAGCATATACAGAGCCACTTTCTAACAGTAATATATAAAAACATAAATTAATTATTCTAGTATTGGCAACCATCATATAAACAAGACTCATTCCAAGGGTTAGAAAGAGGCTTACCTTAATGGAAAAGATGGCTAATTACTGCCAGGCCCAATGCTGCATCTGCATCTTGTGCACATTCCAGGCAATAGTGCTGCATTAAAGGTACGAGTGGTACTACAGGTTGCAGCACAACAGATCTTCTCCAACATTACCCCTGCGAAGAGGGCCGATGAAGTTGCAACCGCTTGTGAGAAAGTGCCCTCTTTCTGCATGGTTGCCCAAACGTTTTGCTGAATTGCTAATGTTCTTTGACTGAGTGTGCCCTGGGCTCCTGCTAATCATGGACCCAGGACTTATGTTCTTTCCCGAAAACTGCATTCAAGCCTAAACCCAATTGGCATCTGAGGCCACAGATAAGCCCTTGGTAAATGGTACCACAGGTACCCAGGGCACTGTGACCAGAGCAGGCCTCTAATGGCTGCAGCACCTATTCTGCCACCCTTAGAGGTCCTGTACCCTTACACTCTCACACTGCCTTTGCAGGGTGCGTGTTTGGGTGCAGAACAAAGTGAAAAGTCGACATGGCACACATTGTGTGCCATGCATACAACCCACTGCCCTAGGGTAGATCAGTCACCCCTCTAGCTGGGTGCAATATACCAGTAGCGAGGGTACAGGTGCATGAGCTCTGTACCCCTACAGTGTCTAAGTTCATTCTTAGACATTGTAAGTGCAGTTCTGCCATTAAGAGTATATGGTGCTGGGAGGTTGCCATTACGAACTCACAGCACCATAATGGCTTCACTGAAAACTGAAGTTTGGTATCAAAATTCTCAGCACATTAAACCCATACTGATGCCAGTGTGGGTTTCAATGAAAAATGCACACAGAAGGCATCTTAGAGATGTCCCCTGAAAAATAACCTACCACTAGTGTCCAGGCTGAGTGGCTGCTTTCCTCTGCCACCACTAGACGTGTTTCAGGACCCCTAGGTCAAGATCCTGCTGCTCTCTGGGGTCTGAAACAATGCACATCCTGGGACGAGGTGCCAAGCCTCCTCCTCCAGGATGGGCAGAGTTCACGAAGGGGAAGCTTGAAAGTCTTGCCACCTTTGTGAGCTCCCCCAGGCAACTTGCTCTCGGCAACTGGTCCCCACCGATTCTGACCCCCACTTTGGGCGGGAGAACCAGAGGGAAGGAATATGCTACTTACCAGTATGCATCTGTTCTTGGCATGTAGAGCTGCAGATCTACACACTATGCATAGATCGCCATCTGGTGTTGGGCCCGGATGTTTGCACTTGTTTTTTTCCTCAAAAGTCTTTGGAAATCACGAGATAGGAGACTACTCCTTTGGATCAAAGTGCGCATGGGCATCAGCTCCATCCTCAGATTGTTTTTCGCCAGCAGGGAAAGGATGGAGTTTTGTAAGAAATAGGAAAGATGCCCATGTATGCTGTTATCTAAATAAGATAATACTGGAACAGATAATGGTTGCCGGGGAGGAGGTGGGCGTGTGTAGATCTGCAGCTCTACATGCCAAGAACAGATGCATACTGGTAAGTAGCATATTCCGTTTGAGGCATATGAGCTGCAGATTACACACTATGCATAGATTGTATAGCAGTATCCTCTCCTAGCGGCGACCACCAGTATCTGTTGCAGTAGTTTGAAATAGTGTTTTGAGTACAGCATGGCCCACACTAACTTGTTTAGTGTGCACATCTACACAATAGTGTTTACTGAATGTGTGCGGTGTAGACCATGTAGCTGCTCTGCAGATATCCAAGGGAACGTTCCCTAAAAATGCCATTGAAGCCCCTATCTTTCATGTAGAGCGGGCTTTAGGAGGTACAGAGAATGTACGTTTTTGACAATCCACCTAGCTATCCCAGATTTTGATATGGGGTTGCCCTTGTAGGGTGGTGAGAAAGACACGAATAGTTGTTTGGTCGTACGAAAGGGTTGTGTTCTCTCGATGTAGTAAAGCAATTCTCTTTTGACGTCTAAGGTATGAAGAGCTCTTTCTGCGACTGTTTGTGGCTGCAAGAAGAATACGGGCAGCTCCACAGATTGAGGTGGAAGGGAGAAATGACTTTAGGAAGGAATTTAGGATTAGTTCGGAGAACAACCTTATTATGATGCATCTGCAGAAAGGGTTCCTGAATGGTTAGTGCTTGTAGTTCGCTAACCCTTCATAAAGAAGTAATGGCTACTAGGAAAGCAACTTTCCATGTTAAGAATTGTAGCTCACATTTATGTAGAGGTTCAAATGGAGGACCCATTAGTCTTGTGAGAACAATGTTTAAATTCCACACAGGTGAAGGTGTTACGCTGGGGGGAATTATTCTTTTGAGTCCCTCCATAAAGGCTTTTATGGCAGGTACTCTGAAAAGTGACTGATGTTGTCTATTTTGTAGATATGTTGCTATGGCAGCAAGATGCAGTCTAATTGATGTGTAAGCTAAGTTGCATCTTTGGAGGTGTAGTAAATAGCCGATGATGTGTTGGATAGACACATCTAGGGGATTGGTGGTGGTGATGTGGCAATATATTACAAAATGTTTCCACTTGGCTGCATAGCATGCTCTAGTGGTAGGCCGTCTAGCTTCTTTAATGACGTTCATACAGTCCGGGGGAAGGTTAAGGTAACCAAATTCTAGGACCTTAGGAGCCAGATCGCAAGGTTGAGCTGAGCTGGGTCTGGGTGTCTGATCTCTCCATGGTTCTGGGTTAAGAGGCGTGGAGAGAGGTGTAACTTCCGGTGCAGAACTTCGGAGTGTTCCAGCAATGTGGTGTACCACGGTTGTCTGGCCCAAGTTGGAGCAACTAGAATGAGAATCAGTGACTGTTGCTGTAGTTTGCGCACCACTAGTGGAATGAGTGGGAAAGGCGGAAGCGCGTACGCAAATCTGCCTGACCAGTTCATCCATATTGCATTGCCTTTGGACATTGGGTGTGGATATCTGGCAGCGAAGGTTGGGCACTTGGCATTTGTGGGTGGCGAACAGGTCTATCTGTAGTTACCCCACATTTGAAAAAACGGTTCAAGAACTTGTGGATGAAGTTCCCACTCGTGGATCGGTTGCGGCTCAACAGATCGGCTACGGTGTTTTGGACTCCTGGGACATGTTGGGCTAGGAGAAAGATATTCTGAGGTATAGCCCACCTCCATATGTTCTGTGCTAGCTGGGAGAGCTGCAGAGTGTGTCCCCCGCCTTGTTTTTGTATGCAGTACATGGCTGTCATGTTGTCTGTGCGGACTAAGACATTCTTGCCTGATATTTGTTGTTGAAATGCTTTCAAGGCTAGGAATATGGCTAGTAACTCCAGGTGGTTGATGTGGAGTAACTTTTGTTGAGATGTCCACCTGCCCTTTATGGTGTGATGTAGTAGGTGAGCTCCCTAGCCGGAGAGTGATGTGTCCGTTGTCATAACTATTTGAGGAACCTGCTCTAGGAACGGTCGTCCTCTGGAAAGGTTCTTGGTGTTCCACCACTGCAGAGAGCAAGGAGTACGACAGTCTACCAACACCAGATCTGTTAGCTGACCTTGAGCCTGGTTCCACTGGCGTGCTAAGCACTCTTGGAGAGGACGCATCTGGAGTATTTCATGTGGCACTATGAATATGCAAGAGGCCATCATCCCTAAGAGTTGCATGAACACTCTGGCTGGAAGAGTGTTGCAGTTGGAATTTGGTGAGGAGAGCCTGTATGCTTGCTATCCTGGCGGGGCTGGGGTAGGCTAACGCATTTGAGGTGTCTATTGTGGCACCGAGGTATTGTGTGTGGAACGGTTGTAGATGGGACTTGGTGTGGTTTCCTGTGAACCCCAGGTGGTGGAGTAATTGGATAGTGGTGTGTGTGTGTTGTACACACTGGCTGTATGAGCTGGCTTTTATGAGCCAGTCGTCCAGATACGGGAAGACATGAATGATGTCTTATGTGTGCTGCGAACACCGCTAGGCACTTGGTAAACACTTGTGGTGCTGTTGTGACTCCAAATGGGATTACTGTGAATTGATAGTGCTGACCGTCCACTTTGAATCTGAGATACTTCCTGTGTAGCAGCGTGAAAGGGAATGTGGAAATAGGCTTCCTTGAGAGATCTAAGGTAGCAAGGAAGTCGCCCTGTGAAAGCAGAGGAAGGACCTGTTGGTGTGACCATGTGGAAATGGTCTGAGTATGTACATGTTTAGGAGTCTGAGGTCTAGAATAGGCCTTCGAGAGCCATCCTTCTTTGGTATGAGAAAATACAGGGAGTAGAAACTGCCTTGTTTTGTTGGTGCAGAGGAACTGGTTCTATTGCTGTTCTTTGTAGGAGGGACATCACCTCCTGCTTTAGCAGTAACAAATGTTCTTGTGACATTGGACGCTGTTTGTGTGGTGTGTTTGGGGGGGTAGATGTTAGTTCGAGGCAGTATCCTGACAGAATTATCTGTTACACCCACCTGTCTCAGGTGATGTTGGTCCAGACAGGAAGGAATTGTTGGAGTCTTCCCCCGACTGGAGTGGAATGGTCTGGGGGAAGTGGAGGGAAGTCATTGGGTGGGGGTGGAGGCAGAGTGGGAGTTGTTCGTCTTGCCTCCGCCTTTGTTGTTGTTCCCTTTGTAACCACTTCTTTGGTAACCTCTAGTAAAGGTGGATTGGGTGGGAGCCTTGTAACAAGTGGAGGGGCTATACGAGTAGCCTCTGGGGGTGCCTCTGAAGGATGAGCGACGAAAAGAACGTCTGGAAGCTTGCGACTGCAAGGCTCCCATAGATTTAGCGGTGTAGGTATCATTAATTTTTTTCAAGGGATACGTCAACATTAGGGCCAAATAGGTGTTGCTCATCAAATGGTTGATTGAGAATGGAACTATGGACTTCAGGTTTGAAACCTGAAATGCGTAGCCAGGCATGCCTACGCAGAAGGACACTGGTGTTTATTGCCATAGAGGCGGTATCTGCTACATCCAAGGCACAACGGCTGGAGGTGTTAGTAATGGTTTTACCTTCTTGTGCGAGTTCATTGACCCTATTTTTGTACCCGTCTGGGAGGTGATGCATTATGGACTCAAGCTCATGATAATGTGCCCCGTCATACCTAGCTAACAGCACTCTAGTATTAGCAATGCGCCATCTGTTTGCCACCTGTTACGCTGCTCGTTTGCCAGAGGCGTCCATGAGTTTAGACTCTGGGTGGTGGTGGTGTGTCACCTGATGATTGGGAATTGGCTCTTTTTCTCGCATTAGAGACTACAAGGGAGTCTAGTGGTGCAGGGCCTTTAATGTAGGCTGCATCAGTAGGGGTGGCCTTATACTTTTTCTATATTCTAGGGTTGATGACTCGAGCCCTGACCGGGTCTTTAAAGACCTCTGGCGCATCCTTAATGACCCATTTACGCATGGGTAAAATGGAGGTGGACTTGTGTGGTGTCAAAAGTGTCCATGAGGAAATCTTCCTCCACGGGGTGTGTGTGTGTAGGTGAACCCCCGTGGTACTGGGCAGCTCAGTGGAGGAGCTGGTTAAAGCCGATACTGTCCTCTGCTGCGGAAGGCCTGGAGGGATAGATGTCCTCTTGTGGGATGTAAGGGACGTCTGGGATAATATAATCATACCAGGGGTCTGGGGAGCCAGTAGGAGTAGTGTCCCCTAGTCCCCTGCATCATCTGAGGTGTTATCATCTACTGGAGATGGGGATGGCGTAGGAGAGCGGTGAGGGGAGGGGGAGAAGGGATCCTTAATGGAGAGGTAGCAAAGTCTCTTTTTAGGTGGTGGAGCCGGTGCAGGCGTATCTAGTGGTCGCTTTTTGAAGCTAAGCATCAAGTGACCAGTCTTCGGATCCTTTACAAGAGTTTTTTGGGTAGGATCTGGGCAAAACAGTTCTTCTGTGGGAGGCATATCCTTTGGTGCAGATGGTGTTGATACCGTAAGCTTTTTTCGGAGCCGCCTCGGTAGCGGTTCTGGGTTTGGAACCGTGCGGTTTTGCAGTGTCTTTAGCCGATGGAACCAGATTTCTCGGTTCCGTGGTCTTTTTCGGCTTCGAAGCATGGGACTCTGGGCCCTTTGGTGGCAGTTAATTGGTCGGCTCAGAGTGCGTTGTTGGTGTATAGGAGCCAGTGCCAGTCTTCAACGCAGACTGCTTGGATGTCGAAGCAGCAGTCGGCATGGATGAGGAATAGGACAACTTCTTTTTCGGGGCCTGTGGATGTTTTTCGGCACAGAGGGTAGGTTGACTCGAGCCAGAGTCACCTGAAGACTTAGTAGGCTTCTTTACCGGGCCCGGAGGCGGGGCATGGGAAGCAGTCTCTCGGTGTGCACCTGGGCCCGAAGGTGTGACCGAAGCCTTTTTAGATGAAGTGGGGAAGTAGATAGGTGTGGAGGTCGCACTGCCAGGGCCACTCAGGTGGCTGGGTGCAGGGTGCTTTTGAGCCTTCGGGCCCTCAATTGATTTCAATGGGAAAGCTCCGGTTTAGAAAAAGACTGCAAGCTCGGGGACGAAGACTCTTCAGGTGCCACCACCACTTCGAGAGGTAAGTTAGGGGTTGGAAGATAGGTAGGTACTGTGAGAAAGTGGCTCTGTATATACATGCGCTGGGTCAGGCGAGACCTAAAAAGGGGGTTTAGAACTAAGAGCTTGAAGCTCACTTACCCTCCTTGCCGAGGTTATGGCTACAAGAAAGACCGTCTTAAAGGACAACAGCCTCAAAGGACAACTATGAAGAGGCTCAAACGGAGACCCCATCAGAAAAGCTAAGACAAGATTAAGGTCCCACTGTGGCATTACAAAAGGAGTAGGTGGAAACCACCTTAGTACAATAGGAGATTTAAATAATGACGGTTGATCAGGAAGACATTGAAAAGCCGATAAGGCCGAAAGATGGCCCTTGACCGTGGCCACAGCAAAGCCCTGCTGAGCCAAGGAAAGAGCAAACTGAAGTACATCAGATAGGTGGGCTTTCAAAGGGTCAATGGATCTCTCTCCACACCATTTAACAAACTTAGACCACCTATATGAGTAAACGGACTTGGTGGAGTGTCACCTGGCCGATAAAATAACATCCACCACATCAGGCGGGAGAGAGAAAGAACTCCGGTTGCCCCGTTCAATCTCCAGGCATGAAGGTGTAAGCTCTGGAAGTGGGGGTGTAGAACCTGCCCCTCCGACTGCGAGAGGAGGTCTCCCTCAGAGGGAGACGGAGCGGAGGGCACGAGGAGAGATTGAGAAGATCTGTATACCACACCCTTCTTGGCCAATTCGGGGCGACCAAAAAACCTTGGGCCCAGTCTTGGCGAATCTTCCTCAGAACCCGAGGAATCAAGGGTATGGGAGGAAACGCGTAAAGGAGTTGAGTCCCAACTCAACTGAAACGCATCCCCCAACGCTCCCTGCATCGGATACTGGAGACTGCAAAATGACGGGCAGTGCGCGTTCTCGCGGGTGGCGAAAAAGTCCACCCGAGGAGTCCCAGACGTCCGAAAGACATGACGAACCACCTCTGGATGGAGCCTCCACTTGTGGTCGGCGGAGAACTGCCGACTGAGACTGTCCGTACATACATTCAGCAGCCCAGCCAGATGATTTGCCATCAGACAAATCTGATGGTACTGAGCCCAGGACCATAGACACAGAGCCTCTCTGCAGAGACAATGCGACCCCACTCCTCCCTGCTTGTTGACATACCACATCGCGGTAGTGTTGTCCGTCAGGACTTGAACCGACTGACCGTGAAGGGAAGGGAGAAAGGCCTTGAGCGCCAAACGAATCGCCCGCAATTCCAGAAGGCCAAAGACCCTTGATCTCCAGATCCCCCAGATGAGCACCCCACCCTAGGGAGGAGGCATCCGTTATCACTGTGGCCACCGATGGAGGAAGATGAAAGGGCTTCCTTTGAGACAGATTGCCCTCCACGCTCCACCAAGATAGATCCGTGGCAGCTTCTCTGGAGATCCTGATCGACTCCCTGAGATCCCCGTTGTGCTGATACCACTGCCTGCGGAGGTACCACTGGAGCACCCTCATGTGCCAGCGCGCATGGTTGACCAACAGAATGCAGGAAGCTAACAGACCGAGCAGACGAAGGACCTTCAGAACTGGAACAACTGCTCCATTGTGGAATAAAGGGATCAACTCCTGAATGTCGAGAATTCTTTGAGGAGGAGGAAATGCTCGACACACAGTAGTGAACAGGTTGCGCTGAGAGGGCACCAGGTGAGATTTGTGCACATTGATCAAAAAACCCAAGTCGAATAACAGCTGAGATGTTACCTGCAGATGATATTGCACCATCTCTGGGGACTCTACTTTCAGAAGCCAGTCGTCCAGGTAGGGGAAAACCGGAATCCTCCTGAGATGAGTAGCCACCACCAACATCACCTTCGTGAAGACTCGAGGTGCAGTAGTAAGACCAAACGGGAGGACCGCAAACTGGTAATGTTGCGACCCAACCGTAAAACTGAGATACTTCCTGTGCGACTTCAGGATTGGGACATGGAAGTACGCGTCCTGCAAGTCGAGCGACACCATCCGTTCTCCTTGCTGCAACGCTTGAAGAACCTGCGCAAGGGTCAGCATCTTGAATTTCTCCTGTTTCAGGTAAAAGTTCAGGACTCTGAGGTCCAGGATCGGACGCAATCTGCCGTCCCTTCTTGGGAATCAGGAAATACCGGGAGTAGCATCCCTGACCCCTTTCCTGCTCTGGAACCACCTCTATCGCACCCTTTTGAAGCAAAGCTAGAACCTCCTTCTGCAAAAGAAGCAGATTGTCTTCTGAGCAGTAACCCTGGCAAGGAGGGTAAGGGGGAGGAAACTCCCAAAAGGGAAGGGCATACCCAGTCTCCACGAGGTTTAAAACCCAAAGGTCGGTTGTAACAGATTTCCAACCTCGCAGAAAGTGGGACACCCGACCCCCCCACAGGTCTCACATGATCTAGGATGGGGGATCTAGGGCTGCTTCCCTGAAGCTTCATTGGGAGCAGAGGAGGCAGAAGATGAAGATGGGTTGCGGCCAGAACCTCTTCGTCTTCCTCTATACGACCTATAGAGGGGATTCTGCTGCTGCTGTTGCTGCCGAGGCTGCCGGAAGGAGCGAAATGAAGATCTGCCAAAGCCTTTGAATTTCTTAAGCCCAAATCCTTTCGCAGGAGTCTGCAACCCTAAAGATTTCGCCGTCACTCTGCTCTCTTTAAAATCTTTGCAAGGCGGAATCAGCCTTTTCGCCAAAAAGCTTTTGTCTGTCAAAAGGCAAATCAACCAAGGTAGCCTGAACATCCGTAGAAAAGCCAGAAGAACGAAGCCACGCTTGCCTCCTAGTGGCTATCGACGATCCCATAATCCTTGCCACAGAATCAGCCGTATCAAGCCCCGACTGAAATACCTACCTTGCAGCAGCCTGAGTGTCAGTGACCACCTCCATAAAAGAAGCTTTACCTCCTTCTGGCAGCTTAGGGGCTAATGATTTCATAGAGTCCATAATAGCATAAACGTAGCGCCCTACCAAGCAGGTGGGATTAGTGGATTTAAGCGCCATGCTCCCTGAAGAAAAGGACATCTTAGCTGCCTAATCAGCCTTTTTAGACTCCCTGTCCGCAGGAGTTTGAGGGAAAGCTCCTGAAGCATGCTTCGAGCATGAAGCCTGCACCACCAGGCTTTCTGGAGAAGGGTGGGAAGATAGAAAACTTGGATCCCCAGGAGCCACCCTATATCTCCTTGCCACCTGTCTGGAGACTGCCGGCGAAGAGAGTGGCTTACGCCAGACATCCATAACTGGTTCCAAAATAGCCTCATTAAAAGGCAACAAGGGCTCACTAGTCAAAGCTGGCGAATGTAGTACCTCAGTCAGAAGGTTTAATTTATACTCAGCAGAGGGCAACTGCAAGTCCAGCAACTCTGCGGCCTTCCTTATCACTACATAAGGAGCCAGTTCCTGCGGTGGAGAGGATCTAGTAGAAGAATGCTCCCACGCCCGAGTTGTATCAAGACCACTAGCCTCTTGAATCCCTTCAAAGTTGTCGGAAGATGTATCCACCTCACCTTCTTCCACCTCCTCCCTATAGTGCTCCTCTTCCATGACTCTCTGAGCCACTCTCCTTGAGCGGATCCGAGGAACCGGCGCCGCCGTACGCGGATTTGGTGGAACCGAATGTGGAGTCAGCTGTGTCAGAGTCGGCAGCGCCGGACGCGGAGCCCAGGGCGTCGGCGTCGAGGGGGGCTCCGAAGAAGGCCGATGCAATCGAAGTCGAGACAGATCCCCAAACGGCACCAGAAACTGCCATGAAGGAGCCATCGGCAAAAAGGGCATAAATGGGGCCTGAGCATAATGCTGCGGCACTCCCAAGGTGTATGCCATAAGACCCACGGGACCAGAAGGTGCGCCGGATGGGAAGGCAGCCCGTTGAAAAATCCCTTACATAGCATTTAGAAAATACGCCGAATCCACACCCCGAGTCGGGAACTGTGGATAAGGGATTGATCCCGAATCCGGCTGAGGAGTACCTGGAACCGGAGCCGAAAAGTCCGACAGGAGCCACAGGATCAGCCGACTCTGGGGAAGGCTCCTTTTCCTGTTCTTCCTCAACCTCAAAAGCAGAAGACTCCACTGGCGCCGGTGACTGCGCCGGAGACTGCGCCGGAGTCCGTTTCGGCGAAGGTGATCTCTCTGGAGACTTCCTAGGAGATAGGGAAGGAGACACATCCTTACTTAGACGTCGAAGCGAAGTCTATCTCGAAGCCTTGCTCCTCGAAGACCGGCGCCGAGAGCTATGCTTCCTTTTCTTGTGGTGTTTCTCCGACTTCAAAGAATGCGAAGTTGACGACTCCGGCCTCGATCTCTCCTTCCTACCTCTCTTTTTCTTTGCCTTGGCCATGAAGAGCTTCGCCTTCCTCTCCTTCAAGGTCTTGGGGTTCATCCTTCTGCAGCTGGAACAGTCCTCCACGTCGTGGTCAGAAGAAAGGCACCAAAAACAATCTTCATGGGGGTCGGTCATCGACATGTGGCCCCCACATTCCCTACGAGGTTTTAAACCGGACTTCCTAGTCGAAAACATGGCGAATTCACCAACAGTAACTCACTACAAGACTACAAAGTATCAGGAGGGTGCTGGAAAACCGTTGCGCGTCGACGGCGTGGAAAAAAGGGAACCAACGTCATCACGCCGACGTGGCTCTCTTATGGCTCCGGTGACGTCATACGGAGTCGCGAGCCAATGCATTAGGACGTCGGCGTGGAATGCTGGCGCAGGGGATATTCACAAGGTGAGGAATCCACTGGCAGATGTATCCATCACAAATATACCTTCTCAGAATGAGATGCTTTATATAAATACTTTTGCAATATGCAATTGACTTTTGTAAACAGTTACAAGTGGTTGCAATAGGCAACACTATTTTAAACACAATAATGCATTGAGCTCAATGGAAATTTCAAGTTATTTGCAACAGATTACTTTTAGGATTACTTTTGGAATTCCAGGACTGGATCCTAGATTCAGTACTTAGAATGAAGTGATGAAAGTCGACTTAATTACTGTGATGATTTTTAAACAATATTTAGCTATTTTAAAAGTTGACACTTAGAAAAGATTTCATAGAAAACAGTCAATGATTCCCTATGGCAGAAAATTCAAGTTACAGGTATAGTAAGTTGTCGTTACTTTTGTAATCCAGTACTGGGTGCCTAAACTCAGTACTGGGACCTTTATACAAAACAGGTAAGCAATTACGTTTTCAGATATTATACGATTTTTAAAGAATATTTAAAGATTGCAGAAATTGACACATAGAAGAAAATTCAGGAAAAAGCCAGTCAATGTAACCCTATGAAGAAAATAGAGTTATCGGTTTAAAGGTAAGTACTCGTCTGGAAGAGTTGAGGTTCCGGGCATAGACTCATGTAGGTACAGTTGGTTCACCCTCAGCGACTCTAGGGCAGCCGGGTGCAGAGAGAGTTAGGCCCAATGTTATCCTATGAGGGATAGGGGGGCCTTGGTTGGTGGCTGCTGACTAGCAAGCTGCGCGTCTGTGGGAGCTGGGCTCCTGGTCACTTACTCAGGGCAAGTGGGGAAGTAGGTAGGTGTAGAGGTTGCACTGCCTGGGCCACTCGGGCGGCTGGGTGCAGGGTGCTTTTAAGCCTTCTGGCGCTCAATTGATTTCAATGGGAAATCTCTGGTTTAGAAAGAGACTGCAAGCTCGGGGACGAGGATTCTTCAGGTGCCACCACTACTTCGAGAGGTAAGTTGGGTAGTTGGAGGATAGGTAGGTACCCCGGGATTGGGCACAGGGGGCCGCGGGGCGCCGCGTGCAGGGGTGTCTTTTGATGTCGGGAAATCTTACCCTCTGTTGATCGAGGTAGGGGGGGCACCTTGTTCTGAGGCTGCAGGCTTCTTCAGGAGCGTCGAGGGAGGTCCTTGGGTGCCGGACTCGGGGTCACAGTCGCCGTGGGGTCGTCCTCGTGGTCTTTGTTCACTCCGGCACTGGCCAGGCTTGGCTGGTGCAGTGTGCGCTGGGTTCGCGGTTCCGGGCTGCTGCCAGGGATTAGAGGTAGGTTTTGAGTAGAGCCTCTACTCATGGGAGTCCCAGGGGCTTAGAGCCAAAAGGTAGCCAGGTCCTCCGGGGTTTGTGAGGTTGCTGGTCACAAGAGATGCCGGGTTGGAGCAGGAGTAGGTTCGAGGGTCAACAGGCCGGTAGGGCTGGAGCCAAAGCAGTTGGTGTCTTCCTCTTCTTAGTAGCTGCAGGGTAGGTCTTCTTTCTTCTTGCTCTTTGTATATCGGAATCTGGGGAAGGAAGGTTTGTGCCCCTAAATACTAGATTTAGGGGCGTTACAGGTAGGTGAAGGGCAGGGACCAATGGGTCCCTGTCCTGGGGTGGGTACACCCCCTATCCTGCCTCTCTCCTGTGGGAGGGGGGCAGTAGCCTAGTCCTGATAGGGTAGGGCTTCCCATCTTCAAGATGGCGAGATCCCGGAGATGTGCTTCACCTCGCCTCCCCCACCTGAGGGGTGGGGTTGGCAGGCTGGCACATCCCCTGTCCTTATCTGGGGTTTCCGGCCAAGCTTCCTGCCAGAGTGAGGGGTTGCAGTAGCACCTCGCCCAGGATGTGCATTGTTCCAGGAGCTCTCCTACCCAGGGGTCCAGCAACATGTCTGCTGTGTGGCAGCCTAGGCAGCCTCTCAGACCAGACGTGGATTGTAGGTTAGGTTTCAGGGGGCCTCACTATGATGCCCTCTGGGGTGCTTGGTACATTAAATCCCACACTGGCATCAGTGTGGGTTTAATGTGCTGAGCAGTTTGATAACAAACTTCTCAGTCTTCAGTGTTGCCATCATGGTGCTGTGGAGTTCGTGTTTGACAAGCTCCCAGCACCATGTACTCTTAAATGGCAGCACTGCACTTACAGGGCCCAGGAATGGACCTGGGAACTGTAGGGGCACAAGGCTCATGCTCCTGTGCCCACACCACTGGCACAGGGCACCCAGCTAGAGGGGTGGCTGATGTATGCCAGGGCAGTGTAGGTTGTGGGCATGGCACACAGGGATGTGTGCCATGTTGACTCTCTGTTTTGTCCTGTATCCAGACACCGAGCCTGCAATGGCAGTGTGTGTGTGTTAGGGTACAGGGGCTCGAAGGGTGGCACAATGAGTGCTGCAGCCCTTAGAGGCCTTCCCTGGTCACAAGTCCCTGGGTACCTAGGGTACCATTTACCAGGGGCTGACATGTGGCCAGGGTTTGCCAATTTGGGTTGGAGGTTTTGGTTTAGGGAAGGAACATAGGCCCTGGGCACCTGATTGGCAGGAGCCCAGGGCACACTTAGTCAAAGTACATTCCGCAATTCAGAAAAAAGTGGGGGCATACCATGCAAGAAAGATGGGACTTTCTCACAGGTCTCATAGACCGACCAAATAATTCACTTTCGGCATCCACAGAGCTTTGGCTATTGCTTCCAGATCCAGCACCGGGAAAAATTATGCGAAGATGGCAACCACACACAGTGGCCTTCACGGCCCACATCGGACATCACAAGGGGCTCAACATAGCATTCAATGGTAACAGATGTTTGACAACAGCCAAAAAAAATAGCCTAAGAGAAGAATTCAGATCAAACTCCTAGATGGTGGAATACTGCATAGCATGAGGATCCAGAAAAATTCACGCTGCAAAAAGTACAGCCTGATAAAAAGGAGAAAAAGCCCACAAGTGGCTCAAACATTGAAGCCTTATTTGCACAGTGAGTTGCGACATCTGCCAACGTTCTAGGCTTTCACCCCTGAACTACCATTCTGCCACAAAAACGAAGTCATTTTACAGTTATGGAAAAAAGAAATTAACATTCTGAAAGTACAGAAACTGACTAATGTGGAACAGCTTTTAAAAGTCACCAGTAAGACTTCAATACTCAAGACTACAAGCCTCATATCATACAGGTTCAGCACCTACCTCCAATTAACAGCTCATCCAACGGATGGACAATGGAAAAAACACTGGAAAAGCAATTGCAAAGTAGGTAGTGTTGGATATAGTGATAAAGACACAGAATTCTAACAGTCGAAAGATAAATAATTATTTAATAGCACTTACATATTGCAACCACCAATGAAGGTAAATTGGCTCTCATACATGGCTTTTTCTTGTCTCGTAGAAACGAAGCAGGGCTAACTCGTTAAAATCTGGATTTTCCTGTATTTAAGTAATGATGGTTCAGTTCAGAGCTCTAAGGGTAAAGAGCTCCAGCGTTTCACAGCCAACTAACAAGTATGACTACCCAGTGTGCAACTCTAAAACCTTGGTACTATCACCAGAAATGCAAATTTAGATCCTAAATTCCATGCCAGCAAACAAAGACACGTTTTCTGAACAGTAAGTTATTCAGATTTTTGCGTACTGCTTTGTAACTCAAATGGTGATTTAAAAAGCGCTCCCAGCTTTACAGTAGCCAGTGAAGGTCTTGTAGAGTTTTGGAACAACGAGAGCATCTTAATGTCTTTCTCTGGCAGAGCTAAAAAACTGATTAACAGTAATCCAATCTTGAGGAATAAAAGCATGGACAAGAGTTTGTGATTTCTTTAACAAACACAATTTCTCAACATGCTCACTTAGAAAAAAATATTTTTGTAACCAGTTTTAATAGGCTCCCTCTCCTTTAGCTGTGTGTCCAATTCTACACCCATTTCTTTCACAGATTGCACCACTTCTGGTTTCTCCCCAAGACTAAAGGGCCAGAATGGTAGGGTATCCACAGGTATCAGTGTCACTGAGACTAGTTTTTCAGTCTCATCTCCATACAACTTCAGCTGATTACATCTCATCCACTTGTTCGAATTGATTGAAGCAGAAAAACATTGGCACGCTGGATTTCGTCCCCATCTAATATAAGAATTCCAGGTTAAATGACTGGACTCAATATGCCAATGGTGCCATGTAAAGGCTGAAAAGCAGAAGCGACCCAAAGAAACTCTGTGGCTCCCTAAGTGAGGACTCGGGTATCAGAGACAAATCAGCTGAAGATTTTACCAGTCAAGAAACAGATTCTTGACGCCATGTATTTAGTCCAAGCGACTCTTGACCCTACCAGGTAGGTCGCTCCTCCTCCGCACAGCACCGCCTGTGTCTCCCTGCCCCAGCTGCCGCTGCTGAGGAAGTTAGAGGCCCTCCTCCACCCGCAGGCTACCACCTGCGCCTCATCCCTTGTGGCCGGTGGTAGGCCGTAGGTTTGTTCATCTCCGCTTTTTTCCACTAGTTATTGTATTGTAGTGTATTGTATTGTTTTTATTGTTTTCACTGTATTTCCTGTATCGCCATTGTCTTCATTACTGTGCCTGTGACTGCTGTCCCCCATCTTTCCCCGCTGCCTGTACTTTATTCTTTGCCGTTTTTCCCCGTTCCCCTCGCTGTCCTTGTGTCTGTCCGTTTTTATTCTCCTGCTGTTCCCCTCGCTGCCACGTGCCTCTGCCCGTTTTTGCCTTCTGTCTCCTAGCTGTCCCTGTATTTCTGTGCCCTCTTGCCTTCTGTAACACTGACTTCTCCCCCTTGTTTCCTTTGCCCTTTGCCTTCTGTAACACCCGTTTTTGAGCCCTTTTGCCTTCTGTAACACCTGTTTTTTGAGCCCTTTTGCATTCTGCGCCACTCAATTCCCCCGTTTCCTGTGCCCTTTGCCTTCTGTAACAACCGTTTTTCCACTCGATCTTGTGCCCTTCCTCATCCCTCTCCTCCCCCGCTGCTGTGTCCCCTGCGGCCCCGCCCCCCTGACTGCCCATTCGCTGCCCCCGCCTCCCAGCTACTCCTCCCTCCCACCTCCCCATATATGCCGGCCGCTGCGCGGCCACGCAGCAGACGCGTGCAGCGTGCGCGGCAGGCTATAGCAAGCCCGTCTGTGCCAGTCCGCGCCTGGACCGCGCCCAGCACCAGAACCCCTGCCCTCCGCTCCCGCCACGACCACCACTACGATGCCAGCACACTCCACGCTCTCAACCCTAGACGTACCCTCACCTGCTTCAAGGCCGGCCCGAGAAGCGCACAGGGTCCCTTCACCTGCCGGAACTGCACCTACACCAGCCTCAGTGCCGACTAACCACCCGCCAAGAAAGATGCATACTACTGAACACCCGCTCGGCACGCAAACACGCCGTCTAGCTCTGGGACTTGCTCGACACAACATCCCCGGACGTCGCCTTCCTGACAGACCTGGTTGAACGACTCCTCCGCACCAGACATAGCCATCCCAAATGGCTACAAGATCACCCACAGACCGCACCAACGGAGTTGGAGGAGGAATCGCCATCGTCCACAAGAACAGCATCATGGTCTCGACAAGCACCGATGACGCGCTCAGCACCGCCGAACACATGTACTACCAGATCCACACAGACCCCAACTCCACCCTCAGAGGCACCCTCGTCTACCGACCCCCCGGACCCTGCCCCAGTTCAGCGACTCAATCGCCGACTTCATCAGCACGCACGCCCTGACCACCACAGACTACATCCTCCTCGGAGACCTTAACTTCCACCTTGATCACGACAACTCCACAACCCTAATCGATAACCTCACCAACCTCAGACTGAATCAACTCGTAACAACGCCCACCCACTCCGCCGGCCACACGCTCGACCCAATCTTCTCCTCAAGCCCGCATGTCTCCATCAGCCACAAGACCGAACTTCTCTGGACCGACCACCGCTGCATACATTTCACCTTCCAGAAACCCACCACACACCACCGCACCCAACAGATCCCCCGCCGCTGCTGGAGCAAAATCATCGAAGACCAACTACATGCAAACCTCGCTCTCAGCCCACCCACAGAACCCTCCAACACAAACAACGCCGCCCACAGCCTCAAACACTGGATCGAGGACTGCGCCAACACCCTCGCCCCGCTGCAGAACCCCCCCCCCCCCCACAGACACCAGCAAGAGGGCCAGCTTTTTCACCACAGAACTCCTAGCTTTCAATCAAGCCTGCCGGAAACTAGAGAAGAAATGGCACAGCGAACAAATGCCGGACAACAGCGCAGCACACAAAGACGCCATCCGCAACCAACACCACCTCATCAGGACTGCCAAGAGAACCTCTTTGAAAGACCGCCTCAACAACAACGCACACAATAGCAAGGAGCTCTTCAACATCGTGAAAGAACTATCCAACCCCAGCTCAAACACCAACGACATCCCGCCGTCGCAAGCCCTGTGCGACTCCCTCGCCACCTTCTTCCCCCACAAGATAGCAGACATCCACGACAGCATCAACACCCAGACAGCCCCAACAGATAGCAACACAACAGACCCTCTGCACATGATCGACCACGACCCCCTGCTAGTCTGGGCCAGCGCGAGCAGCGATGACATCATCATGAGCACAATCCACTCCGGCTCCCCGTCAGATCCCTTCCCGCACCACGTCTTCAACAAAGCAAGCAGCTCCATCGCACCCCACCTGCTCAATTTCTCCCTCGAGACCGCGACCTTCCCAGGGAGCTGGAAACACGCCGAGATCAACCCCCTACTGAAAAAACTCAAGGCAGACACAAGAGACCTCAAGAACTTCCGGCCCATCTCTCTGCTCCCCTTCCTGGCTAAGGTCATTGAGAAAATAGTCAGACAGCTAACCAGATACCTCGAAGAAAATAGAATCCTGGACCTTTCCCAGTCAGGGTTCCACAGCAACCACAGCACAGAGACTGCCCTCATCGCCGCCACCGACATCAAGACTCTGCTTGATAACGGCGAGACCGCAGCACTCATCCTCCTAGACCTCTCCGCCGCACGCCTCCACGCCGCAGGGATCCGAGACAAGGTTCTGGAATGAACCACCTCCTTCCTCTCCTGCAGAACCCAGAGCATCCGCCTCCCCCATTCGGGTCCAAAGCCTCCGAGATCTGCGGCGTATACCAAGGATCGTCCCTCAGCCCGACACTGTTCAACATTTACATGGCCCCGCTCGCACACGTCGTCCGACAGCACGACCTCAACATAATCTCCTACGCCGACGCTCAACTGATCTTCTCCCTCACCAAGGACCCCATCACCGCCAAAGCCAACCTCCACGAAGGAATGAAGGCAGTCGCTGACTGGATGAAGACCAGCCTTCTGAAGCTGAACTCGAACAAGACGGAGGTCCTCATCCTCTGCACCAACCCTTCAGCCTGGGACGACTCCTGGTGGCCGACAGCACTGGGAGCAGCCCCGACACCCACCGACCATGCACGCAACCTGGGAATCATCCTTGACTCAATGCTCTAAATGACCAAGCAGGTAAAGGCTGTCTCCTCCTGCTTCAACACCCTCTGCATGCTCCGCAAGATCTACAGATGGATCCCAACAGACACAAGAAAGACAGTCACTCGGGCCCTCGTCAGCAGCAGACTCAACTACGGAAACGCTCTCTACGCGTGAGCCCCGACCAAGCTCAAACGACTACAACGCATCCAAAACACCTCGGCACGACTGATCCTTGACGTACCACACCAAGGCCACATCACCCCCCACCTGAGGGACCTGCACTGGCTCCCCGTCAGCAAGAGGATATCCTTCAAGCTCCTCATCCACGCACACAAGGCACTCCACAAGACCGGCCCAGCCTACCTCAACAGACGACTCTCCTACATCCCAAACCGCCAGCTACGCTCTGCCGACCTCTCACTAGCCACCGTCCCGGGCATCCGAAGAACAACCACCGGCGGGTGATTTTTCTCCCACCTCGCCGCCAAGACATGGAACACCCTCCCACTGAGCCTACAACAGACCCAAGACCTGCAGACCTTCAGGAGGATGCCCAAGACCTGGCTGTTCAATCAACAGCGCACCCCCCCCAGCACCTTGAGACCCTCCAGCGTATGTAGTGCGCTTTACAAATGACTGATTGAGCCATTTCAGTAATCTGGCATGATCAACAGCTTGGAAGGCGGGCAGTATGTCCACCAACACCAGCGTAACTGGAACACAATCAGCTCAATAACCAAAGTCATTAAGAGGTGGTATTACCACAGTCCCTGTACTGCAGCCATGTCTGCAGCCAGCTTGCAGTGAATGTAACAAGTTATTTGCTTCACCATGTGCAGAACATCGATTCAAAACACAAAAGGCAATTGGGAAAGTAGTCTGAAATATATTCTAATCTGGATACATATATCTTGGCTTTTTGAAAAGTGCTACGATGTTAAGCTATCTAGAAAAATACCCTGCAACATGCAAAGAATACATTTTTTTTAACCTGAAAAGGGTTTGATTACATCATATCTTTACAAAGGTTTGCAGGCAATGGATTTGTACTTAAGCAAGAATCATTGCTCCTTTTAACCAAATTATCCAATCAGCATCAAATAGAATAGAAAATATCTATGGACTAACTGAAAGTGCAGATGGTAAACCCTCATCTGCCCTTAAGAGTCTGTAACGGACAAATTTTACAAATCGTAAAGTCAAAGAACTCAGCTAAGATGTTGTATCCAGCTTTAAAAAGGTGGAATATTGTAGGACTACTAAATCTGTTAGTTTAGAACACCAAAAACCACCTTGGAGGTATTAGGTGCACAAAATCTTGTACTAGAAAAAGGATTTTAGCAGTTTATATGGCATTGTTCTGAATCACTGTTCAAACCTAGACTATCATTTTGCAGCTTTGGAGTACTCTTGACACCATAACTTTTCAAGGTGGTGTAAAGATTGTCATTTTCCTTATATGGCCTGAGAACTATTTGTTTTGGTGTCTACTTTTTTCAATACACTTGGTCTGAACAGGTGCCAGATCATCCACCACCATAATTGATAAGCAATTAGTGCAATTAACATAATATAGTTCTATATTTTGTGCCAAGTATCCTACTTCAATAATAAAGCTGCAGAAGTCGCAGCTGAATCACCTACCGCCCCCTCCCCCCCCCCCCGAACCCCTCAAAGCAGAGACTATCAGTGGCCAAATATTATTGATCAGCAACTGGAGTGTACAACACACTATACAAAATAGGTTAATCATATCGTTCTTGCTCAGTTTGTAGACGTGATATTTGACTCCTACACTTGTAAAGCATCAGGCAATTTCTACTTTTAACATCTATAGAAAGACCAGAGAAAACAAATGAACAAGAGGAAGACACCTACTTTAAGGTCATGTTCCTGGTGCAATTCAGCAAGCACATTCATGATTGCCATTGTCCATGGATTTGGTGGTCGGAAAACCTACAATTAAAAAGAACATAATAAACCAATGCTACTATAGGGGAGGATTAGGTCACAGTTCTGGGGCCTACAGTCAGCACTACACAATGTTATTGGTTGAATAAGGAATATGCTACTTACCAGTATGCATCTGTTCTTGGCATGTAGAGCTGTAGATCCACACACTAGCATACTAGATCGCCAACTGGTGTTTGGCTTGGATGCTTGCACTTTGTTGTTGTATTGGAAGAAGTCTTTGTAGTCACGAGGTATGTGACTCCTCCCTTGGACGATAGTGCGCATGGGCATCAACTCCATCCTTCGATTGTTTTTCGCCATAATAGGAGATGGAGTTAGTAGAAGAAAAAGAGATGTCCATGTGTGATATCCAAGTAAGATAGAACTGGAACAGATACAGGTCCCATAGAGGTGGGTGGGCGTGTGTGGATATGCAGCTCTACATGCCACGAACAGATGCATACTGGTAAGTAGCATATTCCGTTCGAGGCATATGCGCTGCAGATCACACACTAGCATAGACTATACAGCAGTATCGTCCCTAGAGGTGGTCACCTGTATCGGTTGCAGTAGTTTGAAATAAAGTTTTAAGGACAGCTTGGCCCACAGAAGCTTGTTGCGTTGCTTGTACGTCAACACAATAGTGTTTAGTGAAGGTGTGTGTTGTAGACCATGTGGCTGCCTTACAAATGTCTTCTACGGGAATGTTCCCCAAGAATGCCATGGAAGCCCCTAGTTTGTGTGTGGAATGCGCTCTAGGGGGAACTGTTAATGTGTGTTTAGCTTTTTGGTAGCATATTTGTATACATTTAACTATCCACCTAGCAATCCCAGATTTGGAGATAGGGTTACCCTTATGTGGTGGAGAGAAAGCTACAATTGTTTTGTGGAAAGATTTAGTTCTGTCAATGTAATAAAGAAGGGCTCTTTGAATATCTAAGGTGTGAAGAGCTCTCTGCGCTACAGAGTCTGGGTTTGGAAAAAACTGGTAGCTCCACTGATTGGTTAAGATGAAAAGGAGCTATGACTTTTGGAAGGAATTTTGGAATTGTTCTAAGAACCACTTTGTTACTATGTAATTGTAAGAATGGTTCTTGTATGGTTAAAGCCTGGATTTCACTCACTAGTCTAAGATGTGATTGCGATAAGGAAAGCTACTTTCCATGTGAGGAACTGTAGTTCACATTTATGTAGAGGTTCAAAGGGGGGTTTAGATTCCACACCGGAGAGGGTGGCAATCTGGGAGGGATAATTCTTTGAAGTCCTTCCATGAAGGCTTTGATCACAGGGACTCCAAAGAGTGACAGTTGCTGTCGATTTTGTAAGTAAGCTGCTAGTGCTGCTAGGTGCAGACTTATGGATGAGTATGCTAAATTACATCTTTGCAAATGTAGTAAGTAGCAACTGATGTTCTGGATGGAGGCATCTAGCGAGTGTATATTATTGTTAGTACAGTAAATGGCAAATCTTTTCCATTTTGCAGCATAGCAGGCTCTAGTAGTAGGTCTTCTGGCTTCTTTAATAATGTTCATGCAGTCCGGTGGAAGGTTAAGGTAACCGAACTCTAGGACTTCAGGAGCCAGATCGCCAGATTCAGTTGACCTGGATCTGGATGTCTGATCTCTCCATGGTTCTGGGTTAAGGACGGGGAGAGACACAGTTTGTGTGGAACTAGGGAGAGTTCCAGTAGTGTTGTGAACCACGGCTGGCGTGTCCATGTGGGAGCTACTAGGATCAGTTTAAGAGATTGCTGCCTGAGCTTGCGTACCACTAGTGGAATGAGTGGGAGAGGCGGAAAAGCATACGCAAACCTGCCTGACCAGTTCATCCATATCGCATTGCCTTTTTGACTCCGGGTGTGGAAAACTGGCGGCGAAGGTTGGGCATTTCGCGTTTGCGTGTGGCGAACAGATCTATGTCTGGTTGGCCCCATTTTAGGAAAAAGGGCAGTAGAACCTGGGGATGTAGTTCCCACTCGTGGATCTGTTGCGTCTGTCGACTTATCAGATCGGCAATCCGATTGTGAACCCCTGAAAGGTGTTCTGCAAGTAGGTATATGTTCTGAGGAATGGCCCATCTCCAAATGTTCTGTGCGATCTGGGACAGCCGCAGAGAATGTGTGCCTCCTTGTTTTTGCATACAATACATGGCTGTCATGTTGTCCGTCCGGATGAGAACAGCCTTGTTCTGTACATGTAGTTGGAAGGATTTTAGAGTCAGGAATACTGCTAGCAGTTCCAGTTGATTGATATGGAGCACTTTCTATTGAGTGGTCCATTTGCCTAGAGTTGTATGTCCGAGGAGATGGGCTCCCCATCCTGTGAGTGATGCGTCTGTTAGCAATATTTGTGGAAGAGGCTCGAGGAACGGCCGCCCTTTGGACAAATTCGTTATGTTCCACCACTGTAGAGAGCGATGTGTGCGGCTGTCCAACAACACCAGATCTGTATGTTGTCCTTGAGCCTGGTTCCACTGATGCGCTAGACATTCCTGTAAGGGATGCATTTGAAGTCTTGCATAAGGCACAATGAAGATGCAAGATGCCATCATGCCTATGAGTTGCATGAACACTCTGGCTGGAAGAGTGTTGGTTTTGAAATTTTGTGTATACTGGCTATCCTGGCTGGACTGGGATATGCTAGGGCTGTGGAGGTGTTTGTGGTAGCTCCTAGATGATGTTGTATGTGACAGGGCTGGAGATGCAACTTGGGGTAGTTGTTCGTGAACGCCAAGTTGTGTAATATTTGGATGGTTTGGGGAGTGTGTAGAACACATTGGTCTAATGACTTGGCTTTTATTAGCCAGTCGTCTAGATACGGGAAGACATGAATTTGTTGTCTTCTGAGATGTGCTGCTACTACTGCAAGACATTTTGTGACTACTCTGGGTGCGGTTGTGACCCCGAATGGAAGGACTGAACTGGTAGTGTTGTCCGTCCACTACAAACATTAGGTACTTTCTGTGAGCAGGATGTATGGGAATGTGGAAGTAGGCGTCCTTGAGATCTAGTGGGGCAAGAAAATCGCCTTGTTGCAGCAGTGGGAGCACTTGTTGAAGAGTGATCATATGGAAATGATCTGAGTGTATATACAAATTTAGAGGTCTGAGGTCTAGTATTGGTCTCAGAGTCCCGTCCTTTTTGGGTATCAGGAAGTACAGTGAGTATACCCCTGTTCCGTGATGCTCTAAGGGAAATGGCTCTATTGAGTGCTTTTGAAGCAGTGCGAGAACTTCTTGGTTGAGGAACGTAAGATGGTCTGCGGACATTGGACGCTGTTTGGGTGGTATGTTTGGGGGGTAGCTGTAAGTTCCAGGCAGTAACCATACTGGATAATTTGTCTTACCCACTTGTCTGTTGTGATGTTCCAGACAGGTAGGAACTGTGTTAGTCTGCCCCCGACTGGAGTGGAATGGACTGGGGGGAGCGGAGGAAAGTCACTGTTTTGTGGCAGGGGAGGTGCGAGTGTTATTACCTCGACCCTTGTTGTTGTTCTCTGTATCCACCTCTAAAATATCTTGTACTAGGGGATGTTTGTGTAGTGGCTTTGAATGTAGATGAGGAGTCTGCGCCCATATTTTTGGAGGCTCCTCTGTAGAAGGAGCGCCGAAAGGAGCCACGCGTTTGTGGAGACTGTATTGCTCCCATGGACTTAGCAGTCTCGGTGTCCTTTTTCAGGTTTTCAAGGGCAGTGTCTACAGCTGGCCCAAATAGCTGTTCTTGGTTGAATGGCTGAGTATGGTAGTTTGGACCTCTTGCTTAAAGCCTGAAATGCGTAGCCAGGCATGTCGTCTAAGGAGTACAATGGTGTTGATTGATCTAGAGGCAGTGTCCGCTGCGTCAAGTGCACATTTAATTGACGCATTTGAAATTAGCTTGCCCTCTTGGATAAGGTCATTTGCCTGGGTTTTATACTGGTCAGGCAGAACTTGTAAGAGATTTTCCAACTGGTCGTAGTAACGTCATAACGTGCCAGTAGTGCTTGGGTGTTGGCAATACGCCAGTGATTAGCTGCTTGTGCTGCTACCCTTTTGCAAGAAGCTTCTAGCAGTTTGGATTCTTTATCCGGGGGTGGTGCATCTCTGGAGGTCTGGGAGTTGGTGCGTTTTCTAGCATTGGAAACAACTAGAGATTCCAAAGGCAGCTGTCCTTTGATGCAAGTAGGATCTTCAGGGGCAGGCCTATATTTCTTTTCTATACTAGGGTTAAGAACCCTGGCACGGACAGGATCTTTAAATACCTCAGGGGCATGCTTAATGACTCCTTTGATCATAGGTAATATTTGCACTGACTTTTGGGATTGTTCAAAAGTATCTAAGAGGAAATCTTCCTCTGGTGCGTCGGAGTGCATTGGAACACCATGATAAAGCGCAGCTCTATTTAATAATTGTCCGAACCCCAGGTGATCCTCTGGGGGAGATGGTTTTGAGGGATATGGCTGCGGGTCTGGGAGGTCTGTTGGGATAGGGAATGCCCAATCTAGTGGTGAGGTATCTGGAGCCGTGAACGGGTCATTAGGATCCCTAACAAAGTCATCCTCATCTGGAGGTGGTGTATGTGGTGGAGAAGTTACAGGTAAGAGTGGTGTAGGCAGAGGAGGTGGGTTAGAAGGCAGTATAGGAGAAGAAGGGGGCATAAGCGATGTTGCAGAGTCCTTCTTGTGTACAGGAACTGGAGCAGATGGTGTGTCCAGTTTTCGTTTTTTACATGGCACAGCCGTGACATGTCCTGTTTTTGGGTTTTTATAAATCTTTTTCTTCCTTGAATCGATAGGATCTGGGTGAAAAAGTTCTTGTTCGGTTTTTTTTCGGTTCCGAGCGAGGCTGTGGTTGATCCTTAGAGGTTTTGGCCTTAGGAGGCGTATCAGAGTCCTTAGGCATTTGTTTCGGTACAGAGGATGTTATTTTCGGAGCCGAAGGTGGATCTTTAGGCTTGGGAACCTTCGAAGCTGGCTTCTCTATGGGCCTTGGTGTTTTCGGGGCCAATTTGGAGGTGGAAGGCGTCTGAGCCGATTTCGGTGCAGAGTGTTCTTTTGGCTTCGGTGCCGAAGGTGCTGGTGGGACAATGACATGCGGTTTGCTCGGTCCCGAGCTACCGGAAGGCTAGTCTTTTTTTCTTTGGAGCCGAGCCCGGAGGCGGGGCTTCTGAAGGATGTTTTCGGTCTCGACTGGGGCCAACAAGCGAAGTCTTGACCACTGCCTTTGGTTTTGGAGGGGTTGGGGCAGTAGTACTCACACGTTGCCCAGGAGTGATGAGGTCGTCTGAGTCTTCGGCCTCTGAGATTATTTCGAGATCCTCTCAATCTTCCTCTGGGACATTGGAGCCCTCAAAGATGTCCTCTGGGTCCGGAGCTGGTCTCTTTGCCATGATGTGTCTTCTTGCCCTTCGATCTCGAATCGTCTTTTTAGATCGAAAGGATGCACAGGCTGGACAGCTGGACTCGTCGTGTTCAGGTGATAGGCACAGGTTGCAGGCTTTGTGATTGTCACTGTGCGGAAATTTTGCTCCACACTGGGGGCATTTTTTAAAAGGCGTCCTTTCCATGAGCTGTAGGCCTTACGGCGTGGATAGGCCCAGCGGCCCGAGTCGACGTCCGGAATCGAACCAATAGAATCAAAGTCGAAGTTGAAAGTGATTCGATGGTTTTGCTGCAAGTTTTGTGCTTTGAAAAGTTTAAAATTGAGATTTCCAACTGGAGTGGAAAAGTTGCATCCGAACACAATCGCGAAAAACACAATCTAAGGATGGAGTTGATGCCCATGCGCACTATCGTCCAAGGGAGGAGTCACATACCTCATGACTACAAAGACTTCTTCCAAGACAACAACAAGGTGCAAGCATTCGAGCCCAAAACCAGATGGCGATCTACTATGCTAGTGTGTGATCTGCAGCTCATATGCCTCGAACATCAGCTTTCAGCCTGGAAGATGAGCACAGTAATGTTCGTACTGAAATAAACCTGCTAATTAGCAAGCAGTGGTTTGAGGGCACAGTTTAGCCACAGAGCCAAACAGTGTCTTATAAGGCATAGGACAGAGCATATACACAAAACAGCACTCGTCACTGGCAGTAGAACTTAAAACTACAATGTATTTAGTCCACAGCTGGATCTTTGGACTCACAGTACGATAAACAATCATTTGTCATACTATTTTGGTTGAAAAACTGTTTTATGGACCGGTCTTAGTGTGGATTACTAATTAAGATGTCAAGGAACACACAGACTGTATACCATACTCCGGCAGAACTGCTCAGCTTTAAAACAGAAACCGCTCACCACACTCCTGACACTGGATTCCAAAACCTTTGCAATGAATGGCACCACATACAGCAGTTCTTGCTGTCCCTTCAAGTAGGCTTCAAGCAGTAAGGACTTTACATCCAGGTCCTGTAACAAAAAAAATAGCATGAGAAACGGCACCATCAATAAAACCCAAATCATGAGTGTTCTTCTGACAGTCCCCAAACCAAATTAAGAGCAGATCAAGTTTGGATAACTGGCTGTTCAGCAGCTTTCAATTTTTTAGCATACTTCTACACTAAACTTTCCTTCAACTTGACCTCTATTTTAATTTTTAGCTTCTACAAAAGTTCAGGATTATCGGTCTTCTCAGCAAGTGGACGCTCATCTCCTTACATCAACTTGTAGGACTAAAATACACCCACAGAGAGAAAGCAGGTAACCAGGGAAAAAGAAAACCTTGTTTATTTTATTTATTTGAAGGTTTTGTATAGCACGAACAAGACCCCTGCGGGTATCAGAGCGCTTTACAGGGCAAATATAGGTGACAAACAAACATAAAAATATAGGTTATGTTAATACAGAAGTGGTAACTACTAAAGACTAGCAAATATATACACTGATGTATGAATAGTTCAAGTGAACTTGGCCAAGAAAATCTATTACCTTTTTTTTTTTTAAACTGCAGCGGACAGGTTCTGTCTTGTGTCTGGGGGCAAGGCATTCCAAATCCTGGAAGCCATTCTTGAGAAGGTTCGGTTTTATGTTTTCTTTATGGTAAATCGTGGTTTCAGTAGAAGATTATAGGAGCTCCTGGTGGTTCTGTTACCACAT
This sequence comes from Triturus cristatus, assembly GCF_964204655.1. Lineage (NCBI taxonomy): Eukaryota > Metazoa > Chordata > Amphibia > Caudata > Salamandridae > Triturus > Triturus cristatus. Next base: position 179,579,814 of record NC_140595.1, read on the forward strand.
GTTAGGGGGGCGATTAAGAGGAATTCTGTTTTGAGGGTGTTTAGTTAAGTGATTTTTGGCCAGCCAGGACCGTTTTTTGGAGCGTTGAGATGAGATGTTGAGTTGAATGTCATCTGCGTACATGTGATAGTGGGCATTTGAGGAGCTAAGAAGCTCCGTGAGTGGTTTCAAAAACAGGTTGAAGAGTGTCGGGGAGAGGGATGATCCCTGTGGTACTCCTAAAGTGACTGGGGTGGGCTTGGATAAAGATTGATTGATCTTGAATCTTTGTGTTCTGTTTTGAAGGAAGGAAGTGAAACAGTTTAGAATCGATCCAGATAGTCCCATTCTGTGTTTCAAGAGGTCTAGTAAGTTGTCTTGTTTGACGGGGTCGAAGGCTGAGGATAGGTCAAATAGGATTAGTAAACAGGCTTTGTTTTGTTCCAGGATTTTTAATGCGTCATCTATTATGTGGGTCATGGCTGATTCAGTACTGTGCCCTGCACGGAAACCTGAATGGAATTGATGAAGGAGGCTGAAGTGATCCAAGTGGTAGCTAAGCTGCGTGTGAACACATTTTTCTAATAGTTTGGCCAAGGTAGGGATGTTGGATATTGGGCGATAGTTTTTCAGGTCTGACGGGTCCGTCAATGGTTTCTTTAAGATGGGGGATACCTGACCTGCTTTAAGGATGTCTGGGATGGTTCCTTGCAGAAGAGGTATGTTTATAATCCTGGTGCATAGAGGCACTAACATTGGAATTAATTCTTTCAAGAATGTTGCTGGGAGAGGGTCTGAAGTGATTGGAGGGATTCAGGACCATGAACGTTTTTAGGATAGTTTCTGCGCTGTAGATGTTGGAGGTCCAGGAAGCGTTTTTTAGGTCGAACTTTATGAAGAACTAAGAGGGGTCAGTGAGGAGATCATGTGTGGGTCGGTATGGGATAATAAATTGTTAAGCAGGTCTGTCTTTGTTTTCTGTCTTCGTTGTGAAAAAGGAAGCAAATTCCTCGCAATTGGGCAGTGTGACTGGATTAACTTGGGGGGAGTGGGAGACATCCATAGATTGAGATTTGATTTGTTCGAATAGCCTTTTGGGACAATTTTTGGATTGGTCTAATTGTTTACTGTAGAAGTCATCTTTTGATCGTCGTTCAGTTACTCTTAGTGATCTTCTGTCTTCATTTAGACTAACATCATACCAGGAGTCTTTTGTGGCGACGCTTTTCAGTTGTAGGGGAGCTAGATTGTCTAATACCATGTTCATAGAGTGGAAGTAATGATTAGTCAGATCATGTACATCATCTAACCCTTTCGGTGGGAGCATGAAGATGTTAGGGGGCATTTGTAATGCGCACAGCTGCCCCAGCTAAGGGGCGTCCTGGCGCCTGACAAGATAGACATAGCCGCACCTAACAGAACAACGAAATGAACAAACAGACAGCGCAGAGAGGAAGGGATTTAGAATAACACCGTCTTTAAAGCTGTGCGAAATGAAAGGATAGAATTCCACAGGATAGCTGCTTTTACCCGGAAAGAACGACCTCCCATATGGCTCAACTTGAATCTCGGGACCACCGCAAGCGCTTGGCCCATCGATCTCAAGGAGCGAGAAGGTACATAAAAAGACAGGAGATTCGACAGGATCCGAGGAGCTAAACCCTTCAGGATCTTAAAAGCCAGGCATAGAACTTTAAAGTCAATTCTAGTTTTTACCGGCAGCCAGTGTAGAGATCGAAGAGTACTGGAGACAGAGCAGGACCTGGGCAGACCAACTATGGCTCTGGCTGCTGCGTTTTGGACGCGTTGGAAGCGATTAATTTCCGCCAAGTTTGCCCCCACCAGGAGGGAGCTGGCATAGTCCAAGCGAGAGATTACAGTTGCCTGAACCACCAGCTGCCTCGTGGGGGGGTCAAAAAACTTCAAGACGGATCTCAGGCCTCGAAGGACCCCAAAACAGCAAGCCGCAGTCTTCTTGGAATGCCCCACAAAACTGAGGGCGGGCTCCAGCCACACTCCCAGGTTTCTCAGCTCCATAACTGGAGTTGGGGCTGGCCCCAAGTAGCGATTGAGATTTTGATAGGACTGATGTTTTTTAGGTTCCTCTTCCAGATTTTGTTCTTGTGGGTTGGACAGAGAGCAGTTTAACTGCTTCATTGATATGGAAAGTGATGATGTGATGGTCAGACCAGTCACAGTGGAGGATGGACTAAAGCTGCGTGGAGTTCGCTTTGAAAATTACTATATCGAGGGTTGAGCCTTTTTCATGGGTGGGGCTGTGGCAGATTTGGAACAAGTTAAGGTCAGATAGGAAAGCTTTGAGGCTATTGACCTCTGGGTCGTCAGGGTCATTCCAGTGGAGGTTAAAGTCCCTCAAGAATATCTGAATGTTCCGTTTATCCATTACATGTTCAATTAAGGTGAGGTTGTTTCCTCGTGGATGGCAAAATGTAGTGATCATATTGGCTTGTCATTAGTGATGTCTAAACATAGGTATTCACAGAAAGAACAGGAGTTGGAGCGGTTCATAAAGAGGTTGTTCAGATATATGCAGGCAATACCATCACCTGGCCTATCAATTGTATCTAGTCTTGTGATGTGATAGTTTGGGAGTACTAGTATGTCTAGGATGGACGTGGATGATTCATTTAGCCATGTTTAATTTAAAATTAAAAGGTCAGGTTCATTAGTTAGTATGAGGTCAGGTATACCGGCGGCATGTCGTGCAGCCGACCTACAGTTTAGTAGAATACATTTTAGCCGGGTCTTGGTAGGAGTAGTGTTGGGTTCGTATAGGATGGGTACTCTCATGAGGTTGTTTTCAACAATACCCCTGGAAATGTGTCTTGTAGCTCTAAAGGCATTGGAAGGGATGGATTGGATTAAAGACAACTTCTGTGTTATCCGTGTGCAAAATATTAAGGGGTGGAGTCAGGAGCTCGTAAGAAAGGAGTAGGGAAGTTAGATCTTTCGATGATAGAGGGGTTCTCCTTCTGACCGAACAGGAGGAGGCATTGGGGTAAAGTATTGCTGTTCTAGGGAGCTTCTGTTTCAGGGAGCTAGCGCGTGGGTGATTAGTGAGCCTCGCATGAGGCTTGGGTCATTGCAGGATCAGGTCATGAGGAGTTTGGATGTCCTCTGACTTGAAGAGAAAGTAATATCTCATCGAGTCTAGGGTCAGATGTCGGAGTTATCATTTTCATAGACTGTAGTTAAGTGAGGAAGGGTTAATACTTATCCGTAGTAATAGTTTGGAGCTTAACTTCTAAATCTATTATGGTGTGTTATTATTTGTGAGGAAGTGCCCCTTTTGACAAGGTTAGCTCCCACTTTTTGGCTGGTATTTGATGAGGTCTGATTATAGCACAGGGTCCCTACCAACCAAGTCCCCTGTGTAGGAAGCTGGCTCTGTATATACTATACCAAAGTGAGGTATACTGTGCACAGAGTTCAGTGGAACGCCAAAGGTAGGCAGAGGTAAAGTTAGATAGCACATCACTATTTGTGGTAGCGTCGACGAGCAGTTATGCAGTATCAGAGGACTGTGTTAAGCATTTGTTGTACACACTCAGTCAGCAAATGGTCTCACACTCAGACTGAACTTCAGACTAATTGGGTTTGTATGAAAATATTTTTAGTTATCTTATTTCCTAGAACCAAGCAAGCCTGGCACAGGTAAGTGATAAGTACTTTGCAGTAAACATTCAATTTGTAACAGTTTGGATTGCAATTGTACATGCACATTGTTTTGACTTACAGTATTGTTCCTGAGAAATGCAATGCTTTGTAAATACAGTACATATACTTTTAATAGAATGTTCAGTAAGATTACAGGCAAGTTTTTTTGAGATTACTTTTCTTACACAGTAGTATACCTGGATACTACTCTGGGACATTGTAGAAGAGTAGCACTGTATGGAATATGCTACTTACCAGTATGCATCTGTTCTTGGCATGTAGAGCTGCAGAGCCACAAACTTAGGATAGTAGATCGCCATCTGGTGTTGGGCTCGGATGCTTGCAGGTTGTTGTTGTCTTCGGAAGAAGTCTTTGGTCACGAGATAGGTGACTCCTCCCTTGGACTACAGTGCGCATGGGCATCCACTCCATCCTCAGATTGTTTTTCGCCATGATGGAGTTTGTAAAAAGAGAGAGAGATGTCCATGTGTAATGTTTAAGTAAGACTATGCTGGAACAGATACAGGTCCCGGGGAGGTGGGTGGGCGGGCGTGTGTGGCTCTGCAGCTCTACATGCCAAGAACAGATGCATACTGGTAAGTAGCATATTCCGTTCTAGGAATATGAGCTGCAGATCACACACTTAGGTTAGACTATATAGCAGTGTCTCCCCTAGCGGTGGTCACCTGTATCAGTTGCAGCAGTTTGGAATAACGTTTTAAGGACAGCCTGACCTACAGAAGATTGTTGTTTTGTTTGCACGTCAACACAGTAATGTTTAGTGAAGGTGTGTGTTGTAGATCATGTGGCTGCCTTACAAATATCTTCTAAGGGAATGTTTCCTAAGAATGCCATGGAAGCCCCTATTTTGCGTGTGGAATGCGCTCTAGGGGGAACTGTTGGTGTGCATTTAGCCTTGTGGTAGCATATTTGGATACATTTAACTATCCACCTGGCTATCCCGGATTTGGAAATGGGGTTGCCTTTATGTGGTGGAGAGACAGCAACAAACAATTGTTTGGTTTTGCGGAATGTTTGGTTCTGTCAATGTAGTAAAGTTGGGCTCTTTAAAACGTCTAAGGTATGAAGAGCTCTTTCAGCTACCGAGTCCGGATTGGGAAGAACGCTGGTAGCTCTACTGATTGGTTAAGATGGAACGGAGATATGACTTTTGGCAGGAATTTTGGATTTGTTCGAAGAACCACTTTGTTGCGGTGTAATTGTAGGAATGGTTCTTGTATGGTTAAAGCCTGGATCTCACTTACCCGTCTAACGGATGTGATAGCAATAAGGAAAGTCACTTTCCATGGGAGGAACTGTAGTTCGCATTTATGCAGAGGTTCAAAAGGGGGTCCCATAAGCCTTGTAAGAACAATGTTTAGATTCCACACTGGAGAGGGTGGTAATCTGGGAGGAATAATCCTCTTAAGGCCTTCCATGATGGCTTTGATCGCAGGCACTCTAAATAGTGACAAGTGTTGTCGATTTTGCAAGTAGGCTGCTAATGCTGCTAGGTGGAGACTTATGGATGAGTACGCTAAATTACATCTTTGCAAGTGTAGTAAGTAGCAAATGATGTTCTATATGGATGCATCCAGTGGGCGTATATCATTGTTAGTGCAGTAAATGGCAAATCTTTTCCATTTTGCAGCGTAGCAGGCTCTAGTGGTAGGTCGTCTGGCCTCTTTTATAATATTCATACAGTCTGGTGGTAGGATGAGGTAACCGAACTCTAGGATTTCAGGAGCCAGATCGCTAGATGCGGTTGACCTGGATCAGGGTGTCTTATTTCTCCATAGTTCTGGGTAAGGACAGGGAGAGATGCAGTTTTTGGTGTGGAACTAGAGAGAGTTCCAGCAGTGTTGTGAACCAGGGCTGGCTAGCCCATGTGGGGGCTACTAGGATCAGTTTGAGAGACTGTTGCCTGAGCTTGCGTACCACGAATGGAATGAGTGGGAGAGGCGGAAAAGCGTACGCAAATCTGCCTGACCAGTTAATCCATATCGCATTGCCCTTGGACTGTGGGTAGGGAAACATGGCGGCAAAGGTTGGGCATTTTGCGTTTGTGTGTGGCGAACAGATCTAGGTCTGGTTGGCCCCATTTTTGGAAAAAGGGGAGTAGGACTTGTGGATGTAATTCCCATTCGTGGATCTGTTGAGTCGGTCGACTTAACAGGTCGGCAATCTTATTGTGAACCCCTGGAAGGTGTTCTGCAAGCAGGTATATGTTCTGGGGAATGGCCCATCTCCAAATATTCTGTGCTAGCTGGGACAGCTGGAGAGAATGTGTGCCTCCTTGTTTTTGTATATAATACATGGCTGTCATCTTAACCGTTGAGATGAGGACAGTTTTGTTCTGGAGATGTATTTGGAATGATTTTAGTGCTAAGAATACTGCCAGTAGTTCCAGGCAATTGATATGGAGCACTTTCTGTTGAGTGGTCCATTTGCCCTGAGTGGTGTGTCCTAGGAGATGGGCTCCACACCCCGTGAGTGATGCGTCAGTTGTTAGCACTATTTGTGGAAGAGGAACGGCTGCCCTTTGGACAGGTTTGTGTTCCACCATTTTAGAGAGCGATGTGAGCGGCTGTCCACCAACACCAGATCTGTTAGTTGTCCGTGAGCCTAATTTCACTGACGTGCTAGACACTCTTGCAAGGGACGCATTTGAAGTCTTACATAAGGCACAATGAAGCTGCATGACGCCATCATGCCTATCAGTTGCATGAACACTCTTGCTGGAAGAGAGTGATGGGTTTGAAATTTTACGATGAGAGCTTGTATATTGGCTATCCTGGCTAGGCTGGGATATGCTATAGTGCTTAGGAGGTATTTATGGTGGCTCCCAGATATTGATGTATGTGGGAGGGTTGGAGATGAGATTTGGGGTAGTTTATTGTGAACCCCAAGTTGTGTAAGATTTGAATACTTCGGTGAGTGTGTAGAACGGATTTGTTGAATGAGTTGGCTTTTATTAGCCAGTCGTCTAGATACGGGAAGACATGAATTTGTTGCCTTCTGAGATGCGCTGCTATTACTGGTAGACATTTGGTGAATACTCTGGGCGCAGTTGTTACCCCGAATGGAAAGACTGTAAACCAATAGTGTTGTCCATCCACCACAAACCTTAGGTACTTCCTGTGAGCAGGATGTATGGGAATGTGGAAATAAGCGTCCTTGAGATCTAGTGTGGCAAGGAAATCGCCTTGTTGTAGTAGTGGGAGCACTTGTTGAAGAGTGATCATATGGAAATGATCTGAGTTTATGTACAGATTTAGGAGTCTGAGGTCGAGTATTGGTCTTAAAGTCTCGTCCTTTTTGGGGATTAGAAAGTACAGTGAGTATACCCCTGTACCCTGATGTTGGAAGGGAACTGGTTCTATTGCGTGTTTTTGAAGCAATGAGAGAACAAATTGTTTGAGGAGCGTAAGATGGTCTGGTGACATGGAACGCTGCTTGGGTGGTATGTGTGGAGGGGTAGTGGTGAGTTCCAGGCATTAACCATACTGGATAATTTGTCTTACCCACTTGTCTGTTGTGATGGAGTTCCAGACAGGTAGGAACTGTTGGAGTCTCCCCCCCCGACTGGAGTCGCATGGTCTGGGGGGAGTGGAGGAACGTCACTGTTTTGTGGCGGGGGAGGAACGAGTGTTGGTATTGCCTCGACCTCGTCTCCGTCCCTTGTTGTTGTTTCCTCTATATCCTCCTATAAAATATCCTCTACTAGGAGATGTTTTTGTAGAGGTTGTGAACGTAGAGGAGGTGTCTGCTCCCATATTCTTGGAGGCTCCTCTGTAGAAGGAGCGTCGAAAGGAGCCGCGTGGTTGTGGAGACTGCAATGCTCCTATGGACTTAGCAGTCTCGGTGTCTTTTTTCATCTTGTCAAGTGCAGTGTCAACTGCTGGCCCAAACAGCTGTTCTTGGTTAAAAGGTTGGCTAAGTATGATACTTTGTACTTCTGGCTTAAAGCCTGAAATGCGTAGCCAGGCATGGCGTCTAAGGAGTACACTTGTGTTTAGTGCTCGAGAGGTGGTGTCTGCGGCGTTAAGTGCACATTTAATTGACGCATTTGAGATACGTTTTCCCTCTTGTATAAGGTCATTTGCCTGGGCCTTGTATTGGTCTGGCTGGTGTTGTAGCATGTAGCAGATTCTCCAACTGATCGTAGTGAGCCCTATCGTAGCGTGCTAATAGGGCTAGGGTGTTGGCAATACGCCAATGATTAGCAGCTTGTGCTGCTACTCGTGTGCCCGAGACTTCTAATAGTTTGGATTCTTTGTCAGGGGGTGGTGTATCTCCTTTGGTTTGGGAGTTGGCACGTTTCCTTGCGTTGGAAACGACCAAAGAATCCAGAGGGAGCTGTCCTTCGATGTAACAAGGATCTTCTGGGGCAGGTCTATATATTTTCTCAAATCTTGGGTTAAGAACCCTGGCACGGACGGGGTCTTTAAATACTTCTGTGGCATGTTTAATCACCCCTTTAAGCATAGGTAAAATTTGTACAGACTTCTGAGACTGTTCAAAAGTGTCGAAGAGGAAGTCTTCCTCGGGTGCATCAGAGTGCATGGTGAAGCCATGGTAAAGTGCTGCTCTTTTTTCTAGTTGTCCAAACCCCAGGTGGTCATCTGGAGGTGATGGTTTGGAGGGATATGGTGTAGGGTCAGGTATATCTGGTAGAGAGTATGCCCAATCATCCAATGGTGCAGTATCTGGATCCGTGAACGGATCATTAGTATTCTAAGGGTCACCCCCTCCCCCTAGGTCATAATCATCATCACCCTGTGGAGGTGGTGTATGTGATGGAGATGGTAGAGGTAAGGGTGGTGTAGGCAGAGGGGGTGGGGTAGAAGGTTGTATGGGAGAGGAAGGAGGAATAGGTTATGTTGCAGAGTCCTTCTTTTTTATAGGAACTGGGGCAGGTGTTGTGTCCAGTTTCCGTTTCTTACATGGCACTGCAGTGACATGTCGAGTCTTTGGATTAATATAGATCCTTTTTTGTGTTGGATCTGGATGGAAAAGTTCTTGTTCTTCAGGAACAGATTTTGGCGCAGATTTATTCGGTTCCAACCGAGGTTTTGGTTAATCGGTATTGTCTTTGGCTTTAGGAGGTGTATTATAGTCCTTAGCCGGTGTTTCGGTGACGATGAAGGTTTCGGTGCCGAAGTGGAGTCTTTCGGCTTGGGAACGTTCGGTGCCGGTTTATCTATGGGCCTCTATGTTTTTGGTGCCGAAGGTGTCGGATCCGATTTCGGTGCATAGAGGTCTTTTGTCTTCGGTGCCGAAGGTGCCAGGGGTACAATGACATGCGGCTTCTGAAGGATGTTTTCGGTCTCGACTAGCTGGCGAAGTCTTGACCAATGCCTTTGGTTTTGGAGGGGTTGGGGCAGGGGCAGTGGTACTCGCGCGTTGCCCCGGAGTAATGGAGTCGTCTGAGTAGTCTGCTTCTGAGAGGATTTGAAGTTCCTCGGAATCCTCTTCCGGGACATCGGGACCCTCATCGAAGATGTTTACTGGTTCCGGGGCTGATTTGTGTGCCATGATATGGCGTCGAGCTCTTCGATCCCAAATGGTCTTTTTGGATCGAAATGCTGCGCAGGCTTGACAACTGGCTTCGTCGTGTTCCAGTGATAGGCACAGGTTGCAGACTTTGTGATGGTCAATGTGCAGAAATGTTGCTCCTTACTGGGGGCATTTCTTAAACTGCGTCCTTTCCATGAGCCGTAGGCCTCACAGCGTGGATAGGCCCAGCAGCTCGCGTCGACGTCCGGACTCGAGCCGATGAATTAGATATCGAGTGATCGTTGTAGAAGAAGTTTTTTCGCTTCGAAAAGCTTGTATTTGAGATTTTCAACCGGAGTTGGAAAAGTTACATCCGAACCCAATGGCGGAAAAAAACAATCTGAGGATGGAGTGGATGCCCATGCGCACTGTAGTCCAAGGGAGGAGTCACCTATCTCGTGACCAAAGACTTCTTCCGAAGACAACAACAACCTGCAAGCATCCGAGCCCAACACCAGATGGCGATCTACTATCCTAAGTGTGATCTGCAGCTCATATGCCTCGAACATACTTTTCCCAAATAGGTACAGTGTGTACAGAGTCCACAGTCCCCAGAGGTTTGGCAGAAGCTAAAGTAAGATATAACCTTACTCTCTAAAGTGGTAGCTTGGTCGAGCAGTAAGGCAGTATCAGAGGACACTGTAAAGCAGTTGTTGCACACACTCAGCCAGAAAATGGTTTCACACACTCAATAACTGAACTCTAGGCCAATGGTTTGTATATAAAAGGAATATGCTACTTACCAGTATGCATCTGTTCTTGGCATGTAGAGCTGCAGAGTTGTACACTTAGCATAGATCGCCATCTGATGTTGGGCCCGGATGTTTGCAGTTTGTTTTTCTTCTTGGACAGTCTTTGGAAGTCACGAGTTTGGTGACTCCTCCTTCGGTCCGTACTGCGCATGGGCTTCGGCTCCATCCTCAGATTGTTTTTCGCCAACAGGGAAATGATGGAGCGTAGTAATAACAGTGAGAAACCCATGTGTTGTATCTAAATAAGATGTACTGGAACGGATACAGGTAGCCGGGGAGGCGGGTGGGCGTGTACAACTCTGCAGCTCTACATGCCAAGAACAGATGCATACTGGTAAGTAGCATATTCCGTTCGAGGCATATGAGCTGCAGATTGTACACTTAGCATAGATTATATAGCAGTACCCAACCCTAGCGGCGACCACCGGTATCCGTTGCAGCTGTTTGAAAAAGTGTCTTTAGTACAGCCTGGCCCACCCTAGCTTGCTGCTTGGAATGCACATCTACACAGTAGTGTTTTGTGAAGGTGTGCGGTGTAGACCATGTGGCTGCCTTGCAGATGTCATCTAAGGGTATATTCCCTAGAAAAGCCATAGAAGCCCCTAACTTTCTTGTAGAGTGGGCTTTAGGGGGAACAGATAATGTTCTCTTTGCCTTTTGATAGCAAATTTGTATGCATTTTACAATCCACCTAGCTATCCCTGATTTTGAAATGGGGTTGCCTTTATGTGGTGGAGAGAAGGAAACGAACAATTGTTTAGTCTTCCTGAAGGGTTGCGTTCTTTGTATGTAGTATAGTAACGCCCTTTTTACATCAAGCGTGTGTAAGGCCCTTTCTGCAACAGATTGGGGTTGCGAAAAGAAGACAGGTAATTCCACTGATTGATTGAGGTGGAAGGGGGAAATGACTTTGGGCAGAAACTTCGGATTTGTGCGAAGTATGACCTTGCTGTGATGCATTTGTATGTAGGGTTCCTGTATGGTGAACGCCTGTATTTCACCAACCCTTCTAAGGGAAGTGATAGCTACAAGGAAAGCTGTTTTCCAGGTGAGAAACTGTAGCTCACATTTGTGCATTGGTTCAAAGGGCGGACCCATTAGACGTGTAAGAACCAAATTTAGATTCCATACAGGGGAAGGTGGTGGCCTGGGAGGCAATTACTCGTTTAAGGCCTTCCATGAAGGCTTTAATAGCGGGCACTCTGAAGAGTGATAAATGCTGCCTGTTTTGTAGATAGGCAGCGATCGCTGCTAGGTGTAGGCGTATGGATGAATATGCCAGGTTACACCTGTGAAGATGGAGCAGATAGCATATTATGTGCTGTATGGATGCATCTAGAGGGTTGATTGTATTGTTACGGCAGTAAATTACGAATCTTTTCCACTTTGCGGCATAGCATGCTCTAGTGGTAGGACGTCTGGCTTCCATGATGATGTTCATGCAATCAGGGGGAAGGTTAAGGTATCCGAATTCTAGGATTTCAGGAGCCAGATCGCCAGGTTGAGCTGAGCTGGGTCCGGGTGCCTGATTTCTCCATGGTTCTGGGTTAGGAGGCATGGGGATAGATGCAATTTTTGATGTGGTACCACTGACAGTTGTAGTAGCGTGGTGTACCACGGCTGCCTGGCCCACGTCGGAGCTACCAGAATGAGTGTGAGGGAGTGCTGTTGTAGCTTCCTGACCACTAATGGAATTAGTGGGAGAGGTGGAAAGGCGTATGCAAATCTGCCTGACCAGTTCATCCATATCGCATTGCCCTTGGACAATGGGTGTGGGTATCTGGCGGCGAAGCTTGGGCATTTTTTGTTTTCGTGGGTGGCGAAGAGGTCTATCTGAGGATGCCCCCACTGTTGGAAGAATGGGTGAAGAACTTGTGGATGCAGTTCCCATTCGTGTAGTTGTTGTGTTTGTCTGCTGAGCAGATCTGCCATGGTGTTTTGTACGCCTGGAACGTGCTGTGCCAGGAGAAAGATGTTTTGGGGAATTGCCCATCTCCATATGCTCTGGGCTAAGCGGGAGAGCTGGGGAGAGTGTGTCCCCCCCTGTTTTTGTATATAATACATCGCAGTCATATTGTCTGTGCGAATGAGGACTGCTTTGCCCGAAATCTGTTTTTGGAAAGATTTTAGGGCTAGAAAGATCGCCAAGAGCTCCAGGTGGTTGATGTGGAGCGATTTTTGCTGTGGCGTCCATAGACCTTGCATGGTGAGGTGTAGGAGGTGCGCTCCCCAGCCGGAGAGCGATGCGTCCGCTGTTAGAATCACCTGAGGAACCGGGTCCAGGAACGGCCGCCCTTTGGAAAGGTTTGTGGTGTTCCACCACTGCAGAGAGTGATGTGTGCGGCCGTCCACCAACACCAGATCCGTCAGCTGACCCTGGGCCTGGTTCCACTGTTGTGCTAGGCACTCTTGAAGTGGACGCATGTGGAGTCTTGCATGGGGCACTATGAAGATGCAAGACGCCATCATTCCTATGAGCTTCATAAACACTCTTGCTGGAAGAGAGTGTTGAGGAAGGAATGTTTTGCGTAAGGCTTGAATGCTTGTGATTCTGGCTGAGTTTGGATAGGCAATACCCTTGGAGGTGTCTATAGTGGCCCCGAGATATTGCTTTGTGTGAGATGGTATGAGGTGGGACTTTTGGTAGTTCACCGTGAAGCCTAGCTGGTGGAGCAGTTGGATGGTGCTGTTTGTATGCTGCACACATTGGTCGTAGGACGCGGCTTTTATCAGCCAGTCGTCCAGGTAAGGGAAGACGTGAATGTGTTGACGTCTGAGGTGTGCTGCTACTACTGCTAGGCATTTGGTAAACACCCGCGGTGCGGTGGTGACCCCGAAGGGGAGAACCGTGAATTGGTAATGTTGCTCGTCCACCACGAACCTGAGGTATTTCCTGTGAGAGGGGTGTATTGGAATGTGAAAGTATGCGTCTTTCAGATCCAAGGTTGTGAGAAAGTCTCCCTGGCAGAGGAGTGGGAGGACTTGCTGTAGGGTGACCATGTGAAAATGGTCTGAGTGTATGTAGGCATTTAGAGGCCGGAGGTCGAGAATGGGTCTGAGGGTCCCGTCTTTCTTTGGTATTAAGAAATATAGGGAGTAGACCCCTAGATTTTGTTGATTGACGGGGACCTGCTCTATAGCGTGTTTTTGGAGGAGTGAGAGTACCTCTTGTTTGAGCAGTGTGGAATGTTCTTGAGACATTGGACGGTGCCTTGGTGGGATATTGGGTGGGGTAGATGTTAGTTCGAGACAGTACCCTGACCGAATGATTTGGGTTACCCATTTGTCCGATGTTATGGACTCCCATACGTGGATAAAGTTTTGTAGTCTGCCCCCGACCGGAGTGGAATGGTCTGGGGGGAGCGGAGGGGAGTCATTGTGCGGGGGGGGGTGGCAGAACGGGTGTTGTTGGTTTTGCCCCTGCCCTTATTGTTGTTACCCCTGTAACCACCTCTCTGATTGCCCTTTGAAAAGGTATTTTGAGGAGGGGACTTGTAGGAGGTAGAGGCGTTATCGGTGGAGGAGCCTCTGCCTGTGCCACGAAAGGACGAGCGTCGAAAGGAACGTTTGGAGGCTTGTGTTTGGAGTGCCCCCATAGACTTTGCTGTGTCTGTGTCCTTTTTCATCTTTTCCAGCGCTTCGTCTACCTTTGGCCCAAAGAGTGTTTCCTGGTCAAAGGGGTGATTGAGTATGGATGCCTGGACTTCAGGCTTGAAACCTGAGATCCTGAGCCAGGCGTGGCGACGAAGCAGGACACTGGTATTTATGGCCCTAGAAGCAGTGTCGGCTGCATCGAGGGCACACTTAATGGAGGTGTTTGAAATTAGTTTACCCTCCTGTATCAGGTCATGAGCCTTGTGCTTGTATTTTTCTGGAAGGTGCTGCATAAGAGCCTCTAGTTCGTCATAGTGTGCTCTATCATATCGCGCAAGCAGTGCTTGTGTGTTTGCAATGCGCCACATGTTTGCAGCTTGGGAGGCGGTGCGTTTACCAGACGCGTCCAGAAGTTTAGATTCTTTGTCTGGCGGTGGGGCATCTCCTGAGGATTGGGAGTTAGCCCGCTTTCTAGCTGTGGAGACAACTAGGGAATCTAGGGGAGCAGGGCCCTTGATGTAAGCAGGGTCTGTGGGTGCCGCCTTATACTTCTTCTCTATTCTAGGGTTCAGTACTCTGGCTCTGACAGGGTCTTTGAACACCTCTGTAGCGTGCTTGGTGACACCCTTAAGCATGGGTAAAATGGAAGTGGATTTGTCTTGTATATCAAATGTATCCAGTAGGAAGTCTTCTTCTACTGGTTCACTGTGCATGTCCACCCCATGGTAGTGTGCTGCTCTCTGCACTAAATGGTGAAACCCTAAGGAGTCCACTGGAGGAGACGGTCTTGATGGGTATAAGTCGTCCTGAGGTACATTGGGTATATCAGGGTTATTGTAATCCTCCCATGGATCTGGGGTCCCTGGTGGAGTGGGATCCATTGGGGCGTCCGCCGGGTAATTGTCCGGATCCCCATCATCCGGATCTGGGGATGGGGTCGGATCGTAGTGAGGTACAGGTGGCGGAGACCTGTGAGGTGGAGGTGGTGGAGGAGGTGGAGGGGGTAGGGGAGGCGGTAGTGGGGAGGGCACTCTGAGGGGAGAAGTAGCAGAGTCCTTCCTTTTGGGTGGAGGAGGAGGAGCCGGAGCATCAAGGCGTCTTTTCTTGGTAGTTAAAGTCAAAAGCCCAGTCTTAGGATCTTTGGACAAAGTCTTTTGTAAAGGGTCTGGTGTAAACAGAGCCAATGGTGTCGAGTCGTCTGTCGGCACCGGTGATTACGGAACCGGGGGTTTCGATGGTCTGTGTGCGCCATGCTTTTTTGAGGTCTCCGGGTGTTTCGGCGTCGAATGATGTTTCGGCGCCGGAGCATCGGTGCCGACAGATTTGTGTTTGGTCGGCACCGAGTGTCCAGGCTTCGGCACCGGTGGTTTCGGAGTCGAGCTGGATTTTGCAGTCTTCGGTGCCGGATGCTGTTTTTCGGCACCGGGTGTCGGCTGGCTCGATCCCGAGCTGCCATGAGACTTTGGGAGCTTCGACACCGGGCCCGAAGGTGGGGTGATCGAAGTTTTGGTTTTGGTTTTGCCCAGGCCGGCAGGCGAGGGAGTAACCTGAGTCTCTTTGGTTTTCGGCGTGGGGGTAGGAGGGGGCATATTACTCACGGCCCGCTGCGCTGGTGTAATGTCCTCCACGTCGGAGTCGTCGGCCTCGGAAGCGCTGACGACGTCTTCCTCCTGTTCGGTGTGTGTTTGCCCCGAAGCTTCGGCGTCGTCTCCGAAGATGTCCGGTGGAGCTGCGGAGGATGAGTGCGCCATGGTGCGTCGAGCTCTTCGATCTCGGATGGTCTTCTTCGATCGAAAAGACTTGCAGGCGGGGCAGTCTCTAGCCTCGTGTTCCGGAGAGAGGCAAAGGTTACACACCTGATGGAGGTCGGTGTGGGGAAATTTAGACCCACATTTTGGGCACTTTTTGAACGGAGTCCTTTCCATCGGCCGGGACCGGAGTCGCGGAGGGCCCGAAGGCCGGTGTCGATGAACGGGATGGAGAAAGTGCCGCTTCGAGAGATGAAGATGATGAAGGAACTCGAAGAATCGAGGATTTTCCGTCGAGGCTGGAACCGTAGAAGTTCGAAGCCGGAGCACGAAGTATCACATCCGAGCCCGATGGCGGAAAAAAACAATCTGAGGATGGAGCCGAAGCCCATGCGCAGTACGGACCGAAGGAGGAGTCACCAAACTCGTGACTTCCAAAGACTGTCCAAGAAGAAAAACAAACTGCAAACATCCGGGCCCAACACCAGATGGCGATCTATGCTAAGTGTACAATCTGCAGCTCATATGCCTCGAACATATATGTTTTATTTTAGAACCAATGGGTATCAAAATATACTTTCTCAGAATGAGATGCTTTAGTTAAATACTTTGCAATAGGCAATTGACTTTTGAATGTAATAGTTACAGTTTGCTGCAATTGATTACTTTCAGGATTACTTTTCTAACTCCAGGAACGGATCCTAGATTCAGTCCTGGGACAGTTCTTGGAAACAAATGAGTAAATACGTTTGTTACTGTTGTGATTTGTATCAATATTTTGCTATTTTAAAAGTTTTCCAATCAAATTACCAATGTTATCCTATGGGAGGAAATTCACTTAGCAGGTAAGTGGAGTTACGGTTACTTTTTCTAGGTCAGTGTTGGATCCTGGATCCAGCACTAGTGTACCCCCTGTAAGCAGTTGAGAAACTGCGTTTAAGTTATACAGGCGATTTTTAGCAAATATTTAGAAGTTTGCAAAATCGACACTTAGAAGAAATTTCACAGAAAAACAGTCAATGGTTTCCTATGGAAGAAAATTCAAGTTACGGGTAAAGTATGTTGTCGTTACTTTTGTAATCCACTGCTGGGCTCCTAGGCTCAGTACTTCGACACCTATATAAAACAGGTAAGTAATTACGTTTTCACAGTTGGTACGATTTTTAAAGAATATTTGTAATTTGCAAAAATCGACACTTAGAAGAAATTTCACAGAAAAACAGTCAATGGTTTTCGATGGAAGAAAATTGGGTTAGTGGCAAGTACGGTTGTAAGTACTTTTCAGGGTCAGTGCTGGGCACCAAGATCCAGCACTGGGATCTCTCCTAATAGCAGGTGATTATTTCCGTTTGTTACTCGGTTGATTTTAGGTGAATATTTTAGAGTTTAGAAACACCACACTTAGAAGAAATTTCAAGCAAAACCAGTCAATGTTACCCTACGGAAGAAAATGAGTTATCAGCTTTAGGGTAAGTACTCGACTGGCTGAGTTAAGATTCTGGGCATAGACTCAGGGGTCTCCCAGGGTCAGGTAAGTATAGTTGTTACACCCTCAGCGGCACTGGGGCAGCCTGGTGCAGAGTGAGTTAGGCCCAATGTTATCCTATGGAAGGCAGGGGGCCCTTGGTTGGTGGCTGATGACTAGCAGGTCACGCGGCTGTGGGAGCCGGGCTCCTGGTCACTTGCTCAGGGCAAATGGGGAAGTACGTACGAGTAGAAGTAGCACTGCCAGGGCCACTCAGGCGGCTGGGTGCAGGGTGCTTTTGAGCAGTCGGGCGCTCAATGGATTGCAATGGAAAAGCTCAAGGACGAACAAAGGCTGCAAGCTCGGGACGGAGATTCTTCAGGTGCGACCACCACTTAGAGAGGTAAGTTGGGTAGTTGGAGGATAGGTAGGTACCCAGGAGTCGGGCACAGAGGGCCGCAGGGCGCCAGGTGCCTTTTGATGTCGGGAAATCTTACCCTCTGTTGATCGCGGTTGAGGGGTGGGTGGGTCCCTGGTTCTGAGGCTGCAGACATAGTTAGGAGCATCGAGGTGGGTCCTTGGGCGCCGGATTAGGGGTCACAGTCGTCGGGGGGGGGATATCCTCGGGGTCTTAGTCCACTCCAGCACAGGCCAGGAGCAGAGTGTGCAGGGTTCACGGTTCCTGGCTGGTGCCAGGGGTCAGTTACTTACTTTGAGCAGTGCCACTGCTCATGGGAGTCCCAGATGCTCAGTCACAAGGTACCGAGGTCCTCCGGGGGTTTGTGAGGTTGCTGGCAACGGGAGGTGCCAGGATTTAGCTGGAGCAGGTTTGAGGGATGACAGGCCGGTAAGGCTTGGCCAAAGCAGTTCATGTCTTACTCTTGTTAGCAGCTGCACGGCAGGTCTTTCTTCTGGACCTTCTTTGCTGTTTCGAAATCTGGAATCTAAGGAAGGAAAGGTCAGGGTGCCCATAAATACTAGAGTTAGGGGTGTTACAGGTAGGTAAAGGGCAGGGTACACCCCCTATCCTGCCACTCTCCTGTGGGAGGGGGGGCAGTAGCCTAGTCCTGATTGGGCAGGGCTTCCCATCTTCAAGATGGCGAGAGCCCGAGATGTGCTTCACCTCGCCTCCCCATCCTGAGGGGTGGGGTTGGCAGAGGCTGGCACATTCCCTGTCCTTACTTGGAGTTTCCGGCCAGTCTTCCCGCCAGAGTCGGGTCAGAACCGGTGGGGGCCAGTTGCTGGGTACAGCAAGTGGCCTGGAGAAGCTCAAAAAGGCGGCATGCCTTTGAAGCTCCCCCTGCCCATCCTGGGGGAGGAGACCTAGCACCTCGCCCAGGATGTGCATTGTTGCAGGCCCAGGAGAGCGGGGGCTCTCCACCCAGGGGTCCAGCAACTTGTCTGCTTTGTGGCAGCCTAGGCAGCCTCTCAGACAAGACGTGGATTGTAGGTTAGCTTTCAGGGGGCATCTCCAAGATGCCCTCTGTAGTGCTTTGTACATTACATCCCACACTGGCATCAGTGCGGGTTTAATGTGCTGAGAAGTTTGATACCAAACTTCTCCGTCTTCAGTGTTGCCATTATGGTGCTGTGGAGTTCGTGTTTGACGAGCTCTCAGCGCCATATACTCTTAAATGGCAGCACTGCACTTACAGTGCCCAGGAATGGACCAGGGTACTGTAGGGGCACAGGGCTCATGCTCCTGTGCCCACACCACTGGCATAGGGCACCCAGCTAGAGGGGTGGCTGATGTATGCCAGGGCAGTGTAGATTGTGGGCATGGCACACAGGGATGTGTGCCATGTCGTCTCTGTTTTGTCTTGTACCCAGACACTCAGCCTGCAAGGGCAGTGTGTTTGTGTTAGGGTACGGGGCCTCTAAGGGTGGCACAATAAGTGCTGCAGCCCTTAGAGGCCTTACCTGGTCACAAGGCCCTGAATACCTAGGGTACCATTTACCCGGGGCTGACATGTGGCCAGGGTTTGCCAATTTGGGGTTTTAGGGAAGGAACATAGGCCCTGGGCACCTGATTGGCAGGAATCCAGGGCACACGCAGTCAAAGTACATTCAGCAATTCAGCAAAAAGTGGGGGCATACCATGCAAGAAAGATGGCACTTTACAATATGCTTAAGGTCTGTGACCAGGGAGAAAGGCAACAGCATGAAATCTCTCCGAACTTACTGACAGTCTTCCTAAGCCTCATAAGGATCGAGCTTTTGGAAAGAGTCGTATTGTTGGGCCTGAGAGCAACCCATGAATGAAGAATCCCCTTCCATATATTCGAAGTGTCCTAACCTTGCGCTGCCGCCTCCTCATCCGTGCCCTGGCATTTAATTCTGAGCTGCGAGGGGCTGTAAGCTGGGCCAAAAAGACTTTCATTCCCAGATTCCTCTGTATCAAAAAGGTGAGAGGGAAGAAACGGTGATATCTTGGGTAAAGGTGACAAGCCTGGAGATTTTGGAACCTAATGGAGACCTTTAATGTCCTGTTTTTGATCCGTCAACGAATGAAGAAGCAAGATAGTCAGTCATCGATACTGGTCGAGAGGGTGATTTAAACACTTGTCAACAGAGCTCCCCCCAACAGGGCAGTGGACGGCCTCGTCGATGGCGTTCCCGTCGAAGTTGTAGACGCAATTGTCGACAGTGTCGGCGTCGCCGCAGCGGTCGACTATGCCATCAACTAGGAAATTGTCATCACCGTGTTCGTCGACGATCCACTCACCATGGCCGTCGACGATGTAGTCGTCGCCATAGACGTCGGGGATTTAGTGGAAGTCCTCGACTGATCCGTCGACGGTGCTTTTTTCGTCAACGAAGCCTGTTTGAGAGGTGTGACAGGCAGAGAAGCAGTAGAGTATTTCTTCAGGCCTGGTTCCTGAAGCTTAAGGGCTGTTTTATCGGCAGTGGGGGTTTTTCTGCCTTCAATCCCTTTGAATCTATTTTTAATGAGGTAGAGCCCCCATTTTTACGCTTCATCTCAGCTGAGGATGGACCAGGGCTCCATTCAACATCCGATCCAGAGTCCGATTTCATCTCCTGGAGCCATAACTATAATCTGGCCTCTCTATCCTTTAGAGTTTTTGCTGAAAAGGTTCGGCAGTATTTACAGTCCTTGACTGTATGGTTAGGGTAAAGGAAATAAAGACAGTCCTTGTATGGATCTCCAGAAAAAAGCCTTGCCTTCCCACAGGATCTGAAGGGCCTAAAAAGCCTCTTCTTAAACACTCAGACATCTTTGAAGTAAAGAAGGTAGAAAAACAATACCTTGAGGAGAATTCTAACCGGGTCAAAAATTCACTCACTGATAAACTGAGCAGAGCTCAGGGAGACTCCCTTACAAGACGTGCGGTTAGAAATCTGAGGTCTGGTGGCAAGTTTAGGTCTAGGGCTGGTCTCTGATAGGTCAAAGTTTAGACCTACATAAAGATGCTGACGAATGTTAACGTTGTTCTTTCCTTTTGGTGGTTTCTATGTACTTCTATGATGCCTCTTTTCTAACTGCAGCGAGAATCCCACCATGACGGGGAACATACAAGCATGTTAATCAAAAACGCACAAGTTACTACTTGTGCAATGATATATCTGTAAGAGACATTAGTTAGTGATGAATTCCTTACCTTAGAATAATCCCCAGGCGTCAGACTGGATCCGGAAAGTTTGTTCGCTAGCAGTACCCCTGCGCGTCAGTAGGTGGCGTCATGAGGCTCGGCGTCCATCGCTGGCGTCGTATGCACCGAGATGACGTCACGGAGACTACTTAGGCGCCACCCATGCGCGCTGACGTCAGTTCTGTACACGACTTTCCGCGCCAGGAACGCAGAGCCATGCAAGAAACTTACCACTGGTGAAATGAAACTCGGGACCTGAAGGGGGATGACCTTAACCCTGGAAATCTGTTCGCAGAACGGGGAAAATGGGTGGGGCGGTAAGGAATCTATCACTAACTAATGTCTCTTACAGATAGAGCTTTACACAAGTAGTAACTTGTGCATCTGAAAGACACGTTAGTGATGGATTCCGTTAGTGATGGATTCCTTACATTAGAATAGATACCCCAGCAATACCAACCCCGGTGGAGGGTCAGCGAACAAAGATCACACCAGAAAGTCAAGGAGAACAGAACGGCCAAAGAAGCCGTCTCTCTGGACTTGACTGTCAAGGCAGTAACGCTTGGTGAACGTGGGCAGCGAGGCCCACGCAGCTGCCTGACAAATGTCCTGCAAGGGAAGGCTGCGTCCCAAGGCAGTAGTGGCGCGGTCGCCCTGGTAGAATGGGCAAGCAGCCCCACCGGAGGCTCCTTCTAAGCCAACGAGTAACATGCTTTGATGCACAGAACGACCCACGAGAGATGGTTCGTTTGCGCACGGACCGACCTTTTTTGGCCCCCACGTAGCCAACAAAGAGCTAGTCATCCACCCGGAACTGTTGTGTGCGCTTAAGACAGAACGAGAGTGCACATTTTGGGTCCAAACGGTGGAGCCTTTCTTACTCTTTGGAAGGATGCAGAGGCGGGAATAAGGTAGGCAAAGTGATAGTCTGCCTGATGTGGAAGGGCGTGACAACCTTTGGCAAGAAAGAAGGACGGATGAACAGAAAGGAAAGGAGGTTTGGAAGAAAGAGGCTGGAGCTCAATCTGGCAGAGGTGATAGCTACCAGGAAAGCAGTCTTGAGAGTGAGAAGACGCAAAGGACAGGTATGAAAGGGCTCGAAGGGAGCACACATCTGATATGTCAAGACAAGGTTCAAGTCCCATTGAGGCATTAACGGCACGGGAGGAAACGTGGGCGTAATGCCTTTTAGGAAACTTAACAACCGGGGACTTAAAAAGAGAAGGCTGATCACAAAGCTGTAAAAATGCGGAGATGGCCGAAAGATAACCTTTGATAGTGCCCAGAGCAGAGCCCTGCTGGGCCAAAGAAAGAAGGAACAGAAGGACTTCGAAAAGAGGGGCAAAAAGGGGATCCACAGCCTTAGCTGTGCACCACGCCACAAACTTGGTCCACAGGCAGGCATACACCGTCTTAGTGGAGGGATGCCTTGCTGCCAGAATGACATCACAGACTTCGTGAGGAAGAACGAAAGCTGTCAACTGTCACCGCTCAATCTCCATGCATGGAGGAGGAGGCTGGACAGGTTTGGGTGGATGACCATCCCCCTGCTGCTCCACCCGAAGAGGCAGACTAATCGGGGTGTCGATTGTCATACTGAGTAGCTCGGGATACCAGTATCTTCGTGCCCAATCCGGAGCCATAAGGATGACTTGGGCCCGGTCACGCAGAATCTTCTTCAGCACTCTGGGCAGAAGTGGTATAGGCAGAAAGCCGTACAACAGACTGCAACTCCACTTGCGACAAAAAGAGTCGCCGAGCGAGTGCCGCCTTGGAAATTCCAACGCGCAGAACTGCTGACATTGCGCGCTCTCTTCGGTGGCGAATAGATCTAACCAAGGCTCTCCCCACTGCTGAAAGAGACCTTGCGCCACTTCGGAGTTCAGACGCCATTCGTGATCCATCATGCACCGGCGGCTGAGTTCGTCCGCTCTGGCGTTCAGAGAGCCCGCCAGATGTTGAACCACTAGGGTGACGCCCTGGTGTTACAGCCACGTCCAGAGGCGCAGAGCCTCCTGACAAAGGGTCCACGACCCCACCCTGCCCTGTTTGTTGCAATACCACATGGCGGTAGTGTTGTCCGTGAACACCTGCATGACACTGCCCCTGACAGAGGGAAGGAAGGCTTTCAGTGCAAGTCGGATCGCTCTCAACTCCAACAGGTTGATGTGGAGACGAGACTCCGCCGGGACCAGAGGCCTCTGATCTCCGCCTCTCCCATATGGCCACCCCATCCCAGGAGGGACGCATCCGTCACTACGACATGCTCCGGTTGGGGAAGGGAGAGGCTTCTGCCCATGACCCAATCGCGGTCCGTGAGCCACCACTGCAACTGCTGTGCAGTGCCCTCCGAGATCAAGACATGGTCGGACAGGTTGCCGTGATGCTGGGCCCACTGAAACTTCAGGTCCCACTGCAGAGCCCGCATGCGCCGCCTGGCGTGATGCACTAGTAGGATGCAGGAGGCCATCAGCCCCAGAAGCCGCAACACTAGCCTGACCGAAACCCAGGATAGAGGCCGAAAGATGGCAATCAGGGCCTGAATATCCCGGACCCGCTGTTCCGGTGGATAGACCTGGAACTGCGCCGAATCGAGAACTGCTCCAATGAAGAGGAGCTTCTGAGAGGGACTCAGGTGTGACTTCGGCACGTTGATGGAAAATCCCAGCAAATGCAGGAGATCCGCCGTAGTCTGGAGGTGGGAGACGACTGTCTGGGGCGAGCCCGCCTTCAACAACCAGTCGTCGAGATAGGGGAAGACCAGAACCCCTGATCTGCGCAGATGAGCTGCGACCACCGCCATCACTTTCGTGAACACCCGAGGGGCACTGGTGAGGCCGAAGGGGAGCACGGTAAACTGAAAGTGCTCTTGGCCCACCGTGAACCGCAGGTAACGCCGGTGGGCCGGCAGGACGGGGATGTGGAAATATGCGTCCTGCAAGTCCAACGCTACCATCCAGTCTCCAGGGTCGAGGGCAGCCAGAACCTGAGCCAGAGTTAACATTTTTAACCTCTCCTTCCGGAGGAAGGCATTGACGTTCCGGAGGCCCAAGATAGGGCGTAGGCCCCGTTTGCCCTTCTTGGGAACCAGAAAGTAGTGGGAATAACAACCACGACCTACTTCTGCACTCGGAACGCGCTCGACGGCCCCCTTGGCCAAGAGGGCCGAAACTTCCTCGTGGAGAAGATTCAAATGATCCCCCGAGATACGGTGGTGCTGCGGTGGCATGGCTGGAGGGGTCGTCTCGAAGGGGAGGGAGTAGCCCCTTCGGACGATTTGCAGCACCCACCTGTCCGATGTGATGGACCGCCAGTGGAGCAGGTGATGGCGAACTCTGCCGCCCACTGGCGTGGAATGGGCCTGAAAGCTCGGACTAGGAAGGCTTTGAGGCGGATGCTGCCGGGGTGGATGTGGGCTGACCGAGTCGTCCTCCAGAACCGCCTCGGCGGAAACCACGTCCGCGACCGCGCGCAGGTTGGTTCTGCGGCTGGTGGCTAGGCGTACGTGAGGAGGCACCCCTTCCTTGGCCACGAAAGGGGCGAAAGGCGGAAGTTTGCGACCGCGGGGCCGAGAGGCCCAAGGACTTGGCCGTAGCCCGGGAGTCCTTAAAGCGATTCAGCGCACTGTCCGCTTTCTCGCCAAAAAGGCGAGTGCCATCAAAGGGCATGTCCATGAGAGTGCTCTGGACATCCCCCGAAAATGACGTGGACCGCAGCCAGGCGTGACGTCTAAGCGCCACTGTGGTAGAAATTGCCCTACCCAGCGAGTCCGTAGTGTCAAGCCCACATCGGATAGCGTGTCGTGCTGCATCCCTCCCATCGGCCAGAGCCTGGGTAAGTCGTGTCTGGACCTCCTCCGGACACAGGGGCAGCACGTCCTCCACCGCATCCCACAGAGAGTGGGAATAACGGTCCAAGAGACAGGCGGTGTTCAAAGACCGCAGGCCCAAACTAAGGGAAGAGAACAGCTTCTTGCCAAACTGTTCCAGTCTCTTGGAATCCCGGTCCGGCGGAGCGGTCGGGAAGGAGGATTGGGAGGTAGAGGCCTGGATAACCAGGCTCTCGGGGGTAGGGTGTTGGGACAGAAAACTGGGGTCGCCCGGAGCAGGGCGGTGGCGCCTGGCGACGTTCCTGTCCACAGGAGGAACTGTGGAGGGCTTGGACCAGGTGCCCTGTAGAACCTCAATGAGGGCCTCATTGAATTGCAGCAGAGGCTCAGTGGAGCTTGCTGCAGACTGAAGCACCTCAGTGAGGACGTTAGTCCTCACAGCCACGGCAGGTAGCTCGAGCCCAAGGGCTGCGGCCGCCTTGCGAAACACCACAGAGAAAGCTGCGCCCTCCTCCGAAGCCACAGTCGGAGGAGAGACGAATCCAGTGTCCGGAGAGGTATCCAGGCCACTGGCCTCCCCCAGTTCATCTACCCAGTCCTGTGACATTTGAGCCTGAGCGGCCATAGGATCCTCGGATCCCTCCCAGTTGTCCCCATCATCCGATTCCTGGTATACAGGAGGAAGGTACGGAGCCGGGCGGTAGACAGAATGTGTCTCTAGCGGCGCCGAACGCGGCGTCCATAGACGCCGGAGCGGCGCCGGGCCCGGAGCGGGACTGAACTGGGGCTCGACGTCGAGCGGAGTCGGCGTCGGGGGTGGTACCGGTGTCGACGCCGGCGGAGGAGGCGTGACGAGGTTGACCGGCGTCGGCGGGGACTCGGGAACGGGTCCCTCGGGCGCTTGCGGCGTCGAGGCCGGAGCCGTCGACTGCGCCGGAGCCACCGGCAGGCAAGGCAGCCCTGTCGGGTCCGCGGGGCCCGAAGGCGCGCCAGCGGGCGTCGACGGCGGAGCCAGGCTCCTCATGGCCGAGAGGAAGGCACTGACCTCCGCCGGCGTCGCGTCAGTCCTAGGGACCGGCGGGTATGGGGACTTGCGCGGCGCCTGCGGCGCCGCCGGAGCCGCGGGGGTGGAACCACCCTGACCCTCGGCCGAGTCGCGCGACCGGCGAGGGGAGTCCGAAGAGCGATGTCGCCTCTTGGACTTCTTGGAATGCTTTGACTTACCCGAAGACTTGGATCCCGACGACCGATGGTGACGTCGGCTGCGGCTCCGCAACTGATCCTTGGACCTCCTCCTGGACCGGGATCGAGAGGCGCGCGGAGCCGAGTGGCGAATCTCGAGAAGCTTACGGGACCGCTCCCGTCTAGCCTTCGAGGTCAGGGCCTTGCAGTCCGAACACGACTCCGCGTCGTGGTCGAGGCCCAAGCAGTACAGGCACCGGCGGTGATGGCCCGTAACCGACATCAGGCGGTTACAGTCAGCACAGGCTTTAAAACCAGGCATCCTACCGGCACCGGAGTCGTTAGACAAGATCAAAAAGGATCGAAAAAGTTAGTCAAAAAGTGATTAAAGGGGTAGCTCTCTCGGATCTGCGCTCACTGGCGCGGAAAAAAGAAGAACTGACGTCAGCGCGCGAGGGCGGCGTCTAAGTACTCCGACGACGTCATTCCGGCGCACGACGCCAACAACGGACGCGGAGCCGCAGACTACGCCTAGCGACGCGCAAGGGGTATTGCTGACGAAAAATCTTCCGGATCCAGTCTGACGCCTGGGGATATTCTAAGGTGAGGAATCTAACTAACGTGTTTCTTTCAGATTTGATGGACAACAGCCGGAGGAGACAATTATGTAAAGGCTTGAAAGTAACGCATATCAGGTAAGTGCGGACCAAATTAAGGTCCTATTGTGGTATAATAAAGGGTGTGGGTGGAAATAAATGAGCCAGCCCTTTCAGAAAACTATGTACAATAGGAGATTTAAAGAGAGAAGTCTGGTCTAGCAGCTGCAAAACAGCAGACAGAGCAGAAAGGTAACCCCATGAGAGTTCCCAAAGCAGAGCCCTGCTGGACAAGGGTAAGAATGAATAAAAGGACAGTAGAAAGGAGCAGAAAGAGGGTGAATAGACATTTCTATACAGTATGATACAAATTTCTGCCACCGGCAGGCGTATACCGACTTTGTGGAGGGCCACCTGGCCGCCAGAACAACATTACAGAACTCGGAAGGAAGGTCAAAGGCCATTAATTGCCGCTGCTCAATCTCCACGCAAGGAGGCGCAGATTTGACCGGGTTGGGTGGAGAACCCTCCCCTGCTAATGCGACAGAAGATCCCCTGAAGGGGCAGCCTGATCGGAGGATCGACACTCATGCTCACAAGCTCTTGATACCAGACTCTCCTTGCCCAGTCCGATGTCACAAGGATGACTTGGGCCCAGTCGCTCTTGATTTTCTTCAGAACCCTGGGCAGGAGTGGTTTGGGCAGAAAGGCATACAACAGTCCTGAGCTCCACTCACAACGAAAAGCGTCGCAGAGCGATGGCTGCCTTGGAAACTCAAGCATGCAGTACTGCAAACATGGAGTGTGCTCTTCAGAGGCAAACAAATCTAACTAAGGTTCTCCCCACTGCTGAAAGACCTTGCGCCACCTCCGACCGGAGACCCCAGACGTGATCCTGAAGGCTTTGACGGCTGAGTTTGTCTGCCCTGGCGTTCAGAGAACCTGCCAGGTGTTGAACTACCAGGGTTATGCCCTGCTGTTCCATCGATGACCTGAGACGCAGGGCCTCTCGACAAAGGGTACACGAACCCACCCCGCCCTGCTTGTTGCAGTAGCACATGGCAGTGGTGATTACCGTGACCACCTGCACTAACTTCCCCTTGACAGAGGGAGCGCTAGGTGGCCCACAAGCGTAATGGCCGCCATCGTGTGAGGCTCCCGCAGTTCAGCGCTGAACATCCTTTATTAATCCTGGTTCCTTTGAAGTAATCTGTCCCAACTTTATGGGATTACATGGTCCGACCGGAGCGGATAGACGGATGCCTGTCCTGTTGGGGTCCGTACCGATTTGAAGTGCTTGGTGTTCTTGGGACGTTCCGACCGGACGGGGCAGGTGACTAGCTGGAGCTCGCGACTGGGCAGCGAGGCTTACGCGACCGCCGTGGCGCCCACGAAGCAGACAGGCCTCTGATGCGCGGTGGTGGTGAGAGCGAGGCCTTGCAATCTTTTGCCAATGATTAGAGGAGGTGGTGATTGGCAGCAAAATACCAGAGGCGAGGTGAGCGGGCGGCCGGCAGACGGTGAATGCGGGGAGCGCTGCCGCCCAGAGCTATCGAGGTCATAATGGAGCAGCGAGCATTGTGGCTGCATTGAATGACCGTAAGCGCTGGAGAGGTCGGCGGGGGACTGCCTTGGGCACTACTCTGAAATTGCCCCTGGGCAGCGGTGGGCGACTGAAGGTGGCGGATCAAAAGCAGTAGCTCTTTGGGCATACTAATAATGCCCCACTGATTGTTGTGCAGGGTACACGGGCCGAGAGCCACCTGAGCGGACTTGCAGCTAATGAGTGTGGGGGAGTGTCGCCTGTAACATCCTACTTAATGTGACACGCATGTTACTACGCTCTGGTTGACACTACTCAGACACTGGGACTGGTTGGGGCACCGGGCTCTTGCATGAGATGTCGGTGGATGATCTCTCCTGAGAGGAGGTTGGTGTGAAGGATTGTAGAGTGCGGATGCCCATGGGAAGGCTTGGACCAGAGAGCTGCAAGAGTGCCCTGCGCCAACACAGAAGGGCCGGTGTGTCTCTCTCCTTGCTCAGTTGCCTGTTGGAGTACGAACTATCGGCGTCGATCCTGTGAAGTCCGTGCTGAACTCAGAGGAGGGGGGAGGGGGAGGTTGGGTAGAGGTCTGTCCTCTGCCTCGTGGGGGGGGGGGGGCCGAACTACACCGGGCTGCTTCATCCTTACGGTGGTGGGCATCAACGCTGAGATGGGGGAAGGTGAATGCGCGCCAGCCAAAGTTGACTTTTGAGGCCAAAAAGCACATACGGCAGCAACAGGCGGAAGTTGCTGTCGAGCTGGAAGAACCACCGATGGGGGTCGCAGGATTCCACCAGGGTTGCTGTGGCGTCGGTCCTCTCTGAGGTGCGGCAGGGTTTCGCAACAATGGTGGACAAAATGGACACGTTAACGTCACGAATGGACACCATAGCGCGGAAACTGGAGGGTCATGAAACTCGCATAACGGAGGCTGAGCACAGAATCTCGGAAGTTGAAGATGCCACTAATCAGGTACAGGGTGCGACGGCGCAGCTAGACAAGCTCTTGAAAATCATAGCAGCTAAAAACGAGGACATAGAGGCGAGAAGTCGGAGGAATAATATCCGCGTCTTAAGTATACCGGAGAGCACCCTGACTGGTAGGCTAGAGGACTACATTGAGAAGAGGTTAGTGGCAGTGGTAGGCCCGGAATTATTGTCACCTCACTTTATCGTGGAAAGGGCTCACCTCTCGCTCGGGAAGCGACCTCCCCCTGGCAGTTGCCAGGGAAAAAAAAGGAGCTGCATTACAATGGGTCGTCCTTCACGATGTTTCCGGATTTCACCTTGCAGGTCCAGGAAGTTGTGAAAGGGCACAAATTGATTATGCATTGCTGTAGCCTGCTCGTCTGCGCATCACGTATCAGGGGACTCAAACGTTTTGCACCAAGCCTCAACAGGCGGAGGATTTTTTAAAGCAAATCAGGAAACAGAAGAAGAAATCGCCTGTAAAAGAAGGACCATCGTCAGCAACAACTTTGGATGTAGAGTGACCGGAGCTGTGGTATGAGGTTCGCAGTTGGTGTACAGCGTTGTCGCTTACTGCGGCCAGTGTGACTCTCTCCATGTAATGCACCCGAACTGCAGCCTGTCTATGAAAGGTGGATAACCAGGGATTCAAGGGTTCTAGGGGTGCGGGGAGGGTCACGGGTGCTGGGATGGCTAAGGATTAGAATCTGACATTTGAAGTAGCAGCTGAACGCCCTGCCAGCCTGTTTTGGGTCTCGCTACTAGATGCGGGGTCTCGGGACGGGCGTGAGGTACACGTGGGCCACCTAGCAGAAGTTCCCTCACAAGGGCGTACCCCATTATGTTTCAGTGGGACTTTTGGGTTTGTGTTTGCATTTTTTTACCATATTGCTCTGGACAAGGGCAGGGTTGTTATTTGAAAGTGTGTTCTGGGGACTCGGGGGGGGGGGGGGGGGGGGGCATAGTCATGGTACGAATAGTATGTGGGGCACGCATTGAAATTACTTTGCGATTGGATTTGGCGCATTGGGGGGATGTACAATGCGTTTGTTGTATATGGCTAAGCTGGAGTGATGGTACCAGTTGACAAATCCATATTGAGAATTTTGTCTTGGAATGTCCGGGGGTTGGGGGATCCGCGGAAGCGCAGGAACATATTGGCGTATATTGATCGACAGACAGATCGCCTTGCTGCAGGAGACGCACCTTAGACCGGGAGCTGCGGTGACATTCGCCGGTAAATGGGCGAGTCACAGATTTTTCTCCTCACGCTAGAGGTACCGCCATATTAGAAAAAAGCAGACTCCCTTTGAGCTGGCGGGCGCCACAGAGGATACACAGGGACGTTATGTTATTATATGGGGGCGACTTGGGAAGGATTCGATCACTATTGCAAATTGCTATGGGCCTAATGTGGACATGCCGGAGTTCTTCACTACTGTTTGGGGGAAGATCTTGACCATTGGTTCCACATGTGATTTGGGGGGGGGGGGGGGGGGGACTTCAACGTGGCACTAGCTCCGGCTGAGGACAGGTCCAATGCTGCGGCGCATCATTATACTCACGCGATGGAGGTGTTACGGGGGATATTGGAGGAAGGGGGATTAGTCTATAGCTGGCGACACACCCAGGGGTGAAAGAAGGAACGCATTTTACATCCTACTCTGGTACGTGGGCACATCTGGATTGTTTGCTCTCGCGGGGGCTGTGTTTATCCATTTGCAATGTTACGCATTTAGCCAGGACATATTCGGATCATTGTCCCGCCGTGGTGTCCCTTACCCAACCGGGCTATGATTAACCGAGGCCGTGTTGGCGGATGCAGCCTGCAGTGTTATTGGACACTGTATTTCAAGATGAGTTGGGGGATGAAATAAAATATTTTTTTGCCAGAAATAAGGGGTCCGTAGACCGTGTTGCGATCATATGGGAAGCGTTTAAAGTGACCATACGGGGGTATTGTATCTACAAGAGTTTTGGGGTGCTTCGAGACTTGCAAAGGACGCTTACGAGGCTGGAGCAAGTGTTAAACGCTAGAGAGGCGAATGGGACAGGGGGTGACAGGACAGGTGCAACAAATCTTTCGGGATAAGCTATCGGAGTATACGGATACTGCCATGAGGGAGGTCCACTTCAAGGGAAAGTATTGGGTGGCAAGGCGATATGGTGAGGGGGAGCAACAGAACAAAGCGTTGGCTGAGGTAACTAGGACTCCCCGTTTCACGACGCATGTTATGGAGGTAGAGGGGCAGGATGGGGAGCTGCATCGGGACTCATTGAACATACTTGAAACTTTCACTGACCATTATAAGCGGCTATACATGTCACAAAGGCATGGTCAGGTGGAATTGGATGGATACATGGGGGATGTGGCGTTAGGATTGCTAGGTGATACGCAGCGGGGGTTTCTGAGTCTACCTTGCGAGCTGGATGAAATCAGGGAGGCAATCATGCAGTTGAAAAATGAGAAGGCGCTGGGATCGGATGGGTTGCCTGCAGATTTTTATAAACAATATATAGCTATCATGGCGCCAGTGCTTCGAGAGGTCTATGAGGAGTCGCTTGAGGTTGGGATTCTTCCGCCTTCGATAAGGGAAGCATTAGTAACGTCTTTGTTGATGCCGGGTAAGTCC
Organism: Triturus cristatus; assembly: GCF_964204655.1. Lineage (NCBI taxonomy): Eukaryota > Metazoa > Chordata > Amphibia > Caudata > Salamandridae > Triturus > Triturus cristatus. The sequence goes on from NC_140595.1 coordinate 179,610,951, forward strand.
CCTAGATCGTGTGACTCCTACCGGCCGCTTTCCTTGATGAACTGTGACACTAAGATCCTGGCTAAAGTGTTGGCCAACCACCTGACGCTCCTTCTGGACAGGCTCATTCTCCCGGATCAGTCAGGCTTTGTGTCGGGCAGGGCAACAACTCATAACCTGCGCGCTTTTTTCACTAATGCGAACAGTGGCACCCGACTTCCCGCTTGCTGCAGTATTCCTCGATGCCACCAAAGCATTCGATTCTGTGGAGTAGGATTATCTGTTCGGCGTGCTGCTGCGCATGGGTTTTCCGCCCCCTTTTATATCTTGGGTTAAGCTCTTTTATCGCCAGCCTACTGCCAAGATATTGATAAATGGTCATTCCTCCCAGTCGTTCACCGTTTCTAGAGGTACCCGGCAGGGATGCCCTTTATCCCCCCTCTTATTCGCTATTGCGATTGAGCCCCTGGCATCCCGACTTCGCCAACTCCATCAAGACAAGGCCTTTCGCTGTTGTCTGCGTCCGCTCCTAATCTCATACGCGGATGACATCACGTTATATATTAGGGACCCTCAGCAGAACATGAAGCCTTTGTTGTGAGAGTTTGTTTTTGGCGGGCTCTCTGGCATCACGATTAATTGGGGCAAATCCCAAGTCATCCCCTAACTCCGGCGGTACCACGGTTTCCGCTTGACTTCCCATTAGAGTGGTGCGATACAGCTGTTCGTTATTTAGGTATACTGGTGGTCAGAGATAAGGAGGACACGATAAGGGTCAATGATGGTACTGCCATTACGCGCCTGTCCAACAATGTTACCCGTTGGATTTCTCTGCCTCTTTCGCTTGCGGGAAGGGCATCTCATAAAAATGATTATTTTGCCACAATTCCTTTATTTGTTTTTGAATATACCGTACCACCCTGGTGCCTACTTTGCCACCTTACGTACGGAATTGCTCCGACTATTCTGGGGCGGCAAGCAGTCGCGGCTTAAATGGTCGACACTTACGAAGCACTATAACCAAGGGGGATTTGATGTCCCGGATTTTGAGGCGTACTTTCCGAGTGCCCAGGCGCATTACGCATATTACTGGATTTATCCTCCTAGATACATGCCGCAGGTGGCAGTGGAAGACTGGCTTGCGTACCCTATACCGTTGAATGGCATGATCTTTGGTCCTAAGCGCGCCAGGTCGGACCCCCCTACTACGATCACTGGCACGGTGGTGGCGTGGCATCGGATAGTGAAGTTTGCCGAGTTGCCTTTTTTGTATTCCCCTCGGCTCCCGCTGACTTATCATCCAAGTATTAGTTTGCTGCAGGAAACTGGGTTCCTCAACCTCTGTAAACGTACTGTTAGTACCTGGGGAGATCTTTTAACGAAGGACAATTCCGCACACAGGAGCACTTTCTTCAGGGACTGCAGCCCACACCGTTAGAGGTGTTCCTTTACCTGAGACAGGGGATGAAGGCGGTGCTCCCAGAGTTTCCTAGGGACCGGCGCCTCTCCTCCCATTACAGCAACTATTGGGGACCAAGGATGGAAAACATCTGGTGTCGGGATTGTACCGGAGCGTACGAGCACATCAGGTAGACACTGCTGGATCGGCCTACACACAGTGGGGGGTGGACTTGCAACGGAACATAACTGAGGAGCAATGGCAGTATTGTTGTACTCAAACGGGTCAAATTTCTGCTAGTTGTCTGCTACGGGTGATCCATTTTAAATTTGAGCAGCGGTTGTATTATACGCCTGTCAAAAAATATAGATTTAAACTAGCGGATAATGATAGATGTGAGAGATGCAGAAGGCCCGGCGCGGGTTTCTGCACTTGGCGTGGGAAAGTCCTGAGGTGGGGGAGTATCGGGGGCAAGTCTTCGAAGCCCTTGAGCAGATGGTGGGAGGTGCACTGGAGAGGGACCCGCTGATAGCTCTTTTGGGGTATGTCGCCCAGATACCTGTGATATACCGGAAATTCCTTGCTATCTCATTGCTGCTGGCCAAACGAAGAGTAGCGTGTCGATGGGGAAGGGGTCGTGCCCCAAAATTCAAGACCTGGCTGGCTGACTTAATGTACTGTCGGGAGCAAATGAGCATTTATGCTGAAACTCTGCCGAGGGCATTCAAGCCGAAGGATATCTGGTGCCCCCTGCAGGGGTATCTTCTTTCACAAAGTGGTGAGGAGGTTGATGCTGGATCCCACGATCCTACTTGACTGCGGGGTGTGGATCACAGAATGGATTTGCGGGCGCCCAGGAGTAGAAATCCAGGGTCTGAGGCCTATGCTTGGTAGGGACGGTTGATAGTTTCAGGAAATGTCGCCTGAACGGTTATTGTAAAATGATGCCCCTGGGTCTGTTGGTATCTTACGAGTGTCTAGATTTGCGTTGAGACTAACTGGATGATTGGGACTGAATGTCTATTAAATAAGATGCAGATCCTCCCAATGATGCCAGTGTAATACTGTATATGAGGATTTTTTATGCAACAAGGGAGTAAGTCCCAGTATTGATGCCATGTCCTGATGTTTTTTATTTCTTCTCCGTTATGTATTGCTTTCTCCTTATCCTTTTTTGTGTATGATAAATTCACAACAAAATTCTTTTTTTTTTTTTAAAAAAACACTTCCCCTTAACAGAGGGGAGAAATGCTTTTAATGCCAACCTAATCGCTCGGAGCTCCAAAAACTATGTGGAGCACCGTCTCCACCGGACACCAATGACCCCTGAGCTCCGCCTCTACCATGTGGCCGCCCCATCCCATTAGTGACGCATCTGTCAACTGAAATCTGGTTGGAGAAGGAAGAGAGGCCTACCGTTGACCCAAATGCAGTTCGATAACCACCACTGCAGATCCTTCGCAGTTCCTTCCGAGATCTGAACCATGTCGGTAAGTTTTCCCCAATGCTGTGCTTTTTGGAACTTCAAATCCCACTGCAGAGCCGCATACGCCTCCTGGCGTGTCTTACCAACAGGATGCAGGAGGCCCCGAGACCCAACAGCCTCAGAGTCAAACTAATCGAAATCCAGGATTGAGGTTGAAATTTCGGAATCATAACCTGAATATACTGGATTTGCTGCACGAGAGGATAAGCCCAAAACTGCACTGTGTCCAGAACAGCTCCGATGAAAGGGAGCATCTGAGAAGGAGTCGGGTGTGACTTCGGCACGTATATAGAGAACCCCAGCAAAAGCAGGAGGTCCGCCGTAGTCTGAAGGTGGAAGAGGACTGCCTGGGTCGAGGACACCTTCAACAGCCAGTCGTGTAGGTAGGGGAAGACTGAAACCCCTAACCTGGGCAGATGATCTGCAACCATCGCCATCACCTTGGAGCACGGTAAACTGAAAGTGGTCGTGGCCTACCTTGAACCACAGTGAACGCCTGTGGCCCGGCAGGATGGGAATGTGAAAATATGCATCCTGCAGGTCCAACGCCACCATCCAGTCTCCTTGGTCTAGGGCAGATAAGACCTGAGCCAATGTGAGCATTTAGAATTTCTCCTTTTAGAGGAAGAGAAGCCCCCTGTTCTTCAGAATGAGAAAGTAGCGGGAATGACAGCTGCCACTTCCTTCTGAAGCTGGGCCCCTTTCTATGGCTCCCTTGGCCAAAAGAGCTGCTTCAAATGGTACTCAATCAGTCGTTCCAGAGTTGGGGAAATAGGAGGCAGGATAGGGGGTGTACCCACCCCAGGACAGGGACCCATTGGTCCCTGCCCTTCACCTACCTGTAACGCCCCTAAATCTAGTATTTAGGGGAACCCTGAACCTTCCTTCCCCAGATTCCAAAATCTGAGGAAGAGCTAGAAGAAACAAGACCTGCCCTGCAGCTGCTAAGAAGAGGAAGACACCAACTGCTTTGGCCCCAGCCCTCCCGGCCTGTCGACCCTCGAACCTGCTCCAACCCGGCATCTCTTGTGGCCAGCAACCTCATAAACCCCAGAGGACCTGGCTACCTTTTGACTCTAAACCCCTGGGACTCCCCTGAGTAGAGGCTCTAACCTACTCCCTGGCAGCAGCCCGGAACCGCAAACCCAGCACACACTGCACCCGCCAAGCCTGGCCTGTGCCGGAGTGAACAAAGACCACGTGACGACCCCACGGCGAGTGTGACCCCGAGTCCGGCACCCAAGGACCTCCCTCGACACTCCTGAAGAAGCCTGCAGCCCCAGAACCAGGTGCCCCCCCAACGCAATCAACAGAGGGTAAGATTTCCCAACACCAAAAGGCACCCCTGCACCCAGCGACCCGCGGCCCCCTGTGCCCAATCCCGGGGTACCTACCTATCCTCCAACTACCCAACTTACCTCTCGAAGTGGTGGTGGCACCTGAAGAATCTTCGGCCCGAGCTTGCAGTCTTTCTAAACCGGAGATTTCCCATTGAAATCAATTGAGCGCCCGAAGGCTCAAAAGCACCCTGCACCCAGCCGCCCGAGTGGCCCTGGCAGTGTAACCTCTACACCCATCTACTTCCCCACTTGCCCTGAATAAGTGACCAGGAGCCCAGCTCCCACAGCTGCGTGGCCTGCTAGTCAGCAGCCACAAACCAAGGCCCCCTACCTCTCATAGGATAACATTGGGCCTAACTCTCTTTGCACCCGGCCGCCCTTGTGCCGCCGAGGGTTAACCAACTGTACCTACCTGTCCCTGGGAGACCCCCGAGTCTATGCCCAGAAGAACAATTGTTACTTACCTGTAAACAGGTGGTTCTCCAGTATTGGTGTCTTTCATAGATTCACATGCTTGAATATTCCCCGTCGTCGGAGTGGGAGTCCCACGGTAAATAATATAGCAATATATACAGTGATTATATATATATATATATATATATATATATATATACACACACACATACCTATACATACGTAATTATATAAAAACAGAGATATAAGCATGTAATAACCTAAAGAATGTCCCTATATGAAATTTCCATAGAGATACATGGAAAGAGAAAAAAGACATTCGCAGTCTGTCATTATGTTAGTCCAAACTACGGCCAATCAGGCGCCAGCTCCTCTCTAGAACCTTCTCCTCAGAGCTCCTCACCTCAGATTTTCGTAGCACCAAAGTGACTTTTAGAGTGTATGAGGAGAAGAGAGAGCCTCTGAAGGGAGGAGGGAGGGTCGCATGTGAATCTATGAAAGACACCAATACTGGAGAACCACCTGTTTACAGGTAAGTAACAATTGTTCTTCTCCAGTATTGGGGTGTCTTTCATAGATTCACATGCTTGAATATAGAATAGCTAGCAGTAACAATCATCATTGTTTCCATGATCACACAGCTTCGAAATTGTAATGACAATCAATCTTCTTATGCATATGACAGTACTGAATAACTGTAACCGTATAAATGCATCATTATGTCAATTATAAATGGAAACAATATGGAGGCGGGAGTGTGAGAAAGTGCCATCTTTCTTGCATGGTATGCCCCCACTTTTTGCTAAATTGCTGAATGTACTTCGATTGAGTGTACCCTGGGTTCCTGCCAATCAGGTGCCCAGGGCCTATGTTCCTTCCTTAAACCACACAAACTCCAAATTGGCAAACCCTAGCCACATGTCAGCCCCTAGTAAATGGTACCCTAGGTACCCAGGGCCTTGTGACCAGGGAAGGCCTCTAAGGGCTGCAGCACTCATTGTGCCACCCTCAGAGGCCCTGTACCCTTACACACACACACTGCCCTTGCAGGCTGAGTGTCTGGGTGCAGGACAAAACAAAGAGTCGACATGGCACACATCACTGTGTACCATGCCCATCACCTACACTGCCAAGGCATATGTCAGCCACCCCTCTAGCTGGGTGCATTACGCCTATGGTGTGGGCACAGGAGCAGGAGCCCTGTGCCCCTACAGTACCCGGGTCCATTCCTGGGCACTGTAAGTGCAGTGCTGTCATTTAAGAATACATGGTGCTGAGAGCTTGTCAAACACGAGCTCCACAGCACCATATTGGCAACACTGAAGCCTGGGAAGTTTGGTATCAAACTTCTCAGCACATTGAACCCACACTGATGCCAGTGTAGGATTTAATGTACTAAGCACCCCAGAGGGCATCTTAGAAGATGCCCCCTTACAGCTAACTTGCAATCCACGTCTGCTCTGAGGCCGCCCAGGCTGCCACACAGCAGACACGTTGCTGGACCCCTGGGTGGGAGAGCCCCTGCTCTCCCGGGCCTGCAACAATGCACATCCTGGGTGAGGTGAGAAATCTCCTCCCCCAGGATGAGCAAAGGGAAGCTTCAAAGGCATGCCGCCAGTTGGAGTTTCCCCAGGCCACTGCAACCCCCCACTCTGGCGGGAAGCTTGGCCGGAAACCCCATACAAGGACAGGGGATGTGCCAGCCTGCCCACCCCACCCCTCAGGTGGGGGAGGCGAGGTGAAGCACATCTCCGGGCTCTCGCCATCTTGAAGATGGGAGGCCCTACCCTATCAGGATTAGGCTACTGCCCCCCTCCCACAGGAGAGAGGCAGGATAGGGGGTGTACCCACCCCAGGACAAGGACCCATTGGTCCCTGGCCTTCACCTACCTGTAACGCCCCTAAATCTAGTATTTAGGGGCCCCCTGAACCTTCCTTCCGGAGATTCCAGATAGAAAAACGACAAGAAGAGCAAGAAGAACAAAGACCTGCCCTGCAGCTGCTAAAAAGAGAAGAAGACACCAACTGCTTTGGCCCCAGCCCTACCGGCCTGTCGACTCTCGAACCTGCACCAGCGCGGCATCCCACGTGGCCAGCAACCTCACCAACCCCGGAGGACCTGGCTACCTTTTAGCTCTAAGCCCCTGGGACTCCGAGTAGAGGCTCTACTCAAGAAACCTACTTGCTATCCCTGGCACCAGCCCGGGACCGCGGACCCAACACACTCTGCACCAGCCAAGCCTGGCCAGTGCCGGAGTGGACAAAGACCCAGAGGACGACCCCACGGCGACTGTGACCCAGAGTCCGGCACCCAAGGACCCCCCTCGACATCCCGGAAGAAGCCTGCAGCCTCAGAACCAAGTGCCACCCCAGCCGCGATCAACCAGAGGGTAAGATTCCCGACGTCAAAAGGCACCCCTGCACCCGGCGCCCTGCGACCCCCTGTGCCCAATCCCGGGGTACCCACCTAACCTACAACTACCCAACTTACCTCTCGAAGTGGTGGTGGCACCTGAAACATCCTCGTCCCCGAGCCTGCAGCCTCTTTCCAAACCGGAACATTCCCATTGATTTCCATTGAGCGCCCTAAGGCTCAAAAGCACCCTGCACCCAGCCGCCCGAGTGGCCCTGGCAGTGCCCTCTCTACACTAACCTACTTCCCCACTTGCCCTGAGTAAGTGACCAGGAGCCCAGCTCCCACAGCCGCGTGGCTTGCCAGACAGCAGCCACCAACCAAGGCCCCCCTATCCCTCATAGGATAACATTGGGCCCAACTCTCTCTGCACCCGGCCGTCCTGAAACCGCTGAGGGTGAACCAACTGTACCTACCTGACACTGGGGGACCCCTGAGTCCATGCCCGGAATTTCAACACTACCAGTCGAGTACTTACCCTTAAACCGCTAACTTCATTTTTCTCATAGGGTAACATTGACTGGCTTTTTCTTCAAAAATCTTCTAAGTGTGAACTTTTCAAAACTGCAAAAATTCACCAAAAATCAGCCAAGTGACAAAAACGAATTTACTCACCTGCTCCTAGGTGAGCTCCCAGTGCTGGATCTTGGTGCCCAGCCCTGACTCTGAAAAGTGTTCACAACTATACTTACTTCTAACCCATTTTTCTCCCATAGGAAACCATTGTCTGCTTTTCTGTGAAATTTCTTCTAAGTGTCTACTTTTGCAAATTTGAAATATTCTTTAAAAATCGTACCATTTCTGCAAACGAAATTACTTACCTGCTTTTGATAAGGACCCCAGTCCTGGGTCTAGGCACCCAGTCCTGGATTACTAAAGTAACGATAAAGTACTCTACCTGCAATTTGAATTTCTTGTCATAGAGATCCATTGAATGTTTTCTGTGAAATATTTTCTAAGTGCTAACTTTTGAAATAGCTAAATATTATTTAAAAATCATTACAGTTATTAAGTCGACTTTCATCACTTGATTCTGAATACTGACCCAGGCTGGTTCTAGGATCCAGACCTGGAATTCCAAAAGTAATCTGAAAAGTAATTTATTACAAATAACCTGAATTTACCATTGAGCTCAATGCATTGTTATGTTTAGGAAATAGGATTGTTTATTGCAACCAACTGTGACTGTTTACACAAATTTATTGCTTGAAACAAAAGTATTTATATTCAACCTCTCATTCTGAGAAAGTATATTTTTACCCCCTTTGTGGTTCTAAAAATAAAACAAGCATATATTTTATATATACAAATCATTGGCCTAGAGTTCAGTTATTGAGTGTGTGAAACCATTTGCTGACTGAGTGTGTACAATAAATGCTTTACACTGTCCTCTGGTACTGCCTTACTGCTCGACCAAGCTACCACTTTTGAGAGTAAGGTCATACCTAACTTTGACCTCTATCAGCCTCTGGGGGACTGTGGACTCTGTACACCCTGTACCTATTAGGGAACAGTACATACAGAGCCACTTTCTCACAGGGAGGAAGAGGCTCACCTTATTTAAAAAGATTGCGTAGCACTGCCTGTCCTACTGCAGCGTCCTCTTTGCTTAAAGTTGCCAAGCAGTAGTGCTTAGTAAACGTGTGTCTGGTCGACCACGTAGCTGCTCTGCAGATGTGTTGCAAAGGTACTCCAGCAAATAAGGCGGTAGATAATGATACTGCCCTAGTGGAGTGTGCTCTCACTGAAGACTGTAGGGGTTTGTTTGCTTTTTGGTGGCAGAAAACAATAGCTGCCGAAATCCAGCGTGCAATCGTCGGCTTAGTAACCGGACGTCCTTTATGACAAGGTCCATATGCTATAAAAAGTTGATCGGATTTTCGAAACGAAATTGTCCTACTGATGTAGAACTTTAGGCATCGCTTCACGTCCAAAGAGTGCAATCTTTGCTCTGCAGGTGTCTGAGGATTGGCAAAAAAGGTCTTTAATATTACTGATTCATTAATATGAAAATCAGTAGGCACCTTGGGTAGGAATGATGGATTGGTGCGTAACACTACAGCATCCGGTTTGAACTGCAGGAACGGAGGTTTGATGGTAAAAGCATGAATGTCACTGACACGACGTGAAGACGTTAATGCCAGAAGTAGTGCGACCTTCCAAGTTAGATATTTTAAGTCGGCCTTGTGAATGGGCTCGAACGGAGCGCCAACACAACGTTAAGATGCCACAACCGAGGAGGGCGCCGAATTGGCGGGAATTTCCGAAACAAACCTTTAAAAAATTGGCGGATTATTCTTGAGGAACAAAGGGAATTTGATCCATCCTGCCGGAAACGGGAAATTGCTGCTAGAAAAACCCGTAGGGTTGCATGAGACAGTCCAGAATTAGCTAGGTGCAAGAAAAAAAGGTAGTAATTGGTGCGCCGTGGAGTGTATCGGGTGGACTCCGTTAGAAGCACACCAGTGGCAGAATCTTTTCCATTTGAACTTGTACGTCCTGATTGTAGAGGGTGCTCTTGCTTGGACCAAAATATCCCTACAATCCTGCGGGATGTCTAGATGGGCGAACTCATGGTGTTCAGGTTCCAGGCCGATAAGCTCAGTGAGGAGGGATTTGGATGACAAATTCTCCCTTCGCTCATTGTGAGCAGATCTGTCCGATGTTACAGGAGGATTGGTTGACATTGGGACATCAGGAGCAGTTCTGAGAACCACGCTTGTCGGGGCCAGCGTGGGGCTATTAGAATCAGGTGGCAAGGTTGTCTCTTCATCTTCCAAAGGACCCGAGGTATGAGGGGAATTGGAGGAAAGGCGTACGCAAATAGATTGCACCAGTTTATCAAAAGGGCATTCCCCTGCGACTCTTTGTGGGGATGCCAGCTTGCATAATTCCGGCATTTCCGGTTCTCCGGCGTAGCAAAGAGATCCAGTTGCGGACGACCCCATAATTGGAATATCCTCTCTAGAGTGGGTTGGTGTAATTCCCACTCGTGGGTCGACGAGGAGGACCTGCTCAGGGAATCCGCTAGGACATTGGATACTCCTGGTAGGTGTACTGCTGTAATCATGATTTGATGACTGAGAGACCAGTCCCAAATTCTTTGAGCTAACCTGGACAGACTTGGGGATTTTGTTCCGCCCAGTTTGTTCACATAGTGCATACAGGTTGTGTTGTCTGTCTGTATTAGCACTGATTCTCCTTGGATCAAGGGCAGAAATGACTTTAGAGCGAGATAAATCGCCATCAACTCCAACCTGTTGATGTGCCAAGTTCTTTGATGTGTTGACCATCTCCCTTTTACCGAGAGATCCTCCAAATGTGCACCCCATCCCTCTAATGAGGCGTCTGTCGTGATTGTCCTGTCCGGCGGCACCGACAGAAAAGATGTGCCTTCTGTCAAGTTGGCTGGATTTGTCCACCATGCGAGTGCTGACCTCATTTGATCTGTGACACGTACCATGTCGTGGAAAGAACCCGTTACTTGACGCCACTGAACATCCAGTGCTTCCTGAATAGGACGTGTTCTCAGCCTGCAATGGGGAACTAAGGCAATGGAGGATGACGCCATCCCCAGAAACGATTTTAACAATCTCACAGAAACTGACTCTTTTGACCTGATCAAAGCCACCAGCCGTAGAATCTTTTGCAGACGCTCTTGGGAGAGAAACGCTTTTGCTGATACAGTTTCCAGAGTTGCTCCCAGAAAATCCCTTTGTTGAGCAGGATGAGGTTGGGATTTTGCTGCATTTATGGACAGACCTAATGAGCGAAACACGTTCTGGCATAGAAGTATGTGTTGTTTTAGGTGAGTGCTTGACTGAGATTTCAGGAGAAAATCATTCAGATATGGAAAAATTTGCACTCCCTGAAGTCGCAGAAACGCTATCACTGGAGCTAGTACCTTCGTGAACACACGAGGGGCCGAGCGCAGACCAAACGGTAACACTTTGAATTGGTAATCGTGTTGACCCACTCGAAAGCGCAGGAACTTCGATGCCTTTGTAATATAGGAATATGAAAATAGGCATCCTGGAGATCTATTGTTGCCATGAAATCTTCCTGCGAGAGTAGACGCAAGATGTCTACTAGCGTCATCATACGAAAGGATTGGCTCTTTAGGTATTTGTTTAGTGCCCTTAGATCGAGGATGGGCCTCCACTCTCCGTTCTTCTTTGTGATCAGAAAGAATCGGGAATAAAAACCCTTTCCCCTTTGAGATACTGGCACCAATTCTACAGCTCCCTTCTGCTTTAGAAGTCGAACTTGATGTAAAAAATCTTTCATGTGAGCAGGTGGTGGTCCGGAGGGTGGTGTGGAAGGAGGGAATTTGGTGAATTCTCAGGCGTGTCCTTTTTTCACAATGTCCAAAACCCAACGGTCCCTTGTGACGGAGGACCATTGAGAAAAGAACAGAGATTCGACCTCCAACCCTGCATGTCCGGAAAGAGTCACTGTCTTTTAGATGCGTTTCCTCTGTATGAGGATTTCCCTCTATACGACTTGGAGGCCTGCTGTCGTGAAGATTGCTGTTGCTGGCCATTCGAATATCGGTTGGATCCTTGATTATAGGGTCTGTATTGATTACTACCCCTTCGAAAATTGGAGGAGGTGCCGCGTCCGCGTGCACCATGAAAATTTTGCTTTTGAAATTGTAGGTTTCCTAAGGATCTAGCTGTCTCAGTATCCTTCTTTATGGACTGGAGTGCCTCATCAACGTGACTTCCAAATAACGCCTCGCCGTCATAAGCCATGTTAAGGATCATGGACTGTACCTCCCGACGAAAGGATGTTGATCTTAACCATCCTTGCCTGCGCAGAACAGCCGCTCCGGCAAGCTGACGGAACCCCGTGCAGGCGATGTCTACTGCACAATCAATTATCTCCGCCGATGCTGCTTCTCCCTCTTGAAGCAACTTCATTGCTTCTACCTTAGATGGCTCCGGCAACTCTTGCAGCACATCTGAAATATCAGCCCACACTTGTCGGTCATAGCGACCCAATATGGCCAAGGCATTAGCTGCTCTAACCACAGTAGAGGCCATTGAAGAGAACTTACGCCCTATGGCATCCATTCGACGTCCGTCACGATCCGGTGGTGCGGTGACAGTCGACGCCGGATTTTTCGCCTTACGTTGCGCTGCCTGCGTAACGACTGACTCAGGTTTAGCCTGTCCCGTGAGGCATGCTGGGGTTCCTATTGGTGCCTTATATTTCTTCTCTAATCGAGGCACCTGTGCCAGCAAGGTATTCGGTGTTTGCATCAACTTCTTGCCTTCTTCCCAAATAAATTCCACAATAGGAATAGCATGAGTCTGTTTAAAAGGTTGACTTTTGAAATCATAAAGGAAACAATCTTCCTCTCTGCGCTCCGTTGTCAGTTTAAAACGTTGCGCCGCCCTCTCCATTAGTTGGTGAAAGTTCGCTATGTCCACTGGAGGTGAATGCCCTGTTACTATCTGAGAGGGGGATGGTGTTTGTGCTTGGTAATTGTCCCACTCCGCCATATAATCGTCATCGTTATCCACATCCCCATCATCATCTGGGATTTCACCCTCTTCTGTTTCTTGAGGGACTTCCTGCGGAGGCTCATAGTGAGGCAACAACCTCTCTGGGACCTGCCTTGGTGGTGCAGACGGTAGCAGAGGTAAAGGATTTACAATTGGTATCGGTGGTATAGTTGTTGGAACCACAGGAGTTGACGGGACCTCAGAACGTTGTGGAGATAGAGGAAAGCGTTGATTATAGTCGTCCAACATGCGTTGGAGATTAGTTATGAGCGACAATGGAAGAGTCGCCGTTGCATGTTTTGCAGGCACCTGCTGTATGTAAACTGGATCTTCATCCTCACTGCTGTCATCCTGGCATTTAATTATCAAGTCGGATGGGCTTTGCGCCATTCCAAAGGACTCCAGTAACCCCTCGGACTCCTGATCAGAATCCGTAGCAAATAAAGGTTAAGGAGGCTGCACATCCCCTACAGGAATAATCTCTTCCTGCCTATCGAGGCTAGCACCAGTTGGTAATGGTGTCAAAGGAACCCCAGTGAATGATGAAAGCGACGCTGAAGTTGCGTGAGGTAGCTGTTCCCTCCTTGACCTTTGGGCAGACGATATCCTGTTCACCTTTATCTTTATGAAAGAACCTGCCGTCGACTGCTGCATGGTATGCACTGTGGACGTCTTCGGAGAAGGCCTCGTCGACGGAGCTGTCGATAATGGAACGATGGTCGACGGAATAGTCGTCGGCGGAATCTGTGCCAACGAAATCGACGTCGACGGAGCCGCCGTCGACGGAGCCGCCGTCGACGAGGCTTTAGTCGACGAAGCCGCCGTCGACGATCTAGTCGACTGGATCTTCTTCTTCTTCGTCGACGGAGTGGACGCCGACGAGATCGACGACGTCTTCGTCGACGACACGGGTAGCGTCGACGGTACCTTTACCTTCGTCGACGACTATGTAATGGGCAAAATAGAAGTCACCGCCCTTGTAGTACTGATGGCCACCATCGACGAGGATAACGTCGACAGAACACTCGTCGACGACGAAGCAGCTGATGTCGTCGTCAGAGTCACCGTCGACGAGCCTGATACAGCAGATCTCGTCGTCGGCAGCATAGTCGACGAGGCGGACAGTCTTTTTCCTGAGGGCTGGGAAATAGACGCCTCTACAGCCTGAGAACTATGTCCCGAAGGCGACAAAACAGTAGGTGAGACAGCAGAAGTGGCAGCTGTCAGAGTCAAAGACAGTTTCTTTTTCTTGAGGAAAGGAGATGGTAACTCCTGCACACTACTGCGCTTAGAGGCTGTCTGAGAACGGCCAGAAAGAAGACTTTCCATATCAGACACTGGGTCATCTTTATCCTTCAGTCTCTGTAGCCATATTAAGAGACGGCCTTCTCTGTCCTTCAAAGTCTTTGTAGAAAAGTTTCTATAAAATTTACATTTTGCCACTTCATGATCTGGGTACAAACAGTAAATACACTTACTGTGTGGGTCCTCAGAAAATAAACACAGCTTTCCACACGAAGAACATGGTCTAAACAAAGATTTCTTACTTGAAGACATTCTGACTGACAAAAACTGAGCAGAGCTCAGGGAGACTCCCTGTCACACGACGTGCGGTAGAAAATCTGAGGTGAGGAGCTCTGAGGAGAAGGTTCTAGAGAGGAGCTGGCGCCTGATTGGCCGTAGTTTGGACTAACATAATGACAGAGATAGACTGCGAATGTCTTTTCTCTTTCCATGTATCTCTATGGAAATTTCATATAGGGACATTCTTTAGGTTATTACATGCTTATATCTGTTTTTATATAATTACGTATGTATAGGTATATATATATATATATATATATATATATATATATATATATATATATATATATATATATATATATATATATATATATATATATATATATATATATATATATATATATATATATATTTTATCACTGTATATATTGCTATATTATTTACCGTGGGACTCCCACTCCGACGACGGGGAATATTCAAGCATGTGAATCTATGAAAGACACCCCAATACTGGAGAACCTTAACTCTGCCTGTCGAGTAAACTGATAACTCAATTTTCTCCATAGGGTAACATTGACTGGCTTTTAAAAAACTTAACAATTTCACCAAAAATCAGCCAAGTAACGAAAACGAAAATACTCACCTATTCTTAGGTGAACTCTCAGTGCTGGATCTTGGTGCCCAGCACTGACTCTGAAAAATACTTACAGCTGTACTTACCAGTAACCCAATTCTCTCCAATAGGAAATCATTGACTGTTTTTCTGTGAAATTTCTTCTGTCCATTTCTGGAATCTTTAAATATTCCTTAAAAATCGTATAATATCTGAAAACGTAATTACTTACCTGTTTTGGATAAAGGTCCCAGTACTGAGTCAAGGCACCCAGTACTGGATTACAAAAGTAACAAGAACATACTATACCTGCAACTTGAATTTTCTGCCATAGGGAATAATTGACTGTTTTCTAGGAAATGTTTTCTAAGTGTCAACTTTTAAAATAGCAAAATATTGTCTAAAAATCATCACATTAATTAAGTCTACTTTTATCACTTGATTCCAAGTACTGACCCAGGACTGAATCTAAGATCCAGTCCTGGAATTCCAAAAGTAATCTGTGGCAAACGACTTGAAGCTTCCATTGAGCTCAATGCATTATTGTGTTTAGAATTGTGTTGCCTATTGCAACCACTTGTAACTTTCTACAAAAGTCAATTGCATATTGCATAAGTATTTATATAAAGCATCTCATTCTGAGAAAGTATCTTTTAATACCTATTGTTGGTTCTAAAACAAAACAGACATATTTTTTATATAAACCATTGGCCTAGAGTTCAGTTATTGAGTGTGTGAGACCATTTGCTGGCTGAGTGTGTACAACAAATGCTTTACACTGTCCTCTGATACTGCCTTACTGCTCGACCAAGCTACCACTTTAGAGAGTTAGTTTATATCTAACTTTAGCCTCTGCCAAACCTCTGGGGAAGGTGGACTCTGTACACCCTGTACCTATTTGGGAACAGTATATACAGAGCCACTTTCTCACAATGGCCTTTCTGGACGATCTGCAAGACCCACTTGTCTGTTATAGACCTCCAGCAGGGGAGATAACATTCTCCCACCCCCTCAAGTAGTGTGGTCCTGCAGAATCAGCCAGCCAGTGCTTGGAGGCTACGGCTGCTGGAGGCAGTGTGGCAGACAACTTCTGGCCTCCATTCAGAGGACTGAATGCACCGCGTCCACGTACGACTTGGGTAGTTTGAGCGGTACGGTGCCTGAGACAGGGCTGACGTGGCTAGAAATCGATCACGAAGACTGGTCACGAGGAGTGGAGGAGAGGCCCAAGGATCTGGCTGTAGCTCGAGAGTCCTTGAACCTGACCAGGGCTGAGTATGCCTTTTCCTCAAAACGGCAGGTTCCATCAAAGGGCATGTCCATCAAATTGGCTTGGACATCTCCCGAGAAGCCAGTTGTACAAAGCCAGGCATGGCGCCACAAGGACATCGTTGTTGAAATAAACTTGCCCAGCGAATCGATCGCATCCAAACCACACCGTATGGTGAATTTTGCTGCATCTTTCCTGTTCTTGACTGCTTCGGAGAGCACCACCCGGGCTTCCTCCGGGACCTGTGGCAGCACCTGCACAATTGACTCCCAAAGAGTGGGAGAAACTGCCCAATAAGCATGCAGTATTTACCAACCGCAATGCCAGACTGGAGGAAGAAAACATCTCCCTAAATGAGTCCAGTCTCTTGGATTCCCTAACCGGAGGAGCGGAAGGGAGAGCACCCTGGGAAGTAGAAGGACTGCAGCACCAAACTTTCTGGGGTGGGGTGTTGGCTGAGGAACTTTGGGTCAGCCGGAGCTGGACAATGGCAGCGCGCAATCGTCCTATTCACAGGAGGCCCTGTGCTAGGCTTGGACCATGTTCCTAGAAGGACATCCGTCAGTGCCTCATTAAAGGGCAATAGGGGTTCAGAGGTGGAAGCTCCAGGCCGACGCACTTCGGTCAGGATATTAGTCCTGACCAGCACTGAGGGCAGCTTCAGTCCAAGGACCTCAGCTGCATTCTTAACCACCATAGCATAGGACGCCCCCTCCTCCGTAGGCATTGTAGGCGAGATTATGGGGAAGTATCCATACCACTGGCTTCCCAAAGTACCCCATACCAGTCCATAGTCTCCTCTGAGACATCTTGGTTCTCTAATTGGTCTTCAGACTGCTCCAATTCCTCTCTTGAGCCCAGCACGTCCACAAAGTGCTCAGGCGACAACATAGAACCCCTGGGTTCTGTCAATGTCTGAATGGGCTTCACTCAACGCCGTTCCGGTTTTGTGTCGTCGGGGATGAGGATGGGGCTTGTGCCGACAGGCACCAGCAACGTTGCAGGCACAGACTTCAGGTTCAACGCTGGGGGAGGTCGTGATGGCACAACCGGCGTCGACCCGGAATCCGATCCTTAAGACCCCACCAGCGCCGTGGCCTTAGCAGACTGCATCAAACCAGATAGGGCCCCATCTGACCCCAAGGGGCACGTGGGCTCACCAACTGGGTCGTTCCACTCGAAAACGCGGCACATGGCCTCGTAAAAATGGAGCGGGAGTCGCTCCGGCTCCCGGAATAGGTGGGAGGTGCCAAGTTGACTCAGGCTCCGGCACTGCAGAACCGTGCCTGGTGCGTCATTGTTCCTTACCTTTCTCGGCAAAAGACGCCAACTGAGGTGAAAACGAAGTCCGCTTGGACTTCTTGTGCCTCTTCCCCAAGGGACCAGATGACCTCGAATGGGAGGAAGAGTACTTAGGGCTCCATGAGCGGTCCAGCGACTACCTATTCTATGAACGGGACCGTGACCTCCTCGGAGTCTCGCTTAATGGTGTTGACTGCCAGGCCGCGAGCAACTTAACCGCTCACTCCCTTCAAGATTTTCCTGGTCATCGCCAGACAGTCTGAACAGGACTTCGAATCATGGTCACATTCAAGACCACAGACTTGCGCTGTGGGGGATCTGTGACCAACATCATGCGGAACCAAGTCCTGCATGGTTTAAAACCGGTCTTCCTACCATACATCCCTTGCACATAAAGTCGTATCTAAAAACTAAATAAATAGACAAAAGTAGAGAAAAAAGCCTACCAAAAGGCAGCAGAGGGGTAAGCTCTTAATGGATCGGCGCTTAACTGGGTGGTGCCTATATAGGCACCGCGATGTTATAACAGACGCCCGTCACGTGGAGCGGAATGGAGTCACCAGACGTCATGCGCAAGGGGTATTGCTCAGCAAAAGTTTCCGGATCGAGCAGGATGCCTGGGAATTCAAAGGTAAGGAATCTGCAGCTAGAAGTCTATCAGATAGGGAGGTTTGGCTTTGCGATTACTTGAAATGGCAAAGGTCAAGTTAGCAGTTTTTAAACTGCCCTTCCAGCCTGCAGTGAGACTGGGAGCTAGGTTTCCCTTACGGTAGTAGTGGTGGCACAAATGTTGCTGCAGACCACAAGAGATCTCAACTTACAGGCCCTACGTACGCCTGGCACCATATACTAGCATATGGTACATTACAAGTAAGTTTGCCTATGCCAAATGGGGACAAGGCAATTAAACATACACCATTTATAATGGGCAGAAAACATGCGCAGAGCCAGTTTTTACAGGGCACAAGGCAATTCAGTCTCTTTACACCAGTACTTAGTAGTCAAAATGCAGGTAAACCTGCAAAAAGCTTGCTTCCTTATAACTGTAGGGAATGGGGCCAAGTCCTCGCACAGGGAATAAGGGCTAGGACTGCCAGTATTGAGTAGGACTCGAGGCCCCTGTGGTGAAGGGATTGGATTTTTGACAGACATGGAGGTGAAAATGGTGGTGGAGTTGAAGGTGATGGGTACGATGCCAGGGCATCCTCGAAGGCCAGCCTGCTTTTCTGAGGCAGAGCCACTGCTTGTGTGAGTCCCAGTGCTCAGAGTCGCAAGGTAGCCAGGTCCTCCGGGGTTTGTGAGGTTGCTGGCCACAGGAGGTGCCGGGATTTAGCAGGAGCAGGTTCGAGGGTCGACAGGCCGGGAAGGCTGGGGCCAAAGTAGTTGGTGTCGTCGTCTTCTTAGCAGCTGCAGGGCAGGTCTTCCTTCTTTGCTGTTTTAGAATCTGGAATCTAAGGAACGAAGGTTCAGGGTGCCCCTAAATTCTAAATTTAAGGGGCTTTACAGGTAGGTAAAGGGCAGGGTCCACTGGGTCCCTGTCCTGGGTGGGTACACCCCCTATCCTGCCACTCTCCTGTGGGAGGCGGGCAGTGGCCTAGTTCCGATTGGGTAGGGCTCCCCATCTTCAAGATGGCGAGGGCCCGGAGATGTGCTTCACCTCGCCTCCCCCACCTGAGGGGTGGGGTTGGCAGAGACTGGCACATCCCCTGTCCTTACTTGGGGTTTCCGGACGGTCTTCCTGCCAGAGTGGGGGTTTAGAACCGGTAGGGGCCAGTTGCAGAGTACAGCAAGTGCCTGGAGAAGCTCACAAAGGCAGCATACCTTTGAAGCTTCCCCTGCCCATCCTGGGGGAGGAGACCTAGCACCTCACCCAGGATGTGCATTGCTGCAGGCCCAGGAGAGCTGAGGGCTCTCGACCCAAGGGTCCAGCAACATGTCTGCTGTGTGGCAGCCTAGGCAGCCTCTCAGACAAGACGTGGATTGTAGGTTAGGTTTCAGGGGGCCTCTCTAAGATGCCCTCTGTAGTGCTTTGTACATTAAATCTCACACTGGCATCAGTGAAGTTTGATACTAAACCGCAGTCTTCAGTGTTGCCATTACGGTGCTGTGGAGTTCGTGTTTGACAAGCTCCCAGCACCATATACTCTTAAATGGTAGCACTGCACATACAGTGCCCAGGAATGGACCTGGGTATAGGGGCACAGGTCTCATGCTCCTGTGCCCACACCACTGGCATAGGGCACCCAGCTAGAGGGGTGGCTGATGTATGCCAGGGCAGTGTAGGTTGTGGGCATGGCACACAGGGGTGTGTGCCATGTTGCCTCTGTTTTGTCTTGTACCCAGACACTTTTGTGTTAGGGTACAGGGCCTTTAAGGGTGGCACAATAAGTGCTGCAGCCCTTAGAGACCTTCCCTGGTGACAAGGCCCTGGGTACCTAGGGTACCACTTACCAGGGGCTGACATGTGGCCAGGGTTTGCCAATTTGGGTTTTAGGGAAGGAACATGGGCCCTGGGCACCTGACTGACAGGAGTCCAGGGCACACTCAAAGTACATTCAGCAATTCAACAAAAAGTGGGGGCATACCATGCAAGAAAGATGGCACTTTCTCACACTCTGAGAGCCCCTGGGGGAGCTGGCCCGCCATCTATCTTTGTGCCCTGATAAAAGCCCCCTCTTCTTGCCAGGCTGCACTCCGGCCCATAAATACCTCAGTGGGCATGGGCCTGTGGGAGGACTGGAGACAAGGGCGATAGGGGGACTAATGACCCTCAAGGGAGCACGACGAGTGGCTTCATTAGAAGTATCGACTGCTGCCAGATAACGTCGCAGTCCATGATTAATAATCCCTCCCAAGCACTCAGAGTCAGGGAGGGCAGAGCCAGCCCTGCAAGCTTCATCCAGCAGACGAGTACAGCTTGTGAATTCGGATAAAATGTGTTTTTGCCATTGCAGCAGATGACTACTTTTTTACTTTACCACGCTGTGGCACTGATAACTGCTTCAGGCATGTATGGGAGAAAATCTGAATTTGCTTGTACGGTGGACAATCTTGGATCTTCGTTATCTTTTAATGGTGGGCTTGTCAACATATATGGCTGTGAGGACATTTGAGATGTTGGAGGTGTTGGCATATATAAAGTAGTTAATCAATGTTTTAATTTAAACTGTGTCAAATGTTATATTACTCTGATGGTGAGAAGACTGGGTCAATTAGTATGGTGTGGTTGGGCCTACGAGGTAAAAGTAGCACATTTCCTCATTAATTTTACGGCTTGCTAATTTTTATGGCAAAGGCACTGTTGATATATTAGTCAGCCTTAAACAGTGAGTACACCCATTCAACTTTAGTGTTTTTTTAGGGAATTTACAGTTTTGTTGTGATGTGGTATGTGAGGTATGGTAGTGTGTGGAAAATATGATCGTTGGTTGTGTTGATACATGGTGTTCTTTGTGTGGCTGTATGAAAGAGGGTGTTGGCGTAACTGCTGCTATTCATCTGCCTATCGCTTCCAAACAATCCCTCATTTAGCACTAATTCACCCCGAGGCGCCAATGTTTGGCCTGTCTTACTGTGTGTGCATGCCCTCTTCCCAACTCTAGCTTCCTGCCTCACCT
Source organism: Triturus cristatus (assembly GCF_964204655.1). Classification (NCBI taxonomy): domain Eukaryota; kingdom Metazoa; phylum Chordata; class Amphibia; order Caudata; family Salamandridae; genus Triturus; species Triturus cristatus. Next base: position 179,631,818 of record NC_140595.1, read on the forward strand.
GTGTCCCCACATCTCTGAAGCCCCTCCCTGTAGAAGCCACACTGCCTGCAACCCCTCTATGTGCTCCCACTTTCAATCTGCTTCCTAGCCCCTCTACAGCCCCTCTGTGTTTCACAGCACCCTGTGGTCCGTATATACCATCCTTCAAGTCAGCCCCTGTGAGCCCTTCCCCTGCATCCAATCTATGTGCCCCTCAAACCCATGCAGTCTATGTGTGGTCCTTCCCTTCTGAGCCCTGTGTGTTTATCTATCTGTGCCTCTCTGTTGTAGCTATCTCGCCCCTGCCGGCCCTCTGTGCCCCTCCACCCCCGAAGCTCCTGTGTGTAACTGCCTAGACCAAGATCAGCCTGAGCAACTGCCTGGCCTGCCCCCCTATTGTATGTGCTCTGCCTGATCTCATCAGCAGCAGAGCGACTTTGTGCATGGTTGGAAGATTTGGCAGTGTGTGCACCCACCCTCTTTGTTCCCTACATCACTGGGGCATGTGTCAATGTGTGCATGAATATATTCTTGCTTCAGGCACAAACCTAACCTTCCACCCAGTTTTGGCAGTCACTGTCTTTGCTAGAACAGATTCACAATTGCTTTATTAACCTTGCTGCTTTCTCAAATTTGCTTGAAAATGCGCCATTTGCCCACTTATTTTCAAACTTTTCTCTGGGGGGGGGGGGGGGGGGGGGGGGGTAGGGGGGGAGAAGCCCCCCCCCAAACTCCCCTTAGGTGGTTTGGGCTTGCTCGCTACGCTCGCTCGGCAGCAGGCGGACTTTCTGCATGGTTGAAAGGGTTGGCAGTGCGTGAATCCGCCCTTTTTGTGCTGTAAATCACAGGGGTTGTGTGTCAATGTGTGCACGATTATATTCTTGTTTCTGGTACAAACCTAACCTTACACCCAGTTTTGCTAGTCACTGTCTTTGTTAGAACAGATTCACAATTGCTTTAGTAATCTTCCTGCTTTCCCAAATTTGCTGGAAAATGCACCATTTGCCCACTTGTTTTTCCCCTTAGGTGGTTCAGGCTCGCTCGCTACACTACCATACCGTGTCCCAAAAGTGATGCATCTCCAAAATGTGTCTCCAACATGAAAAGTTTGGAAAGCCCTGTCTTCGAGGAAGAGATTTTGCCTGTGCGAGGGTGAATGATGATCCTCTTCTGAATTTAATCGATTTCAGTCTATAGTGTTTCAAAGCACTCTTTGACATCACGAGTGGGTCTCGTATCCAAAGTTGGCAGACTGTGGCTGCTTGGTTACGATTGTACTTTCGACCCCGAAGATGAAGCCAGCTTCAGAAGGTCAGCACCGGTAGGTGTCCTCCGTCTTGAGGACAGCAGAGGGTTGAGGCCCTTGGAAGGGTCTTTTCTTGGCTCTGAGGCCTTACTCTGGTATCAACTAGCACTACAGGGCACTGGTGCACCAGAAGATGGCAGCTGTTTCAGGACAAGGCCCAACGTCCGACCCCTAGTGGGCAGTGCTCAGCTCCAACATGGGGCCAATTGTGAGTTTTGAGGGGATCACATGAGGCGTGGTCTTGAGGCATGGTCCGTAGTCAACCGAGGTAGATGGAGCATCCAAGGAAGCCTGCTTCCCCTATGAAATCCTCCTTGCCAGACTCCAAGACAGAGTCAATTAACTCAGGGACTGTCTTTTGTGCTGGGAGATTAAAGCAAAAAGGGCAGATAGCCTGAAAGCTGAATAATGCATTCACTCCCAGTCAACATATCTGGGTTTAATCCATCTTTTTTTTGCCCACTACGCCAACCGAGTTTGGACTCAGCCATATGCAAATCAAGTCTTAACCTTGCTCCTCATGGGAACAGACCAGCCCTAACTACCAAGCTGGAAAATTGGTCAACTCACCCAATGCATCCTCCTCCTCCTCCTCTGGGGGAGGGGGGACAATGGCCACTATCAGCCTCACCAAAGATTGTTGCAATCCTGCAGTGAACCTGCCGTCTGTATCAGTACTGGAGCAGAGTCTTTTGCTGCAAAACAAGAACAGTCGCAAAGTCTCTCGTCGTGCTCCGATGAGCAGCAGATGGCCTGGAGGTCCACCCAAGGCTATTTAGAGTGGCATTAAGGGCATCTCTTGAAGTGAGTTTATTGCAATACATCGGGTGCTCCTTATCCAAAGGGTAATCTGGAGCACACAGTAGTCCGAAGGACCCTGGAGGGCCAGCTGCACAACAGCTGGGTCAAGGAAATTAAACAATACAGTTTGAAGAAATGCACTGAAGAGTGTTCACAGAGGAAGGAAGGTAACAGACAGACCACGACAGGAACAGACAAACTCAAGACCGGGAGCACGCTGAATCAGAGAGCAGAGAAAAACTAACAATTACGTCTGGTCCAATGCACATCCACGAACAGAAGAATCATCATCAAGACCTTGTGACTCAAAAAACAAGTTGCAATTGTCAGAGCCTAACACAAGATAGCAGAAGTATGCAGAGCATGTAAATCTACAGCTACAGAAAATATTTCCAATATATCAAGCGGGTCAGAAGCAAAATCGCTTAACTAAGACAGTTCAACAGTACTCCTGGATAAGTGTGCTTTTTCATAGAAATTTAGTATTTGGCACCAAGGGTAAGGCTCGCAATGTACCATTCACATTCCCTTCATAAGTGGTCATTCAGGTTTTCCCAAGTATTACATTCTCAAACTAATCTTCATACTATTTGCAATAAACATTAACTAACCGTATGGAGAATTGGTTTATTCTTGGCTAAGGTTATTATTCCAAGCCAATGGCCCAGGTTTTTCAGTAGGGATCGATCAGAGAAGTTTGCTGCAGCTTTGTCTGATGTGAGTAGGACCTTAAGAGAAAAATAAACATGGTGCAGTAATGAGCTGGATACGAGAACTCAAAACTCTTTAAACATGAGCTTAGAAAATACAATTGGATTTAATCTCATCGGATGGGTTATGTCAACATTGTCAACTATTTTTAATATTGACGTATTCAAAGCCAAAGAATTATTGATGTCATAGGTATAAAATGCTGTCCGAGTTATTAAACAGCGCTCAACTGAATTATAAAGTGGTGAGGAAAAAATAATGTAGATGTGTCAACCACCAAAGCAAGCACTCAAACCCACAACAGCCTAAAACTAAAGAGGTACTGAGAAGACAGCTCTCAAAGTGCGATAGAGACTGAACTGAAGGAAGTACATGTTCCATTTCATTTGGGTTTTATTTTCAGGCTATATATACCATGCACAACTTAAAATGTTGAAATAACATGGTATACATAGAACTGCAGTTGGCAGAACAAAACTTCAAGGTAAGGTATTTCAAATTATTGGGTTGTACATTTTTCACGTAGCTAGCTTATAGAACATTCACATTTTTCTCTGTCACAGCCACAAGGATATGTTACTTACCTGGTATCCTAGTTCTCTTCCAGGTGTATACTCAGTCATAAGCACTAAAAAATCCCTGCCCACGTGCGGGACCCCGGAGCATATATAAAAGGAATATGCTACTTACCAGTATGCATCTGTTCTTGGCATGTAGAGCTGCAGAGTCACACACTGAGGATAAGATCGCCATCTGGTGTTGGGCTCGGATGATTGCAGGTTGTTGTTGTCTTCGGAAGAAGCCTTTGGTCACGAGGTTGGTGACTCCTCCCCTGGACAACAGTGCGCATGGGCATCCACTCCATCGTCAGATTGTTTTTCGCCATGATGGGAAAAGATGGAGTGTATAGAAATGAAAGAAAGGATGTCCATGTGTAATGTCTAAGTAAGACGGATGCTGGAACAGATACAGGTCCCGGGGAGGCGGGCGGGCGTGTGTGACTCTGCAGCTCTACATGCCAAGAACAGATGCATACTGGTAAGTAGCATATTCCGTTCGAGGCAAATGAGCTGCAGATCACACACTGAGGATAGATTATACAGCAGTGCTTCCCCTTAGCGGTGGTCGCCTGTATCCGTTGCAGCAGCTTGAAATAAAGTTTTTAGGACAGCCTGGCCCACGGAGGCCTGTTGTTTGGCCTGCACATCAACACAATAGTGTTTAGTGAAGGTATGCGTGGTAGACCACGTGGCTGCCTTGCAAATGTCTTCTAAGGGAATGTTACCTAAGAAGGCCATAGAAGCCCCTATTTTACGCGTGGAGTGCGCCCTAGGGGGAACTGTAAGTGTACGTTTAGCCTTGAGGTAGCATATTTGGATGCATTTAACTATCCACCGGGCTATACCTGATTTGGAGATTGGGTTGCCTTTATGTGGTGGTGCGAAAGCAACAAAGAGTTGTTTTGTCTTTCGAAAGGGTTTTGTCCTGTCGATGTAATAAAGCAAGGCTCTTTTGACATCTAAGGTATGTAGGGCCCTTTCAGCTACGGAGTCTGGGTTTGGGAAAAAGACCGGTAGCTCTACTGATTGGTTAAGGTGGAAAGGGGAAATCACTTTTGGAAGAAATTTAGGGTTTGTCCTAAGAACCACTTTGTTACGGTGTAGTTGTAAGAAAGGTTCCTCTAGTGTAAGGGCTTGTATTTCACTTACTCTGCGTAGGGAAGTGATTGCGATAAGGAAAGCTACCTTCCATGTTAGGAATTGTAATTCACATTTGTGCATAGGTTCAAATGGGGGACCCATGAGTCTTGTTAGAACCACATTGAGATTCCACACTGGTGCAGGTGGCAATCTTGGGGGAAGGATTCTTTTGAGACCTTCCATAAACGCTTTGATGGCTGGTACCTTAAAAAGGGACAGGTGTTGCCTATTTTGCAAGTAGGCTGCCAAGGCTGCTAGGTGTAAACGTATAGAGGAATACGCTAGATTGCATCTTTGCAAGTGTAGTAGATAGCAAATGATGTTTTGGATGGAAGCGTCCAATGGATGTATGTCATTATTAGCGCAGTAGATGGCAAATCGTTTCCATTTAGCGGCATAACACGCTCTAGTAGTAGGGCGTCTGGCTTCCTTTATGATATTCATACAGTCTGGAGGGAGATTGAGGTAACCGAACTCTAAGACCTCAGGAGCCAGATCGCTAGGTTCAGTGTTTGAGGATCTGGGTGTCTGATTTCTCCATGGTTCTGGGTTAATAGATCCGGGGAGAGGCGTAGCCTTTGATGTGGAACTAAGGATAGTTCTAGAAGCGTGGTGAACCACGGTTGACGTGCCCAAGTGGGAGCCACTAGTATTAGTGTTAGTGACTGTTGTTTCAGTTTGCGTACCACAAATGGAACTAGTGGGAGAGGCGGAAAGGCGTACGCAAATCTGCCTGACCAGTTCATCCATAGGGCATTGCCCTTGGACTGTGGGTGTGGAAACCTGGCGGCGAAGGTTGGGCATTTTGTGTTTTCGGGAGTGGCGAACAGGTCTATGTCTGGTTGTCCCCACTTTTGGAAGAAGGGGAGTAGAACCTTGGGGTGTAGTTCCCATTCGTGGATCTGCTGTGTGTGGCGACTTAGGAGGTCGGCCACTTGATTGTGGATCCCTGGGAGATGTTCTGCTAAGAGATAGATGTTTTGGGGAATTGCCCATCTCCAGATTTGCTGTGCCAGTTGGGACAGTTGGGGAGAGTGTGTCCCTCCCTGTTTCTGTATATAATACATTGTCGTCATGTTGTCTGCGTAGGAGGACAGTTTTGTTCTTTAGGTGAACTTGAAAGGATTTTAGTGCTAGGAACACTGCTAAGAGTTCCAGGTGGTTGATGTGGAGCAGTTTTTGTTGACTGGTCCATCTGCCCTGAGTGGTATGGTGAAGGAGGTGGGCTCCCCACCCCGTGAGAGATGCGTCGGTAGTTAGCACAACTTGTGGAAGAGGCTCTAAGAACGGTCGCCCTTTGGACAGGTTGATGGTGTTCCACCATTTCAGTGAGCGAAGTGAGCGACTGTCCACCAACACCAGATCGGTAAGTTGTCCGTGAGCTTGGTTCCACTGTTGTGCTAAACATTCCTGTAAGGGACGCATTTGAAGTCGTGCGTGTGGGACTATGGAGATGCATGACGCCATCATGCCTAGGAGCTGCATGAACACTCTTGCTGGGAGAGATGGATGAGTTTGAAATTGAGAGATGAGATTTTGTATACTGGCTATCCTGGCAGTGCTGGGATAAGCAATGGCCTTGGATGTATCTATGGTTGCTCCTAGATATTGATGTAAGTGGGAAGGTTGTAGGTGGGATTTGGGGTAGTTGATAGTGAATCCGAAATCGTGGAGAGTTTGAATCGTGCGATGAGTGTGGAGAACGCATTTTTGGTATGTATTGGCTTTTATGAGCCAATCGTCCAGATAGGGGAAGACATGGATCTGTTGTCTTTTGAGGTGCGCTGCCACGACTGCTAAGCACTTGGTGAACACTCTGGGTGCTGTTGTTACTCCGAATGGGAGAACTGTAAATTGATAGTGTTGCCCATCTACCACAAATCGTAGATATTTTCTGTGAGCGGGATGCATAGGGATGTGAAAGTATGCGTCCTTGAGGTCTAATGTGGCAAGGAAGTCTCCCTGTTGTAAAAGTGGGAGGACTTGTTGGAGAGTGGTCATATGAAAATGATCCGAATGTATATACTGGTTTAGTAGTCTGAGATCCAGTATGGGCCTTAGTGTTTTGTCCTTTTTGGGAATGAGGAAGTATAGAGAATATACCCCTTTTCCCTGATGTTGAAGGGGGACTGGTTCTATCGCATGTTTTTGTAACAGGGATTGAACTTCTTGTTTGAGGAGAGAGAGATGATGTGAGGACATTGGGCGTTGTTTGGGCGGTATGTTTGGGGGGGATTGTATGAGTTCGAGGCAGTAGCCAGACTGGATAATTTGTCTTACCCATCTGTCTGTGGTGATGGAAGTCCAGACAGGTAGGAATTGTTGGAGTCGCCCCCCGACCGGAGTGGAATGGTCTGGGGGGGAGTGGTGGCAAGTCACTGTTTGGTGGCTGGGGAGGTGCGGGTGTTGTTGTTGTTGCCCTGCCCTCGGCCTTTGTTATTGTTTCCCCTATAACCTCCCCGGAAATAACCTCTGTTAGGGGATGTTTGTCCAGAATTTTTAAAGGTGGACGTGGTCTCAGTTGATGTGTTTTTGGAGCCTCCTCTATAAAAGGAGCGACGAAAGGAACCCCGGTTTTGAGGAGACTGCAGTGCTCCCATAGACTTGGCAGTTTCATTATCCTTCTTCATTTTTTCTAATGCAGTATCCACTGCAGGGCCAAATAACTGCTCTTGGTTGAAAGGTTGAGCCAGAATTGCGGTTTGAACCTCCGGTTTAAAACCGGAAATACGGAGCCAGGCATGTCGTCTGAGTAAGACGCTAGTATTGACCGCCCTAGAAGCAGTGTCTGCCGCATCTAAGGCGCATTTAATGGAGGCATTAGATATTAATTTGCCTTCTTGAATGAGGTCAGTGGCCTGGGACTTAAAGGGTTCAGGCAGATGTTGCATAAGGTCCTCAAGTTGGTCATAATGTGCCCTGTCATACCGAGCTAACAGGGCCTGGGTATTGGCAATACGCCAGTGGTTCGCCGCCTGTGCGGCGACTCGTTTGCCTGAGGCCTCTAAAAGCTTAGACTCCTTGTCTGGGGGGGGGCGTTTCTCCAGTTGTCTGTGAGTTAACGCGCTTCCTGGCATTTGATACGACCAAGGAGTCTAAAGGGAGCTGGGCTTTAATGTATGCAGGGTCCTGCGGGGCTGGTCGGTACTTTTTTCCGATGCGGGGGTTGAGAACCCTCGCTCGAACAGGGTCTTTAAAGACGTCAGTGGCATGCTTTATAACCCCTTTAATCATGGGAAGTATATGAACAGTTTTTTGTGACTGCTCAAAGGTATCTAGGAGAAAATCCTCCTCAAGGGGGTCCGTGTGCATAGTGACACCATGGAACGTTGCTGCCCTATTTATTAGTTGGCCAAACCCTAGGTGGTCATCAGGAGGGGAGGGCTTGGAGGGGTAGGTAGTGGGGTCAGGCATGTCAGGCATTGGATAAGACCAGTCATCTACCGGTGCTGTGTCTGGAAAAGTAAACGGGTCGGTTGGATCAACAGGATCATTAAATAAATCAGGGTCCGCCCCTCCCCCTAAGTCATCATTATCATCCTGTGGAGGAGGTGAATGATAGGGAGGTGGTAAAGGTAAAGGAGAAACAGGAGGAGGAGGGGGGGGGACGGGTTAGAAGGTAAAACAGGAGAGGAAGGACGAAGTGGTGAAGTGGCACAGTCCTTTTTCCGTATGGGAGCTGGGGGAGGTGTAGTGTCCAGCTTCCGTTTTTTATATGGGATGGCAGTCACATGTCCAGTGTTAGGATTGATGTAGATCCGCTTTTGAGTAGGATCTGGTCGAAAAAGTTCATCTGGCTCCGAAGGTGGTGGCGGCGACGTCCGCTTCGGGTCTTTATGAGCTGTTTTCGGTGTGGACGTAGTTTTCGGTGTGGACGTAGTTTTCGGTGCCGATGATGTTTTCGGTGCCGAAGGATGTTTCAGGTCCGATGGATTTTTCGGAGGCGATGGAGTTTTCGGAGCCGATGTATGTTTCGGTGCCGATGTATGTTTCGGTGCCGATGTATGTTTCGGTGCCGATGTATGTTTCGGTGCCGATGTATGTTTCGGTGCCGATGTATGTTTCGGTGCCGATGTATGTTTCGGTGCCGATGTATGTTTCGGTGCCGAGGGACTTTTAGGCATCGATGTCGAAGAACGTTTCGGCGCCGGTGGAGACTTCGGTGCCAAGGAACGTTTCGGTGCCGATGGAGATTTCGGTCTTGAAGCCTGTTTCGGTGCCGATAGTGGTTTTTTCGGTGCTGAGGGTGTTAAAGGCACAATCAGATGAGGTTTGCTCGAGCCCGAGCCACCTACAGGCTTAGATGTCTTCGGAGCCGGGCCCGAGGGCGGGGCTTCTGAAGAGGATTTCCGGTCGCGACTGGGCCCAGCTGGCGGAGTCTTGACCAATGCTTTTTTGGATGGGGCAGGGGCAGGGGGGGTGGTACTCACACGCTGCCCTGGAGTGATGAGGTCATCGGAATCGTCGGCCTCGGACACGATCTCGAGATCTTCGGTGTCGTCTTCGGGAACATCTTGAGCAAAGATGTCCTCCGGTTCTGGAGCTGGTTTGGCCATAATATGGCGTCGAGCTCTTCGGTCCCGGAGGGTCTTCTTCGAACGGAAAGCGGCACAAGCTGGACAGGTGGACTCGTTGTGTTCCGGCGACAGGCAGAGGTTACAAACCTCGTGGTGGTCACTGTGGGGGAACTTCGCTCCACACTGGGGGCATTTTTTGAAGGGTGTCCTGTCCATCATCCGCTTCCGGAACCGGTCTGAGTTGATTTCAAAGTCGATGGAATGAAGATTAAGGAGTTAAATTGATTGCTAGAAGTTTTCTGCTGGAGCGGAAAAAAGTTCATCCGAACCCAATGGCGGAAAAAAACAATCTGACGATGGAGTGGATGCCCATGCGCACTGTTGTCCAGGGGAGGAGTCACCAACCTCGTGACCAAAGGCTTCTTCCGAAGACAACAACAACCTGCAATCATCCGAGCCCAACACCAGATGGCGATCTTATCCTCAGTGTGTGATCTGCAGCTCATATGCCTCGAACATACATATATGTGTATGTTTAGAACCACAAGTACATAGTACTTCCAAAACACACATATATACATGTATGACACATATGCAGCCTATTATAGATCCAATAGATTAAAATGCCAAGATTACATGGATTTCGATTGGAAGAAAATATCACATGTAAATAGTGCAATATAGAACATATACTGCATTAGTGTTACACAACAAACTTTATTTTCATTTTTTTTTGTAAAACAGTAATAGCAGGCAATTTGTTCTTAGGCTGCATAGATGAATAACATCACAGTACAATAAAAAAAACTGGCACCTTGCCTTTAAGGCTTCAGAGAACCTGGACACCGTTTCTTTAAGACCTCCAGGAGCCCCCTGATCCCATCATGCACCACATGTGACAGTTAAGTCCGTTCTATTTTACGGTGTACTAACATGTAGTAACCAGGATATCAGATGCAAACACGCGATCGCACTGTTAATGCTCGTCCGGGGAGCCGGGAGGGTTGCTTATGACTTTGATGAGTATACCCCTGTAAGAGAACTAGGATTACAGGTAAGTAACTTATCCTTCTCTTCCAGGGGATAGTCATCAAAAGTCATAAGCACTGAATAGAATAGTAAGCCCATACCCACTTCCTTGCGGACGAGCAAACAGCACCAAGAACAAGTAACATAGCATCTAATATGTAATCATCCCAACAAATTTGAGTGAGGCTTGCCCGAATTGAGCATCCGCCTGTGTTTTAGAGTGCAAACAGTAATGGCGCTTGAAAGTATGTACTGAACGCCATGTTGATGCTTTACAAATTTCTGCCATAGGAATGTTTCTAAGGAGAGCTGTGGTGTAGGCCTTCCCCTGGTAGAATGGGCCTTAGGCTTGCCCGGGAGGACTCTATTGACCAGTTGGTAGGACAAAGATAGACAAAACACTATTCACCTAGAGGTAGATCTTTTAAAAGCTGCAGAATGAGTATTTATGGACCCATAGTTTATAAACAGTCTGTCCGTTTTCCTCAAGCTCTCTGTCTTATGCAAGTAGAACTTCAGAACCCTCTTGAGGTCCAGAGAATGGAGGGACCTTTCCAGGGGATTTGAAGGATTCGAAAGGAATGTGGGGAGAGTGATTGTCTGATTAATGTGGAAATCTGAGACTACTTTGGGTAAGAAACTCAGATGTGTTCTTAAAACCACTCTGTTTGCATAAAGAACAGTGTAGGAACCTTTACAGCACAGTGCCTGGGTCTCACTCACTCTGCGAGAAAAGGTGATAGCCACTAGAAAAGCGTCTTTCCATAGCAAATGTTGTAAAGAAGCTCTGAATAGCCTCAAAGGGAGCACCCATCAAATTTGTTTGAACAATGTTGAGTTACCAAGGTGCAGAAGAAGCCCTGATTGGTGGGTAAACTATGCACAGATATGAATTCAGCAGCCCACATGCCTCGAACGCACCTGTTCCTGACCTAGGATGGGATCATGTCCATAGTTCATGCAACGTAAGTAAAAACGCTTCTACTTAAAAGCATAGGATTGTCTAGTGGAAGGTCTCTTGGCCTCTTTTAGAATGTTCATACACTCTAGAGTTAAATCTAGGTGTCCGTATTGAAGGACATCAGGAGCCATGACGTCTATCATAGGGATGAGAGATTGGGGTGAAACACCTTCCCTTCGCTCTTGGATAATGGGTCTGGACGGCATTAACTGTACGAAACTGGCTCTATATATACTACACCAAAATGAGGTATAGTGTGTATAGAGTCCAGGTGACCTCAAGAGTAGGCAGAGGTTAAAGTTCGATAGAACCTTACTCTCCATTTGTGGTAGTGTGGTCGAGCAGTAAGGCAGTTTTAGAGGACGGTGTTAAGCATTTGATGTACACAGTCAGCAAATTAATTCACACACTGAACTGAAGCAAAAGTTACTGACCTTCGGTAACGATATATCTGTAAGAAACATTAATTAGTGATGGATTCCTTACCTTAGAAATTACCCCCAGGCATCAGACTGGACCCAGAAAGTTTGTCAGCAGTCCTCTGCTCGTCGGAAGGTAGCGTCATGTGGCTCTGCGTTAGTCGTAGGCGTCATGATCGCCAGGATGACGTTGCGGCAGCTACTTAGACGCCGCCCTCGCGCACAAACGTCAGTTCTGTACACAACTTTCTGCGCCAGGAACGCAGAGCCATGCAAGACACTGACCACTGGTGCATTGAAACTAGGGCCCTGAAAGGGACGACCTTATCCCTAGAAATCAGTTCGCAGAACGGGGAGGATATGTGGGGCGGTAAGGAATCTATCACTTACTAGCGAGGCCCACGTGGCTGCCTGACAGATGTCTTGCAGGGGGACACTACGTCCCAATCCAGTAGTAGCTGCTGTCGCCCTGGTAGAATGGGCACGAAACCCCACCGGAGGTTCTTTTTTAGCTAGAGAATAACAGGCTTTGATACACAAGATGACCCAGCGGGAGACAGTCTTTGTGTACAGCCCGGCCTTTCTTGGCACCTACAAAGCCAACAAAGAGCTGGACATCCACCCAGAACGGTTGTGTGCGATTCAGGTCAAATGGAATAGCACGTTTTGGGTCCAGACAGTGGAGCCTCTCTTCCTCCCTCGAAGAGTGCAGAGGCAGAAATAAAGTGAGCAAAGTGATAGTTTGCCCAATGTGGAAGGGAGTAACAACCTTTGGCAAGAAGGAAGGATGAGTGCAGAGCACAACCTTGTCTGGCTGAACAGACAGAAAAGGAGGTTTACAGGAAAGAGCCTGGAGCTCACTCACGTGCCTAGCGGAGGTGATGGCAATAAGGAAAGCGGTCTTCAAAGTTAGTAAACTAAGAAGACAGTTGTGAAGCGGCTCAAAAGGAGTGCACATCAAATAAGTAAGAATCAGATTCAAGTCCCACTGTGGCATCACAAACGGAATAGAAGGTAAAAGGTGACTAATGCCTTTAAGAAATCTACTTGCGACAGGGGACTTGAAAAGAGAGGGCTGATCAGGGAGCCTGAGAAAGGCCGAAATTGCAGAAAGATACCCCTTAATAGTGCCCAGCGCAGAGCCCTGCCGGGCCAAAGAAAGGAGGAACAAAGGACTTCTGAAAGAGGGGCAGAAAGGGAATCCACAGCCTTTGCTGTGCACCATGCCACAAATTTGTTCCACCGGCAGGCGTATACCAATTTAGTGGAGGGACGCCTGGCTGCCAGAATGATATCACAGACTTCAGGAGGCAAGTAAAATGGAATCAACTGTTGCCGCTCGAATCTCCACGCAAGGAGGAGGAGGCTGGTCAGGTTCGGGTGGAGGACCGTCCCCTGCTGCTGTACCGGAAGATCCTCTCAAAGAGGCTATCGGATTGGGGGATCCACACTCCTACTGAGTAGCTCGGGATACCAAACTCTTCGAACCCAGAAGAGAGCCACAAGAATGAATTGGGCCCGGTTGCGCCTGATCTTCAGCACTCCGGGCAGCAGTGGTATAGGCGGAAAGGCGTACAACAGACCGCGAATCCACTCGTGACGAAAAGCGTCGCAGAGCGAGTGCCGCCTTTGAAATTCCAACACGCAGAACTGCTGACATTGCGCGTTCTCTTCGGTGGCGAATAGATCTAACCAAGGCTCTCCCCATATTTGAAAGAGACCTTGCGCCAGCTCCGAGTGAAGATGCTATTCGTGATCCATCAAGCACCTGCGGCTGAGTTCGTCCGCCCTGTCGTTCAAATAACCTGCCATGTGTTGAACCAGCAAAGAAATGCCTCCACGTTCCAGCCATGTCCAGAGACGCAGAGACTCCTGACATAGGGTCCACAACCCCACCCCTCCTTGCTTGTTGCAGTACCACATGGCGGTGGTGTTGTCTGAACACCTGCACTACTCTCCCCTTGACAGAGGGAAGAAATGCCTTCAGTACAAGCAGGATCACCCGGAGCTCCAGAAGGTTGATATGGAGCCTGGACTCCGCCAGAGACCACAGGCCACTGATCTCCGAGTTTCCCCTGTGGCCGCCCCATCCCAGGAGGGACGCATCGGTCACTGTGTGCTTGTTGGGGAAGGGAGAGTGATCTGCCGCTGACCCAATGCTGGTACGAGAGCCACCACATCAACTGTTGAGCCGTGCCCTCCGAGATCTGACAGGTCCCCTTGATGCTGCACCCACTAGAACTTCAGGTCCCACCTTCAGAGCCCGCATAGGCCATCTGGCATGCTTGGTCAGCAGGAGGCCCAGCAGCCTCAAGGTCATCCTGACCGAAACCCAGGACAAGGGCCGAAAGATCGGAATCAAGAGCCTGAATATCCCTAACCAGCTGATCGGGAGGATAGACGCGAAACTGCGCCGAGTCCAGAACCGCTCTGACGAAGAACCAAGTGCCACCCCAGCCGCGATCAACCAGAGGGTAAGATTCCCGACGTCAAAAGGCACCCCTGCACCCGGCGCCCTGCGACCCCCTGTGCCCAATCCCGGGGTACCCACCTAACCTACAACTACCCAACTTACCTCTCGAAGTGGTGGTGGCACCTGAAACATCCTCGTCCCCGAGCCTGCAGCCTCTTTCCAAACCGGAACATTCCCATTGATTTCCATTGAGAGCCCTAAGGCTCAAAAGCACCCTGCACCCAGCCGCCCGAGTGGCCCTGGCAGTGCCCTCTCTACACTAACCTACTTCCCCACTTGCCCTGAGTAAGTGACCAGGAGCCCAGCTCCCACAGCCGCGTGGCTTGCCAGACAGCAGCCACCAACCAAGGCCCCCCTATCCCTCATAGGATAACATTGGGCCCAACTCTCTCTGCACCCGGCCGTCCTGAAACCGCTGAGGGTGAACCAACTGTACCTACCTGACACTGGGGGACCCCTGAGTCCATGCCCGGAATTTCAATACTACCAGTCGAGTACTTACCCTTAAACCGCTAACTTCATTTTCCTCATAGGGTAACATTGACTGGCTTTTTCTTCAAAAATCTTTTAAGTGTGAACTTTTCAAAACTGCAAAAATTCACCAAAAATCAGCCAAGTGACAGAAACGAATTTACTCACCTGCTCCTAGGTGAGCTCCCAGTGCTGGATCTTGGTGCCCAGCCCTGACTCTGAAAAGTGTTCACAACTATACTTACCTCCAACTCATTTTTCTCCCATAGGAAACCATTGTCTGCTTTTCTGTGAAATTTCTTCTAAGTGTCTACTTTTGCAAATTTGAAATATTCTTTTAAAATCGTACCATTTCTGCAAACGAAATTACTTACCTGCTTTTGATAAGGACCCCAGTCCTGGGTCTAGGCACCCAGTCCTGGATTACTAAAGTAACGATAAAGTACTCTACCTGCAATTTGAATTTCTTGCCATAGAGATCCATTGAATGTTTTCTGTGAGATATTTTCTAAGTGCTAACTTTTGAAATAGCTAAATATTATTTAAAAATCATTACAGTTATTAAATCGACTTGCATCACTTGATTCTGAATACTGACCCCAGGCTGGTTCTAGGAGCCAGACCTGGAATTCCAAAAGTAATCTGAAAAGTAATTTATTACAAATAACCTGAATTTACCATTGAGCTCAATGCATTGTTAGGTTTAGGAAATAGGATTGTTTATTGCAACCAACTGTGACTGTTTACACAAATTTATTGCTTAAACAAAAGTATTTATATTCAACTCTCTCAGTCTGAGAAAGTATATTTTTACCCCCTTTGTGGTTCTAAAAATAAAACAAGCATATATTTTATATATACAAATCATTGGCCTAGAGTTCAGTTATTGAGTGTGTGAAACCATTTGCTGACTGTGTACAATAAATGCTTTACACTGTCCTCTGGTACTGCCTTACTGCTCGACCAAGCTACCACTTTTGAGAGTAAGGTCATACCTAACTTTGACCTCTATCAGCCTCTGGGGGACTGTGGACTCTGTACACCCTGTACCTATTAGGGAACAGTATATACAGAGCCACTTTCTCACAAATGGTTCTTGTATGGTTAAAGCCTGGATTTCACTCACCCTTCGGAGGGATGTGATAGCGAGAAGGAAAGCCACTTTCCATGTGAGGAACTGCAATTCGCATTTATGCAGAGGTTCAAATGGGGGTCCCATGAGCCTTGTAAGAACAATGTTTAGATTCCACACTGGAGAGGGTGGTAATCTGGGAGGAGTAATTCTTTAGTCCTTCCATGAAGGCTTTGATCGCAGGCACTCTAAAGAGTGACAAGTGTTGTCGATTTTGTAAGTAGGCTGCCAATGCCGCTAGGTGGAGACATATGGATGAGTATGCCAAATTACATCTTTGCAAGTGTAGCAGGTAGCAAATGATGTCCTGGATGGATGCATCCAGTGGGTTTATATGATTGTTAGTGCAGTAAATGGCAAATCTTTTCCATTTTGCAGCATAGCATGCTCTAGTGGTAGGTCGTCTGGCTTCCCTTATAATATTCATGCAGTCTGGTGGTAGGTTGAGATAGGTAAGGAGCAAACCAAGAGAAAAGGCTTCGTCCTGCTCGGCCCGGATATCCGGGCCGAGCAGGACGAAGCCAGGTATTCCACGGGAGTGTGCGAGCATGGAAATACTATAGCTCACTACCCCCCTCTCGGACCCATGACGCTAACAATACCTTTGTACTGAGCGTTACTAGCCCCTGAATTATAGGATGGCTTTTTGCGGTATAAGAGTAAGTTGTACCGTATAATAACACCACTGGTTAGGGTGCACCTTAGCGTGTGCATACCGCCGTGGTGCTCCCCATGGTCCTGACGAATGCTTAGCCAACTAGGCATGTTAAGCAGAAACATGTTGACCTATCCATAATTAGGACGAGCCTTGTCCCACCTAATAGGCCGGCTCTTGTCCGACTCACTTGCTTTTATCCGGTTTTTGGTTTGCCAGAATTAAATTGGTTATTGGTTAAAACCATTTACCTTTTAAACTTTCACCTTCCGTTCTATCACAACCAGCTCCGCTGTAATTCAGGCGTTGCAGCACACCAGAGAGGCATTCGGCCTCTCTGGTGGGAACCCGATGATGAAGCATGTCACCAACTAGGTTGGTGAGTGAGGGTTCTTTTAAAACACTATTTTGGTTTTTGCCCACGCCTTTTCTCTTGGTTTGCTCCTTACCTAACTCACTCTTTTGTTGTTGATTTATTATTAACCAGGGGGATCAAGAGTGATTTTCCCTCACCCTCTTGTTGTTATTGTGGTAGGTTGAGATAACCAAACTCTAGGACTTCAGGAGCCAGATTGCCAGGTTCAGTTGACCTGGATCTGGGTGTCTGATTTCTCCATGGTTCTGGGTTAATAAGAATGGGGAGGGATGCCGTTTTTGGTGGGGCACTAGCGCAAGTTCCAGTAGTGTTGAGAACCAAGGTTGGCGTGCCCATGTTGGAGCTACTAAGATCAGTTAGAGAGACTGTTGCCTGAGCTTCGGTACCACTCATGGAATGAGTGTGAGAGGCGGAAAAGCGTACGCAAATCTGCCTGACCAGTTCATCCATATTGCATTGCCCTTTGACCCTGGGTGGGGAAACCTGGCGGCGAAGGTTGGGCATTTTGCGCTTGTGTGTGGCGAACAGATCTAGGTCTGGTTGGCCCCATTGTTGGAAAAAGGGGAGTAGCACTTTTGGATGTAATTCCCATTCGTGGATCTGTTGAGTCTGTCGACTTAACAGGTAGGCAATCTGATTGTGAACCCCTGGAAGGTGTTCTGCGAGTAGGTATATTTTCTGGGGAATGGCCCATCTCCAAATGTTCTGTGCGAGCTGGGACAGCTGGAGAGAATGTGTGCCTCCTTGTTTCTGTATGTAATACATGGCTGTCTTGTTGTCTGTCCGAATGAGGACAGTTTTGATTTGGAGATGTATTTGGAATGATTTTAGTGCTAGAAACACTGCTAGCAGCTCCAGGTAATTGATGGAGCATTTTTTGTTGAGTGGTCCATTTGCCCTGAGTGGTGTGGCCGAGGAGGTGGGCTCCCCATCCTGCGAGCGATGCGTCCGTTGTCAGCACTATCTGTGGAAGAGGCTCTAGGAACAGCCGCCCTTTGGAGAGGTTTGTTATGTTCCACCATTTGAGAGAGCGATGTGTGCGGCTGTCCACCAACACCAGATCCGCAAGTTGTCCGTGAGCCTGGTTCCACTGACCTGCTAGACATTCTTGCAAGGGATGCATTTGAAGTCTTGCATGAGGCACAATGAAGATGCATGACGCCATCATGCCTATGAGTTGCATGAACACTCTTGCTGGAAGAGAGTGTTGGATTTGGAATTTTGCGATAAGAGCTTGCATATTGGCTATCCTGGCTGGATTGGGATATGCTCGGGCTGTGGAGGTGTTTATTGTGGCTCCCAGATACTGATGTATGTGAGCAGGTTGGAGGTGAGATTTGTGATAGTTTATTGTGAATCCCAAGTTGTGTAAAATTTGGATAGTTTGGCGAGTGTGTAGGACACACTTGTTGAATGACTTGGCTTTTATTAGCCAGTCGTCTAGATACGGGAAGACATGAATTTGTTGCCGTCTGAGATGTGCTGCTACTACTGCTAGACATTTTGTGAATACTCTGGGTGCGGTTGTTACACAGAATGGGAGGACTGCAAACTGGTAGTGTTGTCCGTCCACCACAAACCTTAAATACTTCCTGTGGGCAGGATGTATGGGAATGTGGAAGTAGGCGTCCTTGAGATCTAGTGTGGCAAGGAAATCGCCTTGTTGCAGTAGTGGGAGCACTTGTTGAAGAGTGCTCATATGGAAATGATCTGAGTTTATGTACAGATTTAGGGGTCTGAGGTCTAGTATTGGTCTCAGAGTCCCGTCCTTTTTGGGGATTAGGAAGTAGAGTGAATATACCCCTTTACCCTGATGTTGTAAGGGAACTGGTTCTATTGCGTTCTTTTGAAGCAATGAGAGAACCTGTTGTTTGAGGAGTGTAAGATGATCTTGTGACATGGAACGCTGTTTGGGTGGTATATGCGGGGGGAGTAGTTGTGAGTTCCAGGCAGTAACCATACTGGATAATTTGTCTTACCCACCTGTCTGTTGTGATGGAGTTCCAGACAGGTAGGAACTGTGTTAGTCTTCCCCCAACCGGAGTGGAATGGTCTGGGGGGAGTGGAGGGAAGTCACTGTTTTGTGGCCGGGGAGGTGCGAGTGTTATTACCTCGACCTCGCCCCTTGTTGTGGTTTCCTCTGTATCCGCCTCTAAAATATCCTCTACTGTGGGATGTGTGTGTGGTGGTTTTGAATGCAGAGGAAGTGTCCGTTCCAATATTTTGGAGGCTCCTCTATAGAAGGAGCGCCGAATGGACCCACGTGGTTGGGGAGATTGTAATGCACCCATGGACTTAGATGTTTGTGTCTTTTTAAATTTTTTTACAGTGCAGCATCTACTGCTGGCCCAAAGAGCTGTTCCTGATTGAATGGCTGACTAAGTATGGTAGTTTGTACCTCTGGCTTAAAGCCTGAGATGCGTAGCCATGCATGTCTAAGGAGCACACTTGTGTTAATTGCTCTAGAGGCGATGTTTGCGTCGTCAAGTGCACATTTAATTGCTGCATTTGAAATGAGCTTTCCCTCCTGAATGAAGTCATTTGCCTGGGTTTTGTATTGGTCTGGCAGATGTTGTAAGAGTCTCTAATTGATCGTAGTGGGCCCCATCGTAGCGTGCTAGTAGGGCTTGGGTGTTGGCAATTCGCCAATGATTAGCGGCTTGTGCTGCTACTCTTTTGCCAGAGGCTTCTAATAGTTTGGATTCTTTGTCTGGGGGTGGTGTATCTCCTGTGGTTTGGGAGTTGGTGTGTTTCCGCGCATTGGAAACGACAAAAGAATCCAAAGGGAGTTGGCCCTTGATGTAGTTGGGGTCTTCAGGAGCAAGCCTATATTTCTTTTTGATTCGTGGGTTGAGAACCCTGGCACAAACAGGGTCTTTAAAGACTTCGGAGGCGTGTTTTATCACTCCTTTAATCATGGGCAGGATTTGTACAGACTTTTGAGACTCTTCGAAAGTGTCTAATAAGAAGTCTTCCTCTGGTGCGTCTGAGTGTATTGTGACGCCGTGGTATATTGCTGCTCTATTTAATAATTGTCCAAACCCCAGGTGATTGTCAGGAGGCGATGGTTTTGAGGGATATGGCTGAAGGTCAGGCATGTTTGGTATGGGAAATGCCCAATCATCCAACGGTGTGGTGTCTGGATCCGTAAACGGATCATTAGGATCACCCCCACCCCCTAGGTCATCATAATCATCCTGTGGTGGTGTATAAGATGGAGAGGGTATATGTAATGTTGGTGTAGGCATATGGGGTGGGATAGGAGGCAGTATAGGAGAGGAAGGAGGGATAGGGGAAGTAGAAGAGTCCTTCCTATTTACAGGAACTGGGGCAGGTGGTGTATCCAGCTTCCATTTTTGCATGGCACCGCGGTGGCATGTCCAGTCTTGGGGTTGATATAGATCTTTTCCTGCCTTGGGTCTGGATGAAAAAGTTCTTGTTCTTCAGGAACAGTCTTTGGTACCGATTTTTTCGGTCCCGATCGAGGTTTTGGTTGATCTGTAGCGTGTTTGGCTTTAGGAGGTGTATGAGAGTTCTTAATCGGTGCAGACGATGGTTTCGGTGCCGATGTGGTTTTAGACACCGAAGGTGTATCTGTGGGTTTGGGAACCTTCGGTGCAGGTGTCTCTATTGGCCTTGGTGTTTTCGGTGCAGAGGGCTTCGGAGCCGATTTCGGTGCCAAGTGTTCTTTTGTCTTCGGTGCCGGTTGGACAATTACATGCGGTTTGCTCGGTCCCAAGCTACCGGAAGGCTTATGTTTCTTCGGAGCCGAGCCCGGAGGCGGGGCTTCTGAAGGAAGTTTTCGGTCTGGACTGGGGCCAGCACGCGAAGTCTTGACCAATGCCTTTGGTGGGGTTGGGGCAGGGGCAGTGGTACTTACACGTTGCCCAGGAGTGATGGGGGTAGTCTGAGTTGTCTGCTTCGGAAATTATTTGCAGATCCTCTGAATCTTCTTCCGGGACATCTTGGCCTTCATCAAAGATGTCCTCTGGTTCCGGAGCTGATCTCTGTGCTATGATGTGGCATCGAGCCCTTCAATCCCGAAAGGTCTTTTTGAATCGAAAGGATGCGCAGGCTGGACAGCTGGACTCGTCGTGTTCCGTGATAGGCACAGGTTGCAGACTTTGTGGTGGTCACTGTGCGGAAATTTTGCTCCACACTGGGGGCATTTTTTGAATGGCGTCCTTTCCATGAGCCGTAGGCCTCACGGCTTAGATAGGCCCAGCGGCCCGCATCGACGTCCGGAATCGAGCTGATGTAATCGTTGTCGAGGATGAAGGTGTTTCGATGTTTTGTTGTGAAGTTTTTTGCCTCGAGAAGCTTGGAATTGATATTTCCAACCGGAGCGGAAAAGTTGCATCCGAACCCAATGGCGGAAAAAAACACTGTCGTCCAAGGGAGGAGTCACCTACAGTGTGACCAAAGACTTCTTCCGAAGACAACAACAACCTGCAAGCATCCGAGCCCAACACTAGATGGCGATCTACTATACTAAGTGTGTGATCTGCAGCTCATATGCCTCGAACATAAGCGTCCTGAAAGTCCAACGCTACCATACAGTCTCCAGGGCAGCAAGAACCTGAGCTAAAGTCTGCATCTTGAACTTCTCCTTCCGGAAGACGACATTGACGCTCCTGAGGTCTAAGATAGGGCGTAGGCCCCCTTTGCCCTTCTTGGGAACCAGAAAGTAGTAGGAGTAACAACCCCATCCTACTTCTGGGCCAGAACACGCTCAATGGCCCCCTGGCCAAGAGGGTAGTAAATTCCTCCCGCAGAAGTCGCAAGTGATCCCCGACATGCGGTGGTACTGCAGTGGCATGGCTGGAGGGGTTGCCTCGAAGGGGAGGGAGTACCCCCTTCGGACGATTTGCAGCACCCACCTGTCCGACGTGATGGTACGCCAGTGGAGCAGGTGATGGCGAACTCTGCCTCCCACTGGCTTGGAATGGGCCTGAAAGGTCTGTCTAGGAAGGCTTTGAGGCAGATGCTGCGGGAGCAGGTGTCAGCTGACCGGCTCTGTCCCCCTGCTGCGCCTCGGCGGAATGCACATCCGCGATTGCGCTGAGGCTGGTTCTGCGGCCTGTGGCTAGACGGACGTGCGGGGGCGCCCCTTCCTTGGGATCGAAAAGCACAAGTTTGCGGGCGCGGGCCGAGAGGCCCAAGGACTTGGCCGTAGCCCTGGAGTCTTTAAAGTGCTTCAGTGCACTATCCGCTTTGTCGCCAAAAAGGCGACAGCCATCGAAGGGCATGTCCATGAGTGTGCTCTGGACAACCCCGGGGAAATTTGTGGATCTTAGCCAGGCGTGGTGACTAATCGCCACCGTCGTCGCAATCGCCCTACCTAGCGACTCCGTGGTGTCAAGCCCACATCGAATGGAGTACTATGCTGCATCCCGCCCTTCAGCAAGGGCCTGGGCGAGCAGTGTCCTGGCCTCTTCCGGACACTGGGGCAGCACGTCCGCCACCGTATCCCACAAAGAGTGGGTGTAACGGTCCAAAAGGCACGTGGTATTAATGGACCGCAACCCCAGAGGGAGGAAAACAGTTTCTTTACAAACTGCTCCAAGCTTTTGGATTACCAATCCGGAGGAGCGGACGGGAAGGCGGTTTGGGATGTAGAGACCTGGATAACCAGACTCTCAGGGGTGGGGTGTACCGACAAAGCTGGGGTAGCCCGGAGCAGGGGGGTGGTGCCGGGCCACGTTCCGATCCACAGGAGAGACTGTGGAGGGCTTGGATCAAGTGCCCATCAGAACGTCTGTGAGGGCCTCATTAAACTGCAGTAGAGGCTCCGAAGAGCTTACCAGCGGTTGAAGCACCTCAGTGAGGAGGTAAGTCTCACGGCCGCTGCAGGGAGCTCCAGGTGTAGGGGCTCGGCAGCTCTGAGCAGCACCACAGAATAAGTCGCACCCTTCGCCGTAGTCACGGAAGGAGGAGAGATGAAACCAGTGTCAGGCGAAGTGTCTAGACCACTGGTATCCTCCAGCTCGTCTGCCCAGTCCTGACTTTACTGGCACTACTGTGCCAGAGGGTCCTCAGACCCCTCCCAGTACTCCCCTTCATCAGTCTCCACGTAAACAGGCAGAAAGGATGGAGCCGGGTTATAGATGAAATGCTCATCCATTGGCGCCGAAGACGGCACCGAGCGGCACTGTTCCCACACCGGACCCGGACCGGGGCTGAAACTAGGGACGGCGTCGTCCGAAGACTGCGCCGGGAACAGCAACATAGGGGTTGGCACCAGCGGAGGGGTCGTAAGGTCAACCAGCGTCGACCGGGATCAATGCCTGAATACCTTGAGGAACTAGGGCGTCGGGTCCGAAGTAGACAACGGCGCCAGGGCCGAAGCCGCTGGCTCGCTAGGCCCCCCAGTCGGATCTGCGGGGCCGGGAGGCGCACCGACAGGCCTCAACGGCGGAGTGAGACTCCTCATGGCCACAAGGAAATCCAGAATCTCGCCCGGAGTCGCATGAGGCCCAGGGACCGGAGGGTATGGGGCCGGACGAGACTCCTGAGGAGCAGCGCGGGTGGTGCCACCCGAACCAGAGTCGCGTGACCGGCAAGGGGAGTCAGAAGAGCATGGTCGCATCTTCAACTTCTTTTTACTGTGCCTCGGCTTACCTGAATGCGAGGACTTCGATCCCGACAAGTTGTGATTACTTCGGCTCCGCGACCGGTCCCTCGACCTCCTCCTCGACCTGGACCTCGAGCGGTGTGGAGCAGACTGCCGGATCTCAAGGAGGTAGCGGGACCGCTCCCGCCTAGCCTTCGAGGTCAAGGCCCAGCAGTCGGGGCTCAACTTGTCATCGTGGTCGGCCCCAAGGCAGTAGAGACACCGATGGTGGGGGTCGGTAACAAATATCAGTCGGTGACAGATGTCACACGGTTTGAACCCGGGCATCCCCAACGGCACCAGGAGTTGAAGTCGACTCAAAAAGGGAGACAAAAATGTCCAAAAAGTTTGTCAAAAAATGACTAAGGGTACACTCTTCCCAGATCTGCGCTTACTGGCGTGGAAAAAAGAAAAACTGGCGTCAGCGCACGAGGACGGCGTCTAAGTACTCTGACGAAGTCATCCCGGCGATCACGCCGCTGACAACGGACGCGGAGTCGCAAAAGACGCCTACTGACGCGCAAGGGTACAGCCGACAAAAAATCTTCCCGGATCCAGCCTTACGCCTGGGGATATTCTAAGGTAAGAAATCTAACTAACGTTTTTCTTTGAGATCTCTAGGCCAATGGTTTGTATAAAAAATATAAGTTTGTTTTATTTTAGAACCAACAAAAGGTATCATAATATACTTTCTCAGAAGGAGATGCTTTAGTTAAATACTTTGAAAGAAGCAATTGACTTGAAATGCAATAGATACAGTTAGTTGCAATAGGCAACACAATTTCAAACAATAATACATTGAGCTCAATGGGAATTTTAAGTTATATGCAATTGATTACTTTCAGGATTACTTTTCTAACTCCAGGACTGGATCCTAGATTTAGTCCTGGGGCAGTTCTTGGAAACAAGTGAGTAAATACTTTTTGGTTACTGTTGTGATTTCTAAGCAACATTTTGCTATTTTAAAAGTTGACACTTAGAAACTTTTTCTGATCAAATTACCAATGTAATCCTATTGAAGGGAATTCACTTAGCAGGTAAGTGGGGTTATGGTTACTTTTTCTAGCTCAGTGTTGCATCCTGGATCCAGCACTAGTGTACCACCTGTAAGCAGTTGAGAAACTGCGGTTAAGTTATACAGGTGATTTTTAAGGAATATTTATAAGTTTGCAAAATCGACACTTAGAAGAAACTTCACAGAAAAACAGTCCATGGTTGTCGTGTTCCGCGGCGCTTGCCGTATCCCCGCCAACGCACACATAGAAAAGCCGGGAGACTCACTTCCGGTTGGAGGTCGAGTCCCGGTCTAGTCTTTTGCAGCAACGAGAGGTCGCAGAAGCACTTCCGGGGGAAACGCTTAAACTTCGCGTTTCCCGCCGGCTCTGTGCTTTGGATTCTCCTGGATTCCCCAGTGACGTGAGTGCTGTTCCCGGAGCCGAGTTGCGTTTAGGAATTCTGGTGTCTTCCACGCCGAGGCGCAACCGGTTGACCCTCCTCGCCGCGCTGGAGCGCACATCGAGGTATTGAACCTCCCCAGACTGCTGAGTCTTTGATTCCATAGCGCAGGAGCGCTTGGGGATTACCTTGCTTTGATTCCATAGCGCAGGAACGCTTGGGGGTTTCCTTTGATTCCATAGCGCAGGAGCGCTTGTGGGGTTACTTTGATTTCCATAGCGCAGGAGCGCTGCAATGGGGAATAACTCCACAGAGTTGGAACCTTGTTCTTAACCAACCATTGCCTTTCAGGGATGCCACTGTTTTAGCTTGCCTAATTGTTTCAGCAAGATTGCGCAGGAGCACTTTCCTTTGGTTTCACGGAGGTATCCGTGTTTTGGAGCACCTCGCCTGGATTAGCCTTCGTTGGAGCAGCGCTGATTCTGGGTGCCGTGGTCCACAGAAGCATTGGTGAGTCCCCGGAAGGCAATACTTTCTGCGTGTGTGTTTTAAGGGTTGCTTAAGAACAGGAGTTGGGGTTCTCTACTGATCTGGTCCTTTCCTGTCTTCCAGAGGGCACCGAGATCCCCCACACACAAAGCAACTACGTCCTTCCGGGCTCCCTTCCCTGCGTCCATCTCATCCCTGCTGGGTCCTACTGTCCGAGGGTCAGGTGGTAACCGGGACGGGTGCTCTTGTCTCTGCGGAATTGCTTCACAAGCAGCGGTAAGTCTTGTGAGGCACCTGACAATGGTTTCCTATGGGAGAAAGTTGAATTAGTGGCAAGTACGGTCGTAAATACTTTTCAGGGTCAGTGCTGGGCACCAAGATCCAGCACTGGGATCTCTCCTAATAGCAGGTGAGTATTTCAGTTTACGTTACTCGGTTGATTTTAGGTGAATATTTTAAAGTTTAGAAACTCCACACTTAGAAGAAATTTCAGAAGAAGCCAGTCAATGTTACCCTATGGAAGAAAAGTGAGTTATCGGCTTTTGGGTAAGTACTTGACTGGTAGAGTTAAGGTTCTGGGCATAGACTCGGGGGTCTCCCAGGGTCAGGTAGGTACAGTTGGTTCACCCTCAGCGGCACAAGGGCTGCCGGGTGCAGAGAGAGTTAGGCCCAATGTTATCATATGAGAGGTAGGGGGGGCCTTGGTTGGTGGCTGCTGACTAGCAGGCCACGCGGCTGTGGGAGCTAGGCTCCTGGTCACTTACTCAGGGCAAGTGGGGAAGTAGGTAGGTGTAGAGATTGCACTGCCAGGGCCACTCGGGCGGCTGGGTGCAGGGTGCTTGAGCCTTCGGGTGCTCCATGGATTTCAATGAGAAAGCTCAAGGACGAAGATTCTTCAGGTGCCAACACCACTTCGAGAGGTAAGTTTGGTAGTTGGAGGATAGGTAGGTACCCAGTAGTCGGGCATAGGGGGCCACAGGGCGCTGGGTGCAGGGGTGCCTTTTGATGTCGGGAAATCTTACCCTCTGTTGATTGCAGTTGGGGGCGGGGTGGTGTCTGTGGTTCTGAGGCTGCAGGCGTCAGGAGCGTCGAGGTGGGTCCTTGGGTGCCGGATACGGAGTCACAGTTGCCGGGGGGACGTCCTAGGGGTCTTTGTCCACTCCGGCATAGGACAGGCTTGGCGGGTGCAGAGTATGCAGGTTTTGCGGTTCTGGGCTGATGCCAGGGGTTAGAAACTGGCTTTGAGCAGAGCCACTGCTCATGGGAGTCCCAGATGCTCAAAGTCACAAGGTAGCCAGGTCCTCCAGGGTTTGTGAGGTTGATGGCCACAGGAGGTGCTGGGATTTAGCTGGAGCAGGTTCGAGGGTCTACAGGCCGGTAGGGCTGGGGCCAAAGCAGTTGGTGTCTTCCTCTTCTTAGCAGCTGCACGGCAGGTCTTCTTTCTTCTTTTTCTTCTTTGCTTTTTCAGAATCTGGAATCTGCGGATGGAAGGTTCAGGGTGCCCCTAAATGCTAGATTTAGGGGCGTTACAGGTAGGTAATGACTCTGAAAAACACTTACAACTGAATTACCAGTAACCCAATTTTCTCCCATAGGAAACCATTGACTGTTTTTCTGTGAAATTTCTTCTGTCAATTTCTGCAAACTTTAAATATTCTTTAAAAATCTTATAACTTCTGAAAACGTAATTGCTTACCTGTTTTGGATAAAGATCCCAGTATTGAGTCTAGGTACCCAGTACTGGATTACAAAAGTAATGAGAACATACTATATCTGCAACTTGAATTTTCTTTCATGGGGAATCAGACTTTTTTTCTATGAAATATTTTCAAAGTGTCAACTTCTAAAATAGCAAAATATTGTCTACAAATCACAGTAATTAAGTCAACTTTTATTACTTGATTCCAAGTACTGACCCAGGACTGAATCTAGGATCCAGTACTGGAATTCCAAAAGTAATCTGTTACAAATAACTTGAAACTTCCATTTAACAATGCATTATTGTGTTTAAAATTGTGTTGCCTATTGCAACCACTTGTAACTTTCTAGAAAAGTCAATTGCATATTGCAAAAGTATTTATATAAAGCATCTCATTCTGAGAAAGTATATTTTAATACCTATTGTTGGTTCTAAAATAAAACAAGCATTTTTTATATATAAACCATTGGCCTAGAGTTCAGTTCTTGAGTGTGTGAGACCATTTGCTGACTGAGTGTGTACAACAAATGCTTTACACTGTCCTCTGATACTGCCTTACTGCTCGACCAAGCTACCACTTTAGAGAGTAAGGTTATATCTAACTTTAGCCTCTGCCAAACCTCTGGGGACTGTGGACTCTGTACACCCTGTACCCATTTGGGAATAGTATATACAGAGCCACTTTGACACTTGAGTGTCCAATTCCTTATTATTTTGGACATTTCATCGTCCACAAGGGACCCGAACAGAGAAGATCCATTTAATGAAGGTTCGTAATTTTTCTCTGTGCATCCGGTTTTAGTCCCATGGGACAAAGCCAGGCTGAGTACCTCGAGCAAATGCCATGTGAATATCCATGGGCTACCAAATCGGATGTACCCGTGGCTGCACTGATGATCTGATTAGCCACCAGTCCGCCTTCTTGCAGGATTGCCTGAAAGTCCTGTTGATCCTCCTTCGGTAGATTTTCTGTAAATCTCGCCAGAGTCCCAGAGAGATCTATCGTACCGACCCAGCAGGGCGGAAGCACTAGCCACCTTCATTACCGAAGCAGATGTATTGCACATTCATTTACCTAAAGAGTAGATATTTTTGCTGGCCTTCTCTGGTGGGGTGGTGGAGGTGGGTCTGCAAGAAGAAAAAATGGGTCCTGTTCTGGAGCCTTATATTTTTGGTAAATCTGTGTGGGAGCTGAACCCACCGTGGACTGAGTCAGGAAGGTCTGCATTGCTGGCTCTAGCAGATGTCGAATCAACGGAAGAAGAGGCCTTGCCGACGACCTATGGTGAAGGGTTACGAATATTCAATATTACAGATTAGAAAATAATACCAGCAAAGGCAAATAACGAATAAAGTTGTAGAAAACCAATTTCTGACTAGAAATAGTCAAAAAAAAAAAAAAAAAAAGATGAGCTCAAGCTCCAGGATCCTCACAGAAAGAGCCAGAAAAAAGAACTGACCTAACTGTCACCTGTGATGCATGATGGGAGCAGGGTGCTCCTGGAGGTCTTAAAGCCATGGTCTCCAGGTTCTCTGAAGCCTTAAAGGCAAGGTGGTACAAAAGGGGGTGGTGATGGACGGAGCATCAGAACCAATCAAACACTCACACCCAGTCAACAGATCTGGGTTTGATCCATCACCGTTCTTTAGCCTACTCTGCCACCCCAGTTCAGACATGGCCATATGCAAATCAGTCCGACCCTGTGCCTCATGGGAACAGTCCAGCCCTAACTGCCAAGCCATGCCTTCCCTGGACCGGAAACAAGCTTCCTAGGACCGGTTTCTGGCATTTCAGCCGTCTTCAGCCAGGCTTGCTTGAATCCAGTGGCAAAGTGAGCAAGGGACTCACGTCTGAGCATACCCTGCCAACTTATGGCGAACAAAGCGGTACAAAAGGGGGTGGTGATGGACGGAACATCAGAACCAATCAAACACTCACACCCAGTCAACAGATCTGGGTTTGATCCATCACCGTTCTTTAGCCCACGGCAAGGTGCCAGCTTTTTGTTATACTGTGAGGTTATTCATCTATGCAGCCTAGGAACTGATTGACTGCTATTACCCTTTTCTTTTATGAAAATAAAGGGCTGTTGTGGAACACTGCCGTATATGTTCTCTATTACACTATTTACATGTAATTATTTTCTTGCAATAGAAATCCATGTAATTTAGGCATTTTAGTCTATTGGATCTAGATTAGGCTGCATATTTATGCGTATATACATGTATATATTTAGGTTTTGGAAGTACTATGTACTTGTGGTTCTAAACATACACATATGTATTTTTATATATGCTCCGGAGACCCGCACGTGGGTGGGGATTAATCAGTGCTTGTGACTATTGAGTATCCCTGGAAGAACTAATGTTAATGCCATCCCTATGGCTCCATAAAATCCTAATGACTTCATATAGCACACTAATGTACATGCAATCTATAATGGTGATCAAATTTTACTAAAAGATAATAAAGCCTTTGAAGATTTCCTCTGCAGTATTCTATTGATATGCACTGCATGCAAAGTTTACGAAAGATCAACCCTATTTGATTAATTTACCCCCAAATGTAATAACCCGCCCCCCCCCCCACACACAAACTAAACATTTTATTACTAAGCTTTAGCAAAAAAAAAGGGGGAGGAAATAAGTTCACTGCAGTGAGTGTGTGTGTGTGTGTGTGGGGGGGGGGGGGGGGGCTGGAGATGGAAGTCTGAAACAAGTAAAGACAAACCCTAAGGGAAGACAAACTTCTGGAGTAATTCCCAACAGCAAGCCCAGCCACCAATTTTTATAGCCACTTAACTAGAACTGGACACGCCCACTGTATCAAAAGTTAAGGAGAAATCAAAATTAGAAGAATGCAGACCACCACACCTTTATGTTCCTGTAGGTCTCACTAAGCACCATCTTGTTAAACTCCAGGTTCTTCAGGGTGTCCAGGAAGTTGGAATATAGACTATGGAAATTTGGCTCAATACTGACTCGCTTCATCACAAGGTACTGGGAAACCCAGGGCATGAACTCTTCCTTAACAGTTTCTTTCAGTTCTTCAACCTAGATAGAAAATATAAAGTTAACATTTCAAAATAAAATACTGCATCGCCATTAAAATATATTTGAGCACCCAAACACTACAATGAAGTTTCCGATTCAATACAACTTAAAATAAGGTGCCTTCTAATGGTCATACTTGCATTTTACCGGAAGAAAATACACGTACACTGCACTGTGCGTGCACCTAGAGTGAATTCTACAGTATTTTGAAGCTAAAGTGCAAATGATGAAGTTAGGAATAATATACATGTACCGCACAAACCGCAAATACAGGTGAAGAAACTAGATTACAATATTTTATCCCCAGTATTAAGAAGCATAATTACATTAATTACTATCACCTATAAAATATGAGGTCATAGGATAGGGAAAGTGGAGCAAGTCAAACTTTAAAGCACCAGTACAAGCACCAGATACTGACCTTTTGCGTCATGTTGGACTGAGACAAGTTGTTGAAGATGAATGCAATCTTCTCCTGCACATTTTCAGGGGGCTCCGTGATTCTTTCGGTCTGATCAGTTGCCACAAGAAGGGTATCTATGTTGGTGGTGTTTATTGAGGGCTGGAGGAAGGAAAGGTGAATAAAAAGCAATACAAATGGATAAGGTTTCAGGAAAACAGCTTTTCCCCTGCCTATTACATGAAAAAATGGATGAAGCTCAATTACAAAATTAATCACTGCATTTAATGTTCAACTATACCCAAAATATTTCAAAGCACTGCCAGATTCCCATGCTGTGCACTTTTAATGTCAAATAATTGGTAACCAAATACTTATCAGATTGTTTTTACAGCAGTGGTTCCAATGATTAAAATCTAGGCAAGGAGCCACTAATGTGTGCAATTGATACTAGTATTTTACCCAAACCTAAAATGAGATTGCACAACAAAAACTACAGCACTATAGAACAAACTCTGAATTAAAAGGTTGAGCTGTAAGATAAGTTAGATAATAAAGACAACTGTTGGTGGTAATCAGTATAGGACACAGTAAAACAGACCTTTAATGAACTAACATCACATTCATGGAAAATAAGCCATATTTTTAGATACTGTGATCCTTTTCAATATAGGGCTTAGTAAAGGTAATAAGGTAAGAAATCTTTACAGGATTTTAGGCCCACAGGTTTATGGCATGGGAAAGCTGTGCTTTAATGAATCTCAAAAGGAAAATGTAACTTGAACCGGTAACCATTTTTTCGTAGCGTAATGTGCTGTACATTCTCATTCTCTGCATATTCCTGCCATCTTCGGCTCAGACGTTTGCAACTTTGTTTTATTTCGAATCATTTTTGAGTCACAAGGCATATGGTAACTACTCCTTATGCCTACACTGCATATGGGCACCGAGTCCATTTAGATTGTTTTTAGTCCAGCAGGTGAGAGTTGTATAAAGAGGCAGAAGAAAGCAGTGTACAAACGCATAGCTAAGTAAATCTAGAAGCAAAAGAAAAAACTGCAGCCAGAGACAAAACGTCTGGGGGCGGAGGGTATGCACAATTTACAGCACTATACGCTACAAAAAGATGCTTTCTGGGCAAGTAACATTTTCCATTCAAAAGCATGGTTTGCTGCAGATACACATGCTCTGCATAGACTGTAAACAGCCCATCTGCTTAAGCAGTGGCTAGAATGTGGCTAGATCAGATGTCTAAACAAGCATTTGAAATGAAATAGGTCTCGCATTAATGAGAGTTTAAGCGATTGGCAAAGCAATAGATTAAACTCTCGCAAATGTGACACCCATTGCATTGTGTGTGTATATTATATAGATATATATATATATATATAGACAAACGGGTGTTTTTTGGGTAAAAGCGCCCATGCAGCGCTTTCACTTTGTTGGCCGCATACCTTTCTTCAGACGCGGTTTGTGTAAAGAAAAGGGGGCGGCCTCTTCGAATGTGAAAGCGCTACATGGGCGCTAGTTAACTAAAGAACAATGGCCGCTAAACGCAAGGCGCTGCTAAAATAAATAAAACGCGTCAGCTATTGTTAAAGCGGACTGCCATTAGTAGAAATTAAAATAAAAGTTGACGGAGTGCTGCGAGGTGTTAGGTGGAATAGGTTAGCCCATTAAATAAAATAGGGTTCACCGACTTACAAAGCTGA
This sequence comes from Triturus cristatus, assembly GCF_964204655.1. NCBI lineage: Eukaryota > Metazoa > Chordata > Amphibia > Caudata > Salamandridae > Triturus > Triturus cristatus. The sequence continues at coordinate 179,663,710 of NC_140595.1, forward strand.
CCATGTAACAACACCAGTAAAAGGTCCAGTTGTTATGGGAGGTAACCAGTGCAGACAAGGAGGAACTTGCAGGCTAACGACGACTCGGAAGCCGTTTACGAAGGACAATAACAAGCCAGTTAAAAATATGGTGGAGAGTGGGAGGAGCTTAAAAGTTATACTCCAATACTGCATGTCCGCAGGAGCGCCTGCGCTGCCCAGGCTTGACCCAAAAAGGGCCCCTGGGAATATGTCGCCAACAATAGCTTGATTAACTAGCCAGAACATCCACACAGCAGTGCTTGGCAAATGTGTGTAGGTTTGACAAAATAGCTGGTTTACAAGAATAAGCTAATGGGATGATTCCAAGGAAAGCCACAGAAGTACGAGTTACTTACCTTCAGTAACGATGTATCTGGTAGAGACAATTCTAACTGCAGATTCCTTCACGTAGAATTATTCCCAGCCTAGAGATTGGGTCCGTAAACCTTTTTGCCACAGCATCCCTGCGCGCCGGGGGCGGGGCGACATCACGCGACTCAACGTACGTGACGTCAGCAAGGTCACATAAGACCCGACCCGGCACGCCTACGTCAGTTTTCTTCGGAGAACTTTTCCACACCACAACACGGAACAACCAGATAAACTGTGTAAGCATGCAAACAGTGTGCGAAGAGCAGAAAAATTGGAAAGAAACGGTGACTAACACCACCACCAGAGTAGTGCCAACACCGCAGAACCCAAGGGCAGGGAAAGATGAAGAAGCAGCAGTAGCAGAAACCAGCGCAGTCACCCTGCCAGCACAGACAACCTTCCATCCCTGTGCCCCGGAGGCAAGAACACACGTAAAAGTCATGTCGCCCGTAGGAACCCCCCGCCCCCAAACATCCTGAGCAAGGAATAGGACCACTCCCAAGACAGACAGGGACAACAAACCTCCAAGCCACCCCAACCTCGAAGGCAACCACCCACAAGGGACAAGAGCAAGACTAGGTCAGATGATCCTTATTCAGAGGATAGCAATGGAAGGAAAGGAGGGGAGGGAGAACAGGGATAAAAAGCAACCCCCCACCCCCCCCCCCCCACCCCCAAACCTGGAGTAGCCAGAGCAGCAGGGCACCGGAGCACCGGAACCCCATCCTCCAAAGGACCAAACGAGGAATGAACTGCCCCCAGACGGAGCCACCCGTAAAGAACAAGGAAGGCACTCACAGGAGACACAGCCCCCCACCGCAAGGCGAGTACCAAAGAACAACCCAAGGGTCCTCGCAGAATACGGGAGGAAGGGCGGGCAGTGAAGCAATCTGCGGCTAGAATCGTCTCTACCAGATACATCGTTACCGAAGGTAAGTAACTCGTACATCTGATAGACTACTAGCCGCAAATTTCTTCACGTAGAATAGATCCCCTAGCAACACCCCCTGGGAAGGAAGGTCTGCGAAAGGACCCCACCAGCCAATGCAGAACAGAGGGCCCCACAGGGGACCAGATCTGTGGACCAGGTAGAACCTCGCCCATGCCAGGCCAAGGGAACCCCCAAAAGCAGGACCGCACCGACCCCAAGGGGATGTAGGAGGGAAAGAAGGCTGAAGAGGCTCGTACACTCACAGCAGAGGAACCAAGTGCAAGGACTGAGGCCGAAGCAACCCACTCCCCCACAAGACAACATAGCTTCCGCCCAATGCCAAGACAGAAAAAGCAGAAGAAGCAGCCTAGAGGGCCCAAGGAAACTAGGGAAAAGAAGACGAACCCACTCAAGATGGAGAGCAGCCTGTCAGCCAGAACAGCGTCGGCAGTCAAAGCCAGAAGCAAGAAGAACAGCCCGAGGCCCCAGGAAGGCAGAGTAGGCGACGCACGGCAAGGGAGACACAGGATCATCCCAGACCTCAGGACAGGAGCAGGGAGAGGAGGAGATGCCCGGGCCACCACTACGAGTGGCCGCGCACACGACCTCAGGAAGCAAAAGCAACCTACCTAAACGCCATGGAGAACAGGCACCCGAAGGCGACCAGAACCCTCTAGCAGAGCGCAAGCCATACGACAGCTACCACTATCCCACATAGGGTACGTGAAGTCCCAAGATAAGGGAAACCTCTTTGGAAAAACTTCCGCAGCAGAGGAAAAAACAAGCATTGGCATAGCCAATAGGTCTCGCGTTTGAGACCGTATAAGTGTTTAGCCATGCAACAGTTGATGCTGTTGCAGGAAGGATATTGTACTGCATAACTAAATACTTATAAGGCCCCAAAGGCGAGAACTATTGGCTACGCACAATCACAATTCCAGTGGCCCTGGGAACAGGAGCTTTCAACCCCCTAGCATCCTTGCAGCTTGCAGTTCAGTGTGGTATACACAGAATTTTCACTGGCATCTCAGTATCACTTCATACTGGCATGGCATGAGGCCACAGTAAGAATGATTTGCTGGGGCTTAAACAGGGTTTCAGCATAAGCTGATAGCTGTAGGAACAGGCACCAAACCAGTTCGTCCTCTGTCCAAATTGTGCGAATGTGAGAGTATGCGTCTGAAAGGTTACCTGGTTTGTAAGGAGCGAGAGTGTGGGAGCAAATGTGAGTGTGTTGGAAGGTGGGAGGGATAACTGTGCAGGTGTATATCAGTGATGTATGTGAACATGGGCTAGATATGGAATGTGTAGGTCTGTGCCTGTTTGAGGAGATGTGAAAAAAGTGTGCAGATCTCCTTGTATGAGGGTGTGTAAGAGGGAGAGAGTAAATGGAAAGGTGTGCATGGGTGTTCATGTGTGAAGGTTGAGGGGAAGTGTGCTTGGCCTGTGGTCATAGTTGAGACGAAGGGTGTGATCAAAGTGTGTGTGTGTGTGTTGAGGGGGCAAGTGTGTGTTTGTGTGGGTAGAGTGAAGTACGCAGTTGTGCGTTTGTTAGTGTAGATGGGTGTAAAGATTCCACGCACTTACATAGTGGCAATCCAGAACCCTCACACCACAGCGAGAGGGAAAAAGGCTTGCAGTTGTGCGCTTCGGCCAGAGATCAAGTGGGTGTATGTGAGGAAATGAGAATCGGTACCAATGTGCGTTTCTTTGCTTCGGGGGGTTGGATATGTGGCGATTTCGATCAGTGGAGGCATGTGTGTGGGTGTGTGCAAGAAAGGTGTAGGAAAAAGGGTTATAGCTTTAGATTTAGATCATGTATGGAAAGGTGTATGGTATTTTGTGTCCGAGCAGTTGGTTGTGGTTACGGTTTGTGCAGTTCCAAGGTATCCATGTGGAATTAAGGGGAAGTCAAGTGTGAAGGTTTACTTGTAGGAGTAGGGAGTGAATGGAAAGGTGGGTGTTTGTCTGTGGAAGATGGTGAAGGTGGGGGGGCAGGAGAGAGGAGAAACATAGTGGGTGGAGGAAGAAGCTTTCTGAATTGTTGAGCTCACACCTCCTATGTTTTAAAAGCGAAACTACAATCCAAGGATAAAACATGCTGTCAGCCGGAAAGCCAAATTTCGCTCATGGCGGCACATGGCAACTGTGCGAGGGTGTACAGGTGGCCGGTAACCGTGTGTGAGGGTAAAAGAAGGTGAGACCTTGACGTGTACAAGTCGGTGTTTGTGATGGTGAGTGGGGAAGGGGCAGTGTGCCAGTCGGTGTGTGTTGGGGGAGTGTGCAGTATGTGTGTGGGGGTGTCAGTTGGGGGAGCAACTGCACATGAAAGGGTTGCTGCTCGCTGGGAGTAAGCTTTAAGTACAAGCCCGGGAGTTGTGCGCGCATGAGACAGCCGTCAAAGTGAAAGGGATCGCGATCTGGAAGGGTGCCCGCGTGCGATGCACTTAATGAGCCACGAAGGAAGCGCACACATGCACGGAAGCTGTAGACCACAGTGGTAGCATCTTCTGGAGCCATTACTAAAGGTCTCGCTTGAGCTAGCGCATGCGCTAGCTCAGGCGAGACCGAACAAAAGAGCCACGGGGGAAAAAATAACCCCGCTGAAGGCTTGACAAGCAGCCCAACCACAGCCTGCGCAACAACTCCTGCAGCACCACACACAATCAACACAAGGGCCGTCCAGCAGTCAACAATGCCAAAGTCCCAAGGAAGGACGTAAACGGCCAGAAAACACACTGCACAGCCAGAACAGCCAGCTTAAAAAGGCCCAGAAACAACCCAACTCAGAAGTCACTGAGGAGGGGACAGAGGAGGAGAAGGCGGAGGAGGATGGAGCACTGCCAAGAGCCTTTGGATGGCGGTGTCGGCCGGGACATGGAACAGGCAGACATCAAACGGAAGGTCGACGAGTCACTCCCGAATATTCTCAGGGAATACTCCGACCCGAAGCCAAGCATGGCGATGGAGCGACTGAGGAAGCCAAGGCCCGGCCCAGTGCGAGAAAGTGGCTCTGTATATACTGCTCCCAAATAGGTACAGGGTGAACAGAGTCCACAGTCCCCAGAGGTTTGGCAGAGGCTAAAGTTAGATATAACCTTACTCTCTAAAGTGGTAGCTTGTACGAGCAGTAAGGCAGTATCAGAGGACAGTGTAAAGCATTTGTTGCACACACAGTCAGCAAATGGTCTCACACACTCAATACCTGAACTCTAGGCCAATGGTTTATATATAAAAAAATATATGCTTGTTTTATTTTAGAACCAATAGATATTAAAATATACTTTCTCAGAAAGATGCTTTATATAAATACTTTTGCAATATGCAATTGGCTTTTGTAGAAAGTTACAAGTGGATGCAATAGGCAACACAATTTTAAACACAATAATGCGTTGAGTTCAATGGAAGTTAAGTTATTTGCAATAGATTACTTATAGGATTACTTTTGGGATTCCAGGACTGGATCCTAGATTCAGTCCTGGGTCAGTACTTGGTAACAAGTGATAAAAGTCGACTTAGTTACTACTAGGATTTTTAAGTAATATTGTGCTATTTTAAAAGTTGACACTTTGAAGAAATTTCATAGAAAACAGTCAATGATTCCCTATGGAAGAAAATTCAAGTTGCAGGTATAGTATGTTCTCTTTACTTTTGTAAAAGAGTACTGGGTGCCTAGACTCAGTACTGGGACCTTTATCCAAAACAGGTAATTACGTTTTCACAATTTATACGATTTTTAAAGAATATTTAAAGTTTGCAGATATCGACAGTCAATGGTTTCCTATGGAAGAAAATTTAGGTTACTGGTAAGTACGGTTGTGAATATTTTTCAGGGTCAGTGCTGGGCACCAAGATCCAGCACTGGGAGCTCACCTAATAGCAGGTGAGTATTTTCGTTTGTTATTCGGCTGATTTTTGGTGAATATTTTAAGTTTTGGAAAGTCCACACTTAGAAGAAATTTCAGGAAAAACCAGTCAATGTTACCCTAAGGAGAAAGGAATATGCTACTTACCAGTATGCATCTGTTCTTGGCATGTAGAGCTGCAGAGTTGTACACTTTGCATAGATCGCCATCTGCTGTTGGGCCCGGATGTTTGCAGTTTGTTTTTGTTCTTTGTACAGTCTTTGGAAGTCACGAGTTCGGTGACTCCTCCTTTGGTCCGTACTGCGCATGGGCTTCGGCTCCATCCTCAGATTGTTTTTCGCCAGCAGGGAAATTGAGCGTAGTAATAACAGTGAGAAACCCATGTGTGTTGTATCTAAATAAGATAGACTGGAACGGATACAGGTAGCCGGGGAGGCGGGTGGGCGTGTACAACTCTGCAGCTCTACATGCCAAGAACAGATGCATACTGGTAAGTAGCATATTCCGTTCGAGGCATATGAGCTGCAGATTGTACACTTTGCATAGATTATATAGCAGTACCCAACCTTAGCGGCGACCACCGGTATCCGTTGAAGCGGTTTGAAATGGTGTCTTTAGTACAGCCTGGCCCACACTAGCTTGTTGCTTGGAGTGCACGTCTACACAGTAATGTTTGGTGAAGGTGTGCGGTGTTGACCATGTGGCTGCTTTGCAGATGTCATCTAAGGGTATGTTCCCTAGAAAAGCCATAGAAGCCCCTAACTTTCTAGTAGAGTGGGCTTTAGGTGGAACAGATAATGTTCTTTTTGCCTTTTGATAGCAAATTTGTATGCACTTTACAATCCACCTAGCTATCCCTGATTTAGAGATGGGGTTGCGTTTCTGCGGTGGAGAGATGGAAACAAACAATTGTTTAGTTTTCCTGAAAGGTTGAGTTCTCTGTATGTAGTACAGTAAAGCAATCTTAACATCAAGTGTATGTAGAGCCCGTTCCGCAACAGATTGAGGTTGCGAGAAAAAAACAGGTAATTCCACCGATTGATTGAGATGGAAAGGGGAAATGACCTTGGGCAGAAACTTTGGATTTGTACGAAGTATCCCTTTGCTATGATGTATTTGTAAGAAGGGTTCCTGTATAGTGAACGCTTGTATTTCACTAACCCTTCTAAGGGAAGTGATAGCCACTAGAAAAGCTGTTTTCCAGGTGAGGAACTGTAGCTCGCATTTATGCAGTGGTTCGAAGGGCGGACCCATTAGCCTTGTAAGAACTACATTTAGATTCCATACAGGAGAATGCGGTGCCCTGGTGGAATTATACGTTTAAGGCCTTCCATAAAGGCTTTAATAGCAAGCACCCTGAACAGTGATAAATGCTGTCTGTTTTGCAGGTAAGCAGCAATTGCTGCTAGGTGTAAGCGTATGGAAGAGTATGCCAGGTTACACCTTTGAAGATGGAGCAGATAGCATATAATGTGCTGTATGGATGCATCTAAAGGGTTGATTGTATTGTTACGGCAGTAAACAACAAATCTCTTCCACTTTGCGGCATAGCATGATCGAGTGGTAGGACGTCTGGCTTCCTTGATAATACTCATGCAGTCAGGGGGAAGGTTAAGGTAACCAAATTCTAAGATTTCATGAGCCAGATCGCAAGGTTGAGCTGCGCTGGGTCCGGGTGTCTGATTTCTCCATGGTTCTGAGTTAGGAGGCATGGGGACAGGTGCAGTTTTTGATGTGGTACCACTGAAAGTTGTAATAGTGTGGTGTACCACGGCTGCCTGGCCCATGTTGGGGCTACCAGAATGAGCGTGATGGAGTGCTGTTGCAGTTTCCTGACCACCAATGGAATTAGTGGGAGAGGTGGAAAGGCATATGCAAATCTGCCTAACCAGTTCATCCATATCGCATTGCCTTTGGACAATGGGTGTGGGTATCTGGCGGCGAAGCTTGGGCATTTTTTGTTTTCGTGGGTGGCGAAGAGGTCTATCTGAGGATGCCCCCACTTGTGGAAGAATGGGCGAAGAACTTGTGGATGCAGTTCCCATTCGTGTAGTTGTTGCGTTTGTCTGCTGAGCAGATCTGCCATGGTGTTTTGTATGCCTGGGACGTGCTGTGCCAGGAGAAAGCTGTTTTGTGGAATTGCCCATCTCCATATGCTCTGGGCTAAGCGGGAGAGCTGGGGAGAGTGTGTCCCCCCCTGTTTTGGAATATAATACATTGCAGTCATATTGTCTGTGCGAATGAGGACTGCTTTGGCTGATATCTGTTTTTGAAAGGATTTTAGGGCTAGAAAGATCGCCAAGATCTCCAGATGGTTGATGTGGAGCGACTTTTGCTGTGGCGTCCACAGACCTTGCTTTGTGAGGTGCAGGAGGTGTGCTCCCCAGCCGGAGAGCGATGCGTCCGCTGTTAGAATCACCTGAGGAACCGGGTCCAGGAACGGACGCCCTTTGGAAAGGTTTGTGGTGTTCCACCACTGCAGAGAGTGATGGGTGCGGCCGTCCACCAACACCAGATCAGTCAGCTCTCCTTGGGCCTGGTTCCACTGTTGTGCTAGGCACTCTTGGAGTGGACGCATGTGGAGTCTTGCATGGGGCACTATGAAAATGCAAGATGCCATCATCCCTATTAGCTTCATAAACACTCGCTGGGAGAGAGTGCTGAGCAAGGAACGTTTGGCGCAAGGCTTGTATGCTTGCGATCCTGGCTGAGTTGGGATAGGCTATACCTTTGGAGGTGTCTATAGTGGCCCCGAGATATTGCTTTGTGTGAGATGGTACCAGGTGGGACTTTTGGTAGTTCACCGTGAAGCCTAGCTGGTGGAGCAGTTGGATGGTGCTGTTTGTATGTTGCACACATTGGTGGTAGGACGCGGCTTTTATCAGCCAGTCGTCTAAGTAAGGGAAGACGTGAATATGTTGACGTCTGAGGTGTGCTGCTACTACCGCTAGGCATTTGGTAAACACCCGTGGTGCGGTGGTGACCCCCGAAGGGGAGAACCGTGAATTGGTAATGCTGACCATCCACCACAACCCTGAGGTACTGCCTGTGAGAAGGGTGTATTGGAATGTGAAAGTATGCGTCTTTCAGATCCAAGGTAGTGAGAAAGTCTCCCTGACAGAGGAGCGGGAGGACTTGTTGTAGGGTGACCATGTGGAAATGGTCTGACTGTATGTATGCATTTAGAGGCCGGAGGTCCAGAATGGGCCTCAGGGTCCCGTCTTTTTTCGGTATTAGGAAATACAGAGAGTAGACCCCTAGATTTTGCTGATTGACGGGGACCTGCTCTATAGCGTGTTTTTGGAGGAGAGAGAGCACCTCCTGTTTGAGCAGTGTGGAATGTTCTTGAGACATTGGACGGTGCCTTGGTGGGATATTGGGTGGGGTAGATGTTAGCTCGAGACAGTACCCTGACCGAATAATTTGGGTCACCCATTTGTCCGATGTTATGGACTCCCAGGCGTGGATAAAGTGTCGTAGTCTGCCACCGACCGGAGTGGGATGGTCTGGGGGGAGCGGAGGGAAGTCATTGTGCGGGCGGGGTGGCAGAACGGGTGGTGTTAGTTTTGCCCCTGCCCTTATTGTTGTTGCCCCTGTATCCACCCCTTTGGTAGCCCTTTAAGAAGGTATTTTGAGGAGGGGACTTGTAGCAGGTAGAGGCGCTATCGGTGGAGTAGCCTCTGCCTGTGCTACGAAAGGACGAACGCCGAAAGGAGCGTTTAGGGGTCTGTGATTGTAATGCCCCCATAGACTTTGCTGTGTCCGTGTCCTTTTTCATTTTTTCTAATGCTTCGTCTACCTTTGGCCCAAAGAGATTTTGTTGGTCAAAGGGGTGATTCAGTATGGATGCCTGGACTTCTGGCTTGAACCCCGAGATCCTGAGCCAGGCATGACGACTAAGCAGGACACTAGTATTTATGGCTCTAGAAGCAGTGTCCGCTGCATGGAGGGCACATTTAATGGAGGTGTTAGTAATGAGCTTTCCCTCCTGTATTAGGTCATGAGCTTTACGTTTGTGTTTTTCCGGGAGGTGCTGCATAAGAGCCTCAAGCTCATCATAGTGTGCTCTGTCATAACACGCAAGCAGCGCTTGTGTATTCGCAATGCGCCAGATGTTCGCGGCTTGCGAGGCAGTGCGTTTACCAGACGCATCTAGGAGTTTCGATTCCTTATTTGGCGGTGGGCCCTCACCTGAGGACTGGGAGTTAGACCGCTTTCTAGCTGTGGACACAACTAGGGAATCTAAGGGAGCAGGGCCCTTAATGTATGTAGGGTCTGTGGGTGCTGCTTTGTACTTTTTTTCTATTCTGGGGTTTAAGACCCTGGCCCTGACAGGGTCTTTGAACACCTCTCCAGCATGCTTGGTGACACCCTTAAGCATGGGCAAGATGGCTGTGGACTTATCCTGAATATCAAATGTATCCAGTAATAAGTCGTCTTCCACTGGTTCGCTATGTAGTTCCACCCCGTGGTAGTGTGCTGCTCTCTGCACTAAGAGGTGAAACCCTAGTGAGTCCTCTGGGGGAGATGGCCTGGATGGGTAGAGGTCATCTTGAGGCACATCTGGTATGTCAGGGTTTTGGTAATCTTCCCATGGGTCTGGGGTCCCCGGTGGTGTGGGGTCCATTGGGGCGTCCGCCGGGTCATAATCTGGATCCCCGTAATCCGGATCTGGGGACGGGGTCGGGGAATGATGAGGCAAGGGTGGTGGAGACCTGGGAGGGAGAGGAGGTGGAGGAGGAGGTGGAGGAGGAGGAGGAGTAGGAGGAGGAGTAGGAGGAGGAGGAGGAGGAGGTGGGGAGGACACTCAGAGGAGATGTGGCAGAGTCCTTCCGCTTGGGTGGTGGAGGAGGAGCTGGTGTGTCAAGACGTCTTTTCTTGACAGTCAAAGTCAATAGCCCAGTCTTTGGATCCTTTGATAAGGTTTTTTGATAAGGATCGGGTGTAAAAAGGTCTGGTGGCGCCGAATCGTCCGCTGGCGCCGATGTTTTCGGAGCCGAGGACTTGGGTGGTTTCTCTGCGCCATGTCTTTTTGGAACCTCCGTTTTTTCGGCGTCGAGGTAGGCTTCGACGCCGGAGCGTCGGTGCCGAGGGATTTGTGCTTGTGTTTAGTCGGCACCGAAAGTCCAGGCTTCGGCACCGGTGGCTTCGGAGTCGAGCTGGGCGTCACTTTCTTCGGTGCCAAACGGTGTTTATCGGCACCAGGCGTCGGCTGGCTCGAGCCCGAGCTGCCGTGAGACTTGAGGCTTCGACACCAGGCCCGAAGGTGGGGTGATAGAAGCTGCATGTTTGGTTTTCCCCAGGCCCGAAGGCGAAGGTGTAACCTGAGTCTCTTTGGATTTGGGCGCGAGGGTGGGAGGGGGTAGAGTACTCACGACCCTCTGCGCCGGTGTGATGTCCTCCAGGTCGGAGTCGTCGGCCTCGGAAGCGCTGACGATGTCTTTCTCCTGCTCGGTGTGGTGTTGCCCCGAAGCTTCGGTGTCGTCTCCGAAGATGTCCGGGGGAGCCGCGGTCGATGAGTGCGCCATGGTGCGTCGAGCTCTTCGATCCCAGATGGTCTTTTTTGATTGAAAAGACTTACAGGCGGGGCAGTCTCTAGCCTCGTGTTCTGGAGAGAGGCAAAGGTTACACACCTGATGGGAGGTCGGTGTGGGGAAATTTAGACCCACATTTTGGGCACTTTTTGAACGGAGTCCTTTCCATCGGCCGGGACCGGAGTCGAGGAGGGCCCGAAGGCCCGTGCCGATGTGTGCAATCGAGAAAAGTGCCTCTTTGAGAGATGAAGATAGATGAAGAAACTCGATGAACGAGGATTTTCCGTCGAGGCTGGAACCGTAGAAGTTCGAAGCCGGAGCACGAAGTATCACATCCGAGCCCGATGGCGGAAAAAAACAATCTGAGGATGGAGCCGAAGCCCATGCGCAGTACGGACCAAAGGAGGAGTCACCGAACTCGTGACTTCCAAAGACTGTACAAAGAACAAAAACAAACTGCAAACATCCGGGCCCAACACCAGATGGCGATCTATGCAAAGTGTACAATCTGCAGCTCATATGCCTCGAACATTGAGTTATCGGTTTAAAGGTAAGTACTCGACTGGCAGAGCTAAGGTTCTGGGCATAGACTCCGGGGTCTCCCAGGGTCAGGTAGGTACAGTTGGTTCGCCCTCAGTGGAACATGGGCGGCCGGGTGCAGAGAGAGTTAGGCCCAATGTTATCCTATGAGAGGTAGGGGGGCCTTGGTTGGTGGCTGCTGACTAGCAGGCCACGTGGCTGTGGGAGCTGGGCTCCTGGTCACTTACTCAGGGCAAATGGGGAAGTAGATAGGTGCAAAGGTTACACTGCCAGGGCCACTCGGGCGGCTGGGTGCAGGGTGCTTTTGAGCCTTCGGGCACTCAATTGATTTCAATGGGAAAGCTCCTGTTTAGAAAAAGACTGCAAGCTCGGGGACGGAGATTCTTCAGGTGCCACCACCATTTTCGAGAGGTAAGTTGTGTAGTTGGATGATAGGTAGGTACCCAGGAGTTGGGCACAGGGGGACGAGGGGAGCTGGGTGCAGGGGTGCCTTTTGGTGTCGGGAAATCTTACCCTCTGTTGAGCACGATTGGGGGGCTACATGGTTCTGAGGATGCAGGCGTCGTCAGGAGCGTCGATGGAAGTCCTTGGGTGCCGGACTCGGGGTCACAGTTGCCGTGGGTTCGTCATCGTGGTCTTTGCTCACTCCGGCACAGGCCAGGCTTGGCAGGTGCAGATTGTGTAGGGTTCACGGTTCCGGGCTGATGCCAGGGATTAGAAGCTGATTTTGAGTAGAGCCTCTACTCATGGGAGTCCCAGGTGCTTCGAGCCAAAAGGTAGCCAGGTCCTCCAGGGTTTGTGAGGTTGCTGGCCACAAGCTATGCCGGGTTGGAGCAGAAGCAGGCTTGAGGGTCGCCAGGCCGGTAGGGCTGGGGCCAAAGCAGTTGGTGTCTTCCTCTTTTTAGCAGCTGCAGGGCAGATCTTTCTTCTTGCTCTTCTTTGTATTTCGGATTCTAGAATCTGGGGGAAGGAAGGTTGGTTCAGGGTGCCCCTAAATACTAGATTTAGGGGTGTTACAGATAGGTGAAGGGCAGACAACAATGAGTCCCTGTCCTGGGGTGGGTACACCCCCTAGCCTGCCTCTCCTGTGGGAGGGGGCAGTAGCCTGGTCCTGATTGGGCAGGGCTTCCCTTCAAGATGGCGAGAGCCCGGAGATGTGCTTCACCTCGCCTCCCCCACCTGAGGGGCAGGGTTGGCAGGCTGGCACATCCCCTGTCCTTATTTGGGGTTTCCGGCCAAAGCTTCCCGGCAGAGTGGGGGGTTGCAGTGGCCTGGAGAAGCTCAGAGGCAGCATGCCTTTGAAGCTTCCCCCTGCCCATCCTGGAGGGGGGGGGGGGGGGGGGATCTGTTGCAGGCCCAGGAGATCAGGGGCTTTCCTACCCAGGGGTCCAGCTAAATGTCTGCTGTGTGGCAGCCTAGGCAGCCTCCCAGGCCAGACGTGGACTGTAGGTTAGGTTTAAGGGGGAATCTCTAAGATGCCCTCTGCGGTGCTTGGTACATTAAATCCCACACTGGCATCAGTTCGGGTTTAATGTGCTGAGAAGTTTTATATCAAACTTCTCAGTCTTCAGTGTTGCCATTATGGTGCTATGGATTTCGTGTTTGACTAGCTCTCAGCATCATGTTCTCTTAAATGGCAGCACTGCATTCAGTGCCCAGGAATTGACCTGGGTACTGTAGAGGCACAGGGCTCATGCTCCTGTGCCCACACCACTGGCATGTGGCACTCAACTAGAGGGATGGCTGATGTATGCCAGGGCAGTGTAGGTGGTGGGCATGGCACACAGGGTTGTGTGCCATTTCGTCTCTGTTTTGTCTTGAACCCAGACACCCAGCCTGCAAGGGCAGTGTGTGTGTGTTAGGGTACAGGGCCTCTATGGGTGGCACAATGAGTGCTGCAGCCCTTAGAGGCCTTCCCTGGTCACAAGGCCCTGGGTACCAAGGGTACCATTTACCAGGGGCTGACATGTGGCCAGGGTTTGTGGTTTTTAGGGAAGGAACATAGGCCCTGGGCACCCGATTGGCAGGAGTCCAGGGCACACTCAGTCAAAGTACATTCAGCAATTCAGCAAAAAGTGGGGCCATACCATGCAAGAAAGATGGCACTTTCTCACACCCAGGACCTCTGAGATTTCCAGAGCGGAGAATAAACGCCGCAAGCTCCCGGCCATCCAATGCAGGATGCCGTAAGTCCACCAGGCCAGACTCCTGGGACGGTGCAGATCCCAGAGACTCAGCCGAGTCCCACAAACAGGAGGAGGCCCTAGCCAGCACACACAAGGTGTTAAGGGCCCGCAGGGCCGTGCTGGTCGAGAAGAACATGTTGCGTCCCCAAGAGTCCAGCCAGCAGGCCTCTCGGGACGATTGAGTCAACAGTGGCGGCAGGGAGGGAAAAGCAGTCCGCAAAAGGGGGCTGAGGGGTGAAGGGAAAGTCACGCGGCGCCGGGAGGTGCTGGTGCAGAAGATGCTGAGGCACCGGGTCCCCTGAGGAAGGACGCCTCCAGGCCCCCGTCAAGTTAGAAAGGAGCAAACCTTCAAAGGGAAGTAAGATTTCCCTCCCACCAGAGCCCTGGTGGAGGACCTCTAATAGATGGTCCGCCGGAAAGTGAGCCACCGGGTCACCCATGCGCAGAATACCCACAGCCGTGGACACTGTGTGAACGAAGGCCGCACCCGTCTCCGTAGGGCCCCACGGTGGAGAAAGCAGCTTCTCCGTGGGCGACGGCGGCAAACTAAGGCGGCCACCCCTGAGGCCAAGCAGGGCGGGCAAGGGCCAGACCTGGAAGTCAGAAGGAGCTAAAGAACGAGGGACCTGCCGCTCTTCCGAAGAACACAACTGCCCCAGGAAGGGCGGGGAGCCGCCCTTCAATGCCGGTGAAAAAGACCACACGGAGACCAGTCTCCGGGGAGGACAACACCAATATGGGTAAGTTACTTACCTGTAATCCTAGTTCTCTTCCAGGGGTATCCTCATCAAAGTCATAAGCACTGAATATTCCCGCCCATGTGCGGGGACCCCGGAAATAATAAAATTATATATGTAAAAAGCATACATATATACAGCTCTGTATATGTATAAACATATATCATTTTTTCCAAGCAAATGCAGCTCCCATAAAAGGCTAGGCAATGTAAATATACAAATCCAATAACATATATATATATATATATATATATATAAGGTATAACAATACACCTAAATCTCTTTTTTTTTTTTTTTAAATGAGGTAAACACTCATGAGAAAGCAAAAAATAAAGAGAACAAACTGTGGAAAAACACAGATGTACAACACATTGCCAGCCTGCAGGCTGCATTGCAATATAATACCATAGAGACTAAAAAGCCCTGTACAGGTAAAAACTGGCACCGTGCCTTTAAGGCAGCCCTGACTTCCATATCCCATCATGCCTCAGGGGTGACAGTTAGGTCAGTTGTTCTTTGCGGGACCGTAGTCCTAAACACAAAGATATATCCTTTCCATAATGAATAATACACTTCTTCTCATTTGCCTGGGGAGGTGGGTGGGTTGCTTATGACTTTGATGAGGATACCCCTGGAAGAGAACTAGGATTACAGGTAAGTAACTTACCCTTCTCTTCCAGGGGATCCTCATCAATAGTCATAAGCACTGAATAGAGTAGCAAGCTCCCCTTCCACCTGCAGGCAAATGAAACTAAGGTTGTATCACCCATGGAGAAAGAGAATCATGAAAATGATTATGCATGGAACAGATTCCTCAAGGAGGCTTGTCCTACTTGAGTGTCTGCTCTGGTGTCCGAATCCAGACAATAATGCCTGGTAAAAGTGTGGACAGATCTCCAAGTAGCTGCCTTGCAGATCTCGGAGAGTGGGACATTATTGAGAAAAGCCGCGGTAGCCGCTTTTCCTCTTGTCGAATGCGCTTTAGGGCGCGCCCCCAATGGTTTCTGAGCCAGTTGGTAGGCCAATGTAATACTTGAAACAATCCACCTAGCAATGGAACGTTTGGATGCAGCAAAGCCCATACGGACAACCCCATAGTTCACAAACAATTGATCAGATTTCCTGACATTCTTAGTCCTATCTAGGTAGAATTTTAGGACCCTTTTGACATCTAGAGAATGCAACGCCCTCTCTGCCGGAGAGGAGGGGTTGGGAAAAAAGGTTGGTAAGGAGATGGCTTGGTTTACATGAAACTCCGATACCACCTTGGGTAGGAACGAAGGATGAGTTCTCATCACCACCCTATTTAGATGAAAAATTGTGTAGGGTTCTTTAGAACAGAGGGCCTGTATCTCACTGACCCTCCGTGCTGAAGTGATGGCTATTAAAAATGCTGTCTTCCATGTGAGGTGCTGTAGGGTAGCCTTATGAATAGGTTCAAAAGGCGAACCCATGAGCTTTGACAGAACCAAGTTTAGCTCCCAGGAAGGAGAGGGAGGTCTAACAGGGGGATAGACTTTCTTGAGTCCTTGCAAGAAATCCTTCACTACCTGCACTTTAAAAAATGACTGCTGTGAAGGCGAACGCCTGTATGCTGTTATGGCTGCTAAGTGAACCTTTATGGATGAAAATTTCAACCCTGCCCTTGCTAAATGTAGAAGATAGGGCAAAATTACATCCTCCTGGCATTTAGTGGGATCATAATGATGCTGAGCACACCATATATAAAATCTTTTCCACTTACAGAAGTAGGAGTGTCTTGTCGAAGGCCTCCTGGCTTCCTTCAGTATGGACATACACTCTTGAGGGAGGTTCAGATGGCCATACTGGAGGACTTCAGGAGCCATGCTGTTAAGCTCAGCGAGGGAAGGCTGGGATGGTAAATCTTCCCCTGCATCTTGGATAACAAGTCCGGCCTGCACGGCAGCCGCTTGTGGGGGCGGATCGACATGTGTAGGAGATCCGTGTACCACCACTGCCTCGGCCAGTCCGGTGCTATGAGGATCATCTTGGCAGATGAATTCTGTAGCTTGGTCACCACCTTGGGAATTAGTGGGAGAGGCGGAAAAGCGTACACAAATGTCATTGACCAATTGATCAAAAGGGCATTCCCTAGGGATCCTGGTCGATGGTATCTTGAGGCGAAGCCTCGGCATTTTGTGTTTTGCTCGTCCGCGAAGAGGTCCACTTGCGGGCGCCCCCATTCCTCGAAGATGTCTTCTAACACCTCGTCGTTGATCACCCAGTCCTCTGGTTCTTGAAAATGCCGACTGAGCAAGTCTGCTTGCACGTTGAGTTCTCCTGGTAGGTGCACCGCTTTCAATGAGATGTTCCTTGCTAGGATCCAGTGCCACAGTGACTGAGCTTCCAGCGAGAGCGTTCTGGATCGAGTACCCCCCTGCTTGTTCAGGTAGTACATTGTGGTGGTATTGTCCGTCTGTACTAGAATGGTACTCGTCGTGATCGCAGGCAAAAACGCTTTGAGGGCTAGGTGGACTGCCCTGAGCTCCAGCATGTTGATGTGGTACAACTGCTCGCTGCTGGACCACCGTCCCTGAGTTTGCAGAGTCCCAAAATGCGCACCCCATCCCTGAAGGGATGCGTCGGTGATTAAGGTCTGAATTGGGGGCTCTTGATGGAAGGGGATCCCCATTTGTAGATTCCTTGGCTTCAGCCACCACTTGACTGACTGTTTGGCTGCAGAGGAGAGGCAAACCTTTTCTTCCCACAGGGAGTTCCTTTGATCCCATTTGTCCTCGAGATCTTGCTGGAGAGGACGCATCCTTAGCCTGGCATTGGGCACTAGGAAGATGCAGGATGCCATGGCCCCTAGCAGAGATGAGATTTGCCTTGCCGACGACAGATTGCTGGTTATGATCTGTCTGCCTTTTAGCATAATGGATGACTGTCTTTCCTCCGAAGGAAACACTTTTCCTACTACGGAGTCTATAGTTGCACCCAGGTAGTGGATCCTCTGCGTTGGTGAAAAATTGGACTTTTTGACATTCACTCTGAGACCCAACTTGCGACATAAGTTCAGGCATAGCGACAGCTGTGACCGCACATTCTGTGGTGATGAGCCCTTTATTAGCCAGTCGTCTAGGTAGGGATAGACGAAGACTCCTGCGCGTCTCAGAGCAGCCGCTACTACTGCCACGCATTTTGTGAATACTCGAGGAGCTGACTTCAGGCCAAATGGGAGGACTTTGAACTGATAGTGAGAGTTGCCTACCACAAACCTGATAAATTTTCGATGATTCCTTAGGATGGGAATATGGAAATATGCATCCTGAAGGTCCAGTGAACACATCCAATCGCCCATCCGGAGAAGAGGATATATTTGGTGGAGCGCCAGCATGCGAAATTTTTCCTTTCTTATGTGCTTGTTCAGTATCCGTAGGTCTAAAATGGGTCTGAACTCTACCTTCACACTCCTCTTTTGGATGAGAAAGTATCTGGAGTAAACTCCCTTTCCTCTCTGGTTTATGGGCACTTTCTCTATTGCAGATTTGAGTAGTAGCGTCGCTACCTCTTCTCTGAGCTGCTTTAGATGCTGGGATGAATTGACAGGAGGAATCGATGGGGGGTGACTTTTGAAACGAAGCGAGTACCCATGACGCAGTATATTCAGTACCCACTTGTCCTTTGTGATGGATTGCCACTCTGGAAGATGATGTGCAACACTTCCTCCCACCGGAGCGGTGGACAGCATCGGAGGAAGCGGCTTCTCATTGCTTCCCCGGAGCTTTGTTTCCAGCATTAGACTGCCTGTTGTTACCTCGTCCCCTGGATGGCTTGCGGGACTGGTATTGTTGTCTCTTTTGACCTTGCTGGTCCTGGTTCTTTTGCCAATGAGGGGTTTGAACCCTCTGTTGGTAACTGCGCCTGTCATTTCCCTTGCGGCGTCGAAACTCTTTTCTCTTTTCAAGCCCGACAGCTTTCATGGTCTCCAGCTCTGCTTTCATACGGGCCATTTCTTCGTCTGCATGGGACCCAAAAAGAGAACTACCGGAGAAAGGCAGATTTAAAATTCTTGCCTGCGCTTCCGGTTTCAAGGCCGTCAATCTAAGCCAGGATGATCTTCTGGCTGTGACTCCATGTGCATATTCATGCGCTGCCAGTGTTGCCCCATCTGCCGCTGCACTTATGATCTGGTTAGAAACCAGACTCCCCTCATGCAAAATCTCTTCAAAGTCCCGTCTGTCCTCTGATGGAACTTTGTCAATGAACCTCTGCAGAGAGTCCCATAATGACCTATCATAGCGCCCCAGAAGAGCCGAGGCACTCGCCACCTTAAGGCTTGAGGATGCTGAGCCGCAAACTTTCCTCCCCCAGGAGTCTTGTGTTTTACTGTCCTTATCTGGTGGTACCGTTGAAGATCCCGCTACTGCATGCGTCTTCCTGGCAGCGGCGGTGATGACAGAGTCCGGTGGAGGATCCGATTTAAGGAATAGAGGATCCTCCGGAGCTGGACGGTACTTTTTTAGAATTCTCGCCGGCGCCGTTTTGGTGGTTGCTGGTGTGAGAAAGATATCCATTACCGGTTGTAGCAAACCGGGGACTAACGGCAATAAAGGGCGTGACACTGTGCGTTCATGAAGAGTTTCAAAAATTATGGATGAAGTGGTCTCCTGAACCAGCATAGGGATATTTAATTTTGTAGCTCCTCTACACAACACTTCTTGAAACGTAGAAATATCATCTACCGGAGATACCCGAGAGGGTGGCGTCTCCGAGAGTGTCGGTGAATAATCCCTTTTGGATGATCTGGAAGAAGGGGAGGTAGAAGGGGTCCTACGGCGCCTTCTCTCTGATCTGGTCGACTCTTCTGCGGGAGGGAGACCTGGATCGCCTTCTTGGTGCTCGAGAGTGACTTCGGGATTCCCTTTCTCGAGATCTTGGTCTGATCGGTGTCGCTGGGAATACCACGCCCCTTATTCTTGTTAGCGATGTTTTTATTGCGTCTGGCATAGCAGGGTCCTGAGGCATCTCCCTTACGGGACTTTGAGGTACAGCATTGTCCTCCTCCTGCGAACTTTCTCTTGCAGGTACTGGAGATTGATGCACAAGCTCTGGTGATTCTGATCTTGAACCTGAGCCCTCTGATCCTGAAGGCGAGATAGATATGAGACGCGGTGATTCAGGAGTCGTATATATCAGTCTATGAGGAGATTTCCGCCTTGAGACTGGTCGAATCGTGAGGCGAATATGTGACACCTCCTGCGTACCCTCAACAGAGGGCTGTCTCGACGGTGATAGGCCTATCACCGGAGATCTTTGACTCGAATCTTCGAGGCTCCGAGCTTCTTGTCTCGACGTCGAGATTATCTTCGACGGAGGCTTCATGTACCTCACCAAAGCTTTGGAGACCTGTGAGGACGGAGGCACCTGCCTCGACGTCGACTCCGACGGAGGCACCTGCCTCGACGTCGACTCCGACGGAGGCACCTGCCTCGACGTCGACTCCGACGGAGGCCTCTGCCTCGACGTCGACTCAGACGGAGGCTCCTGCCTCGACGTCGGCCCTGACGGAGGCGTTTGCCTCGACGTCACTCCTGACGGAGACTTCTGTCTCGACGTCGAATGCTCAGACGACGTCGAAAGCCTCTTCGCCGTCGAACGATGTTTCCTCGACGGCGATCTTGATCTTGACGGCGATCTTGGTCTCGACGTCGACTGTGGAGATCGTCTACGTACTTCTTGCGACGTCGAATGATGTCTCGCCGACCTCGACGTCGAACGATGTCTTTCTATCGACGAACGATATCTCTGTGCAGACGTCGATCGATCTTCTCTTGACGTCGACAGATGCTTTTTCGACGTTGAACTATGGCGCCGAGTCCTCGACGCCGAGCTCTTAGACGCCGTCGACGTCGAACGCATCCGCTTCGACGCTGAATCTAAAGTCGACGACGATTTTCTCTTTGCAGCATGACTTCCCCTTGACTCCTCACCTCTCAGCGACGATCCCGCCGCTGGAGTCTTAGACGCCGAGCCCGACGTCGATGGGGAGCAAACAGGGACCAACTGCTTCGACGTCGACCGTTCTGCTAGGCCATACAGCCTAATCCTCTCCCTCTCCTTCAAAGTCCTTTTGGAAAGGTCTTCACAATGATGGCAAGTTGCTGGAGAGTGAGAGTCCGGCAGACAGATAATACACACCTCATGTGTGTCTGAAGCCGCCTTCTTTTTTCCACAAGATGGACATGGAACAAATAAAGAAGGCATTTTTCTGACAAAATAGCAAAAAAGTCAGTCAGAAAAACACAGGATACAGACTTCCTCAAAGAGGTTCTAAGAAGAAGTCCAATAAATCTTAAAGTAGTAATAATTCTTGACTAAAGAGTCAAAAAAGAAGAGAGCTGAATTCCAGGGTCCTGACTGAAGGAGCCGGAAAGAACAACTGACCTAACTGTCACCCCTGAGGCATGATGGGATATGGAAGTCAGGGCTGCCTTAAAGGCACGGTGCCAGTTTTTACCTGTACAGGGCTTTTTAATCTCTATGGTATTATATTGCAATGCAGCCTGCAGGCTGGCAATGTGTTGTACATCTGTGTTTTTCCACAGTTTGTTCTCTTTATTTTTTGCTTTCTCATGAGTGTTTACCTCATTTAAAAAAAAAAAAAAGAGATTTAGGTGTATTGTTATACCTTTATATATATATATATATATATATATATATATATATATATATATATATATATATATGTGTTATTGGATGTGTATATTTACATTGCCTAGCCTTTTATGGGAGCTGCATTTGCTTGGAAAAAATGATATATGTTTATACATATACAGAGCTGTATATATGTATGCTTTTTACATATATAATTTTATTATTTCCGGGGTCCCCGCACATGGGCGGGAATATTCAGTGCTTATGACTATTGATGAGGATCCCCTGGAAGAGAAACAGCCTGCCTCCGGAGAAGGAACGTCCGAAGACG
Source organism: Triturus cristatus (assembly GCF_964204655.1). NCBI lineage: Eukaryota > Metazoa > Chordata > Amphibia > Caudata > Salamandridae > Triturus > Triturus cristatus. Next base: position 179,684,846 of record NC_140595.1, read on the forward strand.
AATCCGTGGTACGACCCCTGCACGGAGCCGTAGAGTCCGCTGCTTGAGGTAGGACGTCGGCACAAGCCGGAGTCACCGGAAAAGGTACCTCCAAGTCACCCCGCACCGGGGACCGGAGTAGAGCTGGAGCTCCACCGGCCCCAGGGCGGCGCCGGAGTAACACCGAGCCGACCCCGCCGAAGCAGCCACCTGCGTGGGGGGGGGAACGAGACGGGCTTTGGGAGTGGCACGAAGCCTTCCCCCAGCCGCGGCCCAGAATGAGGCGAAGATCGCTCGGCTACCCATGTGGCGGCGGCGGGGACGATTCAACCTCCTACTCTCCCTCCGACGGGGAGAGACGAGAGGGGCCAGGAGAGGGACGAGGGGTCCTTCCCTGGCCTAGACTCGGTGCGGGACGAGGAGGGACCACTGACCCCTGTCCAGCTGCTGCCGGCGCCGAAGCGGCATCACCTCGCCTTAGACAGGAACACCATGTTAAAGAACAGAGAGGGGCTTGGGGATGCGACCTGAGCACCGGCGACCTCCCGCAACACCACAGGGACCCCCTCGGGAGTTTGCAGCGAGGCAGAGACGCCGTGGCCTGAAGGAGGTGCCCCAGAGGAGCCACACCCCAACAGTACCACATCCTCCAAGCCTGGATCCGAACCAGTCGGCACCAGGGCCAGAGCCACCGGCGGCGCTGCAGAGGGCCCTGCGCAGAGTGAGGGTTCCGACGACGCCCCAGGAGGGGAAGGAAGAGGAGACGCCAGCGAGGCCTGCAAAGCCGCCGCGTATGTCTCCATCTGATAGACTACTAGCCGCTGATTACTTCACGTAGAAATATCCCCAAGCGTGAGACTGGATCCAGAAACTTTTTTGCCACAGCATCCCTGCGCGACGGGGCGACTTTATGCGACTCCGCCCAGGCGTCGTCCGCGTACGTATTGTCAGCGAGGTCACATAAGACCCGCCCCGGCGCACCTACGTTAGTTTTTTCCTTTTCCGCGTGCAACGCGGATCCGATCCTTGCTACGGGCCTGCTAGGGCCCCTTTTCTCTTCCATTTCTTTTGGTGGAACACTGTGCTAATGCCTTCGGGCTTTAAGACTTGCACGTCTTGTGGGCATCTTATGTCGGCGACGGACCCTCACCTCATTTGTATGTGGTGTTTGGGGGGGGGGGGGGGGGATAACGGCACCACAGATTGTATGGGGTGCAAACAGTTGAAGCCTTTGTCGCAGCGGGAGCGCCGGATGGAACTTCTCTCAGTGCGTCTCTCCAGGTAGACGTCCTCCCCTCCGTCTGCTTTGGCGGACGGTTTCAGATACGGCCGTGGTCGTCCTCGCCCTTCTCCGATGTCACGTGAGCATTGCTCCACGGTGGGTAAGTGTTGCAGTTTGTCCCCGGTGGCTGGATCCGGCCTACCGGGGGCGTGTACTCTCCGCGGGTGATGCTGCCCGCATGTTGTCCTTTCCACCGTTTCCCAGTCTTGGGGTGTCGAGTCCAAATGGAGACATACACGGCGGCTTTGCAGGCCTCGCTGGCGTCTCCTCCTCCTTCCCCTCCTGGTGCATCGGCGAATCCCTCGCTCTGCGCAGGGCCCTCTGCTGCGCTGCCGGTGGCTTCGGCACAGACTGGTTCGGATCCAGGCTTGGAGGATGTGGTACTGTTGGGGTGCGGCTCCTATGGAGCACCTCCTTCAGGCCACGGCGTCTCTGCCTCGCCGCAAACTCCCGCGGGGTCCCAGTGGTGTCACGGGAGGTCGCCGGGGTTCGGGTCGCATCCCCAAGCCCCTCTCGGTCCTTTAACAAGGTGGTCTTGTCTAAGGCCGAGGTGACGCTGCTACGGCGCTGGCAGCAGATGGACCATGCGGAGCGCAGGGGTCGGTGGTCCCTCCTCGTCCCGCTCCACGTCGAGGCCAGGGGAGGACCCCTCGTCCCTCTCCAGGGCTCTCTCATCCCTCCCCACAGGCGGCTGCCTCGGAGGTTAAATCGTCCCTGGCGCCGCCACATGGGTTGCCAAGCAATCTTCGCCTCATTCTGGGCAGCAGCTGGCGGAGGGCTTCGTGCCACTCCCAAAGCCCGTCTCGTTCCCCCACGCAGGTGGCTGCCTCGGCGGGGGTCAGGTCAGCGTCACTCAGGCGCTGCCCTGGGGACGGTGCGGCTCCAGCTCTACTCCGGTCTCCGCTTCAGTCCTCGGTGCGGGGTGACTTGGAGGTACCTTGTACAGTGACGCCGGCTGATGCAGATGTCCTACCTCAAGCAGCGGACAATACGGCTCCGCGCAGGGGTCGTACCGCGGATTGATTATGCTACTTACCAGTGTGCATCTGTTCTTGGCATGTAGGGCTGCTGACATTCATATCTGTGCATAGATCGCCGCCTAGTGTTGGGTCCGGATGATTGCACATTGTTGTCCTGGAAGAGTCTTCGAAGTATCACGAGATAGGTGGCTCCTCCCCTGGACTACAGTGCGCATGGGCATCCTCTCCATCCTTAGATTGTTTTTCGCCATTGTGGCAGTGATGGAGTAGATCCAGTAAGTGATGACCATGCTATACAGTAATTGAGAGCTGCAGCTGCTACAGGCGCCGGGGAGGGGGGAGGAGGGTGGGCGATATGAATGTCAGCAGCCCTACATGCCAAGATCAGATGCATACTGGTAAGTAGCATATTCAGTTCAAGGCATGTGGGCTGCTGAATTCATATCTGTGCATAGAATACACAGCAGTACCTCCTATTAGCGGCGGCTACCAGTGCCAGCTGCAGCAGTCTGAAAAAGAGTTTTGAGAACAGCCTGTCCTACAGCTGCTTGCTGTCGAGTGTACATCTACGCAGTAGTGTTTGGTAAATGTATGTATAGTGGACTATGTGGCTGCTCTACAAATTTCGTGTAAAGGGATGTTTCCTAGGAAAGCCATGGATGCCCCTAACTTTCTTGTTGAGTGGGCTCGTGGGGGAACCGTTAATGTGCGTTTAGCTTTGTGATAGCAAATCTGAATGCATTTAACGATCCATCTGGCTATTCCTGCTTTGGAAATTGCGTTGCCTTTGTGTTGTGGAGAGAAGGCAACGAAGAGTTGTTTAGTTTTTCTAAAATTCTTTGTCCTGTCAATATAGTACATGAGAGCTCGCTTTACATCTAGTGTATGGAGCATTCTTTCCGCGACATTTTGCGGATTTTGGAAGAAAACTGGCAGTTCGATGGTTTGATTAATGTGAAACTGTGATATGACTTTGGGCATGAACTTGGGGTTGGTGCGTAGGACAACCCTGTTTGCGTGGACCTGAATGAATGGCTCCTGAATGATTAGTGCCTGGAGTTCACTAACTCTCCTTAAGGAAGTGATGGCCACCAGAAAAGCCACTTTCCAGGTGAGGTATTGAATCTCACATGAATGGAGAGGTTCAAAGGGCAGACCCATCAGTCTGGTGAAGACCAAGTTGAGGTTCCACACCGGTGCTGGTGGGTGTCTTGGGGGTATTACTCGTTTAAGACCTTCCAAGAAGGCTTTGATGGCAGGCACTCTGAATAAAGAGAGGTGCTGCCTGTTTTGGAGATAGGCTGCTATTGCTGTTAAATGGATACGTATTGAGGTGTATGCCAGATTGCATCTGTATAGGTGTAAGAGATAGCAGATTATGTTCTGAATGGATGCGTCTAGCGGGTTAATGTCATTGTTGTTTTTAATAAATGACAAACCTCTTCCATTTAGCTGCATAGCAAGCTCTGGTAGTGGGTCTCCTGGCCTCCTTGATGATCTCCATACAGTCAGGTGGCAGGTTTAGGTAGCCAAACTCTAGGACTTCAGGAGCCAGATTGCCAGGTTCAGCTGTTGCGGATCTGGGTGCTGAATTTCGCCATGGTTCTGCGTCAAAAGTGCGGGTTTGATCCGCAGCCTTTGATGCGGCACCACGGAAAGTTCCAGAAAGGTGGTGTACCATGGCTGGCGTGCCCACGTTGGAGCAACCAGGATGAGTGTTAGTGAGTGCTGTCGCAGTTTGCGTGCCACCAGCAGTATTAACGGCGCTGGGGGAAAAGCGTGCGCAAATCTGCCGGACCAGTTCATCCATATCGCATTGCCCTGCGACTGTGGATGTGGGAACCTGGCGGCAAAGCTTTGGCATTTTGCGTTTTTGTTTGTGGCGAATAGGTCTATTTCTGGATGACCCCAGTGCTGGAAGTACGGTTGGAGTACTGATGGGTGTAGCTCCCACTCGTGCATCTGGTGGCTGTGTCTGCTGAGCAGATCCGCCATCTGGTTGTCCTTGCCGGGGAGGTGTTCCGCCATGAGGAATATGTTCCTTTGAATGGCCCACTTCCACATGCTCCGAGCCAGATGAGACAACTGTGGAGAGTGTGATCCTCCCTGCTTCTGTATGTAGTACATGGCAGTCATGTTGTCCGTCCGGATCAACACGACTTTGTTGCACAGGTGTACTTTGAATGCCTTCATGGCTAGGAAGATTGCCATCAGTTCCAGAAGGTTGATGTGCATCTTCTTTTGTTGTGTTGTCCATAGTCCCTGCACTGTGTAATTGAGTACATGAGCTCCCCATCCCTGGAGAGACGCGTCCGCTGTCAGTGTGATTTGTGGAACAGGCTCTTGGAACGGTCGGCCCTTGCAAAGGTTTTGTGGATTCCACCAATGCAGAGAGTTGTATGCCCGACCGCTCACCAACACTAGGTCTTTTAGTTGCCCGTGAGCCTGATTCCATTGACGTGCTAAGCACTCCTGAAGCGGGCGCATATGTAATCTTGCGTGTGGGACTATGAAAATGCAGAGGGCCATCATGCCTATCAACTGCATAAACACTCGCGCCGGAAGGGAGTGTTGAGGCTTGAATTTTGAGATCAGCAGTTGCATGCTGTTGATTCTCCCTAAAGTTGGCTGAGCTGTGGCAGCCAGAGTATTGATTGTCGCGCCTAAGTACTGTTGTACGTGCGCAGGTTGGAGACTTGATTTTGGGTAATTTAGTGAGAATCCTAGATCGTGAAGAAGGTGAATGGTGTGGGACATGTGGGTGGCGCATTGTTGTGCTGACTTGGCCTGAACTAGCCAGTCGTCCAGATAAGGGAAGACGTGAATGTTTTGCCTTCGCAGGTGCGCGGCCACTGTTGCCAGGCACTTGGTAAAGACCCTGGGTGCTGTTACTCCGAAGGGGAGAACTTTGAACTGATAGTGATTCCCTTGAATCGTGAATCTGAGGTATTTCCTGTGTGATGGGTGTATGGGTATGTGGAAGTATGCATCCTTTAGGTCTAGCGTAGCTAGGAAATCTCACTGACCGAGGAGTGGGAGAACCTGCTGGAGGGTGAGCATATGGAAATGCTCCGACAGAATATATAGGTTTAGGGGTCGCAGGTCTAGAATAGGTCTGAGCGAGCAGTCCTTTTTGGGGATTAAGAAGTACAGAGAGTACACCCCTGCGCCCTGCTGGTCGATGGGCACTACTTCTATTGCCCCTTTTGCGAGCATAGCGATCACTTCCTGCTGGAGTAAACCTAAGTGTTCGGCTGACATAGGACGGTGCTTTGGTGGTATGTTGGGTGGAGTGGAAGTTAGTTCTAGACAGTACCCGTGCTGGATGATGTCCCTGACCCACCTGTCCGTGGTGAGGTTCTTCCACGCGGACAGGAACAGCTGGAGTCGTCCTCCGACAGGTGTTATGTGGTCGGGGGGTAAGGAGAGGGTGTCACTGTTTGTTCTTTGGGGAGGACCTGGTGTTGCCATAGCCGCGTCCCCTGCCCTTGGTGCTGGAACCACGATATCCACCCCTGTTGTTTTTGTCATAGATGCTTTGTGTGCCACCTTTAGTATACTGTTGTTGTGACCCCTGACCCCTTGACGTTCCCCTATTTCCGGTGCGACGAAAGGAGCCACTACGAAATTGTTGCGTTTGTAGAGCCCCCATAGATTTCGCAGTGTCAGTGTCTTTCTTTATTTTTTCTAGGGTAGTGTCAACGTCTGGGCCAAATAAGAATTCTGTTTTAACTGGTAAGTTCAGGATATTGTTTTGGATCTCGGGTTTGAAGCCTGAGATGCGTAACCAGGCATGGCGTCGCAGCATGACACTTGTGTTTATTGCCCTGGCCGCTGTGTCAGCTGCGTCTAGGGCGCATTTTATGGATGCATTAGTGAGGAGTTGTGCTTCTCTAATGAGGAGTTCCGCTGACTCTTTATACTCCTCTGGTAGATGTTGGAGCAGTGACTCCAGCGTGCCGTAATGTGATCTGTCATAACGTGCCAGGAGTGCCTGTGTATTGGCAATGCGCAGGATATTCGCTGCTTGCCCTGCAATGCGTTTGCCCGATGTTTCAAGTACTTTTGACTCTTTGTCTGGGGGAGGAGCATCACCAGTCGTTTGCGAGTGGGCTCTTTTGCGAGCGTTGGCAACCACCATAGAGTCTAATGGCAACTGACCCCTAATGTATTTAGGGTCACCGGGTGCAGGCTTATATTTCTTTTCAATCCTGGGGTTTAACACTCGGGCTCTTGTGGTGTCCTTGAAAATGTCTTTGGCAGGTTTTAGAACCTCTTTTAGCATGGGCAGAGTTTTGACAGTTCTTTCTGAAGATGCGAAAGCGTCAAGCAGGAAGTCTTCCTCAATGGCGTCAGAATGTAGCTCCACCCCATGATGAGCAGCAGCCCGTTCGATGAGGGCATTAAATGCGGCCGTGTCCTCTGTAGGAGACGTTTTTACGTTGTAGAGTTGCGCATCTTGAGTATGTGGCGCGACACCTTGGTCTGTGGGGTCATCCCACGCCTGATCAGGGTCTTGTAGTGGTTCATCGGGATCTACGTCCCCGGGGTAGATGGTATCCTCCCCGCCATATTCCTGCATTGCGTCCGATTCGGAAGGGGTAGGAGAAAAGGACTGCGGATCTAAGTGGAGGGGTTGGAAGTCTTCTTGTAGCACTGGTTCCCGCTCCGCCGGCAGCTTGCGTTTAAGAGAAATTTTGTATGGCACCTCTTCCCTGACTGGCGTTATTTTGCGCTTGTGGAGCATTAACCTGCCAGTGTCGGCGTCGATAAATTGTGGCCCCGAAGAGTCTTGTTCTGTAAGGTCAGAGGTGGTGGACTGTGTGTGGAGGACACGTGTCCGAATTTGAAATAGTTTCGGTGCCGATGTCGGTGGCAGCCCAAATGTAATGTTGGTGGGCTCCGAGTGCACTCTACAGGGTGAGGTAGTGTCGGGACCCGAGATACAGTGGAGGGCTTCCCGGTCACGGATGCGTTGTAGAGATGCAGAGACCTGCTGCACAGCAAACTCAGATGGTGGTTTGGTGGGCACCTTGGTAGTAGACGTCGAGGCCGGCCCCGACTTTTTTGTCGGAGGGTGTCACTGGCTTGAAGGGATGCATCGATAGTCGACGTAGTCGAGGACTTCTTCGGCATCGGTGCTTTAGGAGTCGACGTAGCCGGGGCGGCCATCTTGACGGCGGAGGTTACGGCCTTCGGTGTCGGCGCCGAAGGTCTCGGTGCCTTGTGGTGCCCGAGGGCGCGCTTCTTCTGTGTGTCGACCGCATCTGCTGCGGTGAGCTCGGCGCCGAAGTCTCTTTGTACGCGGTCGGAGCCGACGACTTTTTTCGGCGCCGGGGCAGTGGTTGTTCCGACGCCTTCGATCCGACCACCACCAGTTTAACTTTTGATTTTAAAGGGACTGGAGCGATGGATGTTTTTGGGTTTAACAACCCGGTCGTCTTCGGTAATAGTGGCTCTTGCAGAGTGTTCGAGGCCGGACCGGAAGGTGGGGCCGAGGAACCATGTATTAGATCTTGGGTAAGGCCCGAAGGCGATCCCTCGACCGCAGCCCGATGACGACGTACAGTTTCGGCCTCCGTCTCTACGGATTGGCCTAGCTCTTCGGGAGAGCTGTCTTCTTCGGCCCCGTAGGCTTCGTCGAAGTCTCCTACCTCGTCGACTGTTTCTTCACGTCGAAAGATCACTTCATCCACGTCGTCCGATTGGGAAACATGTTCTGAAGCGGGGCTAGAGACTACTTCTTCCACGCTCTCGGCGTCCTCGGTGCTGAATATATTGGTGGGTGCGGGCGCTGCTTGCTGCGCCTCGAGCCTCGCTGCCCGTAGGTTCCGCAGAGTCTTCTTGGATCGGAACCGTGCACAGGCAATGCATTTCGATTCGTCGTGATCCGGCGAGAGACATTTTTTACAGACTGGGTGGACGTCGATATGAGGGTACTTCGCGTGGCATAACGGACACCTCTTGAACAGAGTCCTCGATTCCATCGTCGATGGAGCTTCGAAGTTTTTGACCAAATCGGTACGAAAGTCGGAAGAGGGTGTGGAGCACTAAAGCTAGTAGTCGACACGAACGGTAACTGTACCGACGAAAACTATAGGCCTTTTGGCCTAAAACTAAGTATTCCTAAGTTGAGCTAAGATAGTTACATCCGAACCCAATGGCGGAAAAAAACAATCTAAGGATGGAGAGGATGCCCATGCGCACTGTAGTCCAGGGGAGGAGTCACCTATCTCAGGATACTTCGAAGACTCTTCCAGGACAACAATGTGCAATCATCCGGACCCAACACTAGGCGGCTATCTATGCACAGATATGAATTCAGCAGCCCACATGCCTCGAACTAGGACACTCCTTCTCTGGAGGCAGGCTGTATATTGGTGTCAGCCCCCCAGGAGACTGGTTGCCGTGTGGTGTCTTTTTAACCGGCGTCGAAGGGCGGCTCCCCGCCCTTCCTGGGGCAGAGGTGTTAGTCGTAAGAGTAGCAGGTCCCTCATTCTTCGGCTCCTTCTGACTTCCAGGTCTGGCCCTTGCCTGCCCCGCTTGGCCTCGGGGACGGCCGCCTTAGTTTGCAGCAATCACCCACAGAAGAGCTGCTTTCTCCACCACGGGGCCCTACGGAGGCAGGTGAGGTCTTCGCTCACGCGGTGTCCACGGCTGTGGGCATTCTGCGCATGGGTGACCCGGTGGCTCACTTTCCGACCATCTATTGGAGGTCCTCCGCCAGGGCTCTGGTGGGAGGAATATCTTACTTCCCTTTGAAGGTTCGCTCCTTTTTTCCTTGACGGGGGCTTGGAGGCGTCCTGCCACAAGGAACCTGGTGCCTCAGCATCTTCTGAACCGGCACCTCCCGGCGCCGCATGACCCGGCGTGTTTTTCACTTCACCCCTCAGCCGCCAGCCCCCTTTTGCGGACTGTTTTTCCCTCCCTGCCGCCAGTGTTGACTCTGCCGTCCCGAGAGACCCGCTGGCTGGACTCTTGGGGACGCAACATATTCGCCTCGACCAGCGCGGCACTGCGGGCCCTTAATACCTTGTGTGTGCTGGCTAGGGCGGCCTCCTATTTGTGGGACTCAGCTGAGTCTCTGGGATCTGCAGCGTCCCAGGAGTCTGGCGTGGTGGACTTATGGCATCATGCATTGGATGGCCGGGAGCTTGCGGCTTTTATTCTCCGCTCTGGACATCTCAGAGGTGCTGGGCCAGGCCATGGCTTCCTCAGTCGCTCTCCGTCGCCATGCTTGGCTTCGGGACGGAGTATTCCCTGAGAATATTCGGGAGCGACTCATCGACCTTCCGTTTGATGGCAGCCTGTTCCATGCCCCTGCTGACACCGCCATCCAAAGGCTCGTGGCAGGGCTCAGTCGTCGTCCTCCGCCTTCTCCTCCTCCTCCGTGACTTTTGAGTTGGGTTGATTCTGGGCCTTCTTAAGCTGGCTGTTCTGGCTGTGCAGTGAGTTTTCTGCCAGTTTACTTCCTTCCTTGTCCTCCCTCCCCTCCCTTCCGTTCCTAATGTCCATGTATGCTTGAAGAAGGCATAGGTAGCCGAACTGTAGAATCACAGGCGCCAGATTGCTAGGTTGAGTTGTTTGGTGTCTGGATGCATGCTTCGTCCCTGGATTTTTGTTAGTGCGTACACAGACTGGGGAGCTTATCATGAGGACTGACAGACATTTGGAGTAGAGTTTAGTACCAGACTGCCTGGCCCAGGTGAGAGCTGCAAGGATACATGTCTGGGACGTAGTGAGGAGATGGGGTTTATTTATATGGTGTGGTTGTGTGACCTCACCGTATAGTTTACAAACCAATCCCTTTAGGACCAGTACATTTTCTTTGTTAAAACATTAGCTCAACACTGCGTAGTTGCGGCTCCAAGCAGTCGGGCATACCAAAAACAACAAGTGGAAAGTATTTAAAAGCACTAAAATAAATTAATACACAAGATACAAAAGAAATTTCACACCAATTTATAAAAATAGTTTTGATTTTTACATAATTTGACATCAAAAGCAAAAAAAAAATACAAAGAGATCGAGATACACAATTTACAAGGCATAGTAATTAGGCACTTTTTACTTAATAAACAAGCATTGGCAAATTCAATGAATCTGACAAATTCTTTCAAGAAAAACTTGGATAAGTATCAATGTAGTTACTTTAGACTACCAATTCAGACAGGGAGCCAGTCCGGGAGACGAGCAAGGTCCACAGAAACAGTTATCTCGTCCAGAAAAGCAGCCTTAAGTCAATTTCCCGCGTCAGTGGTTCCTTGGCATGGACTTTTATGGAGTGGCACTGATGCAAGGGATACAGGATTCTGCAGATGCTCAAGAATGTCGAAGATGTTGTGCAGTCGACAAAGGTCTTCCTGGGGCTACTCCTCAGTCTACAAGCTTTGTGACACGATCCTGGCCACAGGGGATGACATCTCTAAGTCCCCCTGAGCTTGCCAGAAGTCCAGTCACCACTGATCTACTGTAGGAAGCTGCTCTTTATATAGAGGACCAAAAATAGGTACACCGAGTATCGATTCCAGGCAAACCCCAATTTACAGAGGCAAAAATTACACCCAAATGCTAAATTGTGTGGTAGTGTGAGCAACCAGTTATGCAAATTAGAGGGTAGTGCTAAACATTTATTGCACATACCAAGGCAGTAAATGAGACATTCCAAGAAATCAGACACCAATATATAAAAACAACATACTTTCATATGAATTTAGATACCAGATTGCAATCATGTAATTATTTTTTGAGTTGTGAATTTTTACAGTTTCTAAAGTAAACAGTTCAAAAGTTTTGGGAGAGGTAATGTTAATCCATGGGGGAAAATGTACTGCATTCGGGCACTTAACAGCAAATCACAGAACTGTTCTCCAGGACTTGAGGTGAGCACGGGTTAGATCCAAGGCCACACCAACAGGTCATCTCGGGGTGGCTCTGAAGCATCCAGGTGCAGGGGTGTGTCACGGCGACGGGTGTCCCATTCACTTCAAAGAAGAACAGTCCAGTTGCTAAGAGGCAGCAATTTGGGACTCCTGGCCAATCCAGGGGAACCCACACGAGGGCTCAATCCTTGAGATGCTCGGGTACTGGGGACAACATTGGTCCACTTCTCAGGCTGTGGGGCTCGGTGCAGTGGTGTCTTCTGGTGTCTGGATTCTGTACTGGAGTAGGTGGCTAGGAATAATGCATCCAACTGCAGGGGCCAGTCTTCGACCTCATGGTCACAGGTTCAAATCCCAGCAAGTACACTCAACCTTTCATCCATCTGAGGTTGATAAAAGGAGTACCATTGAGTTGGGTAACAAACATCTGTTATTCAGGGCCAAGATACCCAGTTAGGGGTAACCGTGCAATTTACAAATACAAATATTAGGTTATGTCTCTGTTGGTTGGAGGGGGCATGTAGAAAGTCTGAAGGAGGGGACTGGAAGTCCAATCTTGGCAAACCCAAGGGTGGGTTTAGTGCTTGTGGGTCTAGGGACTCCTGTGGCACCATCTCCTTCCTTGGAATTGGGCTCAAGTGCGCAGGTTCCTAAGGTGCTTTGAGGAGTCGGCTGGGGGCAGTCGCACTGTTTTTGGTGCTGCTGCAGTGGGGCAAACAGGACTGCTGGGGCGCCCTCGATGTGGGTCTCACTGTCTGTACCTGGAGCCCCTCGACATGCAGGTTTGTCTTCCTCAGTGTTTGTCTCAAGACTGGACATAAGCCTTGACTGCTGCAAGCGGACCGGAACCCAGATATTGGTGTTGTGCAGCTCCGGTCGGTCCTGGCGGCCCTACACTTGGAGGGAAGACTAATCTGACCTGTAGGAGCACTGCTGCCTTTTCCTGGGCAGCTGCTGCGACTGGTCCCGGTGAGCAGAAGGTTGGTAAACCGGGTCTAGCTTTAGTGCCTGCAGCTGAAGGGGAGTAGCTCCTCTACTCTATGGGAGTTCCTTTGACAACTGGCAAATTAACTAGCAACACTGTTTCTGGAGGTCTACACAGAGTCATGTGCAGGAGGCAGAAAGGCAGGGTTGGTGTCAAGTCAGATAAGCTCTTAGGGTTAGCAGTCTTTGTCCAATTTTGACCCTTCAAAATCCAAAGTCCTGGTATCAGAGGGGTGCAACCCTTGCGATTATCTGGTGGGGGGGGGGGGGGGGGGGGAGGAGGGTGGGAACACCTTTGGTCCACTTCTCCACGGGATGTGGGGCTCGGTACAGTGGTATTTTTTGGTGTCTGGTTTCTGTGCTGTAGTGTATCGCGGTTGGAGAGGGCCTGCAGAAAGGCTGCAGGCAGTAACTGAAAGACAAATCTTGGAAAACCCAAGGGTGGGTTTGGCCACTTTTGATCTGTCAAAATTTGAGTTCATGGTATCAGGGGTTCCCCTAACTATTCAATTTAGGTGTGTTAAGAGGACGAAGGGGTAGTAGCCAATGGGCTACCTACCCCTGGGTCACTACACCCATAGATAAACACTTGCTTTGGGGAGTGGGCATCACCATGACCAAGAGTTCCGAATTCCACCAAAAACAGTGGAATTTATAAAGTTATATTCAACTCAAGCTGGTCACCCTAGGGGTGAGTCCAGCCCGGCAGTGCAGCACCACCTGCCAGAGTGCCAGATGGGCACAGAGAAGGGGGTACCATTCGCTTGTCTGGGGAAGCCTTGGGTTACATATAAAAGGGTGCAGTGTGGGTTAGCTTGGAACTTGTTTGACCAGTGCCTAATACATTCCTTAAGATGGCTTCCTTGTTCACTTGTACAGTGTGAGAAAGTGGCCTCTTTCTGCATGGTTGCCCCCACTTTTTGCTGAAATGCTGAAAGTACTTTGAGTGTGCCTTAGACTCCTGCCAATAAGGTACCCAGGGCCTATGTTCTTTCCCTAAACCTGCATTAAAGACCAAACCCAATTGGCACTCTGGCCACAAGTCAGGTCCTGGTAAATGGTACCACAGGTACCCAGGACACTGACCAGGGAAGGCCTCTAAGGGCTGCAGCTCTTATTGTGCCACCCTTAGAGGCACTGTACCTACACAGACACACAAACTTTTGCATGTTGCGTGTTTTGGTGCAGAACAAAGTGAAGTGTAGACATGGCACACATACCTGTGTGCCATGCCTACAAACAACTGCCCTTGCATATAATTAGCCACCCCTCTAGGTGGGTCCACTATACCAGTGGTGAGGGTACAGGTGCATGAGCCCTGTACCCCTACAGTGGTTAAGACATTGTCCAGGCTGTTTCTGGACCCTTGGGTCGAGAGCCTGCTGCTCTCGTGGGCCTGAAACAATGCACACCCTGGAACGAGGTGCCAAGACTCCTCCCTAAGGATGGGCAAGGTCCACGAAGGGGAGGCTTCAAAGGCCTGCCACCTTTGTGAGCTTCCCCAGGCCACTTGCTGCTTTCAGCAACTGATACCCACTGGTTCTGACCCCCAAGTTGGGTGGGAGAACCAGCGAGAAAAACTAGTGAAGAATAGAGGAGTGCCCACCTCTGCCAACCCCACCCCTCAGGTGGGGGGAGGCAAGGTGAAGCACAACTCCCAGTCCCCGCCATCTTCCAGATTTTGTGTGGGGGGGGGGGGGGGGATGCTCAGCCAACCAGGTAGAGGCTTATGACCCCCTCCCACTGGAAGGTGGCATAATAGGGGGTGTACCCCCCTCCCCCCCCCCCCCCCCCCCCCAGGGAAGGGACCCAATGGTCCCAACCTTTTAAACTACCTGTAACACCCTTACATCTAGTATTTAGGGACACCCCTGAACCTTGCTTCCTTAGACAAGAACCCGCAAGAAGAAAAGAAGGACCGAACAGCCGTGCTGAAGCTAACAAGGAGGAGGCCCACTGACTTGGCACCAACCCTACCGGCATGTCCCCACCTCGAACCTGCTCCAGCGAACTCCCGGTGTGTCCTGAAACCTGCAACCTCGAAAAACCCGGCAGACCTGCCTGCCTTCAATCCCAAAGACGGTCTCCCATGAACACCGGATTTGTTCAAACAGACTCCAGTTGCGCAAGAAACTGCGGGTCTGCACCACTCTGCACCAGACTCCCACAGCCCGCGTTAGAGTGGCCCAACACTAAGAGGAGGTCCCCCCCGGAGATCCTGACCTGAGATCTAGCGACCCATTACATGCCTCAAGCCTACGACTGCAGCCTCAAACCAGAAAGTCCACCCAACTGCGACCAGGAGCTGGTAAGAAGATCAGACCCTAAAAGGCACCCCTGCACCCAACGCTCTAAGACCTTGGGTGGACCAACTGACAGTGCACCAACCCCCAGCATTCCAATTTACCTCTGCAAATGGTGGTCACACCCAGAAAACCTTCATCCCTGACCCTGCAGTGCTTTTGCAAACCGTAGACTCCCCATTGATAGCTACAGGGCACCAGACGCAAAACAGCACTTTGCACCTAGCCGCCCTAGTGCCGCTGAGGGTGCACCTTTAGTGCTGGCTTGAACCCCCATTTGCCCTGAGCTTACGTTCAAGAGCTTTGCTCCCACAACCCAGTGGCCTGCTTGTCAGCAGCCACCAACCGGAGGCCCCATATCCCCATTGCTTAACGTTGGGCCTAAGCACTCTGCACCTGGCCTCCCTAGTGCCGCTGAGGGTGTAACAAGAGTGCATCCTTGACCCTGGGGGACCCCTGAGATAACTCCCAGAATACCAACTACCACCACCAAATACATACCTTTGAACCGATAACACTATTTATGGACTCTTTCTGTGAAAAGTTCAGAGTCTGGAGTTAAAAAAAACGATGCAAACCTTTTAAACTAACTAAATATCAAAAACGCTTTTACTTAACTGTTCACAGGAAATGTCCCAGTGCAGTATCCAGGTATATTATACTGTGTGAGAAGAACAAGTTACTTCCCTTCGGTAACGCTTTTTCTGGTGGATACAGTATCTGCCTGTGGATTCCTCACCTTGTGAATATCCCCTGCGCCAGCATTCCACGGAACTTTTCTTTCCCAGCACTCCACGTCGACGTGGGCGACGTCACAATGCATCGGCTCTGCACGCGACTCCGTACGACGTCATCGGAGCCGTAAAAAGCACACGTCGGCGTGATGACGTCAGTTCCACCCATTTTTTCCGTGCCTTCGAGGCGAACAGGTGAACCAACGACAACTCCAAGTATACACAGTATATAGAATACCAATACATATACATAGCATACAAAACAAAAGAATGCCAATCAAACAAGCATTTCCTACAAATCTAACAGAAAGTATACAAACATTTCAAACAAGACCTATTCCATGGTATACAAAGGTGGACAACGGGGAGGCGGGTGGGTCAGTGAGGAATCCACAGGCAGATACTGTATCCACCAGAAAAAGCGTTACCGAAGGTAAGTAACTTGTTCTTCTGATGGATACATCTGCCAGTGGATTCCTCACCTTGTGAATAGATTCCCACAGCCGTCCCCACTCCCGGAGGAGGGTGTCCACCTTTCTATACCAGAAAGTCTTGCAACACAGAGCGCGCGAAGTGGCCCTACCTCCTCATCTCTGAGTCCAAGCAATAATGCTTTGCGAAGGTATGGAGGGAGGCCCAAGTCGCGGCTTTACAAATGTCTGCCACAGGAACACCCCGGGCCAAAGCAGATGTAGATGACTTAGCTCTAGTTGAATGAGCTCTAATGCCCTCAGGAGGGGTCTTACCAGCCAGGGCGTAGCAGATCTTGATGGCAAGGATAATCCATCTCGACAACGTGCGCTTGTGCACCGCTCTCCCTTTGGAATGTCCAACATAACCCACGAAGAGCTGATCGTCCAGACGAAAGTCTTTCGTTCTGTCCAAGTAAAAGCTGACAGCTCTTTGGGTCCAGGCGATGAAGCCTTTTCTCCTCTTTGGAAGGATGAGGAGGAGGATAGAAAACAGGGAAAGTAATGGACTGCCCCAAATGAAACGGAGTGACAACTTTTGGCAGGAAAGCAGCCCTGGTCCCGAGAACCATCCTTTCAGCATGCAAGGTTAAAAATGGGGGTTTAGAACTAAGAGCTTGAAGCTCACTCACCCTCCTTGCCGAGGTTATGGATACAAGAAAAACCACCTTAAAGGACAACAGCCTCAAAGGACAACTATGTAGAGGCTCAAACGGGCACCCCATCAGAAAGGTTAAAACAAGATTAAGGTCCCACTGAGGCATTACAAATGGAGTGGGAGGAAACATGTTTGTAAGGCCCTTGATAAACCTCAGAACAACCGGAGATTTAAAAAGTGAAGGTTGATCTGGAAGGCATAGAAAAGCCGATAAGGCCGAAAGAAAGCCCTTGACCGTGGCCACAGCACAGCCCTGCTGAGCCAGGGAAAGAGCAAACTGGAGCACATCAGAAAGATGGGCTTTTAAAGGGTCAATGGATCTCTCTCCACACCATTTTACAAACTTGTACCACCGGTAGGAGTAAATGGACTTGGTGGAGTGTCGCCTGGCCGATAAAATAACATCCACCACATCAGGCGGGAGAGAGAATGAACTCAGGTTGCCCCGTTCAATCTCCAGGCATGAAGGTGTAAGCTCTGGAGGTGGGGGTGTAGAACCTGCCCCTCCGACTGCGAGAGGAGGTCTGCCCTCAGAGGGAAACTGAGCGGAGGGCACGAGGAGAGGTGGAGAAGATCTGTATACCACACCCTTCTTGGCCAATCCGGGCCGATCAATATGACTTGGGCCCGGTCTTGGCGAATCTTCCTCAGAACCCGAGGAATCAAGGGTATGGGAGGTAACGCGTAAAGGAGCTGTAAGTCCCAACTCAACTGAAACTCGTCCCCCAACGCCCCCTGCATTGGATACTGGAGACTGCAGAATGACGGGCAGTGCGCGTTTTCGCGGGCGGCAAACGGGTCCACCCGAGGCGTCCCCCACGTCCGAAAGACTTAACGAACCACCTCCAGATGGAGCCTCCACTCGTGGTCGGCGGAGAACTGCCGACTGAGACTGTCCGCACGCACGTTCAGCACCCCGGCCAGATTTGGCATCAGACAAATCCGATGGTCCTGAACCCAGGACCATAGACGTAAGGCCTCTCTGCATAGACAAAGAGACCCCCACCCCTCCCTGCTTGTTGACATACCACATCGCGGTCGTGTTGTCTGTCAGGACTTGAATCGACTGACCGCAAAGGGAAGGGAGGAAGGCCTTGAGCGCCAAACGAATCGCCCGCAGTTCTAAAAGGTTGATGTGAAGCAACCTCTCCTCTGGAGACCAAAGTCCTTTGATCTCCAGATACCCCAGATGCGCACCCCACCCTAAGGTGGATGAATCCGTTATCACTGTGGCCACCGATGGAGGTAGATGGAAGGGCTTTCCTTGAGACAGATTGCCCTCCACGCTCCACCAAGACAGATCCGCTGCAGCTTCTCCGGAGAGCTTGATCGACTCCCCGAGATCCCCGTTGTGCTGATACCACTGCTTGCGGAGACACCACTGGAGCGCCCTCATGTGCCAGCGTGCGTGGTTGACCAACAGAATGCAGGAGGTAAACAGACCGAGCAGGCGAAGGACCTTCAGAACTGGAACAACCGCTCCACTGTGGAATAAAGGGACCATCTCCTGAATGTCGAGAATACTTTGAGGAGGAGGGAATGCTCGACACACAGTAGTGTCCAGTACTGCCCCTATGAACAGGTTGCGTTGAGAGGGCACCAGGTGAGATTTGGGCACATTGATTGAAAAACCCAAGTCGAATAACAGCTGAGATGTCACCTGCAGATGACGCTGCACTATCTCTGGGGACTCCGCCTTTCAGAAGCCAGTCGTCCAGGTAAGGGAAAACCGGGATCCCTGACCTCCTGAGATGAGCAGCCACCACTGCCATCACCTTTGTGAAGATTCGAGGTGCAGTAGTAAGACCAAACGGGATGACCGCAAATTGGTAGTGTTGCGACCCAACCGTAAAACGGAGATACTTCCTGTGCGACTTCAGGATCGGGACATGGAAGTACGCGTCCTGCAAGTCGAGCGACACCATCCAGTCTCCTTGCTGCAACGCTTGAAGAACCTGCGCAAGGGTCAGCATCTTGAATTTCTCCTGTCTCAGGTAAAAATTCAAGATTCTGAGGTCCAGAATTGGACGCAATCTGCCGTCCTTTTTGGGAATCAGAAAATACCGGGAGTAGCATCCCGGACCCCTTTCCTGCTCCGGAACCACCTCTATTGCACCCTTCTGAAGCAAGGCTAGAACTTCTTTCTGCAGGAGAAGCAGATGGTCTTCCGAGCAATAACCCTGGCAAGGAGGGTAAGGGGGAGGAAGCTCCCGAAAGGGAAGGGCGTACCCAGTCTCTACGAGGTTCAAAACCCAAAGGTCGGTTGTAACAGATTTCCAACCCTGTAGAAAGTAGGACACCCGACCCCCCAAAGGTCTTACATGCTCCGGGATGGGGGATCAAGGGCTGCTTCCCTGAAGCCTCATTTGGAGCAGAGGAGGAGGAAGAAGAGGGGTTGCGTCCAGAACCTCTCCGACCCCTTTGCTTCCCTCTATAGGACCTATAGAGGGGATTCTGCTGCTGTTGTTGCTGCTGCTGCTGGGGTTGTCGGAAGGAACGAAAGGATGATCTTCCGAATCCCCTAGCCTTTTGAAATGTTTAACCCCTAGCAGGAGCCTGCAGACCCAAGGACTTCGCCGTCAACCTACTGTCCTTAAAACGTTGAAGGGCAGAATCTGCCTTCTCCCCAAACAGCTTCTGTCCGTCAAAAGGCAGATCCACCAACGTGGCCTGAACATCCGCTGAGAAACCAGAGGAACGGAGCCAAGCCTGTCTCCTTGCGGCGATGGACGACCCCATAATTCTCGCCACCACGTCCGCCGTATCCAGCCCAGACTGGATCACCTGCCTGGCAGCTGCCTGAGTGTCCGCAACAACTTCCAAGAAGGAAGACTTATCCCCCCTCAAGCAACTTAGGGGCCAAAGATTTTATAGAGTCCATCAAGGCATGAACATAACGCCCCAGCAAGCATGTGGCATTAGATGACTTCAACGCCATACTTCCTGAGGAGAAGGTCTTCTTGGCCGCCTGATCAACTTTCTTTGACTCCCTATCAGCCGGAGACTGAGGGAAAGCACCCGAAGCATGTTTAGAACATGAAGCCTGCACCACTAGGCTCTCCGGAGAAGGATGTGTGGACAAAAAATCCGGGTCTCCTGGTGCAACTCTGTACCTCCTTGCCACCCGCAGGTGCTGAAAGAGGTTTCCTCCACACCTCCAACACTGGCTCCAAGATGGCCTCATTGAAAGGCAACAAAGGCTCCGAAGCAGACGTCGGAGAGTGTAACACCTCCGTAAGCAGGTTTGACTTGTACTCCACAGAGGGCAGCTGCAGATCCAACAACTCTGCGGCCTTCTTAATCACCACATGGTAGGGTGCCAATTCCTGTGGAGGAGAAGACCTTGCAGAAGCATGCTCCCACTCAGGGGTGGTACCCAAACCACTTGCTTCCTCTATTCCTTCAAACTCATCCGAAGAAGAGTCGACCTCACCTTCTTCCATCTCTGCCCGATATCTTCCTTCTTGCAACACCCTTTGGGCCTCCCACCTCGACTGGATCCGGGGAGCCGGCGTCGTCGACGTCGTACGCGGCGTCGGTGGAGCCAAAGGCACCGGAGTCAGAGGCGCCATAGGTGGAGTCGGCGGCGCCGGACGCGGCGCCGATGGAGTCGGCCTCGGCGTCGAAGAAGGCTCCGAAGACTGACGGTCCATCCGAGGTAGAGTCGGATCCCCAGCCGGCGCCGGAAACTGCCAAGAAGGCGCCATCGGCATAAAGGGCAGAAAAGGGGCCTGAGCGTAATGCTGCGGCACCTCCAGCGTAAATGCCATCGGACCCACGGGACCAGTTGGTGCTCCGGAAGGGAAGGACGCCCTATTAAAAATACCATACATGGCATTTAGAAATCCCGAGGGATCCGTACCTGGAGCCGGGAATTGGGGATAAGGGACCGTCCCTGTATCCCCTTATGGAGTCACCGGCGTCGGTTCCGCAGAATCATCCATCGGAGCCGCAGAGTCATCCGGCGCCGGAACAGCCTCCTCCTGTTCTTGCTCATCCAGAGGCACATCAGACTCCACTTGACCCGGAGTCGAAGCCTTGGACGGAGCCGGTGACAGTGTCGGGGAACGAGCTGGAGCCCGCTTCGGTGAAGGAGATTTCGGAGACTTAGCAGGAGAAGGAGACTGTGACAAGTCCTTGCTCCGACGTCGACGGGGCGAAGCCAACCTCGACCTCCTAGACTTCGAGGTCCGACGCAGAGAAGAATGCTTCCTCTTCTTGTGGTGTTTCTTCGACTTCGACGACCTCGAAGTCGATGACTCCCGCCTGGACTTCTTTTTTCTCCCTCTCTTCTCCTCACCGATTTTCTTCATGAAGAGCTTGGTCTTCCTCTCCTTCAGCGCTTTAGGATTCATGCTCCTACAGCAACCGCATTCTTCCATGTCATGATCAGAAGAAAGACACCATAAGCAGTCCTGATGCGGATCCGTCATGGACATCAGGCCTCCGCATTCCCTACAGGGCTTAAAGCCCGACTTCCTCGTCGAAGACATACTGAATTTAACACAGTAACACCGCTAAACTACAAAGTAGCTAGAGAGCACTGGAAAAAAAACGTTGCGCGTCAACGGCGCGGAAAAAAGGGAACTGACGTCATCACGCCGACGTGGGCTTCTTATGGCTCCGATGACGTCGTACGGAGCCGATGCATTGTGACGTCGCCCACGTCGACGTGGAGTGCTGGGAAAGAAAAGTTCAGTGGAATGCTGGCGCAGGGGATATTCACAAGGTGAGGAATCCACTGGCAGATGTATCCATCAGAAAAGTAATCTACTTTACATCCTATTGAAAAGTCAATTCAAAGTATATGTACAATATTTTCAAAGCATTGCATTACCAGTGATTCTACTGTAATCAAACCAAAGTTTATATACAGTTGCAATTCAAATTGTATTACAGCAAAGTATCAAATCACTTAACTGTGTACGGCTTGCTTGGGTCTAGGTGATAAAATAACAAAAGATCAAGTTACTTACCTTCGGTAACAATATAACTGTAAGAAACATTAGTAGTGAGATTCCTTACCTTAGAATTACCCCCAGGCGTCAGACTGGATCCGGAAAGTTTGTCAGCAGTACCCCTGCGCTTCGGAAGGTGGTGTCGGGCAGCTCCACATCCGTCGTTGGCATCGCGGTCGCCAGCTTAGACGCCACCCATGCGCGCTGACGTCAGTTCTGTACACAACTTTCCGGGCCAGAAAAAGCAGAGCCATGCAAGATGCTGACCACTGGTGCCTTGAAACTAGCGCCCTGAAAGGGATGACCTTCACCCTACAAATCAGTTTGCAGAACGGGGAGGATGGGTGGGGGGGTAAGGAATCTATCACTACTAATCTTTCTTACAGATATATCGTTACCGAAGGCAAGTAATTTGCGCATCTGAAAGTCACGTTAGTGTGAGAAAGTGCCATCTTTCTTGCATGGTATGCCCCCACTTTTTTGTTGAATTGCTGAATGTACTTTGACTGAGTGTGCCCTGGACTCCTGCCAATCAGGTGCCCAGGGCCTATGTTCCTTCCCTAAACACCTCAAACTCAAAATTGGCAAACCCTGGCCACATGTCAGCCCCTGGTAAATAGTACCCTAGGTACCCAGGGTCTAGTGACCAGGGAAGGCCTCTAAGGGCTGCAGCACTCATTGTACCACCATTAAAGCCCCTGTACCCTAACACACACATGCACATTGCCCTTGCTGGGTACAAGACAAAACAAAGTCAACATGGCACACATCCCTGTGTGCAATGCCAACCACCTACACTGCCCTGGCATACATCAGCCACCCCTCTAGCTGGGTGCCCTATGCCAGTGGTGTGGGCGCAGGAGCCCTGTGCCCCTACAGTACCCAGGTCCTTTCCTGGGCACTAAGTGCAGTGCTGCCATTTAAGAGTACATGGTGCTGAGAGCTCGTCAAACACGAACTCGCCAGCATCATAATGGCAACACTGAAGACGGAGAAGTTTGATATCAAACTTCTCAGCACATTACACCCACACTGATGCCAGTGTGGGATTTAATGTACCAAGCACCCCAGAGGGCATCTTAGAGATGCCCTCTGAAACCTAACCTACAATACACGTCTGGTCCGAGAGGCTGCCTAGGCTGCCACACAGCAGACATGTTGCTGGACCCCTGGGTAGGAGAGCCCCTGCTATCCTGGGCCTGCAACAATGCACATCCTGGGCGAGGTGCTAGATCTCCTCCCCCAGGATGGGCAGGGGGAAGCTTTAAAGGCATGCCGCCTCGGTCAGCTTCCCCAGGCCACTGCAACCCCCCCACTCTGGCAGGAAGCTTGGCCGGAAACCCCAAATAAGGACAGGGGATGTGCCAGCCTGCCAACCCTCAGGTGAGGGAGGCGAGGTAAAGCACATCTCCAGGCTCTCGCCATCTTGAAGATGGGAAGCCCTTTCACAATCGGGACTAGGCTACTGCCCCCCCTCCCACAGGAGAGAGGCAGGATAGGGGGTGTACCCACCTCAGGACAGGGACCCATTGGTCCCTGGCCTTCACCTACCTGTAACGCCCCTAAATCTAGTATTTAGGGGCACCCTGAACCTTCCTTCCCCAGATTCCAAAATACAAAGAAGAGCAAGAGGAAAGACCTGCCCTGCAGCTGCTAAGAGGAAGACACCAACTGCTTTGGCCCCAGCCCTACCGGCCTATCGACCCTCGAACCTGCTCCAACCTGGCATCTCTTGTGGCCAGCAACCTCACAAACCCCGGACGACCTGGCTACCTTTTGGCTCTTAGCACCTGGGACTCCCATGAGTAGAGGCTCTACTCAAAATCTGATTCTAATCCCTGGCATCAGCGCGGAACCGCGAACCCTTCACACTCTGCACCCGCCAAGCCTGGCCTGTGCCGGAGTGAACAAAGACGAGGACGGCCCCACGGTGTCTGTGACCCCGAGTCCGGCAACCAAGGACTTCCCTCGACGCTCCTGACGCCTGCAGCCTCAGAACCAGGTGCCCCCCCCAAACGCGATCAACAGAGGGTAAGATTTCCCAACACCAAAAGCCACCTTTTCCCCCCGCGGCCCCCTGTTGCCAACTCCGGGGTACCTACCTATCCTCCAACTTACCTCTCGAAGTGGTGGTGGCACCTGAAGACTCTTCGTCCCAGAGCTTGAAGTCTTTTTCTAAATCGGAGATTTCCCATTGAAATCAATTGAGCGCCCGAAGGCTCAAAAGCACCCTGCACCCAGCCGCCCGAGTGGACCTGGCAGTGTAACCTCCACAACTATCTACTTCCCCATTTGCCCTAAGCAAGTGACCAGGAGCCCAGCTTCCACAGCCGCGTGGCCTGCTAGTCAGCAGCCACCAACCAAGGCCCCCCTGCCTCCCATAGGATAACATTGGGCCTAACTCTTTGCACCCGGCTGCCCCTGTGCCGCTGAGGGTGCAACAACTGTACCTACCTGACCCTGGGACACCCCTGAGTCTATGCCCAGAACCTTAACTCTGCCAGTCGAGTACTTACCTTAAAGCAAATAACTAAATTTTCTCCATAGGGTAACATTGACTGGTTTGTCCTGAAATTTCTTCAAAGTGTGGTCTTTTCAAAACTTAAAATATTCACCACAAATCAGCCGAGTAACGAAAACGAAAATACTCACCTGCTATTAGGTGAGCTCCCAGTGCTGGATCTTGGTGCCCAGCCCTGAAAATATTCACAACCGTACTTACCAGTAACCCAATTTTCTTCCATAGGAAACCATTGACTTTTTTCTGTGAAATTACTTTTAAGTCTCAATTTCTGCAATCTTTAAATACTTTAAAAATCGTATAATATCTGAAAACGTAGTTACTTACCTGTTTTGGATAAAGGTCCCAGTATCGAGTCTAGGCACCCAGTACTGGATAACAAAAGTAACAAGAACATACTATCCCTGCAACTTGAATTTTCTTCCTTAGAGAATCATTGACTGTTTTCTATGAAATATTTTTTAAGTGTCAACTTTTAAAATAGCAAAATATTGTCTAAAAATCATCACAGTAATTAAGTCTACTTTTATCACTTGATTGAAAGTACTGACCCAGGACTGAATCTAGGATCCAGTCCTGGAATCCCAAAAGTAATCCTAAAAGTAATCAGTTGCAAATAACTTGAAACTTCCATTGAACTCAATGCATGATTGTGTTTAAAATTGTAATGCCTATTGCAACCACTTGTAACTTTCTACAAAAGTCAATTGCAGATTGCAAAAGTATTTATATAAAGCATCTCATTCTGAGAAAGTTTATTTTAATACCTATTGTTGGTTCTAAAATAAAACAAGCATATATTTTTTATATATAAACCATTGGCCTAGAGTGGAGTTATTGAGTGTGTGAGACCATTTGCTGACTGAGTGTGTACAACAAATGCTTTACACTGTCCTCTGATACTGCCTTACTGCTCGACCAAGCTACCACTTTAGAGAATAAGGTCATATCTAACCTTAGCCTCTGCCAAACCTCTGGGGACTGTGGACTCTGTACACCCTGTACCCATGTGGGAACAGTATACACAGAGCAACTTTCTCACACAGAAGAAAATAACTTCTTTGCCGCTTACTCCATTTTTTTAGAATCCCTATCACCGGTTGTGGTAGGGAATGAACTAGAAGATTGCTTCGAACAAGAAGCCTGGACCACCAAGCTTTCCGGTGACGGATGAGAAGACAGAAAAGCCAGATCCCCAGGAGCAGGCCTGTACCTTCTTGAAATGGATCGGGAAACTGCAGGAGCAGACAAGGGCTTCTGCCAGACTCACAAAATAGGCTCCGTTAAAGCCTCATTAAAGGGTAGAAGAGGTTCAGAAGGTGTATTAAGAAACCTCAGTCAGGATATTAGATTTTACCTCTGCTGAAGGAAGCTGCAGATCATGCAACTCTGCAGCCTTCCTTATCACAAGATAAGGAGTAATGTCCTGCAATACTCCAGCATTTGGAGATGAAAGATCATACTCAAGAGAAGTATCCAATCCACTGGCTTCCTGTAAGCCTTCAAACTCGTCCACAGGCTCAATCTCTCCTTCCTCCTGCCCCTGTTCATATTCATATTCCTCCTCAAGAAGCCTCTGCGCCTCTCTACTAGAGCGCTGTTTCAGAATCAGCGGCGGCGTTAACTGTGGCGCCGGTGACGTCAATGGCGTCGATGGAGGTGATTCAGCTTCAAATCACGTAGTCAATAGAATCCGAGACGGCGCACACTCAACAGCAGAAGGAGTCTGAGGAATTGGAGTGGAAGACCTCAGTGCCGGAAAATGCCAAGCCGGAGTCGTCGGCAAGAATGGCACAAAGGGTGCTTGAGCATAGTGGTGAGGCACACCCAAGTTCAAGGCCAAAGAACCCACTGGGCCGAAGGCGCACCAGATGGAGTAGAGGCCTTAGCAAACATGCCAAACATCACATTAAAAAAATGCGTAGGGTCCGATCCAGGAACAGGAGGATATGGATTCATACCTTCCTGAACAGCAACCACCTGAGGCTGACTTGGAGCCTACAGAGATGGAGAAGATGGCGCCGCACAGGTGAAGCCACACGGACAGGAGATGACTCCCTCGGCATCGGAGACAAACCAGGAGCCGGAGAACCTTCAGGCAACGAAAGGCCCTTAAACGCCAGCGACCTCGGAGCCGGAGATTGAACCGGTGTCGCCCGTGGATATGGAGTTGGAAAAGGAGAAACAAATTCCTGCCTTCGAAGCCGCTTAAGCTGGAGAAGGCGACCTTAAAGCCCTGACCTTCAATGAACGTCGAGAGCCACGTCTCTTCTTCGACTTCTTGACTTCGAAGTTTGAGAAGACGACGACTGATTGTTTGACCCATCTTCTCCTTTTTGCCTCTGGCTTTATTAGTTTAGCCTCCTGTTCCTTAATGGCCTTCGGATTCATCTTCCTGCAGCTTCGGCACTCATCGACATCGTGACCCGAAGACAAGCATCGAAGGCAATCATCATGGGGGTCAGTGATCGACATGTGACCGCCACACTCCCTGCAGGGCGTAAATCCAGACTAGCCATTAGAAATCCTCAAGGAAACAAAGTTAACACCTTAGAAAATGGAGAGTCCCTAGAAAAACCGTTACGCGTCGACGGCGCAGAAAAAAGGGAACCGACGTCAGCATGCCGACGAGTTCCTCTTATGGCTCAGATGACGCCATACCGTGTCGCGAGCGGAGCCGTGCTATTATGACGTCCTCGTCGACGTTGGAGAGCTAAGAAAATTGGCAGAATGCTGGCGCAGGAAGTATTCAAAAGGTGCGGAATCCACAGGCTGAAGTATCCATCAGAAAACTTCCTACGTTAAGCCCAACTTGATGCCCAAGTCGAAAATAATATAACTCGCTCTAGTGTGCAATTTTTGCTAAGTTGCCACTTTGTTACCCAAAGTCTCTTGCACATGTTTGTTTATGGATGCACACAGGGTCTGTCCCCAAAACAGATTTCTGCCCTCCTGGGGAGATACACGAACTACTCCCAGGAGAGGACACAAAAGCCTGCATGGGGGAGAAATGTTACCTCTCCCCGACAGGAAACTGGTGTAGGCCCTAAAGGTAAACTTCAAGGGAAAATGGGTAACACTTGGGAAAGATACTGCTCTATTGTTTATGCAGGCAGTCCGGCACTGGGGACATACAGGGGAAACCAGTTGTCAAACCACTTTTTCAAGGGCATGTAGCCTTTCCCCGGTAGCCATACCTCTGGATTGGCTTAGGAAGTTCTAGAAGCGGAGAGAGGTGTCCTGCCATCTTGAGTGGGCAGTACAGAAAACTCTGGGATAGCCAGATGCCACACTTTGCAGGAAGTGGTCATCAGAATGTATGAAACCTAGAAACCCATTTGCTACTGATCGCATCCGACCCCGAGGGTATAAAGAGCATCGCCTGAACCCAGATCTCATTGGACTGGAGAAGACCGAAGAAAGGCTACCCTGCTTCACCATGGACCCTGCAAAGAGCTTGCACCGACGTGAACTGCACCTACCGAACCTGGTAGCTAGCAAAAGAGGGGGCTGTGCATGTTGCATCCTGCTTGTGGATTAGTTTTCTCCTGAGCTCAGCCTAAGTGGAACTCCAAGGTTCAGTTAGCTGTTGTCGTCCCATGCAGCACCATGTTGTTGATGGTCTGTCTTCACCTCTTTGGAACGCTCTGGCTCCTAGGATCAAAGTCCAGTACGTCGAAAACTTGTATTGCTGTTCGGCAGACTATTCTAACCTATTTTCGTCGATTCTTCTCTCCAAATCTCAGGAACTCCTGTATAGATTCAGAACCAACGGCAGAAAAAAAGATTCTAAAGATGGCGACCAAAGGTGGGTGCTTCCGGAGGAAGCAAGTCAACGTCACAGAAGGACACAAAATGGGGGTATGTCGACATCCACTAACATAACAAGCATTGAAAATGCAATAGGTCTTGCCTTTGATTAAGTTAAAGCCATTTGCTTTGCTAATGGTTTTGTATAGCAAAGCAAATGGCTTTAACTTATTGCATTTTCAATGCTTGTTCTACTTATGTGGTTGAGAAAAACACACCGACTTGGCTACGGAACGGCGGCGGGAAGCGACTGTTCGCGATCAGCTGTGTCACTGTTTCGTGGACTCAAAACGAAATAAAAGACACCTCGTGCCCGGTAATTTCCGTTTTGTGGTCAACAGCGCACTCGGCACTAGGATGCAGGTGTGAGGTGACACTCTTACCAGCTTTACTTGATGCTGGAGCTGTACCACTGTGCTTGTGTCACAAAGCATTCTATGGGGGCAACAAGGTGGATCAGCAACACAAAGTTTGTATTGTGAAGTGCCATAGTGGGTGGAGCCAGGGACCCGCCAGCTGTATAATGGCTCCACGGCTCCCTTTCATGAGCAGCGTTGGGATCTGAGGGATGTGGGCAATTGGCTGCCTCTAAGTGAGGCCGTGATCCAAAGCGCTTCTGATTGGTTGCCTCCTGTCGTTCCTCAAAGCCTGGGGAGCTGGGTGAGATGCAGATAATATGAACACAAGCTGTACTTGGATGAATCACCTGGCTTCTCCTAGCAGCAATAAGATCCAGCTTTGCAATGGTGTGTTGCCGATTATTTTTTGGGCTGCTTTCCTCAATTTTTACATCTGGGGCTGCATCCTCTTCTGCTTTTTACCCAATTTTAACCACTTTCATGAACTACATTTTTGGGAATACAATTGATAACGTTTACGTGCCCTAAAAGGCTAACTTGGGTCTGTTTTTCTTTTATAATCATTTTACGAGCTGAAAAAGCAGTTGCCGGTTTAAAAATACTTGGAGTTTTTCGCAATTACAGAGCAACATACATCTTCAAAGGCTTAACTTAAGATTTTATCTTTCTGGTTGATGCAATTAGACCGTTAAAGTGTCCAGAATTAATTCCAAAAAAAGACTTTGCCTAACACTGACACCGGCTTTGCTGGCGGTTTCACCTACTTTAATGTAAAGCACAATGAGGTCAGAAACCTAAAGTATAACTAACTTTACCTTGTGCAGTTTGGGGGATTTAAAGGTGAGCACGTTTTATTTTTGACCAAACACCCTACACGTGTTCTCAAGTTACATACAGAAAAGGCCCCCTTTACTGCTGTTAGTGTAGCAAAATACAGCATTGTTAGGGTTAATAGGGCCCACCAGGGCTCTGGTCCCCGGTGCCACTTCACCTATGGTATCTACCCCCGCCACTGCTTTCACTGCTCGCGTTTATTAGCGCTGACCCTTAACCGCCGAATAGTGAAACGCAGACGGTTTTTCAAAGTGAGCGAAACTATGACGAGTTCTCCAGTTGAAGTTCACCATATAGTTACTTTTTTCCTCCAAGCATACTCATTTCGGATAGTCCGAGAACCTGCAAAATATGACTTTTTGGGTTTGACGAGCCCATTCGAGGGTGTTTATTTAGTAAGTACTTCGGTTTCACTCTCTGGCCAGGCAAAAAAAAGTAATAGAAATTAACGTATTGCGTCGCCGCTCTGTGCACATTTCAGTGCAAAGCATATGTTCAAAGGCAAATGCCCTGGTACTGGGGCAACCTTTATAATTTAACTCTACCTCCTCCCTGATCACTGATTTTAAAAACAGCCAGGTGCTCACAAGCTTGCAACAGGTCAAAGAGAAGCAGTGTCCTGGTGACAGAAGCAAAATAGAACCTGCGTCCCGCAGAGTCCTGCTTGCTATCAAATATTATGGTCACAGATTCACAAATTGTAATGTCATTTGTGATATATATCTCATTTTGGGCAGAACAAAATAAAATGGATGACTTTAAGACCAGTAATAAGAAGACACCTCTGGTCCCCGGTTTCACCTACTTTAATGTTAAGAACAATTGATATTTCATCTCGGAAATTAGCCGTAATGTCTGTGTGTGGTTACCGCTGGTCCGTGAACTCTGGCGACGTCGTTTGCGAAATGCAGAATAACGCTGTTTTTCTGGTTGTTTTTCGAGGGGGCGTGGTGCCTGCGAGACACGTTCTTGCTACTTTCAAAACGCCATCCTTGCCTTAAAGTGCTGGGAAGCCTGTGTGCTCGGCTGTGAGGCACTTTCAGTTTGTGTTGAGAGAAGAGGGACAGCGACAGATCTGGAAGGTAGGGGGCGCGAAAAAGACAGGGACAGCGAGGAACAATGATGGAAGAGGTGGCGACGCAAGAAATGGAGCGGGCACTAAGAGGGGAGAGGGCGCAAGGTAGACTGGGGCCGCAGGTAAGAGATAGGAAATGAGGGAAGGCTCGTGAGAGAACGCGGTACATTGATTGAAGAGGTGGTGACGTGAGAGAGGGAGCGGGCACGAAGAGGGGAGAGGGCGTGAGATAGACGGGGACTGCAGGTTAGAGATAGGAAATGAGGGAAGGCTCGTGAGAGAGAGCAGGGTCGTAAGAGAGACCGAGGCCTAGGAAAAGGAGGGGAGGCAGGTAGAGAACAAACACGTATTCAGAATAAAAAAGGTGCAGTGGATGAATTTATCGACTGAGCCACCAGACCTGGCCTAGTCTGATGGAGTCGTCAGAGTGCAGTTTGCTTGCCCAGAAGGCAAGTTACTGCCAAAAAAAGGGAACTTCTGAAACTGCTGTACCAGGCGACTGGTAGTCCCTGTTGCAACTAGACTGTCAAGCTCAAGAGAGAGATGTTGACACCTGTGGCCAGGTTCGCCGCACCATGCCAGTTAAGTGAGAAGTAGCCAGAGAAAGACCCCTAACCGTAGCATTATGTATCCCTTGCATTAGGGCGACTCAATGGAAGTCAAGGGCAAGGAACCACTAGAACTGGACTGAACAATGCTTTTCTTCTTGTGGCAATTGTTTGAGGACATTGCTGGTCCCGCCAGATGGCACCCTGATGGAGTTGCTCACCAAATGTAACTCAAACTAACCACATTCACACTTACAAAGCATTTTGAAAGAAAATCTTGGTGTCAAATGTATTACATTTGCCAATGCTTGTTCACGGTTAAGTAAAGTTCATATTTACTGTACCCTGGTAAATCTGCATTTCCTGAACCCTCTGGTGGATCTTTTAATTGTCTATTTTTATAAACTGTTGGATTTAAAGTGTCTCATGTATTTCTTCTTCAAATGTTTAGGTGCTGTTTAAATGTTTCTTGTTCCACTATGTAAGCCTGATGGATGAGAGTCACAATTACCCAGAGTTGAGTTAACAGTTAAACAAAATTTACTAGTTCTAAAGTAGATGGTATTACACGGTGAGGTTGCACAACCACACCATAATACATTCCATTTCCTCACAGCCAGTCATCGGGGCATCAAAGTGAAGCAGTCTCATTTAGAGGGAATAGAGGAGTGTGCCCTTCAGGAGAACTAACAGCAGTTGACCTAGCACTGATAGTTTTCAGCGTCATTGGTCTCAGAAAGTGAAGTAGCTGTGACTTTAAAGGCCTCAATAACTGCATCAATCTTGAAGCTGTTGCTAAACACACCTGAAGCACACGGCAGAAAAACAATCTAAGATGGATTTGCATTGAGAGGTGAGGAGTCACAGCACATCCCAAGACTCGAAGCCTCTTCGAAGAAAAACAAACTGAGCCCAACATCATATGGCAGGAGTATGCAGCGCATGTTAATCTACAGCCAAATATGCTAAAAACAAAACATTTTGGAAGTCAATTAAGAACAGACAGGGGGGCTCCAGATTGACATTAAAGGGTGCAGAAATATATAACAGACAGAAAGGTAGAGGTTATATATGGGTGTGGGCCATCACTTCCAGAGGTGGGACGAGGATGCCAAGATGCAAATGGTGCCACCTGTGGGCTAGTAGGAGCAATAGATACCGTCTGGCGAATTTAAAAAGGTGAGCAATCTGCAGTTCGAAGTATCCATCAGAAGTGTCATATGCTTAGGTGTCAAGCGAGCTCAACAGCACTGTCCACCAAGACGTGCCTCACACCACTTATAAGAACATACGTTAAAACCCTAAAGCATGAATATTCAATTGACTGGCCAATGAGGAATCCAACAGGATATTTTACTTCCATCATCTTAGCACAAATTTCAGACAATAGGCAACCATACCAACACCAAAAATAAGCAACTGGATACAGCTCTGAGGTGTTTCACCGAAAACTCAAACCTGAAAGTCACCCTACTGACCACAAACAGACGAACTAGACTCCAGTCTGCAAAAACGTTTGCCAAGTCATAGCACACATTACCGACAAGGACTGCAAACCCATACTAATAATTAAAAAAAACGGCATAATCCAAGTGCAAATTACCAACACATCCAAGAGACTGAGCAGTAAGGAGGACTAATTTACTCCTTAGAAAATTCACATGCCAAGGCTTTTATTTTAACAATCACTTGCTCCTGCTGAAAACCAGTTCCTTCAATTTTAAAACCCACCAATAAGACTGCACTATGTTCTTATGCAAATGCATCTTCACAAAAAGTTCTACAATTAATACCACAATAAATACTGCAGTAGGGAAATACTTTGTCCTGCTCACTAAAATAACTTACTGGTACGTCCTTTTTAAAGCTGACACCTGTAGGCCTCGTGATGGTGATCGTTTTTGCAGTGGTGGTAGTGGTTGAGATGGTGACAATCGTGCTGACTTGACCTGCAAGAGAAGCTTTGGCTGGAACTTGGGCTTGGGCCTGAGCCTGAGCAAGTGCAATACTTCCTGGAGTAGTGATGGAACCCTGCATCTTCACTGGAGGATCTCGAGACTGTTGACCATACTCTATATACTAAAGTGCAGAAAAAAAAGAGTTACTGAAACCCCAATCACTGAAACAGAGAAACAAAACAGTCCCATTAAATAAACTGTGCAAAGCGCAAAACAAAAAATCCATAAGTTCCCTAGAGAACAGTGTGGGCAACTAACGTTTCGGACACCACTTTTTCCCCCCACCCACACAAGTTGGAAATAAGGAATTTCAGATTGTACTCCCTGCCCATTCTTTAAAAGTATGTAATATGCAGGTTAAGGGGTACTCCAGATTGTACAATTGTTTTCTTAATGAGGTATATTTAAAGAAAAAAGGTTTAAAGCTGCAAATGCTACGTTTAACGAACACAAATTTAAGCCATGTGCAATTTCTTAATTCTATTACCCAATTATTAAATAGGCCAATTTGAGATTCAGAACCACCGGTTTTAGATCCAAAGTACACCGCTAACCTAAGGATTTTTGTAATGGACCTCTGCACTGGATAGAATTAGTGAATTCAAATTGGGTGAACTCAGAAGAAATGTAACAAAAACTTGCTTTCCATGCCAGGGCAGAGGCAAATCGCAGGGCTTATGCAAGGAGTGCAAATGGTTGGTAGACAGCAGGCTTTAGTTTGCAACCATAACTTACTACACCTTCACGAGCCCAATCCCACCCCTCAAAAAAGCTATTTTTAAATGTACAAAATTAAATTTCATTCAAACACTCACCTCCTGTAGGTGATGAGGGAACTGTATAAAGTGACTAATAGAAGCCAAGTGCTGACAATACTGGGGATAGTCCTTCAATCTGTCAGCGGCAAAAATATTAATCAGTCAGGGAAAGAGCACGAGAACATGCATAACATCAAGAATGCAAAAATGCAATAACCTACTGTTTCCTGGAGCAACATTCACTGTGCAACAGGCACCTATCTACAACGATCAACCTCCATCGATCTATCAAGTCTACTGAATATATCAGCAAGGGGGAGATTGCAACAATCGCTTCCAGGTGACCTGCCAACTGGATGACAGTCAGGCAGCACACGGTTAACATACCCCAGTATTATGTTACATGGGCAGACCTTGGCATAAACAAATGCATCTGCACAATGGATGCTGCTGATGGAAGCTCAGACTAGACTTCCAGATAAATTGGGTGCTCCCTGTAACAGCACCTGAAAGCAAGATTAGCAAAGGGAAAGTTGCTCGGTGTTAACACTAGAAATCCTAGGGGAATGAAGGCATACGGTCACATCCAAGACTACTAGCTCTATGTAGCTTGAGTCTGTAATGACTGAAGTACCACCATTAAGCAAGGTACCTGCAGTTGACTAGATTGTGCTAAATGAGTATTATAATGCTCAAACAGGTTTAGCGGTTTTTGGGGCAGTGATACCTCAAAGCCAACAAAATGGGTGTCCATGTCAACGCGGATTAGCGGACCAGGCTAAGGCACTCGCACTGAGGATGGGAGTTTCTACAGCATGCTTATTTGAGTAGCAAAGAGGTCTTTGCAATGAGGGATCTTAGATGCTTACTGCTACCCAATGTCAATTTTCACAAGAGAATGTGAAGTTTAAACTGTTGTGCAATGGGAAAGCTTAATAGTTTGTCTAAGGAGCCATATGAAGCTCTGTGAATATAGGTACACTAAACTATCAAGAGCAGGTGGAGATCTGAGGAACATAAATGCCATATAATCGCACAGGGTATCTGAGGCTTCAATGAAGTCAAAACATGGAGGTCTATGAGGAAACAACGTTATAACAGATGAAGCAATAGCTCTTTGGTGCACAAAAAGGCACACAGTGCAATGGAGCAATTCCTAAGTAGAAGCCCTACATTACTCTAGAGAACCTTTAGATCACTTGAAGTGGCTGCATAGAACAAATGTAGTATCAAATGTAACTATCAGGTTTGAGATGATTACACATAGCCATTTGGTTAAAAATTGGATTTTT
This sequence comes from Triturus cristatus, assembly GCF_964204655.1. Taxonomy (NCBI): domain Eukaryota; kingdom Metazoa; phylum Chordata; class Amphibia; order Caudata; family Salamandridae; genus Triturus; species Triturus cristatus. Next base: position 179,719,231 of record NC_140595.1, read on the forward strand.
CGCATTTAGTTATGTGGGCACACGTAGATACAGACTGAAAAGCAGTCCAGACCTAGAAATACAGCTTTTGCTAATTTACAGTTTTGCTGGATTACATGAACGAAACACTAAGCTCTGCATTTATATCCGACCTCCACTACATATTTTAATTTAACTTTGCCCAATAATCCAAAATACCCACAACCCCCTCCCCAAAGTCAACCCATGAATGGGAGCAATAAAACGATATGGCTTTACAAACAAAGCTACACTGCTCGGTATGGAATGAAGCAGGTCATTCCACCTCTCAACATAAATCTAACAAAATCTGCGTCTTTACAAAAACGTACTACGTGCCCGCTATTTTTATTTTAACCCGCAAGACTAAAAAAAAATCTACATTAAGTTTGATAAAAACAAAAGACAATTTGAACAAATGAAGTCACAAGAGCAGCAGACTCACCTATTTTTAAATCTATCTAGTGCAGCAATGCCAAAATAATACATTTTGGAGGCAAAAGGCTTGCGTAAGGCTTCAAGGACATAGCGTAGGGCAAGGCCCAATGCCATGTATGTGACCAGTCCTTTCTCTATGATCCCGCCAAAGAGACAGGCTGTTATGTGCAGCTCCTTGTCTGGGTACTGGGGGAAAAAGCGGTACTCCTCAAACAAGTTCCTTAGCATACAGTTAAACACCTCTCGCTCGCGTTTAATGGTGGAGTCTTTAAACCTCTGCAGCATTTCTAACACCTGCAAACAAAATTAGAAACCAAGTTACCATTAAGAGCCCATAACGGCTTCCTCATGCGCTACATAGTATGAAAAATAGCACTACGGAGCCATTGACAAATGAGCATTGCAATAACGAAAATTAACCATTTCTTTCAAACATACAAATCCTTTCACCTTAAAGTCTAGAGATGTAGCAGTCTATTAAGTAGCAGTAATGCCAAACAGTGCTTGTTAGTCCTAAAGTACATTGAAATTGGTTGTAACTCGTAAGAACACACTAAACTTAGAATACCATTCACATACTGGACGTAAAAAGCATTGTCTACTATTAATGAACACCAGTGCAAACTAAATCATTGAAGACATTTTGGATGGCAAACGTAAAATCACTGCAAAGGGGTTCAAAGATTGCTTAGGTGCACATAAACCATACCACAAACCCCCACATATGCAAAAACAAGCATTGGCAAAGTCAACATGTCCGCACTAGCAAACGAGACGTTTTATCCATTTAATGTGTGCGACTAGGCATTGAAAGTTTAAACGCAATAAAAAGTATCAATTGACATGCCAATGTTTGAAGAAAAAAAAGTAATGACTCATTACCAAAATACATTTTAAAATAGGACATTAAAACAGACTGTCTCACCAGCCCTGCCACTGAATGGACTATTTGGCAGAAGTGAATAACCAAACTGCAAAGTCAAAATAAACAGACAATGGTTGACATTGGCAGACCATTGTACCATGCTGTATGCTAAGATGGAAGAACGCAAAATACGAATGACAGCTGAACTGACCAATTGATTAAGAGGATCCAGTAAAAGCCCTTCTATGTATACCGCAGCAAGTATTTGTATCCGCTTTTGGAAAGCACGAGGCTGGAGAAACTAAAACGGTGTCTAGGTCAGACTTGAACTGGACTACAATCCTGACAGCTTTCTTCTTATGTAGTTAATCATCTGCCCAACCGCATTACCTGACTTCTGCCGAAATTTGAGGAAAAAAGTTCGAAATGTCACTGCAAGTGCCAATTTTTGCTTTCATTCAGTGGAATACACAGCTTTGGAGATCAGTCCACAATTGGTAGTATGCAGTTTGAAAAGGCAGCAGTCATTAAAAACAAACGTCACTAACATTTTCAATAAAAGCAGGAAAACGTGCTTGCTTTCAGTGGGGAAGACTATAGAAAGAAAAATGCAAAGCAGCAAACCTGATTTAAGCGACTAATACGAGAAATGTTACATTCAGTAAAACTAGTAGCGATGCTCCAATTTTACGATGCATTGGATCTAATAGAACAGACCCATAAATTCTTTGAGGAACAGGGGCCAGATAGTGATTTCAATCAGTGTTCAAACAAGGTATAATAAGAAAAAAAAAAGAAAACTGCTTTATGGTATACATTGTATATACAGGACAATGAATTCGAGAACAGAAGGTTAAGTGCTTGTTTCAATAATCAATATTTTTATATCAAATATGTTGTACTATAATCAGATCAGAATTAGCAGCAGTGCTCATAAATAAACATGGTGATGGTGACAACTCGAACGCCAAATATCCCGAAAGTGCGTGAGAAAGAGAAACCGTATTAGACTCACTAGATGTAGTGTGTCAAATTTATGAGGGTCCGTTATGGAGGCACATTAAATGCCCCCCCCCCCCAAATAAAAAGACTGCCCGTCTTTATGGGCCGTGTGCATCAACGAAATTTCCACCATCTACTGATTTGCAAGTCATCATTAGGACGAGAAAAACATTCTAAGCACTGTGTAGGAACATAAATATACGGATAGAGGATTAACAGATTCATGGAAGTCTTGAATCGAAGTTATGATACAAGACTGAATGATGCATGATCTGCCAAATGTGCTTACGAGGCTTAACTGCTGCAATGAATTCTCTAATTAATCTAAGTGAAAACGATGTAGGGAGGTCGAAATCTCGGTTAATAAGGAAATGTTCATTAGCCTGTGAGCATCTGCTGGTAGCGTGAGGTGCTGTTCATTCACATACACTGCGTACTCCTGCCATCTAGTGTTGGGCTAGGAGGGTGCAAGCTGTGTTTCCAAAACGTTTTGAGTCACAGGATGTCGAGTGAATCCTCCCTCAGTGGCAAGGAGAATGGGCTCGACTGTTGAAATATTTTCACACACGGGTATGCCCAAATGAGGAGCAGTGAGTAACATCAATACAGTGTCCATGTGTGTTAAGTAGATAAAAGAGGAAAATGCTACTTACCGGTATGCATCTGTTCTTGGAATGTAGAGCTGAAGAATGACATGCTTGTGCATAGATCGCCATCTGGTGTTGGGCTCCGATGATTGCAGTTTGTTGATGTCTTGGAAGAAGTCTTTGTAGTCAAGAGATAGGGGACTCCTCCCTTGGCCCATAGTGCGCATGGGCATCGACTCCATCTTTACATTGGTTTTCGCCATGATGGGAAATGATTGAGTTTGTAAGAAACAAATAAGATGTCCATGTGTAATGTATCCAAGTAAGAACACTGGAACAGATAGAGGTTCCGGGGAGGCGGGTGGGTGTATGTCATTCTGCTGTACGTGCCAAGAACAGATGCATACTGGTAAGTAGAATTTTACGTAGAGGCTTATCAGCTGCAGAATACATACTTGTGCATAGACTATAGCAGTGCTCTCCCCTAGCGGTGGTCACCTGTATCTGTTACAGTGGTCCGAAAAAGTGTTTTAAGAACATCCTGGCCTACAGAAGCTTGTTTTGCCTGCACGTCTACACAATAGTGTTTGGTGAAGGTGTGTGGCGTAGACCATGTTGCTGCCTTGCAAATGTCATCTTAGGGAATGTTCCCTAAGAATGCCATGGAAGCCCCTAATCTGCGTGTTGAATGCGCTCTAGGGGGAATTGTTAATGTGCGTTTTGCTTTGTGGAAGCATATTTGAATACATTTGACTATCCACCTGGCAATGCCAGCTTTTGGAGATGGGGTTTCCTTTATGAGTTGGCGAAAAAGCTACAAACAGTTGGTTTGTTTTTCTAAAAGGTTTAGTTCTGTCAATGTAATAAAGTATCGCTTTTTTGACATCCAGTGTGTGAAGAGATCATTCTGCTACAGAATCTGGTTTTGGGGAAAAAACAGGCAATTCCACAGATTAAGATGGAAAGCAGAGATTACTTTGGGAAGAAATTTTGGATTTGGTCTAAGAACTACCTTGTTATGATGTATTTAAGAAAGTTCTTGTATGGTTAAAGCCTGGATCTCACTTACTCTTCTAAGAGAGGTGATTGCGACTAGGAAAGCTTCTTTCCATGTAAGGAACTGTAGTTAGCATTTGTGTAGAGGTTCAAATGGAGGACCCATGAACCCAGTAAGGACAATGTTTAAATTCCACACTGGAGAGGGTGGGATTGTGAGAGGAATTATACTTTTAAGGCCTTCCGTGAACGCTTTAATAGCAGGTACCCTAAACAATGACAAACGTCTGTTTTGTAGGTATGTGGCAAGGGCAGCAAGATGTAATCTTATGGACGTGTATGCTAGATTACATGTTTGTACTTGCAGTAAGTAGCAAAGAATGTTTTGAATCGAAGAATCTAGTGGGTCAATTTTGTTATTGCAGTAAATAACAAATCTTTTGCATTTGGCTGCAAAGCAAACTCTAGTAGTAGGGTGTCTAGCTTCTTTAATAATGTTCATACAATCCAGTGGGAGGTTGAGGTAACCGAACTCTAGGGCTTCAGGTTCCAGATTGCAAGCTTCAAATGAGCTGGATCTGGATGCCTTATCTCTCCATGGTTCTGTGTAAGAAGCTTTGGGGAGAGGTGTAGTTTTTGGTGTGGAACTACTGAGAGTTCCATAAGTGTTATGAACCATGGTTGCCGGGCCCATTTTGAAGCAACAAGGATAATTTTGAGAGACTGTTTGAGCTTGCGTACTACTAATGGGATGAGTGGGAGTGGCGGAAAAGCATACGCAAATCTGCCGGACCAATTCATCCATATCGCATTGCCCTTGGACAATGAGGGTGGATACCTGGTGGCAAAGGTTGGGCATTTGCGTTTGCGTGTGTGGCGAACAGATCTATGTGTGGATGGCCCCACGTGTGAAAAAATGGATGAAGAACTTGGATGATTTTCCCATTCGTGTATCTGCTGTATCTGACAACTGAGCAGATCCACAATCTGATTGTGAACCCCTGGAAGATGTTCTGCTAGAAGGTATATCTTTTGTGGGATGGCCCATCTCCATATGTTTTGCGCTAGTTGAGTAAGCTGCAAAGCAGGTGTTCCTCCTTGTTTTTGTATACAATACATTGCTGTCATATTGTCTGAGCAGACAAGGACACTTTTGTTGGTCAGATGAGGTTGGAATGATTTTAATGCGAGAAAGATTGCTAGTAACTCCAGGTGGTTGATGTGGAGCACTTTTTACTGAGAGAGTCCACCTGCTCTGAATTGTAAGTTTAGGAGATTGTTTCCCAGCCAGTGAGTGATGTGTCCTCTGTTAGCACTATCTGTGGAACTGGGACTAGGAACGTCCGCCTTGTAGAAAGATTTTGTGTGTTCCACCACTGCAGAGAGCGATGTGTGCGGCTGTCCAACACCAAGCCTGGTTCCACTGACACGCTAAGCATTCCTGTAAAAGGCGCATCTGAAGTCTAGCATGAGGTACTATGAAAATGCAAGAGGCCATCATTCCTATGAGCTGCATAAACACTCGAGCTGGTAGCGAGTGTTGGGGTTGAAATTTTGTTATGAGGATTTGCATACTGGCTATCCTGACTGGATTGGGATATGCAAGAGCTTTGGAAGTGTCCATTGTGGCCCCTAGATACTGACGTATGTGGGAGGGCTGGAGATGTGATTTGGTGAGGTTTATCGTGAACCCCAAGTTGTGGAGCAGATGAATTGTCTGTTGAGTTTGATGAAGGAAGAGAACATGAATTTGTTGTCTTCGCAAGTGGGCGGCTACTACCGCCAGACATTTTATGAAGACTGGGTGCTGTGGTTACTCCGAATGGGAGGACCATGAATTGATAGTGTTGACCGTCCACTGTAAACCTTAGATATTTCCTGTGAGCATGGTGTATAGGAATATGGAAGTAGGCGGCCTTGAGATCTAGAGTGGCAAGGAAATCACCTTGTTGGAGCAGTGGAAGGACCTGCTGAAGAGTGATCATGTGAAAATGATCTGACTTATGTAGATATTGAGAGGTCTGAGGTCCAGTATTCGTCAGAGTACTGTGTGTTTTTCGGGATGAGAAAGTAATGGGAGTAAACCCCAGTACCTTGATGCTAGAGGGGAACTGGTTCTAATGCATGCTTTTGAAGCACAGAGAACTTTGTTTGAGGAACAATAAATGTTCCGTGGACATTGGACGTTGTTTGGGTGGTATGTTTGGGAGAGTGCCCGCAAGTTCCGGGCAGTAGCCATACTGGATAATTTGTCTTACCCACTTGTCTGTAGTGATGGACTTCCAGACAGGTAGGAAGGAATATGCTACTTACCAGTATGCATCTGTTCTTGGCATGTAGAGCTGCAGAACCACACACTCGGGATAGTAGATCGCCATCTGGTGTTGGGCTCGGATGCTTGCATGTTGTTGCTGTCTTCGGAAGAAGTCTTTGGTCACGAGATAGGGGACTCCTCCCTTGGACTACAGTGCGCATGGGCATCCACTCCATCCTCAGATTGTTTTTCGCCATGATGGGAAATGATGGAGTTTGTAAAAAGAGAGATGTCCATGTGTAATGTCCAAGTAAGACTATGCTGGAACAGATACAGGTCCCGGGGAGGTGGGTGGGCGTGTGTTGCTCTGCAGCTCTACATGCCAAGAACAGATGCATACTGGTAAGTAGCATATTCCGTTCGAGGCATATGAGCTGCAGATCACACACTTAGGATAGACTATATAGCAGTGTCTCCCCTAGCGGTGATCACCTGTATCAGTTGCAGCAGTTTGGAATAAAGTTTTAAGGACAGCCTGACCTACAGAAGCTTGTTTTTTGGCTTGCACGTCAACACAGTAATGTTTAGTGAAGGTGTGTGTTGTACACCATGTGGCTGCCTTACAAATATCTTCTAAGGGAATGTTTCCTAAGAATGCCATGGAAGCCCCTATTTTGCGTGTGGAATGCGCTCTAGGGGGAACTGTTGGTGTGCGTTTAGCCTTGTGGTAGCATATTTGGATACATTTAACTATCCACCTGGCTATCCCGGATTTGGAAATGGGGTTGCCTTTATGTGGTGGAGAGAAAGCAACAAACAATTGTTTGGTTTTGCGAATGCTTTGGTTCTGTCAATGTAGTAAAGTAGGGCTCTTTTAACGTCCAAGGTATGAAGAGCTCTTTCGGCTACCGAGTCCGGATTTGGGAAGAACACTGGTAGCTCTACTGATTGGTTAAGATGGAACGGAGATATGACTTTTGGCAGGAATTTCGGATTTGTTCTAAGAACCACTTTGTTGCGGTGTAATTGTAGGAATGGTTCTTGTATGGTTAAAGCCTGGCTCTCACTTACCCGTCTAACGGATGTGATAGCAATAAGGAAAGCCACTTTCCATGTGAGGAACTGTAGTTCACATTTATGCAGAGGTTCAAAAGGGGGTCCCATGAGCCTTGTAAGAACAATGTTTAGATTCCACACTGGAGAGGGTGGTAATCTGGGAGGAATAATCCTCTTAAGGCCTTCCATGAAGGCTTTGATCGCAGGCACTCTAAATAGTGACAAGTGTTGTCGATTTTGCAAGTAGGCTGCTAATGCTGCTAGGTGGAGACTTATGGATGAGTACGCTAAATTACATCTTTGCAAGTGTAGTAAGTAGCAAATGATGTTCTGTATGGAAGCATCCAGTGGGCGTATATCATTGTTAGTGCAGTAAATGGCAAATCTTTTCCATTTTGCAGCATAGCAGGCTCTAGTGGTAGGTCGTCTGGCCTCTTTTATAATATTCATACAGTCTGGTGGTAGGTTGAGGTAACCGAACTCTAGGACTTCAGGAGCCAGATAGCTAGATTCAGTTGACCTGGATCTGGGTGTCTGATTTCTCCATTGTGTCTGGGTAAGGACGGGGAGAGATGCAGTTTTGGTGTGAAACTAGAGAGTTCCAGCAGTGTTGTGAACCAGGGCTGGCTAGCCCATGTGGGGGCTACTAGGATCAGTTTGAGAGACTGTTGCCTGAGCTTGCGTACCACGAATGGAATGAGTGGGAGAGGCGGAAAAGCGTACGCAAATCTGCCTGACCAGTTCTCCTATATCGCATTGCCCTTGGACTGTGGGTGGGGAAACCTGGCGGCGAAGGTTGAGCATTTTGCGTTTGTGTGTGGCGAACAGATCTAGGTCTGGTTGGCCCCATTTTTGGAAAAAGGGGAGTAGCACTTGTGAGAAGTTGGCCTGATGTATGATGTCACTAGTTCTAGTGTACACCTTATATCAGTCCAAACAACCCTTATGGTGATTGGTTGTAAAGTCAACCTTATAGACCAGCTATCCTAAAGGTAGCATGGACAAGAGCAGTCTTAGGCTAAACTCTGAATGGCATGTGAAGCCAGCTGTTATGCCATATGTAACCCCTTGAATACCAAATGAAAGGACACCACAACAGATGTATATATATAAATAAAATAAAGTGTATTTATTCTAGACAAACCCTCAGCACTCTTTATGAGATTCGAGGTAAGTACAACACAGTCTTATTTAAGCATACATTAAGCCACACAGTTAAGTAATACAGTTAGGCCCAAGGGGCCACGCAAACCATATACTAAAGAAGTGGTATAAGGACCACTGTCACGGAAATAGAATAGGCCTAGGGAATTGCAGGGGCTACACTATACTACCAACAGTTAGGAAGTGGGAGGCCCACGGGATTCAGGTGCAGAGTGGAAAAACTCACGCGTAATGCGTAAAAGTCGATAAAATCACTAGCAGTTAGAAATAAGCAGTTTTCGGACACTTCTGGTATAGCTAGAAAGTCGAGACTCGGAAACTAGACCCTAGGATAGTCAACACCCTTGTGAGCACCGGAGTACCCAAGTTACCTAGCCCATGGGCTGAGGGTGCATAGGTGTGAACTTGCGTCGGGTTTCGTCGTGGACTTCAATGGATGCCGGAAGGAAAGTTGCTGACAGGCAGTCAGTGAAGAGTGTCCGGTGGATCCCAAGGCCGGGATCAAGAAGGAAGGATACCTGCAAGCAGAAGGGACAGAGTCTGGGTCACTAGCCAGTGACCACGTGGAACCAGGAAGGAACCAGGCAATGTCGTGAATTTGCAGGTGAAGAGGTGAAGCTTGTCGCAACAGCCACGGGTACCAGGAGACGTCGAGGACGACCAGGACCAGGAGGCGAGCTGTCCCACGAAGGCTCTTGCTGTCGGCGGCGGCGAAGTCGAACTAGGACTCACCAAGCCTTGGCAAGCGGAACCCACGAAGAATGGAGGACTTGCTTCTGGTGCAGACCAGGAAGGTCTGGGGTGCTTCTCTTTTGCAGAGGAGCAGGAGCCAGTCTGGAGGAGCCAAACCAGCAGTGGAAAATCAAAGGTGTGTCGTCGCAAAGGTTGCTAGCCAACGGGCAAGCAACCGGACAGACGCGGCAAGCAGGAAAATGCAGAAGGGCCCCACGCAGGACTCATGGAGTGTGGGGGGCTGATCTTCGGTGCAGATGGTGCTTGGGGTTGGGGCTTCTCAATCCTTGGTGCACAACTTCGAGGGTGCCTCAGAAGCTGCACTGGAAGATACTCGCCACTTTTCCCAGATAGCCGGTCCCACGTCTCTCGTCGCCTCCACGGATCTCAGCTCGGCTGTGGATGTGGATCAGGGTCGGAGAAGTCTGGAAGTCAAGGCTCTGGTCGGGCTCTGCAGTCGGTCCCTCGTAGAACTTCAGCAAAGCAAAGGGTAAGTCTCTTGATTATGCCTGTTCGCACAGGGTAGCCACTCCTTGGCCACAAGGGAGATTCTTCAGTCTTCTTTCGTCGAATGTCGAAGGTCCAGAGTTTCTGTTCAAGTTGCAGGTTCAGGATAATCTAATTTCCTGGGGCCCAGCTACCACACTTATACTAATCTGGGGGGCTGGGTTACCCGCTAGGTCACGCCTTATGGGTGGGACCTGGGAGGGGGTGGTTACACCCCCTTCCCTTTGTCCAGTTTCGCGCCAGGACTGGGGCTGGAGTGCCCCAGCACCGGTTTGAACTGGACTATGCATGGGACACCTTGTGTGCCCCAGGCATGTCTCATTCCTTTCAGCCCTCCCTGCCCCAATACACTAAAGTCTGTCTGGGGAGGTGCTAGCACCTCCCCAAGCACGAAACCTATTGTCCAAGCCTCCCTTGCCAGGATCACTCCCAGCAGCAGGAGGTCAGACTAGTATCTGTGGCAGCAGCATCCATTTTGTGATGCTGAGGCTTTGGTTAGAGTTAAACAGCAAAGTAGGATTTTAATATGTCTCTCCCTCTAGAAGGGGGGAATAATATCCTCATCCCCAGAAATGGAATGGGGGTATTATTCCAAAGTGTTAGACACCTTACACGACATGTTTTGATAAAGCCAAACCATAGTTACCATAACCGTTTAAGATTATAAGGCACTTTAAGAGTATATGGTAGGCTATATCATAGAACAGCTATAAGGACATGGTTCCGAAAGCTGCAGACAGGCTCAGCTCATGCTAGAGCACCATCTCACATGTTACCAAGCACTCTGCCTCCAGGATTGTTAAGGCCTGCCATAGGAGTGGCTGATAGGTACACATGTGTCTATTTTAAGGGTAGATATAGGTATACTATATCTAAGCAAGGGGTGATTACAATACCTTGCCCCAGCTGAGTGATCAGCCAGTTGTGTCTGATTGGAAGGCCAGACCAGGGGTGGCATAATACATGCTGCAGCCCCTGGGAGGCCTAGGGTACACCTATGCCCTGGGTACCTAGGGTACACTGTACAGGGTTCAATAAGGTGATCCTTACCAATTGTATATGTACCTAGGGTACATGGAGTCCATTTTAAAGAGAGCAGACAGCCTGAGACCCTAAATGGCAGGATCTCAGGCCAACTAACTCGAAAAACCAGCTAGACACTAGGCAAAAAGTTGGGGGTAACCATAGTCAGATATCCACCTTCCTACAGCACTTTTGGATGTAATTCCCATTCGTGGATCTGTTGAGTCTGTCGACTTAACAGGTCGGCAATCTGATTGTGAACCCCTGGAAGGTGTTCTGCAAGCAGGTATATGTTCTGGGGAAAGGCCCATCTCCAAATGTTCTGTGCTAGCTGGGACAGCTGGAGAGAATGGGTGCCTCCTTGTTTTTGTATATAATACATGGCAGTCATGTTGTCCGTCCGGATGAGGACAGTTTTGTTCTGGTGACGTATTTGGAATGAATTTAGTGCTAGGAATACTGCCAGTAGCTACAGGTAATTGATATGGAGCACTTTCTGTTGAGTGGGCCATTTGCCCTGAGTGGTGTGTCCTAGGAGATGGGCTCCCCATCCCGTGAGTGATGCGTCAGTTGTTAGCACTATTTGCGGAAGAGGATCAAGGAACGGCCGCCCTTTGGACAGGTTTATTGTGTTCCACCATTTTAGAGAGCGATGTGAGTGGCTGTCCACCAACACCAGATCGGTTAGTTGTCCGTGAGCCTGATACCACTGATGTGCTAGACACTCTTGAAAGGGACTCCTTTGAAGTCTTGCATAAGGCACAATGAAGATGCACGACGCCATCATGCCTATCAGTTGCATGAACACTCTTGCTTGAAGAGTGTGTTGGGTTTGAAATTTTACGATGAGAGTTTGTATATTGGCTATCCTGGCTGGGCTGGGATATGCTAGGGCTTTGGAGGTATTTATGGTGGCCCCCAGATATTGATGTATGTGGGAGGGTTGGCGATAAGATTTGGGGTAGTTTATTGTGAACCCAAAGTTGTGTAAGATTTGAATAGTTCGATGAGTGTGTAGAACGCATTTGTTGAATGAGTTGGCTTTTATTAGCCAGTCGTCTAGATACGGGAAGACATGAATTTGTCGTCTTCTGAGATGCGCTGCTACTACTGCTAGACATTTGGTGAATACCTGGGCGCCGTAGTTACCCCGAATGGAAGGACTGTAAACTGATAGTGTTGTCCGTCCACCACAAACCTTAGGTACTTCCTGTGAGCAGGATGTATGGGAATGTGGAAATAAGCGTCTTTGAGATCTAGTGTGGTAGGGAAATCGCCTTGTTGTAGTAGTGGGAGCACTTGTTGAAGAGTGATCATATGGAAATGATCTGAGTTTATGTATAGATTTAGGAGTCTGAGGTCGAGTATTGGTCTTAAAGTCTCGTCCTTTTTTGGGGATTAGGAAGTACAGTGAGTATACCACTGTACCCTGATGTTGTAAGGGAACTGGTTCTATTGCGAGTTTTTGAAGCAATGAGAGAACTTCTTGTTTGAGGAGCGTAAGATGGTCTGGTGACATGGAACGCTGCTTGGGTGGTATGTGTGGATGGGTAATGGTGAGTTCCAGGCAGTAACCATACTGGATAATTTGTCTTACCCACTTCTCTGTTGTGATGGAGTTCCAGACAGGTAGGAACTGTTGGAGTCTCCCCCCGACTGGAGTGGAATGGTCTGGGGGGAGTGGAGGAAAGTCACTGTTTTGTGGCGGGGGAGGTATGAGTGTTGGTATTGCCTTGACCTCGTCCCTTGTTGTGGTTTCCCCTGTAGCCTCCTCTAAAATATCCTCTACTAGGGGATGTTTGTGTAGAGGTTTTGAACGTAGAGGTGGTGTCTGCTCCCATATTCTTGGAGGCTCCTCTGTAGAAGGAGCGTCGAAAGGAGCCGCGTGGTTGTGGAGACTGCAATGCTCCTATGGACTTAGCAGTCTCGGTGTCTTTTTTCATTTTTTCAAGTGCAGTGTCAACTGCTGGCCAAAACAGCTGTTCTTGGTTAAAAGGTTGGCTAAGTATGATACTTTGTACTTCTGGCTTAAAGCCTGAAATGCGTAGCCAGGCATGGCGTCTAAGGAGTACACTTGTGTTTAGTGCTCGAGAGGTGGTGTCTGCGGCGTTAAGTGCACATTTAATTGACGCATTTGAGATACGTTTTCCCTCTTGTATAAGGTCATTTGCCTGGGCCTTGTATTGGTCTGGCTGGTGTTGTAGCATGTAGCAGATTCTCCAACTGATCGTAGTGAGCTCTATCGTAGCGTGCTGATGGGGCTTGGGTGTTGGCAATACGCCAATGATTAGCAGCTTGTGCTGCTACTCGTTTGCCCGAGGCTTCTAATAGTTTGGATTCTTTGTCAGGGGGTGGTGTATCTCCCGTGGTTTGGGAGTTGGCGCTTTTCCTTGCGTTGGAAACGACCAAAAAATCCAGAGGGAGCTGTCCTTTCATGTAACAAGGATCTTCTGGGGCAGGTCTATATTTTTTCTCAATTCTTGGGTTAAGCACCCTGGCAAGGACAGGGTCCTTAAATACTTGTGGCGTGTTTTATCACCCCTTTAAGCATAGGTAAAATTTGTACCGACTTCTGAGACTGTTCAAAAGTGTCGAAGAGGAAGTCTTCCTCGGGTGCATCAGAGTGCATGGTGACGCCATGGTAAAGTGCTGCTCTGTTTACTAGTTGTCCAAACCCCAGGTGGTCATCTGGAGGTGATGGTTTGGAGGAATATGGTGTAGGGTCAGGTATATCTGGTAGAGGGTATGCCCAATCATCCAAAGGTGCGGTATCTGGATTTGTGAACGGATCATAAGTATTATAAGGATCACCCGCTCAACCTAGGTCATCATCATCATCCTGTGGAGGTGGTGTATGTGATGGAGATGGTAGAGGTAAGGGTGGTGTAGGCAGAGGGGGTGGGGTAGAAGGTTGTATGGGAGAGGAAGGAGGAATAGGTTATGTTGCAGAGTCCTTCTTTTTTATAGGAACTAGGGCAGGTGTTGTGTCCTGTTTCCGTTTCTTACATGGCACTGCAGTGACATGTCCAGTCTTTGGATTAATATAGATCCTTTTTTGTGTTGGATCTGGATGGAAAAGTTCTTGTTCTTCAGGAACAGATTTTGGCGCCGATTTTTTCGGTTCCGATCGAGTTTTTGGTTGATCGGTAGAGTCTTCGGCTTTAAGAGGTTTATAATAGTCCTTAGCGGGTGGTTTCGGTGCTGATGAAGGTTTCGGTGCCGAAGTGGAGTCTTTCGGCTTGGGAACATTCGGTGCCGGTTTATCTATGGGCCTCGATGTTTTCGGTGCCGAAGGTGTCGGATCCGATTTCGGTGCAGAGAGGTCTTTTGTCTTCGGTGCCGAAGGTGCCAGGGGTACAATGACATGCGGTTTACTCGGGACGGAGCCACCGGAAAGCTTATGTTTCTTCGGAGCCGAGCCCGGAGGCGGGGCTTCTGAAGGATGTTTTCGGTCTCGACTGAGGTCAGCTGGCGAAGTCTTGACCAATGCCTTTGCTTTTGGAGGGGTTGTGGCAGGGGCAGTGGTACTCGCACGTTGCCCCGGAGTAATGGGGTCGTCTGGGTCGTCTGCTTCTGAGATGATTTGAAGTTCCTCTGAATCCTCTTCCGGGACATCGGGACCCTCATCGAAGATGTTTACTGGTTCCGGGGCTGATCTGTGTGCCATGATATGGCGTTGAGCTCTTCGATCCCGAATGGTCTTTTTGGATTATAATGCTGCGCAGGCTGGACAGCTGGCTTCGTCATGTTCCAGTGATAGGCACAGGTTGCAGACTTTGTGATGGTCACTGTGCGAAAATTTTGCTCCACACTGGGGGCATTTTTTAAACGGCGTCCTTTCCATGATCCGTAGGCCTCATGGCGTGGATAGGCCCAGAAGCCCGCGTCGACGTCTGGAATCGAGCCGATGAATTCGTTGTCGAGTGAAGGTGCTTCGATGTAGTTGTAGAAGTTATTTAGATTCGAAAAGCTTGCATTTGAGATTTTCAACCAGAGTTGGAAAAGTGACATCCGAACCCAATGGCGGAAAAAAAAAACAATCTGAGGATGGAGTGGATGCCCATGCGCACTGTAGTCCAAGGGAGGAGTCACCTATCTCGTGACCAAAGACAACAACAACCTGCAAGCATCCGAGCCCAACACCAGATGGCGATCTACTATCCTAAGTGTATGATCTGCAGCTCATATCCCTCGAACCTTAGATTTCTTCCGACCGGAGTGGAACAGTCTGGAGGGAGCGGAGGGAAGTCATAAAATATCATTGGTTGGGGGAAGTTTGTGTGGGGCTTTTGTAGGAGGAGGAAGTATGGTGTGTACTAATGTTTTTGGATGCACCCCTATAAAAGGAGCGACAAAAGAAACCTTGTGTTTGAGACTAATGCTCCCATAGATTTTGCAGTGTCAGTCTTTTTTCATTTTCCAAAACTGTGTCTAAAGCTGGGCCAAATAGGTGCTCTTGATTGAACGGCTGATTTAAGATAGTTGCTTGCACTTGTTTAAAACCAGAAATGCGCAACCATGCATGTCTGCGTAGTAAGACACTGGTGTTGGCAGATCTAGATGCAGTGTCTGCTGCACTGATGGCACATTTGATGGATGCGTTTGTAATTAACTTGCACGCCTGGACCAAATCACTGGCTTTGGCCTTGTATTGGTCAGGCAAATATTGAAATAAGTCTTCAAGCTCATCGTAGTGAGCCCCGTCATATCTGGCAAGTAGTGCCTGCGCATTATGCATCTCCAGTGATTGGCTGCTCGAGAGGCAAGTCGTTAAACAAGTTACTTACCTTCGGTAACGATGTATCTGTAAGAAACATTAGTTAGTTAGATTCCTCACCTTAGAATATCCCCAGGCGTCAGGCTGGATCCGGAAAGATTTTTGTAGCAATACCCCTTGCGCGTCGCTAGGCGTCGTCTGCGGCTCCACGTCCGTCGTTGGCGTCGTGCGCCGGAATGACGACGGATTAGTTAAGACACTGGTGCCAAAAAATCTAGGGCCCGGAAAAGGATAGCCTTAACCCTAGATGTCAGTTCGCAGAACGGGGAGGATGGGTGGGTCGGTGAGGAATCTAACTAACTAATGTTTCTTACAGATACATCCTTACCAAAGGTAAGCAACTTGTTCATCTGAAAGAAACACGTTAGTTAGATTCCTCACCTTAGAATAGATACCCCAGCAATACAACCCCGGTGGTGGGTCTGCGAACCAAGATCACACCAGAAAGTCCTGGAGAACAGAACGGACAAAGTAGCCATCTCTCCGGACTTGCCTGTCCAGGCAATAGTGCTTGGCAAACGTGTGCAGTGAAGCCCAAAAGAGAAGGCTGGTCAGGAAGCCGTAAGAAGGCAGAGATAGCAGCAAGATAACCTTTCAAGGTGCCCAGAGCAAAATCCCTGCTGGGCCAAAGAAAGAAGAAAGAGAAGAACCTCAGAAAGAGGGGCGGAAAGGGAATCTACAGCCTTTGCTCTGCACATTGCCACAAATTTGTTCCACCGGCATGCGTATACCGTCTGTGTGGAGGGACGCCTGGCTGCCAGAATGACATCACAGACTTCAGGAGGCAAGTCAAATGGCATCAACTGCCGCCGCTCAATCTCTACGCATGGAGGTGGAGGCTGGACAGGTTCGGGTGGAGGACCGTCCCCTGCTGCTGCGACAGAAGGTCCTCCTGAAGAGGCAGTCGTATCGGGGGATCGATTGACATACTGAGTAGCTCGGGATACCAGTACCTTCGTGCCCAATCCGGAGCCACTAAGATTACTTGGGCCCGGTCGCGCCTGATCTTCAGCACTCTGGGCAGAAGTGGTATAGGCGGAAAGGCGTACAACAGACCGCAACTCCACTCGCGACAAAAAGCGTCTCCGAGCGAGTGCTGCCTTGGAAATTCCAACGCGCAGAACTGCTAACATTGCGCGTTCTCTTCGGTGGCGAATAGATCTAACCAAGGCTCTCCCCACTGCAGAAAGAGACCTTGCGCCACGTCCGAGTTCAGACGCCATTCGTGCTCCATCATGCACCGGCGGCTGAGTTAGTCTGCTCTGGTGTTCAGAGAGCCCGCCAGATGTTGAACCACCAGGGTGATGCCCTGATGTTCCAGCCATGTCCAGAGGCGCAGAGCCTCCTGACAAAGGGTCCACAACCCCACCCCACCCAGTTTGTTGCAATACCACATGGTGGTGGTGTTGTCCGTGAACACCTGCTCGACACTTCCCCGGACAGAGGGAAGGAAGGCTTTCAGTGCAAGCCGGATCGCTCTCAGCTCCAAAAGGTTGATATGGAGTTGAGCCTCCACCGGAGACCAGAGTCCTCTGATCTCCGCCTCTCCCATATGGCCCCCCCCATCCCAGGAGGGACGCATCCGTCACTACTACGTGCTCCGGTTGAGCTAGGGAGAGGCATCTGCCGCTGACCCAATCGCGGTCCGTGAGCCACCACTGCAACTGTTTCGCAGTGCCCTCCGAGATCAAGACATGGTCGGACAGGTTGCCGCGATGCTGGGCCCACTGAAACTTCAGGTCACACTGCAGAGCCCGCATTCGCCACCTGGCGTAATGCACCAACAGGATGCAGGAGGCCATCAGCACCAGAAGCCGCAGCACCAACCTGACCGAAACCCAGGATAGAGGCCGAAAGATGGGAATCAGAGCCTGAATATCCTGGACCCGCTGTTCCGGCGGATAAACCTGGAACTGCGCCGAACCGAGAACTGCTCCGATGAAGAGGAGCTTCTGGGAGGGTCTCAGGTGTGAATTTGGCACGTTGATGGAGAAACCCAGCAAATGCAGGAGGTCGGCCATAGTCTGGAGGTGGGAGACTACTTGCTGGGGCGAGCCTGCCTTCAAATAGCCATTCGTCGAGATAGGGGAAGACTGGAACCCCTGATCTGCGCAGATGAGCTGCGACCACCGCCATCACTTTCGTGAACACCAGAGGGGCACTGGTGAGACCGAAGGGGAGCACGGTGAACTGAAAGTGCTCCTGACCCACCATGATCCGCAGGTAACACCGATGGGCCGGCAGGACGGGGGATGTGAAAATAGGCATCCTGCAAGTCCAACGCTACCATCCAGTCTCCAGGGTCGAGGGCAGCCAGAACCTGAGCTAAAGTTAGCATCTTGAACCGTTCCTTCCGGAGGAAGGCGTTGACGCTCCTGAGGTCCAAGATAGGGCGTAGGCCCCCTTTGCACTTCTTGGGAACCAGAAAGTAGTGGGAATAGCAACCACGGCCTACTTCTGGACCAGGAACGCGCTAGACGACCGCTTTGGCCAAGAGGGCCGTAACTTCCTCCCGCAGAAGATTCAAGTGATCCTCCGATATACGGTGGCACTGCGGTGGCATGGCTGGAGGGGTCGTCTCGAAGGGGAGGGAGTTGCCCCTTCGGACGATTTGCAGCACCCACCTGTCCGAAGTGATGGATCGCCAGTGGAGCAGGTGATGGCGAACTCTGCCGCCCACTGGCGTGGGATGGGCCTGAAAGCTCAGACTAGGAGGGCTTTGAGGCGGATGCTGCCGGGGTGGATGTGGACTGACCGGCACGTTGTCCTCTAGTACAGCCACGGCGGAACCCACGTCCGCGAACAGGTTGGTTCTGCGGCCGGTGGCTAGGCAGAAGTGAGGAGGCGCCCCTTCCTTTGCCACGAAAGGGACGAAAGGCGGAAGTTTGCGGCCGCGGGGCCGAAAGACCCAAGGCCGTGGCCCGGGAGTCCTTGAACCGAGCCAGCGCACTGTCCGCCTTCTCACCAAAAAGGCGAGTGCCATCAAAGGGCATGTCCATGAGGGAACTCTGGACATCCCCCGAAAATGACGTGGACCTCAGCCAGGCGTGACGCCGAAGTTCTACCGTGGTGGAAATCGCCCGACCCAGCGAGTCTGTGGTGTCAAGTCCACACCGTATGGTGTGCCGTGCTGCATCTCGACCGTCAGCAAGTGCTTGAGTGAGTCGTGTCCGGGCCTCCACCGGACAAAAGGGCAGCACGTCCTCCACCGTATCCCACAGAGTGGGATTAATGGTCCAAAAGGCAAGCGGTATTTAAAGACCGCAGCCCCAAACTCAGGGACGAGAACAGTTTCTTGCCAAACTGTTCCAACCTCTTGGATTCCCGATCCGGAGGAGCGGACGGGAAGGAGGATTGGGAGGTTGAGGCCCGGATAACCAGACTCTTGGGGGTGGGGTGTTGGGAAAGGAAACTGGGGTCGCCCGGAAAAGGGCGGTGGCGCCGGGCAACGTTCCGGTCCACAGGCGGGACTGTGGAGGGCTTGGACCAAGTGCCCTGCAGAACGTCAATGAGGGCCTCATTAAACTGCAGCAGAGGCTCAGTGGAGCTTGCTGTCGGTTGAAGGACCTCTGAGGACGTCAGTCCTCACGGCCACAGCAGGCAACTCCAGCCCTAGGGCTTCGACCGGCTTGCGCAGCACCAGTAAAAAGGCTGCACCCTCCTCTGAGGCCACAGTCGGAGGAGAGATGAAACCAGCATCCGGGGAGGTATCCAGACCGCTGGCATCCCCCAATTCCTCTGCCCAGTGCTGAGAAAGTTGTGCCTGAGCGGCCATAGGGATTCAGACCCCTCCCAGTCACCCTCGTCATCCGATTCCCGATAAACAGGAGGAATGATCAAAGCCGGGCAGTAGATGAAGCGTTCACCAATCGGCGCCGGTTGCGGCGCCGCGCCCGGACCGGGGCTAAACTGGGGAACGACGTCGTCCGGGGATGGCGTCGGGGGTGGAACCGGTGTCGGCGCAGGAGGCGTCATGAGGTCGACCGGCGCCGGAGCCAGATGAGTGACGATGTCGAGTGCGGCTCCGCGACCGATTCTTGGACCTCCCCCTGGACCGGGACCGAGAGCGGCGCCGAGCCGAGTGCCGAAGCTCGAGAAGCTTACGGGACCGCTCCCGCCTAGCTGTCGACATCAAGGCCTGGCAATCTAGGCACGACTGCGAGTCATGGTCGGCCCCCAGGCAATAAAGGCACCGGCGATGGTGATCCGTCACCGACATCAGGCAATGACAGGCATCACAGGCTTTGAAACCAGGCATCCTACCGGCACCAGAGTCGAGTCGATAGACGAAAAAAATCAAAAAAGTTAGTCAAAAAATGACTAGGGGTAAGCTCTTCTCAGATAGGCGCTTACTGGCGCGGAAAAAAGAAGAACTGACTTCAGCGCGCGAGGGCAGCGTCTAAGTACTCCAACGACGTCATTCCGGCGCACGACGCAGACGACGGACGCGGAGCCGCAGACGACGCCTAGCGACGCGCAAGGGGTATTGCTACGAAAATCTTTCCGGATCCAGCCTGGCGCCTGGGGATATTCTAAGGTGAGGAATCTAACTAACGTGTTTCTTTCAGATACTTTTTCACATAGAATCACCAATGTTATCCTATGGGAGGAAATTCACTTAGCATCCAAGTTATGTTAACAAATTTTTCTTACTCAGTGCTGGATACGTAGATTCACCACTGGGACATTTCCTGAAAACAGTTGAGAAAATACATTTTGGTTATTCGGCTGATTTTTAAGGAATATTTGTAGATTTAAAAAGTCAAAACTTTGGGAGAAAAAGTGTCAATGTTCTTCTCTGAGGAAAAAGAGGTTATCGGTTTCCAGGTAAGTTATCGGTCTTTGGGGTTAAACTCAGGGGTCTGCCAGGGGCAGTGATGCACTGTTGCGCCCCCAGTGGCACTAGGGCTGCCGGGTGCAGAGTGATGAGGCCCAATGTTATACTATGAAGGATAGGGTGGCTCCGGTTGGTGGCTGCTGGCAAGCAGGCCACGGGGTTGTGGGAGCAAAGCTCCTAGGGTTAAGCTCAGGGCAAGTTGAGGACCAAGTGAGCATCAAAGGGGCACCCTCAGCGGCACTAGGGCGGCCGGGTGCAGGGTGCTGTTTTGAGGTCGGGTGCGTGTTGATTTCAATGGAGAATCTCCAGGACAAAAACACAGCAGGCTTGGGGACGAGGATCTTCCAGGAGTGACCACCACTTCAAAGGTTAAGTTGGGATGTAGAGGGTTGGTTAGGCACCGCTGGGTTGGGCACACAAGGCCGTGGGGCGTCGGGTGCAGAGGTGCCTTGGGACGTCTGATTTTCTTCCCCGCTCTGGTGGCAGTAGGGAGGGCTCTCTGGATTGAGCATGCAGGCGTCAGGAGGCGGGTCAGGGGTCGCCGGATCTCTGGTCAGGATCACTGGTCAGGATCACTGGGGAGGGACAACCTCGTGGTGTTTTTCCACTCAAGCTCGGGATCGGCGGGTGCAGAGTGGACTGGATTTGCGGTTTCTGGCTGGCACCAGAAGCTGCAGTTCAAACAAGTCCGGTGTCCGGGAGAAACAGCTTGGAAAGTGAAGGCAGGCAGGTCCTCCGGAGCATTTGAGGTTGCTGGCCGCTGGACACGCTGGGGTTTTTGCAGGAGCAGGTTCAAAGGGAGACAGGCCTGTAGGGCTAAGGCCAAGTCAGTGAGCGTCGTCCTTTTGTTAGCTCTGCACGGCTTCTCGTCCTTTTCTTGTGGTTGCTGGATCTGAAGAAGGAAGGTTCAGGGTGCCCCTAAATACTAAATTTAGGGGCGTAACAGGTAGGTAAAGGAAAGGGATCAATGGGTCCCTTCCCTGGGGTGGGTACACCCCCTATTCTGCCACTCTCCAGTGGGAGGGGGCAAGAGCCAGTCCCTGGTTGGCTGGGTCAGCCCATCCTCAAGATGGCAGGGACTTGAGGTTGTGCTTTATCATGCCTCCCCCACCCTAAGGGTGGAGTTGGCAGAGGTGGGCACACCTCTCTTCCTCACTTGTTTTTCCCGCCGGGTCTCCCGCCCAAAGTGGGGGGGTATAACAAGTGGGGACCAGTTGCTGAAACCAGCAAATGGTCTGGAGAGGCTCACAAAGGCGGCATGGCATGCCTTTGAAGCTTCTCCTTCGTGAAGCCTGCCCATCCTGGGGGAGAAGGCTTGGCACCTCGTCCCAGGAAGTGCATTGTTTCAGGCCCCTGAGAGCAGCAAGCTCTCGACCCAGGGGTCCAGAAACATGTCTGGTGGTGGCAGCCTAGGCAGCCACTCAGTCAGGTCACTGGGAGTTGGTCGAATTTCAGGGGGCATCTATAAGATGCACTCTGTCGTGCATTTTACATTAAATCCCACACTGGCATCAGTGTGGGTTTAATGTGCTGAGAAGTTTGGTACCAAACTTCAGTCTTCAGGGTAGCCATTATGGTGCTGTGGAGTTCGCAATGACAAACTCCCAGCACCATATATTCTTAAATGCAACACTGCACTTACAGGGCCCAGGAATGGACTTGGGCACTGTAGGGGTACATGGCTCATACACCTATACCCTCACCACTGGCATAGAGCACCCAGCTAGAGAGATGACTGATGTAGGCCAGAGCAGTGGTTTGTGGGCATGGCACACAGGGATGTGTGTCATGTTGTCTGTTTTGTTCTGCACCCCGACACTCAGCCTGCAAAGGCAGTGTGTGTGTCAGGGTACAGGGCCTCTAAGGGTGGCACAATAATTGCTGCAGCCCTTCGGGGCCTTCTCTGGTCACAGTGCCCTGAGTACCTATGATACCATTTACCAGGGGCTGACATGTGGCCAGAGATGCCAATTGGGTTTAGGCTTCAATGCAGTTTTAGGGAATGAACACAGGCCCTGGGTACCTGCTTCGCAGGAGCCCAGGGCACACTCAGTCAAACATCAGCAAAAAGCGGGGGCATACCATGCAAGAAAGAGGGCACTTTCTCACAATATGGTTTAGAACCACCTCTGTAAAAGGAGCAGCAAAAGGAACCCCTAGAGGCAGATAATTGTAAAGCCCCCATGGACTTTGCGACCTCAGTGTCCTTTTTCATCTTTTAAAGCAAGGTATCCACCGCTGGGCCAAAGATGCTCCTTGTCGAATGGTTGGTTAAGGATGGAGGTTTGCACCTCTGGCTTGAAGCCTGATATTCTCAACCAAGCATGCCTGCATAAGAGTACGCTGGTGTTCACTGCACAAGCTGCTGTTTCTGCTGCGTCTAGGGCACACCTGATGGATGTATTGGTTTGAATATGCTACTTACCAGTATGCATCTGTTCTTGGCATGTAGGGCTGCTGACATTCATATCTGTGCATAGATCGCCACCTAGTGTTGGGTCCGGATGTTTGCACGTTGTTGTCCTGGAAGAGTCTTCGAAGTATCCTGAGATAGGTGACTCCTCCCCTGGACCACAGTGCGCATGGGCATCCTCTCCATCCTCAGATTGTTTTTCGCCATTGTGGCAGTGATGGAGTAGATACAGAAAGTGATGACCATGCTATACAGTAATTCTGAGAGCTGCAGCTGCTACAGGCGCCGGGGAGGAGGGTGGGCGATATGAATGTCAGCAGCCCTACATGCCAAGAACAGATGCATACTGGTAAGTAGCATATTCAGTTCGAGGCATGTGGGCTGCTGAATTCATATCTGTGCATAGAATACATAGCAGTACCTCCCATTAGCGGCGACTACCAGTGTCAGCTGCAGCGGTCTGAAAAAGAGTTTTGAGAACAGCCTGTCCTACAGCTGCCTGCTGTTTTGAGTGTACATCTACACAATAGTGTTTGGTAAATGTATGTATAGTGGACCATGTGGCTGCTCTACATATATCATGTAAAGGAATGTTTCCCAGGAAAGCCATGGAGGCCCCTAACTTACGTGTTGAGTGGGCTCGTGGGGGAATCGTTAATGTGCGTTTAGCCTTTTGATAGCAAATTTGAATACATTTGTGTTGTGGGGAAAAGGCAACGAAAAGTTGTTTTGTCTTCCTAAAGTTTTTAGTTCTGTCTATATAGTACATGAGGGCTCTTTTAACATCTAGTGTATGGAGCATTCTTTCAGCGACATTTTGTGGATTCTGAAAGAAAACAGGCAGTTCAATCGTTTGATTCATGTGGAACTGCGATATAACTTTAGGCATGAATTTGGGGTTGGTACGTAGTACGACCCTGTTTGCGTGAACCTGTATAAATGGCTCTTGAATGGTTAGTGCCTGGAGTTCACTAACTCTTCTCAACGAAGTGATTGCCACTAGGAAAGCTACTTTCCCGGTGAGGAATTGAATCTCACATGAGTGGAGAGGTTCGAAGGGTGGACCCATCAGGCGGGTGAGGACCAAGTTGAGGTTCCACACTGGTGCTGGTGGGTGTCTTGGGGGAATTACTCGTTTAAGTCCCTCAAAGAAGGCGTTGATGGCAGGCACTCTGAATAAAGAGAGGTGCTGCCTGTTTTGGAGATAGGCTGCTATTCCGGTTAAATGGATACGTATTGAGGTGTAGGCCAGATTGCATCGGTATAGGTGTAAGAGGTAACAGATTATGTTTTGAATGGCTGCGTCTAGCGGGTTAATGTCATTGTTATTGTAATAAATGACAAACCTCTTCTATTTGGCTGCATAGCAAGCTCTGGTAGTGGGTCTCCTAGCTTCCTTAATGATCTCCATACAGTCCGGTGGCAGGTTTAGGTAGCCAAACTCTAGGACTTCAGGAGCCAGATCGCCAGGTTCAGCTGTTGCGGATCTGGGTGCTGAATTTCTCCATGGTTCTGCGTTAAATGCGCGGGTTTGATCCGCAGCCGTTGATGCGGCACCACGGAAAGTTCCAGAAAGGTGGTGTACCATGGCTGGCGTGCCCATGTTGGAGCAACCAGGATGAGTGTCAGTGAGTGTTGTCGCAGTTTGCATGCCACCAGCGGTATCAACGGCGCTGGATGAAAAGCGTACGCAAATCTGCCGGACCAGTTCATCCATATTGCATTGCCCTGCGACTGTGGATGTGGGAACCTGGCGGCAAAGCTTTGGCATTTCGCGTTTTCGCTTGTGGCGAATAGGTCTATCTCTGGATGACCCCACTGTTGGAAGTACGGTTGGAGTACTGACGGGTGTAGCTCCCACTCGTGCATCTGGTGGCTGTGTCTGCTGAGCAGATCCGCCATCTGGTTGTCCTTGCCTGGGAGGTGTTCCGCCATGAGGAATATGTTCCTCTGAATGGCCCACTTCCACATGCTCTGAGCCAGATGAGACAACTGTGGAGAGTGTGTTCCTCCCTGCTTCTGTATGTAGTACATGGCAGTCATGTTGTCCGTCCGGATCAACACGACCTTGTTGCACAGGTGTACTTTGAATGCCTTCATAGCCAGGAAGATTGACATCAGTTCCAGAAGGTTGATGTGCATCTTTTTTTGTTGTGTAGTCCATAGTCCCTGCACTGTGTAATTGAGTACATGGGCTCCCCATCCCTGGAGAGACGCGTCCGCTGTCAGTATTATTTGTGGAACAGGCTCTTGGAACGGTCGGCCCTTGCAAAGGTTTTGTGGATTCCACCAATGCAGAGAGTTGTATGCCCGACCGCTCACCAACACTAGGTCTTTTAATTGCCCGTGAGCCTGATTCCATTGACGTGCTAAGCACTCCTGAAGCGGGCGCATATGTAGTCTCGCGTGTGGGACTATGAAAATGCAGGAGGCCATCATGCCTATTAACTGCATGAACACTCGCGCAGGAAGGGAGTGTTGGGGTTTGAACTTGGAAATGAGCATTTGCATGCTGTTGATCCTCACTAAATTTGGCTGAGCTGTGGCTGCCAGAGTGTCTATGGTCGCACCTAGGTACTGTTGTACGTGTGCGGGTTGGAGATGTGATTTTGGGTAATTTAGTGAGAACCCCAGACTGTGAAGAAGGTGAATGGTGCGGGACATGCGGCGGGCACATTGCTGGGCTGACTTTGCCTGAACAAGCCAGTCGTCCAGGTAAGGGTAGACGTGAATGTGTTGCCTTCGTAGATGTGCAGCCACGGTAGCTAGGCACTTTGTGAAAACTCTGGGTGCTGTTGTCACTCCGAAGGGGAGGACTTTGAATTGATAGTGCTGCCCCTGAATAGTGAACCGGAGATATTTTCTGTGTGACGGGTGTATGGGTATGTGGAAATACGCATCTTTGAGGTCTAGCGTGGCTAGGAAATCTCCCTGTCGGAGGAGCGGGAGAACCTGCTGTAGGGTGAGCATGTGAAAATGCTCTGAGAGAATGTAGTGGTTGAGGGGTCTCAGGTCTAGGATAGGTCTGAGTGACCCGTCCTTTTTTGGTATTAAGAAGTGCAGAGAGTACACCCCTGTTCCCTGCTGGTGTACGGGCACGACCTCTATTGCGCCTTTTTGCAGCATACTGAGCACCTCCTGCTGTAATAACGCCAAGTGCTCTGAGGACATAGGACGGTGCCTTGGCGGTATGTTGGGTGGAGTGGAGGTTAATTCGAGACAGTAACCGTGTTGGATAACATCTTTGACCCACCTGTCCGTGGTGATGGAATCCCACGTGGACAGGAACCGCTGGAGCCTTCCCCCGACAGGTGTTGTGCGCGGGGGGAAGGGAGAGGGCGTCACTGTTTGTTCTTGGGAGAGGACCTGGTATTGCCGTAACCACGTCCTCTGCCCTTGGTGCTGGAGCCACGATATCCACCTCGGGTGTTTTTATCGTAGGAACCCTGTGTGCCCCCTTTATTGTAGGTTTGCTGTGCCCCCTGTCCTCTACCTGCACCTCTATTTCCGGTGCGACGAAAGGAGCCACTACGAAATGTTTGCGTTTGCAGAGCCCCCATTGACTTCGCAGTGTCCGTGTCTTTCTTTATCTTTTCTAAGGTGGTGTCAACCTCCGGTCCAAATAAGTAGTCGGGGTTGACCGGCTGATTGAGGATGTTATTTTGGACCTCAGGTTTGAATCCGGAGATTCGTAACCAGGCGTGTCGTCATAGCATGACGCTGGTGTTTATTGCCCTTGCAGCAGTGTCTGCGGCATCCAGTGCACACTTGATGGATGAGTTTGTGAGCAGTTGTCCCTCCCTGATGAGGAGCTCCGCTGCCTCTTTGTACTAGTCTGGCAGGTGTTGGAGTAGGGTCTCTAACGTGTCATAGTGTGAGCGGTCGTAGCGAGCTAGGAGGGCCTGTGTATTGGCGATGCGCCATATGTTTGCTGCCTGGGCTGCAATCCGTTTGCTGGAGGTCTCTAGAACCTTGGACTCTTTGTCCGGGGGAGGAGCATCACCAGTTGTCTGAGAGTGTGTGCCCGTTTGCGAGCATTGGCAACTACAATGGAGTCCAGAGGCAACTGGCTTCTAATGTACGTGGGGTCCCCAGGTGCGGGTTTGTACTTCTTCTCGATCCTGGGGTTTATTACCCGTGCCCTGGTGGTTTCCTTGAAAATGTCCTTAGCTGGCTTGAGGACACCTTTTAACATGGGCAGAGTCTTTACAGTCCTCGGAGGATGCGAAAGTGTCCACCAAGAAATCATCCTCGATAGTGTCCGAGTGGAGTTGCACTCCATGATTGGTTGCGGCACGTTCAATGAGGGCGTTGAATGCAGCAGTGTCCTCTGTGGGGGACGTTTTTGCGCCATAAAGTTGTGTCCTGTGTATCCAGAGCGGCGCCTGGGTCTACAGGGTCATCCCAGACTTGATCAGGGTCTTGCTGCCCCTCAGGGTTTATGTCCTCGGGGTAGGTGGTGTCGTCACCCATGTAGTCCTCCACTGCATCCGTGTCGGAGTGCGTTGGAGAGAATGATGGATCTGTGAAAGAGGTGTGGATGCGTTCATAAAGAACTGGTTCCGATCCCGCCGGCATGTTTTGTTTTAGCGGGATCCTGTAAGAGTCCAAAGCTTGCCCTGAAGTGATCTTCCGCTTTCGGAGCATGAGCCTGCCGGTGTCGGCGTCGATGAAGTGGGACAGCGATGTCCCAGTAGTCGAGTGTTCGGTAGATGGGGACTTTGTCTGGGTAACGCGGGTTCTGATTTCAAACATTTTCGGCGCCGTGGATGGCGGCAAACCAAAGGTGATGTTGGCTGGTGCCGAAGGTGCCTTTTGTGCCCGTGTCGGTTCGGAGCCCGACTAGGTCTGGAGGGCTGCCTTTTCCCTGATGCGTTGCAAGGACGCTGCCACTTGTCGCACCTGGAACTCAGACGGTTCTTTGGCGCCGAGTGGTTCCGTAGAGGCAGGTGTGGACTTCTTCGAAGGGACCGGGTCGTCGAGGAGGGGTAGGAGCCGTCGACGGCGTCGATGAGTGTACCGTAGTCGCTGCCTTCGAGGTGGATAGCGATGCAGTGGCTATTTTCACCTTGGTGGTCGGTGCCGATTGCTTCGGTGCCGGGGGCCGAGGCGCTTTGACGGTACCGACGGCTTTTCTTTTTGGGTCGGCGCCGACATCGGCTGCAGCGAGTTCGGCACCGAAGTCCCTTATGGTGCGGTCGGAGCCGACTGGTTGGGCTGGCGTCGAAGGTGTGGTGGGCCTCGAGCCGACCAGTGTAAGTTTCACTTTCGGTTTCTGTTTAACCGGTGCGATGATTGGTTTTGGTGTCGTGGTAGGGAAACCAGTCTTTTTAGGTAACAATGGCTCTTGCTGAATGTCCGTGGCCGGGCTGGAGGGCGGGGCCGAAGAACTGCAGGATTGGTCTTGGGTAAGGCCCGAAGGCGATCCCTCGACCGGAGCCGTTGACTGACACACTGGGATAGCCTCAATCTGTACGGGTAGGCCTTGCTCCTCACCGGAGCTACCTTCTTCGGCCCCTAAGGCCTCATCGTAGTCTCCTACCTCGTCGTCGGCTTCTTCCCTGTGAAAAAGCTCTTCATCGATATCTTCCTATTGGGAACCGTGTTCGGAAGTGGGGCTGGAGGGTATATTTTCCACGCTTTCCACATCTTCGTCCTCGGTGCTGAAGATGTTGGTCGGGGCCGGTGCCGCTTGCTGCGCTTCCAGTCGCGCAGCGCGTCGATTCCGGAGAGTCTGCTTGGATCTGAATCGGGCACAGGCCATGCATTTCGATTCGTCATGATCCGGTGAGAGGCATTTGTTACACACCGGGTGGACGTCGATATGGGGGTATTTGGCGTGGCAAACAGGACACCGCTTGAATGGGGTCCTCGACTCCATCGAAGTTCGGTCGATGGTCGGATTTAATGGATCCGAAAAGTTGTTAAAATCGCGAAACTAGTCTGTAAGCTGTCGATACCGATCGGGAACAGTACAGTCGAAAACTAAAGGCCTCTTGGCTTGAAAACTAAAGATTCCTAACTTGAGTCAAGATAAGCACATCCGAACCCAATGGCGGAAAAAAACAATCTGAGGATGGAGAGGATTCCCATGCGCACTGTGGTCCAGGGGAGGAGTCACCTATCTCAGGATACTTCGAAGACTCTTCCAGGACAACAACGTGCAAACATCCGGACCCAACACTAGGCGGCGATCTATGCACAGATATGAATTCAGCAGCCCACATGCCTCGAACATAAGTATACCTTCTTGGATAAGGTCATTAGCCTTAGATTTGTGTTCATCAGGTAAATATTGTATGAGTTTCTCTAACTCATCGTAATGAGCCTTATAACACGCCAACAGAGCTTAAGCGTTGGTAATGCTCCAGTGATTTGCTGCCTGTGAAGCCACTCTTTTGGTTGATGCTTCATAAAGATTAGACTCCTTATCAGGATGAGGACCCTCACCTGTGGTTTGTGAGTTTGCTCTCTTGCGAGCGTTGGGAGACTACAAGAAAGTTTTAGGGCAGCTGGCCTCTAATGTAAATCGGGTCGGTGGGTGTGGGTTTATATTTTTTGTCCACCCTAGGTGTAAATATTCTAGCCCTTACAGGGTCTTTAACCCCTTCAGTGCCCATGACGAGATAGTCTCGTCATGGAGCGCGGTTGCGCTGTGCCCATGACAAGACTATCTCGTCATGAACCCCGCCCGCTAATGAAACGCCCGGCACAGGGCGTGGAAAGGGCGGGGCACAGAAGGGGTTAAATACCTCATCCGTGTGTTTTAGCATGCCTTTGAGCATTGGTATGGTATGAATAACTCTTTGAGCAGCACTGTTAAGGAGCTCAATGCACCCAATGTTGTCCGGTGGGGAGGGTCTGGAGGGTTATAAATCAGGGTCATTGTCAGTGTTTGGGTCGGTATGATAATCCTCCCAAGGGTCAGTGTCCTGTGGCCTATCCTGATCCTCATTCCCATCCCAATCATCCTGTGGCTCAGGTGAAAGTGGTGGTGGTGAATTTGATGGTGTGATAAGTATATTGGGATCAGAGGGAGAAAGAGGTGGAATGTAAGGGGGAGAAGGGTTCGTACCAACGCTTCCTTTTTAGAGGAATGTGGTAGTCCTCAGGTAGGTCTATCTTCAGTTTTTTGGGAAGTGTGGCATGAATCTGTCTTGTTTCAGAGTTGATCACAAATTTTTTTCTACTTTGGATCTGGAGGCGGGGCATCGGGCCGAAGTTCTTTAGACAGTGTCTTTCTCCTTAGTTGCTGGTTTCGGCTTCAAAAGTTTCAGCACCAAGGCCTTTCGGTGTCGAAGGTGGAATCTTCGGCAACAGTGGTATTGTGACCAACACATGTTTGAACTTGGGATTCGGCGCCGAAGGTGTTGGGTCGGTGCCGGAGCAAGGTCGGTATCAGTAGACAGTGTTACGCATTTGATGTACACACAGACAGCAAATGAATTCAGAAACTCAAGAACTGAACTCTAAGCCAATTGTGTTTGTATAAAAATATACTGTTTATTTTTAGAACCAAGCAAACCTGGTACATGTAAGCATTAAACACTTTTCAGTAATAAGTTACAGGATATAGAACAGTTTGAAAATGCAATAGAAATTGTACTTTGATTGACAGGGGAGCAAGAGTATGCAACACTTAGCAAATACAGTACATTGAAATGAATAGGCTTTCATAGTAAATTGCAGGTAAGTTACTTTTCTCATTACTTTTCTAACTCAGTGCTGGATACCTAGATTCAGCACTGGGACATTTTCTGCAAACCGGTGAGTAAACACGTTTTGGTTATTTGTGCGATTTTTAAAGAATATTTTTAGATTTCAAAACTCCACACTTAGAAACTTTTTGGAGAAAACGTGTCAATGATATCCTATGGGAGGAAAACAGGTTAACGGTTCACATGTAAGTAAACGGCTGTGGGAGTTAGGGTTCTGGGTTAGACTAAGGGGTCCCCCAGGGTCAATGATGCACTGTTGCAGCCTCAGCTACACTAGGGCGGCCGGGTGCAGTGTGTTGAGGCCCAATGATATTTAATAGAGGATAGGGGGCGTCCGGGTGGTGGCTGCTGGAAGGCAAAGCTCCTAGGGTTTAGCTCAGGGCAAGTTGGGGACCAAAGTAGCAGCAAAGGCGCACCCTCAGCGGCACTAGGGTGGCAGGGTGCAGGGTGCCGATTAGAGGTCGGGTGCTCTGTTTTTAATGGAGAACCTCCGGTACAAATAAACACTGCAGGCTCGGGACGAGGATCTTCTGGGTGCGACCACCACTTCGAGGGTTAAGTTGGGATGTAGTGGGTTGGTTAGGCACCGTTGGCTTGGGCACACAAGGCCGTGGGGCATCGGGTGCAGGGGTGCCTTGAAACGTCGGATTTTCTAACCCGCTCTCGTCACGATGGCGGGGGTCGTATGGAGGTTTGAGGCAGGTCAGGGGTCGCCAGATGTCGCGTCAGGATCGCCGGGGTGACCTTCTGGTGTTTTTCCCCCCTCGAGCTCGGGCCAGGTTCAGCGGGTGCAGAGTGGGCTTAAATCGCGGTCTCTGGCTGGCAACAGAAGTTGCAGTTTCAACACATCCGGTGTTCATGGGAGAAAAGTCTGGGAAGTGAAGGCAGGCAGGCAGGTCCTCTGGGGTTTGTGAGGTTGCTGGCTGCTGAACACGCCTGGATTTTGAAGGATCAGGTTCGAGGGGAGACAGGCCTGTATGGCTGGGGCCAAGTCAGTGGGCGTCGTCCTCTTGTTAGCTCTGCATGGCTCTTCGTCCTTTTCTTCTTGTAGGTAGGCTGATCTGAAGGAAGGTTCAGGGAGCACCCTAAACACTAAATTTAGGGGCGTTACAGGTAGGTAACAGCAGGGACCAACGGGTCCCTTCCCTGGGGTGGGTACACCCCCTTTTCAACCACTCTCCAGTGGGAAGGGGGCAGGAGTCTGTCTCTGGTTGGTTGGCTGGCTCCCCCCCCCCCCCATCCCCCCCATCCTCAAGATGGCGGGGACTCAAGGTTGTGCTTCACCTTGTGTCCCCCACCTGAGGGGTGGGGTTGGCAGAGATGGGCACACCTCTCTTCATCACTTGTTTTTCCCGCCGGTTCTCCCGCCCAAAGTGGGGAGCAGAACCAGTGGGGACCAGTTGCTGAAAGCAGCAAATGGTCTTGAGAGGCTCATAAAGGTGGCTTCTCCTTCATGAACCCTGACCATCCTGGGGGAGGAGGCTTGGCACCTCGTCCCAGGATGTGCATTGTTTCAGGCCCCCGAGAGCAGCAACTCCTGACCCATGGTGTTTTGGAGTTTGTAATAAAAAACTCCAAGCACCATATACTTTTACCGGTAGCACTGCACTTACAGTGCCCAGAAATGGACTTGGGCACTGTAGGGGTACAGGGCTCATGCACCTGTACCCTCACCACTGGCATAGGGCACCCAGCTAGAAGGGTGAC
Organism: Triturus cristatus; assembly: GCF_964204655.1. NCBI lineage: Eukaryota > Metazoa > Chordata > Amphibia > Caudata > Salamandridae > Triturus > Triturus cristatus. Next base: position 179,751,304 of record NC_140595.1, read on the forward strand.
TGATTTATGCCAGGGCAGTGGTTTGTGGGCATGGCGATGTGTGCCATGTCGACTCTTCACTTTGTTCTGCACCAAGGCACTCAGTCTGCAAAGGCAGTGTGTGTGTCCGGGTACAGGGCCTCTGAGGGTGGCATGATAAGTGTTGCAGCATTTAGTGGCCTTATCTGGTCAAAGTGCCCTGGGTACCTGTGGTACCGTTTACCAGGGGCTGACGGGTGGTCAGAGATGCCAATTGGGTTTAGGTTTCAATGCAGTTTTAGGCAAGGAACATAGGCCCTGGGTACCAGATTAGCAGGAGACCAGGGCACACTCAATCAAAGAACATCAGCAATTCAGCAAAAAGTGGGGGCATACCATGCAAAAGAGAGGGCACTTTCTCACACTTTGTCTGTGCCGACCTTGGCCCGAAGGCAGAGGAGGAACCAGAGCCTTTGTTTTGGGATTTTGAGGGAGCAAAGGGGTATCTTTTCTCACAGTACAGTGACCCGGAGTAGCCTGCTCCTCCTCTTCCATGTCTGAGTCAGCATCGGACACCGAGATGTTCTTCCTCATCGGCTCATTGAGCTTGATGTTGTGTGTCTGAATCTTCGCCGAAGAGGTCCAGTGCAGAGCTGCTCTGGTGTTGCATTTCGTGGCGTCGAGCCAGACGGTCACGAAGTGTCTTTCGAAACTATCTAAATGCGTCGGAGACTCTTGGGTTCCAGGGACAATCAGAGGTTGCACACTTCGTGCAAGTAGGTGCGTGGAAATTTAGCACGACACTCAGGACAGAACTTGAAGGGAGTCTGTTCCATCGACTGCTAGCACGGTCAGTACGGGTAGGCCAGACGGCCTGCCACAAGTTTCCCGAACGAGGGTTTTCCGAGACGATGCGTGAATGAGAAACCATGATTGAGAACCCCATCGAGGGTAGTGGATTGCGCGTCGAAGGGGGCCGAAAACGGTGCTGAACCGGAGTGCAGCAATACACATCCAAACCCGTATGGCTGAAAAAAAACTAAGGATGGAGTCTGTCCGTGCACACTATTATCGAAAGGAGGAGTAACTGGAAAGACTTCCTGGAACAAAAAAAAAAGTAAAAACATCTGGACCCAACACTAGATGGGGATCTATGCATAGCATGTGATCTACAGCTCATATGCCTCGAACATATAATTTAAGGTAAAGCTCAATGTTACAATTAGTGGAAAGGACAGCACAAAGAGAAAAGAGCTATTACCCGAAATAAAATGGAAAAAGAAAAAAGGAACAGGAAAATGTAGAGGCATGAAGATGAAATGCATATTGGCTTGTAGTTAAAAATCTGACTCACTGAATAGCAAGAATCAACACAGAGCATAAATCAATGTGTGCACCAGGAGCAAAATGACTACTTAATAGAGAGGAGATGCAATACAGTGGTGGTTGCACACACTGAAGCCAATGAAATCAAATCAAGCACCTGAAAAAAAAAAGTTGCTTACATTACAGAGAATCGAACTACAGTCTAACTGTAAAAGTAGGAGACAAAGCTACTTAACACATTAGGTGCAGTGTGGGCAAAACTGATGGCTTAACCTGGTTTGGCATTGTCCACTAAAGTTACCATTTTAAAGTACGGTGGCATAACGATATTTAAGTCTAAAGTTAAAGCAAGTAGTCAAATCTATGAGTATACTGCTATTGCGGTCACTCACTATTGGGTGCTTTGTTTTTTAAGTTGTCAGAATAACTGTTAGTGTTCACTTATAGATCTACAAGTACTCAAGGTAACTATTGTGATACAGTGCCATCTTTCTTGCATGGTATGCCCCCACTTTTTGCTGAATTGCTAAATTTACTTTGACTGAGTGTGCCCTGGACTCCTGCCAATCAGGTGCCCTGGGCCTATGTTCCTTCCCTAACACTAAACCCAAATTGGCAAACCATGGCCACATGTCCGCCCCTGGTAAATGGTACCCAGGGTATAGTGACCAGGGAAGGCCTCTAAGGGCTGCAGCACTTATTGTGCCACCCTTAGAGGCCCTGTACCCTTACACACACACTGCCCTTGCAGGGTAGGTATCTGGGTGCAAGACAAAACAAAAAGTCGACATGGCACACATCCCTGTGTGCCATGCCCATCACCTACACTACCATGGCATACATCAGCCACCCCTCTAGCTGGGTGCCCTATGCCAATGGTGGGGGCGCAGGAGCCCTGTGCCCCTACAGTACCCAGGTCCATTCCCGGGCACTGTAAGTGCAGTGCTGCCATTTAAGAGTACATGGTGCTGGGAGCTCGTCAAACACGAACTCCCCAGCACCTTAATGGCAACACTGAAGACTGAGAAGTTTGGTATCAAACTTCTCAGCACATTAAACCCACACTGATGCCAGTGTGGGATTTAATGTACCAAGCACCCCAGAAGGCATCTTAGAGATGCCCCCTAAAACCTAACCTACAACCCACGTCTGTTCTGAGGCTGCATAGGCTGCCACACAGCAGACATGTTACTGGACCCCTGGGTAGGAGAGCCCCTGCTCTCCTGGGCCTGCAACAATGCACATCCTGGGCGAGGTGCTCAATCAACTCCCCGAGGATGGGCAGGGGTAAGCTTCAAAGGCATTCCACCTGTGAGCTTCCCCAGGCCACTGCAACCACCCCCCCCCCCCCCCCCACTCTGGCGGGAAGCTTGGCCGGAAACCCCAAATAAGGACAGGGGATGTGTACCCACCCCAGGACAGCGACCCAGTGGTCCCTGCCCTTTACCTACTTCGAACGCCCCTAAATGTAGTATTTAGGGGCACCCTGAACCTTACTTCCTTAGATTCCAGATTCCAAAACAGCAAAGAAGATGAAGAAGAAAGATGACCTGCCGTGCAGCTGCTAAGAGGAGGAAGACACCAACTGCTTTGGCCCCACCCCTACCGGCCTGTCGACCCTCGAACCTGGTCCAACCCGGCATCTCTTGTGGCCAGCAACCTCACAAACCCCGGAGGACCTGGCTACCTTTTGACTCTAAACCCCTGGGACTCCCATGAGTAGAGGCTCTACTCAAAATCATCTACTTATCCCTGGCAGCAGCCCCGAACCGCGAACCCAGCACACTCTGCACTAGCCAAGCCTGGCATGTGCCGGCGTGAAAAAAGACCACGAGGACGACCCCACGGCGACACTAACCCAGAGTCCGGCACCCAAGGACCTCCCTCGACACTCCTGAAGAAGCCTGCGGCCTCAAAACAAGGTGCCCCCCCCAAACCGCGATCAACAGAGGGTAAGAGTTCCCGATACCAAAAGGCACCCCTGCACCCGGCGCCCTGCAGCCCCCTATGCCCAATCCCAGGTACCTACCTATCCTCCAACTACCCAACTTACCTCTCGAAGTGGTGGTGCCACCTGAAGAATCCTCGTCCCCGAGCTTGCAGTCTTTCTAAACTGGAGATTTCCCATTGAAATCAATTGAGCTCCCGAAGGCTCAAAAGCACCCAGCCGCCCGAGTGGCCCTGGCAGTGCAACCTCTACACCCATCTACTTCCCCACTTGCCCTGAGTAAGTGACCAGGATCCCAGCTCCCACAGCCGTGTGGCTTGTTAGTCAGCAGCCACCAACCAAGGCCCCCCTACCTCTCATAGGATAACATTGGGCCTAACTCTCTCTGCACCCGGCCGCCCTTGTGCTTTTGAGGGTGAACCAACTGTACCTACCTGACCCTGAGAGACCCCCGAGTCTATGCCCAGAACCTTAACTCTGGCAGTCGAGTACTTACCTTTAAACACAACTCCATTTTCTCCATAGGTTAACATTGACTGGCTTTTTCTGAAATTTCTTCTAAGTGTGGACTTTTCAAAACTTAAAATATTCACCAAAAATCAGCCGAGTAACGAAATGAATATGCTACTTACCAGTATGCATCTGTTCTTGGCATGTAGGGCTGCTGACAATCATATCTGTGCATAGATCGCCGCCTAGTGTTGGGTCCGGATGTTTGCACGTTGTTGTCCTGGAAGAGTCTTCGAAGTATCCTGAGATAGGTGACTCCTCCCCTGGACCACAGTGCGCATGGGCATCCTCTCCATCCTCAGATTGTTTTTCGCCATTGTGGCAGTGATGGAGTAGATACAGAAAGTGATGACCATGCTATACAGTAATTCTGAGAGCTGCAGCTGCTACAGGCGCCGGGAAGGAGGGTGGGCGATATGAATGTCAGCAGCCCTACATGCCAAGAACAGATGCATACTGGTAAGTAGCATATTCAGTTCGAGGCATGTGGGCTGCTGAATTCATATCTGTGCATAGAATACATAGCAGTACCTCCTATTAGCGGCGGCCCCCAGTGCCAGCTGCAGCGGTCTGAAAAAGAGTTTTGAGAACAGCCTGTCCTACAGCTGCCTGCTGTTTTGAGTGTACATGTACACAATAGTGTTTGGTAAATGTATGTATAGTGGACCATGTGGCTGCTCTACATATATCCTGTAAAGGAATGTTTCCCAGGAAAGCCATGGATGCCCCTAACTTACGCGTTGAGTGGGCTCGGGGGGGAATCGTTAATGTGCGTTTAGCCTTTTGATAGCAAATTTGAATACATTTAACGATCCATCTGGCTATACCGGCTTTGGAGATGGCGTTGCCTTTGTGTTGTGGAGAAAAGGCAACGAAAAGTTGTTTTGTCTTCCTAAAGTCTTTAGTCCTGTCTATATAGTACATGAGGGCTCTTTTGACATCTAGTGTATGGAGCATTCTTTCAGCGACATTTTGTGGATTCTGAAAGAAAACAGGCAGTTCAATAGTTTGATTCATGTGGAACTGCGATATTACTTTAGGCATGAATTTGGGGTTGGAGTGTAGTACGACCCTGTTTGCGTGAACCTGTATGAATGGCTCTTGAATGGTTAGTGCCTGGAGTTCACTAACTCTTCTTAACGAAGTGATTGCCACTAGGAAAGCTACTTTCCAGGTGAGGAATTGAATCTCACATGAGTGGAGAGGTTCGAAGGGTGGACCCATCAGTCGGGTGAGGACCAACTTGAGGTTCCACACCGGTGCTGGTGGGTGTCTTGGGGGAATCACTCGTTTAAGTCCCTCCAATAAAGCCTTGATGGCAGGCACTCGGAATAAAGAGAGGTGCTGCCTGTTTTGGAGATAGGCTGCTATTGCGGTCAAATGGATACGTATTGAGGTATATGCCAGATTGCATCGGTATAGGTGTAAGAGGTAACAGATTATGTTTTGGATGGATGCGTCTAGCGGGTTAATGTCATTGTTGTTGCAATAAATGACAAACTTTTTCCATTTAGCTGCATAGCAAGCTCTGGTAGTGCGTCTCCTGGCCTCCTTAATGATGTCCATACAGTCAGGTGGCAGGTTTAGGTAGCCAAACTAAGACTTCAGGAGCCAGATTGCCAGGTTCAGCTGTTGCGGATCTGGGTGCTGAATTTCGCCATGGTTCTGGGTTAAAAGTGCAGGTTTGATCCGCAGCCTTTGATGCGGCACCACGGAAAGTTCTAGAAAGGTGGTTTACCATGGCTGGCGCGCCCAAGTGGGAGCAACTAGGATGAGTGTCAGTGAGTGCTGTCGCAGTTTGCGTGCCACCAGCGGTATTAATGGCGCTGGGGGAAGAGCGTACGCAAATCTGCCGGACCAGTTCATCCATATCGCATTGCCCTGCGACTGTGGATGTGGGAACCTGGCGGCAAAGCTTTGGCATTTTGCGTTTTCGTTTGTGGCGAATAGGTCTATCTCTGGATGACCCCACTGTTGGAAGTACGGTTGGAGTACTGACGGGTGTAGCTCCCACTCGTGCATCTGGTGGCTGTGTCTGCTGAGCAGATCCGCCATCTGGTTGTCCTTGCCGGGGAGGTGTTCCGCCATAAGGAATATGTTCCTCTGAATGGCCCACTTCCACATGCTCTGAGCCTGATGAGACAACTGTGGAGAGTGTGTTCCTCCCTGCTTCTGTATGTAGTACATGGCAGTCATGTTGTCCGTCCGGATCAACACGACTTTGTTGCACAAGTGTACCTTGAATGCTTTCAGTGCCAGGAAGATTGCCATCAGTTCTAGAAGGTTGATGTGCATCTTCTTTTGTTGTATTGTCCATAGTCCCTGCACTGTGTAATTGAGTACATGAGCTCCCCATCCCTGGAGAGACGCGTCCGCCGTCAGTATCATTTGTGGGACAGGCTCTTGGAACGGTCGGCCCTTGCAAAGGTTTTGTGGATTCCACCAATGCAGAGAGTTGTATGCCCGACCGCTCACCAACACTAGGTCTTTTAATTGCCCGTGAGCCTGATTCCATTGACGTGCCAAGCACTCCTGAAGCGGGCGCATATGTAGTCTCGCGTGCGGGAATATGAAAATGCAGGCGGCCATCATGCCTATCAACTGCATGAACACTCGCGCAGGAAGGGAGTGTTGGGGTTTGAACTTGGAAATCAGCATTTGCATGCTGTTGATCCTCACTAAATTTGGCTGAGCTTTGGCTGCCAGAGTGTCTATGGTCGCACCTAGGTACTGTTGTACGTGTGCGGGTTGGAGATGTGATTTTGGGTAATTTAGTGAGAATCCCAGACTGTGAAGTAGGTGAGGGACATGTGGCTGGCACATTGTTGGGCTGACTTTGCATGAACAAGCCAGTCGTCCAGGTAAGGGTAGACGTGAATGTGGTGTCTCCGTAGATGTGCAGCCACTGTAGCTAGGCACTTGGAGAAAACTCTGGGTGCTGTTGTCACACCGAAGGGGAGGACTTTGAATTGGTAGTGCTGCCCCTGAATAGTGAACCCGAGATATTTTCTGTGTGACGGGTGTAGGGGTATGTGGAAGTACGCATCTTTGAGGTCTAGTGTGGCTAGGAAGTCTCCCTGTCTGAGCAGCGGGAGAACCTGCTGTAGGGTGAGCATATGGAAATGCTCTGAGAGAATGTAGTGGTTGAGGGGTCTCAGGTCTAGTATAGGTCTGAGTGACCCGTCCTTCTTTGGTATTAAAAAGTACAGAGAGTACACCCCTGTTCCTTGCTGGTGGACGGGCACGACCTCTATTGCACCTTTTTGCAGCATACTTAGCACTTCCTGCTGCAATAATGCCAAGTGCTCTGAGGACATAGGACGGTGCTTTGGCGGTATTGTGGGTGGAGTGGAGGTTAATTCGAGACAGTAACCGTGTTGGATAACATCCATGACACACCTGTCCGTGGTGATGGTATTCCACGTGGACAGGAACCGCTGGAGTCTCCCCCCGACAGGTGTTATGTGGTCGGGGGGGAAGTGAGAGGGCGTCACTGTTTGTTCTTGGGTGAGGACCTGGTGTTGCCGTAACCGCGTCCTCTGCCCTTGGTGCTGGAGCCACGATATCCACCTCTGGTGTTTTTATCGTAGGTACTCTGTGTGCCCCCTTTATTGTATGTTTGCTGTGACCCCTGTCCTCTAGCCGCTCCCCTATTTCCGGGGCGACGAAAGTAACCACTACGAAATGTCTGCGTTTGTAGAGCCCCCATTGACTTTGCAGTGTCTGTGTCCTTTTTGATCTTTTCTAGGGTGGTGTCAACCTCCGGTCCGAATAAGTAGTCGGGGTTGACAGGCTGATTGAGGATGTTATTTTGAACCTCAGGTTTGAATCCGGAGATTCTTAACCAAGCGTGTCGTCGTAGCATGACGCTGGTGTTTATTGCCCTCGCAGCTGTGTCGGCGGCATCCAGTGCACACTTAATGGATGCGTTTGTGAGAAGTTGTCCCTCTCTGATGAGGAGCTCCGCTGCCTCTTTGTATTCGTCAGGTAGATGTTGGGAGTAGGGACTCCAACGTGTCATAGTGTGAGCGATCGTAGCGAGCCAGGAGCGCCTGTGTATTGGCAATACGCCAGATGTTTGCTGCCTGGGCTGCAATCCTTTTGCCGGAGGTCTCCAGCACCTTGGACTCCTTGTCCGGGGGAGGAGCATCACCAGTTGTCTGCGAGTGCGCTCGTTTGCGAGCGTTAGCAACCACGATGGAGTCCAGGGGTAACTGGCCTCTAATGTACATAGGGTCCCCGGGCGCAGGTTTGTATTTTTTCTCTATCCTGGGGTTTATCACCCGTGCCCTGGTTGTTTCCTTGAAAATGTCCTTTGCTGGCTTGAGGACACCTTTTAACATGGGCAGAGTCTTTACGGTCCTCTCTGAGGAGGCGAAAGTGTCCACTAGGAAATCGTCCTCAATTGTGTCCGAGTGGAGTTGCACTCCATGATTGGCTGCGGCACGTTCAATGAGGGCATTGAAGGCAGCAGTGTCCTCTGTGGGAGATGTTTTGGCGCCATAAAGCTGCGTGTCCTGGGTATCTGTAGCGGCACCTGGGTCTGCAGGGTCATCCCAAGTTTGATCTTGGTCCTGCTGCTCCTCAGGATCTATATCCCTGGGGTAGGTGGTGTCATCACCCATGTAATCCTCCATTGCGTCCGTGTCGGAGGGCGTCGGAGAAAAGGACTGGGGATCTGGATAGGAGGTGTGGAGGCGTTCATATAGAACTGGTTCCGATTCTGCTGGCAGTTTTTGCTTTAGAGGGATTCTGTAAGAGTCCAAAGGCTGGTCGGAAGTGACTTTGCGCTTTCGGAGCATGAGCCTGCCGGTGTCGGCGTCGATGAATTGGGACGGTGAAGGCCCAGTAGGAGAGTATCCAGTAGATGGGGACCTTGTCTGGGTGACACGTGTTCAGATCTCGAATAGTTTTGGCGCTGTGGACGGCGGCAAACCAAAAGTGATGTTGGTTGGTGCCGAAGGTGCCTTTGAAGCCTTTTTCGGCTCGGAGCCCGACGTGGACTGGAGGGCTGCCTGTTCTCTGATACGTTGCAAGGACGCCGCAACTTGTCGCACCGAGAACGCCAAAGGTTCTTTGGTGCCGAGTGGTTCTGTAGAGGTAGGTGTGGACTTCTTCGGAGCCACAGGGTCATCGAGTCCAGGAGAGGTAGTAGCGGTCGACAGCGTCGATGACAGGACCATAGTCGCTGCCTTCGAAGTGGATTCCGATGGAGTGGCCATTTTAACCTTGGTGGTCGTGGCCGATTGCTTCGGTGCCGGGGGCCGAGGCGCTTTGGTGGTACCGATGGCCTTCCTTTTTGGGTCGGTGCCGATATCCGCTGCCGCGAGTTCGGCGCCGAAATCCCTTTTGGTGCGTTCGGAGCCGACGGTTCTGGCTGGCGTTGAAGGAGTGGAGGTCTTCGAGCTGACCAGTGCCAGTTTCACTTTCGGTTTCTGTTGAACCGGTGCGACGAATGGTTTCGGTTTCGTTGAAGGGAAACCAGTCTTTTTCGATAATGGCTCTCGCTGGATGTTCGAGGCCGGGCCAGAGGGCGGGGCCGAAGAACTGCGGGATTGATCTCTGGTAAGGCCCGAAGGCGATCCCTCGACCGGAGCCGTAGACTGACGCACTTTAATAGCCTCCGTTTGGACGGGTAGGCCCTGCTCTTCACCAGAGCTATCTTCTTCGGCCCCGAAGGCCTCATTGTAGTCCCCTACCTCATCGTCGGCTTCTTCCCTGTGAAAAACTCTTCATCTGCGTCTTCCGATCGAGAATCGTGTTCGGAAGCGGGGCTGGAGTTTGTTTTCCACGCTTTCAACATCTTCGTCCTCGGTGCTGAAGATGTTGGTCGGGGCCGGTGCCGATTGCTGCGCTTCTAATCTCGCTGCTAGTCGATTCCGGAGAGTCTTTTTGGATCTGAATCGGGCACAGGCCATACATTTTGATTCGTCGTGATCCGGAGCGAGGCATTTGTTGCACACCGGGTGGACGTCGATATGTGGATATTTTGCTTGGCAAACAGGACACCGTTTGAATGGGGTCCTCGATTCCATCGTCGATGTAAGGTCGATGGTCGGATTAAACGGATCCGAAAAAAGTTGTTAAAGTTGCTAAACTAGCAAGTAAGCTGTCGATACCGATCGGGAACAGTACAGACGAAAACTAAAGGCCTTTTGGCCTGAAACTAAATTTTCCTAACTTGAGCTAAGATAAGCACATCCGAACCCAATGGCGGAAAAAAAACAATCTGAGGATGGAGAGGATGCCCATGCGCACTGTGGTCCAGGGGAGGAGTCACCTATCTCAGGATACTTCGAAGACTCTTCCAGGACAACAACGTGCAAACATCCGGACCCAACACTAGGCGGCGATCTATGCACAGATATGAATTCAGCAGCCCACATGCCTCGACCACGAAAATACTCACCTGCTCTTAGGTGAGCTCCCAGTGCTGGATCTTGGTGCCCAGCACTGACTCTGAAAAATGCTTACAACTGTACTTACCAGTAACCCAATTTTCTCTCATAGGAAATCATTGACTGTTTTTCAGTGAAATTTCTTCTAAGTGTCAATTTCTGCAATCTTTAAATATTCTTTAAAAATCGTATAATATCTGAAAACGTAGTTACTTACCGGTTTTGGATAAAGGTGCCAGTACTGAGTCTAGGCACCCAGTACTGGATTACAAAAGTAACGAGAACATACCATACCTGCAACTTGGATTTTCTGCCATAGGGAATCATTGACTGTTTTCTATGAAATATTTCTAAGTGTCAACTTTTAAAACAGCAAAATATTGTCTAAAAATCACAGTAATTAAGTTGACTTTTATCACTTGATTCCAAGTACTGACCCAGGACTGAATCTAGGATCCAGTCCTGGAATTCCAAAAATAATCCTAAAAGTAATCTGTGGCAAATAACTTGAAACTTCCATTGAACTCAATGCATTGTGTTTAGAATTGTGTTGCCTATTGCAACCACTTGTAACTTTCTACAAAAGTCAATTGCATATTGCAAAAGTATTTATATAAAGCATCTCATCCTGAAAAAGTCTATTTTAATGCCCATTATTGGTTCTAAAACAAAACCAGCATATATTTTTTATATATAAACCATTGGCCTAGAGTTCAGTTATTGAGTGTGTGAGACCATTTGTTGGCTGAGTGTGTGCAACAAATGCTTTACACTGTCCTCTGATACTGCCTTACTGCTCGACCAAGCTCCCACTAGAGAGTAAGGTTATATCTAACTTTAGCCTCTGCCAAGCCTCTGGGGACTGTGGACTCTGTACACCCTGTACCTATTTGAGAACAGTATATACAGAGCCACTTTCCTCACAACTATATACCTTTTTGATGAAACATGCATATAAAATATTGACTACATCCAATTGATACAATGTGGCTACCCTTCTGTTCTCTTATTCAATTAAGTATTGTATTAACAAGGTACACAAGTAAGGAATTTGATTTTTGTTTTATAACTATACCTGGTTGGAACGCTGTCCATTTTAAAAAGAACAAAAGCAAGACTTGTCAAAGTAACATAACATTTATACACTAAAGAACCCTCGACCAGGATTCACCATCAAAACATCTACAACCTATTAAAGTCTTCAGTCAGCTGTAGAGGAAGATTCTTTACACTGGATATGTCCATTTCGCACTCTTTTACCTTCATCTGAGAGCCCCTTATGCTGGCAAAGTGCAAGATATACTTCCGATCAGTAAAGATTGGTTATTACATCAGTGTTGGGTGTATTTAAACACCCACATCAAAACATCTAAACAGTGTATCAGGGGAAGAAAACTCACCTCATCCACAGACATGGTCGGATGTGGTGGATGGTTGTAAATACGCTGGAAGTAGCTGTTAGCTTCATCATCTATTTCTTTACTAAAGTGCTGATTTGCTTCTGGCCACACTTGAGATAAGTCAGCTGAAAAGGGGATGAAAAGAGACTTTGTATTTTTTGTGAAAACAAATCAAAACCCACCAGATGAATGACCACGTCAAACTATAAAACAGATCTGAATAAGGACAGACTAATTATTCTGGAAGTGATTATACTTTTCCAAATCAATGGCAGTCAATGCAGCTTTGAGTACTGAAATATCTGTACTATGGTTTTTTTCAATAAAGGAAACATCCTGAACTTGGTTAGTGTGAGAAAGTGCCATCTTTCTTGCATGGTATACCCCCACTTGTTGCTGAATTGCTGAATGTACTTTGACTGAGTGTGCCCTGGACGCCTGCCAATCAGGTGCCAGGGCCTATGTTCCTTACTTAAAACCCAAATTGGCAAACCCTGGCCACATGTCAGCCCCTGGTAAATGGTACCCTAGGTACCCAGGGCCTTGTGACCAGGGAAGGCCTCTAAGAGCTGCATCACTCATTGTGCCACCCTTAGAAGCCCTGTACCCCAACACAAACACACTGCCCTTGCAGGCTGAGTGTCTGGGTACAAGACCAAACAAAATCGACATGGCACAAACACCTGTGTGCCATGCTCACAACCTACTCTGCCCGGTCATACATCAGCCACCCCTCTAGCTGGGTGCCCTATGCCAATGGTGTGGGCACAGGAGCATGAGACCTGTGCCCCTACAGTATCCAGAACCATTCCTGGGCACTGTAAGTGCAGTACTGCCATTTAAGAGTATATGGTGCTGGGAGCTCGTCAAACACTAACTCCACAGCACAATGATGACAACACTGAAGACTGAGAAGTTTGGTATCAAACTTCTCAGCACATTAAACCCACACTGATGCCAGTGTGGAATTTAATGTACAATGCATAACAGAGGGCATTTTAGAGATGCCCCCTGAACCTAACCTACAATCCACGTCGTGTGAGGGGCTGCCTAGGCTGCCACACAGCAGACATGTTGCTGGACCCCTGGGTAGAGAGCCACCGGCTCTCCTGGGCCTGCAACAATGCACATCCTGGGTGGGGTGCTAGGTCTCCTCCCCCTGGATGGGCAGGGGAAGCTTCAAAGGCATGCCGCCTTTGTGAGCTTCTCCAGGCCACTTGCTGTACTCAGCAACTGGCCCCTACCGGTTCTAATCCCCCACTCTGGCAGGAAGACTGGCCGGAAACCCCAAGTAAGGACAGGGGATGTGCCAGCCTCTGCCAACCCCACCCCTCAGATGGGGGAGTCGAGGTGAAGCACCTCTCCGGGTCCTTGCCATCTTGAAGATGGGGAGCTCTACCCAATCAGGACTAGGCCACTGCCCCCTTCCCACAGGAGAGTGGCAGGATAGGGGGTGTACCCACCCCAGGACAGCGACTCAGTGGTCCCTGCCCTTTACCTACTTCGAACGCCCCTAAATGTAGTATTTAGGGGCACCCTGAACCTTACTTCCTTAGATTCCAAAACAGCAAAGAAGATCAAGAAGAAAGATGACCTGCCGTGCAGCTGCTAAGAGGAGGAAGACACCAACTGCTTTGGTCCCAGCCCTACCGGCCTATCGACCATCGTACCTACTCCTGCTAAATCCCTGCACCTCCTTTGGCCAGCAACCTCACAAACCCTGGAGGACCTGGCGACCTTTTGACTGAGCACCTGGGACTCCCACCAGCAGTGGCTCTGCTCAAAGCAAGAATCTAACCCCTGGCATCAGCCTGGAACCGCAAACCCTGCACACTCTGCACCCGCCAAGCTTGGCCTGTGCTGGAGTGGACAAAGACCCAGAGGACGTCCCCCTGGCGACTGACCCCAAATCCGGCACCCAAGGACCCACCTTACCGCCCCCGACGACGCCTGCAGCCTCAAAACCAGGGACCCCCCCCAACCGCGATCAGAGTAAGATTTCCTGACACCAAAAGAAAAGGCACCCCTGCACCCGGCCCCCTGTGCCCGAATCCTGGGTACCAACCTATCCTCCAGCTACCCAAGGTAAGTAACTTGTTCATCTGAAAGAAACACGTTAGTTAGATTCCTCACCTTAGAATAGATACCCAAGTAATACCATCCCCGGTGGTGGGTCTGCGAACCAAGATCACACCAGAAAGTCCTGGAGGACAGAACGACCAAAGAAGCCATCCCTCCGGACTTCGCTGTCTAGGCAATAGTGCCTGGCAAACGTGCGCAGCGGAGCCCACGTCGCCGCCTGACAGATGTCCTGCAAAGGGACACCCCGTCCCAAAGCAGTAGTAGCCGCTGTGGCCAGAGTAGAATGGGCGCGCAGCCCAACAGGAGGGTCCTTTTTTGCCAAGGAATAACAAATTTTGATGCACAAAACGACCCACCGAGAGATGGTCCGTTTGTGCACAGCTTTCCCCTTCTTAGCACCCACGTATCCAACGAAAAGTTGGTCGTCCACCCGGAACTGCTTTATGCGGTCCAGATAAAAGGAGAGCGCACGTTTTGGGTCCAGACGGTGGAGCCTCTCTTCCTCTTTGGAAGGATGCGGAGGCGGAAAGAAGGTGGGCAAGGTGACAGACTGCCCAAGATGAAAGGGGGTCACTACTTTCGGAAGAAAGGAGGGACGAGGCCGAAGGACAACCTTGTCCGGATGAACAGAGAGAAAGGGAGGCTTTGAAGATAAAGCCTGGAGCTCACTCACCCGTCTAGCCGAGGTGATGGCTACTAGAAAAGCAGTCTTAAGCGTCAGCAGACGAAGAGGACAATTATGAAGAGGCTCAAAGGGAGCGCACATTAGAAATGTGAGAACAAGATTCAAGTCCCACTGAGGCATTACAAAAGGGACAGGAGGGAACGTGTGAGTAATGCCTTTTAGAACGCGTGTAACTACAGGGGACTTGAAAAGAGAAGGCTGATCAGGAAGCCGCAAGAAGGCAGAGATGGCAGCAAGATAACCTTTCAAGGTGCCCAGGGCAGAGCCCTGCCGGGCCAAAGGAAGAAGAAAGAGGAGAACCTCAGAAAGAGTGGCGGAAAGGGGATCCACAGCCTTTGCTGTGCACCATGCCACAAATTTGTTCCACCGGCAGGCGTATACCGTCTTTGTGGAGGGACGCCTGGCTGCCAGAATGATATCACAGACTTCAGGAGGTAAGTCAAATGGCATCAACTGCCGCCGCTCAATCTCCACGCATGGAGGTGGAGGCTGGACAGGTTCGGGTGGAGGACCATCCCCTGCTGCTGCGACAGAAGATCTCCCGAAGGGGCAGACGTATCGGAGGATCGGTCAACATACTGAGTAGCTCGGGATACCAGTACCTTCGTGCCCAATCCGGAGCCACCAAGATGACTTGGGCCCGGTCGTGCCTGATCTTCTCCAGCACTCTGGGCAGAAGTGGTATAGGCGGAAAGGCGTACAACAGACCGCAAGTCCACTCGTGACGAAAAGCGTCGCCGAGCGAGTGCCGCCTTGGAAATTCCAACGCGCAGAACTGCTGACATTGCGCGTTCTCTTAGGTGGCGAATAGATCTAAACCAAGGCTCTCCCCACTGCTGAAAGAGACCTTGCGCCACTTCGGAGTTTAGACGCCATTCGTGATCCATCATGCACCGGCGGCTGAGTTCGTCTGCTCTGGCGTTCAGAGAGCCCGCCAGATGTTGAACCACTAGGGTGACGCCCTGGTGTTCCAGCCACGTCCAGAGGCGCAGAGCCTCCTGACAAAGGGTCCACGACCCCACCCCGCCCTGTTTGTTGCAATACCACATGGCGGTGGTGTTGTCCGTGAACACCTGCACAACACTTCCCCTGACAGAGGGAAGGAAGGCTTTCAGTGCAAGTTGGATCGCTCTCAACTCCAACAGGTTGATGTGGAGGCGAGACTCCGCCGGAGACCAGAGGCCTCTGATCTCCGCCTCTCCCATATGGCCACCCCATCCCAGGAGGGACGCATCCGTCACTACGACATGCTCCGGCTGGGGAAGGGAGAGGCTCTTGCCCGTGACCCAATCGCGGTCCGTGAGCCACCACTGCAACTGCCGTGCAGTGCCCTCCGAGATCAAGACATGGTCGGACAGGTTGCCGTGATGCTGGGCCCACTGAAACTTCAGGTCCCACTGCAGAGCCCGCATGCGCCGCCTGGCGTGATGCACTAGTAGGATGCAGGAGGCCATCAGCCCCAGAAGCCGCAACACTAGCCTGACCGAAACCCAGGATAGCGGCCGAAAGATGGGAATCAGGGCCTGAATATCCCAGACTCGCTGTTCCGGCGGATAGACCCGGAACTGTGCCGAATCGAGAACCGCTCCGATGAAGAGGAGCTTCTGAGAGGGACTCAGGTGTGACTTCGGCACGTTGATGGAAAACCCCAGCAAATGCAGGAGATCCGCCGTAGTCTGGAGGTGGGAGACGACTGCCTGGGGCGAGCCCGCCTTCAACAACCAGTCATCGAGATAGGGGAAGACTGGAACCCCTGATCTGCGCAGATGAGCTGCGACCACCGCCATCACCTTCGTGAACACCCGAGGGGCACTGGTAAGGCCGAAGGAGAGCACGGTGAACTGAAAGTGCTCCTGACCTACCGTGAACCGCAGGTAACGCCGGTGGGCCGGCAGGACGGGGATGTGGAAATATGCGTCCTGCAAGTCCAACGCTACCATCCAGTCTCCAGGGTCTAGGGCAGCTAGAACCTGAGCCAAAGTTAACATCTTGAACCTTTCCTTCCGGAGGAAGGCATTGACGTTCCAGAGGTCCAAGATAGGGCGTAGGCCCCCTTTGCCCTTCTTGGGAACCAGAAAGTAGTGGGAATAACAACCACGACCTACTTCCGGGCACGGAACGCGCTCGACGGCCCCCTTGGCCAAGAGAGCCGAAACTACCTCGTGGAGAAGATTCAAATGATCCCCCCAAGATACGGTGGTGCTGCGGTGGCATGGCTGGAGGGGTCGTCTCGAAGGGGAGGGAGTAGCCCCTTCGGACGATTTGCAGCACCCACCTGTCCGATGTGATGGACCACCAGTGGTGCAGGTGATGGCGAACTCTGCCGCCCACTGGCGTGGAATGGGCCTGAAAGCTCGGACTAGCAAGGCTTTGAGGCGGATGCTGCCGGGGTGGATGTGGACTGACCGCGACGTCCTCCAGAACCGCCTCGGCGGAAACCACGTCCGCGCGCAGGTTGGTTCTGCGGCTGGTGGCTAGGCGGACGTGAGGAGGCACCCCTTCCTTGGCCACGAAAGGGGCGAAAGACGGAAGTTTGCGACCGCGGGGCCGAGAGGCCCAAGGACTTGGCCGTAGCCCGGGAGTCCTTAAAGCGATTCAGCGCACTGTTCGCTTTCTCACCAAAAAGGCGAGTGCCATCAAAGAGCATGTCCATGAGAGTGCTCGGGACATCACCCGAAAAGGACGTGGACCGCAGCCAGGCGTGACGTCTAAGCGCCACCGTGGTAGAAATCGCTTTACCCAGCGAGTCCGTAGTGTCAAGCCCACATCGGATAGCGTGCCGTGCTGCATCCCTCCCATCGGCCAGAGCCTGGGTAAGTCGTGTCTGGACCTCCTCCTGACACAGGGGCAGCACGTCCTCCACCGTATCCCACAGAGAGTGGGAATAACGGTCCAAAAGACAGGCGGTGTTCAAGGACCGCAGGCCCAAACTAAGGGAGGAGAACAGCTTTTTGCCAAACTGTTCCAGTCTCTTGGAATCCCGGTCCGGCGGAGCGGTCGGGAAGGAGGATTGGGAGGTAGAAGCCTGGATAACCAGGCTCTCGGGGTGGGGTGTTGGGACAGTAAACTGGGGTCGCCCGGAGCAGGGCGGTGGCGCCTGGTGACGTTCCTATCCACAGGAGGAACTGTGGAGGGCTTGGACCAGGTGCCCTGCAGAACGTCAATGAGGGCCTCATTGAATTGCAGCAGAGGCTCAGTGGAGCTTGCTGCAGACTGAAGCACCTCAGTGAGGACGTTAGTCCTCACAGCCACGGCAGGCAGCTCGAGCCCAAGGGCTGCGGCCGCCTTGCGCAGCACCACAGAGAAAGCAGCACCCTCCTCCGAAGCCACAGTCGGAGGAGAGATGAATCCAGTGTCTGGAGAGGTATCCAGACCACTGGCCTCCCCCAGTTCATCTGCCCAGTCCTGTGACAGCTGAGCCTGAACGGCCATAGGGTCCTCGGACCCCTCCCATTCGCCCCCGTCATCCAAGTCCTGGTAAACAGGAGGAAGGTGCAGAGCCGGACGATAGACATAATGTGTGTCCAGCGGCGCCGTACGCGGCGTCCATAGACGCCGTAATGGCGCCGGGTCCGGACCGGGGCTGAAGTGGGGCACGACGCCGAGCGGAGCCGGCGTCGGAGGTGGAACCGGTGTCGACGCCGGCGGAGGAGGCGTGATGAGGTCGACCAGCGTCGGCGGGGACTCGGGGACGAGCCCCTCGGGCACTTGCGGCGTCGAGGCCGGAGCCGCCGGCAGGCAAGGTTGCCCAGTCGGGTCCGCGGGGCCCGAAGGCGCGCCAGCAGGCGTCGACTGCGGAGCCAGGTTCCTCATGGCCGAGAGGAAGGCACTGACTTCCGCCGGCGTCGCGTCAGTCCCAGGGACCAGCGGGTATGGGGACTTGTGCGGCGCCTGCGGCTCCGCTGGAGCCGCGGGGGTGGAACCACCCTGACCCTCGGCAGAGTCGCGCGACTGGCGAGGGGAGTCCGAAGAGCGGTGTCGCCTCTTGGACTTCTTGGAGTGCTTCGACTTACCCGAAGACTTGGAGCCAGACGATCGATGATGACGTCGGCTGCGGCTCCGCGACCGATCCTTGGACCTCCTCCTGGACCGGGATCGAGAGGGGCGCGGAGCCGAGTGGCGAAGCTCGAGAAGCTTACAGGACCGCTCCCGTCTAGCCTTCGGGGTCAGGGCCTTGCAGTCCGAACACGACTCTGCGTCGTGGTCGAGGCCCAAACAGTAAAGGCACCGGCGGTGATGATCCGTAACCGACATGAAGCGGTTGCAGTCAGCACAGGCTTTAAAACCAGGCATCCTACCGGCACCGGAGTCGAGACAAGATCAAAAAGGATCAAAAAAGTTAGTCAAAAAAGACATAAAGGGGTAGCTCTCCCGGATCTGCGCTTACTGGCGCGGAAAAAAGAAGAACTGACGTCAGCGAGCGAGGGCGGCATCTAAGTACTCCGACGACGTCATTCCGGCGCACAACGACGGACGCGGAGCCGCAGACGACGCCTAGCGACGTGCAAGGGGTATTGCTGACGAAAAATCTTCCGGATCCAGTCTGATGCCTGGGGATATTCTAAGGTGAGGAATCTAACTAACGTGTTTCTTTCAGATATTCCCATTGAGCTCAATGAATTGTGTTGCCTATTGCAACAAAATAACTATTGCATTCAAAAGTCAATTGCCTATTGCAAAGTATTCAACTAAAGCATCTCATTCTGAGAAAGTATATTTTGATACCTATTGTTGGTTCTAAAATAAAACAACCATATATTTTGTATATAAACCATTGGCATAGAGGTCAGTTCTCGAGTGTGTGAGACCATTTGCTGACAGTGTGTACAAAAAATGCTTCACACTGTCCTCTGATACTGCCTTACTGCTCGACCAAGCTACTACTTTAGAGTAAGGTTATATCCAACTTTAGCCTCTGCCAGACCTCTGGGGGCTGTAGACTGTACACACTGTACCTATTTGGGAACAGTATACACAGAGCCACTTTCCTACATTGCATTATAAACAAAACCCAATTGGCATCTCTGGCCACAGGTAAGCTCCTGGTAAATGGTACCACAGGTACCCAGGGCACTGTGACCAGGAAAGGCCTCTAATGGCTGCAGCACTTATTGCACCACCTTTAGAGGTCCCGTACCTTTAAACTCACGCACTGACTTTGCAGGCTGCGTGTCTTGGTGCAGAACAAAGTGAAGAGTCGACATGCCACACATCTGTGCCATGCCTACAACCCACTCCACTGGCATACATCAGTCAACCCTCTAGCTGGGTGCCCTATACCAGTGGTGAGGGAACAGGTGCATGAGCCCTGTACCCGTACAGTGTCTAAGTCCATTCTTAGACATTGTAAGTGCAGTTATGCCATTAAGAGTATATGCTGCTGGGAGCTTGTCATTACGAACTCCACAGCACCATAACGGTTACACTGAAACCTTGAGAAGTTTGGTATCAAACTTCTCAGCACATTAAACCCACACTGATGCCAGTGTGGGATTTAATGAGAAATGCACACAGAGGGCATTTTAGAGATTTCCCCATGAAAATCGACCCATCACTAGTGTCTAGGCTGAGTGGTTGCTTTCAGCTGCCATCAGACATGTTTCTGGACCCCTGCGTCGAGAGCCTGCTGTTCTCCGGGGCCTGAAACAATCACCTTCCTGGGACGAGGTGCCAAGCCTCCGTCCCCACGATGGGCAGTGTCCACGAAGGGGAAGCTTCAAAGACTTGCCGCCTTTGCGAGCTTTCCCAGGCCACTTGCTGCTTTTAGCAACTGGTCCCCATTGGCTCATGCCCCCTCCCACTGGAGGGTGGCATAATAGGAGGTGTACCCACCCCAGGGAAGGGACCCATGGGTGCCAACCTTTTACCTACCTGTAACGTCCCTAAATCTAGAATTTAGGGGTACCCCTGAACCTTGCTTCCTCAGACAAGCAACCAAAAGAAAAGAAGGACCGAACAGCCGTGTCAAAACTAACTTAGGTCTACTGACTTGGTCCCAGCCCTACCAGACTGTCGCCACCACAAACCCGCTCCATCAAAATCCCGGTGTCCTGCAACCAGCAATCTAAAAAACCCCAAGGACCTGCCTGCCTTCAATCGGAAAGACCATCTCCGGTGAACACCGGATTTGTACAGACTCTAGCTCCGCAAGGATCCGCTGGTCAGGACCATTCTGCACCCCGAGTAGACGGCCGGAGTTCGAGTGGCCAAACACCAAGAGATGGTCGCCCCAGCGATCCTGATCAGAGATCCATGCCTCAAGCTTCAAAGACGCCTGCCGCCTCAAACCGGAAGGTCCCCCGCAACCATGACCAGGAGCTGGTAAGACCAGACCCTAAAAGGCACCCCTGCACCCAACGACCTAAGGCCTTAGGTGGCCCAACTGACTGTGCACCAACCTCCAGCATCCCAACCTATCT
The DNA here is from genome assembly GCF_964204655.1 of Triturus cristatus. Lineage (NCBI taxonomy): Eukaryota > Metazoa > Chordata > Amphibia > Caudata > Salamandridae > Triturus > Triturus cristatus. Next base: position 179,772,030 of record NC_140595.1, read on the forward strand.
CTCCAAGTGGTGGTCCCATCCAGAAGACCTTCGTCCCTGAGCCTGCAGTGTGTTTGCACACCAGAGACTCCCCATTGAAAGCTACAGGGCTTCCGACGGCAAAACACTGCACCCGGCCGCCCCAGTGCCGCTAAGGGTGCATCTTTTGTGCTGGCCTAAACCCCCATTTGTCCTGAGCTTAAATCCAGGAGCTTTGCTCCCACAACCCAGTGGCCTGCTCGTCAGCAGCCACCAACCGGAGACCCCCCTATACCCCAAAGGATAACACTGGGCCTCAGCATCTGGCTGCCCTAGTGACGCTGAGGGTGTAACAAGATTGCATCCTTGACCCTGAGGGACAACTGAGTCTAACCCCAGAATACCAACTCCCACAACAAAGTACTTACCAGCTAACCAATACTATTTTCCTCCTTAGGATAACATTGACTGTTTGTCTATGAAACGTTTTAGTGTGGAGTTGGAAAACCCAAGAAATTATTTTAAAATTGTACTTAGTATAAAAATACTTTTACTCACACGTTTACAGGAAATGTCCCAGTGCAGTTTCCAGGTATACTGCACTGTGTAAGAAAAGTAATCTACAAAGTAATCTACTTGTCGCTTTACTAAAAAGTCTATACAAAGTATATGTACTGCATTTCCAAAGCATTGCATTTTCACTAACAATACTGCAATCGAAACAAAGTGCATATACAATTGCAAATCAAACTGTTACACCTGCATTACTACTGTAAAGTATTTATTGCTCACCTGTGCCAGCCTTGCTTGGTTCTAGGAAATGAAATAACTAAAAGAATAATTTTTCTACATAAAAACAGTCGGTCTGAAGTTCAGTCTTTGACTGTGTGAATTCATTTGCTGACTGAGTGTGTACAACAAATGCTTAACACTGTCCTCTGATACAGCCTTACTGCTCGAAGACACTACCACAAATAGAGAGCGAGGTGCTACCTAACTTTACATCTGCCTACCTTACGGGTTCCACTGGACTGTGCACACTATACCTCACTTTGGAATAGTATATTGAGAGCCAGCTTCCTACACTGACATTGTGTTTTCTCTTCGGCGGCGAACAGATCTAACCAATGCTCTCCCAACTGCTGAAAGACACCTTGCACCAACTCCGAATGGCGACATTTGTGATCCACCAGGCACCAGCAGCTCAGTGTGTCAGCCCTGGCATTCAGAGAACCTGCCAGGTGTTGAATCACCAGAGTGATGTCCTGATGTTCCGGCCATGTCCAAAGGCAAAGAGCCTCTTGACTAAAGGTCCACGACCCCACCATGCCAGGTTTGTTGCAGTACCACATGGCGGTGGTGTGTCCGTGAACACCTGCATTGCCTTTCCCCTTGAGGGAGGGAAGGAATGCCTTCAGTGCCAAGCGAATCACTCAAATCTCCAACAGGTTAATATGGAGACAAGATTTCGCCAGAAAACAGACTACTCTGATCCCCGACCTCTCCCAGGTGGCCACCCCATCCTAATAGTGATGCATCAGCCAACACAGAGGTCTAGTTGGGGAACGCAGAGGGGTCTAGTTGGGGAAGGAAGACCCAATCCTGGTTCGCTAACCACCACTGCAGTTGTTGCGCAGTCCCCTCCGAGATCTGGGCGTAGTTGGAAAGATTACCCTGATGCTGCGCACACTGGAACTTGAGGTCTCACTGCAGAGCCCGCATATGCCATCTGTCATGATCCACCAGCATGATGCCATGAGGCCCAGTAGTTCAGCAGCCTTAGGGTCATTCCCATCAAAATCCGGGATAGAGGCTGAAACATTGGTATCATAGCATTCGAGGATAGGCCCGAAAGAACAAGTTACTTACCTTCGGTAATGATGTATCTGTAAGAAACATTAGTTAGATTCCTCACCTTAGAATATCCCCAGGCGTCAGACTGGATCCGGAAGATTTTTCTAGCAATAACCCTTGCGCGTCGCTAGGAGTCGTCTGCGGCTCCGCGTCCGTCGTTGGCGTCGTGCGCCGGAATGACGGAGTACTTGGACGCCGCCCTCGCGCGCTGACGTCAGTTCTTGTACATAGCTTTCCGCGCCAGGAACTCAGAGCCATGCAAGAGACCGACACTGGTGCCAAAAAATCTAGGGCCCTGAAAAGGATAGCCTTAACCCTAGATCTCGGTTCGCAGAACGGGGAGGATGGGTGGGTCGGTGAGGAAGCTAACTAACTAATGTTTCTTACAGATACATCGTTACCGAAGGTAAGTAACTTGTTCATCTGAAAAAAACACGTTAGTTAGATTCCTCACCTTGGAATAGATACCCAAGCAAAACCAACCCCGGTGGTGGGTCTGCGAATCAAGATCACACCAGAAAGTCCTGGAGGACAGAACGGCTAAAGAAGCCATCCCTCCGGACTTGGCTGTCTAGGCAATAGTGCCTGGCAAAGATGTCCTGCAAAGGGACTCCCCGTCCCAAAGCAGTAGTAGCCGCCGTGGCCCGAGTAGAATGGGCTCGCAGCCCAACAGGAGGGTCCTTTTTTGCCAAGGAATAACAGATTTTTATACACAAAACGACCCACCGGGAGATGGTCCGTTTGTGCACAGCTTTTCCCTTCTTCGCACCCACGTAGCCAACGACAAGCTGGTCGTCCACCCGGAACTGTTTTGTGCGGTCCAAATAAAAGGAGAGCGCACGTTTTGGGTCCAGACGGTGGAGCCGCTCTTCCTCTTTGGAAGGATGCGGAGGTGGAAAGAAGGTGGGCAAGGTGACAGACTGCCCCAGATGAAAGGGGGTCACCACTATAGGTAGAAAGGAAGGACGAGGCCGAAGGACAACCTTGTCCGGATGAACAGATAGAAAAGGAGGCTTGGACGATAGAGCCTGGAGCTCAGTCACCCGTCTAGCCGAGGTGATGGCTACCAGGAAAGCAGTCTTAAGAGTGAGAAGACGAAGAGGACAATTGTGAAGAGGCTCAAAGGGAGCGCACATCAGAAATGTTAAGACAAGATTCAAGTCCCACTGAGGCATTACGAAAGGGACAGGAGGGAACGTGTGAGTAATGCCTTTAAGAAAGCGTGACACTACAGGGGACTTGAAAAGAGAGGGCTGATCAGGAAGCCGTAAGAAGGCAGAGAGGGCAGCAAGATAACCTTTCAAGGTGCCCTGGGCAGAGCCCTGCCAGGCCAAAAAAAGAGGAGAACCTCAGAAAGAGGGGCGCCATCCACCGGCAGGCGTATACCGTCTTTGTGGAGGGACGCCTGGCTGCCAGAATGATATCACAGACTTCAGGAGGCAAGTCAAATGGCATCAACTGCCGCCGCTCAATCTCCACGCATGGAGGTGGAGGCTGGACAGGTTCGGGTGGAGGACCGTCCCTTGCTGCTGCGACAGAAGATCCTCCCGAAGGGGCAGACGTATCGGAGGATCGGTCAACATACTGAGTAGCTCGGGATACCAGTACCTTCGTGCCCAATCCTGAGCCACCAAGATGACTTGGGCCCGGTCACGCCTGATCTTCAGCACTCTGGGCAGAAGTGGTATAGGCGGAAAGGCGTACAACAGACCGCAACTCCACTCGCGACGAAAAGCGTTGCCTAGCGAGTGCCGCCTTGGAAATTCCAACACGCAGAACTGCTGACATTGCGCGTTCTCGTCGGTGGCGAATAGATCTAACCAAGGTTCTCCCCACTGCTGAAAGAGACCTTGCGCCACCTTCTGAGTGCAGACGCCATCATGATCCATCATGCACCAGGGGCTGAGTTCGTCTGCTCTGGCGTTCAGAGAGCCCGCCAGATGTTGAACCACCAGGGTGATGCCCTGGTGTTCCAGCCATGTCCAGAGGCGCAGAGCCTCCTGACAAAGGGTCCAAGGCCCCACCCCGCCCTGTTTGTTGCAATACCACATGGCGGTGGTGTTGTCCGTGAACACCTGCACGACACTTCCCCGGACAGAGGGAAGGAAGGCTTTCAGTGCAAGTCGGATCGCTCTCAGCTCCAACAAGTTGATGTGGAGGCGAGACTCCGCCGGAGACCAGAGGCCTCTGATCTCCGCCTCTCCCATATGGCCACCCCATCCCAGGAGGGACGCATCAGTCACTACGACATGCTCCGGTAGGGGTAGGGAGAGGCTCTTGCCCGTGACCCAATCGCGGTCCGTGAGCCACCACTGCAACTGGTGTGCAGTGCCCTCCGAGATCATGACCTGGTCGGACAGGTTGCCGTGATGCTGGGCCCACTGAAACTTCAGGTCCCACTGCAGAGCCCGCATGCGCCGCCTGGCGTGATGCACTAGTAGGATGCAGGAGGCCATCAGCCCCAGAAGCCGCAACACTAGCCTGACAAACCCAGGATAGAGGCCGAAAGATGGGAATCAGGGCCTGTATATCCCGGACCCGCTGTTCCGGTGGATGGACCCAGAACTGCGCCGAATCGAGAACCGCTCCGATGAAGAGGAGCTTCTGAGAGGGGCTCAGGTGTGACTTCGGCACGTTGATGGGAAAACCCCAGCAAATGCAGGAGGTCGGCCGTAGTCTGGAGGTGGGAGACGACTGTCTGGGGCGAGCCCGCCTTTAACAACCAGTCGTCGAGATAGGGGAAGACTGGAACCCCTGATCTGCGCAGATGAGCTGCGACCACCGCCATCACTTTCGTGAACACCCGAGGGGCACTGGTAAGGCCGAAGGAGAGCACGGTGAACTGAAAGTGCTCCTGACCCAACGTGAACCGCAGGCAACGCCGGTGGGCTGGCAGGACGGGGATATGGAAATATGCGTCCTGCAAGTCCAACGCTACCATCCAGTCTCCAGGGTCTAGGGCAGCTAGAACCTGAGCCAAAGTTAACATTTTGAACTGTTCCTTCCGGAGGAAGGCATGGACGTTCCTGAGGTCCAAGATAGGGCGTAGGCCTCCTTTGCCCTTCTTGGGAACCAGAAAGTAGTGGGAATAACAACCACGACCTACTTCTGGGCTCGGAACGCGCTCGACGGCCTCTATGGCCAAGAGGGCCGAAACTTCCTCTCGCAGAAGATTCAAATGATCCTCCGAGATACGGAGGTGCTGCGGTGGCATGGCTGGAGGGGTCGTCTCGAAGGGGAGGGAGTAGCCTCTTCGGACAATTTGCAGCACCCACCTGTCCGAAGTAATGGTACGCCAGTGGAGCAGGTGATGGCGAACCCGGCCTCCCACTGGCGAGGAATGGGCCTGAAAGCTCAGACTAGGAAGGCTTTGAGGCGGATGCTGCCGTGGTGGATGTGGACTGACCGCGTTGTCCTCCAGTACTGCCTTGGCGGAAACCACGTCCGCGACCGCGTGCAGGCTGGTTCTGCGGCCGGTGGCTAGGCGGACGCGAGGAGGTGCCCCTTCCTTGGCCACGAAAGGAGCGAAAAGCGGAAGTTTGTGGCAGCGGGGCCGAGAGGCCCAAGGACTTGGCCGTTGCCCGGGAGTCCTTGAAGCGAGCCAGCGCACTGTCCGCTTTCTCACCAAAAAGGCGAGCGCCACCAAAAGGCATGTCCATGAGTGTGCTCTGGACATCCCCTGAAAACGACGTGGACCGCAGCCAGGCGTGACGTCGAAGCGCCACCGTGGTAGAAATCGCCCTACCCAGCGAGTCCGTAGTGTCGAGTCCACATCGGATTGCATGGCGCGCTGCATCTCTCCCATCGGCCAGAGCCGAGGAAAGCCGTGCCCGGGCCTCCTCCGGGCACAGTGGCAGCACGTCCTCCACCGTATCCCACAATCAATCAATCAATCATAGGCATTTGTATAGCGTACTGCTCACCCGGAGGGTCTCAAGGCGCTGGGGGGGGAACGCTACTGCTCGAACAGCCAGGTCTTGAGTTGCTTCCTGAAGGCGAGATGGTCTTGTGTTGTCCGGAGGCGGATGGGTAGGGAGTTCCATGTCTTGGCTGCCAGGTAGGAGAAGGATCTTCCTCCGGCGGTGGCTCTGCGGATGCGGTGGACGGTGGCGAGAGCGAGGCTGGCGGAGCGGAGCTGGCGGGTGGGCTTGTGGAAGGTCAGGCGGCTGGTGAGGAACTTGGGGCCCAGGTCGTGGAGGGCTTTGTGTGCGTGGGTGAGGAGTCGGAACGTGATTCTTTTGTTGACGGGGAACCAGTGCAGGTCTCTCAGGTGTCCGGAGATGTGGCTGTGTCGGGGGATGTCCAGGATGAGTCGTGCTGAGGCGTTCTAGATCCGTTGGAGTTTCTTCTGGAGTTTGGCGGCGGTGCCGGCGTAGAGGGCGTTCCCGTAGTCCAGCCGACTGGTGACGAGGGCCTGGGTGACCGTCTTCCTGGTCTCGGTGGGGATCCACCGGAAGATCTTTCGAAGCATGCGCAGGGTGTTGAAGCATGAAGACAAGACGGCGTTGACTTGTCTGGTCATCGAGAGGGAAGAGTCCAGGATGAAGCCTAGGTTGCGTGCGTGGTCCGTTGGCTTGGGGGTGGCTCCCAGGGCGGGGGGCCACCAGGAGTCGTCCCAGGCGGAGGGTGATGATCCCAGGATGAGGACCTCCGTCTTGTCTGAGTTCAGTTTCAGGCGGCTGTTCTTCATCCATTCGGCGACGTCTTTCATCCTTTCGTGTAGGCTGGCTCTGGCGGCGTCCGGGTCGCTGGTGAGGGAGAGGATCAGCTGGGTGTTGTCGGCGTAGGTGATCTTGAGGTTGTGTTGACGTGCGATGGTTGCGAGGGGGCTCATGTAGACGTTGAAGAGGGTGGGGCTGAGCTGAGCGATGACCCTTGTGGAATGCCGCAGATGACTTCGGTGGCCGCTGACCGGAACGGGGGGAGGCGGACTCTCTGGGTTCTTCCAGCGAGGAATGAGGTGATCAACTCCAGGGCCTTCTCCTGGATGCCGGTGTTGTTCAGGCGCTGTACCAGGGTGCGGTGGCAGACAGTGTCGAACGCTGCGGAGAGGTCCAGGAGGATGAGGGCCGCAGTTTCCCTGTTGTCCATTAGGGATCTGATGTCGTCTGTGGCTGCGATGAGGGCGGTCTCCGTGCTGTGGTTGGCTCGGAAGCCAGATTGCGAGTGGTCGAGGGATCCGTTGGTCTCGAGGAAGGCGGCTAGCTGTCTGTTGACGGTCTTCTCGATGACTTTGGCAGGAAACGGGAGGAGCGAGATAGGGCGGTAGTTCTTGAGGTCGGAGGGGTCTGCAGTTGGTTTCTTCAGCAGGGCACTGATCTCGGCGTGTTTCCAGCACTCCGGGAAGGTGGCGGTGTTGAAGTAGGCGTTGGTGTCGTGGAGGTGGGGTGCGATGATGTGGTCGGCCGTGTTGAAGATGTGGTATGGGCAGGGGTCCGTAGGGGATCCGGAGTAGATGGTGTTCATTGTGCGTGTTGTGTCTTCGGTGATGACTGGGGTCCAGGTGCGGAGGGTGGGGGGCATCGGTTCGGTGGTGGGGTTCGTGGTTGGTGGGCCGAAGCTGTTGTGAACGTTGGCGATCTTGTCGTGGAAGAAGGCTGCAAGGGAGTCGCAGAGGTCTTGCGAGGGAGTGATGTCATTGTTTCCGGCGTTGGAGTTGGAGAGCTCTTTGACTATGCTGAAGAGTTCCTTGCTGTTGTGGGTGTTGTCCAGTCGTTCCTTGAAGGCTGTCTTCTTTGTGGCGCGGATCAGTTGGTGGTGTTTGCGGGTGGCGTGTTTGAGGGCCGTCATGTTGTCTGTGGTCTGGTTGGTGCGCCAGGTGTTCTCCAGGGAGCGGCAGTTCTTCTTGGAGGTGATGAGCTCGTCGGTGAACCAGGAGGCTTTCTTGCTGCCACGTCTGCTGGGGGGGTTCTTCTTCAGTGGTGCGAGGGCGTCTGCGCAGTTGGTGATCCACTGTGTGAGGTTGTTGGGGTCCGTTGAGCTGTTGGGGGGGTTCTGGCTGAGGATGGTATTGAGCTGGTCGCCGGTGATCTTGTTCCAGCTCCTGCGGGGGGCTTGTTGAGGGTGGTGGTGGGTCGTCGTTTTACTGAAGCTGAAGTGGACGCAGCTGTGGTCAGTCCACTGGAGATTGGTGGAGTGGCTGAAGGTGACTTATCTGCTGGATGAGAAGACTGGGTCAAGCGTGTGGCCGGCGTAGTGGGTGGGGGTGGTTACCAGTTGCTTGAGTCCGAGGTTGGCCAGGTTGTCCAGCAGAGCAGTGGTGTTGCGGTCCTTGTTGTCCTCCAGGTGGAAGTTGAGGTCCCCCAGGAGGATGTAGTCGGTGGAATTGATGGTGTGCGGGCTGACGAAGTCTGTGATGTCTTCGCTGAACTGTGTGCGTGGTCCCGGTGGTCTGTAGACGAGGGTGCCTCTGAGCGTGGTCTTGGGGTCGGTGTGTATCTGGAAGTGGAGGTGTTCGGCGGAGGCGAGGGGGTCATCGGAGTTGGTCGTGATGCGGATGGTGTTCTTGTGGATGATGGCGATTCCTCCTCCTGTCTGGTTGACGCGGTCCTTCCTGGTGATTTTGTAGCCTTCTGGGACGGCGATGGCGAAGTCGGGCGCTGAGGAGGCGTTCATCCAGGTTTCCATCAGGAAGGCGATATCTGGTGCTGTCGAGTCGAGGAGGTTCCAGAGTTCGACGGCATGCCTGTGAACGGAGCGGGTTTTGAGCAGGATGCACATCAGGTGTTTGTTGCTGGGGCTCGGTTTAGCGGGTGCGGTGTTGGGTCGGAGGCCGGTGAAGCGGCAGGTCAGGCAGGTGGAGGGTCCGTCTCGGGGTGGCTCGGTAGCCGGCGGTGTTTCGGCCGGCGTTGAGTGCGTGGAGGGTTTTGGCGTCGTAGATGTGCAGGGTGTGAGGGCGAGGACAAGGGGGTCTGGCGCTGGGCGCGGTCCAGGCGCGGACGGGCGCAGACGGGCTTACCTTTGGCGCTCAATCGGCGCTCCCGCTGCGCGCGTCCGCTGCGCGGTCGCTCTGGGGGCGTCATAAGTAAGGAGCAGGGAGGGAGGAGCAGCTGGGTGGCGGGAGCGGGGCGGCGAATGGAATCACAGGGGGGCGGGGTCGCAGGGAGGCAGCGGCGGGAAATTCCAAGAAGCAGCGGGAAATTCCCAGGAGCAGCGGGAAATTCCCAGGAGCAGCGGGCAGCGAGCGAAGGAATCTGCAGGCAGGAGGCGGCAAGGCAGGCAGGAGCGGCAGCAGTGAGTGGGGCGACCAAGCCCTGTGGAGGGCTGAGCGGTCACACCACAGAGAGTGGGAATAACGGTCCAAGAGACAGGCGGTGTTCAAAGACCGCAGGCCCAAACTGAGCGAGGAGAACAGCTTCTTACCGAACTGTTCCAGTCTCTTGGAATCCCGGTCCGGAGGAGCGGACGGGAAGGAGTATTGGGAGGTAGAGGCCTGGATAACCAGACTCTCGGGGGTGGGGTGTTGGGACAGAAAACTGGAGTTGCCCGGAGCAGGGCGGTGGCGCCTGGCAACGTTCCTACCCACAGGAGGGACTGTGGAAGGCTTGGACCAGGTGCCCTGCAGAACGTCAGTGAGGGCCTCATTGAATTGCAGCAGAGGCTCAGTGGAGCATGCGGCAGACTGAAGCACCTCAGTGAGGATGTTAGTCCTCACAGCCACAGCAGGCAGCTCAAGCCCAAGGGCCACGGCCGCCTTGCGCAGCACCACAGAAAGAGCTGCACCCTCCTCCGAAGCCACAGTCGGAGGAGAGATGAATCCAGTGTCCGGTGAGGTATCCAATCCACTGGCCTCCCCCAGTTCATCTGCCCAGTCCTGAGAAAGCTGCCCCTGAAGGGCCATACGGTCCTCAGACCCCTCCCATTCGCCCCGGTCATCCGATTCCTGGTAAACTGGAGGAATGACTGGAGCCGGTCGATAGACAATATGTGTCTCTAGCGGCGTCGGATGCGGCATCGGATGCGGCATCAGGCGGCGCCTCATCGGCACCGGGACCGGACAGGGGCTGAACCAGGGATCGACGTCGGGGGTGGTACCGGTGTCGGCGCCGGCGGAGGAGGCGGAGGCGTGACTAGGTCGACCGGCGTCGACGGGGGCCCAGGCTCAGGCCCCTCAGGGACCTGCGGCGTCGGGGCCGGAGCCGCCGGCACGCGAGGTCGCCCAGTCGAGTCCGCGGGGCCTGAAGGCGCGCCAGCGGGCGTCGACGGCGGGGCCAGGCTCCTCATGGCCGAGAGAAAGGCACTGACCTCCGTCGGCGTCGCGTCAATCCCAGGGACCGGCGGGTATGGGGATTTGCGCGGAGCCGCGGGGGTGGAACCACCCGGACCCTCGGCCAAGTCAGGCGACCGGCGAGGGGAGTCCGAAGAGCGGTGTCGCCTCTTGAACTTCTTAGAGCGCTTCGACTTACCCGAAGACTTCGAGCCAGATGAGCGGCGATGTCGAGTGCGGCTCCGCGACCGATCCTTGGACCTCCTCCTGGACCGGGATCGAGAGGGGCGCGGAGCCGAGTGGCGAAGCTCGAGAAGCTTGCGGGACCGCTCCCGCCTAGCTTTCGAGGTCAGAGCCATACAGTCGGAGCACGACTCCGCGTAGTGGTCGAGGCCCAAGCAGTACAGGCACCGGCGGTGATGATCGGTCACCGACATCAGTCGGTGACAGTCGTCACAGGCCTTGAAACCAGGCATCCTACCGGCACCAGAGTCGAAAGTGATCAAAAAGTCGAAAAAGTTAGTCAAAAATTGACTAAAGGGGTAGCTCTCCCGAATCGGCGCTTACTGGCGCGGAAAAAAGAAGAACTGACGTCAGTGCGCGAGGGCGGCGTCTAAATACTCCGACGACGTCATTCCCGCACACGACGACGGACGCGGAGCCGCAGACGACGCCTAGCGACGCGCAAGGGGTATTGCTACAAAAATCTTCCGGATCCAGTCTGACGCCTGGGGATATTCTAAGGTGAGGAATCTAACTAACGTGTCTTTCAGATCTGCACTAAGTACAGAACAGCTCCAATGAAAGGGAGCGACAGAGGGAATCAGGTGTTACTTCAGCACGTTGATAGTGACCCCAGCCAATGCAGGAGGTCTGCCATAGTCAAGAGGTGGGAGACAACAGCATGGGCCAAGCCCGCCTTGAGCTGCGACAACCGCCATCACTTTTGTGAACACCAGAGGGGCACTGGTAGGGCCGATGGGGAGCACAGTGAAGAACAATAGTTACTTACCTGTAATCTGTGGTTCTCCAGTATTGGTGTCTTTCATAGATTCACATGCCTGAATCATTCCCCATCGTCGGAGTGGGAGTCCCACGGTACATAGAAAAGCAATAATTATGCATATAACAACCAAAAACCCCTGGTAACCTGAACCAGGAAGTAAAGTAGCCTAAGCTACCAGGAAAAAACTTCCACATCTATGACTATCACAGTCATTATATCCAGTCCAAACTGCAACCAATCAGGCGACAGCACCCACCAGAATGTTCTCCTCAGAGGCTCAGGCTCTCAGATTTTCTCGCACAGGAGTGAACTAATACATAACAGCCTAAAAAGCCTCTGAGGGGAGGTGGGCGGGTTGCATGTGAATCTATGAAAGACACCAATACTGGAGAACCACAGATTACAGGTAAGTAACTATTGTTCTTCTCCAGTATTTGGGGTGTCTTTCATAGATTCACATGCCTGAATCAGAATAGATAGCAGTACGTAACCTTATGCTCATAAGACGCTGTTTTGTATCATAGACCTTATACATTATGAAACAGTATAACCACAGAGAAATACATGTGTGTTTCAACATCTGGAAAATAATTTCAAGACAGAAATAGCATCGAAAAAACGTCTTACAAAAGCATAGTGGAGGAGGGAGAACAGAGGCTCACCTTATTTGAAAAGATTGCGTAGAACAGCTTGTCCGACTGATGCATCCACATCACTTGCAGCTTCCAAACAGTAGTGTTTGGTAAAAGTATGTCTGCTGGACCATGTTGCAGCTTTACAGATCTGATGAAGAGGCACACCGGCGAAAAGCGCTGTAGATGAAGAGATCGCTCTCGTAGAGTGTGCTCTTGGGGTCGCTTGCAATGGTCTTCCAGCTTGGTCATGGCATCAACAAATTGCAGCAGAGATCCAACGAGCTATGGTTGGCTTTGATACTGAATGGCCTTGGCGCGGTTTACCATATGCTACAAAGAGTTGGTCCCATTTGCGTATTGATGCTGTCCGCTGTAAATAAAACTTCAGACATCTCTTGATGTCTAGAGAATGCAAGGCCCTTTCTGCAGCTGTTAGCGGATTTGGGAAGAATGTTTTCAAAATTATAGGTTCATTAAGATGGAAATCCGTCGAAACCTTTGGCATAAACATTGGATTAGTGCGCAGCACTACAGATTCAGATGAGAATTGCAGAAAGGGTGGAAGAACAGTGGAGGTCACTAACTCTTCTGGTTGATGTTAAGGCCAGCAATAAGGAAACCTTCCAAGAGAGGAACTTTAGATCCACCTTGTGAATGGGCTCGAAAGGATGCCGCATTAGTTGTGAAAGCACTATATTAAGGTGCCAAGAAGGAGGTGGACGCCAAATAGGAGGGAACATCCGAAATAACCCCTTAAAAAATTGTTGGATGACTATTGGAATAAAGAGAGTTGACACCATCATGCCGAAACCTTGAAATTGCCACCAAGAACACCTTCAGAGTAGAATGGGAAAGACCGGACCTTGCCAACTGTAGAAAGAAAGGCAGAATTTGCTCTGGTCTTGCATGGATAGGATGAAGATTAGCAGATTGACACCACATGCAAAATCTTTTCCACTTTAATTTATAGGTTTTTACAGTAGCAGGTGCTCGAGCATTGGCCAAAACCTCTTGACAGTCTGGAGGGATATCTAGGTGTGCAAATTCAAGGTGTTGAGGAGCCATGCCGCTAATCTCAGCGATGTTGGGTTCGCATGATAAATTTGACCGTTCTGAAGGGTCAGAAGCTGTGGAATTGGACGAAACTGTATGGGCTCGGCCTCCGAGAGGAGGAGAAGTTCCGTAAACCAGTACTGGCGGAGCCATCTGGGAGCAATTAAGATCATGCGGCAAGGCTGTTTGATCTTGCGCAGAACCCGTGGAACCAACGGAATTGGTGGAAAAGCGTAGGCATAAATTTGCGACCAATTCATCGAAATGGCATTTCCCAGCGATCTTTTGTGGGGAACCCAACTTGCAAAGAATGGGCATTTGCGGTTCTGGCTGGTTGTAAAGAGGTCGAGATCGGGATGCCCCCATTTCTGAAACACTCCGTCCAGGGATGGTTGGTGTAGTTCCCATTCGTGATTAGACGTTGTGGTTCTGCTGAGGGAATCCGCCAGAACATTGGTGATTCCCGGGACGTGAATGGCTTTGATGCTGATCTTGTGACGAATCGCCCAACCCCAAATCTCCTGCGCTTGCTGAGATAGTAGGGCTGACCTCGTCCCGCCTTGTTTGTTCAAGTAATGCATACTTGTCGTATTGTCTGTTCTTACTAGTACACATGCTCCTCTGATGACGGCTTGTAAGGATTTTAAAGCCAAGAATATGGCTTGCAGCTCCAAGAGGTTGATATGCCACTTTCTTTGTTCTAGAGTCCACCTGCCATTGACTTCCTTGAAGGTGCGCTCCCCAACCCTCGAGGGATGCATCTGTGGTGATGGTGAAATCCGGCATTGACCAGAAATGGACAACCCTCCTTCATGTGCTTCATCTGACCCCACCACTGAAAGGCGTCCCGCATTCTTGCGGTGATGTGAATGATATCCTCGAATGACCCTGTGATCTGAAATCATTGCAGATTGAGCTCCTCTTGCAACGGCCTCATTCTGTACCGGCAGTTGGGAATGAGATGAATGCAAGAAGAAATCATTCCTAGGAAGGATTTGTACACACGGACTGAAAGGCACTTTGATAGTAGTGAGCGCGCGAGGTTGCGCGTCTTGATCTGCCTTTCTTTTGACACAAAGGCCCTGGACAGATTTGTGTCCAGTGTTGCTCCTAGGAACGTTCTTCTCTGGGAAGGAGTTAGATGTGATTTCTCTAGATTTGTGGAAAGACCCAGGGACTGAAAGAGTAAGAGGCATTTTTGAACATGCTCAGATGCTACCTTGGCGGAACTCGCCTTGATAAGGCAGTCGTCCAGGTACGGGAAAATTTAAATTCCGTGCAGACGGAGATGTGCAGTCACTGGCGCCATGACCTTCGTGAATACTCTGGGCGCAGAACGGAGTCCAAATGGGAGGACTCTGAATTGAAAATCCCTGCTAGCCACTCTGAACCGTAGAAATGTTCTGTGCCTGGGTAGGATTGGTACATGAAAATAAGCGTCCTGTAGGTCGAGGGTGGCCATGTAATCCCCCATCGAAAGCAACTGCAGAATTTCTTGGAGCGTTAACATCCGAAAAGACATTTTCTTTAAAAATTTGTTGAGCGCGCGAAGATCGAGAATTGGACGCCACTCTCCTGACTTTTTCCGGATGAGGAAAAACCTTGAATAAAAGCCCGTTCCTTTCTGCAGTTGAGGGACTTTTTCGATTGCTCCCTTTTGAACCAGATTTATTTGGGAAAAAAGCTCCTTGAGATGAACAGGGGGTGGACCTTTGGGAGGAGAATTTGGCGGACTTTTTGTGAATTCCAGAGCATGGCCTCTGGATACTATATCCAATACCCACTTGTCTGTCGTAATCTTGGACCAATTTGAATAAAAGTGGGATATTTGACCTCCAATTTTTGTACGGGGCAACGGTAGAGATGGTGGCAGGTGGCAGACCTTATTGTTTCTTACTGGACTCTCGTCCAAGAAAGGATTGTTTCCTACGAGACTGAGTACGGTTGACTTCGTTGTCCGTAATATTGTTGGCGATAATTGAGATCTTTGGCCAGGCTGGGAGGTTTGAAAGGAACGCTGCTGACTATAACCTCCCCTGCTAGAGAATGATCCACGTCCTCTGGCACCACGGAAGGAAGACTTACGGAATTGCAGGCTACCCAGAGACCTCGCCGTCTCCGTATCCTTCTTAATCGCCTGTAGTGCTTCATCCACATGTGGACCAAATAAGGACTCATCAAATGGCATGTCTATGATCTTTGACTGCACCTCCTGACGAAAACTCGCTGACTTTAGCCAACCCTGCCTCCTTAACACTGCAGCTCCTGCCAACTGCCTGAACCCAGTAGATGCCACATCCACTGCTGCATCAATGATCTCTGCTGATGCATACTCCCCTTCCTGCAAGATCTTTAATGCTTCGGATTTTGAAGGCTCCGGTAACATATTGATGAAAGGCGAGATGTCGGACCACATCTGGCGACCGTATCTCCCCAATATAGCCAGGGAGTTCGCAGCTGGAACTGTGGTTGCTGCCATCGTGGAAACCTTTCCTATTGCATCCAATCTCCTGCCGTCTGTCAGGTGGAGCGGATATGGGCGATGATGGGTTCCTAGCCAGTCTGAGCCGCTTGAGCTATAACTGAGTCTACTTTAGGTTGACCAACAAGGCATGCTGGTGAGTTACTTGGGGCCTTATACTTTTTATCCAACCGTGGTAACACTGCTGGAAGAGAGTTTGGAGTAGCCATTAGTCGTAATCCCTCCTTCCAAATGAAATCAATGATTGGGATTGCCCGAACCTACTTCCTCGGTTGGTCTTTAAAATCATAAAGGAAGCAGTCCTCCTTTGCTTCCATGGGAATCGGGAATCTCTTGGTAGCTCTCTCCATAAGTGAATGGAAATTCCCGATATCCACCGGGGCCGGAGCACTTGGAGATGGAGTTTGCACCGGATAATCGTCCCACTCCGACATCACAGATTGATCATCTACTTCTTCCCTTTCATCGTCAGTAGCATGTGAGTGACGAGATGGCAATGGGAAAGACCACCTTCGAGACTGAAAAGACGGTATTGACACTCTTGGCATAGGCGTCGACGGAAGAGATGCCGCCGATTCCGATGGAGGGAACGCCTATAATAGTCCTGCAGCATATACTGCAGGTTATCGAGTAAGTCCAATGGCATTTGAGTAGAAGGCACTGGTACAGGAGGTGGCGACTGTGGTGCAGCATCAGGATCTTCGTCCTGGTAGTCTTCCTGAAATTTGATTTAGAGCTCCGATGGACTCCTTGCAGTCCGAAACCTTTCATCCTCTCCGGAGTGGTCGTCCTCATCCTCCTCCGATTGCAGAAGCTGCGCCGGCAACTTTAAAGGCGAAATAGCTTCCAAAGATGACCCACGGTGCTGAAGTGTAGTCGCCGTTGCCGTTTGATCAGACAGTGCAGACGACGGAGTCGCAGTCCATACCTGCATATCCGTGCAGGTAGACAAAAGAGGTGATGACATGCGCGTCGACTGAGCAGTCGACGACGATGGTATTCCTGATGTAGAAGCCATCTTCGACAACGAGGCCGGTTTCGTCGACGAGGGCATCTTCGTAGACGAGGCCGCCGCCGAGGGCATCTTAGTCGACGAGGTCGCTGACGAGGCCTTCGTCGACTAGGGCGTTGACGGGTCCATCTTCGTCGACTAGTCTGTTTTTGTCGACGGGGCAATCGTCGGAGGTACAGCAATCTTAGTCGACGATGCAGCCCCCGACGAGGAAGTCTTCGTAGACTGAGTAATTTTCTTACTTCTTACCGTCGACGGAGTTGAGATGAGTGATGACACTTCCTTCGTCGACGAGATGGGCTTAACACTCACCGAGACCAGCGTCGACGGAGACGAAGCTGAAGTCATTATTATTGCAGGTCTTGGCGACGAGAATGTAATAGTCGACGTTGAAACCGCGTCGACGATGATAACCGTCGACGACAGAGGTGTCGACGGTGCAGTCGACGACGCCTGAGGTAAAATCCTGTCAGGAAAACTTTTAGGTGGTAGAGTTTTTCCTGATTTTGTCATAGGCGTAGAGGGCTTGGTTCCTGAAGGTGGAGACGTCTTCCTAGATGAAGACTAAGACTGACAAGAGCCCTTAACAGGCTGGGCTCTCCTCAACACCTTCGCCCCAGGAGAAGAAAACTCTTCTTCAGCCACTCTTTTTCTGGAAGAGACAGTGGATCCAGAGGCACTTTCCATCTCTGACAAAGGAGTGTCTTTATCCTTGAGGTTCTGTAGCCTCAGAAGAAGGCACCCTTCTCTATCCCTGAGGGTTTTCTGAGGGAAAGTCCGGCAAATCTTACACTCCTTCACCTCATGATCAGGATAGAGGCAATAGATACATTTCTTGTGAGGGTCTTCAGAAAAAAGCAGAAGCTTCCCGCAGGACTCACAAGGTCTGAAGAGGGATCTTTTTGAAGTGGACATCCTTGAAGACTGTAAAACAGCAGTGAAAACTTGAAGTACTGAGCAGAGCTCAGGGAGACTCCCTTCACACGCCGTGCGGTAGAAAATCTGAGAGCCTGAGCTTCTGAGGAGAACATTCTGGTGGGTGCTGTCGCCTGATTGGCTGCAGTTTGGACTGGATATAATGACTGTTATAGTCATGGATGTGGAAGTTTTTTCCTGGTAGCTTAGGCTACTTTACTTCCTGGTTCAGGTTACCTGGGGTTTTTGGTTGTTATATGCATAAATATTGCTTTTCTATGTACCGTGGGACTCCCACTCCGACTGGGAATGATTCAGGCATGTGAATCTATGAAAGACACCCCAAATACTGGAGAACTGAAAATGCTTGTGGCATACCATGAACCGTAGCATCTGTGGGCTGGCAGGACAGGAATATGGAAATAGGCGTCCTGCAAGTCCAACAATGCCATCCAGTCTCCAGGGTCGAGGACAAACTAGAACTGAGCCAACGTGAGCATTTTGTGCTTCACCTTCCAGAGGACACCGTTGAGGGCTCTGAGGTCTAGAATAGGACGCAGTCCTTTGTCGTCCCTGGGCAGCAGAGATTAGCGGGAATAGCAACCACTACCTACTTCTGGCTCAGGAACCCTCTCGAAAGGTCCCTTGGGCAAGAGAGCTGAGACTTCCGGAGGAGATGCGCCAATTGATCCTCTGACATGCAATCGAAAGACGGTGGCATGGAGGTAGGGGTAGTCTCGAAGGGGAGGGTGTAGCCCCTTCAGACTATCTGAAAAACCCACCTGTCTGATGTGATGGATTGCCAGTGGGGGAGGTGATGGCGAATCCTGCCACCCACTGCCCGCTGATAGCCATAGAAGGTCAGACTAGGAGGGTTTAGAAGCTGCTGCAAAGGGGGGGTGGACTGGCACGCCCGCTATTTCCCAAACCAGAGTCGCTGGGTCCCACGTTTGCGAATACGCAGAGACTGGGCAGATTACATGGGCAAGTGGTGGGACTGGGTCGGACATGGTGGGGTGCCCATTGCATAGCCAAGAAAGGGGCGAAAGGCAGACTATGGTGAAAGGGCGGACGCGGCGAGGCCTACGGATGTGGCTATCGCCCGAGAATCCTTATAACACTCGAGCGACGAGTAAGCCTGGTCACCAAAAAGGCAACAGCCATCGAAGGGCATGCCCAGCAAGGTTGCTTAAACATCCCACGAAAATCAATACTTCAACCAGGCGTAGCGTCGAAGGGCTACCAACGTGGCAATCGTTCTGCCCAGAGTCAGCAGTATCCAGTCCACAGCGGGTTGTGAATTTTGCTGCGTCGCTACCATCTGCCATTGCCTGGGAGAGAATAGCCCGGGCCTCCTCTGGGCACTGAGGATGCACTTGCGCAACCATATCCCAGCGCTACAAGGCCTCAGGGTACTAACGTGCTATAGACATTTAATTTTATTCATTCATTCACTGAATGGGTATAGCGGCTCAAGAGGCATGTGGTATTCATAGACCAGAGCGCAAAGCTGCAAGAGAACATACACTTTCACGCAAACGTTCCACGTTCACGAGGTGGGTGGGTTCGCTAGTGAATCCAGAAAGATCTTCAAGCTGCAAAACTACACAGACAGGTAAGAAACTATTCGTTTAGCAGCGTGAATCTTTCTGGATTCACTATGCAGTGCATAGACTTTGTAGCGGTTTGTCATCTTTGTGGCGGCTGGGTGGAAGATGAGCGTTGGTCGTTGAATACATGTTGAAGCACCCTTTGTTCTACTTGTGCTTCCTTGTTCATTTGTATATCCACGCAGTAGTGCTTAGTGAATGAATGCACTGAAGCCCATGTTGCCGCCAGGCATATGTCCTGAATGGGTGTGTTTGCCAGAAAGACAATTGTTGCTCCCTTCTTTCTTGTGGAGTGGGCCCGTGCCCCCTCCGTTAGCTCATGCTCTGCCTGTTTGTGGCAGAATTGTATTGTAAGTGCGATCCATGGCGCGATGGTGTTTTTTGTTACTGGTCTACCCATGAAGCTGGTTGCGAAGGCCACAAAAAACTGCTTGGTTTTCCTGTGCTCCTTTGTTCTCTCGATGTAGTGCATCACCGCTCTCCTAGCGTCTAGAGTGTGTAGTGCCCTCTCTGCGCTTGTGACTGGGTTTTGAAAGAAACTAGGTATTTGAAAAGTTTGGTTCATATGGAATGCTGACACGACCTTAGGCATGAAGTGTGGGTCAGTCCTTATTACGACCCGGTCCTTGTGTATTTGGATGTAGGGCTCTTGCAGCGTTAACGCTTGCAGTTCGCTCACTCTGCGCAAGGTTATTGCTACCAGAAAGGCTGTTTTCATTGTCAGCATTTGTAGTGAGGCCTTGTGGATGGGCTCAAAGGGCGCCTTCATAAGCTCCGTCAGGACTATGTTGAGGTTTCATGCCGGCGACGGAATCCTCTTTGGTGGCGCTATCCTTTTTGCCCCTTCCAGGAATCTCATTACCAATCTTGACGTAAAGAAACTTTCTCCCGTCTCACCTAGTGTGTAGGCCAAAATCGCCGCTAGGTGGACTCTTAACGAAGACGAGATTAGCTTGGCTTTAAGAAGATGCGCGAGGTATCTAAGCACAGTTGATTCCCTTGTCAACTTATTTTGTAGTTTATTTTTTCTGCACCACAGTGTGAACCTCTTCCATTTTTCCCCATTGTATTTCAGTGTTGTCGGTCTCCTTGCCTCCCGGAGCACTCGCATAGTGCTTTGGGGTAGCTTAAGGTGTGCGAACTCTGTCTTCAGGAGCCATGCCGCTAGGCAGAGGCTCTCTGGCTCTGGGTGTAAAACTTCTCCGTTCTGCATGGAGAGCAAGTCTTTTCTTCTTGTGAACTTGTGTGGTGGCCCCTGTGCCATCTCCACTATTTGCGAGTACCATGTCTCTCTTGCCCACAGTGGTGCCACTAGGATCAGCGTCATGTTGATGGTCGGTCACTTGTTGAGTACCCTGTGTATCAGTGGTATCGGTGGAAAAGCGTAGGCAAATGTTCTTGACCAACTTATCCATAGGGCATTCCCCTTGGATAGTTTTCCTGGTTGTCTGGATGCGAAGTTTTGGTATTTTGCACTCAGGTGTGTTGCAAACAGGTCTATTGTCAGTGTGCCCCACCTCTTGAATAGTTTTTGCGTTTCCTGCAAATTGAGTTCCCACTCGTGGGATGCTGAAGTCTGCCTGCTGAGCCAGTCAGCTTCTACATCGTCCTTCCCTGGTAGGTGTATGGTCAGCAGGTCTATTTTGTGTGTGATGGCCCATCTCCAAATTTCCTGTGCCAGGTTGGACAGGGGGAACGATTGTGTCCCTCCCTGCTTGTTTATGTAGAACATAGTTGTAGTATTGTCCGTTTGTATCAACACCCTTTGGTTGTACAGTTTTTTCTGGAAGGCCTTCGGTGCTAGCAGTACGGTCTTTAATTCCAGATAGTTGATGTGTCTGACCGCATCTGCAAGAGTCCACAGACCCCTCACTCTGAGCTTGTTGAACAAGTTACTAACCTTCGGTAACGATGTATCTGTAAGAAACATTAGTTAGTTAGATTCCTCACCTTAGAATATCCCCAGGCGTCAGACTGGATCCGGAAGATTTTTCGTCAGCAATACCCCTTGCGCGTCGCTAGGCGTCGTCTGCGGCTCCGCGTCCGTCGTCGGCGTCGTGCGCCGGAATGACGTCGTCGGAGTACTTAGACGCCGCCCTCGCGCGCTGACGTCAGTTCTTGTACATAGCCTTCCGCGCCAGGAACGCAGAGCCATGCAAAGACCGACACTGGTGCCAAAAATAAAATCTAGGGGCCTGAAAGGACAACCTTAACCCTAGATGTCAGTTCGCAGAACGGGGAGGATGGGTGGGTCGGTGAGGAATCTAACTAACTAATGTTTCTTACAGATACATCGTTACCGAAGGTTAGTAACTTGTTCATCTGAAAGAAACACGTTAGTTAGATTCCTCACCTTAGAATAGATACCCAAGCAATACCATCCCCGGTGGTGGGTCTGCGAACCAAGATCACACCAGAAAGTCCTGGAGGACAGAACGGCCAAAGAAGCCATCCCTCCGGACTTGGCTGTCAAGGCAATAATGCCTGGCAAACGTGTGTAGCGAAGCCCACGTTGCCGCCTGACAGATGTCCTGCAAAGGGACACCCCGTCCCAAAGCAGTAGTAGCCGCTGTGGCCCGAGTAGAATGGGCGCGCAGCCCAACAGGAGGGTCCTTTTTAGCCAAGGAATAGCAGATTTTTATACACAAAACGACCCACCGAGAGATGGTTCGTTTGTGCACAGCCTTCCCCTTCTTAGCGCCCACGTACCCAACAAAAAGCTGGTCGTCCACCCGGAACTGTTTGGTGCGGTCCAGATAAAAGGAGAGCGCACGTTTTGGGTCCAGACGGTGGAGCCTCTCTTCCTCTTTGGAAGGATGCGGAGGCGGAAAGAAGGTGGGCAAGGTGACAGACTGCCCAAGGTGAAATGGAGTCACCACTTTAGGAAGAAAGGAGGGACGAGGCCGAAGGACAACCTTGTCCGGATGAACAGATAGAAAAGGAGGCTTTGAAGATAAAGCCTGGAGCTCACTCACCCGTCTAGCCGAGGTGATGGCTACCAGAAAAGCAGTCTTAAGAGTCAGAAGACGAAGAGGACAATTGTGAAGAGGCTCGAAGGGAGCGCACATCAGGAATGTCAAAACCAGATTCAAGTCCCACTGAGGCATTACAAAAGGGACAGGAGGGAACGTGTGTGTAATGCCTTTGAGAAAGCGTGTAACCACAGGGGACTTGAAAAGAGAAGGCTGATCAGGAAGCCGCAAGAAGGCGGAGATGGCAGCAAGATAACCTTTCAGGGTGCCCAGGGCAGAGCCCTGCCGGGCCAGAGAAAGAAGGAAGAGGAGAACCTCAGAAAGAGGGGCGGAAAGGGGATCCACAGCCTTTGCTGTGCACCATGCCACAAATTTGTTCCACCGGCAGGCGTATACCGACTTTGTGGAGGGACGCCTGGCTGCCAGAATGATATCACAGACTTCAGGAGGCAAGTCAAATGGCATCAACTGCCGCCGCTCAATCTCCACGCATGGAGGTGGAGGCTGGACAGGTTCGGGTGGAGGACCGTCCCCTGCTGCTGCGACAGAAGATCCTCCCGAAGGGGCAGACGTATCGGGGGATCGGTCAACAGACTGAGTAGCTCGGGATACCAGTATCTTCGTGCCCAATCCGGAGCCACCAAGATGACTTGGGCCCGGTCGCGCCTGATCTTCTTCAGCACTCTGGGCAGAAGTGGTATAGGCGGAAAGGCGTACAACAGACCGCAACTCCACTCGTGACGAAAAGCGTCGCCGAGCGAGTGCCGCCTTGGAAATTCCAACGCGCAGAACTGCTGACATTGCGCGTTTTCTTCGGTGGCGAATAGATCTAACCAAGGCTCTCCCCACTGCTGAAAGAGGCCTTGCACCACTTCGGAGTTCAGACGCCATTCGTGATCCATCATGCACCGGCGGCTGAGTTCGTCTGCTCTGGCGTTCAGAGAGCCCGCCAGATGTTGAACCACCAGGGTGACGCCCTGGTGTTCCAGCCATGTCCAGAGGCGCAGAGCCTCCTGACAAAGGGTCCACGACCCCACCCCGCCCTGTTTGTTGCAGTACCACATGGCGGTGGTGTTGTCCGTGAACACCTGCACGACACTTCCCCTGACAGAGGGAAGGAAGGCTTTCAGTGCAAGCCGGATCGCTCTCAACTCCAGCAGGTTGATGTGGAGACGAGACTCCGCCGGAGACCAGAGGCCTCTGATCTCCGCCTCTCCCATATGGCCACCCCATCCCAGGAGGGACGCATCCGTCACTACGACATGCTCCGGTTGGGGAAGGGAGAGGCTCTTGCCCTTGACCCACTCGCGGTCCGTGAGCCACCACTGCAACTGCTGTGCAGTACCCTCCGAGATCAAGACATGGTCGGACAGGTTGCCGTGATGCTGGGCCCACTGAAACTTCAGGTCCCACTGCAGAGCCCGCATGCGCCGCCTGGCGTGATGCACTAGTAGGATGCAGGAGGCCATCAGCCCCAGAAGCCGCAACACTAGCCTGACCGAAACCCGGGATAGAGGCCGAAAGATGGGAATCAGGGCCTGTATATCCCGGACCCGCTGTTCCGGAGGATGGACCCGGAACTGCGCCGAATCGAGAACCGCTCCGATGAAGAGGAGCTTCTGAGAGGGGCTCAAGTGTGACTTCGGCACGTTGATGGAAAACCCCAGCAAATGCAGGAGATCCGCCGTAGTCTGGAGGTGGGAGACGACTGCCTGGGGCGAGCCCGCCTTCAACAACCAGTCGTCGAGATAGGGGAAGACTGGGACCCCTGATCTGCGCAGATGAGCTGCGACCACCGCCATCACTTTCGTGAACACCCGAGGGGCACTGGTGAGGCCGAAGGGGAGCACGGTAAACTGAAAGTGCTCTTGGCCCACCGTGAACCGCAGGTAACGCCGGTGGGCCGGCAGGACGGGGATATGGAAATATGCGTCCTGCAAGTCCAACGCTACCATCCAGTCTCCAGGGTCTAGGGCAGCTAAAACCTGAGCCAACGTGAGCATCTTGAACCTCTCCTTTCGGAGGAAGGCATTGACGTTCCTGAGGTCCAAGAGAGGGCGTAGGCCTCCTTTGCCCTTCTTGGGAACCAGAAAGTAGTGGGAATAACAACCACGACCTACTTCTGGACTCGGAACGCGCTCGACGGCCCCCTTGGCCAAGAGAGCCGAAACTTCCTCGCGGAGAAGATCCAAATGATCCCCCGAGATACGGTGGTGCTGCGGTGGCATGGCTGGAGGGGTCGTCTCGAAGGGGAGGGAGTAGCCCCTTCGGACGATTTGCAGCACCCACCTGTCCGATGTTATGGACCGCCAGTGGGGCAGGTGATGGCGAACTCTGCCGCCCACTGGCGTGGTATGGGCCTGAAAGCTCGGACTAGGAAGGCTTTGAGGCGGATGCTGCCGGGGTGGATGTGGGCTGACCACGTCGGCCTCCATTTCCGCCACGGCGGAAGCCACGTCCGCGACCGCGCGCAGGTTGGTTCTGCGGCTGGTGGCTCTGCGGACGTGAGGAGGCGCCCCTTCCTTGGCCACGAAAGGGGCGAAAAGCGGAGGTGTGCGCCCGCGGAGCCGAGAGGCCCAAGGACTTGGCCGTAGCCCGGGAGTCCTTAAAGCGGTTCAGCGCACTGTCCGCCTTCTCACCAAACAGGCGAGTGCCATCAAAGGGCATGTCCATGAGGGTGTTCTGGACATCCCCGGAAAAGGACGTGGACCGCATCCAGGCGTGGCGGCGGAGCGCCACCGTGGTGGAAATCGCCCGACCTAGCGAGTCCGTGGTGTCAAGCCCACATCTTATGGCGTGCCGTGCTGCATCCCTCCCATCGGCCAGAGCCTGGGAAAGACGCGTCCGGACCTCCTCCGGACACAGGGGCAGCACGTCCTCCACCGTATCCCACAGAGAATGGGAATAACGGTCCAAGAGACAGGCGGTATTTAAAGACCGCAGGCCCAAACTAAGGGACGAGAACAGTTTCTTGCCAAACTGCTCGAGTCTCTTGGAATCCCGGTCCGGCGGAGCGGTCGGGAAGGAGGATTGGGAAGTAGAGGCCTGGATAACCAGACTCTCGGGGGTGGGGTGTTGGGACAGGAAGCTGGGGTCGCCCGGAGCAGGGCGGTGGCGCCTGGCAACGTTCCTATCCACAGGAGGAACTGTGGAGGGCTTGGACCAGGTGCCCTGCAGAACGTCAGTGAGGGCCTCGTTAAACGGCAGCAGAGGCTCAGTGGAGCTTGCTGAGGTTTGAAGCACCTCAGTGAGGATGTTGGTCCTCACAGCCACGGCAGGCAACTCGAGCCCAAGGGCCTCAGCCGCCTTGCGCAGCACCACAGAAAATGCTGCACCCTCCTCCGAAGCCACGGTCGGAGGAGAAGTGAATCCAGCGTCTGGCGAGGTGTCCAGCCCGCTGGCCTCCCCCAGCTCATCTGCCCAGTCCTGAGAAAGCTGTGACTGAACAGCCAGAGGGTCCTCGAACCCCTCCCAGTCGCCCCCTTCTTCCGATTCCTGATAAACAGGAGGAATGATCGGAACCGGACTGTAGAGATGGTAGGTCTCTAGCGGCGTCGGATGCGGCGTCGGCGGACGCCGTGCCGGCGTCGGGTCCGGATGAGGGCTAAACTGGGGCGTCGGCGTCACAGGCGTCGGCGTCGGCGGCGCCGGTGACGGCGTCGGTGGTTCAGGCGTCGGCGCCGGTGGAGGAGTGACAAGGTCAACCGGCGTCGACTGGGGCCCAGGCATGGGCCCCGCGGGGACCTGCGGCGTCGAGACCGGAGTCGTCGACGGCGCCGGGGCCGGAGCCGCCGGCACGCGAGGTCGCCCAGTCGAGCCCGCGGGGCCCGAAGGCGCGCCAGCGGGCGTCGACGGCGGGGCCAGGCTCCTCATGGCCGAGAGGAAGGCACTGATCTCCGCCGGCGCCGCGTCAGCCCCAGGGACCGGAAGGTATGGGGGCGGACGCGGCACCTGCGGCTCCGCCGGAGCCGCGGGGGTGGAACCACTTGGACCCTCGGCCGAGTCGCGCGACCGGCGAGGGGAGTCCGAAGAGCGATGTCGCCTCTTGGACTTCTTTGAGTGTTTGGACTTACCCGACGACTTGGAGCCAGACGATCGATGGTGGCGTCGGCTAGGGCTCCGCGAGCGATCCTTGGACCTCCTCCTGGACCGGGATCGCGCACGACGCGGAGCCGAGTGGCGAAGCTCGAGAAGCTTGCGGGACCGCTCCCGCCTAGCCTTCGAAGTCAGGGCCTGACAGTCGTTGCACGACTCCGCGTCGTGGTCGAGGCCTAAGCAATAGAGGCACCGGCGGTGGTGATCGGTCACCGACATCAGTCGATGACAGTCTTCACAAGCCTTGAACCCAGGCATCCTACCGGCACCAGATGTCGACAGACAGGGATCAAAAATGATCAAAAAGATTTAGTCAAAAAAGACTAAAAGGGGTAGCTCTCCCGGATCTGCGCTTACTGGCGCGGAAAAAAGAAGAACTGACGTCAGCGCGCGAGGGCGGCGTCTAAGTACTCCGACGACGTCATTCCGGCGCACGACGCCGACGACGGACGCGGAGCCGCAGACGACGCCTAGCGACGCGCAAGGGGTATTGCTGACGAAAAATCTTCCGGATCCAGTCTGACGCCTGGGGATATTCTAAGGTGAGGAATCTAACTAACGTGTTTCTTTCAGATCATATGTGCTCCCCATCCTATCTGGGATGCGTCTGTGGTGATGGTCACTGTTGGGCTTGGTGGTGTTAAGGACTTCCCTATTATGTTCTCCCTGTTCCACCATGCTATCTTCTTGCACTGCGTGCGTTAAAACCACTAGATCCTTCCAACTTCTGTGTGCTTGTGACCATTGCTGTTGCAGCCATTCCTGGAATGGTCTCATGTGTAGGCGTACATTGGGAACTAGGTGAATGCATGACGCCATCATCCCCATGATCTTGCTCGCTGTTCTGTCAGAGCTCGCCCCTTCTGGTAGAGGTGCGTCTCCATCAGCAGGGCTAGTGTCCTCTTCTCGCTGGGCATCACCGTTTTCTTTACGGTGTTGATTTGCGCCCCCAGGAAGATATTCACTTGTTCTGGTTCCATTGATGATTTCCCCCAGTGTATTGAGAACCCCAGCTTTGTCAATGTCCTTGCGACATGCTGTGCGTGTTCCTCGCATTTTTCGCGTGAACGTGCCTTTACTAGCCAGTCGTCGAGGTAAGGATACACGTGAATTCCTTCCCTCCACAGGTACGCTGCTACTGCTGCAAGGCATTTGGTGAAAACCCTCAGTGCGGACTTTAGACCGAATGCCAAGGTTGTGAATTGGTAGTGATCCTTGTTGATGGTGAACCTTAACAGATTCTTGTGCTGCCTGTTCATTGGGATGTGCAGGTAGGCATCTTTGAGATCCACAGTGGACATTAAGTCTCCATCTCTCATTTGAGGGAGTAATTCTTGTAGGGATGACATTTTGAATGTTTGCGTCCTTACGTACTTGTTTAGGAACCGTAGATCCAGGATGGGTCTTAGTATTTCGTCCACCTTTGGTACCAGGAAGTAGTTTGAGTACACTCCCTTGTTCCTTTCTTTGAAAGGTACTGGTTCTATGGCCTCCTTTTGGAGTAGCTGTAGTGCTTCCTCTACGAGTTGTGCTAGCTCTTGTCCTGAGTGTTCCCTTCTCTTTGGTTTTTTGCTTGGGGGTCTCTTTTCCAACTCTATGCAGTATCCGTACTGTATGATGTGGAGTATCCATTTGTCTGTTATTTTTCTCCATTCTTGGAGGAAAAATCGGAGTCTGCTGCCCGCCGGTGTTGCATGCTCGTAGGCGTATGGTTCGTGTAATCCTCTTTTGTTGGTTCCTTAGTGCTCTACCCTTGGAGGGATGTTGTGGGTGAGCACTCTCCTCCGTGCAAAGTCACTTTGAGGCGGGTTGGTCTCCCCCTCTTCTTCTTTGGCCTCATCCGTTTCCCCTACTGCAAAAGGGCTGGCCCCTAGGCTGGTACTGCCAGTTCTGTTTCTGCTGCCCCTGTTGCCCGTGACCCTCGCCTTGCTGGCCTTGCTGGAATGTTTGATGTGACGTTGCCGGCTGGTTTCCTCCCCTTCCGTAAGGTCTCCGTGTCGGGGTACCTCTTCTCATCCCTCTAAATTGCAGGGCCCCCATGGACCTCGCCGTCTCATTCTCTTTTTTGAGTTGGGTGACTTTCTCATTGACTGGTGCCCCGAACAGCGTTTCTCCGTTGAAAGGGGTGGTCAGGATGTTGTTCTGTACCTCTTGCTTGAATCCTGAAATTCTGAGCCAGGCCTGTCTCCTTTCAGTGATTCCTATTGCCATCAGTCTGCTTGATGTCTCTGCCCCGTCCAACGCGGTTTTAAGGCATGAATTTGCTATATTCTTCCCCTCTTCCACTAGATGCGATGCTCTGTTGGTATTGCTCGGGGAGATGCTGGATTAGGTCCCCCATTTCGTCCCAATGTTGGTACTGGTGCCTGCTCAGTAGTGCATTGGAGTTCGCCATGCGCCAGTGCATTGCTGTGTTTCTCTATTTTCTTGCCAGTGAGGTCCATCCTTCTGCTCTCCTTGTCAGGAGGTGGCCCAGAGGTTGCCGGAACATTGGTCCTCTTTCTGGCTGTAGATGCGATAATGGAGTCTGCTGTGACAGATCCCTTGATGTATGGAGGGTCCTGAGAGGAATGCTTATATTTTTTCTCTGTTCTGGGTGTGATGGATCTGCATGTTGCAGGGTCCTTGAACACCTCCTTCCCCTGGTTCATGACACTCTGAAGCATGGGGAGGAACTGGCTCCTAGTTTGGATGGGGAGCAGTGTCTCGAGTAAAAAGTCCGCTTTGGGTTTTTCCTCCTCTAGTTTCACGCCAAAAGCTGCAGCCGCGCTCTTTACGACCATGTTGTAAGCCCCAATATAATCTGGCGGCGAAGGCCTCGAAGGATATGTCTCCACGGGCTCTTCTGGGTTTTCGGCATCGAGGTCCTGCCATTCCAGGTCTTGCGTCATCGACGGCGCCGAGCCGTAGTTAGATTGCTGTTCCTCCTCTTCTTCTTCTTCTTCTCCCTCATAGTAGAGGTCATTGTGAGAAGTTGGCCTGATGTATGATGTCACTAGTTCTAGTGTACACCTTATATCAGTCCAAACAACCCTTATGGTGATTGGTTGTAAAGTCAACCTTATAGACCAGCTATCCTAGTGGTAGCATGGACAAGAGCAGTCTTAGGCTAAACTCTGAATGGCATGTGAAGCCAGCTGTGATACCATATATAATCCCTTGAATACCAAATGAAAGGACACCACAACAGATATATATATAAAATAAAGTGTATTTATTCTAGTCAAACCCTCAGCACTCTTTATGAGATTAGAGGTAAGTACAACCCAGTCTTATTCAAGCATACATTAAGTCACACAGGTAAGTAATACAGTTAGGCCCTAGGGGCCACGCACACCATATACTAAAGAAGTGGTATAAGGACCACTGTCACGGAAATAGGATAGGCCTAGGGAATCGCTGGGGCTACACTACACTAGCAACAGTTAGGAAGTGGGAGGCCCACGGGATTCAGGTGCAGAGTGGAAACACTCTTGCGTAATGCGTAAAAGTCGATAGAATTACTAGCAGTTAGAAATTAACAGTTGAAGGACACTTCTGAAGCAGCTAGAGAGTCGAGACTCGGAAACTAGACCCTAGGATAGTCACTACCCTTTTGAGCACCGAAGTACCCAAGTTACCTAGCCCACGGGCTGCGGGTGCATAGGTGTGAACTTGCGTCCGGTTTCGTCGTGGACTTCTATGGATGCCTGAAGGAAAGTTGCTGACAGGCAGTCAGTGAAGAGTGTCCGGTGGATCCCAAGGCTGGGATCAAGAAGAGAGGATACCTGCAAGCAGAAGGGACAGTCAAGGTCACTAGCCAGTGACCACGTGGAACCAGGAAGGAACCAGGCGATGTCGTGAAGATTGCAGGTTAAAGGTGAAGCTTGTCGCTGCAGCCACGGGTACCAGGAGACGACGAGGACGACCAGGACCAGGTGGCGAGCTGCCCCACGAAGGCTCTTGCTGACGGCGGCGTCTAAGTCGAACTAGGACTCACCAAGCCTTAGCAAGCGGAACCCACGAAGAACGGAGGACTTGCTTCTGGTGCAGACCAGGAAGGTCTGGGGTGCTTCTCTTTTGCAAAGAAGCAGGAGCCAGTCTGGAGGAGCCAAACCACCAGTGAAGATTTCAAGGTGTGTCGTCACAAAGGCCGCTAGCCAACGGGCAAGCAACCGGACAGACGCGGCAAGCAGGAAAATGCAGAAGGGCCCCACGCAGGACTCGTGGAGTGTGGGGGGTGGTCTTCGGTGCAGATGGTGCTTGGGGTTGGGGCTTCTCAATCCCCGGTGCACAACTTCGAGGGTGCCTCAGAAGCTGCGCTGGAAGATACTCGCCACTTTTCCCAGGTAGCCGGTCCCACGTCTCTCGTCGCCTCCACGGATCTCAGCTCGGCTGTGGATCAGGGTCAGAAGTCTGGAAGTCCAGGCTCTGGTCGGGCTCTGCAGTTGGTCCCGCGTAGAACTTCAGCAAAGCAAAGGGTAGTCTCTTGATGGTGCCTGTTTGCACAGGGTAGCCACTCCTTGGCCACAAGGGAGATTCTTCAGTCTTCTTCTTACGTCGAAGGTCCAGAGTTTCTGTTCAAGTTGCAGGTTCAGGATAATCTAATCCCCTGAGGCCCAGCTACCACTCTTAGACTAATCTGGGGGGCTGGGTTGCCTGCTAGGTCACGCCTTATGGGTGGGACCTGGGAGAGGGGTGGTTACACCCCCTTCCCTTTGTCCAGTTTCGCGCCACGACTGGGGCTGGAGTGCCCCAGCATCGGTTTGAACTGGACTATGCACGGGACACCTTGTGTGCCCCAGGCATGTCTCATTCTTTTCATCCCTCCCTGCCCCAATACACTAAGGCCTGTCTGGGGTGGTGCTCGCACCTCCCAAGGCAGGAAACCTATTGTCCAAGTCTCCCTTGCCGGGATCACTCCCAGCAGCAGGAGGTCAGACTCGTGTCTGTGGCAGCAGCATCCATTTTGTGATGCTGGGGCTCTGGTTAACTTTAACCGGGTAAGTAGGTTACAACAGGTCATCTCCCTCTAGAAGGGAGGGATAATATCCTCATCCCCAGAAATGGGATGGGGGTATTATTCCAAAGTGTTAGACACCTTATACGACATGTTTTGATAAAGCCAAACCGTAGTTACCATAACCGTTTAAGATTATAAGGCACTTTAAGAGTATATGGTAGGCTTTATCATATAACAGCTATAAGGACATGGTTCCGAAAGCTGCAGACAGGCTCAGCTCATGCTAGAGCACCATCTCACATGTTACCAAGCACTCTGCCTCCAGGATTGTTAAGGCCTGCCATAGGAGTGGTTGATAGGTACACATGTGTCTATATGTAAGTTAGGTATAGGAATACTACACCTAAGCAAAGAGTGATTACACTACCTTGCCCCAGCTGAGTGATCAGCCAGTTGTGTCACAATGGAAGGCCAGGCCAGGGGTGGCATAATACATGCTGCAGCCCCTGGTAGGCCTGGGGTACACCTATGCCCTGGGTACCTAAGGTACACTGTACAGGGGCCAATAAGGTGATCCTATCCAAATGGGTTATGCACCTAAAGTACATAGTATCAATTTAGAGAGAGAACAGCAGGGCTGTGGGTCTGATTAGCAGGCCCACAGCCACATCTAAGTCGAAAACCAGTAAAGCAAAAGCAAAAAGTGGGGGTGAACATAGAAAGCAGACCCTACTCTCCTACAGTCATCTTCCTCTTCTTCGGGAGTTTTCGACTGCTCTTCGGTGACGAACTCGTCTTGGTCTTCGACCTCGATAACCATCGGTTTCGTTGGGATTGAGAAATATCTTCATCTTTTCGTCGAACTCCTTCTTCCTTTGCAGGATGCTCTCCTCCGCCTCGAGCCTTCACTTTTTCTTCTCCATTTCAGAGGCATGCTCGGCGTCGAGCGCTGGCCTTTTCGACGGAGCTTGCGTCAACGCGACCTTGTCCTTCGAACGACCAACCTCATGGGCCTTTTTCGACGAACTTTGTTTTTCGGCGGCCTTCGGCACCTGGGAGTCCTTCTCGAAGGATCCGCTGGACCTTTCGTCCTTAGATCCACTCGCGGTCGTCTAAATTTTCGGCGCCGGTGCTCCTTTCGAGGACTTACTCTATTTTTCGAGAGTCAGTGTCTGGTTTTCGGGGCCCTTTCGGGGTTTTTGTGCTCGACGTCTCTCCTACCTTGTCAGACGTCTTCTTATCGGTCTCTGCAACCGTGGAGTCATCAGGTCCCTCGGCGACGACGTCTTCATCGTCGGTGGAGAGGCCCAGGTCGTACAGAGACTGGGCCTTACCCTTGACTTCCATGTTGTAGTTGGCTCTCCCCTGCCTCTCTCTCACCCTGAATGTCTTCTGTGTGAATGCGGAGCAGGCGTTGCAGTCTTTGCTCTTGTGGTCGACTGGCAGGCAAAGGTTGCAGACCGGATGTTGGTCCTTCTGCGCGTATTTGTGGTGGCAGTTACGGCAGAAATTAAAAGGTGTTTTGTCCATTCCTGCGCTCAGTGTCCCTGAGTGCGCATTCTCCGTTGGACGTCGAAGATAGAGGTTCTCCTCCTCCGTCGTGGACGTCGCGGCTCGATGTTCTTTGTCTGTAGTCTCCTTTAATTTTCCTCCGATGAAACTCGTGCTCTTCTATTTTCGTTAAAAAACTCTGGAGCTTCTCGGTGACGATCTAGACCCAACGGCGGAAAAAAGAATCTGAAGATGGCGCCCCAAGGTGGGACTTCCGCAGGAAGCATGCGGACGTCACGAGAAGTACACCAAATGGTGGGACGTCGACGCCCACCTGAGCTACAACAAAAAAAAAAGACAAAAGACTACGAATACGGACCCAACCACCAGGCCGCGGAATAATGCACAGCATAGTGAATCCAGAAAGATTCACGCTGCATAATCATTTATGTTTGATACCCAAGAGTGTCCCTTAACGCGTCTTATTAGCTACAAGTCACAGCAGACAGCATGGCACTATAAAAGCATATGTTTGCCACTGCTAGAACTTCAAGTTAACCCTCCCACCAGGGGACAATTGTTACATAATCAATAACATACAAGGTTTGAAGAGACTTACACTACCAAAGAAACCAGTAACTCATCTTTAACGGTTTTGCACTTTGGAATTTTTAAACTCCAATGCTGAAATTAGAATAGGTGCTCTTAAAAAGGTTTTAAACAGTTTGTCGCATAGTGGGGCATTGTGGACTACTGGTCAACATCACAGTGAGTCATATGTATTCATTTTGTAACAATTAACTGAAAAAATAGTCCAGTTAGAATAACTTTAAAATAACCACTAGGAAAATGTGTTAATCTATAAGAAAGTTATCTTGCATACACCAGAGAAAAGTGAAAGTTCAAACTAATTAGTTCTTTTGATGTTCTACATCAAAAAGCCTCTTCCACAAAAACATCAAGAACTGAAATAGTAATCATAAACGGTTTAATCTTACTCTGCTGGAAAGTAGGCTGATTAAGTCCTGACGTGCTCAGTTTCCTCTGTCCGAAAGGATCACTGTTCACTGCCGGGAGTCCAAGGCTACCTGTGCCCATTCCACCAAGACTTCCGGTTCCAAGGCCACCTACAAAAAAAAAATATGAGGAAACATTTTGTACTAGTTTCAAAACAATTTTAATCTATGAAGTCAGATATAATATAACAAGCCTATCGTACCTAGAGCATTTCATAAATTAAAAAAATACCCCAACAGAAAATTAATAGTGGCTGTTGGAAAGTGCACTTTTTGAAAAGGTTATCCCCAGATGTTTGCCAGGTATCTAGTGCAATTCTACTAAATGGTACTGGGTTCCGCTAACCAGGTGTGATAAAATGCCATCTTTCTTGCATGGTATGCCCCCACTTTTTGCTGAATTGCTGAATGTACTTTGACTGAGTGTGCCCTGGACTCCTGCCAATCAGGTGCCCAGGGCCTATGTTCCTTCCCTAAAACACAAAACCCATATTGGGAAACCCTGGCCACATGTCAGCCCCTGGTAAATGGTACCCTAGGTACCCAGGGCCTTGTGACCAGGGAAGGCCTCTAAGGGCTGCAGCACTCATTGTGCCACCCTTAGGGTCCCTGTACCCTTACACACACACTGCCCTTGCAGGCTGAGGTCTGGGTACAAGACAAAACAGAGTCGACATGGCACACATCCCTGTGTGCCATGCCCACCACCTACACTGCCATGGCATACATCAGCCATCCCTCTAGCTGGGTGCCCTATGCCAATGGTGTGGGCACAGGAGCAGGAGCCCTGTGCCCCTACAGTACCCAGGTCAATTCCTGGGCACTAAGTGCAGTGCTGCCATTTAAGAGTACATGGTGCTGAGAGCTCGTCAAACACAAACTCCACAGCACCATAATGGCAACACTGAAAATTGAGAAGTTTGGTATCAAACTTCTCAGCACATTAAACCCACACTGATGCCAGTGTGGGATTTAATGTACCATGCACCCCAGAGGGCATCTTAGAAATGCCCCCTGAAACCTAACCTACAATCTACGTCTGGTCTGAGAGGCTGCCTAGGCTGCCACACAGCAGACATGTTGCTGGACCCCTGGGTAGGAGAGCCCCTGCTCTCCTGGGTCTGCAACAATGCACACCCTGGGCGAGGTGCTAGATCTCCTCCCCCAGGATTGGCATGGGGAAGCTTCAACGGCATGCCGCCTCTGAGCTTCCCCAGGCCACTGCAACCCCCCCCTCACTCTGGCAGAAAGCTTGGCCGGACACCCTAAATAAGGACAGGGGGATGTGCCAGCCTGCCAACCCCACCCCTCAGGTGGGGGAGGCGAGGTGAAGCACAACTCCGGGCTCTCGCCATCTTGAAGATGGGGAGCCCTCACCAATCAGGACTAGGCTATTGCCCCTCTCCCACAGGAGAGAGGCAGGATAGGGGGTGTACCCACCCCAGGACAGGGACCC
Organism: Triturus cristatus; assembly: GCF_964204655.1. NCBI lineage: Eukaryota > Metazoa > Chordata > Amphibia > Caudata > Salamandridae > Triturus > Triturus cristatus. The sequence continues at coordinate 179,806,733 of NC_140595.1, forward strand.
ATTGGTCGATGCCCTTCACCTACCTGTAACGACCCTAAATTTAGTATTTAGGGCCACCCTGAACCGTCCTTCCCCAGATTCCAGATTCCTAAATACAAAGAAGAGCAAGAAGAATGAAGACCTGCCCTGCAGCTGCTAAGAAGAGGAAGACACCAACTGCCTTGGCCCCAGCCCTACCGGCCTGTCGACCCTCGAACCTGCTCCTGCTCCAACCCGGCATCTCTTGTGGCCGGCAACCTCACAAATCCCGGAGGACCTGGCTACCTTTTGGCTCGAAGGCCCTAGGACTCCCATGAGTAGAGGCTCTACCCAAAATCTACTCCTAATCCCTGGCATCAGCCAGGAACGGCAAGCCCTTCACACTCTGCACCCGCCAAGCCTGGCCTGTGCTGGAGTGAACAAACACCACGAGGAAGACCCCACGGAGACTGTGACACCGAGTCCGGCACCCAAGGACTTCCCTCGACGCTCCGGAAGACGCCTGCAGCCTCAGAACCAGATGCCCCCCCCCCCCCCCAACCGCGACCAAAAGAGGGTAAGATTACCAGACACCAAAAGGAACCCCTGCACCCGGCTCCCCGCGGCCCCCTGTGCCCAATCCCGGGGTACCTACCTATCCTCCAACTACCCAACTTACCTCTCTAAGTGGTGGTGGCACCTGAAGAATCTTTGTCCCCAAGCTTGTAGTCTTGTTCTAAACCGGAGCTTTCCCATTGAAATCAATTGAGCGCCCGAAGGCTCAAAAGCACCCTGCACCCAGCCGCCCGAGTGGCCATGGCAGTGCAACCTCTACACCTATCAACTTCCCCATTTGCCCAGAGCAAGTGACCAGGAGCCCAGCTCCCACAGCCGCGTGGCCTGCTAGTCAGCAGCCCCCAACCAAGGCCCCCCCCTCCTACCTCTCATAGGATAACACAGGGCCTAACTCTCTCTGCACCCGGCTACCCCTGTGCCGCTAAGGGTGAAACAACTGTACCTACCTGACACTGGGAGACCCCTGAGTCTATGCCCAAAACCTTAACTCTGCCAGTCGAGTACATATCTTTAAACCAATAACTCAATTTTCTCCATAGGGTAACATTGACTGTTTCTTCAGAAATTTCTTCTTTTTTCAAAAGATAAAATATTCACCAAAAATCACCTGAGTAACGAAAACGAAAATACTCACCTGCTATTAGGTGAGCTCCCAGTGCTGGATCTCGGTGCCCAGCACTGACTCTGAAAAATACAAGTGTACTTACCAGTAACCCAATTTTCTCCCATAGGAAATCATTGACTGTTTTTCTCTGAAATTTCTTCTAAGTGTCAATTTCTGCAAACTTTAAATATTCTTTAAAAATCATAATTTCTGGACAGGGACTTGATACTGCAAACAGCCAGGGTAGCTCCACCCATACGAATTGATAACTCAGAGGTCAGCTTCTTTCCAGATTTCACCCAGGCAGTTCAGCAACACCGTTCTTGGGAGTCAAAAAAAGCCTGAGGGACAAAGGCTTTAAATACGCCATGCTATTCCCAGCTCGACTCAGGGTGGAAGCAGGGGGAAAGACCAATTTCTTTGAGACTCCGGAGGAAGCATCTAAATGGCTGGATGGACGGCGCGGCTCACTGGAACAAGGCTCGCAACGAGAATAATACAGCGACTTTTCTGACAGCCTTTGGGGTCTGCTGGAAATCGGTGGGGGCTTGAGTCGCCCCATGGCTACGTTCCACACGAGTTACGAGAGTTGCGGTACTGTGGACAAGCGGTGGAGGCTGGTGGGCCTTTCTATTACATTAGTGGGAGGGGGGTGAGACGGAGGAGGGTATACCCCCACTTTTCTTCATTTAGTCTAAAGTTAGTGGGCGACAGGCACTCTGCATAGTTGTATCATGGGCAGTTCAGAGGCCAGAGTGCAGGGGAGCAGGGAGGGGGGTAGTTGGGAGGGAATTGAGTGTTGTTTTAGGGTGGTTTTCTTTGGAAATCAGCAAGGCATCATAATCCGGAGACTCAGATACATATGTGCTACGTGAATGTCTATCAAGCTGCAATGTGACACAGGGTTCAAGCTTATGAGCTGGAATGTTAATGGGCTGGGGGACAAAGTCAAGAGGACCGTGGTGCTGCAATATATTAAGCGACACACCCCTGACGTTATACTCCTACAGGAGACGCATCTAGTGGGGAATTCCTGTAAAGCTCTTAACAGGTGGGGATACTACCTGGCGGCACACTCTGGCTTCACCTCGGGGTCAAGAGGGACAGGAATTCTACTGAAAAATTCCTTTCCCCTCACAATCAACGCTACGTGGGTGGATGCCGGGGGGAGGTACGTTGGAGTGTCGGGGCGATGGGAGGGGAGACTGCTGATCCTCATGTCGGTTTATGTACCGCCAGCCCTCCAGGACTTAGCTTTTAAGGACTTGGGTTCCATTCTGGTGCCAATCCCGGAGGGACTCTTGATAGTGGGTGGTGATTTGAATGCGGTAGTTGATGGGACACGCGATAGAAACCCACCACGACAGCGTCGCCCTTCAAACAGTTGGTTGCCAGACTTTTTGAGGGCCTTGGGGGTTGCGGGATGCATGGCGGTCACACCACCCAGATACCTCGCAATACACCTTCCATTCGGGGGCCCACAATACCCAATCTAGAATAGACTACATATTGCTTCCCCCGGACCAAGTGCAACACGTGAAAGAGGTCAAACACATGGCAAGGAGCATATCAGACCACTCCCCGTTATGGATGCGCGTGGCGGTGGGTCATCACGGGGTTGGGAGGGTGGCCCCCATCAGTCCCTGGCACCTTCGTAACCCGGTGGTGCACAAAGCAGTCCGTGCTTCCATGGACCACTACTTTTTGGAAAATGAGGGGTCAGTACGCTCACACCAAACTTTATGGGAAGCCTTTAAGACGGTGGTGAGGGGCCAGGCCCTCTCGCAGATAGCGGGGGTTAAAAAAGAAAAGGTCAAGGAGGAAGAGGCGTTCGAGCACGATATGCTCCGTCTAGAACGGGAGATGGCAGAACAGCCTCACCCCCCCCCCCCCCCCCCCCGATCCCCTACATAACTTACACCTGAAGCAAGACAACTACAAGGCCCTTGTGACGGACAGGGCCAAGGAACTCGGTAGGGAGACACTGGGTAGAATCTACGACCAAGGGGATAAGGCGAGGAAGCTAATCGCATGGCTGGACAAGCAACAGCTAGCGAGTAGATTGGTGACGGAAATGTCAGACGAAGGCGGGAACACAATCACAGACCCCCAAGACATCGCAAACACATTTTCCCGGCACTTCCAGCAGGTCTATGCCTCCCGCAATCCCTATACTACAGGAGTCTACCGACCTTCTCAGGGATACAACGCTGCCCAAGCTTTCAGACTCAGAATTTGCGTACCTGGAGGGGGCACTTACGCCAGACGAGGTGGCTTTGTCTATCAGGGGTCTCAGCCCGGGGAAGGCATCGGGACCCAACGGTCTACCGATATAACTATATAAACTAGGGACCGACATCCTCGCCCCCCACATGTGCAATATGTTCAAGGAGAGTCAGGAGATCGGGGAACTACCCCATGATCAAAGAATCGCGACTTTAGTGGTGATCCACAAAGAGGGGAAAAGTAGTACTGAATGCACCTCATACAGACCTATCTCCCTACTGAATGCCGAACCCAAAATCCTGGCCAAAGTACTTGCAAATAGACTAATTAAGGTCATTAATAACCTCGTACACCCGGATCAATCCGGCTTTAAGCCCCAGCGGAATACGGCGCTAAACCTGCGTAGACTGCACGGAGTGATAGGGAGGTCCCACACAATTCAGGAAGAGGCGGTCCTGGTGTCACTTGACGCTTCCATGGCATTTGACCGTCTGGAATGGCAATACCTATTCGCGGTCTTAGGAAAAATGGGTTTCGGGACCCAATTCATCCGATGGGTGCGCCTCCTCTACTCGAAGCCGCTAGCCCAGATAGTAGTTAATAACAAAAAGTCAGATGTGTTTGAGTTGGGCAGGGGTACGAGGCAGTGGTGTCCGCTCTCCCCTCTCCTGTTCGCCTTGGCCCTGGAGCCTCTGGCATCATGGATAAGGAGGGACCCCATGATCCGTGGTCTTAAGTGGGCCGAGTCGTGGGAGGACCGCATCTCCCTATATGCTGACGACATACTGCTGTTTCTGGCCTCTCCAAAGACCTCGCTAACGGCAGTGTTAGATATCTTCGCCATCTTTGGTAGATACTCGGGATACACCATAAATTGGCTCAAGTCAGTGTTATTTGTCCTTCGGGGCCCCCTCGGAGGCCTCCCTGTGGGCTGCCCGATTTGGATTACCACACAGGGCTTCAGATCCCTTGGCATCTATATCACCACTAATCAGGCGGACCGGTTCGCCCGTAATCTACTGCTCCCTTTGCAGCGACTGAAAAGAGATTCAAAGCACTGGATGGTTCTCCCGCTCTCGCTACTGGGCAGGGCCTCCTTGTTTAAAATGATGTCCCTGCCCAGGTTCCTCTACGTCCTGCAAAACTCGCTGGACCCAGTCCCCGTTAGCTATTTCAGAGATTGAAACCCTACAACGCTGCCTCCTATGGAACGGTAAACCATGAATTGCCCTGCCCAAACTGAACCTCTCCTGGTTTGACAGGGGGATAGCCCTCCCGGACCTTAAAAAATATTACTGGGCAGCACACTTGGCAGCCATCAACCACGGTATCTATACACCAGCTGGGGATCCGGGATATGCTATGGACCGGTGGCTCCTGCCAGGCGGGAACTACGACCGAGCGCTCTACTCAGCCGCTGGGGACCGCCACTTCACCGGGCCAACCAAACTATCGGTACAGGTCTGGAGGGCGGCCACCAGGAGTACGGGATGGGATCGCAAGATATCCCGGGCGACGCCAATATGGGCCTCAGAGCAACTCTGATGTCTCTGGTCCACTAAGGGCTTTGATAAATGGGATCTTATAGACATCTCAAAAGTGGGCGATCTTTGGGTGAAGGGAGAGGTCAAGTCATTTCCCACCTTACAGCAAGAGTACGAGCTTGCCTCTACGGAACTCTTTCGATACCTGCAGGTCCATCATGCCCTATACTCCTGTCTCCCAAAGGGGGAGACACCCCCGGAGGCAGCCCCCCTCGAAGACAGACTCCTGGATGGCTATCTTCCGATTAAGGCCATCTCGCTCACATATAGAAAATTAGTTAATCATTCTGTAGACCCCCTCATGAAGCTGCGAGAGAAGTGGGAAGGGGATGGTATAATCCTAGACGAGGAAGATTGGGTGGCAGCCGTGTCTTCACCGCGGGTGGTGGCCATGGCAGCGAAACTGAGACTGGTGCAACTTAAAATTCTGCACCAGGTCTATAACACAGGGCCCGGGATGGTGCGAATGGACAGAGCGACAGATGAAGGGTGTAGGAGGGGCTGTGGCCACGTAGGCACATTTCTACACATACTGTGGGAGTGCCACTTGATCCAGAAGTACTGGAAGAAAATCCACGCGGTTATGGGAGAGGTGCTGCATCGGGTTCTCCCGTTGGAAGCAAAGAGATGTTTATTGAATGTGTGGGAACCCACTGATCTGCACAACACCCAGATTACCTGGGTTACACTGGGGCTGATGATCGCAAAACGTAACATAGCCCAGAAATGGGGGGGCGACACTGACCCCTGCGGTGAGTGCCTGGAAAAAAGACATGGACTGGTGCATGTTTCGGGAAAAGTATGTTTTTGTGGCCAGGGGTGCCCCAAGAAATGGATCCATATGTGGAATGAATGGAACGAATACAGAGGGACTATATGCAGCCCACCACTTACCGGCTCAATTGGACCCTACATTGTAACTGAGTTAATTACCTGTGACCAATTGTTCATGCGTGGTACTGATAAGTGTTTCATGCTCAAACAAGAAACCTGATTGAATGGTCTTCTTGCCTTGTAATTGTGATACCTACCCTCAATAAAAATAATTTTAAAAAAAATCATAATTTCTGAAAACGTAATTACTTACCTGTTTTGGATAAAGGTTCCAGTACTGAGTCAAGGCACCCAGTACTGGATTACAAAAGTAACAAGAACATACTATACCTGTAACTTGAATTTTCTTCCATAGGGAATCATTGACTGTTTTCTATGAAATTTCTTCGGTCAACTTTTAAAATAGCAGGGGGCGTGGCTTAGGCGCCGTCCGGAATGGCTGCCGCTGTTCGGAGCTCCGGGAGAACGTAGCGCGTTGGAGATCCTCCAGACGCCCACCGCCCTCAAGTGTATCCCGGGACTGCATATTTAAGCAGCGGAAACCCTCCTGCATAGACCACGGGAGTTATGGAGCTGTTTGGTGAGCGCGCATACTATTTTACCGGACGGTTTTATCGGCCGTGACTGGAAACTGGAGCGCGGACACCATTTTGGGCTTGTACACGCTCGCTGCAGGTCCTGTAACACTATTACAATGCCTCATCTGGTTCAAAGAGGACTCGATGTTTTTTAGAGATTTTTTCAGAAGTCATTTTACTTTGTTTTACTTTCTTTTGAATTCTAAAGCAATCTGGTTGGTGGTGTTTTCCATGCTCAATTTTTCTCATCTCCTCAGTGTTGATCTTTGTCTCCCTGGTCGCCATTTTAGCTCTGTGGCTTCTATTTTTTCACTATGCCATTGGAGGTTTAACTGACTGCAGTGCTTTTTTCCTCTAACCAAAGAGCATATACGGGCATTTATGGATGAGTTTGTCCCTTCAACACTTTTTATGGGTCTTTCATTTTTCGCAACACTTTTCAGCGCTATCTGAGACATCATTTTAGTGTCTTGTGTGCACCAGCATTGTTGGGCAAAATGGCTCGATCTAATCGTGGTACCGCTCAGCACGTCAATACCAGCTGCAGGCCTTTACGCAGAGCCATACAAGAGACGGACACTGGTGCCAAAAAATCCAGGGCCCTGAACAGGATAGCCTTAACCCTAGATGTCGGATCGCAGAACGGGGAGGATGGGTGGGTCGGTGAGGAAGCTAACTAACTAATGTTTCTTACAGATACATCGTTACCGAAGGTAAGTAACTTGTTCATCTGAAAGAAACACGTTAGTTAGATTCCTCACCTTAGAATAGATACACCAGCAATACCAACCCCGGTGGTGGGTCTGCGAGCCAAGATCACACCAGAAAGTCCTGGAGAACAGAACGGCCAAAGAAGCCATCTTTCCGGACTTGGCTGTCCAGGTAATAGTGCTTGGCAATTGTGTGCAGTGAAGCCCACGTCGCCGCCTGACAGATGTCCTGCAAGGGGACTCCCCGGCCCAGGGCAGTAGTAGCCGCTGTGGCCCGGGTGGAATGGGCCCTCAGCCCAACAGGAGGGTCCTTTTTTGCCAAGGAGTAACAAATTTTAATACACAACACGACCCACCGTGAGATGGTCCGTTTGTGTACTGCTTTCCCCTTCTTAGCTCCTACGTATCCAACAAAAAGTTGGTCATCCACCCGGAACTGTTTAGTGCGGTCCAAATAAAAGGACAGCGCCCGTTTTGGGTCCTGACGGTGGAGCCTCTCTTCCTCTTTTGAAGGATGCGGAGGCGGAAAGAAGGCAACGTGACAGATTGTCCGATGTGAAAGGGGGTCACCAGTTTTGGTAGAAAAGGACGAGTCCGGAGGACAACCTTGTCATGATGAACAGAAAGAAAGGGAGGCTTAGATGACAGAGCCTGGAACTCACTCACCCGTCTAGCCGAGGCGATAGCTACCAGGAAAGCAGTTTTCAGAGTCAGAAGACGAATGGGACAATTGTGAAGAGGCTCAAAAGGAGCGCACATCAGAAAGGTCAGAACAAGATTCAAGTCCCACTGAGGCATTACGAAGGGGACAGGAGGGAACAAGTGAGTAATGTCTTTGCGAAAACGTGAAACAGGGGACTTGAAAAGAGAAGGCTGATCAGGAAGCCGTAAGAAAGCAGAGATCGCAGAAATATAACCTTTCAAGGTGCCCAAAGCAGAGCCCTGCTGGGCCAGGGAAGGAAGAAAAAGGAGAACCTCAGTAAGAGGGGCGGAAAGGGGATCCACAGCCTTTGCTGTGCACCATGCCACAAATCTGTTCCACCTGCAGCCGTATACCGTTTTAGTGGAAGCATGCCTGGCTGCCAGAATGACATCACAGACTTCAGGAGGCAAGTCAAATGGCATCAACTGCCGCCACTCAATCTCCACGCATGGAGGTGGAGGCTGGACAGGTTTGGGTGGAGGACCGTCCCCTGCTGCTGCGACAGAAGGTCCTCCTGAAGAGGCAGTCGAATCGGGGGATCGATTGACAGACTGAATAGCTCGGGATACCAATGTCTTCATGCCCAATCCTGAGCCACAAGGATGACTTGGGTCCGGTCGCGCCGGATCTTAAGCACTCTGGGCAGAAGTGGTATAGGCGGAAAGGCGTATAACAGACCGCAACTCCACTCGCGACGAAAAGAGTCTCTGAGCGAGTGCAGCCTTGGAAATTCCAACGTGCAGAACTGATGACATTGCGCATTCTCTTCGGTGGCGAATAGATCTAACCAAGGCTCTCCCCACAGAAGAAAGACCTTGCGCTACCTCCGAGTGAAGACGCCCTTCATGATCCATCATGCACCGGCGGCTGTGTTCTTCCGCCCTGGTGTTCAGACAGCCCGCCAGGTGTTAAACACCAGGGTGATGCCCTGATGTTCCAGCCACGTCCAGAGACGCAGAGCCGACCCCACCCTGCCCTGTTTGTTGCAATACCACATGGCGGTGGTGTTGTCTGTGAACACCTGCACGACACTTCCCCGGACAGAGGGAAGGAAGGCTTTCAGTGCAAGCCGGATCGCTCTCAGCTCCAAAAGGTTGATATGGAGTTGAGCCTCCGCCGGAGACCAGAGTCCTCTGATCTCCGCCTCTCCCATATGGCCCCCCCCCATCGCAGGAGGGACGCGTCCGTCACTACTACGTGCTCCGGTTGGGGTAGGGAGAGGCATCTGCCGCTGACCCAATCGCGGTCCGTGAGCCACTACTGCAACTGTTTTGCAGTGCCCTCCGAGATCAAGACATGGTCGGACAGGTTGCCGCGATGCTGGGCCTACTGAAACTTCAGGTCCCACTGCAGAGCCCGCATTCGCCACCTGGCGTAATGCACCAACAGGATGCAGGAGGCCATCAGCCCCAGAAGCCGCAGCACCAACCTGACCGAAACCCAGGATAGAGGCCGAAAGATGGGAATCAGAGCCTGAATATCCCGGACCCGCTGTTCGAGGATAAGCCCGGAACGGCGCCGAATCGAGAACCGCTCCGATGAAGAGGAACTTCTGGGAGGGTCTCAGGTGTGACTTCGGCACGTTGATGGAGAACCCCAGCAAATGCAGGAGGTCGGCCGTAGTCTGGAGGTGGCAGACGACTTGCTGGGGCGAGCCCGCCTTCAAAAGCCAGTTGTCGAGATAGGGGAAGACTGGAACCCCCGATCTGCGCAGATGAGCTGCGGCCATCACTTTCGTGAACAACCAAGGGGCACTGGTGAGGCCGAAGGGGAGCACGGTGAACTGAAAGTGCTCCTGACCTACGGTGAACTGCAGGAAACGCCGGTGGGCCGGCAGGACGGGGATGTGAAAATAGGCGTCCTGCAAGTCCAACGCTACCATCCAGTCTCCAGGGTCGAGGGCAGCCAGAACCTGAGCTAAAGTGAGCATCTTGAACCGTTCCTTCCGGAGGAAGGCGTTGACGCTCCTGAGGTCCAAGATAGGGCATAGGCTCCCTTTGCCCTTCTTGGGAACCAGAAAGTAGTGGTAATAGCAACCACGGCCTACTTCTGGACCAGGAACACGCTCGACGGCCTCTTTGGCCAAGAGGGCCGTAACTTCCTCCCGCAGAAGATTAAAGTGATCCTCCGATATAAGGTGGCACTGCGGTGGCATGGCTGGAGGGGTCGTCTTGAAGGGGAGGAAGTAGTCCCTTCGGACGATTTGCAGAACCCACCTGTCCGAAGTGATGGATCGCCAGTGGAGCAGGTGATGGCAAACTCTGCCGCTCACTGGCATGGGATGGGCCTGAAAGCTCGGACTAGCAGGGCTTTGAGGCGAATGCTGCCGGGGTGGATGTGGACTGACCGGCACGTTGTCCTCTAGTACCGCCACGGCAGAACCCACATCCGCGACCGCGTGCAGGTTGGTTCTGCGGCCGGTGGCTAGGCGGACGTGAGGAGGCGCCCCTTCCTTGGCCACGAAAAGGGCGAAAGGCGGTAGTTTGCAGCCGTGGGGCCGAGAGACCCAAGGACGTGGCCGTAGCCCGGGAGTCCTTAAGAACGAGCCAGCGCACTATCCGCCTTCTCACCAAAAAGGCGAGTGCCATCAAAGGGCATATCCATGAAGGTACTCTGGACATCCCCCGAAAAAGACGTAGACTGTAGCCAGGCATGGCGCCAGAGCGCCACCGTGGTGGAAATCGCCCTACCCAGTGAGTCCGTGGTGTCTAGTCCACACCGTATGGCATGTCGCGCTGCATCTCGCCCGTCAGCAAGTGCCTGGGAGAGACGTGTCCGGGCCTCCTCCGGACACAGGGGCAGTACGTCCTCCAACGTAGCCCACAGAGAGTGGGAGAAACGGTCCAAGATGCAAGCGGTGTTCAAAGATCGCAGGCCCAAACTCAGGGAAGAGAACAGCTTCTTTCTGAACTGTTCCAGCCTCTTGAATTCCCGATCCGGAGGGGCGGACGGGAAGGAGGATTGGGAAGTGGAGGCCTGGATAACCAGGCTCTCGGGGGTGGGGTGTTGGGACAGGAAACTGGGGTCGCCCGGAGCAGGGCGGTGGCGCCGGGCCACGTTCCGATCCACAGGAGGAACTGTGGAGGGCTTGGACCAAGTGCCCTGCAGAACGTCGATGAGGGCCTCATTGAAATGCAGCAGAGGCTCTGTGGAGCTTGCTGACTGTTGAAGCACCTCTGAGGATATTAGTCCTCACGGCCACAGCAGGCAACTCGAGCCCCGGGGCTTCGGCTGCCTTGCACAGCACCACTGAGAAAGCTGCACCTTCCTCCGAGGCCACAGTCGGAGGAGAGATGAAACCAGCGTCCGGTGAGGTGTCCAGACCACTGGCATCCCCCAGTTCGTCTGCCCAGTCCTGTGAAATTGGCCCTGTATAGCCATAGGGTCCTCAGACCCCTCCCAGTCGCCCCCGTCATCCGATTCCTGATAACCAGGAGGAATGATCGGAGCCGGGCGGTAGATGAAACGCTCATCCATCGGCGTAGAGTGCGGTGTCGGGTCCGGACAGTGGCTAAACCGGGCAACGGCATCGTCCGGAGACGGCGCCGGAGGTGGAACCGGTGTCGGCGGAGGAGGCGGCGTGAGGTCGACCGGCGCCGGCAGAGATCCAGGCCTGGATCCCTCGGGGACCTGCGGCGTCGGGACCGAAGTCATCGATGGCGCCGGGGCCGGAGCTGCCGGCACGCGAGGTCACACAGTGGAGCCCGCGGGGCCCGAAGGCGCGCCGGCAGGCGACGGCGGAACCAAGCCCCTCATGGCCGAGAGGAAGGCACTGACCTCCGCCGGAGTCGCGTCAGTCCCAGGGACTGGCGGGTATGGAGACGGACGCGGCTCCTGCGGCTCCGACGGAGCAGCGGGGGTGGGACCACCCTGCCTCTCGGCCGAGTCGCGCAACCGGCGAGGGGAGTCCGAAGAGCGGTGTCGCCGCTTGGACTTTGATCGCTTCGACTTACCCGAAGACTTCGAGCCTGACGGGCGATGATGGTGACTGCGGCTCCGCGACCGGTCCTTGGACCTCCTCCTGGACCGGGACCGTGAGCAGCGCAGAGCCGAGTGCCGAAGCTCGAGAAGCTTACAGGACCACTCCCGCCTAGCCTTCGAGGTCAAGGTCTGACAATCGGGGCACGACTCCGCGTCGTGGTCGGCCCCCAGGCAGTAAAGGCACCGGCAATGGTGGTCCGTCACAGACATCAGTCGATGACAGGAGTCACAGGCTTTAAACCCAGGCATCCTACCGGCACCAGAGTAGAGTCGACAGAAGACCAAAAAGAGTCAAAAAAGTTTAGTAAAAAATTGACTAAGGGGTAAGCTCTTCCCGGATCGGCGCTGTCTGGCGCGGAAAAAAGAAGAACTGATATCAGCGCGCGAGGGCGGAGTCTATGTACTCAGACGACGTCATTCCGGCGCACGCCGCCAACGACAGACACGGAGCCGCAGACTACGCATAGCTATGCGCAAGGGGTATTGCGAAAAAAATCTTTCCGGATCCAGCCTGACGCCTGGGGATATTCTAAGGTGAGGAATCCAACTAACGTGTTTCTTTCAGATATGCAATATTAACCAACTCATATCTCATGGGTTATGGATTACAAACAGGATTCTTCACATCAAACAGGAAGATAGCTACCCAGGTCTCAAATAGGGTGAAATCCCAAAAGAATTGGAGCCTTCCAACAAGCGATTTATAACCATGTCAAGACATTGACAAAAAATATTCACGTCCTCTTGACGCTGAATACCTCAGTTTCAATATATCGTCTGAAGAGCCTCTCAATGTCTGCAGAGAATAGGAATGCCAGAGACCTTCATATCTTGCCCAGCCACATTTCAAAAGAAATGAGACATGAATTGAAGTAGCAGGGTCACAATTTCACAACACAGCACAGATAAGCACTATGAAAACATTTCCTGCTTTCATCTTTTTCCACGAATTTTTGTCACTGAGGTTTCAACTCAAATGTTCTTATATTTCCCAATTTGACTATTTGGATTTATTTAGCATTGAAAAAGATGACAAAGGTTACAAATATGACGAACTTGGGCATGATTTTCGGGAAAACATCAGTTGGAATGAGATCTGGATCTTAGAGTGATAGAGAAATTTAACCTTCAGGAAAATCAGAGAGAATCACATGCTGAAGGATGGTTGCGTTCTTGGATTGTTTTCACCACACCTGGAAGGTTGAAATGGCCTACACATTAGTAGAAGCCCATTTTTCTTTAAAACATGCAGAAAGGGTTGTTCATGATGATTCTGTATCAGAGTTTTAATCTCCCTGCAAGGACAATCTATGGATAGTTGCTGTACATAAAAAATATGCACCAAAAGGGAGTCAATTATACATTTAGAGTTTAGTCGTTTCGGGGTACAAGAGCAATGATTGCAAATTGTCATAGGAGACAGCATAGTTGCTGCAAATGCATAGCTTAAGAGAGCATTCAAAAACAAAAATCGAAGATTAAGGCAAATGTTGCACTGAATGTAAAAAAGAAAAAAAAAATTAAGAAAAAAAAAAAAAAGACACCGAAACAGCAGCCAACGGAAACAGACAAAATATATGAGGCACTTCTGATGTCCACCCAACTGGCTGAACAAAGCATTTATTGCACAGACTGGATGCTTCAAATTGTAATAGCACCATTTGGATTAAAGACTAAGGAAATATGGAAGAAAATAATATAATTGGCATCATCCTCAATGGTAACATTTTATTATCAACTTGGACCAACTGAAAGGGTTACAATAAAAGGCAAGGGTTGATCAATCTTCTTACAATTGGCCCTTCGTAATCCAGAACCACCCTTTTCATAGTGCCAATTTAACAGATTATTACAGATGAACAATCATAGTGGGGCTGTAAGGATAATGTTACTTACCCAGTAAGCATCTGTCCTTGGCATGTAGAGCTGTAGATTTACTTGCTGTACATAGCCCGCCATCTAGTGTCGGTCCGGATGTTTGCACTTTGTTTTTATTCGAAGAAGTCTTTTCCAGTCACAAGGTAGGTGCCTTCTTCTTTCGGTAATAGTGTGCATGGGCACCGACTCCATTCTTAGATTGTTTTCGCACAGAGAGTGAGAATGGAGTTATAGTAAAGATTATAGATCTCCATGCGCATGTATGTAAATTAATAGAGAACAGCAGCCACAGGTATCCGGGGAGGTGGGTGGTCGAATGTGAATATACAGCTCTATATGCCAAGAACAAATGCTTACTGGGTAAGTAACATTGTCCGTTCGAGGCATGTGAACTGTAGATCACATGCCGTGCATAGACCATATCGAATATGCTACTTACCAGTATGCATCTGTTCTTGGCATGTAGGGCTGCTGACATTTAGATCTGTGTATAGATCGCCGCCTAGTGTCGGGTCCGGATGATTGCACATTGTTGTCCTGGAAGAGTCTTCGAAGTATCACGAGATAGGTGGCTTCTCCCCTGGACTACAGTGCGCATGGGCATCCTCTCCATCCTCAGATTGTTTTTCGCCATTGTGGCAGTGATGGAGTAGATACAGTAAGTGATGACCATGTTATACAGTAAGTCTGAGTGCTGCAGCCGCTACAGGCGCCGGGGAGGAGGGTGGGCGATATGAATGTCAGCAGCCCTACATGCCAAGAACAGATGCATACTGGTAAGTAGCATATTCGGTTCGAGGCATGTGGGCTGCTGAATTCATATCTGTGCATAGATTATATAGCAGTCCCTCCATTAGCGGCGGCTGCCCGTGCCAGCTGCAGCAGTCTGAAAAAGCGTTTTGAGAACAGCCTGTCCTACAGCTGCCTGCTGTTTTGAATGTACATCTACGCAGTAATGCTTGGTAAATGTATGTATAGTGGACCATGTAGCTGCTCTACATATTTCCTCTAAAGGAATGTTACCCAGGAAAGCCATGGACGCACCTAACTTCCGTGTGGAGTGGGCCCTTGGGGGAATCGTTAATGTGCGTTTAGCTTTTTGATAGCAAATTTGAATACATTTAACGATCCATCTGGCTATCCCTGCTTTGGAAATGGCGTTGCCTTTGTGTTGTGAAGAAAAAGCAACGAAGAGTTGTTGTGTTTTCCTAAAATCCTTTGTTCGGTCTATATAGTACATGAGGGCCCTCTTTAGATCTAGTGTATGGAGCATCCTCTCTGCGACATTTTCTGGATTAGGAAAGAAAACCGGCAGTTCAATAGTCTGATTCATGTGGAACTGCGATATGACTTTAGGCATGAACGTGGGGTTGGTACGTAGTACAACTCTGCTTGCGTGAACCTGTATGAATGGCTCTTGAATGGTTAGTGCCTGGAGTTCACTAACTCTTCTCAACGAAGTGATCGCCACTAAGAAAGCTACTTTCCAGGTGAGGAATTGAATCTCACATGAATGTAGAGGTTCAAAAGGTGGACCCATTAATCTGGTGAGGACCACATTTAGGTTCCACACTGGAGCCGGTGGATGCCTTGGAGGAATCACTCTTGAGTCCCTCTAAGAAGGCTTTGATGGCAGGCACTCTGAATAAAGAGAGGTGCTGCCTGTTCTGAAGATAGGCTGCTATTGCGGTTAGATGTATACGGATGGAGCTGTATGCCAGATTGCATTGGTATAAGTGTAACAGGTAACAGATGATGTTCTGAATGGATGCATCCAGCGGATTAATGTCATTGTGAGTACAGTAAATGACAAACCTTTTCCATTTAGCCGCATAGCAAGCACTGGTTGTGGGTCTCCTGGCCTCCTTGATATCCATACATTCAGGAGGCAGGTTGAGGTAGCCAAACTCTAAGACTTCAGGAGCCAGATCGCTAGGTTTAGCTGCTGCGGATCTGGGTGCTGAATTGCGCCAAGGTTGTGTGTTAAAAGTTGGGGTGTTAGCCGCAGTCTGATGCGGTACCACGGAAAGTTCTAGAAATGTGGTGTACCATGGCTGGCTTGCCCACGTGGGAGCAACTAGGATGAGTGTTAGGGAGTGATGCCGCTGTTTGCGTGCCACCAGCGGTATCAAGGGCGCTGGGGGAAAAGCGTACGCAAATCTGCCGGACCAGTTCATCCATATCGCATTGCCCTGTGACTGTGGATGTGGGAACCTGGCGGCAAAGCTTTGGCATTTTGCGTTTTCGTTTGTGGCGAATAGGTCTATCTCTGGATGACCCCACTGTTGGAAGTACGGCTGGAGTACTGACGGATGTAGCTCCCACTCGTGCATCTGGTGGCTGTGTCTGCTGAGCAGATCCGCCATCTGGTTGTCCTTGCCCGGGAGGTGTTCTGCCATGAGGAACATGTTCCTCTGAATGGCCCACCTCCACATGCTCTGTGCCAGATGAGACAACTGTGGAGAGTGTGTTCCTCCCTGCTTCTGTATGTAGTACATGGCAGTCATGTTGTCCGTCCGGATCAACACGACTTTGTTGCACAAGTGTACTTTGAATGCCATCATTGCCAGGAAGATCGCCATCAGTTCCAGAAGGTTGATCTGCATCTTCTTTTGCTGTGTCATCCATAGTCCCTGCACTGTGTAAGTGAGTACATGAGCTCCCCATCCCTGGAGAGACGCGTCCGCCGTCAGTATTATTTGTGGAACAGGCTCTTGGAACGGTCGGCCCTTGCAAAGGTTTTGTGGATTCCACCAATGCAGAGAGTTGGATGCCCGACCGCTCACCAACACTAGGTCTGTCAATTTTCCTTGAGCCTGATTCCATTGACGTACCAAGCACTCCTGAAGCGGGCGCATGTGTAGTCTAGCGTGCGGGACTATGAAGATGCAGGAGGCCATCATGCCTATCAGCTGCATGAACACTCGCGCTGGAAGGGAGTGTTGAGGTTTGAACTTTGTGATCAGCAGTTGCATGCTGTTGATCCTTACCAAATTTGGCTGAGCTGTGGCTTCCCGAGTGTTTATGGTCGCGCCCAGGTACTGGCGCACGTGTGCGGGTTGAAGATGTGATTTTGGATAATTTATTGAGAATCCTAGACTGTGAAGAAGGTGAATGGTGTGGGATATGCGGCTGGCACATTGCTGGGCTGACTTTGCCTGAACAAGCCAGTCGTCCAGGTAAGGGAAGACGTGAATGTGCTGTCTCCGTAAATGTGCAGCCACTGTCGCTAGGCACTTGGTAAAGACCCTGGGTGCTGTTGTTACTCCGAAAGGGAGAGCTTTGAACTGATAATGTTGATCCTGAATAGTGAACCGGAGATATTTTCTGTGTGATGGGTGTATGGGTATGTGGAAATACGCATCTTTCAAATCCAGTGTGGCTAGGAAATCTCCCTGACTGAGTAACGGTAGAACCTGCTGGAGGGTGAGCATATGAAAATGCTCTGACATAATGTGGTTGAGGGGTCTCAGGTCTAGTATAGGTCTGAGAGATCCGTCCTTTTTTGGGACCAAGAAGTACAGAGAGTACACTCCTGTCCCCTGTTGGTTTACGGGCACGACTTCTATTGCACCTTTTTGCAGCATACTTAGTACTTCCTGCTGCAATAATGCCAAGTGCTCTACGGACATAGGACGGTGCTTTGGCGGTATGTTGGGCGGAGTGGACGTTAATTCGAGACAGTAACCGTACTGGATAATTTCCCTGACCCACCTGTCTGTGGTGATGGATCTCCAGACTGACAGGAACTGTTGGAGTCTCCCCCCGACAGGTGTTATGTGGTTGGGGGCAGGGAGAAGGCGTCACTGTTTGTTTTTGGGGGAGGACCTGGTGTTGTTATACCCACGTCCTCTGCCTTTGGTGCTGGATCCACGATATCCACCTCTATTGTTTTTATCATAGGTACTTTGTGTATTCCCTTTATTGTACTACTGCTGGGACCCCTGACCTCTAGCTGCTCCTCTATTCCCGGGGCGACGAAAGGAGCCACTCCGAAACTGCTGCGACTGCAGAGCCCCCATAGATTTTGCAGTTTGTATCTTTCTTAATTTTTTCGAGGGTAGTGTCAACCTCTGGGCCAAATAAAAAGTCTGGGTTGACCTGTTGATTTAAGATGATCTTCTGAATTTCAGGTTTGAAGCCTGAGATTCTCAACCATGCGTGCCTCCTCAACATTACACTAGTGTTGATCACCCTCGCTGCAGTGTCGGCTGCATCTAGTGCGCATTTGATGAACGCATTTGTAAGGAGTTGGCCCTCTCTGATAAGGAGCTCCGCTGCCTCTTTGTAATCATCTGGCAAGTGTTGTAGCAGCGATTCTAGTGTGTCAAAGTGTGACCTATCATAACAGGCCAGGAGTGCCTGGGTGTTGGCAGTGCGCCAGATGTTTGCTGCTTGCGCTGCTATCCTTTTGCCTGATGTCTCCAGCACTTTGGACTCCTTGTCCGGGGGAGGAGCATCACCTGTTTGTGAATGTGCTAGTTTGCGAGCATTAGAAACAACCATGGAGTCCAATGGTAATTGACCCTTAATGTACATAGGGTCTCCGGGTGCTGGCTTGTATTTTTTCCTCGATTCTCGGGTTCAACACCCATGCCCTGGTTGTTTCCTTAAAAATGTCTTTTGCAGGTTTTAGAACCCCCTTCAACATTGGCAGAGTTTTGACGGTTTTCTCAGAGGAGGCGAACGTGTCCACTAAGAAATCCTCCTCTACAGTATCAGAATGGAGTTCTACTCCATGATTGGCAGCAGCCCGTTCAATGAGGGCATTAAAGGCAGCAGTATCCTCTGTGGGAGATGTCTTTATATTATAAAGCTGCGTGTCAGGAGCATCTGGTGCGTTACCCTGGTCGGTGGGGTCTCCCCATGCCTGATCTGGGTCTTGCAGGTGGTCATCAGGATCGATATCCACCGGATAAGTGGTATCATCCCCTATATAGTCCTCTCCGTCATCTGCCTCCGAATGAGTTGGAGAAAAAGACGGTGGGTCCTGAAGGTAGGGTTGAAAGGTTTCTTGAAGCACTGGTGTGGAACTTGCTGGCAGTTTCTATTTGAAAGGAATCTTGTATGACTCCAAACCCTTCTCTGGTGTAATTTTTTGCTTGCAGAGCAGCAGCCGACCAGTGTCGGCGTCGATAAAGTGTTCCTGCAAAGGCTCGACATCGATTTGTCCATCGGATAGTGTCTGTGTTTGGTGGACACGTGTCCGAATTTCGAACGTTTTCGGTGCCCTGGGCGGCAGCAATCCAAATGTGATGTGCGCCGGCGCCGAGTGTGCTTTTGCGACCTTGCGCGGGTCGGGACCCGACTTGGGTTCGAGGGTTGCCCGGTCCCTGATGCGTTGCAACGATGATGAGACCTGTTGCAATGTGAACGCAGATGGTGCTTTGGAACCGGTAGGCACCTTGAAGGCAGGCGTCGATGCGGTGTCCGATTTTTTTCCCAGTCTTTGGGTCGTCGATCCGAAGGTTGGTATCGACGCTCCTCGGAGCTGATGATTTGGTAGGCGCCGCATTCTTTGATGTCGACGCAGACGGATCGACCACCATGACCTTGGTGGGTTGGGCCGCAATCTTCGGTGCCATAGGCCTAGGCGCCTTGTGGGGACTGAGGGCCTTCTTCTTTGACTCGGTGCCGGAACCCTTCTTGGTGATCTCGGCACCGAAGTCCTTTTTGGCGTGTTCGGTGCCGATGACCTGCGTCGGCGTCGAAGGAGTGGAGGGCTTCGAGGCCTTTGGTCCGACCTGAACCAGTTGCACTTTCGGTTTCGATGTAACCGGTGCGACGGATGGTTTCGGTTTCACTGAATGAAATCCAGTAGTCTTCGACATTAATGGCTCCTGTGAAATGTTAGAGGCCGGGCCTTGAGGCGGGGCCGAAGAACTGTGTGATTGATCTCGGGTAAGGCCCGCAGGCGATCCCTCGACCTGAGCCTTATGAAGACTTTGTCTCTCGGCCTCCGTATCGACGGATTGGCCTAGCTCTTCGCTGGAGCTGTCTTCCTCGGCCCCAAGGGCCTCATCGTCGTCTCCTACCTCGCCGACGACGTCTTTATCCTCGAAGATCACCTCATCATCGTCTTGCGATCGGGATTCACGTTTGGAAGCATGGCTGGAGTCTATGTCTGCTACGCTCTCGACTTCCTCATCCTCGGTTCCGAAGATGTTGACTGGGGCAGGCGCTGATTGCTGTGCCTCCAATCTCGCCGCCTGTCGATTCCGCAGAGTCTTCTTCGAGCGGAACCGTGCGCAGGCCATACATTTTGACTCATCATGATCCGGTGAGAGACATTTGTTGCACACCGGATGGACATCGACGTGTGGGTATTTCGCATGGCATAAAGGACATCTTTTGAAAGGAGTCCTCGATTCCATCGTCGAGCGTTGATCGATGTTCGGACCGAAGCGGATCCGAAAAGCGTGAAGAAGTTACTAAAAAAACAAAAAAGCTGGTCTATACCGAACGCGAACAATACCGACGAAATCTAAAGGCCTTTTGGCCTTAAACTAAAGTTTCCGAACTTGAGCTAAGATAAGCACATCCGAACCCAATGGCAGAAAAAAACAATCTGAGGATGGAGAGGATGCCCATGCGCACTGTAGTCCAGGGGAGGAGCCACCTATCTCGTGATACTTCGAAGACTCTTCCAGGACAACAATGTGCAATCATCCAGACCCAACACTAGGCGGCGATCTATGCACAGATATGAATTCAGCAGCCCACATGCCTCGAACAGCAGTATCCTCCCAAAGCAGTGGCTAACCTGTAGCGAGTTATCTGAAACAGTGTTTTAAGTACTGCTTGAATCACATTGGCTTGTTGTCTCGCTAACACATATACACAATAGTGCTTAGTGAAATGTGTTCAGTGTAGACCATGTTGCAGCTTTGCAAATGTCAACTATGGGAATGTTTCCCAAGAAAGCTATAGTGGCCCCTAGCTTACGAGTGGAATGTGCCCTAGTGGGTACAGTTAGAGTTCTCTTTGCTGTCGCATAGCAAGTTTGAATGCAATTAGTCCCCCTTGCAATACCTGATTTGTAAATAGGATTGCCCTTGTGTGGTGGCGCAAAAACAACAAAAAGTTGTTTTATTTTACGATTTTGTTCTTTCAATGTGCTACAAAAGTGATCTTCTGACATAGGGTGTGTAGAGCTCGTTCTGCAACCGAATCAGGTTGAGGGAAGAATATAGGTAATCCTACTGATCGATTTATGTGAAATGCAGATACTAACTTAGGTAAAAAGAGGTGTAAGCCAACGCGGACTGTTGCAAGTGTAACAGATAGCAGATGTATTGTATGGAAGCATCAAGAGGGTCGATTTGATTGTTATGATAAACAAATCGCTTCCACTTAGCTGCATAATAAGCTCTTGTGGTATGATAGTCATACATTATGGTGGAAGGTTCAAGTAACCAAACTCTAAGACTTCAGGAGCCAGATCGCGAGGTTCAGGTGTCTGGGATCTGGGTGTCTGATTTCTTCATAGCTCTGTGAGAGGAACTGGAGGTTAAATGCAGATTTTGATGAGGAACCAGACAGCTCCAACAGGGTTGTGAACCAAGGTTGACGTGCCCATGTGGGAGCTACCAGGATTAGTGCGAGATGTTTGCCTGAGCTTCTGAACCACTAATGGAATGAGTGGGAGAGGCAGAAAAGCTGGGGCAAATATCCCTGACCAGTTCATCCATAGTGCTTTTCCCTGCATTGCGGGTGTGGTTACCGGGAGGCGAAGCTTCAGCATTTTGGTGTGTGGCAAACCGGTCCATGGGAGAGACTCCCCAACTTTGAAAGTATGGGAGGAGAACTTGAGGGTGAAGTTCCCATTTGTCTAGTTGCCACCTCTCCTGCAGAGATCTACAATTTGGTATGGTCACTCCTGAAGAACAAGTTACTTACCTTCGGTAACGCTTTTTCTGGTGGATACAGTATCTGCCTGTGGATTCCTCACCTTGTGAATATCCCCTGCGCCAGCATTCCACTGAACTTTTTTCCCCAGCTCTATACACCGACGTGGACGATGTCATAATGCATCGGCTCCGCTCGCGACTCAGTATGACGTCACCGGAGCCATAAGAGAGCCACGTCGGCGTGATGACGTCAGTTCCACCCATTTTTTCTGAGGCGCACAGGTGGACCAACGACAGATAGAAAGTATACACAGTATACAATATACAATCATATACACAAAGTATACAAGGAAAAGGAAAGCTAAATAAAACAAGCATTTCCTACCAATATACAAGAAAGTGTAACAACATCTCAAGCAACACATCTTTTAAGGTATACAAAGGTGGACAACACGGAGGAGGGTGGGCCAGTGAGGAATCCACAGGCAGATACTGTATCCACCGAAGGTAAATAACTTGTTCTTCTGATGGATACATTTGCCAGTGGATTCCTCACCTTGTGAATAGATTCCCACAGCAGTCCCCACTCCCGGAGGAGGGTGTCCACCTTCCTATACCAAAAAGTCTTGCAAGACAGAGCGCGCGAAGTGGCCCTCCCTCCTCATCTCAGAGTCCAAGCAATAATGCTTTGCGAAAGTATGGAGGGAGGCCCAAGTCGCGGCTTTACAAAGATCTGCCACAGGAACACCCCTGGCCAAAGCAGATGTAGACGATATTGCTCTAGTTGAATGAGCTCTAATACCCTCAGGAGGAGTCTTACCAGCCAGGGCGTAGCAGATCTTGATGGCAAGGATAATCCAGCTCGATAAAGTGCGCTTGTGCACCGCTCTTCCTTTCGAATTACCAACATAGCCCACGAAGAGCTGATCGTCCAGACGAAAGTCTTTCGTTCTGTCCGAATAAAAACTCACAGCCCTCTTTGGATCCAGGCGATGGAGTCTTTCCTCCTCCTTGGAGGGATGAGGAGGTGGATAAAAAACAGGGAGAGTAATAGACTGCCCCAAATGAAACGGAGTAACAACTTTGGGCAGGAAAGCAGCCCTGGTCCTGAGTACCATCCTTTCAGCATGTAATGTCAAAAAAGGGGGTTTGGAACTAAGAGCTTGAAGCTCACTCACCCTCCTTGCCGAGGTTATGGCAACAAGACCGACCACCTTAAAGGACAGCTATGAAGAGGCTCAAACGGGGAGCCCATCCAAAAAGTCAAGACAAGATTATGGTCCCACTGTGGCATTACAAAGGGAGCAGGATGAAACATGTTTGTAAGACCCTTGATAAACCTCAGTACAATCGGAGATTTAAATAGTGACGGTTGATCAGGAAGACCTAGAAAAGCCGATAAGGCAGATAGATAGCCCTTAACCGTGGCCACAGCACAGCCCTGCTGAGCCAAGGAAAGAGCAAACTGAAGCCCATTAGAAAGATGGGCTTTTAAAGGGTCAATGGATCTCTCTCCACACCATTTAACAAATTTCGACCACCTGTAGGAGTAAATGGACTTGGTGGAGTGTCGCCTGGCCGATAAAATAACATCCACCACATCAGGCGGGAGAGAGAATGAACTCGGGTTGCCCCGTTCAATCTCCAGGCATGAAGGTGTAAGCTCTGGAGGTGGGGGTGTAGAACCTGCCCCTCCGATTGCGAAAGGAGGTCTGCCCTCAGAGGGAGACGGAGCGGAGGGCACGAGGAGAGGTGGAGAAGATCTGTGTACCACACCCTTCTTGGCCAATCCGGGGCGATCAATACGACTTGGGACCGGTGTTGGCGAATCTTCCTCAGAACCCGAGGAATCAAGGGTGTGGGAGGAAACGCGTAAAGGAGTTGTGAACCCCAACTCAACTGAAACGCGACCCCCAACGCCCCCTGCATCGGAAACTGGAGACTGCAGAATGACAGGCAGTGCGCGTTCTCGCTGGTGGCAAACAGGTCCACCCGAGGTGTCCCCCACGTCTGAAAGACGTGACGAACCACCTCCGGATGGAGCCTCCAATCGTGATCGGCGGAGAACTGCCGACTGAGACTGTCCGCACGTAGGTTCAGCACCCCGGCCAGATGATTTGCCATCAGACAAATCTGATGGTCCTGAGCCCAGAACCATAGACGTAAGGCCTCTGCAAAACAAAGAGACCCCACTCCTCCCTGCTTGTTGACATACCACATCACGGTAGTGTTGTCTCTCAGGACTTGAATCGACTGACCGCGAAGCGAAGGGAGGAAGGCCTTGAGCGCCAAACGTATCGCCCGCAATTCCAGAAGGTTCATTGAAGCAACCTTTCCTCTGGAGACCAAAGACCCTTGATCTGCAGATCCCCCAGATGAGCACCCCTGCCTAAGGTGGATGCATCCGTTATCACTGTGGCCACAAATGGAGGAAGATGAAAGGGCTTTCCTTGAGACAGGTTGCCCTCCACTCTCCACCAAGACAGATCCGCTGCAGCTTCTCTGGAGATCCTGATCGACTCCCCGAGATCTCCGTTGTGCTAATAACACTGCTCACGGAGGCACCACTGGAGCGCCCTCATGTGCCAGCGTGCATGGCTGACCAACAGAATGCAGGAAGCGAACAGACCGAGCACGCGAAGGACCTTCAGAACTGGAACAACCGCTCCCTTGTGGAATAAAGGGACCATCTCCTGAATGTCGAGAATTCTTTGAGGAGGAAATGCTCGACACACAGTAGTGTCCAGTACCGCCCCTATAAACAGGTTGCGTTGAGAGGGCACCAGGTGAGATTTGGGCACATTGATCGAAAAACCTAAGTCGAATAACAGCTGAGATGTAACCTGCAGATGACGCTGCACCATCTCTGGGGACTGCCTTCAGAAGCCAGTCGTCCAGGTAGGGGAAACCTGGAATCCCCGACCTCCTGAGATGAGCAGCCACCACTGCCATCACCTTCGTGAAGACTCGAGGTGCGGTAGTAAGACCAAACGGGAGGACCGCAAACTGGTAATGTTGCGACCCAACCGTAAAACGGAGATACTTCCTGTGCGACTTCAGGATCGGGACATGGAAGTACGCGGCCTGCAAGTCGAGCGACACCATCCAGTCTCCTTGCTGCAACGCCTGAAGAATCTGCGCAAGGGTCAGCATCTTGAATTTCTCCTGTTTCAGGTAAAAGTTCAAGATTCTGAGGTCCTGTATCGGACGGAATTTGCCGTCCTTTTTGGGAATCAGGAAATACCAGGAGTAGCATCCCTGACCCCTTTCCTGCTCCGGAACCACCTCTATCGCCCCTTTTTGAAGGAAAGCCAGAACCTCCTTCTGCAGAAGAAGCAGACGGTCCTCTGAGCAGTAACCTTGGCAAGGAGGGTAAGTGGGAGGAAACTACCGAAAGGGAAGGGCGTACCCAGTCTCCACGAGGTTCAAAACCCAAAGGTCTGTCGTAACAGATTTCCAACCCCGCAGAAAATAGGACACCCGACCCCCCCACAGGTTTTACATGATCCAGGATGGGGGATCTAGGGCTGCTTCCCTGAAGCCTCATTGGGAAGAGGAGGAAGAAGAGGGGTTGCGTCCAGAACCTCTCCGACCCCTTTGTCTCCCTCTATAGGACCTATAGAGGGGATTCTGCTGTTGCTGCTGCTGAGGCTGTCGGAAGGAGCGAAATGAAGACCTTCCGAAACCCCTAAACTTTTTAAAACCAAATCCTTTAGCAGGAGCTTGCAGCCCCAAAAATGTAGCTGTTACCCTGCTGTCCTTAAATCTTTGAAGGGCGGAGTCAGCCTTTTCTCCAAACAATTTGTCCATCAAACGGCAAATCCACCAATGTGGCCTGAACGTCCGTGGAGAAGCCAGATGAACGGAGCCATGCCTGCCTTCTTGTGGCTATAGACGAGCCCATTATTCTCGCCACTGAATCTGCTGTATCAAGCCCCGATTGAATCACTTGCCTAGCAGCAGCTTGAGTATCTGCGACCACCTCCATGAAGGACGCCTTATCACCCTCAGGCAGCTTAGGGGCTAAAGACTTCATTGAGTCCATTAAGGCATGCACATAACGACCCAGCAAGCACTTGGCATTGGTAGACTTAAGTGCCATACTTCCTGAAGAAAAAGTTTTCTTAGCCGCCTGGTCAACCTTTTTGAACTCCCTGTCCGCAGGAGACTGAGGGAACGCTCCCGAAGCATGCTTAGAGCAGGACGCCTGCACAACCAGGCTCTCTGGCGACGGGTGCATAGAAAGACAATCTGGATCCCCAGGTGCCACCCTGTATCTTCTCGCCACCTGCCTGGAAGCCGCCGGAGAAGAAAGTGGTTTTCGCCATACCTCCAAAACAGGCTCCAAAATAGCCTCATTAAAAGGCAGTAAAGGCTCAGAAGTCGAAGTAGGTGAATGCAACATGTCAGCAGATTAGATTTATACTCCGCAGAGGGCAACTGAAAATCCAACAACTCGGCCGCCTTCTTTATAACCATATGATAAGGAATCAATTCCTGAGGTGGAGATGACCTATATGAAGTATGCTCCCACTCAGGAGTCGTATCCAGGCCACTAGCCTCTTGTATCCCTCCAAACTCAGAGGACGTATCCACTTCACCTTCCTCTACCTCCACTCTATACCTTTCCTCATCAAAGGCTCTTTGGGCCTCCCTTCTCGACCGAATCCGTGGAGCCGGCCTAGTACGCGGCGTCGGTGGAACCAGAGGTGTAGGAGTCCGCGGCACCAAAGACTGAGTCGGCGGCGCCGATGGAGTCGGCAACGGCGTCGAGAAAGGCTCCGAAGCCCGACGATCCAGCCCGAGTCGCGATGGATCAGACGGCGCCGGAAACTGCCACAAAGGCACCATCGGCAGAAAAGGCATAAACGGGGCCTGTGCATACTGCTGCGGTACCCCTAGAGCATACGCCATAGGACCCACGGGACCAGTCGGTGCACCGGTTGGGAAGGCAGTCCGATTGAAGATTCCATACATTGCATTTAAAAAATGTGAAGAATCAGTACCTGGAGCCGGGAACTGCGGATAAGGAACCGATCCTGTATCCATCTGCGGAGTACCTGGCAACAGCACCGCAGAGTCCTCTACCAGAGCCGAAGGATCCTCAGGCCCTGGAGAAGGCTCCTTCCTTTGTTCCTGCTCATCATCAGAAACAGATGACTCCACTGGAACCGGAGACGACGCCGGTGACCGCGCTGGAGTCAGCTTCAGCGAAGTAGATCCTTCCGAAGACTTAGGAGAAGTAGAAGGAGACAAATCCTTACTTCGACGTAGTCGAGGCGAAGCCGATCTCGACGCCTTGTTCTTAGAAGACCGGCGCCGAGAGGAATGCTTCCTTTTTTTATGATGTTTTTTCGACTTCGATGACCTCGAAGTCGACTACTCCGGCCTCGACCTCTCCTTTCTACCTCTCTTCTCCTTTCAGACTTTGGCCATAAAAAGCTTTGCCTACCTCTCCTTAAACGCCTTCGGATTCATCCTCCTGCAGCTTGAACACTCCTTGACATTGTGGTCGGATGAAAGGCACCACAAACAATCATCATGGGGGTCCGTCAGACACGTGGCCCCCACATTCCCTACAGGGCTTAAAACCCGACTTCCTCGAAGACATTACAGATTTTCTCCAACAGTAACACCTAACAACTACAAAGTAGCAAGAGAGTATTGGAAAAACCGTTGCGCGTCGACGGCGCAGAAAAAGGGAACCAACGTCATCACGCCGACGTGGCACTTATGGCTCCGGTGACGTCATATGGAGTCGCGAGCGGAGCCGATGCATTATAACGTCGTCCACGTCGGCGTAGAGAGCTGGGGAAAAAAGTTCCATGGAATGCTGGCTCAGGGGATATTCACAAGTTGAGGAATCCACTGGCAGATGTATCCATCAGAAAGGTGTTACACTAGGAGATAAGGTTTGTGGTGAATGGCCAACTTACAGAGGTCTTGGGCTAAGTGGGACAGTTGGAGAGAGAGAGAGAGAGAGTGTGTGTGTGCCCCTGTTTTTGTATATTAATACATAGCAGTCATGTCTGCACGAACCAAGACAGCTTTGCCCTCCAAGTGAGTCTGAAACGCCTTGAGAGCTAGAAAGATTGCAAGCAACTCTAAATGATTGATGTGGAGCAACTTCTGTTGGCTCCACAGGCCTTGCACTGTGTTGGAGATGAGCTCCCCAGCCAGTGAGGGACGCGTCCGCTGTCAGTACTATCTGTGGAACCGGGTCTGTAAAAGACCATCCTTTTGACAAATTTTGTGTGTTCCACCACTGCAGAGAGCTACAAGTTCCACTGATTGACTAAGTATTCTTGAAGTGGCCGCATGTGCAACCTGGCATGGGGGACGATAATATGCAAGATGCGATTATTCCCAGCAGTTGCATATAAACCTGAGCTGGAAGCCAATGATTGGATTGAAACAGAAGAACTAAAGCCTGAATATTGCGAATCCTGGCTTTGCTGGGAAACACCGGAGCTTTTTGAGTATCTAGCGTGGCTCCTAGGTAGTCCTGAGTATAGGCTGGTTGAAGATGCGATTATCACGGATTGTGAACCCTAGTTGATGTAGTAACTGAATTGGTCTTAAAGTGTGCTGAAGACATTGCTGGTACCTACTGGCTTTAATGAGTCAGTCGTTCAAGTATGGGAGGACATTGATGCTCTGTCTTCTCAGGTGAGGAGCTACTATCGCCAGACACATTGTGAAGACTATGGGGTTAGTGGTGACTACGAACGGAATTACCTTGAACTGTAAGTGTTGACCCGCTACCACAAACCTGAGAAATGATAAGCGGGGTGGACTGGAATATGAAAATAGGCGTCTTAAATCTAGAGTAGACAAAGTCGTCTTTCTGCAGAAGAGGTACTTGTTGAAGTGTTACCATGTGGAAATGATCTGAGCGAATGTAAAGACTCGAGTTCTCAGATCTAATATTGGTCAGAGAGAACCATCTTTTTGGGGTATTAGGGAGTAAAAGAGTACATGCCCGACCCATGATGTGGTGGTAAGGGCTCTATAGCCCCTTTTAGAAGGAGAGACTGCACCCCTTGTTTGAGGATGTGTAGGGAATCTGGAGAAAATGTGTGACTTTGGTGGAACGTTTGGAGGAGTGTTGATGAACTCCAGGCAGTAACCAGAACGGATAATTTGCAGAACCCAATTGTCTGTTACTGACTGCCAGATTGGTAGAAAATCTGACAGTTTTCCCGTAACAGGTGTTAAGTGGTTGGGGGGGGGGGGGGGGGGGGGGGGGGGGGGGGAGTGTAGGCAAGTCACTGTTTTGTATTGATAGGGAGGTACATGTGTTTGAACCTCTACCCCTGCCTTTGCCATTGTTGCCTCTGTAACCCCCTCTGAAGTAACCCCTAGAGACAGAGGGGGTCTTAGAGGAGGTATGTTTGGAACCTACGCGGTCGAAAGAGTGCCGAAAGGAACCCCGGCTTTGTGTTGACTGAAGGGCTCCCATGGATTTGGCCACTTCAGTGTCTTTCTTCATCTTTACCAGTCAAGAATCTACCAGTGGGCCAAAGAGGAGGTCCTTATCAATGGGTGCATTTAATATGGAGAGTTCAACTTCAGGTTTGAACCCAGATATGCAGAGCCAGGCATGTCTCCTTATAACGACGCTGGTGTTTACAGCTCTAGCAGCAGTGTCTGCAGCATCTGATTGCGTGGTTCGAAACAAGTTGGTCCTCATGCACCAGGTCTTGTGCTTTAGATCTATGTTCCTGGGACAAAAATTGGATTAAGTGCTCCATCTCGTCCCAGTGTGCATGGTCGTATCTTGCCAGCAACGCCGGAGTGTTAGAAATACACCAGATGTGTGCTGCCCGAGAGCCCACCCTTTTCTCTGAAGCATCAATACGTTTGGATTCTTTATCTGGGGGTGGAGCCTCTCCTGTAGTTTAGGAGTTGGCTATTTTTCTTTCATTGGACACAACCATGGAGCCTAATGGTAATTGTCCCCTTGTATATACTGGGTGTGATGGGTGTTGGCTTGTATTTCTCATCTACCCTGGGGGTAAGAATACAATCCCTGACAGGGTCGTTGAAGAGATCTACATGCCTGATCTTCCCCTTGAGCATGGGTAGTGTGTGTGATTACTTTTACGTGCTACTTAGGGTTTCAAAGAGGATATCCTTTTCTAGGAATTCTTTATGTAGCTGCACCCCATGGTAGTTGGCAGCTCTACCCAGAGAAACAATGTACCCTACACTGTCAGCCGGTGGAGTAGGCTTGTTAGGGTACAAGTCGAGATTATTGCCTGTGGGCGAATTGGTGTTTTATTCATCCAATGGGTCTTGTAGTGGCTGATAGTCTCCCATTCCCATTGCCATCCCCATCCGCCTGGTTGTCAGGTGTATGTGGTGGTGAATGCTCAGGTGAAATTGGTTGGAAGGGAAGGAGGTGATGGCAGAGGAGGAAGGGGGGGGGGTTAGTTCAAACAGTTCTCTTCTTCAAACGAATGCGATATTCCTCTTCTGCATCAGTCCTTTTTAAAGTCACTTTAGTGGTGATGTGTCCAGTTTGTGGGTGAATATACAACACTGTTTCGGATCTGGTGTGTGGATCGTAGCACCGAAGCTGCTTTTTTGGTTATTTCGGCACATCTGTTTCAGTGCCAAAAGTTTTGGTGTCTTTGGATCCGAAGTGAGTTTCGGTGGCGAATGGTGTGGGTCGGAGCCGGACTTGTTTCGACCCCAAAGGTCTGGGCTCGGAGCTTGATTTGGGGTGTGTTTTCAGAGCCGGAAGGCTTCTGGCTTCGGTGCCTAGCCTGAAGGCAGGGCGTCGGAAGCGTGGTCTCGGTGCCGACCGGGACCCAAGGGCGCGGGTTAGACCGGAGCCTTCTTTTATGTGGAGTTGGATCTTGGGACGGGGGTGGGGGGGGTGGGGGGGGGGGGGGTGGGGATCTGTACTCACAGTACGTTGTCCATGTGGGATGTCTCCCACTTGGTCGGAGTAGAGTTCTGAGATGGGGATCGGCTCTTGCTCCTCCTCGGTTCCCATAGCTTCCCCGGCCTCTTCATCCGATTGTTGCCCGAAGACGTCCAGAATGGAGCTTGTGCATTGTCGCAACGTCGAGCCCAACTGTTGCAAAGTGTTTTCTTGGAGCGGAAAGCCTGGCACTCATCACAGTCCTGTGTTTGGGAGACAAACACAATTTACACACTTCGTGTGAGTCGGCGCGCGGGTATTTCGTGTGACACAGAGGGCAGTATATGAAGGGATTTCGTTCCATCGACTGAGGGTCAGCCCGGGGCGGGTAGGCCAGAGGGCCTTCCACAAGCTTTCCAATCGAAAGATAGTTTTGATAAGTAAATACGATACGCGATATAAAAGGGAGACGTGACGGAAACAATACCGTCAAGGGTGAGGGTCTTGTGCACTGAAGGAAATCGAAGGAACAGTGTCAAACCGTAGCGCAGTAATTCATGTCCGAACCCGATGGAGAAAAAAAACGATCTAACAATGGAGCCGATGTCCATACGTAATATCACCGAAAGGAGGAGTCACCTACTTCGTGACTAGAAAAGATTTATTCGAAGAAAAACAAAGTGCAAACATCCGGACACAACACTAGATGGAGTGCTATGCACAGCATGTGATTTAGAGCTCACATCCCTCAAACATATAATTTCAACGGTCTGAATAGAAAAGTTCCTGGCTGAAATCACCCTTTAAATTAATATTAGGGGATGGTTTGATGACTAATCTAAATAGAGGTTTAACAAAATAGTATAAAAAAAACTAGGATTCGTTGAGAAGTTACCTGGAAGTTGGGTGGGGAGATTCCCGATCCCACTGAAACCTGTGCCCTGACTCTGTGAGGAGAGGGGTGGGAAGGCTTTTGCTGGAGACTGTGGGGTACTAAAAGCGGAGCCCAGATTGGGAGGGAAAGCTGGCAAGCTCTGGGTGTGGGGTGCAGTAGTGCTTCCAATGCTGAGAGATGCCATAGCTGCAAGAGGATCAATCTACAAAGAAATAAGAAAAACAATTAGGAACTGAACTAGAATATGTAAAACAGTTTTATTTTCAAAGTAACTAGCAGAGTATGTTTATGCATCAGATTGTATTTTTGGGCTCCTACAACAAACTAGGGTTAGTAGGTAGCAAATGGAATGGTTACAGTCAAACCACATGTCCTGGGGCCACAATACAATTGTACTCCCAGAGGTTGAGCAAGTAAGCACATGGTTTTTAAACCTGAGAATCTCAAGGTAGCTAGGTCAAGCAGTCCTGGAGGTGGGTGTGTTTAAATAGTAAAATGGTGTTTTTAATAGGTAATGAAAAGATTGTCTACGCAGGTAACTTTAGAAATGGACATTTTAGGCCAAAATTATCCTAAAAAACAAATTAAGACACTCAATCCTGCCTTCAGTTAATAGTGAAGGAGTCAGACAAATGTACGATGTCACAACTGATCTGGCTATCTGAATCAATATAGCCCTCCAGGTATACTTTACCATGAGGATTTTGTTTCAGGATTGTGGGCCCTTTTGCTAATTTTACATACATTTTCCCCATCCACAAGTAGGTTAGGGGTCAGGAGATCCAGGAAAAAAAAGCCTGTCCAGGAAGAGTGAGAAAGTGGCTCTGTATATACTGTTCCTTAATAGGTACAGGGTGTACAGAGTCCACAGTCCCCCAGGGCTTGACAGAGGTTAAAGTTAGATATAACCTTACTCTCTAAAGTGGTAGCTTGGTCGAGCAGTAAGGCAGTATCAGAGGACAGTGTAAAGCATTTGTTGTACACACAGTCAGCAAATGGTCTCACACACTCAATAACTGAACTCTAGGCCAATGGTTTATACATAAAAAAAATATGCTTGTTTTATTTTAGAACCAACACTTGGATTTAAAATATACTTTCTCAGCAGGAGATTTTTCATATAAATACTTTTGCAATATGCAATAGACTTTTGTAAACAGTTACAAGTGGTTGCAGTAGGCAACTATTTTTAAACAATACATTGAGCTCAATGGTAAATTCAAAATATATTTGCAACAGATTACTTTTTAGATTACTTTTGGAATTCCAGGACTGGATCCTAGATTCAGTCCTGGGTCAGTTCTCAGAATCAAGTGATGAAACTCTACTTAATTACTGTAATGATTTTTAACTAATATTTAGCTATTTTAAAAGTTGACACTTAGAAAATATTTCAGAGAAAACAGTCAACGATTCCCTATGGAAGAAAATTCAGGTTACAGGTACAGTATGTTCTCGTTACTTTTGTAATCCAGTACTGGGTGCCTAGACTCAGTACTGGGACCTTTATCCAAAACAGGTAAGTAATTACGTTTTCAGAAATTATACGATTTTTGAAGAATATTTAAAGATTGCAGAAATCGACACTTAGAAGAAATTTCACAGAAAAACAGTCAAAAGTTTCCTATGGAAGAAAAATGAGTTAAAGGTAAGTATAGTTGTGGGTACTTTTCAGAGTCAGTGCTGGGCACCAAGATCCAGCACTGGGAGCTCACCTAAGAGCAGGTGAGTAATTTCGTTTTTGTAACTCAGCTGATTTTTGGTGAATATTTTAAGATTTGAAAAGTCCACACTTAGAAGAAATTTCAGGAAAAAGCCAGTCAATGTTACCCTATGAGGGAAATAGAGTTTGCGGTTTAAGGGCAAGTACTCGACTGGCAGAGTTGAGGTTCTGGACACAGACTCAGAGGTCTCCCAGGGTCAGGTAGGTACAGTTGGTTCACCCTCAGCGGCTCTAGGGCAGCCGGGTGCAGAGAGAGTTAGGCCCAATGTTATCCTATGAGGGATAGGGGTGCCTTGGTTGGTGGCTGCTGACTGGCAAGCCGCGCGGCTGTGGGAGCTGGGCTCCTGGTCACTTACTCAGGGCAATTGGGGAAGTAGGTAGGTGTAGAGTTTTCACTGCCAGGGCCATTCGGGCGGCTGGGTGCAGAGGGCTTTGGGTCTTCGGGCGCTCAATTGATTTCAATGGGAAATCTCCGGTTTAGAAAAAGACAGCAAGCTCGGGGACGAGGACTCTTCAGGTGCCACCACCACTTCGAGAGGTAAGTTGAGTAATTGGAGGATAGGTAGGTACCCCGGGATTGGGCACAGGGGGCCGTGGGGCGCCACGTGCAGGGGTGCCTTTTGGTGTCGGGAAATCTTACCCTCTGTAGATCGCGGTTGGGGGGGCACCTTGTTCTGAGGCTGCAGGCTTCTTCAGGAGTGTCGAGGGAGGTCCTTGGGTGCCGGACTCGGGGTTACAGTCGCCGTGGGGTCGTCCTCAGGGTCTTTGTTCACTCCGGCACTGGCCAGGCTTGGCTGGTGCAGAGTGTGCTGGGTTCCCGGTTCCGGGCTGCTGCCAGGGGTTAGAGATAGGTTTTGAGTAGAGCCCCTACTCATGGGAGTCCCAGGGGCTTAGAGCCAAAAGGTAGCCAGGTCCTCCGGGGTTGGTAAGGTTGCTAGCCACAAGAGATGCCGGGCTGGAGAAGGAGCAGGTTCGAGGGTCGACAGGCCGGTAGGGCTGGGGCCAAAGCAGTTGGTGTCTTCCTCTTTTCAGCAGCTGCAGGGCAGGTCTTCTTTCTTCTTGCTCTTCGTAGTTTTGAATCTGGTATCTGGGGAAGGAAGGTTCAGGGTGCCCCTAAATACTAGATTTATGGGGCGTTACAGGTAGGTGAATAGCAGGGACCAATGGGTCCCTGTCCTGGGGTGGGTACACCCCCTATCCTGCCTCTCTCCTGTGGGAGGGGGGCAGTTGCCTAGTCCTGATAGGGTAGGGCTCCCCATCTTCAAGATGGCGAGAGCCCGGAGAGGTGCTTCACCTCGCCTCCCCCACCTGAGGGGTGGGGTTGGCAGGCTGGCACATCCCCTGTCCTTATTTGAGGTTTCCGGCCAAAGCTTCCCGCCAGAGTGGGGGGTTGCAGGGGCCTGGGGAAGCTCAGAGGCGGCATGCCTTTGAAGCTTCCCCCTGCCCATCCTGGGGGAGGAGATTTAGCATCTTGCCCAGGATGTGCATTGCTGCATGCCCAGGAGAGCAGGGGCTCTCCTACCCAGGGGTCCAGTAACATGTCTGATGGATGGCAGCCTCAGAGCAGACGTGGATTGTAGGTTAGGTTTAAGGGGGCAC
Source organism: Triturus cristatus (assembly GCF_964204655.1). NCBI lineage: Eukaryota > Metazoa > Chordata > Amphibia > Caudata > Salamandridae > Triturus > Triturus cristatus. The sequence goes on from NC_140595.1 coordinate 179,841,264, forward strand.
CTCTAAGATAATCTCTGGGGTGATGGGTACATTAAATCCCACACTGGCATCAGTGTGGGTTTAATGTGCTGAGAAGTTTGATACCAAACGTCTCCATCTTTAGTGTTGCCATTGTGGTGCTGTGGAGCTCGTGTTTGACGAGCTCTCAGCACCATGTACTCTTAAATGGCAGCACTGCACTTTGTGCTCAGGAATGGACCTGGGCACTGTTGGGGCACAGGGCTCCTGCTCCTGTGCCCACACCATTGGCATAAGGCACCCAGCTAGAGGGGTGACTGATGTATGCCATGGCAGTGTAGGTGATGGGCATGGCACACAGGGATGTGTGCCATGTCGACTTTTTTTTGTCTTGCACCCAAACACTCAGCCTGCAAAGGCCAGTGTGTGTGTGTAAGGGTACAGGGCCTCTAAGGGTGGCACAAGGAGTGCTGCAGCTCTTAGAGGCCTTCCTTGGTCACAAGGCCCTGGGTACCTAGGGTACCATTTACCAGGGGCTGACATGTGGCCAGGGTTTGCCAATTTGGGTTTTGTTTGTTTTAGGGAAGAAACATAGGCCCTGGGCACCTGATTGGGAGGAGTCCAGGGTACACTCAAAGTACATTCAGCAATTCAGCAAAAAGTGGGGGCATACCATGCAAGAAAGATGCCACTTTCTCAGAGTGTACCAGGTATCTTGAAGAAATTCCGCTGAGGACAACTAATGCTCCTGCAGCAGCCAGAGCCCTCATTGGTTTCTTTACCAAAGTGGGTTTTCTAACGGAGGTGGTATCAAACATATGTACAAACTTCATGTCTGGTTACCTGAAACACATGTGGTCAAAATGAGGAGTAACTTACAAATTCACTACCCCATATCACCCACAAATAGCCTGATTGAGAGCTTTAACAAGACCAAGTAAAGTATAATTGATGGACTCCCTGAAAAAGGAGATAGGATATCTACAGGCAATTGTCACAGAAGGTACTAGGGTTTTCCCCCTTTGAACTTCTGTTTGGAAAATTTTGTCTTGTAAAGGAAGGATTGGCGAGGCCTCTCAAAGAGCCTAAATAGAGCCTAAATAGGACATTTTGAATTATGTGCTTGGACTTTGTTCCAGAATGGCCGAGAACATGAAAAAAGCAACTAAAAACCTTGAGCCAAGCCAAGAGCTCCAGAAGCTTTAGAATAACCAAATGGCTGCAATAGTGGAGTTCCAACTAGGGCAGAAGGTGTGAGATTTGAACCCTGTGACTCGTGGGGCTCTCCAGTACAACAACTAAGTGAATCTAGTAAAGTTTTCCCAAGATGAGTCACAAAAGGTTATCAGTGACTAGAGACCGAAAAGCAGGAAAAGATAGTGATTAGAAAGGAAAATGCTACTTACCAGTATGCATCTGTTCTTGGCATGGAGAGCTGCAGATCCGTACACTGTGCATTAGATCGCCATCTGGTGTTTGGCTCAGATGCTTGCACCTTGTTGTCGTCTTGGAAGAAGTCTTTTGTAGTCAAGAGATGGGCGACTCCTCCCTTGGACGATAGTGCACATGGGCATCAACTCCATCCTCAGATTGTTTTTCGCCATGATGGGAAATGATAGGAGTCAGTAGGTAGAAGAGATGTCCATGTAAATGTATCTAATTAAGATAATACTGGATTGGAAACAGGTCCCGGTGAGGCGGGTGGGCGTGTACGGATATGCAGCTCTACATGATGCATACTAGTAAGTAGCATTTTCCATTCGAGGCATATGAGCTGCAGATCGTACACTGTGCATAGACCGTACAGCACTGTTTCCCCTAGCAGTGGTCACCTGTATCCGCTGCAGTAGTTTGAAAAAGTGTTTAAAGAACAGCTTGGCCTACTGAAGCGTGTTGCTTAGCCTGCACGTCAGCACAATAGTGTTTGGTGAAGGTGTGTGGTGTAGACCATGTTGCTGCTTTACATATGTCCTCTATATTGATTTTAACTAAGAATGCCATGGAAGCCCCTAGTTTGGGTGTTGAATGAGCTCTAGGGGGAATTGTTAATGTGCGTTTAGCCTTTTGGCATATTTGAATGCATTTTTCTATCCACATGGCAATCCCAGCTTTGGAGATGGGGTTACCCTTATGAGGTGGGGAGAAGGCTACAAACAGTTTTGTTTTTCGAAAGGGTTCAGTCCTATCAATATAATAAAGAGCCCTTTTAACGTCTAGTGTGTGAAGGACTCTCTGCTACGGAGTCAGGATTTTGGAAAAACATCGGTAACTCAACTGGTTAAGATGAAAAGCAGAGATGACTTTGGCATGGAATTTTGGATTTGTTCTGAAAACCACTTTGTTACGATGTATTTGTAAGAATGGTTCTTGTATGTTTAAAGCCTGGATCTCACTCTTCTGAGAGGTAATTGAGACAAGGAAAGCTACCTTCCATGTGAGGAACTGAAGTTCACATTTAAGTAGAGGTTCAAATGGGGGAATCATGAGCCTGGTAAGAATAATATTTAAATTCCACACCAGAGAGGGTGGTAATATGGGAAGAATTATTCTTTTAAGGCCTTCCACAAAAGCTTTAATTGCAGGCACTCTAAATCGTGACAAGTGTGGTCTATTTTGTAAATAAGCAGCAAATGCTGCTAGATGTAATCGTATGGATGCATATGCCAGATTACATCTTTGCAAGTGTAGCAAGTAGCAGATGATATCCTGTATGGAAGCATCCAGCGGATTGATAGGATTATTGCAGTAGATGGCAAATCTTTTCCATTTTGCAGCATAGCAAGCTCTAGTAGTAGGGAGTCTGGCTTCTTTAATGATATTCATACAGTCTGGAGGAAGGTTAAGATAACCGAATTCTAGGACTTCAGGAGCCAGATTGCTAGATTCAGCTGACCTGGGTCGGAGTGTCATCTCTCCATGGTTCTGCGTTAGCAATGTTGGGGCGAGGCGTAGTTTTTGGTGTGGAACTACTGAGAGTTCCAGTAGTGTTGTGAACCACGGTTGGCGTGCCCATGTGGGAGCCACCAGGATCATCTTGAGAGACTGTTGTCTGAGCTTGCGTACTACTAGGGGAATTAGTGGGAGTGGCAGAAAAGCATACGCAAATCTGCCTGACCAGTTCATCCATATCGCATTCCCTTTGGACAACGGGTGTGGAAATCTGGCGCCAAAGGCTGAGCATTTTAAGTTTGTGGCGAAAAGATCTATTTCTGGTAGACCCCACATTTGAATAAATGGTAGAAGATTTTGGGGATGAAGTTCCCATTCGTGTATCTGCTGTGTCTGCCGACTTCGCAGATCCACAATCTGATTGTGAACTCCTGGAAGGTGTTGTGCAAGCAGGTATATGTTTTGTGGACTGGCTCCTCTCCAAATGCTTTGTGCAAGCTGGGACAGCTGCAAGGAATGTGTGCCCCCCTGTTTTTGTATGTAATACATGGCTGTCATGTTGTCCGTCCGGACTAGGACAGTCTCTTGCTGTAGATGTACTTGGAATGATTTCAGTGCAAGGAATATTGCTAGTAATTCCAGGTGACTGATATGGAGCACTTTCTGTTGAGTGGTCCATATGCCTCGAATTGTTTGTTTTAGGAGATGGGCTCCCCAACCGGTGAGTGATGTGTCTGCTGTTAGCACTATCTGTGGAACCAGCTCGAGGAATGGCCGCCCTTTGGACAGGTTTCGTGTGTTCCACCACTGCAGAGCACGATGTGTGCGGCTGTCCACCAACACCAGATCTATAGGTTGTCCTTGGGCCTGATTCCACTGACGTGCTAGGCATTCGTGTAAGGGGCGCATTTGAAGTCTTGCATGAGGTACGATAAAGATGCAAGAGGCCATCATTCCTATGAACTGCATGAATACCCTTGCTGGGAGGAAGTGCTGTTGAAATTTGGTGATTATGGCTTGCATACTGGCTATCCTGGCTGGAGTGGGATATGCCAGAGCTCTTGAGGTGTCTATTGTGGCCCCTAGATATTGATATATGTGGGAGGGCTGATGATGTGACTTGGTGTAGTTGACTGAATCCCAAGTCGTGTAGTAGCTGGATGGTTTGAGAAGGGTGATGAACACACTGTAAGACCTGGCTTTTATCAGCCAGTCGTCTAGGTATGGGAAAGACATGGATTTGCTTTCTTCTTAAGTGTGCTGCTACTACCACCAGACACTTTGTGAAAACCCTGGGTGCGGTGGTCACTCCGAATGGAAGGACTTTGAACTGGTAGTGTTGTCCGTCCGCCATGAATCTTAGGTATTTCCTGTGAGCGGGGTGAATGGGAATATGAAAATAGGTGTCCTTGATGCCTAGGGTGGCATGGAAGTCACCTTGTTGAAGTAGTGGGAGGACTTGTTGAAGAGCGATCATGTGGTAATGATCTGAGTGTATGTAAAGATTGAGAGGTCTGAGGTAGAGTATTGGCCTCAGGGTGCCGTCCTTGTGGGGGTTTAAGAAATACAGCGAATAAACCCCTGTTCCTTGATGCTGTAAGGGAACTGGTTCTATTGCCTGCTTTTGAAGCAGTAAAAGAACCTGCTGTAAGAGCGTGAGATGTTCTGTGGACATTGGACGTTGTTCTGGTGGTATGGTGGGTGGGGTTGCTGTAAGTTTCAGGCAGTAACCATACTGGATAATTTGTCTTACCCACTTGTCTGTTGTGATGGAGTTCGACAGGAAAGAACTGTGAGAGCCTTCCCCTGACCGGAGTTTAATGTTCTGGGGGGAGTGGAGGGAAGTCACTGTTTATTAGTGGGGGAGGTGAGAGTGTTAGTTACCTCGGCCTCTGCCTTTGTTATTTCCCCTGTATCCTCCTCTAAAATATTCTCTGTTGGGGGGATGTTTGTGTTGTGTTTTTGTAAGAAGAGGAGGTAGTGTCTGTTCCCATGTTTTTGGATGCTCCTCTATAAAAAAGGAGCGATGAAAGGAACAAAGTGTGGATGGAGACTAACACTCCCATGGATTTAGCAGTCTCCGTGTCCTTTTTCATTTTTTCCAGAGTGGTGTCTACAGCCGGTCCATAAAGTTGTTCCTGATTGAACGGCGGGTTGAGGATAGTTGTTTGTACCTCCTGTTTAAAGCCTGAAATGTGTAACCAGGCATGTCGTCTGAGGAGCACACTAGTGTTAATGGAACTAGAGGCTGTGTTAGCTGCATCAAGGGCACACTTGATTGAGGCAATTGTAATTAACTTGCCTTCCTGAATCAAGTAATTTGCCTGAGTCTTGTACTGATCAGCAAAATGTTGCAATAGGGTTTCTCGTCGGTCATAGTGAACACTATCATTCGTAGCAAGTCATGCTTGGGTGTTAGCTATGCGCCAGTAATTGGCTGCTTGGGCAGCAACTCTTGCCAGAGGCATCTAGCAAATTACATTCCTTATCCGGTGGTGGTGCGTCACGGGAGGTTTGAGAGTTGGCACGTTTTCTAGCCTTAGACACTACTAGTGAGTCTAGGGGTAGCTGCCCTTTGATGTAAGCGGGATCATCGGGGAAGGTTTGTATTTATCAATCCTGGGATTGAGGATTCTAGCTCTCACTGGGTCTTTGAACAAGTCTGGGGCATGTTTACTGACCCTTTGAGCATTGGCAGTATTTGGACAGATTTCTGTGACTTTTCGAAAGTGTCTAGAAGGAAATCCTCACCTGCAGTGACTCAATGCATGTGAATCCCATGGTAAATAGCAGCTCTATTAACAAGCTGCTCAAATCCAATATTGTCATCTGGGGGAGATGGTTTTGTTGGATATGGCTTGGGATCTGTGAAGTCTGGGGGATCTATTGGGTCATCATAATCGTCCCAATCATCCTGTGGTGTGTCCGTATCATTATCAGGGTCAGTGAAAGGGTCATTGTTGCCTCCCCCTAAATCCTCCTCATCATCATCATCATCCTGCGGTGGTGGTGTATGTGGTGGAAGTGTTATAGGCTGTGAGGGTGAGAGAGGTATAGGAGGAAGAACAGGAGTAGGAGGAATAGGAGAAGAAGGTCTTATAGGTGAAGTGCAACAGTCTTTTCTTCACAGGCACTGCAGGTGTGTCTGTTGTGTCCAGCTTACTCCTCTTGTGCGGCACAGCGGCCAGATGTCCTGTTATGGGGTCAATATTGAGTTTTCTGATTGGGATCGACAGGATCCAGTCGAAAAAGTTCTTCCTCCTGGATAACCGCTTTCAGCGCCGACTTTTTCGGGTCTGACCAGGGTTGAGATTTGTGCTCCGAGGCCTTAGGAGGTGTGTTAGAGTCATTTGGCTTGGATATGGAGACTGAAATCGTTTCTGGTTCCCAAGGTATATCTTTCGGCATCGAAGTGGTCGGAGCGGATATCTTTTTGGGAGTAGGTTGCTCTCCGGCTTCGGGGGCCGAAGACGCCGTCGAGACAGGGATATGCGGTTTGCTCGGTCCCGAGCTACCGGAAGGCTTGTCCTGTATCTTCGGAGCCGGGCCTGAGGGCGGGGCTTCTGAAGTATGTTTTCAGTCGCGACTGGGGCCAGCAGGCGTAGTCTTGACCAGGGCCTTCTTTTTCTTGGGTGGAGTGGGGGGGGTAGGGGCAGTTGTACTCACTCGTTCACCAGGAGTGATGTGGTCGTCTGAGTCGTCTGCTTCGGACACTATTTCCAGGTCTTCGGAATCTTCCTCTGGGACATCTGGGCCTTTGAAGATGTCCGCTGGTGCCGGAGCTGTGATGATGCGTCGTCGGGCCCGGAGATCACGGATGGTCTTTTTCGATCGAAAAGAGGCACAGGTTTTGCAATTGTGCTTGTCGTGTTCTGGCGAGAGACACAGGTTACCGACCTTGTGACGGTCACTGTGTGGGAATTTCGCTCCACACTGGGGGCATTTTATGAATGAAGTCCTTTCCATGAGCTGTAGGCCCGAACGGCGTTGATAGGCCCAGCGGCCCGCGTAGACGACCGGAATAGAGTTGTTGAGATGCGCGAAGATCACGCGATCGAAGACCATACCGGAGAGTTCTAGATAGTTTGCTCGTCGAAAAAGTTTGAAAAACAAGGTTTCGAACAGGAACGCAAAAGTTACATCCGGACCCAATGGGGGAAGAAAAAAAAATCTGAGGATGGAGTCGATCCCCATGCGCACTATCATCCAAGGGAGGAGTCCCCTATCTCAAAACTACAAAAGACTTCTTCCAAGATGACGACAAGGTGCAAGCATCCGAGCCAAACACCAGATGGCGATCTAATGCAGTGTACGATCTGCAGCTCATATGCCTCGAACATACCATTTCAGAACCCGAAGTTGGCGGGTCGCGGGAAGAGAATTAGAACAAAAAGCTCCTCAGAATGTAAATCAGGAAACTACCTTGTGGTTAGACCATCACGAAGAGTCTTCAAATGGTAGTAAAAAGTATCATCCCCAATGGTAGCTCACACAGTTTAACGAAACTCTAGGGGATTTCGTTAAACTGAGGGGGCTACCATTGGGGATGATATTTTTTACTACCATTTGAAGACTTTGTGACAGACTAACTACTAGGTAGTTTCCTGATTTACTTTGAGGAGCTTTTTGTTCCACCTCTTACCCTGACCCGGTGACTTCGGGTTCTGAAATGGTATTTTCTAATCACAAGCTCTTTTCCTCCTTTTCGGTTTCTCTAGTCACAGATGTTAACCTTTTGTAACTCACCATGGGAAAACATTACTAGATTCACTCTTTGTTGCTATCCTATTAGGATCTTCCCCTTCTTGGTGTCTTTCAACACAGTGGGTTTACTTCTTTGTGTTCTCACTCAAAATCTTCCCTCTTATTTGTATTTTCATTCAATAATTCGCACATGTGGTAATTGCCTGTTCAGTTTTCCATATGAGCTGGACTGTGCATGACACACTGTAGTTCACTATGAATAAAGTTCACTTGTTTATGTTCTGTGAAACAGCAGTCACTGCCTATGAGCTTTATCTTGATTTACAGCCTTGAAGCACAAGTTACTTACCTTCGGTAATGATATATCTCTAAGAAACATTAGTTAGATTCCTTACCTTAGAATATCCCCAGGCGTCAGGCTGGATCCGGAAAGATTGTGTCAGCAGTACCCCTGCTCGTCGGTAGGCGTAGTCTGCGCCTCCACGTCCGGCGTCGTGATCGCCGGGATGACGGAGTACTTAGACGTCACGTGCGGACATCAGTTCTGTACATAGCTTTCCGCACCAGGCACGCAGAGCCATGCAAGAAACCGACACGGGTGCCATGAAACTAGGGCCCTGAAAGGGATGACCTTAACCCTAGATATCGGTTCGCAGAACGGGGAGGATGGGTGGGGCGGTAAGGAATCTAACTAACTAATGTTTTACAGATATATCGTTACCGAAGGTAAGTAACTTGTTCATCTGAAAGAAACACGTTAGTTAGATTCCTCACTTTAGAATAGATACCCCAGCAATACCAACCCCGTGGGTGGGTCTGCAAGCCAAGATCACACCAGGAAGTCCTGGAGAACGGAACGGCCAAAGAAGCAGTCTCTCCGGACTTGGCTGTCCAGGCAGTAATGCTTGGCAAACGTGTACAGCGAGGCTCACATAGCTGCATGAGAAGTGTCCTGCAGAGGGACTCCCCATCCCAAGGCAGTAGTAGCCGCTGTGGCCTGAGTGGAAAGAAAGGATTCTTCTTAGCCAAGGAATAACAGACCTTAATGCACAAAAAAACCCACCAAGAGATGGTTCCCTTGTGCACTGCCCGCCCCTTCTTAGTGCGCACGTAGCAAACTAAGAGTTGGTCGTCAACCGGAACAGTTTTGTGCGGTCCAGATAGGAGAGCGCACGTTTTGGGTCCAGAGCCTCACTTCGTCTTTAGAGGGAGTCGGAAAAAAGGTGGGTAAGGTAACGGACTGCCTGATGTGAAAGGCAGTAACCACCTTAGGAAGAAAAGAAGGGCGAGTCCTCAGAACAACCTTACCCTGATGGAAAGAGAGGAAAGGAGGTTTAGCAGAGAGCCTGGAGCTCGCTCACTCACTCTTCTGGCAGAGGTGATGGCAACCAAGAAAGCAGTCTTGAGAGTCAGAAGACTGAGAGGACAGTTATGAAGTGGCTCAAAAGGAGTGCACATCAGATAGGTTAACACCAGATTCAAGTCCCACTGAGGCATTACAAAGGAGACAGGGGGAAACATGTGAGTAATGGCTTTTAAGAATCCATTTACAAAAGGGGACTTGAAAAGAGGCTGATCAGGAAGCCTCAAGAAGGCTGAAACAGCTGAAAGATATCCCTTGAAGATGCCCAGAGCAGAGCCCTGCTGGGCCAGGGAAAGAAGAAAGAGGAGAACCTCAGAAAGAGGGGCGGAAAGGGGATCCACAGCCTTTGCTGTGCACCATGCCACAAATGTGTTCAACCTGCAGGCGTATACCGTTTTAGTGGAGGGACGCCTGGCTGCCAGAATGACATCACAGACTTCAGGAGGCAAGTCAAATGGCATCAACTGCCGCCGCTCAATCTCCACGCATGGAGGTGGAGGCTGGACAGGTTCAGGTGGAGGACCGTCCCCTGCTGCTGTGACAGAAGGTCCTCCTGAAGAGGCAGTCGAATCGGGGGATCGATTGACAGACTAAGTAGCTCGGGATACCAGTATCTTCGTGCCCAATCCGGAGCAACAAGGATGACTTGAGCCCGGTCGCACCGGATCTTCAGCACTCTGGGCAGAAGTGGTACAGGCGGAAGGCGTACAACAGACCGCAACTCCACTCGCGAATAAAAGTCTCTGTGCAAGTGCCGCCTTGGAAATTCCAAAGCACAGAACTGATTACATTGCGCGTTCTCTTCGGTGGCGAACCGATCTCACCAAGCCTTTCCCCACTGCCGAAAGAGACCTTGCGCCACGTCCGAGTTCAGATGCCACTCGTGATCCATCATGCACCGACGGCGGAGTTCGTCCGCCCTGGCGTTCAGAGAGCCCGCCAGGTGTTGAACCACCAGGGTGATGCCCAGATGATCCAGCAATATCAAGAGGCCCAGAGCCTCTTGACAAAGGGTCCACAACCCCACCCTGTTTGTTGCAATACCACATGGAGGTGGTGTGGTCAGTGAACACCTGCACTAAACTTCCCCGGACAGAAGGAAGGAATGCCTTCAGTGCAAGCCGGATCCCCAGCAACTCCATTAGGTTGATATGGAGCCGAGACTCTGCCGGAGACTAGAGGCCTCTGATCTTCGCCTCTCCCATGTGCCCCACCCCCTCCATCCCAGGAGGGACGCATCAGTCACCACTTCGTTCTCCGGTTGGGGTAGGGAGAGGGATCTGCCACTGACCCAATCGCGGTCCGTGAGCTACCACTGCAACTGTCTTACAGTGCCCTCCGAGATCAGGACGTGGTCGGACAGGTTGCCCTGATTTTGAGCCCACTGGAACTTCAGGTCCCACTGCAGAGCCAGCATCCGCCACCAGGCATGATGTATCAGCAGGATGCAGGAGGCCATCAGATCCAGCAGCCGTAGGGCCATCCTGACCGAAACTTGGGATAAAGGCTGAACGATCGGAATCAGAGTCTGAATATCCCGAACCCGCTGTTCGGGAGAATAGACCCGAAACTGGGCAGAGTCCAGAACCGCTCCGATGAGGAGCTTCTAGGGGGGACTCAGATGTGACTATGGCACATTGAAGGAGAACCCCAGCGAATGCAGGAGGTCGGCCGTAGTCTGGAGGTGGGAGAGGAATGTTCAGGGCGAGCCCACCTTCAACAACCAGTCATCGAGATAGGGGAAGACTGGAACCCCTTGTGAGAAGTTGGCCTGATATAGGATGTCACTAGTTCTAGTGTACACCCTGTATCAGTCCAAACACCCCTTATGGTGATTGGTTGTAAAGTCAACCTTATAAACCAGCTATCCTAGTGGTAGCATGGACAAGAGCAGTCTTAGGCTAAACTCTGTATGGCATGTGAAGCCAGCTGTTATACCATTACAATCCCTTGAATACCAAATGAAAGGACACCACACCAGATATATATAAAATTAGAATGTATTTATTCTAACATATACCCTCAGCACTCTTTATGAGTTCAGAGGTCTAAGCACAACAATTTCTTAAGTAGCATACGTTAAGTTACACAGGAAAAATACAGTTAGGCCCAGGGGCCACGCAAACCATATACTAAGAAAGTGGTATAAGTACCACGTCACGAACAGAGAGTAGGCCTAGGGAATCGCTGGGGCTACACTACCCTACCAATAGTTAGGAAGTGGGAGGCCCACGGGAAGCGTGTGCAGTGTGGAAACACACACGCGGGTTACATTAAAGTCAATGGGAATGTAGCAATTAGAAATAGGAAGATTAAGGACACTTCCGAAGTAACTAGGAGGAAGCAACTAAAGACTTAGACACTTGGATAGTCAATATCCACTGGAACACCGGAGTACTCGCGTTACCTCACCCACAGGAGACGGGTGCATAGGTGTGAAGATGTGTCGGGTGTCGTCGCTAGATCCTATGGATGCCTGAAGAACAGATGCTGGCAGGCGGCCAGGAGGAAGATGTCCGGTGGATCCAAGGATGCATCTTAAAGGAAGAACACCTGCAAGCAGAGGGGAAAAGTATGGGTCACTAGCCAGTGACCGTGTGGAACCAGGAAGGAACCAGGCTATGTCGTGCAGAACACAGGTGATGTCTGGAAGCTTGTCTCTGCAGCTGCGTGGACCAGGAGGCGTCGAGGACAACCAGAACCAGGGTACGAGCTGTCCCACGAAGGATCTTGCTGCTGGCGGAGTCAACGTCCCGATTGGAGTCAACAAGCCTTGGCAAAGGCAACCCACGCAGAAATGGAAATTCGCTTCATGTGCAGATCAGGCAGGTCTGAGGTGCTTCTCTTTCGCAGGGAAGCAAGGGCCAGTCTGGAGGAGCCAAACCAGCGGTGAAAAGTCAAGGGTTCGTCGTCACTGAGGCTAGTAGCAAACGGGCAAGCAACCGGACAGACGCGTCGAGCAGGAAAATGCAGAAGGGCCCCACGCAGAACTCGTGGAGTGTGGAGGGCTGATCTTCGGTGCAGATGGTGCTCGGGGTTGGGGCTTCTCAATCCCCAGAGCACAACTTCGAGGGTGCCTCAGAAGCTACGCTGGAAGCTACTCACCAATTTTCCCAGGTAGCCGGTCCCAAGTCTCTCGTCGCCTCCACGGATCTCAGCTTGGCTGTGGATGTGGATCAGGGTCAGAGAAGTCTGGAGGTCAAGGCGCTGGTCGGGCTCTGCAGTCGGTTCCTCGTAGAAATTGGGCAAAGCAAACGGCAGGTCGCTTGTTGGTGCCCGTTTGCACAGGGTGGCCACTCCTTGGCCACAAGGGAGATTCTTCAGTCTTCTTGTCGTCGAATGTCGAAGGTCCAGAGTTTCGTGTCTTGTTTCAGTTCAGGTTAATCCAAAGTCCTAGGGACTCAGCTCCCATACTAATCTGGGGGGCTGGGTTACCTGCTAGGTCCTTCCTATGGGTGGGACCAGGGAGGGGGTGGTTACACCCCCATCCCTTTGTCCAGTTTCGCGCCAGGACTGGGGATGGAGTGCCCCAGCACCAGTTTGAACCGGACTATGCATGGGACACCTTGTGTGCCCCAGGCAGTGTCTCGTTTCTTTCATCCCTCCCTGCCCCAATACATTAAGCCCTGTCTAGGGTGGTGCTAGCACCTCCCAAGGCAGGAAACCTATTGTCCAAGCCTCCCTCGCTTGAAGGACTCCCAGCAGCAGGAGGTCAGACTTGTGTCTGTGGCAGCAGCATCCATTTTGTGATGCTGGGGCTCTGGTAAACTTTAACCGGGTAGTAGGTTTTTCACATGTCTCTCCCTCTAGAAGGGGGGGGAATACTATCCTAATTGCCAGAAATGGTGTGGGGGTAGTATTCCAAAGTGTTAGACACCTTACACAACATGTTTTGATAAAGCCAAACCATAGTTACCATAACCGCGAGGATTATAAGGCACTTTAAGAGAATATGGTAGGCAATATCATAGAACAGCTAGAAGGACATGGTTCCGAAAGCTGCAGACAGGTTCAGCTCATGCTAGAGCACCATCTCACATGTTACCAAGCACTCTGCCTTCAGGATTGTCAAGGCCTGCCATAGGAGTGGCTGAAAGGTTACCCATGTGTCTATACATAAGGTAGGTATAGGGATACTATACCTAAGCAAGGGGTGATTACACGACCTTGCCCCAGCTGAGTGATCAGCCAGTTGTGTCATGATGGGAGGCCAGCCAGGGGTGGCATAATACATGCTGCAGCCCCTGGTGGGCCTAGGGTACACCCATGCCCTGGGTACCTAAGGTACACTGTACAGGGCCCTATAAGGTGATCCTTACCAATTGGGTTATGTACCTAAAGTACATAGTATGAATTTAGAGAGAGAACAGCTGGGCTGTGGGTCTGATTAGCAGGCCCACAGCCACATCTATGTCGAAAACCAGTGAAGCAAAAGCAAAAAGTGGGGGTGACCTTAGGAAGCAGACCCTACTCTCCTACACCCCTAACCTGCGCAGATGAGCTGCGACCACCGCCATCACTTTCGTGAACACCCGAGGGGCACTGGTGAGGCCGAAGGGGAGCACGGTAAACTGAAAGTGCTTGTAGCCTACCGTGAACTGCAGGTAACGCCGGTGGGCCGGCAGGACGGGGATGTGGAAATAATCGTCCTTCAAGTCCAACGCTACCATCCAGTCTCCAGGGTCTAGGGCAGCCAGAACCTGAGCTAATGTCAGCATCTTGAACTTCTCCTTCCGGAGGAAGGCATTGACACGCCTGAGGTCCAAGATAGGGTGTAGGCCCCTTTTGCCCTTCTTGGGAACCAGAAAGTAGTGGGAGTGACACCCCGTCCTACTTCTGGGCCTGGAACGCGCTCGATGGCCCCCTTGGCCAAGAGGGCCGTAACTTCCTCCTGTAGAAGTTGCAAGTGATCCCCCGACATGCTGTGGCATGGCTCGAGGGGTCGCCTCAAAGGGGAGGGAGTAGCCCCTTCGGACGATTTGCAGCACCCACCTGTCCGAAGTGATGGTACGCCAGTGGAGTAGGTGATGGCTAACTCTGTCCCTCTGCTCCGCCACGGCAGAATCCACGTCCGCGTTGAGGCTGGTTCTGCAGCCTGTGGCTGGACGAACGTGTGGGGCGCCCCTTCCTTGGCCACGAAAGGGGAGAAAAGCAGAAGTTTGCTGGCGCTGGGCCGACAGACGCAAGGACTCGGCTGTAGCCCTGGAGTCCTTAAAGCGCTCCAGCACGCTATCTGCTTTGTCGCCAAAAAGGCGACGGCCATCAAAGGGCATGTCCATGAGTGCGCTCTGGACATCCCCTGAAAAGTTCGGGACCTCAGCCAGGCGTAACGACGAATCGCCACCATCGTTGCAATCGCTCTGCCCAGCGAGTCCGTGGTGTCAAGTCCACACCTAATGGAATACCGTGCTGCATCACGCCCCTCCGCAAGAGCCTGGGCGAGCCGTGTCCTTGCATCCTCTGGGGCAGCACGTCCGCCACTGTATCCCACAGAGAGTGGGTGTAACGGTCCAAAAGACATGTGGTATAATAGACCGCAAACCAAGATTGAGTGAGGAAAACAGTTTCTTGCCAAACTGTTCCATCCTTTTAGATTCCGGGTCCGGAGGGGAGGACGGGAAGGCGGTTTGAGACGTGGAGGCCTGGATAACCAGACTCTCAGGGGTGGGGTGTACGGACAGAAAGCAGGTGTTGCCCGGAGCTAGGCGGTGGCGTCGGGCCACGTTCCGATCCACAGGAGTCTGTAGAGGGCTTGTACCAAGTGCCCATCAGAACGTCGGTGAGGGCCTCATTAAACTGCAGCAGAGGCTCCAAAGAGCTTACAGGCGGTTGAAGCACCTCAGTGAGGAGGTTAGTCCTCACGGCCGCTGCAGAGAGCTCCAGGCGCAAGGCCTTGGCTTGTTTGCGCAGCACCACAGCATAAGTAGCGCCATCCTCCGTAGCCACGGAAAGGGGAGAGACAAAACCAGTGTCAAGCAAAGTGTCTAGACCACTGGCCTCCCCCAGCTCATCTGCCCAGTCCTGACTTAACCGGCACTGCTGAGCCAGAGGGTCCTCAGACCCCTCCCAGTCCTCCCCTTCATCCGTGTCCTGATAATCAGGTAGAAATGACTGAGCCGGGTCATAGGCAAAAGGCTAACCCATCGACGCCGGAGACGGCACCGAGCGGTGCCGCTCAGGACACCGGACCAGGGCTGAAACCAGGGACGGCGTCAGAGGACGGCGCCGGGAGCGACACCATGGGGATCGGCGCCAGCAGATGAGTTTTGAGGTCAACTGGCGTCGACCGGGATCCAGGCCCGGATCCCACGGGGGCCTGCGACAGCGGGACCGATGTAGACGACAGCACCTAATCCTCCGGCTCGCTAGGACCCCCAGTCGGACCTGCGGGGCCCGGAGGCGCGCCAGCAGGCCTCGACGGCGGGAAGAGTGTCCTCATGGCCACAAGGAAGTCTTGAATCTCGCCCAGAGTCGCATGAAGCCCATGGACCAGAGGGTGTGCGGCCGGATGCGACTCCAGCTTAGCCGCGCGGGTGTCACCCGAATCCTCGGCCGAGTCGCGCGACCGGCATGGGGAGTCAGAAGAGCGATGTCGCTTCTTTGACTTTGCCATGCCTCGACTTACCAGCGTGCGACGACTTGGATCCCGACTAGCGGTGATGACTGCAGCTCCGTGACCAGTCCTCTACTTCCTCCTAGAGCGGCGCGGAGCCGACTGCCGGATCTCGAGGAGCTTGTGGGGCCGCTCCCGCCCAGCTTTCAAGGGCAAGGCCCGGCACGACTTGTCATCGTGGTCGGCCCCAAGACAGTAGAGACACCGATGGTGGGGGTCGGTAACCGACATCAGTCGGTGACAGACGTCACACGGCTTGAACCCGGGCATCCCTACGGGCACCAGGAGTCGAAGTCGACTCGAAAAAGATAGACGAAATTGTCCAAAAAGTTAGTAAAAAAAGGACTATGGGTACGCTCTTCCCGGATCTGCGCTTGCTGGCGTGGAAAAAAGAAGAACAGACGTTAGTGCGTGAGGGCGGTGTCTAAGTACTCCGATGTCATCCCGGTGATCACGACGCAGACGACGGATGCGGAGCCGCAGAAGACTCCTACCGGCGCGCAGGGGTACTGCCGACGAAAAATCTTTCCGGATCCAGCCCGACGCCTGGGGATATTCTAAGGTAAGGAATCGAACGTGTCTTTCAGATTATGTGTGTTTGCTAGAAACGCAATTGTTGCTCCTTTCTTCCTTTTTAAGTGAGGAGCATGAGCTGCTCCTTTTAAATCTTGCCCTGCTTGTTTGTGGCAGAGATGTATGGATTGTAAAATCCACCGTGCAATGATATTTTTGGTAACTGGTCGTCCCAAATAACTGCTGGCAAAAGACACAAAGAATCCCTTTGTCTTCCTGCACTCCTTTATTCTTTCTATATAGTGCATTACTGCCCTCCTCGCGTCCAATGTGTGTAACGCCCTTTTTGTGCTTGTGGATGGTTTTGGGGAAAAACTTGGTATTTGAATTCTCTGATGATGTGGAACTGTGACACCACCTTTGGCAAGAAATGTGGGTCTATTCTCATCACAATCCTATCATTGTGTATTTGCAGGTAGGGGTCTTGTAGTGCACTTGTAATTCGCTCACTCTTCGTAGTGATGCGACAGCGACTAAGAAGGCTGTCTTTAGCGTGAGCACGTGCATAGTTGCCTTGTGAACAGGCTCAAATGGTGCCTTCATCAATTGAGTTAGCACTAAGTTGTATTTCCATGCTGGTTCTGGCATTCTGTTTGGAGGTACGATTCTCTTTGCCCCTCTAGAAATCTTTTTACTACTTGAGAGGTGAAGAAACTCTTTCCTGTTTTGTCTCTTGTGTAAGGCACTATCGCGGCTAAGAGCACCTTTAGAGATGTGTAGCTAGGTTTATTCTGTAGTAGATGTGTTAAGTATTTTAATACTGTTGAGTCATTTGTAATTTTTCTTTGTAGTTTCTCCCTAATGCACCATTCGGAGAATCTCTTTCCACTTTGCTACGTAGCACTTTCTTGTGGTAGGTCTCTTTGCCTCTGACCACCGCCATTGTGCTTGCCGGTAGTTTGAGGTGTGCAAACTTTAGGTCGTCAGGAGCCATGCTGCCAGGCTGAGGCTCTCTGGGTGTAGTACTCTTGCGTTCTACATTGTAAACAGGTACTTTGTTGCGGGGAACCTGCATGCGGGCACTTGTGCCATCTCCATGATCTGTGAGAACCAGGTTTGTCTGGCCCACTGAGGTGCTGTCAATATTAGAGTCTTGTTGCTGAATCTGCATTTGTCTAGTACCCTGTGTAGCAGTGGTATCGGTGGAAAAGCGTAGGCAAATGTCCCAGACCAGCTTATCCATAACGCATTCCCTAGCGACTGTTTGCACGGTTGTCTGGATGCGAAGTTTTGACATTTTGGTGTGATGCAATTAGATCTATTTGCGGAGTTCCCCATTTGAGGAATATCTTTTGGATTTCTTGGTGGTTGATCTCCCATTCGTGGGATGCCGACGTCCGTCTGCGGAGTCTGTCTGCTTCCACATTGTCCTTCCATGGTAGATGAATTGCTAACAAGTCTATTAATCTTGGAAATGCCCATTTCCATATTTCCTGTGCTAGCCCTGATAGGGTCACTGTGTCCCTCCTCGTTTGTTGATGTAGAACATGGTGGTTGTATTGTCCGTTTGGATTAGTACCCTGTGTCGATACAGTTGTTTTTGAAAGGCCTTCAAGGCTAGGAGCACTGTCTTCAGTTCTAGGTAGTTGATTCACTATCGCATTCTGTAGTGACCACAATCTCCGTACCTTGAGGGAGTTTCTGTGCACTCCCCACCCCATTTAGGAGGCATCTGTTGTGATGGTCACTGTTGGAGTTGGTTGTGAGAATAGTCTCCCTTGTGTTATGTTCTTTTTGTTCCACCATGCTATTTCATTCTGTACTACTTGCGTGACAACCACTGGATCTTCCCAACTCCCGGTTGCTTGTGACCATTGCTGTTGGATCCATTCTTGGAATGGCCTCATGTGTAGGCGGAAATTTGGGACCAAATGTATGCATGACGCCATCATTCCCATCGGTTTGCTGACTGTCCTCACTGTCAGAACTTGCCCCTTGTGGTAAAGATGTGTCTCCTTCAATATTGCCAAGGTTCTCTTCGCACTTGGAATGACCTTGTTTTGTATGGTGTTGATCTCTGCACCTAAGAATATCTTCACTTGTTGTGGTTCTACTGATTATTTTGCCCAATGGATTGAAAACCCTAGTTGGGCTTGTGTGTGAATGACTTTTACCATGTGCCGCTTGCATTTGTTATACGAGTTTGCTTTTACCAGCCAGTCATCTAGGTACGGGTATACATTTATCCCCTGCCTCCTTAAGTGTGCTGCAACTGCTGCCAGGCATTTTGTGAAAACCCTTGGTGCGGATTTGAGTCAGAATGCCAGCACTGTGAACTAGTGGTGAGTCTCGTTGATCATAAATCTTAGGAGATGTTTGGGTTTGCTGATGGGGATGTGCAAGTAAGCGTCCTTTAAGTTTATAGTTGCCATGTAATCTCCTTGTAGCTGTGGTATGACCTCTTGGAGTGATGTCATTTTGAACCTTTAGTTTTCATGAACCTGTTCAAGAATCTTAGATCCAGAATTGTCCGTAAGGTTCTGTCTACCTTTAGTATGAGGAAGTAGGGGGAGTAGACCCCCTTGTTCTGTTCCTTGTATGGAACTATTTCTATGGCTTTTTTCTTTAGAAGCTTTTGTGCTTCCTGCAGCAATGTGCACGCTCCTTTGCTGAGCGTACTCTGCCTCTTGGCTTTGTTTGGAGGTGCTTTCTCTAGGTCTAGACAATGACTGTATTGTATGACGTTTAGTATCAATTTGTCAGATGTTATCTTCCTCCGATCCTGGAGGAAGTATTTTACCCTGCCTCCTACTGGTGTGTGATGTAGGGACTGCAGATCTTGATTTTGTCTTTGTGTTGACCCTTTCCGCACCCCTAGAGATGTTGGCTGGGTGTGCGTTGGTCCTACTGAGGAGTCACTTGGATGTGGGTTGTTGACTCACTCTGTCCGTTTCCCCTTCCTCGGGCGTGCCCTCGAAAGGATTGTCTTTGGGGCTGGTACAGCCAGCTTTGTTGCTGTTGTCCCTGCTGTTGTCCCCAATTACCTCCTTGATAACCTTGTTGGAATGTTTGCTGTGGTGCCACAGGTTGGTGGTTCCCCCTACCCGTTGGCCTCCTTGATGGTGTCCCTCTTCTCATGCCTCTGAACTGTAGCGCCCCCATGGACCTAGCTGTTTCGTTGTCCTTTTTGAATTCATTCAGTTTGTCATCAACGTATGCGCCGAAAGGCTGTTCCTCGTTGAAGGGTGTGTTGAGAATGTTGTTCTGAACTTCATTCTTGAAGCCCGAGATCCTTAGCCAGGCATGCCTCCTTTCTGTTATTCCAAGCATCATCTGCCTGATGTCTCCGCTGCGTCTAGGGCAGACTCCAAACATATATGTGCTATGTTCTTTCCCTCTACTACCAGGTGTTTTGCCCTTCTCTGGTATTGCTCTGGCAGGTGTTTTAGGAGTTCACCCACTTCTTTCCAGTGCTGGTATGCGTGTCGGTTGATGAGCGCATTGCAATTGGCGATGTGCCATTGGATCGCCGCGCTTCTCTCCATCTTCCTCCCCTATAGGTCCATTCTCCTGCTCTCCTTATCTGGAGGTGTTCCAGTGTTTGTGGCTAGATTTGCCCTCTTGCTAGCCGTGGATGTGATGATTGAGTTGGCTGGTACTGATCCCGTAATGTACATGGGGTCCTTTGAAGAAAGTTATTATTTCTTCTCTGCTCTTGGGGTTATTGCTTTACACATAAGTTACCCATCAGTTGAGGCACATTACAGGTATTAGTCCAACATAAATTTCATATATCAAAAAGTCGATAAGAGTTTAAAGTCCACAAACAGATCAAGGAATTTCATTAATTCTCATTTTTTATTTTTCTTTCTTGTATTCTCCAAGTATCATTACAACACATAATGTGTTGTAATGATACTTGGACAATACAAGAAAGAAAATTAAAAAATGAGAATTAATGAAATTCCTTGATCTGTTTGTGGACTTTAAACTCTTATCGACTTTTTGATATATGAAATTTATGTTGGACTAATACCTGTAATGTGCCTCAACTGATGGGTAACTAGTGTGGTGACCTCAGTGTGATATCCTTTGGGTTTTTCAACGGGTCTATTTTTCCTCCTAAAAGCAGAGGGGGAGGTTTGGTTTGAGAGCACTGTAGGTTAAACAGGAGAGAAACATTCAGATAACTGATGTGAAGTCACAACAAATAACGAACAAAGTGGATGTGCATGTAAATTCCGGCAGACTGCTGCTTAGGTTCATGTGTGTTAAGATTGCTCTACACATAGCAGGTTCCTTGAAGGCCTCCTTCCCCCTGGTCCAGCACACTTGGGAGCATGGGCAGGAACTGGATTTTAGTCTGATGGCAACAATGCCTCCAAGAGGAAGCAAGATTGGGGTTTTTCTTCCATCACTGCACTCCATGTGTCTGCAGCTCTTTTGATGACCTGATTGTAGATCCCTATGTTGTCTGGCAGCGAAGACCTCGAAGGATAGGATTCTACACCTTCCGGTGATTCGGCATCGAGATACTGCTACTGCAAGTCCCGCGCCTCCGAGGATGTCGAGCCCTGGTAAGTTTGCTAGTCTTCCACCCTTTGTAGCTCTTCCTCCTCCTGTTCTTCGCCAGGTTCAGGTGTGGTCAGTGGTTTAATTTCCTCTACGCACTTTTCGGCTTCGGGTGTGGTTTGACAGAATGCTGTAAAATTTCATTTTTTCCTCAACGTCTTTCTTGCGTTTCAAAATGCTTGCCATTTCTGCCTCAAGCCTTTTCTTCTTTCTTTCCCCAGTCTCAGCCGCATGTTTGGCGTCGAGGGTTTCGGCTTTTCTTTTCACGGTTGATGCCTAAGTCGTACCGGCTTTCAGGCCTCTATTTCGTGGCTGCTTTTCGACGCCTTTCCCTTTTCTTGGGATTTCGCTGTCTGGGAGTCCTTTTCGAAGGAACCGGCGGTCTGTTTGTCCTTGGATGCAGTTGCAGACATCAAATTCTTCGTCGGCCATGCTCCCATCGAGGACTTTGACTCACTTCTGCGAGTTTCAGTGGAGTGTTTGGGGTTTGATGACTTACCTCCTCCGGACTTTTTTCGACCTAGACGGCTATGGCGTCCTCCGGTCTTTCGGCAATTTAATCTTCCTCTCCACTGGAGAGTTCTAAAACTCGGAGCGAAGGAGGTGTCCCCTGCATGCTGCAGTTTGTTCTTCTTTGCCTCTCTTACTCCGAGGGTCTTCGGGTGAAAGCTGAGCAGGCGTTGCAGTCCTCGCTTCGATGGTCAAGCAGCAGGCAGAGATTGCAAACTGGGTGTTGGCCCTTTTGAGCGTACTTGTGGTGGTAGTTTGCGCATTATTTTAAGGGAGTTTTGTCCTTCACCGCGCCCAGGGAGCCCCCTCTGTGCGCATTCTCTGAAGAAGCGAAGTTTTCGATGTTCTTTCTCCTCTTTCGTCGACCTCTGTACGCGACTCGTAATCCGGTATCTTTTTCGTGATTTCGATGTTTGTTGATTTTTTGTCGGTTCTTCTCTACAAAGTTTTGGAGCTCCTTCACCATCGATCCAGACCCAACAGAGGAAAAAAATCTAAAGATGGCAACCAAAGGTGGAAGCTACCGGAGGAAGCACGTCGACATCACGAAGGACAGCAAGTGGTGGTATGTCGATGCCCACCTGAGCCACGAAAAAAAAAAAAAGAAATACTACAATTCCGGACCCGAGCAATAGATGACGGAATAATGCACAGCATAGTGAATCTAGAAAGGTTCATGCTGCAAAACCACAGGTTGCGCAAATGAGCAAGCAGGACAGGAATGTGAAAAAAGGTGTCATGCAGGTCCATCGCTACTTTCCAGTCTCCTGGATCTAGGGCAGACAAGACTGGCTCCAGAGTGAGCATCTTGAAATTTTCCGTTTTTGAGGAAGTAGTGGAGTACTCGCATATCTAGGGTAGGGGACAGGCCCTTTCCCTTCTTTAGGACCAGAAAGTAGCAGGAATAACCACATGCAAGGTCAGGCAGCCCAAATATAAGGCACATGGCATGAAATTCTTTGAGCAGGGCAGTGGGTCGCTCCAGGGAAAGTAAGGAAGCACAGAGCTGACCCAGTCGCATATTCCGCAGAACAAGGCCTAGAGCGCTGTGGGTCCTCTGTCACATCAGATGACGGACAGCTAGAAGGCAAAGCATGGGGATGAAAGTCAAAGCATGCTTAGAGTTCTTGTGTTTCTTATGCTCTTACCAGACCTACCAGATGACTGAGTGGGAGGACAAGGACTTTGGACCAAAGTAACATTGACTGGACCTTCATCTCGACCAAGAACGAGACCTCCAGGACAAACAATGCGGTACAAAGCACCAGGCCGCAAGCAGCTTTAGGGACTGCACCCTCAAATCGTTCAGGGCAATGGCCTGGCAGTCTGAGAACAGCGAGTCGTGGTCGGGATTCAGGCACTAAAGACAAACCAAGTGCGGATCCATCACAGACATGGCAAGGTGGCAGGCACTGCACGGTTTGAGTCCAGAAGTCTTGACAGGCGGGAAAAAAAAAAAAAATCTATAAACCCAAAAGTAGTCGAGAGTCAAAAATACTCCTGCCAAGAAAAAAAAAAATATAGGAGGGTAGCTCTCTTCACATATCTGCGCTGACTGGCGCGGAAAGAAAATAACTCCGCACGCCACAGTGTCGCCTATATAGGAGACGCAGACATCAATAGTGGGGACGACGCAGAATGTCACGCAGAACCAACAGACTCCACCTACCGAGACACAAGGGTATTTCTGCTAGAAAAGTCTTACAGATCCGGTCCGATGCCCGAGAAATTCAAAGGTAAGGAATCTGCTGATAGACCTCACATACTAAATGGCAGGAGTGTGCATAGTGTGTGTATCTGCAGCCAGCTCGTACTACAAATCTAAAGTTACAGCGGAGGGCAGACAAAATCTTGGGCCAGTTTACACCATTTCGCCAAAAGGTGCGGTTTAGATGTAGGAGCCATCATCTCTGAATCAATCAAATGCAGATTCATTTTCCATGGGGAGGGGCACCGAAAACTTCACTGTACAAATAGTTCAGTTGCAGGGTAGTGGGAATAGGACTTCAACTAACAAGGCTAGAAGGATGGCTCAAACAATTCTGGCTGTGGCGCGACCTCAATGGGATAGATCCTCAAATTGGGATAACTAATGAAGGAAGTAGATACATGCACCCTACATCGGGTCTGGGAAAAAGTATATAAGTTTTTTAAAATTTGTTTATATGATTGATAAGCTCTCTTAACCATGTATCTATCACTAATCCTGGCCTGCTGTGACATTGCAGATGTTGGACAATCAATATGTCAAGATATTCCTCAGCCATGTAATTTTCTATGAGCACATTCCTGCCCCTTCACTAGGATCAGGTTACTCCTCCCAGCAGGAACAGTACAGTTCATCTTGAAGGCCCAGCAGCAAAGGAGTATCTGGTCATTTCATTAGGAAATCAACTGTCATCGGAAACAAGTGGTAAGACAAATACTACTTACCAGTATGCATCTGTTGTTGGCATGTAGAGCTGCAGATTCACACACTTCGCATAGATCGCCATCTGGTTTTTTTGCCCGGACGTTTGCACTTGTTTTTGTTCTGGAAAGTCTTTGGAAGTCACGAGATAGGTGACTCCTCCTTTGGATCATAGTGCGCATGGGCATTGGCTCCAGCCTCAGATTGTTTTTCGCCAGCAGGGAAATGATGGAGCTTTGTAAGAAAAAGGAAAGATGCCCATGTATGCTGTATCTAAATAAGATGGTACTGGAACAGATAAAGGTAGCCGGGGAGGTGGGTGGGCGTGTGTGGATCTGCAGCTCTACATGCCAAGAACAGATGCATACTGGTAAGTAGCATTTGCCGTTCGAGGAATCTGAGCTGCAGATCACACACTTAGCATAGATTGTATAGCAGTACCCATCCTTCGTGGCGACAACCAATATCTGCTGCAGGAGTTTGAATTCGTTTTTTGAGAACAGCCTGGCCCACACTAGCTTGTTTTGTTTGCACATCCACGCAATAGTGTTTTGTGAATGTGTGCGGTGTAGACCATGTAGCTGCCCTGCAGATGTCATCTAAGGGAATGTTCCCTAAAAATGCCATTGAAGCCCCTATCTTTCGGAGGAACAGATAAAGTACCTTCTGCTTTGTGGTAGCAAATTTGAATGCATTTAACGATCCATCTAGCTATCCCAGACTTTGACATGGGGTTGCCTTTGTGTGGTTGTGAAAAAGACAAAGTTATTTGGTCTCACGAAAAGGTTGTGTTCTCTCGATGTAATAAAGCAATGCTCTTTCAACATCTAAAGTATGAAGAGCTCTTTCTGCGACTGTCTGTGGTTGCGAGAGCAATACGGGCCACTCCACAGACTGATTGAAGTGGAAGGGAGAAATGACTTTTGGAAGCAGTTTAGGATTAGTTGCAAAAAAGGTTCCTGGATAGTTGGTGTTTGTAGCTCACTAACTCCACGTAGAATCGCTGGGACCCCAAGGAACCACCCAGAGGAGTGACACGGAGCAGTAATGGCTACTAGGAAAGCTACATTCCATGTTAAGAATTGAGGCTCACTTTTATGAAGAGGTTCAAAAGGAGGGCCCATTAGTCTTGTGAGAACGATCTTTAAATTCCACACAGGTGAGGCTGGAACTCTGGAGGAATTCTACTTTTAAGGCCTTCCATAAAGGCTTTGATGGCAGGTACCCTGAAAACGGATGTGTTGTCTATTTTGTAGGTATGCTGCTAAGGCAGCAAGTTGCAGTCTAATGGACGTATAGGCTAAGTTGCACCTTTGGAGGAGTAGAAGGTACCCTATGATGTTATGTTATGTTATTTTATATTCCAATAGTAACGCGCTCGGCTATTCACGAGTATCCCGGCGCGAAACCTGAGGGCAAACAGAGACAATCAAACAAAGAAATGTTTTCAGCTTCCTTTTAAAAACTACAAGCTCCTGGGTAAGACGAAGATCAAGGGGAAGGGCATTCCAGGCCCTACTGGCTCTGACCACCAGAGAGCAGCCTCCAATCCTCTGAAGTCCAAATCTCGGAATCAAGGCTAGGCCTAGAGAAGCCGAGCGCAGGGCCCGCGCGGGGACATAGAAAGAAAAGCGCCTCTGAAGATAGAGAGGACTCTGACCATGTAGAGCACGATGGGCCAGAACCAGAGATTTATATTTGATTCTGGCCACAACTGGTAACCAATGGAGGGAAGCCAGATGAGAAGTGACTCATCCTCGAAGAGAGGCCCAGTAGCAGCCTAGCCGCAGTATTCTGGACTACCTGCAATTTCTTAATTAGGTAACCAGGAGACCCGATAGAGTTTGCATAGTCCAGCCGAGAAAGGATCAAAGCGCAAGTAACTAACTATGGCTGCCTGCGGAAGGAGAGGAAAAAAACTCAGGGTTTTAATAAGTCCAAAGCAGCAGCCAGCAGTTTTCTTGATATGGGTGGAGAACACCAGATTCTCCTCGAACCAGACGCCCAAGTTCTTAGTGGGCTGTCCCTCGGACGAGGGAAGAGGAAGCTCCTGTGGCCAAAGCTGATGACGGAAATCAGACGGAAAAGTGCCAAAAAGCAGGATCTCAGATTTTTGCTCATTACACTTGAGCTGAGCGCCTGCCAGCCAAGTGAAGATGGAGCGAAGGCACTGTTGGGCCGCAAGGACCGAACTAGAGGCCTTATCCCAGGTGAACAGGAGCTGAGTGTCGTCTGCATAGGCAAAGACCTTAGCACCAAGAGCTTCAGCCAGATGGATCAAAGGCGTATCAAATGTTAAAGAGCAAAGGGCTAAGGGAGGAACCCTGCGGGACACCCATGGTGACCACTGCTACAGCTGCCAGTAGTCTAGCTGGGCAGGCATCTGCCGGGGACCCCGATTTAAGTCCTCTGAGGATTTTAAGACTTTCCAGAGGGTGAACCGGGATAAAAGCGGACAACCGAGTAGAAGGAACCGGCCACACAGGCTGCGACCCTGGCAGAACACGCAAGTCAGGAGAGAAGGAGGCTTGAATGGCCGTAATTTTATCGCTGAACGACCCAGCCAAGATGTTGCACCAGTCAAAGGAGGAAGGAGCCACGCTTATTTGGGCCAACGGGGAGGTAAAACTCTGGACTATAGAAAAGATTTCCTTAGAGTTGTTCCTAGCCGCCTCGATGCGGGAGGCGTAAAAGAGACCTTTAGCCACAGAGATGGCGGCATAATACGATCTTTGGGTTGTTCTAAGCCGGATTTTGACCACCGGGCAGTAATTGCTCCTCCGCCAAACTCGCTCCAGGACTTTACACTCCCGTTTAAGCTCCTTGAGGGCGGGAGTGAACCAGGGTTTAGAGGGAGTAATTCTAGCCAGTCTTATAGGTCGAGAAGAGGTGATCGAATTCACTGCTCCAGACACCCAGCCAGAAAACCCTGATATGCAATCCTCCAAACACCCGGACATCGGGGGCCTGGCTATGTCCAGAGCCTGAGCAAGATCCAGAGGATCCACTTTCCCCAGAGTAGGTTTCAAGAAGACAGGTGCCTGAGCCTCAGCCCTGGAGACGGTCCAAGAGAAGTGAGATAAATGGTGATCAGACCATGACACTGGGAGGGGATCATGTACCAGAATGGAAAAATTGGAACAGATAGGATCCAGTATATGGTCAGCCTGATGGGTGGGGAGGCCGACGTGCTGGGCAAGTTGGGCAGTATGAAGATTGTCCAGCAAGTCAGAGACCTCCTTGACCTCTGGCGTATCCAAATGAAAATTCAAGTCACCTAGCACCAAATCGTGAGAAAACCTAGCTGCCCTAGAGGTAAGAGCATCTCCCCACGCCAGAAGAAAGGGGCCAGAGGGGCCCGGGGGCTGATAGATCAGGGAAACCCCAAGAGTGAAGTGGGCTGACAAGTGGGCGCTAAAATCAAGTGCCTCGCAGCCGGCCCAGTCCCCTGAGTCGCCCAAATGAAGATCCCACCGATCTTTATAGATAACTGCAACACCTCCTCCCCTGAACCCCTGACAATCAGCTCTCCGGATCTTATAGCCCACCGAAGTCGTCAAAGCAACTATGGGAGCGGAGGATGGATCCAGCCAAGTCTCCGTAAGGAGCATGTCTAAGGTGCCATCCTCCAACAGCTTATGAACGTCCGCATGATGTTTCTTCAAAGAACGAGCATTAATTAGAGCTGCCGAAAACGTAACAGAATTAGTCCGCTCAGTGGGACCGGAGAATATAGTGGAGGGCCGTCTACAACTCACCCCTAGCTGAAAACCACAGACTGCAAGCTCCCAAAGGCCTCTCTGCCACTTTCAAAGAGTGAGGTTTGCGACAGGCAGTCGAGTCCAATGCCCTGAGAGCCTCCCCGGAATATGAGACCAGAGCCGCGGGCTGGTGAGACCCTTGAGCCCACAAAGTTGCCTCACTCGCGCTGGGCGCTGCCGAGGCGCAGTCGGGCTTGCCTTAGGCGCACCTTCGGAGCACCAGCGGCGCGTCCGCTGCGCGTCCGTTCGGCGCGCATTAAATGCCCCTGATGTCAGAACTACTAGAGCGCTGATCAGCATCAATTGTCAAAATGGTGCCCAAATAACCTGGAAATCCCGCCAACCCTCGCCGAGATCGGCGCCCCAAAGAGGAAAGAGGTAAGAGGGAGTAGATGTTTAAAAAGAGCGTAATTTCTTTTAAGGTGCGGGTAAGCGAAGGGAATCAATCTTAAATAGCAGCAAGTAAATAGAAATGCTAAAAACACTTTCACTAAAATACTTCAAATCAGAGCACAAAACACTTTAGATGTGTTGGATAGACACGTCTAGGGGATTGATTGCGTTATGACAATATATCACAAATCGCTTCCACTTGGCTGCATAGCAGGCTCTAGTGGTGGGACATCTAGCTTCTCTAATGACGTTCATACAGTCAGGGTGTAGATGAAGGTAACCAAACTTTAAGACCTCAGCAGCCATATCGCAAGATTGAGCTGATCTGGGTCCGGGTGTCTGATCTCTCCACGGTTCTCGGTTAAAAGGCGTGGTGAGAGGTGTAATATTTGGTGCGGCACTACGGACAGTTCCAGTAATGTGGTGTACCACGGATGTCTGGCCCAAGTTGGAGCAACTAGAATGAGTGTTAGCGAGTGTTGCTGTAGTTTGCGCACCACCAGTGGAATGAGTGGGAGAGGCGGAAAAGCGTACGCAAATCTGCCTGACCAATTCATCCATATCGCACTGCCTTTGGACAATGGGTGTGGATATCTGGCGGCGAAGCTTGGGCATTTGGCGTTTGTGGGTGGCGAAGACATCTATCTGTGGTTGCCCCTACATTTGAAACAGCTGAAGAACTTGCGGATGAAGTTCCCACTCGTGGATTTGTTGTGTAGGGGAACTACTTCTATTTCATTTTTTTGTAGGAGGGAGATTACCTTTAGCAGCGATAGATGTTCTTGTGACATTGGACGCTGTTTGGGTGGTATGTTGGGGGGGGGGGGGGTAGAGGTAAGCTCGAGACAGTAACCCGATTTAACTATTTGTCACACCCACCTGTCTGTGGTGATGTTGGTCCAGACAGCAAAGAACTTTTGTAGTCTTCCCCCGACTGGAGTGGAATGGTCCGGGGGAAGCAGAGGGAAGTCAATTGGGTAGGGGTGGAGGCAGAGCGGGTGCTGTTAGTCCTGCCTCTGCCCTTGTTATTGTTGCCTCTGTAACCTCCTCTGGTATCCTCAGGTGAAGGTGGACGGGGTGGGAGCCTTGTAAGAGGTGGAGGGGTTGTCTGAGGAGTAGCCTCTGGACTTGCCTTTGTAGGAGGAGCGACGAAAAGAACGTCTGGGAGCTTGCGATTGCAAGGCTCCCATTGACCTGGCTATGTCCGTGTCCTTTTTCATTTTGTCCAGGGAGGAGTCCACATTAGGGCCAAAGAGGTGCTCTTGGTCGAATGGTTGGTTCAGGATTGAACTTTGTACCTCAGGCTTAAAGCCTGAAATGCGTAGCCAAGCGTGCCTACGCAAAAGGACACTTGTATTTACAGCTCTGGAGGCGGTATCTGAAACATCGAGAGTGCAACGGATGGAGGTATTGGTAATTAGTTTACCCTCCTGTATGAGGCTGTTTGCTTTGTTTTTGTATTTGTCCGGAAGGTATTGCAAAAGGGACTCTAACTCATCATAGTGTGCCCTAGTGTGGCTAGCAGGGCCTGAATGTGTGCGATGCGCCGTATATTAGCTGCTTGTGAGGCTGTTCTCTTGCCGGGGGCGTCCCAAGAGTTTAGACTCTTTGTCGGGTGGGGCTGTGTCACCTGATGTTTGAGAGTTAGCCCTCTTTCTGACATTGGATACCACCATTGAGTCTAATGGAACAGGGCCCTTAATGTAAGCTGGGTCTGTAGGGGCAGCTTTATATTTTATCTTTATGCGAGGGTTGATGACTCGAGCCCTAACAGGATCTTTAAATACATCTGGAGCATGCTTAATAACTCCTTTGAGCATGGGTAAAGTAGATGTGGACCTTTGGGTGTTGTTGAAAGTGTCCAACAAAAAATCGTCCTCCACAGGGTCTGTGTGTAGGTCGACCCAGTGGTACTGGACAGCTCGGTGTACGAGCTGATTGAAACCCATGGCGTCCTGTGGTGGGGAAGGGATAGATGTCAACTTGCGGGGCAGTAGGGACATCAGGTGTATTATAGTCAACCCAGGGGTCAGGGGAATCAGGTGGATCGGGATCCCCTAGTGGCAGATCCCCCATACCCCCCCGCCGCCCACCGTGTCAGAGGTGTCGTCTACTGGTGTAGGAGATGGTGTAGAAGAACGAGGTGGTGGTGGTGGTGAAGAGAATCCAAGAGGGGATGAAGCAATGTCCCTCTTAGGTGGTGGAGCAGCTGTAGGGTTGTCCAGTGGGCTTTTCCTGGAACTTGACCAGTTTTAGGGTCTTTAACCAGAGTTTTTTGTGCAGGGTCTGATTGAAAAAGTTGTTTGGCAGTCCCTGTATGTTTTTTGGGTTCAGATGATTTTTTCGGCTCCGAAGAGCGCGAGTGCGAACTCTTATGGAGTGGCTTCTTGGTCGGCTTCCACTATTCAGTGCCGGCGAGTCGGTGCTAGTTGTTTTCGGTGTCGAGGGCTTTGAGGTGGAAGCAGCATTCGACACGGAGGAGGGGGCGGATTCTTTTTCAGTGCCGAAGATTGAGTTTCGGCACCAGTGGCAGGCTGACTCGAGCCCGAGACGCCTGAAGGCTTGGTAGGCTTCTTTGCCAGGCCAGAGGGCGAGACGTGGGAAGCGGTGTGTCGGTGTGCACCTGGGCCCAAAGATGAAGGTGTGACCGAAGCCTTTTTGCATGGAGGGGGTGGGGGACGACGTCTTTACTTACGACCCTCTGCGCCAGTTGATTTCTTCGACATCGGAGTCATCGGCTTCGGAGGCGCTGACTAGGCTTTCTTCAACCCTCTCCCGCTGTGGTACATAGACGCCCTCTTAGATGTCATCGGGGATGGACGTCGACGAGCGAGCCATGGTCCTCCGACCTCGCCGATCCAGAATTGTCTTCTTGGAGTGGAAAGAGGCACAAGCTGGACAGTCTTCGGCCTCGTGCTCCGGTGACAAGCAGAGGTTACACACCTCATGCAGATCAGTGTAGGGGAACTTCGACCCACATCGAGGACACTTCTTGAATGACATACTTTCCATGAGCCAGATGCTAAGGCCCAGGTAGGCCTGAAGGCCTTCGTCGACGACCGGAATCGAAGACTTCGACTTGGAGAGATGCGCGACGAGTAGGGTTCGCAATCGAGACAATACCGTAGAAAGGGTGAAGGATTGCACATCAAAATGGAATCGGTAACGGTTCAGAACTGGAGCGCGAAAAATACATCAAAGCCCGATGGCGGAAAAAAAACAATCTGAGGATGGAGCCGATGCCCATGCGCACTATGATCCAAAGGAGGGGTCGCCTATCTTGTGACTTCCAAAGACTTTCCAGGACAAAAACAAGTGCAAACATCCGGGCCCAACACCAGATGGCGATCTGCAGCTCATATGACTCGAACACTACCTTTCTCATCTTTTGCTGCACAAGTAGTACACTTTAATGGAGGAAAACACATACACAGAGGAGCAAAGCTTTGAAAGTCAAAGCTCATATTGAATAACACCAAAGTCACCACCATGTCCCTCCCAGGTGTCCTTGGAGAATTTAGAATTTGCCAACAAATACAGATCTTCCAGCAACTTGGCTATGGAAAATTAATTTAAACGGAGCTATTCAAAGCCTTCACATCTTTTATTCAGCAAAAAAAAGATTAAATCATTGAAATTCTGCTGCAACAGATCACACAACAAGATTATCAAGTATGCAATAAGCTGAAAACTACCAGTGCAGAGAACTACTTTCTACATTTTACGGAGACCAAATTCACTTAGCAAACCCCCGTTCAATCTTCAAGAGAAAAACTTTGTGCACCATTATGCAAGTGTTGACGCATTAAAGCTTAAAATTACCTGTACAGGCGAAATGGCATCCAAGCTACTTGTACTTGGTGGACGGCCTTTGGGCATGACCCCAGGAGGTGGCTGTCTGGCTTTGTTCATCACGTTACTGCAATTCGCAACCATAGTGAGGATGGTTTCCGACAACTCCTGAGAAACGCTCCTGCATGACAAAGACACACTAAATACCAACAGTACCTGGTGCTAAAATTAAAAGTTCTCAACACCCCTTCACTCCTCAGAGGAGGAATTAGGAAAATTAGCATTTTCTAACAAGGTTTCCTTGATGCATCCCAACATTGATAAATATTGCACGTAATATTAGAGCAAACAACTTATAAGCGTCTTTAATCCATAATGTTATTGCTCAACTTTAAGTAAGGAAAAAGGTGACCATTCTACAAAGGTATTTTTAACGGACAGCACTAGAAATGCAAGCCATTCCCACTTCAGAAACGCAGAAAGAGATCACACCAATCTTGAGGATGCTAGCACAGGTCTAGCAAGTACAGATACCCACAGTGGGTGCTCTGTGATGCTAAAATGCTTTAGAAAAAAAAAAACTTTAACACAAGAATCTCATCTCCGATCCCCTGATCTGTCATTCTGTGGTCTGCTTGCTCAGTAAAATGTATACTATATAGTGATGCCCCCAAGCTTGCTGGATGTCGGGTCCCTGCGATTATGTTCGCAGATACCCTACTACTTTCGAAGTCTCCGATGGGCATCCAACGAGTGTTGGATGGTTTTGAGATATGGTGGTGAACTCTGGGGCTCTTATTGCCGCCCAGATATCAGTCACAGAAAACAAATTCCAAAGGCAGTTGTTGGCCGCCGCCCCCCGCCCCCCAATAATCCTTTACTGCCACTGAGACTCGATCTGGGTCTCAGATCTATAGATGAAGAATTGGGTCTCAAACCTCTAACATTCTGGCGGAGGATTTGAAAAGAACTTCTGGAAGTCCTAGGGCTACATAACGCAGGGAAACATCCTTGGCTGAGGTATGTGAAGGAGGAATTGGGGAGAATAGGCCTTCCGCTGCTCTGGTCTGACCCGGCGACAGCATCTATTAGTGTTTCACGGAAGCATTTGGCTAACCTATATTATTAAGCCAAATTAATTGCCTCTGTACAGAAATTCCAAGCTTCCATTTTAACAAACTTTTTTATTGTTTAAAGATTTTTATACTTTTGAGGATGTTTTAAACGATATCAGACCATACTTTACAAGTAAATTGTATTTGCAATGGAGATATGGCACCTTACCTATAAGACCCTTCACGAGTAAATGGTCTCCGCTCTCTCCAAAAAATTGTCCTGGTTGTGATGCCGATCAGGAAACTGAACTGCATATACTATTTTTCTGTCCTGCTTACAAAAAGTTCAGAAGGTGCTGGATTGTTCCAGTCTGCAAAAATTTTGGGTTCAACCACTGTATGCACGCTTATCGAATTTATAAAACAGACCTAACTTCTGTAATCGTCTGTGCTGTGTCATTATTTTTGGCAGCTAGTTGGAGGAAAAGAAGGATTTGTGACAACCTTGCTGGAAATTATATCCTCCCGTCAGTGTCATAGCTGCTATGAAGAAGTCTTTTAAAGTCTAGATTGTACGGAGGTATTGTAAAATGTTGTATGGTCTTGTATATTTGCACTAATCTGGTCTATTCTCTTTTTTTAATGTTAACTGTATGTATACTTTTATGACTAATGTCGAAATAAAGATTGATGATGATTGTATACTATTTTATTACATTGGAATGGGATTTTTAATGTGTTGCATTTGACGTATTAACTGTTTTGGTACTGACGAATGCTATACACTGGTTTGCCTTAGGTTAGGTCTAAATGCTCTGAGCCACAGCTACCCACAACTGTGTTAAGGTTTAAATTAGACTAACCAAACAGAACCGCATAAAGATAGTGACATTACATGCTGTGGTCTCAATCACCCCAACTAATCATCCACTTTCTCACTGATCTGGAAATTTAGATATAGACAGAGGAAGAGATCAATGGTGAGGTGCAGAGATGAACAAGCCTTACCATCACAGAGTGTGGTGAGGGGCAAAGCAGAGGGATTAATGATAGCCTTCCACCAATAATGGTTATGAATAACATCAATGAACAACTTACTTACCTTGAGTAGCGCATTATCTGATAGAGACAGGATCTAGGCAAGGATTCCTTAATTTAATTAGCGAGGGAGTTATATGGGCTCATCGTCGTCACATCCAATAGACATCGATATGGAGACTTGCAGATGTGCTATGGGAAAAAAACTCACAAATCCAATCTCGCGCCAGAGAAATATTCTTAAGTAAGGCATCTGTGGCTAGATGTCTCTAAAAGATTGCATATATGGTCTGTGGCAAGGCATTTTCCACATATTTCTTTTAACAAATACATTCAACAAAATGCCGGAAGCAAGCAATTAATTCCGAATGAAGACGCCATTCGTGATCCATCATGCACTTGCAGCGGAGATCGTCCGCCCTGGCGTTCAGAGAACGTGCCAGGTGTTGAACCACCAAGGAAATGCCTTGATGTTCCAGGTACTCCCAGAGGCGGAGGGCCTCCTGATATAGGGTCCACGACCCCACCCCCACCCTGTTTGTTGCAATACCACATGGCGGTGGTGTTGTCTGAACACCTACACTACTCCTCCCCGGACAGAGGGAAGAGTTGTCTTTAGTGCAAGGCGAATCGCCCGGAGCTCCAGAAGGTTGATGTGAAGCTCGGACTCTGCCAGATATCAGAGGCCTCTGATCTCAGCCTCTCCCATGTGGCCGCCTAACCCCAGAAGGGAGGAATCCGTCACGACAGTGTGGTTGGGTTGAGGAAACAAGATCGGCCACTGACCCAATCCTGGTTCGTAAGCCACTGTAAGAAGGTGGGTTTCTGTTGCAGTAACCCCCCTTTTTTGCCTAATAGCTGATGCACTTTTCCTTGTTGTGCCCTGGCCTTCTGCCAATCAGGTGCCCAGGGTCTGTGTTCCTTCCCTAAAAACTGCCCAACAGCCAAAACCCAAATTGGCAAACCCTGGCCACATGTCAGCCCCTGGTAAATGGTACCCAGGGCCTTGTGACCAGGGAAGGCCTCCAAGGGCTGCAGCACTCAATGTGCCACCCTTAGAGGCCTAAGACACACACTGCTCTTGCAGGCTGAGTGTCTGGATACAAGACAAAACAGAGTCGACATGGCACACATCCCTGTGTGACATGCCCACAACCTGCACTGCCCTGGCATACATCAGCCACCCTCTAGCTGGGTGCCCTATGACAGTGGTGTGGGCACAGAGGCAGGAGCCCTGTGCCCCTACAGTACCCAGGTCCATTCCTGGGTCCTGTAAGTGCAGTGCTGCCATCTAAGAGTATATGGTGCTGGGAGCTTGTCAATCATGAACTCCACAGCACCATAATGGCAGCACTGAAAACTGAAGTTTGGTATCAAACTGCTCAGTACATTAAATCCACACTGATGCCAGTGTGGGATTTAATGTACCAAGCACCACAGAGGGCATCTTAGGGAGGCCCCTTGAAACCTAAACCTACAATCCAAGTCTGGTTCTGAGGCTGCCTAGGCTGCCACACAGCAGACATGTTGCTGGACCCCTGGGTAGGAGAGCCCCTGCTCTCCTGGGTCTGCAACAATGCACATCCTGGGCGAGGTGCTAAATCTCCTCCCCCAGGATGGGAGGGGAAGCTTCAAAGGTATGCCGCCTCTGTGAGCTTCCCCAGGCCACTGCAACCCCCCACTCTGGCGGGAAGCTTGGCCGGAAACCCCAAATAAGGACAGGGGATGTGCCAGCCTGCCAACCCCACCCCTCAGGTGGGGGAGGTGAGGTAAAGCACATCTCCGGGCTCTCGCCATCTTGAAGATGGGAAGCCCTGCCCAATCAGGACTAGGCTACTGCCCCCCTCCCACAGGAGAGAGGCAGGATGGGGGGTGTACCCACCCCAGGACAGGGACCCATTGGCCCCTGCCCTTCACCTACCTTTAATGCCCCTAAATCTAGTATTTAGGGGCACCCTGAACCTTCCTTCCCCAGATTCCAAAATCCGAAGAGCTAGAAGAAAGAAGACCTGCCCTGAAGCTGCTAAGAAGAGGAAGACACAAACTGCTTTGGCCCCAGCCCTAACGGCCTGTCGACCCTCGAACCTGCTCCTGCTCCAACCCGGCATCTTTTGTGGCCAGCAACCTCACAAACTCCGGAGAACCTGGCTACCTTTTGACTCTAAGCCCCTGGGACTCCCATGAGTAGAGGCTCTACTCCAAATCTACTTCCAATCCCTGGCAGCAGCCCGGAACCGCGAACCAAGCACACACTGCACCAGCCAAGCCTGGCCTGTGCCGGAGTGAACAAATACCACGAGGACGGCCCCACGGTGACTCTGACCCCGAGTCCGGCACCCAAGGACCTCCCTCGACACTCCTGAAGAAGCCTGCAGCCTCAGAACAAGGCGCCCCCCCTACCGCGAACAACAGAGGGTATGCTTTCCCGACACCAAAAGGCACCCCTGCACCCGGCGCCCCCCTGTGCCCAATCCCGTGGTACCTACCTATCCTCCAACTACTCAACTTACCTCTCGAAGTGGTGGTGGCGGCACCTGAAGAATCCTCGTCCCAGAGCTTGCAGTCTTTTTCTAAACCGGAGATTTCCCATTGAAATCAATTGAGCTCCTGAAAGCTCAAATGCACCCTGCACCCAGCCGCCCGAGTGGCCCTGGCAGTGCAACCTCTACACCTATCTACTTCCCCACTTGCCCTAAGTGAGCAGGAGCCCAGCTCCCACAGCCGTGTGGCCTGCTAGTCAGCAGCCACCAACCAAGTCCCCCCCCCCTATCCCTCATAGGATAACATTGGGCCTAACTCTCTCTGCAACCGGCTGCCCTAGTGCCGCTGGGAGTGAACCAACTGTACCTACCTGACCCTGGGGGACCCCTGAGTCTACGCCCAGAACCTTTTAACCGATAACTATTTTCTTTGTAGGGTAACATTGACTGGCTTTTTCCTGAAATTTCTTCTAAGTGTGGACTTTTAAAAACTAAAAATATTTACCAAAAATCAGCCGATTAGCAAAAACGAAAATACTCACCGGCTCTTAGGTGAGCTCCCAGTGCCGGATCTTGGTACCCAGCACTGACTACTTTCAACTGTACCTACCAGTAACCCAATTTTCTTCCATAGGAAATCATTGACTTTTTCAGTGAAATTTCTATTTTCTTCATAGGGTAACATTGACTGGCTTTTTCCTGAAATTACTTCTAAGTGTCAATTTCTGCAATCTTTAAATATTCTTTAAAAATCGTATAATAACTGAAAACGTAATTACTTACCCGTTTAGGATAAAGGTCCCAGTACTGAGTCTAGGCACCCAGTACTGGATTACAAAAAGTAACGAGAACATACTATACCTGTAACTTGAATTTTCTGCCATAGGGAATCATTGACTGTTTTCTATGAAATATTTTCTAAGTGTCAACTTTTAACCCCTTCGACGCGCTTGACGGAACGGTTCCGTCATGCACGTCGGTTGGGCTGTGCTTATGACGGAACCGTTCCGTCATGGCCCCGCCCGCGCACGGAATCTTCAGCGTGGCGCGGAAATCCGCGCCGCGCTGAAGGGGTTAAAATAGCAAAATATGGTCTAAAAATCACAGTAATTAAGTCGACTTTTATCACTTGATTCCAAGTACTGACCCAGGACTGAATCTAGGATCCAGTCCTGGAATTCCAAAAGTAATCCTAAAAGTAATCTGTGGCAAATAACATGAAACTACCATTGAACTCAATGCATTATTGCATTTAAAATAGTGTTGCCTATTGCAACCACTTTTAACTGTTTACAAAAGTCAATTGCATATTGCAAAAGCATTTATATAAAGCATCTCATTCTGAGAAAGTAGATTTTAAATCCAATTGTTGGTTCTAAAATAAAACAAGCATATATTTTTTATATAAAACCATTGGCCTAGAGTTCAGTTATTGAGTGTGTGAAACCATTTGCTGACTGAGTGTGTACAACAAATGCTTTACACTGTCCTCTGATACTGCCTTACTGCTCGACCAAGCTACCACTAGAGAGAAAGGTTATATCTAACTTTAGCCTCTGCCAAGCCTCTGGGGACTGTGGACTCTGTACACCCTGTACCTAATTAGGGAACAGTATATACAGATTCACTTTCTCACAGCCACCACTGCAATTGTTGAGCAGTGCCCTCCGGGATCTGAATGTAGTCTGACAGATTACCCCGATGCTGCGCCCACTGGAACTTCAGGTCTCACTAAAGAGCCCGCATATGGCACCTGGCATGATTGGTCAGCAGGATACAGGAGGCCATGAGGCCCAGCAGGCTCAGGGTAATTCCGACCGAAACCCGAGACAAGGGCGGAAAGATTGGAATCAAAGCCCGATTGTCTCGACTCGCTACTCGGGAGGATAGACCCGAAACTGCGTCGTGTCCAGAACCGCTCCAATGGAGAGGAGCTTGTGAGAAGGAATCCAGTGCGACTTCGGCACATTGATGGAGAACCCCAGCAGATGCAAGAGGTGCGCCGTAGTATGGAGGTGGGAGATGACTGACCGGGGCGAGCCCGGCTTCAACAGCCAGTCGTCGAGATAGAGGAAGACTGCAACCCCTGATCTGCGCAGATGAGCTGCGACCACCATCACCTTTGTGAAAACCCGAGGGGCGCTGGTAAGGCCAAAGGGGAGCACGGTAAACTGAAAATGCTTGTGGCCTATCATGAACCGCAGGTAACGCCGGTGGGCCGGGATGTGAAAATAAGCGTCCTCCATGTCCAATGCTACCATCCAGTCTTGCTGGTCGAGGGCAGACAAAACCTGAGCAGGCTTCAACTTTTTGAAGGAGGAAGCAATTGACGTCCCTGAGATCCAAGATAGAACGCAGGCCCTTGTCCTTTTTGGGAACCAGAAAGTAGTGGGAGTAGCAACCACGACGTACTTCTGGGACAGGAACGTGCTCAATTGCTCCCTTGGCCAAGAGAGCGGTAACTTCCTGCTGGAGAAGTGCCTGATGATCCTCAGACATGCGGTGATAACAAGGTGGCATGGCTGGAGGCGTAGTCTCGAAGGGGAGGGAGTAGTCCCTTCGGACTATCTGCAAAACCTCCTTGTCCGAAGTGATGGTGCGCCAGTGGGGGAGGTGATGGCGAATCCTACCACCCACTGGCGTTTGATGGGCCTGAAAGGTCGGACTAGGAGGGTTTGGAGGCTACTGCGGAGAAGGGAGGTTGGTGGACTGGCCCGCCTGCTGACCCCCAGAACCACAATGCTGGTTCCTATGTCCCCGGCCGCGCGAAGGCTGGGTAACTTGCTGCAGCCTGATGCCCTGGGTTGGACGTAGTGGGGCACCCCTTCCATAGCCACAAAAGGGGCGAAAAGCAGACTGCACCTGACGGGAGGAGAGGCCCAAAGACTTGGCCGTAGCCCGCAAGTCCTTGAAGCGCTCTAGGGTGTTGTCTGCTTTGTCGCCAAATAGGTGACGGACATCAAAGGGCATGTCCATCAAGGTTTTCTGGACATCCCCTGAAAAGCCAGTGGACCTCATTTTCGCATAGCAACGAAGCACTACCGAAGTTGAAATAGTCCAGCCCAGAGAGTCGGCGGTGTCCAGCCCACAACAGATCGAAAACTTTGCTGAAACACTCCTGGCGGTGATTGCCTGGGGGAGCATTGTCCGGGCCTCCTTAGGACACTGAGGCAGCACTTGCGCCACCGTATCCCACATGGAGTGCGAATAACGGCCCAAGAGCCATACGGTGTTTATGGACCGCAGCCGTAAGCTGGCGGAAGAGAACATTTTCTTCCCATGATGGTCCAGCTTCTTGGATTCCCTTTCCGATGGAGCGGTAGGGAAGGCGCTCTTGGAGGTGGAGTCTTGGACCACCAAGCTCTCCGGGGCGGGGTGTTGGGAGAGGAAAGTTGGGTCGACCAGAGCAGGGCTGTGGTGTCGGGCGATCATCCTGTCCACGGAAGCCCCTGTGTTGGGCCTGGACCAGGTGCCCAAAAGGAAGTCAGTGGGGGCCTCAAATAGCAGCAGGGGCTCCGAAGAGCTCGCCGCCGGTTGAAGCAGCTCAGTCATGTGGTTAGTCCTGACCGCCACGTAGGAAGCTAGAGGTTGAAAGTCTCGGCCGCCCTACTCAACACCACAGTGTATGACGCTCCCTCCTCTGTAGCCATAGTAGGAGGAGACAACATGCCACGGCCGGGTGAAGTGTCAATACCACTGGCATCCCCCAGTTCCTCTCTCCAGTCCTGTTAAAAACCAAGCTGGTCAGTTAAAGGGTCACCTGACCCCTCCCAGTCCTCATCTTCCTCTGGTTGCCACTGGTTGGAAAGGGGCCCCAGAAATGTACAGGGGCACAAAAACCCCATCCGGCGCCAGATCCGGTGTCGACTGACGCCGGTCCAGCGCCGTGTCCACTTCAGGAAGGAGACTGGAGTCGGCGTCAGGCACAGTAGTGGCATCGTCGGAAGTGGCGCCGGTGGAGGCGTAATAAGGTCAACCAGCGTCGATCCGGACCTAGGCCTGGATCCAAGGGGGGCCTGCGGTGCTGGGGCCAGAGCTGCCGGCAGCAAAGACCAAGACCCCCCCCCCCCCCAACCAAGTCCGGGGGCCCGAAGGCGCACCGGCAGGGTAGGTCCGCCTAAAGATGGCATGCATCGCCTCGTAGAACTTACGAAGCTGGGCGGGGGTCGCTCCGGGTCCTGGAAAGGGAGGGAAGCTCTGAGTCGACCCTTCAGGCTGCTTGTGGATCCGCAGGAGTGGCACCACCCGCGCGCCTAGTCGAGGAGAAGGCGACGATGCTTCTTCGACGACTTCTGCTTTGACTTACCCGACCCAGAGTGTGAAGACTTCCAATTCCTTCGAGCCGGACTGATGGTTGCTCTGCGACTGATCCCTCGACCTCCCTCTCAAATAGGGCCTCAAAAGGCGGAGCCAACTGCAGCTTTCGGGATGCTCCCACAAAGCCTTCGGCGTCAACAAATGAAAGTCAAGGCACAACTTAAGGTCATGGTCACGCTCCAGGCAAAAGAGGCACATGCGGTGCAGATCAGTCTGTTACAGGAACTGCAGGCCTTCAAATCAGGCATCCCTTGTGCACCTCTTCGGAGTCGGAGACTCAAAACAAGACGTCGACAAAACTCGAGATAAAAACTTGGTCAAAAAATGACTGAGGTACCACTCTTCCCTGATCTGAAAAAACTCATATCAGCGCGCGAGGGTGGCATCTAAGTAGCTGCCGCAACGTCATCCCAGCGACCACAAAGCAGTCAACTAACGCGGAGCGGACCGACGCCACCTTGCGACGCGCAGGGGTATTGCAGACGAAAAAACTTTCCGGATCCAGTCTAACACCTGGGGGTAATTCTAAGGTAAGGAATCTATACCCAACGTGTTTCTTTCAGATGTATGCAGCTGCTCTACTGCGCCAGGGAAGGAAAATGCTACGTACCAGTATGCATCTGTTCTTGGCATATAGAGCTGCAGATTCACACTGTGCATAGATCGCCATTAGGTGTTGGGCCCGGATGTTTGCACTTTGCTGTTGTCTTGGAAGAAGTCTTTGGAAGTCACGAGATAGGCGACTCCTCCTTTGGACAATAGTGTGCATGGGCATCTACTCAATCGTCAGATTGTTTTTTCGCTAAGAAGGAAAATGGAGTTTTGTGAGAAACAGAAATAGATGTCCATGTATATTTTATCTAGTTAAGATAATACTGGAACAGAAAAAGGTAGCCGGGGAGGTGGGTGGGCGTGTGTGGATCTGCAGCTCTACAGGCCAAGAACAGATGCATAGTGTTAAGTAGCATTTTCCGTTCGAGGCATATGAGCTGCAGATCACACAGTGTGTATAGATTGCATAGCAGTACTCCTCCTTAGCGGCGACTACCAGTATCTGTTGCAGTAGTTTGAAATGGCATTTTCAGTACAACTTGGCCCACACTAGCTTGTTTTGCCTGCACATCTACACAATAGTGTTTTGTGAATGTGTGCGGTGTAGACCATGTAGCTGCTTTGCAGATGTCATCTTAGGGAATGTTCCCTAAAAATTCCATTGAAGCCCCTATTTTTCGGGTAGAGTGGGCGTTAGGGGGAATAGACCGTGTACGTTTTGCTTTGTGATAGCAAATTTGTGTATATTTGACAATCCACATTGAAATCCCATACTTTGATATGGGATTGCCTTTATGTGGTGGTGAGGATACAAAAAGTTGTTTTGTTTTACGAAAAGGTTTTGTTCTGTCAATATAGTAAAGGAGTGCTCTTTTACATTTAGAGTATGAAGAGCTCTTTCTGCTACAGTTTGTGGTTGCGAGAAGAACACTGGCAACTCAACAGATTGGTTAAGATAGAAGGGAAAGAACTTTAGGAAGCAATTTGGGATTTGTCCTGAGAACCACTTAGTTATGATGGAGTTGTAAAAGTGGTTCTTGAACAGTTAGTGCCTGTAGCTCACAAACTAAGATGTAATGGCCACAAGAAAAGCGACGTTAACATGTAAGAAATTGTAGCTCACATTTATGCAGAGGTTCGAATGTAGGACCTATTAATCTTGATTGGACGATGTTTAAATTTCACACTGGAGAGGGCGGTACCCTGGGAGGAATGATTCTTTTTAGGCTTTCCATAAATGCTTTAATAGAAGGCACCTTAAACAATGACAGATGTTGTCTATTTTGTAGGTAAGCTGCTATGGCAGCAAGATGTAATCTAATTGAGGTGTATGCTAGATTACATCTTTGAAGATGGAGCAGGTAACATATGATGAGTGGAGGCATCTAGAGGATTGATGTTGTTACAGTATATAACAAATCTTTTCCACTTGGCTGCATAGCAGGCTCTAGTGGTGGGGCGGCTAGCTTCTTTGATAACGTTCGCCATGTTGAACTGTGCTGGATCTGGATATCTGATCTCTCCATGGTTCGGAGTTAAGAGATGTGGGGAGAGGTGTAGTTTTTGGTGCGGGACTACTGATAGTTCGAGCAATTTATGAACCATGGTTGTCTGGCCCATGTTGGATCAACTAGGATCAGTGTTAGTGACTATTGTTGCAGCTTGCGCACCACTAATGGAATGAGTGGAGGTGGTGGAAAAGCATACGCAAATGTGCCTGATCAATACATCCATATCGCATTGCCATTGGACAATGGGTGTGAATATCTGGCGGCTGTGAGAAAGTGGCTCTGTATATACTGTTCCCAAATAGGTAGTGTGTACAGAGCCCACGGTCCCCAGAGGTTTGGCAGAAGCTAAAGTTAGATATAACCTTACTCGCTAAAGTGGTAGCTTGGTCGAGCAGTAAGGCAGCATCAGAGGACAGTGTAAAGCATTTGTTGCACACACTCAGTCAGCAAATGGTCTCACACACTCAATGACTGAACTCTAGGCCAATAGTTTATATATAAAAAATATGCTTGTTTTATTTAAAACCAATAGGTATTAAAATATACTTTCTCAGAATGAGATGCTTTATATAAATACTTTTGCAATAGGCAATTGGTTTTTGTAGAAAGTTACATGTTGTTGCAATAGGCAACACTATTTTGAACACAATAATGCATTGAGTTCAGTTATTGAGAGTGTGAGACCATTTGCTGACTGAGTGTGTACAACAAATGCTTTACACTGTCCTCTGATACCACCTTACTGCTCGACCAAGCTACCACTTTTGAGAGTAAAGTTATATCTAACTTTAGCCTCTGTCAAACCCTTGGAGACTGTGGACTCTGTACACCCTGTACCAATTAGGGAACAGTATATACAGAGCCACTTTCTCGCATGTTCGACAAGCTATTTATTAAAGGTCGTGGCAGCAAAATTGTTACCTTCAATTACTTACGGTTCAGAACTCCTAAACATACAGGATGCAATAACTCTGAACATCGCCCAAACCATTCTCTTTAAAAATCAATTTAAAATTCCGTGTCATATTTCTCAAGACCGGATCATACTCGATTTTGGGCTAAAAAACCAGATCATGTCAAGACAAGGAGCGATGGTTACTTATTATTGGAGAACGCGGGCAGCAGAGGAAGAGTCTCTGGCACATTATTGCTGGCTGGAGGTCGAAAGGCAATCCAGATT
Source organism: Triturus cristatus (assembly GCF_964204655.1). Lineage (NCBI taxonomy): Eukaryota > Metazoa > Chordata > Amphibia > Caudata > Salamandridae > Triturus > Triturus cristatus. The sequence goes on from NC_140595.1 coordinate 179,884,875, forward strand.
GCTTTAAGAATGAATAAACTGAATTACTCAATCAATTGAGGCCTTCAAGTTAGAGGAAGGCTGGCACACAATACCATCTTATCCGGAGTTTAAACTAATAGTCAACAAAACAACTTATCAAGTATCTTAAGCACAGGACAAAGCCTCATTGACGATGAAAATCAATGCATGGATTGTGTGGCCAACATACAAAATGTTAAAGCCAGAATCATACCTCTCGGAACATTTTGCAAATCGAACGAAGCAGCAACTGATCTTACGGAGACGGAGTATACTCAACTAAAGATCTAATCCCAAAATGGAAACGGACCTGGCCCTCAATCGACTGTAGTCTTTGCAGACAAGGAGACTAATCACTGCTCCACTTACTTTTTATTTGCCCGACACTACTATCCAAACAGATACAACTTTTGCGGCCATTAATGAAAAAAGAACAGATAAGGACCTGCAGATCTGCCGTAATAAAATGTTTAGGAGGGTCGACTGTACAATTAGCATGAAAAACATTAAAGTTCTTGAGTCTAGCTGCAAACGAATTAGAAAAGAGACCGAACTTGAACTGGCAAACAATGTAAAGTGAAAAGGTTGAGACCATTCGCCCGAAGACTGCATAAGAGCTACATACCTTATAGTTAGACTCACTATTACAAGTCCGAAGGAACCAACTGTACTGTGTTTTAAAAAGAAAAAAATATATCTATATTTTATCATAAATTTTAAACGAGAATTAAGAACAAGTTACTTACCTTCGGTAACGATGTATCTGTAAGAAACATTAGTTAGATTCCTGACCTTAGAATATCCCCTGGCGTCAGGCTGGATCCGGAAAGATTTTTGTAGCAATACCCCTTGCGCATCGCTAGGCGTAGTCTGCGGCTCCGCGTCAGTCGTTGGCATCGTGCGCCGGAATGAGGGAGTACTTGGACGCCGCCCTCGCGCGCTGTTAGTTCTTGCACATAGCTTTCTGCGCCAGGAACGCAGAGCCATGCAAGAGACTGACAATGGTACCATAAAATCCAGGGCCCTGAACAGGATAGCCTTAACCCTAGATGTCGGTTCGCAGAACGGGGAGGATGGGTGGGTCGGTGAGGAATCCAACTAACGAAAAGTTTCTTACCTGTCGGTGTAGTTTTGCAGCTTGAAGATCTTTCTGGATTCACTATGCTTCGCTAGTGAATCCAGAAAGATTCACGTTGCAAAACGAAAAGTTTCTTACCTGTCGGTGTAGTTTTGCAGCTTGAAGATCTTTCTGGATTCACTAGCGAAGCATAGTGAATCCAGAAAGATTCACGCTGCAAAACTAATGTTTCTTACAGATACATCGTTACCGAAGGTAAGTAACTTGTTCATCTGAAAGAAACACGTTAGTTAGATTCCTCACCTTAGAATAGATACCCCAGCAATACCAACCCCGGTGGTGGGTCTGCGAACCAAGATCACACCAGAAAGTCCTGGAGAACAGAACGGCCAAAGTAGCCATCTCTCCGGACTTCCAGGCAATAGTGCTTGGCAAACGTGTGCAGTGAAGCCCACGTCGCCGCCTGACAGACGTCTAGCAAGGGGACTCCCCGGCCCATGGCAGTAGTAGCCGCTGTGGCCCGGGTGGAATGGGCCCTCAGCCCAACAGGAGGGTCCTTTTTTGCCACGGAGTAACAAATTTTAATACACAACACGACCCACCGTGAGATGGTCCGTTTGTGTACTGCTCTCCCCTTCTGAGCTCCTACGTATCCAACAAAAAGTTGGTTGCCCACCCAGGACTGTTTGGTGCGGTCCAAATAAAAGCACAGCGCCCGGATTGGGTCCAGACGGTGGAGCCTCTCTTCCTCTTTTGAAGGATGCAGAAAGACGGTGGGCAACGTGACAGATTGCCGGATATGAAAGGGGGTCACCACTTTAGGTAGAAAAGAAGGACGAGTCCGGAGGACAACCTTGTCCGGATGAACAGAAAGAAAGGGAGGCTTAGATGAGAGCCTGGAGCTCACTCACCCGTCTAGCTGAGGTGATAGCTACCAGGAAAGCAGTTTTCAGGGTCAGAAGACAAATAGGACAATTGTGAAGAGGCTCAAAAGGAGCGCACATCAGAAAGGTCAGAACAAGATTCAAGTCCCACTGAGGCATTACGAAGGGGACAGGAGGGAACATGCGAGTAATACCTTTGAGAAAACGTGAAACAGGGGACTTGAAAAGAGAAGGCTGATCAGGAAGCCGTAAGAAGGCAGAGATAGCAGCAAGATAACCTTTCAAGGTGCCCAGAGCAGAGCGCTGCTGGGCCAAAGAAAGAAGAGGAGAACCTCAGAAAGAGGGGCGGAAAGGGAATCCACAGCCTTTGCTGTGCACCATGCCACGAATTTGTTCCACCGGCAGGCGTATACCGTCTTTGTGGAGGGACGCCTGGCTGCCAGAATGACATCACAGACTTCAGGAGGCAAGTCAAATGGCATCAACTGCCCCCGCTCAATCTCCACGCATGTAGGTGGAAGCTGGACAGGTTCGGGTGGAGGACCGTCCCCTGCTGCTGCGACAGAAGGTCCTCCTGAAGAGTCAGTCGTATCGGGGGATCGATTGACATACTGAGTAGCTCGGGATACCAGTACCTTCGTGACCAATCCGGAGCCACTAAGATAACTTGGGCCCGGTCGCGCCTGATCTTCAGCACTCTGGGCAGAAGTGGTATAGGCGGAAAGGCGTACAACAGACCGCAACTCCACTCGCGACGAAAAGCGTCTGAGCGAGTGCTGCCTTGGAATTTCCAACGCGCAGAACTGCTGACATTGCGCATTCTCTTCGGTGGCGAATAGATCTAACCAAGGCTCTCCCCACTGCAGAAAGCGACCTTGCGCCACATCCGATTTCAGACGCCATTCGTGATCCATCATGTACCGGCGGCTGAGTTAGTCTGCTCTGGCGTTCAGAGAGCCCGCCAGATGTTGAACCACTAGGGTGACGCCCTGGTGTTCCAGCCACGTCCAGAGGCGCAGAGCCTCCTGACAAAGGGTCCACGACCCCACCCCACCCTGTTTGTTGCAATACCACATGGCGGTGGTGTGGTCCGTGAACACCTGCACGACACTTCCCCAGACAGAGGGAAGGAAGGCTTTCAGTGCAAGCCGGATCGCTCTCAGCTCCAAAAGGTTGATATGGAGTTTAGCCTCCGCCGGAGACCAGAGTCCTCTGATCTCCGCCTCTCCCATATGGCCCCCCCAATCCCAGGAGGGACGCGTCCGTCACTACTACGTGCTCCGGTTGGGGTAGGGAGAGGCATCTGCCGCTGACCCAATCGCGGTCCGTGAGCCACCACTACAACTGTTTCGCAGTGACCTCGGAGATCAAGACATGGTCGGACAGGTTGCCGCGATGTCTGGCCCACTGAAACTTCAGGTCCCACTGCAGAGCCCGCATTCGCCACCTGGCGTAATGCACCAACAGGATGCAGGAGGCCATCAGCCCCAGAAGCCGCAGCACCAACCTGACCGAAACCCAGGATAGAGGCCGAAAGATGGGAATCAGAGCCTGAATATCCCGGACCCGCTGTTCCGGAGGATAAGCCCGGAACTGCGCCGAATCGAGAACCGCTCCGATGAAGAGGAGCTTCTGGGAGGGACTCAGGTGTGACTTTGGCATGTTGATGGAGAACCCCAGCACATGCAGGAGGTCGGCCGTAGTCGAAGTGGGAAGACGACTGTCTGGGGCGAGCCCGTCTTCAACAGCCAGTCGTCGAGATAGGGGAAGACTGGAACCCCCGATCTGCGCAGATGAGCTGCGACCACTGCCATCACTTTCGTGAACACCCGAGGGGCACTGGTGAGGCCGAAGGGGAGCACGGTGAACTGAAAGTGCTCCTGACCCACCGTGAACCGCAGGAAACACCGGTGGGCCGGCAGGACGGGGATGTGAAAATAGGCATCCTGCAAGTCCAACGCTACCATCCAGTCTCCAGGGTCGAGAGCAGCCAGAACCTGAGCTAAAGTTAACATCTTGAACCGTTCCTTCCGGAGGAAGGTGTTGACGCTCCTGAGGTCCAAGATCGGGCGTAGGCCCCCTTTGCCCTTCTTGGGAACCAGAAAGTAGTGGGAATAGCAACCACGGCCTACTTCTGGACCAGGAACGCGCTCGACGGCCTCTTTGGCCAAGAGGGCCGTAACTTCCTCCCGCAGAAGATCCAAGTGATCGAATATGCTACTTACCAGTATGCATCTGTTCTTGGCATGTAGGACTGCTGACATTCATATCTGTGCATAGATCGCCGCCTAGTGTTGGGTCCGGATGATTGCATATTGTTGTCCTGGAAGAGTCTTCGAAGTATCACGAGATAGGTGGCTCCTCCCCTGGACTACAGTGCGCATGGGCATCCTCTCCATCCTCAGATTGTTTTTCGCCATTGTGGCAGTGATGGAGTAGACACAGTAAGTGATGGACATGCTATACAGTAATTCTGAGTGCTGCAGCCGCTACAGGTGCCGGGGAGGAGGGTGGGCGATATGAATGTCAGCAGCCCTACATGCCAAGAACAGATGCATACTGGTAAGTAGCATATTCGGTTCGAGGCATGTGGGCTGCTGAATTCATATTTGTGCATAGATTACATAGCAGTCCCTCCATTAGCGGCGGCTGCCCGTGTCAGCTGCAGCAGTCTGAAAAAGGGTCTTGAGAACAGCCTGTCCTACAGCTGCCTGCTGTTTTGAATGTACATCTACACAGTAGTGTTTAGTAAATGTATGTATAGTGGACCATGTGGCTGCTCTACATATTTACTCTAAAGGAATGTTCCCTAGGAAAGCCATGGACGCCCCTAACTTTCGTGTTGAGTGGGCTCTTGGAGGAATCGTTAATGTGCGTTTAGCTTTTTCATAGCAAATTTGAATACATTTAACGATCCATCTGGCTAGCCCTGCTTTGGAAATGGCGTTGCCCTTGTGTTGTGGAGAAAAGGCAACGAACAGTTGTTTTGTTTTCCTAAAATCCTTTGTTCTGTCTATATAGTACATGAGGGCCATCTTTACATCTAGTGTATGGAGCATTCTCTCTGCGACATTTTCTGGATTTGGAAAGAAAACAGGCAGTTTAATAGTCTGATTCATGTGGAACTGCGATATCACTTTAGGCAGGAATGTGGGGTTGGTACGTAGGACAATTCTGTTTGCGTGAACCTGTATGAATGGCTCTTGAATGGTTAGTGCCTGGAGTTCACCAACTCTTCTCAACGAAGTGATTGCCACTAAGAAAGCTACTTTCCAGGTGAGGAATTGAATCTCACATGAATGTAGAGGTTCAAAAGGTGGACCCATCAATCTGGTGAGGACCACATTCAGGTTCCACACCGGTGCCCGTGGGTGTGTTGGAGGAATCACTTATTTGAGTCTCTCTAAGAAGGCTTTGATGGCAGGCACTCTGAATAAAGAGAGGTGCTGCCTGTTTTGAAGATAGGCTGCTATTGCGGTTAGATGTATACGGATGGAGCTGTATGCCAGATTGCATCGGTATAAGTGTAACAGGTAACAGATGATGTTCTGAATGGATGCATCCAGCAGATTAATGTAATTGTTTTTACAGTAAATGACAAATCTTTTCCATTTAGCTGCATAGCAAGCTCTGGTAGTGGGTCTCCTGGCCTCCTTGATGATCTCCATACAGTCAGGTGGCAGGATAAGGTAGCCAAACTCTAAGACTTCAGGAGCCAGATCGCCAGGTTCAGCTGTTGCGGATCTGGGTGCTGAATTTCGCCATGGTTCTGTGTTAAAAGCTTGGGTGTTAGCTGCAGTCTTTGATGCGGCACCACGGAAAGTTCTAGCAACGTGGTGTACCATGGCTGGCGTGCCCACATTGGAGCAACCAGGATGAGAGTCATTGAGTGTTGCCTTAGTTTGTGTGCCACTAGCGGTATTAATGGCGCTGGGGGGAAAGCGTACGCAAATCTGCCTGACCAGTTCATCCATATCGCATTGCCCTGCGACTGTGGATGCGGGAACCTGGCGGCAAAGCTTTGGCATTTTGCGTTTTCCCTTGTGGCGAATAGGTCCATCTCTGGATGACCCCACTGCTGGAAGTACAGTCGGAGTACTGATGGATGTAGCTCCCACTCGTGCATTTGGTGGCTGTGTCTGCTGAGCAGATCCGCCATTTTGTTGTCCTTGCCCGGGAGGTGTTCTGCCATGAGGAACATGTTCCTCTGAATGGCCCACCTCCACATGCTCTGAGCCAGATGAGACAACAGTGGAGAGTGTGTTCCTCCCTGCTTCTGTATGTAGTACATGGCAGTCATGTTGTCCGTCCGGATCAACACAACTTTGTTGCACAAGTGTACTTTGAATGCCTTCATTGCCAGGAAGATTGCAATCAGTTCCAGAAGGTTTATGTGCATCTTCTGTTGCTGTGTCGTCCATAGTCCCTGCACTGTGTAATTGAGTACATGAGCTCCCCATCCCTGGAGAGACGCGTCCGCCGTCAGTATTATTTGTGGAACAGGCTCTTGGAACGGTCGGCCCTTGCAAAGGTTTTGTGGATTCCACCAATGCAGAGAGTTGGATGCCCGACCGCTCACCAACACTAGGTCTTTTAGTTGCCCGTGAGCCTGATTCCATTGACGTGCCAAGCACTCCTGAAGCGGGCGCATATGTAGTCTCGCGTGCGGGACTATGAAGATGCAGGAGGCCATCATGCCTATCAACTGCATGAACACTCGCGCTGGAAGGGAGTGTTGAGGTCTGAACTTTATCAGCAGTTGCATGCTGTTGATCCTCACTAAATTTGGCTGAGCTTTGGCTGCCAAAGTGTCTATGGTCGCGCCCAGGTACTGCCGTACCTGGGCGGGTTGAAGATGTGACTTTGGATAATTCAGTGAGAATCCCAGACTGTGAAGAAGGTGAATGGTGTGGGATATGTGGCTGGCACACTGCTGGGCTGACTTTGCCTGAACAAGCCAGTCGTCCAGGTAAGGGAAGACGTGAATGTGCTGTCTCCTTAAGTGTGCAGCCACTGTCGCTAGGCACTTGGTAAAGACTCTGGGCGCCGTTGTTACTCCGAAAGGGAGGACTTTGAACTGATAATGCTGATCCTGAATAGTGAACCTGAGATATTTTCTGTGTGATGTTTGTATGGGTATGTGGAAATACGCATCCTTCAAATCCAGTGTTGCTAGGAAGTCTTCCTGACTGAGTAACGGCAGAACCTGCTGGAGGGTGAGCATATGAAAATGCTCTGACAGAATGTATTGGTTGAGAGGTCTCAGGTCCAGTATAGGTCTGAGAGACCCGTCCTTTTTTGGGATCAAGAAGTACAGAGAGTACACCCCTGACCCTCGTTGTCCTACAGGCACGAGCTCTATGGCTCCTTTCTGCAGCATACTTAGTACTTCCTGCTGCAATAATGCCAAGTGCTCTGCGGACATAGGAAGGTGTCTTGGTGGTATGTTGGGTGGATTGGATGTTAACTCCAGACAATAACCGTACTGGACAATTGCTCTGACCCACCCGTCTGTGGTGATGGATCTCCAGACTGGCAGGAACTGTTGAAGTCTCCCCCCGACCAGTGTTATGTGGTCGGGGGGCAGTGACAAGACGTCACTGTTATTGGCGGAGGACCTGGTGTTGTTGTGTCCTCGTCCTCTGCCTTTGATGCTGGATCCACGATATCCACCCCTATTGTTCTTATTATAGGTACTCTGGGTACCTCCTTTATTGTACTGCTGCTGGGACCCCTGACCTCTAGCTGCTCCTCTATTCCCGGGGCGATGAAAGGAGCCACTCCGAAACTGCTGCGACTGTAGAGCCCCAATAGATTTCACAGTTTGTGTCCTTTTTAATCTTTTCTAGTGTAGTGTCAACCTCGGGGCCAAATAAAAAGGCTGGGTTGACTGGTTGATTCAAGATATTAGTTTGAATTTCAGGTTTGAAACCGGATATTCTCAGCCATGCGTGCCTCCTCAACATCACACCAGTGTTGATTGCCCTTGCTGCAGCGTCAGCTTCATCTAGTGCGCATTTGATGGACGCATCTGTAATGAGTTGTCCCTCTCTGATGAGGAGCTCCGCTCCATCTTTGTAGTCATCTGGTAGGTGTTCTAGCAGAGTTTCTAGGGTATCGTAGTGTGACCTGTCGTATCTGGCCAGGCGTGCCTGAGTGTTGGCAATGCGCCAGATGTTTGCTGCTTGTGCTGCTATCGTTTTTCCCGATGTTTCTAGCACTTTGGACTCCTTGTCTGGAGGAGGAGCATCACCTGTAGTTTGAGAGTTAGCTCTCTTGCGAGCATTAGAAACTACCATTGAGTCCTACGGCAATTGACCCTTAATGTACATTGTGTCTCCTGGGGCTGGTTTGTATTTTTTCTCTATTCTCGGGTTCAATACCCGTGCTCTGGTTGTCTCCTTAAAGATGTCCTTAGCATGTTGAATAACCCCTTTCAACATTGGTAGAGTCTTGACCGTTCTTTCTGATGTGGAGAACGTGTCCACCAAGAAATCCTCTTCCACAGAGTCAGAATGAAGTTACTCCGTGATTGGCAGCCGCTCTTTCAATGAGGGCGTTAAAAAGCAGCAGTATCTTCAGTGGGAGATGGTTTTATATTATAAAGATAATTGTCAGGAGCATTATGTGGGTCTCCTGGGTCATTAGGGTCTCCCCATGCTTGATCCGGGTCTTGCTGTTGTTCATCAGGGTCATTATCCACAGGATAAGTGGTATCCTCAGTATAGCCCTCTCCTGCATCCGCCTCAGAGTGTGCGGGAGAAAAGGATTGTGGTTCCTGATGATGTGTGGTAAGGTTCCACAAGCACTGGTGTCGAACCGGACGCCATTTTCCTTTTTAGTGGAATTTTGTATGATTCCAAAGCCTTTTCTGGAACAATTTACCGCTTCCGGAACAGTCTACCAGTGTCTACGTCGATAAACTGGTCCTGTGAGTCTTCGACATCTGTTCTTTCTGTGGACACTGTTCTTGGTTGTTCGATACTCTTCCTAAGTTCGAACATCTTAGGTGCCCCCGGTGGTGGCAATCCAAACTTGATCGGTGCCGGCGCCGAGTGAGCCTTGGCGACCTTGTTCGGTTCGGGACCCGTTTTCGGTTCGAGAGTGTCCCGTTCCCTGATGCGCTTTAGGGACTCCGATACCTGTTGCAACGTGAATGCCGACAGTGCTTTTGATCCGACAGACTCTTTGGAGACTGGCCTCGATGCGGTCTCCGGCTTCTTTCCTGTCTTCGGGGCTTCGATCCGAAGTTTGGGATCGACGCCCTGTTGATCCGGTAGTTTGGCAGTCTCAGCACTCCTCGGTGTTGATGTAGTCGGATCGACCACCTTGACCTTGGTCGTTGGTGCCCCAACCTTCGGTGCAATAGGCCTCTGCGTCTTCTTGGGACAGAGGGCCTTCTTCTGTTTCTCAGTGCCGAAGTCCTTTTTCGGTTTCTCGGTACCGAACTCCTTCGTTTGTTCGGCTCCTTTGTCCTTCTTTTGTGTCGACGGATTGGAAGGTTTCGATGCCTTCGATCCGAAAGTGCAACTGGTTCAGGTCGGTTTCGATTTGACCGGTGCAGGTTTTGGTTTCGATTTCACGGAATAGACTCCAGTCTTTTTCGATATTTCTGGCTCTTTTGAAATGTTCGAAGCTGGGCCTTCAGGCGGGGCTGTAGAACGATCCGACCGATCTTGGGTAAGGCCCGCAGGCGATCCCTCGACCTGAGCCTTATCAAGACCATCTCCCTCGGCCTCCGCATCGACGGATTGGCCTAGCTCCTCGCCTGAGCTATCTTCCTCGGCCCCAAGGGCCTCAGCGTCGTCTCCTACCTAGTTGACGACGTCTTCATCCTCGAAGATCCTCATCTTCGTCGTCATATTGGGATTCATGCTCCGAAGCAGTGCCCGATTCTACCTCTTCGACGCTCTCGACTTCTACATCCTCGGTGCAGAATATGTTAACCGGGTTAGGCGCCGATTTTTTTGGCCTCCAATGTAGCTGCTTGTCTATTCCGAAGTGTCTTTTTCGACCGGAACCGGGCGCAGGCCATACACCTGGTCTCATCATGATCCGGAGATAAACATTTGTTACACACCGGATGGACATCAACGTGTGGATATTTTGCGTGACATAGAGGACATCTCTTGAAGGGAGTCCTCGATTCCATCTTCGAACGTCGATCGATGTTCAGACCGAAACTCGGCTCGAGAAGGGTGAAACAAGTATAATAATTTATCGATACCGAACACAAACGATACCGACGATATCTAAAGGCTTTTGGCCTTAAATAAAGTTTTCCTAACTTGAGCTAAGATAAGCACATCCGAACCCAATGGTGGAAAAAAACAATCTGAGGATGGAGAGGATGCCCATGCGCACTGTAGTCCAGGGGAGGAGCCACCTATCTCGTGATACTTCGAAGACTCTTCCAGGACAACAATATGCAATCATCCGGACCAAACACTAGGCGGCGATCTATGCACAGATATGAATTCAGCAGCCCACATGCCTCGAACCCTCCGATATACGGTGGGACTGCGGTGGCATGGCTGGAGGGGTCATCTCGAAGGGGAGGGAGTAGCCCCTTCGGACAATTAGCAGTACCCACCTGTCCAAAGTGATGGAGCGCCAGTGGAGCAGGTGATGGTGAACTCTGCCACCCACTAGCGTGGAATGGGCCTGAAAGCTCGGACTAGGAAGGCTTTGAGGCGGATGCTGCCGGTGTGGATGTGGACTGACCGGCACGTTGTCCTCTAGAACCGCCACGGCGGAACCCACGTCCGCGACCGCATGCAGGTTGGATCTGCGGCCGGTGGCTAGGCGGACGTGAGGAGGCGCCCCTTCCTTGGCCACGAAAGGGGCAAAAGGCCGAAGTGTGCGGCCGCGGGCCGAGAGATCCAAGGACGTGGCCGTAGCCCTTAAAACGAGCCAGCGCACTATCCGCCTTCTCACCAAAAAGGCGAGCGCCATCAAAGGGCATATCCATGAGGGTACTCTGGACATCCCCCGAAAAAGACGTGGACCTCAGCCAGGCGTGGCGCCGGAGCGCCACCGTGGTGGAAATCGCCCTGTCCAGCGAGTCCGTGGTGTCAAGTCCACATGGTATGGCATGTCGCGCTGCATCTGGTCCGTCAGCAAGTGCCTGGGAGAGACGTGTCCAGGCCTCCACCGGACACAGTGGCAGCACATCCTCCACCGTATCCCACAGAGAGTGGGAGAAACGGTCCAAGAGGAAAGCGGTGTTCAAAGACCGCAGGCCCAAACTCAGGGAGGAGAACAGTTTCTTGCCGAACTGTTCCAGCCTCTTGGATTCCCGATCCGGAGGAGCGGACGGGAAGGAGGATTGGCAAGTGGAGGCCTGGATAACCAGGCTCTCGGGGGTGGGGTGTTGGGACAGGAAACTGGGGTCGCCCGGAGCAGGGCGGTGGCGCTGGGCCACGTTCCGATCCACAGGAGGAACTGTGGAGGGCTTGGACCAAGTGCCCTGCAGAACGTCATTGAACTGCAGCAGAGGCTCTGTGGAGCTTGCTGACAGTTGAAGCACCTCTGAGGATATTAGTCCTCACGGCCACAGCAGGCAACTCGTACCCAGGGCTTCGGCTGCCTTGCGCAGCACCACGGAAAAAGCTGCACCTTCCTCCGAAGCCAAAGTCAGAGGAGAAGTGAAGCCAGCGTCCAGCGAAGTGTCTAGACCACTGGCATCCCCCAGATTGTCTGCCCAGTCCGGTGAAAGTTGACCCTGGAGGGCCATAGGGTCCGCAGACCCCTCCCAGTCGCCCCCGTCATCAGATTCCTGATAACCAGGAGGAACGATCGGAGCCTGGAGGTAGATTAAACGTTCATTCATCGGCATTGGTTGCAGTGCCATGCCAGCGTCTGGTCTGGACAGGTGCTAAACCAGGGAACGGCGTCGTCCGGAGACTGCGCCAGAGGTGGAACCGGTGTCGGCGCTGGCAGAGGAGGCGTCGTGAGGTCGACCGGCGCCGGCAGAGGAGGCGTCGTGAGGTCGACCGGCGCCGACAGATCCAGGGCTGGATCTCTCGGGGACCTGCGGCGCCGGAGCCGCCAGAAGGCGAGGTCGCCCAGTCGAGCCCGCGGGGCCCGAAGGCGCGCCGGCAGGCGTCGACGGCGGAGCCAGGCCCCCATGGCCGAGAGGAAGGCACTGACCTCCGCCTGAGTAGCGTCAGTCCCAAGGACCGGCGAGTATGGAGACGGATGCGGCTTCGGCGGAGCTGCAGGGGTGGGACCACCCTGACCCACGGCCGAGTTGCGCGACTGGCGAGGGGAGTCCTAAGAGCGGTATCGCTTCGACTTACCCGAAGACTTCAAGCCCGACGAGCGATGATGACTGCGGCTCTGCGGCCGGTCCTTGGACCTCCTCCTGGACCGGGACCGTGAGCGGCGCGGAGCAGAGTGCCGAAGCTCGAGAAGCTTACGGGACCGCTCCCGCCTAGCCTTCGAGGTCAAGGCCTGCCAGTCGGGGCACGACTCCGTGTCGTGGTCGTCCCCCAGACAGTAAAGGCACCGGCGATGGTGATCCGGCACCGACATCAGGCGATGACAGGCGTCACAGGCCTTAAATCCAAGCATCCTTCCGGCACCAGAGTCGAGTCGACAAAAGACCAAAAAGAGTCAAAAAGTTTAGTCAAAAAATGACTAAGGGGTAAGCTCTTCCCGGATCGGCGCGGAAAAAAGAAGAACTGACGTCAGCGCGCGAGGGCGGCGTCCAAGTACTCAGACGACGTCATTCCGGCGCAAGACGCCGACGGACACTGAGCCGCAGACGACGCCTAGCGACGCGCAAGGGGTATTGCCAACGAAAAACCTTTCCGGATCCAGCCTAACGTGTTTCTTTCAGATACCAGACTTAAAAATAGAAGCCATTCAGCTAGTTTACAAACCAGCAAAATAATAAATGAAGTGATCACATCCAGGGGCACAGGGAGCTTACAGTCCACATAAAAAAAAAGCTTGCAGGTCAGCCTATATTTGAACCCAAACAGAAAACCATTTCTGCAATACACTAAAAGGAAAAACGCTAAGGACTTCTTGCACACGTCTGATGTCACAAAGTTATGTGGCATGTTACCAAACAGTGGCAGACTAACCCATGACAAAAATAAAAAAAATTAAAAAAAAATTAAAAAGGAGAAAAGGAACATTTCAGGCAGATAGCAAAATAATGCACAGTATGTGACTCCAGAAACGATTCATGCTACAAAAATGCACTGCATTTTAATCTAAATAACAGGCTCATGCCTTAAAACATGGCAGTCACGCAGTGGAAACAAGTTACTTACAAATTACAAGAAAAATAGTGATGGACTAACTGCATCAGAGAACACAAAACCAGAGAGTAAAGCTTAATTGAGTTAATCACTTATTTGAAAATACAATAAAAAATAGACTGCAGAATGTGTTAAGTGTGCACTTTTTCCAAGAACACAGATAATTCAACTTGACTGCTGCATTGCAAAATATATATATATATATATATATATATACATACATACATACATACATACATACATACATACATACATATATATATATATACACACATATACACACACATACATATCCATATTTTTTTTGTGTGCAGTTTTGGGGTTTTTTTACTCCACAGTCCGAACAGGTGGTGGCCAGGAAGGACGAGAATGTGAAAAGGATTGAGGTGTTGCAGCTTCTTTGACTGAATAAACATGGTATAGCGATCTTTTGACTAATCAAAAGATGCAAGTGGCAACCATGTCCTTTTCAGATATCTACAGGCAAAATAAATTCTTACCCTGCACATGCCTGTAAGCATGCCAACATAGTCGCAAGAGTTTCAGGAGGCAGCTGAGCACTTTTAGGTTGGTCTTTTTCAGAGGTAAGGCCACCGAGAATGGAAGGACACCTTCTCTTTAAAAAAGTCATGCAGGCCTGGATGAAAGGCTCCTGGGGAAAGAAGCAGAGATTCTGCTAAATGTAATTCAGAACATCATCCTATGCAGTGCTACAATACACCTGACTTGCATTCACTAATGGAGCTGGACTATTTGCTATGGATACGTTTGGCACTTTTCCTCTACACCAAGTTCACGCCAACAATTCTACAATTTTAAAATCTACTTGTCACTTTAGAAAAAAAATGCACCAAAAATGAAATGCAGAAATGAAAAGAAAATAGTCCTGCTTTACCCCATGCTCCCGAATTTTATCTGTGAGCCATTTGTCAAGTTTGAGGTATTCCCGTCGAGAGGCAAGTGCAGCAAGGTCAATAACAAAGGCAAACGGAGTACCATTTAGCAGCATTGACAAGGCCTAAAGAAAGAGAATTAAGAGACCACTAGTCAAATCATCAAATGTTACCCCCTTTCCCTCTGTCTGACAAGCTGTCACAAATCCTCCCCTGTACCACCCACCACCCTTTTAAGTGGTAAACTACTGCAACACAATGCAAAGTTTTTCCTAAGGAGACCCTACGCAAATGGCAAGGTGGATTTTATAGACTCTCTGATTACCAAAATACCACTCCAGCATGAATACTGGGTGAAGATACATTTGATAAGTATTAAGACAAGAGTTCAACTAAGTGACCTTCTGCTTGAAAAAAATAAAATTAGGAGAAAAAAAAAATTACAACCCAGATATGGCATGGCCATCTACCAATGGAAAATAGATCTAACGTCTCCATGATAGAAACATTTTATATAGCCAACTCGCCAGGAAAAGACTGCAGTTCGCTTTCGGGGCACTTAGTCAAGCAGCGTCTCAGGGCAACACAGGCTTTTACCCAGCAACCCACTGTTAACCCAATAAAACAAACCCTACATCACTTAAATAAAGCAACTGTGGGAGTTATATGGAAATGGCTGCCTTAAACTTGAAAATTAAACTGAAGCAAAACCATGATGCCTCAGAATGAATCAAGGTTACAACTCTGGTCTCTTACCTTCAAATCCTGGGCCACATCAAGAATTCGTGAGAGCTTTGCCTGGTCATATTGTTCCCCTCGCATATACCATTCAGCCATGGCATGCATGATCAGTTGTCGGATTGAAGGAGATTGTCCCTGAAAAGGGAAAACAAAGAATGAGTACATAATATTACCGATACAGACTTTGTGAGTTGCAATTGCAAAACGCTGTTTTAGCGCATGGGTTGAATATACTCTTATTTTAATGTAAAAATGTGGACGAGTGCATTAATTAACATATGTTAATACCAGTTTCTTTAGTAAAAATAAAGGTTTGAGGGATATGTCAAAGATCCTGAACCAGTATCTGAGCTATGTAATGTCAGACCGCTCCACCACTGACTCAGTTATGTGCTGTGAACATGCTGCACACCATCAGTGAAAATTATGTTGATAGTCACAAGGGTTCACCAATAAAATGAACATTCCAATTAATAAATAGGCGTATTACCTATGGCGCAGGCAGGGGTAGGGTTATTTGGAGTGAAGGAAGAATTGATGTGGCATGAGTCAATACAAAGGATAAGTGTCAGATTTCACAGTTGCTAAAATAAGGGAAAAGCTATGCTCTAGGAAGAAAAGTGTATAATTTAACAGATCAGCAAAAAATGTTTGAGTTTCAGGCTCTTCTAGATTCACTGTACACGAGTCTGTATTTAGGTAATGGGACCTCAAAAATCATTTATTTAAATACCCCTTCTTCAGTTGACCATGGCAGCATTGTGTAACATGGTAGTTTATGCGCACAAATGGCCGAATGCAGCAAACCAGCATTTTTTCAACAGGGAAGTGGAAAAGTCCCACGTAATTCACAAAGTGAGTGATAAGCTTCAAAACTACTGTAAGTAAAATACCTTTCTATTGGTAAAGTGTAGAGCAGAGAGCAAAGCAGCAAGTTGCAAATACACTTTACTTACCTGTAACAATTGATTTGCAACTTGTAGTGCTGTATATTCATATGTTTTGTACACTTCTGCCTTTCAGTGTTGGGGCAGATGCTACAAGCTGCTTTCTTCAAATACGCTTCAAAAGGTGGTATCAGTCGGATCCGCATTAGTCATTGGCGTTGTGGTCGCTGGGACGACGTCGCAATAGCTACTTAGACGCCGCACTCGCAAGCGGACGTCCGTTCTTTTACACAACATTCCATGCCAGAAACGCAGAGCCATGCAAGACACTGACCACTGGTGCACAAAACTAGGGCCCTAAAAGGGATTCCCTGACCCTAGAAGTCAGTTCGCAGAACGGGAGAATAGGTGGGGCAGTAGGGAATCTATAACTAATCCCTGTCTCTTACAGATATATCGTTACCTAAGGCAACTTGGTCATCTAAAAGAGAATTAGTTATAGATTCCTTGCTTTTAGAATACATACCCCAGCAATACCAACCCCGGAGGTGAGTCTGCAAACCAGGATCACACCAGAAAGTCCTGGAGAACAGAAAGGCCAAAGAAGCAGTCTCTCCGGACTTGGCTGTCCAGGCAGAAGTGTTTTGTGAATGTGTGCAAAGACGCTCACGTAGCTGCCCGACAGATGTCATTGAGGGGGACTCCCCATCCCAAAGCAGTAGTCGCTGCAGTCGCCCTGGTGGAATGGACATGCAGTTCCACTGGAGGCGCCGTCTTAGCCAAAGAATAGCAAGCTTTAATGCACAAAACAACCCATCTAGAGAAGGTCCGTTTGTGCACGGCTTGACCTTTCTTGGCCCCCACGTAGCCGACAAAGAGCTGGTCATCCAACCGGAATCGTTTGGTTCGATCCAAATAAATTGAAAGCGCACGTTTTGGATCCAGACAGTGAAGTTTCTCTTCCTCCTTAGAAGGATGCAGAGGCGGAAAGAAAGTGGGCAAAGTGATGGTTTGACCAATATGGAAAGAAGTAACCCCTTTGGAAAAAAGGAAGATCTGGTTCCGAGGACTACCATGTCTAGATGAACAGCTAGAAAAGGAGGTTTCAAAGAGCGGGCTTGCAGCTCACTCACCCTGTGAGCAGAGGTGATGGCAACCAGAAAAGCAGTCTTTAGAGTAAGAAGTCCGAGAGGACAGTTATGAAGCGGCTCAAAGGGAGAGCACACAAGGTAGGTAAGAACCAAGTTCAAGTCCTACTATGGCATTACGAAGGGAAAAGGATGAAAAAGATTAGTAAAACCCCTAAGGAAGCGATTAACAGGGGACTTGAAAAGAGAAGGCTGATCAGGAAGCCAAAGAAAGGCTGAAATGGCTGAGAGATACCTCAAGAGCGCCCAGAGCCCTGCTGGCCCAAAGAAATGAGGAACAAGAGAACCTCAAAAAGAGGGGCAGAAAGGGGATCCACAGCCTTTACTGTGCACCATGCCACAAATTTGTTCCATCTGCAGGCGTATACAGTCTTAGTGGAGGGGCGCCTGGCTGCCAAGATAACATTACAGACAACGGGAGGAAGGTTGAAAGCGGTCAACTGTCGCAGCTCAACCTCCAGGCAAGGAGGTGGAGGCTGGACAGGTTCGGGTGGAGGACCGTCCCCTGTTGCTGTGACAAAAAATCCTCCCGAAGAGGTAGAAGGATCGATGGCCATGTGCAACACCTCGGGATACCGGACTTTGCACCCAATCCGGAGCCACAAGAATGGCTTGGGCGCGGTCACGCTTTATCTTCTTCAGCACTCTGGGCGGAAGTGGTATAGGCGGAAAGGCGTATAGAAGACCGCAACTCCACTCGCGACGAAAAGCGTGGCCTAGCGAGTGCTGCTTTGTAAATTCCCACACAGAGAATTGCTTACATTGTGCATTCTTTGGTAGCGAATAGATCTAACCAAGGCTCTCCCCACTGCTGAGAGACCTTGTGCCACCTCCGAGTGAAGACTCCATTTGTGATCCATCATGCACCTGCGGCTGAGTTTATCCGCCCTGGCATTCAGAGAACCTGCCAGGTGTTAGACCACCAAGGAAATGCCTTGATGTTCCTGCCATGTCTAGAGACTGACAGCCTCTTGACATAGGGTTCACAACCCCACACCGCCCCGTTTGCTGCAGTACCACATGGTGGTGGTGCTGTCAGTGAACACCTGCACCACTCTTTCGTTTCAAACCCCTTCTCACTTCCTTGTGGGGTTCCTCAGGGTTCCTCTTAGCCCTACTCTTTAACATTTATGTATCTCCTCTGGCCCCCTTGATTGAATCGTTCGGCTTCTGTCTTACATCTTATGCTGACGATACTCAAATCGTAATCTCCATGCTACCAGGCCAGGAGAGGGCGTCAGGGGAAAGGCTACCTGACTGTATGGGGGCGGTAGGAGATTGGATGTCGCATAACTGCTTAAAGCTCAATGCAAGTAAGACAGAGGTGATGCTATTTGGCAATAATGCCAATATCTGGACACAGAGTTGGTGGCCTGAGACTATGGGTACTCTCCCAGTCCCCTCAAGAAAAGTCAAAAATCTGGGTGTAGTGCTGGATGAGTGTCTCTCCATGCAAGCCCAGGTGAATGCTGTAGTTTCCACCACCTCTTACACTCTTAGGAGCCTGAGGAAAGAGCTCCCGCTTCTTCCTGCGGAGTGTAAAAGCACCGTGGTTACAGCGTTGATTTTGTCTCGCCTCGACTACTGCTATGGTCTTTACTTGAACATGCAGGAAGGTAACCTTCGTAAACTCCAGATGCTCCAGAACTCCGCAGCTAGGCTGCTAACGGGAACTTCGAGGTCCACCCAGATTTCCGGCACTAAGAAAATTCGACTGGCTGCCTGTAAAAAAGCGTATCTTATTTAAAGCCCTTTGTTTAGTCTTCCGCGCCTTGCAGGACACAGGCTCTCTACATCTGAGACAACAATTCCGCTGGTATGTTCCAGCAAGATCGTTGCGCTCCTTGGGAGCAAAACTTATCCTCCTTCCTACTATAAGGAAAGTTAGATGGGGAGGGAGAAGCTTTGTAGCAGGGGCGGCTAAGGCTTGTAATGAGCTCCTTTTTGATCTGAGGAATTCAAAGGATCTTCTCGGCTTTAGGAAAGCGCTCAAAACATGGTTGTTTTAATTCTCTTGTTGCTGGGTGTTGGGAGAACTACAGCAAGCGCCGGGACACCCTAGGGTAGCTGCGCGCTATAAAAGTTCTAACAACATAACATAACATAACTCTTCCCCAGACAGAGGGAAGGAATGCTTTCAGTGCAAGACTGATTGATTGCCTGCAGCTCCAGAAGGTTGATGTGGAGCCCAGACTCTGCTAGAGGCCTCTAATCTCCGCCTCTCCCATGTGGCCGCCCCACCCCACAAGTGATGCATCCGTCACCACTGTAAACTCCGGTTGGGGAACGAATATGCTACTTACCAGTATGCATCTGTTCTTGGCATGTAGGGCTGCTGACATTCATATCTGTGCATAGATTGCCGCCTGGTGTTGGGTCCGGATGATTGCATATTGTTGTCCTGGAAGAGTCTTCGAAGTATCACGAGATAGGTGGCTCCTCCCCTGGACTACAGTGCGCATGGGCATCCTCTCCATCCTCAGATTGTTTTTCGCCATTGTGGCAGTGATTGAGTAGATACAGTAAGTGATGACCATGCTATACAGTAATTCTGAGTGCTGCAGCCGCTACAGGCGCCGGGGAGGAGGGTGGGCGATATGAATGTCAGCAGCCCTACATGCCAAGAACAGATGCATACTGGTAAGTAGCATTTTCGGTTCGAGGCATGTGGGCTGCTGAATTCATATCTGTGCATAGATTACATAGCAGTCCCTCCATTAGCGACGGCTGCCCGTGTCAGCTGCAGCAGTCTGAAAAAGGGTCTTGAGAACAGCCTGTCCTACAGCTGCCTGCTGTTTTAAATGTACATCTACACAGTAGTGTTTGGTAAATGTATGTATAGTGGACCATGTGGCTGCTCTACATATTTCCTCTAAAGGAATGTTCCCTAGGAAAGCCATGGACGCCCCTAACTTTCGTGTTGAGTGGGCTCTTGGAGGAATCGTTAATGTGCGTTTAGCTTTTTCATAGCAAATTTGAATGCATTTAACGATCCATCTGGCTATCCCTGCTTTGGAAATGGCGTTGCCCTTGTGTTGTGGGGAAAAGGCAACAAACAGTTGTTTTGTTTTCCTAAAATCCTTTGTTCTGTCTATATAGTACATGAGGGCCCTCTTTACATCTAGTGTATGGAGCATTCTCTCTGCGACATTTTCTGGATTTGGAAAGAAAACAGGCAGTTTAATAGTCTGATTCATGTGGAACTGCGATATCACTTTAGGCAGGAATGTGGGGTTGGTACGTAGGACAATTCTGTTTGCGTGAACCTGTATGAATGGCTCTTGAATGGTTAGTGCCTGGAGTTCACCAACTCTTCTCAACGAAGTGATTGCCACTAAGAAAGCTACTTTCCAGGTGAGGAATTGAATCTCACATGAGTGGAGAGGTTCAAAAGGTGGACCCATCAATCTGGTGAGGACCACATTCAGGTTCCACACCGGTGCCGGTGGGTGTGTTGGAGGAATCACTTATTTGAGTCTCTCTAAGAAGGCTTTGATGGCAGGCACTCTGAATAAAGAGAGGTGCTGCCAGTTCTGAAGATAGGCTGCTATTGCGGTTAGATGTATACGGATGGAGCTGTATGCCAGATTGCATCGGTATAAGTGTAACAGGTAACAGATGATGTTCTGAATGGATGCATCCAGCAGATTAATGTAATTGTTTTTACAGTAAATGACAAATCTTTTCCATTTAGCCGCATAGCAAGCTCTGGTCGTGGGTCTCCTGGCCTCCTTGATGATATTCATACATTCTGGAGGCAGGTTCAGGTAGCCAAACTCTAAGACTTCAGGAGCCAGATCGCCAGGTTCAGCTGTTGCGGATCTGGGTGCTGAATTTCGCCATGGTTCTGTGTTAAAAGTCTGGGTGTTAGCCGCAGTCTTTGATGCGGCACCACGGAAAGTTCTAGCAACGTGGTGTACCATGGCTGGCGTGCCCACATTGGAGCAACCAGGATGAGAGTCATTGAGTGTTGCCTTAGTTTGCGTGCCACTAGCGGTATTAATGGCGCTGGGGGAAAACGTACGCAAATCTGCCTGACCAGTTCATCCATATCGCATTGCCCTGCGACTGTGGATGCGGAAACCTGGCGGCAAAGCTTTGGCATTTTGCATTTTCCCTTGTGGCGAATAGGTCTATCTCTGGATGACCCCACTGTTGGAAGTACGGTTGGAGTACTGATGGATGTAGCTCCCACTCGTGCATTTGGTGGCTGTGTCTGCTGAGCAGATCCGCCATTTGGTTGTCCTTGCCCGGGAGGTGTTCTGCCATGAGGAACATGTTCCTCTGAATGGCCCACCTCCACATGCTCTGTGCCAGATGAGACAACTGTGGAGAGTGTGTTCCTCCCTGCTTCTGTATGTAGTACATGGCAGTCATGTTGTCCGTCCGGATCAACACGACCTTGTTGCACAAGTGTACTTTGAATGCCTTCATTGCCAGGAAGATTGCCATCAGTTCCAGAAGGTTGATGTGCATCTTCTTTTGCTGTGTCGTCCATAGTCCCTGCACTGTGTAATTGAGTACATGAGCTCCCCATCCCTGGAGAGACGCGTCCGCCGTCAGTATTATTTGTGGAACAGGCTCTTGGAACGGTCGGCCCTTGCAAAGGTTTTGTGGATTCCACCAATGCAGAGAGTTGTATGCCCGACCGCTCACCAACACTAGGTCTTTCAACTGTCCTTAAATCCGATTCCATGGACGTGCCAAGCACTCCTGAAGCGGGCGCATATGTAGTCTCACGTGCGGGACTATGAAGATGCAGGAGGCCATCATGCCCATCAACTGCATGAACACTCGCGCTGGAAGGGAGTGTTGAGGTCTGAACTTTGTGATCAGCAGTTGCATGCTGTTGATCCTCACTAAATTTGGCTGAGCTTTGGCTGCCAGAGTGTCTATGGTCGCGCCCAGGTACTGCCGTACGTGGGCGGGTTGAAGATGTGACTTTGGATAATTCAGTGAGAATCCCAAACTGTGAAGAAGGTGAATGGTGTGGGATATGTGGCTGGCACACTGCTGGGCTGACTTCGCCTGAACAAGCCAGTCGTCCAGGTAAGGGAAGACGTGAATGTGCTGTCTCCTTAAGTGTGCAGCCACTGTCGCTAGCCACTTGGTAAAGACTCTGGGCGCCGTTGTTACTCCGAAAGGGAGGACTTTGAACTGATAATGCTGATCCTGAATAGTGAACCTGAGATTTTCTGTGTGAGGGGTAAATGGGTATGTGGAAATACGCATCCTTCAAATCCAGTGTTGCTAGGAAGTCTCCCTGACTGAGTAACGGCAGAACCTGCTGGAGGGTGAGCATATGAAAATGCTCTGACAGAATGTATTGGTTGAGAGGTCTCAGGTCCAGTCTAGGTCTGAGAGACCCGTCCTATTTTGGGATCAATAAGTACAGAGAGTACACCCTTGACCCTCGTTGTCCTACAGGCACGAGCTCTATGGCTCCTTTCTGCAGCATACTAAGTACTTCCTGCTGCAATAATGCCAAGTGCTCTGCGGACTTAGTACGGTGTCTTGGTGGTATGTTGGGTGGATTGGATGTTAATTCCAGACAGTAACCGACAATTGCTCTGACCCACCCGTCTGTGGTGATGGATCTCCAGACTGGCAGGAACTGTTGGAGTCTCCCCCCGACCGGTGTTATGTGGTTGGGGGGCAGTGACAAGACGTCACTGTTTGTTATTGGCAGAGGACCTGGTGTTGTGGTGTCCTCGTCCTCTGCCTTTGGTGCTGGATCCACGATATCCACCCCTATTGTTCTTATTATAGGTACTCTGGGTACCTCCTTTATTGTACTGCTGCTGGGACCCCTGACCTCTAGCTGCTCCAGTATTCCCGGGGCGACAAAAGGAGCCACTCCGAAACTGCTGCGACTGTAGAGCCCCCATAGATTTCGCAGTTTGTGTCCTTTTTAATCTTTTCTAGTGTAGTGTCAACCTCTGGGCCAAATAAAAAGTCTGGGTTGACTGGTTGATTCAAGATATTAATTTGAATTTCAGGTTTGAAACCTGATATTCTCAACCATGCGTGCCTCCTCAACATCACACTAGTGTTGATTGCCCTTGCTGCAGTGTCAGCTGCATCTAGCGCGCATTTGATGGACGCATTTGTAATGAGTTGTCCCTCTCGGATGAGGAACTCCGCTCCATCTTTGTAGTCATCTGGTAGGTGTTCTATCAGTGTTTCTAGGGTATCTTAGTGTGACCGGTCGTATCTGGCCAGGAGTGCCTGAGTGTTGGCAATGTGCCAGATGTTTGCCGCTTGTGCTGCTATCCTTTTTCCCGATGTTTCTAGCACTTTGGACTCCTTGTCCGGAGGAGGAGCATCACCGGTAGTTTGCGAGTTAGCTCTCTTGCGAGCATTAGAAACTACCATTGAGTCCAACGGCAATTGACCCTTAATGTACATTGGGTCTCCTGGGGCTGGTTTGTATATTTTTTTCTATTCTCTGGTTCAATACCCGTGCTCTGGTTGTCTCCTTAAAGATGTCCTTAGCATGTTCAATAACGCCTTTCAACATTGGTAGAGTCTTGACCGTTCTTTCTGATGTGGAGAACGTGTCCACCAAGAAATCCTCTTCCAGAGAGTCAGAATGAAGTTCCACTCCGTGATTGGCAGCCGCTCTTTCAATGAGGGCGTTAAAAGCAGCAGTATCTTCAGTGGGAGATGGTTTTATATTATCAATAGGAGTGTCAGGAGCATTTTGTGGGTCTCCTGGGTCATTAGGGCCTCCCCATGCTTGACCCTGGTCTTGCTGTTCATCAGGGTCATTATCCACAGGATAAGTGGTATCCTCATTATAGCCCTCTCCTGCATCCGCCTCCGAGTGTGCGGGAGAAAAGGATTGTGGTTCCTGATCATATGTTTGGTAAGGTTCCACAAGCACTGGTGTCGAAGCTGACGCCATTTTCCTTTTCAGTGGAATCTTGTACCATTCCAAAGCCTTTTCTGGAACAATTTTTCGCTTGCGGAACGACAGTCTACCAGTGTCTACGTCGATAAACTGGTCCGGTGAGTCTTCGACATCTGTTCTGTGGACACTGTTCTTGGTTGTTCGATACTCTTCCTAAGGTCGAACATCTTAGGTGCCCCCGGTGGTGGCAATCCAAACTTGATCGGTGCCGGCGCCGAGTGAGCCTTGGCGACCTTGTTCGGTTCGGGACCCGTTTTCGGTTCGAGAGTGTCCCGTTCCCTGATGCGCTTTAGGGACTCCGATACCTGTTTCAACGTGAATGCCGACGGTGCTTTTGATCCAACAGGCTCTTTGGGGACAGGCCTCGATGCGGTCTCCAGTTTCTTTCCTGACTTCGGGGCTTTGATCCGAAGTTTTGGATCGACGCTTTGTTGATCGGGTATTTTGGCAGTCTCAGCACTCCTCGGTGTTGATGTAGTCAGATCGACCACCTTGACCTTGGTCGTTGGTGCCCCAACCTTCGGTTCTATAGGCCTCTAGTTTCTCGGTGCCGAAGTCCTTTTTTGGTTTCTCGGTACCGAAGTCCTTCTTTGGTTGTTCGGCTCCGATGTCCTTTTGTGTCGACGAATTGGAAGGTTTCGATGCCTTCGAACAGACCTGAACCAGTTGCACTTTCGGTTTCGATTTGACCGTTGAAGGTTTTGGTTTCAATTTCACGGAATCGACTCCAGTCTTTTTCGATATTTCTGGCTCTTTTGAAATGTTCGAAGCCGGGCCTTCAGGCGGGGCTGTAGAACGATCCGACCGATCTTGGGTAAGGCCCGCAGGCAATCCCTCGACCTGAGCCTTATCAAGACTATCTCCCTCGGCCTCCGCATCGACGGATTGGCCTAGCTCCTCGCCTGAGCTATCTTCCTCGGCCCCAAGGGCCTCAGCGTCATCTCCTACCTAGTTGACGACGTCTTCGTCCTCGAAGATCTCCTCATCTTCGTCATATTGGGAGTCATGCTCCGAAGCAGGGCCGATTGTTCATGAACATCCCGCTCTTCAACGTATTCGAATTGTTCTACCTTTGACACTCTCGACTTCTTCATCCTCTGTACTGAATATGTTAACCGGGTTAGGCGCCGATTTTTTGGCCTTCAATCTAGCCGCTCATCGATTCCGAAGGGTCTTTAACGACCGGAACCAGGCGCAGGCCATACACTTGGTCTCATCATGATCCGGTGATAAACATTTGTTACACACCGGATGGACATCGACGTGTGGATATTTTGCGTGACAGAGGACATCTCTTGAAGGGAGTCCTCGATTCCATCTTCGAACGTCGATCGATCGATGTTCGGACCAAAACTCGGTCCGATAAGGGTGAATAAGTTCGAAAACAAGTATAATAATTTATCGATACCGAACGCAAACGATACCGACGATATCTAAAGGCTTTTGGCCTTAAACAAAGTTTTCCTAACTTGAGCTAAGATAAGCACATCCGAACCCAATGGCGGAAAAAAACAATCTGAGGATGGAGAGGATGCCAATGCGCACTGTAGTCCAGGGGAGGAGCCACCTATCTCGTGATACTTCGAAGACTCTTCCAGGACAACAATATGCAATCATCCTGACCAAACACTAGGCGGCGATCTATGCACAGATATGAATTCAGCAGGCCACATGCCTCGAACGAGCAAGGGATCTGCCGTTAACCCAATCCTGATTCGTTAGCCACCACTACAATAGTAATGCAGTGCCCTCCAAGATCTGACCGCAATCGAACAGATTCCCCTGATGCTGTGCCCACTGGAACTTCATGTCCCACTGCAGAGCCCGCATATGCCACCTCGCATGATCCTCCAGCAGGATGCAGGAGGCTATGACGTCCAGCAGCCTCAGGGTCATTCTGACCGAAACCCAGGATAGAGGCTGAAAGATCTGAATCATAGGCCCAAAATATCTAACTTGACGCAGTTTCGGACTTATCCTCCGAAGCAGCATGTCCAGAACCGCTCCGATGAAAAGGAGCTTCTAAGAGGAAGTCAGGTGTGACTTTGGCACGTTGATAGTAAACCACAGCGAATGCAGGAGGTCCGCCGTAGTCTGGAGGTGGGAGGCGACTGCCTGCGGCGAGCCCGTTTTCAACAGCCAGTCGAGATACGGGAAGTCTGGAACCCCTTATCTGTGCAGATGAGCTGCGACCACCGCCATCACTTTCGTGAATATACGAGGGGCGCTGGTAAGGCCAAAGAAGAGCACGGTAAACAAAGTGCTCTTGGCCTACCGTGAACCGCATGCAACGCCGGTGGACCGGCAAGTCCAATACTACCATGCAGTCTCCAGGGTCGAGGGCAGACAGGCACGGATCTAGCGCCAACATTTTGAACTTCAGGAGGAAGCGGTTGACGTTCCTGAGATCAAAGATAGGACGCAGGCCTTTGTCCTTCTTGGGCAGCAGAAAGTAGTGCAAACAGCAACCACGACCTACTTCTGGGGCAGGAACTCGCTCGATGGCTCCATTGGCCAAGAGTGCCGAAACTTTGTTGGAGAAGGGTCAGATGATCCGCCAACATGCAATAGTGCTGAAATGGCATGGATGGAGGGATAGGCTCAGGGGGAGGAGGGGCGGGAAGAGTAGCCCCTTTAGACTATCTGTAAAACCCACCTGTCCGACGTGATGGTGCACCAGTAGGGGTGGGTGCGGCTGATAGCGAATCCTGCCGCCTGCTGGCGATTGGTGGCACTGAAAGGTCAGACTAGGAAGCTGTGGTGGACTGCCAGCCTGTAGCTCTGGGCGGAACATGGCAGGGTGTGAGAAAGTCCCATCTTTCTTGCACGGTATGCCCCCACTTTTTGCTGAATTGCTGAATGTACTTTGAGTGTACCCTGGACTCCTGCCAAGCAGGTGACCAGGGCCTATGTTTGTTCCCTAAAAACACAACACGGCAAACCCTGGCCACATGTCAGCCCCTGATTTCAATGGGAAATCTCCGGTTTAGAAAAAGACTGCAAGCTCGGGGACGAGGATTCTTCAGGTGCCACCACCACCACCACCACTTCGAGAGGTAAGTTGGGGTAGTTGGAGGATAGGTAGGTACCCCGGGATTGGGCACGGGGTGCCGGGTGCAGGGGT
Source organism: Triturus cristatus (assembly GCF_964204655.1). Taxonomy (NCBI): domain Eukaryota; kingdom Metazoa; phylum Chordata; class Amphibia; order Caudata; family Salamandridae; genus Triturus; species Triturus cristatus. Next base: position 179,911,816 of record NC_140595.1, read on the forward strand.
GCCTTTTGGTGTCTGGAAATCTTACCCTCTGTTGATCGCGGTTGGTGGGGCACCTGGTTCTGAGGCTGCAGGCTTCTTCAGGAGTGTCGAGGGAGGTCCTTGGGTGCCGGACTCTGGTTCACAGTCGAGGTGGGGTCGCCCTCGTGGTCTTTGTTCGCACAGGCCAGGCTTGGCTGGTGCAGTGTCTCGTGGGTTCGCGGTTCCGGGCTGCTGCCAGGGATTAGAAGTAGATTTTGAGTAGAGCCTCTACTCATGGGAGTCCCAGGGGTTTAGAGTTAAAAGGTATCCAGGTCCTCCGGGGTTTGTGAGGTTGCTGGCAACAAGAGATGCCGGGTTGGAGCAGGTTCGAGGGTCGACAGGCCGGTAGGGCTGGGGCCAAAGCAGTTTGTGTCTTCCTCTTCTTAGCAGCTGCAGGGCAGGTCTACTTGCTTCTGAAGCTCTTACAGTCGCAACTGGGGCCTGCAGGCGAAGTCTTGACTGGAACCTTTTTCTCTGGTGGGTCGGGCAGGGACAATTGTACACACTCGACCTGGAGTGATGTGGACTTTGGAGTAGTCTGCCCAGGAAACGAGGTCCAGATCCTCCAAATACTCTGCCTCCGGAACATCGGGCCTTCATCGAAGAGGTCTTCTGGCACTGGTGCAGCCTGTTGACCCATAACGTGTCTTCATACCCAGCGATCACGGATAGTCTTCTTGGACCGGAAGGAGGCACAGGCTTGTCAAGTTTTTTCCTCGTGCAAGAGACAGGTTGCAGACCTTGTGTTGGTCGCTGTGTGGGAATTTAGCTCCACAATGGGGGCATTTTTTTTTAATGGAGTCCTTTCCATTAGCCATAGGCCGGAAAAGCGTCGAGCAGCCTAGCGACCGGCGTCGATGACCGGAATAGAGTGAGTCAGAGTGTCGAAAAGCATGCGGACGAAAACAATACAGTCGAGTTTGCGATGAATTGCGCATAGAAAAGGTTTGGATAACACGGTACCGAACCGTAGCGCTGAGGTTGCATCCGAACCCGATGGCGGAAAAAACAATCTAAGGATGGAGTCGATGCCCATGCGCACTATCGTCCAAGGGAGGCCTCACCCATCACGTGACTACAAAAGACTTCTTTCAAGACAACAACAAGGTGCAAGCATCTGAGCCCAACACCAGATGGCGATCTAGGCACAAAGTGAATTCTGCAGCTCATATGCCTCGAACAACAGTCTTTAGAATAAGAAATCTGAGAGTACAATTATGAAGCGGATTAAAGGGAGCGCACATACAGTAAGAACCAAGTTCAAGTCCCACTGAGGCATTATGAAGCAAAAGGAGGAAAAAGAGGAGTGATTGCAAACTTATAAATATTCGTTAATAAGCGCCTGTATAACTTAAACGCAGTTTCTCAACTGCTTACAGGTGGTACACTCGTGCTGGATTCAGGATCCAACACTGACCTAGAAAATGTAACCATAACCCCACTTACCTGCTTAGGGAATTTCCTCCCATAGGAAAACATTGGTAATTTGATTAGAAAAAGCATGTCATCTTTTAAAATAGAAAAATATTGCTTAAAAATCACAACAGTAACTAAAACTTATTTACTCACTTGTTTCCAAGAACTGTCCCAGGACTGAATCTAGGATCCAGTCCTGGAGTTAGAAAAGTAATCCTGAAAGTAATCTATTGCATATAACTTAAAATTCCCATTGAGCTCAAAGTATTATTGTGTTTGAAATTGTGTTGCCTATTGCAACAAACTAACTATTATCTGCAAAAGTCAATTGCTTATTGCGAAGTATTTAAAGCATCTCATTCTGAGAAAGTATATTTTGATACCTATTGTTGGTTCTAAAATAAAACAACCATATATTTTTTATACAAACCATTAGCCTAGAGTTCAGTTCTTGAGTGTGTGAGACCATTTGCTTGCAGAGTGTGTACAACAAATGCTTTACACTGTCCTCTGATACTGCCTTACTGCTCGACCAAGCTACCACTTTAGAGAGTAAGGTTATATCTAACTTTAGCATTTGCCAAACCTCTGGGGACTGTGTCCTCTGTGCACACTGTACCTATTTGGGAATTGTATATACAGAGCCACTTTCTCACATTCCCCGAGGCAGAAAGACCAGAACGGGAGGGCGCTCCTTCCTCGCGACCAAAGCATGGAATGACCTACCGATCCGCCTCAGACATCATCACTCCACATCTTCACGAACAACCTCAAGACCTGGCTCTTCGACATGCCCCTCCTCCCCTCAGCGCCTTGAGACCCTTGCCGGTGAGTAGTTGTCCTTTACAAATGCTTTGATTGATCTAGTGTTGGGTCCGGATGTTTGTTTTTATTCGAAGTCTGTCCAGTCACGAGGTAAGGTTACTCCTCCTTTCAGTGATACTGCGTATGGGCATCGACTCCATTGTTAGATTGTTTTCCCGCAGCGGGTGAGAATGGAGTAAGAAAATGTAGAATACAGATGTCCATGTGTAGGTATGTAAAATAAGAACTGCAGGAGACCAGGGAGGCAGGTGGACGCATGTGAATCTACAGCTCTACATGCCAAGAACAGATCCTTACTGGGTAACATCCGTTCGAGGCATGTGAGCTGAAGAATAGACAACAGTAGGTGGCTAGCCTGTAGTTATTTGAAACTGTGTTTTAAGTACTACCTGGCGTACATTAGCTGGTTGTCTCCCTAACACATCTACACAATAGTGTTTGGTGAATGTGTGCGGTGTAGACCATGTTGCTGCCTTACAGATGTCAGCTAGGGGAATATTCTCTAAGAAGGCCATAGTAGCCCCTATTTTGCGAGTGGAATGCGCTCTAGGGGGTATTAGCATAGCTTTCACATAACGTCTGGTTACATTTCACGATCCATCTTGCAATGCCCCATTTAGATATGGGATTGCCTATATGTGGTGGAGAAAAAGCAACCAAGAGCTGCTTTGTTTTGTGAAAATCCTTTGTTCTCTCCACGTTATCTAGTAGAGCTATTCCAACATCAAGTGTGTGTAGAGCTCCTTCTGCTACAGAATCAGGTTGAGAAAAAACTCAACTGATTGATATGAAAGGCAGAAACTACTTTAAGAAGAAATTTGGATTGGTTCAAAGAACCACTGTCTGTATGAAGCTGTAAGAAGGGCTCTTGTATAGTTAATGCCAGAGCTCATCAACTCGCCTCAGTGAAGTTATTGTGATGAGGAAAGCAACCTTCCATGAGAGGAATTGTAACTGACATTTGTGCATTGGTTCAAATTGTGGACCCATCAGCCTTGTAAGGACTATGTTTAGATTCCACGCTGGTGCAGGTGGAACTCTTGGTATGACTCTTTAAACCTTCCATAAAGCCTTTAATTACTGGTACTCTGAATAGAGAAGTGTTGTCTGTTTTGTATGTATGCAGCTACTGCTGCTAGATGCAAGCAAATGGATATGTAGGCTAGCCCAGATTGCTGTAAATGTAACAGGTAACGGATGATCTGTACAGAAGCATCAAGAGGATTGTCATTGTTACAATAAACAGTTTCCATTTTGCTGCTTAACATGCTCTAGTAGTAGGCTTTCTAACCTCTTTTAAGATATTCATACAGTCTGGTGTTAATAGTAAATAACCAAACCATGACCCCAGTGCAAGGAACTGGCTCTGTATATACTGTTCCCAAATAGGTACAGTGTGCACAGAGTCCACAGTCCCCAGAGGTTTGGCAGAGGCTAAAGTTAGATATAACCTTACTCTCTGAAGTGGTAGCTTGGTCGAGCACCAAGGCAGTATCAGAGGACAGTGTAAAGCATTTTCTGTACACACAGTCAGTCAGCAAATCGTCTAACACTGAAGAACTGAACTCTAGGCCAATGGTTTTGTATAAAAAGATATAGTTTTATTTTAGAACCAAAAGGTATAAAAATATACTTTCTCAGAATGAGATGCTTTAGATAAATACTTTCAATATGCAATAGACTTTTGAATGCAATAGATACAGTTGTTGCAATAGGCAACACAATTTCAAACAATAATACATTGAGCTCAATGAGAATGTCTAATTAAATGCAACTTATTACTTTTTGGATTGCTTTTCTTACCACAGGACTGGATCCTAGATTCAGTCCTGGGACAGTAGTAATTTTTAAGGAAAATTATTGTCTTTTAAAAGTTGAGACCAACTTTTTCACATAGAATCACCAATGTTAACCTATGGGAGGAAATTCACTTAGCAGGTAAGTGGGGTTATTGTTACTTTTTCTAAATCAGTGTTGGATCCTGGTTCCAGCACTGGCGCATCTCCTGTAAACAGCTGAAAGAATGATTTTTTTGTATTACGGCGATTTTTAACGAATATTTGTAAGTTTGCAAAATCAACACTTAGAAGATTTCTGGTGAAAACCAGGCAGTGTTATCCTATGGAAGGAAAATCAAGTTATAGTTAAGTACGGATGTAATTACTTTTCAGGGTCAGTGCTGGGCACCAAGACCCAGCACTGGGATCTCTCCTGATAATAGGTGAGTATTTCCGTTTGTTACTGTGTTGATTTTAGGTGAATATTTTAAAGTGTAGAAACTCCACACTTGGAAGAATTTTCAAGTGAAACCAGTCCATGTTACCCTATAGAAGAAAAGTGAGTTATTTTTGGGTAAGTACTCGACTGGCAGAGTTAAGGTTTTGGGCATAGACTCCGGGGTCTTCAAGGGTCAGGTAAGTACAGTTACACCCTCGGCTGCACAGGGGCAGCCAGGTGCAGAGAGAGTTAGGCCCAATGTTAGCCTATGGCGGGCAGGGGGCCTTTGGTTGGTGGCTGCTGGATAGCAGGCCACGCGGCTGTGGGAGCTGGGATCCTGGTCACTTGTTCAGGTCAAATGGGGAAGTAGATTAGAGTAGAGGTTGCACTGCCAGGGGCACTCGGGTGGCTGGGTGCAGGGTGCTTTTGAGCCGTCGGGCACTCGATGGATTTCAACGGAGAAGCTCAGCGACGAATAAAGGGTGCTAGCTCGGGGACGAAGATTCTTCAGGTTCGACCACCACTTCGAGAGGTAAGTTGGGTAGTTGGAGGATAGGTAGGCACCCAGGAGTTGGGCACAGGGGGCCTCAGGGCACCTGGTGCAGGGGTCAATTTTGGTGTCGGGAAATCTTACCCTCTGGTCGCGGTTGGGGGGTCCCTGGTTCTGAGGCTGCAGGCGTCGTCAGGAGCGTCGAGGTGGGTCCTTGGGTGCCGGATTCGAGGTCACAGTCGCCGGGGGGATGTCCTTGTGGTCTTCGGTCACTCCGGCACAGGCCAGGCTTGGCAGGTGCCGAGTGTGCAGGGTTTGCGGTTCCTGGCTAATGTCAGGGCTCAGTTACTTGCTTTGAGCAGTACCACTACTCGTGGGAGTCCCAGGTAGTTAGGAGTCACAAGGCAGTCCGGTCCTTCGGGATTTTTTAGGTTGTTGACCACTGGCGATGCCGGGGTTTAGCAGGAGCAGGTTCGAGGGTCGACAGGCCGGTAGGGCTGGGGCCAAATCAGTTGGTGACTTCCTCTTGTTAGCAGCTGCACGGCAGGTCTTCTTGTTCCTTGATCATCTTTCTTGTTGCAGAATCTGGATCTGAGCATGGAAGGTTCAGGGTACCCTAAAAACTAAATTCTGGGGCATTACAGGTAGGCAAAGGGCAGGGACCAATGGGTCCCCTCCCTGGGGTGGGTACACCCCCTATCCTGCCACCCTCCTGTGGGCGGGGGGCAGTAGCCTAGTCCTGAATAGGCAGGGCTTCCCATCTTCAAAACAGCGAGAGCCCGGAGATGTGCTTCACCTCTCCTCCCCATCCTGAGGGGTGGGGTTGGCAAAGGCTGGCATACCTCCTCTCCTTCCTTGGGGTTTCCAGCCAGTCTTCCCGCCAGAGTGGGAGTCAGAACCGGTAGGGGCCAGTTTCTGAGTACAGCAAGTGGCCTGGAGAAGCTCAAAAAAGGCGGCATGCCTTTGAAGCTTCCCCTGCCCAGCCTGGGGGAGGAGACCTAGCACCTCGCCCAGGGTGTGCATTGTTGCAGGCCCAGGAGAGCGGATGGCTCCCTACCCAGGGGTCCACCAACATGTCTGCTGTGTGGCAGCCTAGGCAGCCCCTCAGACAAGACGTGGATTGTAGATTAGGTTCAGGGGGTATCTCCAAGACGCAGTCTGTCGTGAATTGTACATTAAATCCCACTCTGGCATCAATGCGGGTTTAATGTGCTGAGAAGTTTGATACCAAACTTCAATCTTCAGTGTTGCCATCATGGTGCTGTGGAATACGTGTTGACGATCTCCCAGCACCAAATACTCTTCAATGGCAGCACTGCACTTAGTGCCCAGGAATGGACCTGGGTACTGTAGGGGCACAGGGTTCATGCACCTGTACCCACACCACTGGCATAGGGCACCCAGCTAGAGGGGTGGCTGATGTATACCAGGGCAGTGTGTGTTGTGGGAACGGCACAGGGACGTGTGCCATGTCGACTTTTTTTCTGCACCCAGACACTCCGCCTGCAAGGGCGGTGTGTGTGTGCGCGCGTCAGGGTACAGGGCCTCTCAGGGTGGCACAATAAGTGCTGCAGCCCTTAGGGGCCTTCTCTGGTCACAAGGCCCTGGGTACCTAGTGTACCATTTACCAGGGGCTGACATGTGGCCAGATGCCAATTGGGTTTAGGCTTCAACACAGTTTTAGGGAAGGAACATAGGCCCTGGGTACCTCGTTGGTAGGAGCCCAGGGCACACTCAGTTAAAGTACATCAGCAATTCAGCAAAAAGTGGGGGCATACCATGCAAGAAAGATGGCACTTTCTCACACCCAGGAGACAGATTGCCAGGTTGAGTTCTTTGGGATTTGGATGCCCAATTTCTTCATGGCTCTGAGGGAGGAGATTGGAGGTAAGATGCAGCTTTTGGTGTGGAACTACTGCCAGCTTCAGCAGGGTGGTGAACCAGGGGTGACTTGCCCATGTGGGAGCTATGAGAATTAGCGTGAGGGATGTTTACCTGAGCTTCCGCAAATATCCCAGACCACTTCATCCTTAGGGCATTGGGTGTGAGAACCTGGAGACAAAGCTTGGGCATTTTGCAATTTGCTTTGTGGCGAACAGGTCTATGTGAGGAAAACCGCATTCCTGAAAGTATGGGAGGAGAACCGGAGGGTGAAGTTCCTACTTGTGTATTTGCCGCTTCGCTCTGCTGAAGTCTGCATTCCGATTGTTTAATCCTGAAAGATGATCTCCCATGAGATAAATATTGTGGTGTATAGCCCATTTCCAAATGGCTTGTGCTAGGCGCGAGTTGGAGTGTGTCCTCCCCTGTTTTTGTATGTAGTACATAGCTGTAATGTTGTCCGTGGAGACTAGGACAGCTTTGCCAATCAAGTGAGTTTGAAAGGCTCAGAGTGCTAGAAACACTGCTAGAAGTTCTAGGTGACTTATATTAAGACTTGTGCTTTAGACTCCACAATCCATGGATTGTGTGATTAAGTAAGCACCCCAACCAATGAGCGATATGTCTGCTGTTAGCACGGTCTGTTGAACAGGGTCGATGAAGGGCTGCCCTTTGGATAAATGTTGTGGGTTCCACCAGTGCAAAGAGATGGGTGCTGCCATCTACCAACACTAGATAGGTCAATTGACCCTGCGATTAGATCCACTGACTTGCTAAGCATTCTTGAAGGGTACGCATGTGAAGTCTTGCAGGGGAACAATCACCATGCAAGACTCCATAATTCCTAGCACTCTTGCGGGCAATGATTGGATGGGCTGAAACAGAGTGAGAAGAGACCGAATACTGAGAATTTTGGCTGCATTGGGAGAGGCAGGAGCTTTAAGTGTCTATGGTGGCTCCCAGGTAAGTGTGTGTTGGAATAATGCAAATGGGAATCCAACACATTACATTCACTGTAAACCCTAGTCGGTGTAACAAGTGGATTGTGGCACGAGTCTGTTGGACACTTCAGGAAACTGCTGTATTTGATGAAGCAGTCGTCCAGGAATGAGAAGACATGGATGTGCTCTCTTCTCAGATGAACGCGGCTACTGCCAGGCATTTGGTAAATCCTAGGCCTGGGTGGTAAATTCCTTTACGCTCGCAGAATTTGGTTTATTTCACGTTCCGCAGAGAACACGGAATGTCCAAAAATTGGGCGATACGCAACATCGTGGAATTTTTTGCTTGTTCACGCTTTCAAAATGTGTATTTGCGAGATATTTTTCCCCAACAGCGTTCACGTAACAGGAAAAAAGCATCGCGAACGGGCGGCACAAGCAATTCCGCGTGTTCGGGATTTTTTACCACACAGCAGACATGTTGCTGGACCCCTGGGTGGGAGAGCCCCTGCTCTCCTGGGCCTGCAACAATGCACATCCTGGCCGAGGTGCTAAATCTCCTCCCCCAGGATGGGCAGGGGGAAGCTTCAAAGGCATGCCACCTCTGTGAGCTTCTCCAGGCCACTGCAACCCCCCCACTCTGGCGGGAAGCTTGGCCGGAAAACCCAAATAAGGACAGGGGATGTGCCAGCCTGCCAACCCCACACCTCAGGTGGGGGAGGCAAGGTGAAGCACATCTCCGGGCTCTCGCCATCTTGAAGATGGGAAGCCCTACCCTATCAGGACTAGGCTACTGCCCCCCTCCCACAGGAGAGAGGCAGGATAGGGGGTGTACCCAACCCAGGAACCCATTGGTCCCTGCCCTTCACCTACCTGGAACACCCCTGAATCTAGTATTTAGGGGCACCCTGAACCTTCCTTTCCCAGATTACAGATTCCGAAATACAAAGAAGAGCAAGAAGAAAGAAGACCTGCCCTGCAGCTTCTAAGAAGAGGAAGACACCAACTGCTTTGGCCCCATCCCTACCGGCCTGTCGACCCTCAAAACTGCTCCTGCTCCAACCTGGCATCTCTTGTGGCCAGCAACCTCACAAACCCTGGACCTAGCTACCCTTTGGCTCTAAGCCCCTGGGACTCCCATGAGTAGAGGCTCTACTCAAAACCTACCTCTAATCCCTGGCAGTAGCCCGGAACCGCGAACCCAGCACACTCTGCACCAGCCAAGCCTGGCCAGTGCCGGAGTGAACAAAGACCCCGAGGACGACCCCACGGCGACTGATCCAGAGTCGGGTACCCAAGGACCTCCCTCGACACTCCTGAAGAAGCCTGCAGCCTCAGAACAAGGTGCCACCCCTACCGCGATCAACAGAGGGTAAGATTTCCCGACACCAAAAGGCACCCTTGCACGCGGCGCCCCGCGGCCCCCTGTGCCCAATCCCGGGGTACCTACCTATCCTCAAACTACCCAACTTACCTCTCACAGTGGTGGTGGCACCTGAAGAATCCTCGTCCCCGAGCTTGCAGTCTTTCTAAACCGGAGATTTCCCATTGAAATCAATTGAGCGCCCGAAGGCTCAAAAGCACCCTGCACGCAGCCGCCCGAGTGGCCCTGGCAGTGTAACCTCTACAGCTACCTACTTCCCCACATGTCCTAAGTAAGTGACCAGGAGCCCAGCTCCCACAGCCACATGGCTTGCTAGTCAGCAGCCACCAACCAAGGCCCCCCCCCCCCCCCCCCGAGTCTATGCCCAGAACCTCAACTCTGCCAGTCGAGTACTTACCCTTAAACCGATAACTCTATTTCCCTCATAGGGAAACATTGACTGGCTTTTTCCTGAAATTTCTTCTAAGTGTGGACTTTTCAAATCTTAAAATATTCACCAAAAATCAGCCGAGTAACGAAAATACTCACATGCTCTTAGGTGAGCTCCCAGTGCTGGATCTTGGTGCCCAGCACGGACTCTGAAAAATACCTACGACTATACTTACCAGTAACCCAATTTTCTCCCATAGGAAATCATTGACTGTTTTTCTATGAAATTTCTTCTAAGTGTCAATTTCTGCAAACTTTAAATATTCTTAAAAAATCGTATAACTTCTGAAAACATAATTGCTTACCTGTTTTGGATAAAGGTCGCAGTACTGAGTCTAGGTACCCAGTAATGGATTACAAAAGTAACGAGAACATACTGTACCTGCAACTTGAATTTTCTTCCATAGGGAATCATTGACGGTTTTCTTTGAAATGTTTTCTAAGTGTCAACTTTTAAAATCGCTAAATATTGTTTAAAAATCACAGTAATTAAGTCGACTTTCATCACTTGATTCTAAGTACTGACCCAGGACTGAATCTAAGATCCAGTCCTGGAATTCCAAAAATAATCCTAAAAGTAATCTGTTACAAATAACTTGAAATTTCCATTGAGCTCAATGCATTGTTGTGTTTAAAATAGTATTGCCTATTGCAACCACTTGTAACTCTTTACAAAAGTCAATTGCATATTGCAAAAGTATTTATATAAAGCATCTCATTCTGAGAAAGTATATTTTAATGCCAAGTGTTGGTTCTAAAATAAAACAAACATATTTTTCATATATAAACCATTGGCCTAGAGTTCAGTTATTGAGTGTGTGAGACCATTTGCTGACTGAGTGTGTACAACAAATGCTTTACACTGTCCTCTGATACTGCCTTACTGCTCGACCAAGCTACCACTTTAGAGAGCAAGGTTATTACTAACTTTAGCCTCTGTCACACCCTTGGGGACTGTGGACTCTGTACACCCTATACCTATTAGGGAACAGTATATACAGAGCCACTTTCTCACAAAATGTGTCCTACAAGCATAGGGTAGAAAAAAGTCGCCCTTTTGTGAGAGTGGGAGAACCTGAAGTGTCACCATGTGGAAATGTTCGACAGTATGTAGTGGTTTAGTTAGGAGTTAAAAAATACAAAGTATATGCCTAACCCTTGATATTGTAACGGTACATGCTCTATGGCTCCTTTTAGCAAAAGAGACTTCGCTTCTTGTTTGACCAGGTGTAAATGTTCGGGACATTTTGTGAGAACTCGTGGGATGTTTGGAGTTTTGGTGGTAAGCTCCAGGCAATAACAATGTTGGATAATTCCTAACACCCATTTGTCTGTAGTTATGAACTGCCGAATGGGGAGGAACTGTTGCAGTCTTCCCCCGACTGGTGTGGTAGAGTCATTGTTAATTACAAGGCATGCTGCCTTTACCTCTACCATTAACATTGTTCCCTCTGTAACCTCCCCAAAGGAAACCTCTTGAATGAGACTACTGGTTGTTACCCTTATAGGTTGGCTGTATTTTGGTCTGAGGGTATAGTCTTAGACACTGCTCGGTAAAAGGACCAACAAAACGAACCTCTATTGGAAGGGAACTGGAGAGCTCCCATAGATTTGGTGACTGTGTCCTTTCAGTTTTTTCCAAAGCCTGATCAACGTCAGGCCCAAAAAGATGTTTTTTGTCGAAGGGTGTATTCCGAATGAATTGTTGGACCTCGGGCTTAAATCCAGAGATCCCTCACTAAGCATTTCTTCTAAGAATGCTGGTGTTGACCTCTCTAGCAACGGTATCAGACACATCCAACTCAGACCTTATTGAAGAGTTAGAAATTAGTTTCCCTTCGTTTACTAACTTCTAGGCTCTGGTTTTATGCTCATCTAGAAGATATTGAAGCAACTGCTCCATTTAATCCCAGTGAGCCTGGTCGTATCTGGCTTAAAGGCCTTGCGTATTTGCAATGCGCAAGTGACTGGCAGATTGAGCCACTACGCACTTCCCAGAAGCATCAGTTTACTTGGGTGGAGGCACGTCCCCAGAGGTTTGGGATTTAGCCTTTTTACGAGCATTAGATACCACTAATGAATCGTACGGTAATTGCCCATTGATAAATACAGAATCAGTTGGGGAGGCCTTACATTTTTTTTCAGCTCTAGGAGTTAATATGCGAGCACATACAGGATCCTTAAAAATGTAATCTGCATGTCTCATACCCTTAAGCATAGGAAGTGTGTGCGACAACCTGTGTGTGGACCCTTAAGATTTCAAACAAAAAAATCTTCCGTCTTTGTGTAGTGCCACCCCATGATATTGCGCTACCCTGACAAAGAGTTCTTGGTAGGCTACATTGTCATCTGGGGGTGATGGCTTAGTAGGGTAAAGGTCTGGGTCGTTATCTGTTGGGGCATCAATAGTATTATATCACCACGGGTCTGCTGCTAAAAGTGTACCCTCTTCATCAATATCATTATAATGGTGAGATTGTGCAAAATCCTGAGGGGTCATTTGTAATGAATCTGAAGGAGGGTGGTAGTGGAGTGGGTGGTGGTGGTATATAAGAAAGATTGGTGGCAACGGATTTCATCTTTGAAGGAATTTTATAAGACGTGTCCTCATCTGGAAGTTTGTGTTTGAGGTAGTTTACTGTATATGACCTGTGTCGGGGTTCATACAGAGTTTGTTTGCAATCTTTTTTTGTTGGGACAAAGTCTACATTCGGCTTGGGCTAGGCATTTTTTTTGTTTTCGGCGCCGGTGTTTTCGGTTTAGATATGTCATGCTCTTTGGACGCAGAAGATTTTGGTTCTGAAGGCTGTTTTGCTTTCGGTGTGGAAAGTTTCAAGTCAGAACTAGATTTCTGGTTAGATCCGGATGGTTTTGGATCCAAAGAGGACTTTGTGAGTAGGTACGGAACAGGAAAGCTTGATAGTGTGTTTCGGAGCCGAACCTGGAGGCGGGGCGTCGTAAACGTCGTTGCAGTGCTGACCTTGGCCAGATGGTAGACGTGCTGCTGAAGCCTTGTCTTTTTTCTGGGGAAGTTAGCGGGGCAGGGGGGTCTTCAGTACTCATGACACTGTCCTTACAGCAATTTCTCAACAGAGGTCTATCTCGAGGTCAGAGCAGGAGTCCTGGCCGGAGAAGACCTATTCCTCCACCGCTGATGCCCCCACATCTTTTTGATCTGAATGTTCACCGAAGATGTTCAATGTCTCTTCAATGCTTTGAACCTGCATTTCGCGACGTCGGGCCAGACGATCGCGGAGAAATTTCCTTTATCTAAATGATTTGCAGGCGTCACAGTCTTACTTGTGCTCCAGATACTTCTCTTGGCACTGAGGGGAAAATTTGAACAGTCTGTTCCATCGACAGAGTTGACCCGACATAGTTAGGCTCAAAGGCCGTCCGCGAAGCATTCCGATCGAAAGTATTTTTCGGTAAGGATTAGTTACTTACCTGTAATCCTAGTTCTCATCCAGGGCTATACTCAAAATCATAATCTATGAATAATCCCCGCCCACATGCGGGATCCCGGAGCATATAGAAAATACATATATATATATATATATATACACATATATACGCATATGTGAAAACATATACATGCAGCCTAAAATGTTTCAAACATGGCAATGCTGAAATTACATAGGTTTGCATTGTAGTACCCCCTAACCCATAAGAAAAAAAGGAAGCACTAAGCCAATTGTCACACAACAATGCTTTATTGCCATAAAGCAAACTTGTAATTGCAGGCATTGCCTGTAGGCTGCAGTAGAGTATCAAGAAAACAAAGAAAACTGACACCTTGCCTTTAAGGCCTTAGAGTAGGGGGACCGTGCCTTTAAGACCTGCAGGAGACCCCTTGCTCCCATGATGCACCACAGGTGACAGTTAGGTCAGTTCTTTTTGACGGTGCACTCGCACCCGAGTAGATCTGCAATCAAACAATAACTTGAGGAGAAAATGCTCGTCCGAGGAGGTGGGTGGGTCGCTTAGGACTTTAATGAGTATACCCCTGGATGAGAACTAGGATTACAGGTAAGTAACTAATCCTACTCCTCCAGGGGATACTCATCAATAGTCATAATCTATGAATAGAGTAGCAAGCCCATACCCAAAGTCTTGCGGACAAGCAATATAGTATCTAGAACATGCATTAATATCACATTAGCATAGCAGTTATGCAAACAAATTCCTCAAAGAGGCCTGCCCCACCTGGGCGTCGGCCTGTGCGTCTGAATCTAGGCAATAATGGCGTGTAATGGTATGTATGGATCGCCATGTAGCCGCTTTGCAAATTTCAGACATGGTAACGTTGCGAAGGAGAGCTACAGTAGAAGCTTTCCCTCTAGTAGTGTGCGCTCTTGGTCTAACCTGTAGAACCTTGTGAGACAGTTGATAAGCCAAGGCTATACATGAAAGAATCCATCTAGCAATGGACCTCTTGGAGACAGACAGCCCGGTATTTGTTGGACCGTAATTGACAAAGAGCCTGTCAGACTTTCTAAGCGAAAGGGTTTTAGCAAGATAAAATTTCAATACCCTCCGGAGGTCTAGAGAATGTAAAGCTCTCTGTGAGTGGAGTGGTTGGCTGAGGAAATAAAGTGGGCAGCGTGATAACCCGATTAATGTGGAAGTCCGAGACCACCTTGGGCAGGAAGCTCGGAGGAGTACGTAGTACCACTCTATTGGCATGGAAAACAGTGTAAGGTTCCTTGCAGCAGAGGGAATGAATTTCACTTACCCTGCGGGCAGAAGTGATGGCTACTAAGAAGGCAGCCTTCCAGGTCAGATGCTGCAAGGATGCCTTATGAATAGGCTCGAAAGGAGCTCCCATCAACCTAGAGAGAACAATGTTGAGTTCCCAGGGAGGGGAAGGAGACCTCACTGGTGGAAATACTTTCTTAAGCCCTTCTAGGAAATCTTTGACTACCGGCATCTGGAAGAATGAGGCCTGGGTAGGAGATTTTCTATAAGCTGTGATAGCAGCTAAGTGGACTCTGATAGATGTATACTGCAGACCCGACTTTGCTAAGTGTAATAAGTAGGGGAGAAAAACCTGTTCCTGACCCTGGATCAAGGGTGTTCTCTCTACACCAAATGTAGAACCTCTTCCACTTGAAGGCATAAGACTTCCTAGTGGAGGGCCTTTTTGCTTCTCGAAGAATGTTCATACAGTCCGCCGGAAGATCTAAATGTCCGTACTGGATGAGTTCAGGAGCCATGCCGTCAAGCGAAGAGAGGGGAGGTTGGGATGGAACACTCTCCCCTGGTTCTTGGTCAGTAAGTTCGGCAGGCAAGGCAATCTCTGGTGTGGCACCTCTGACAGCTGGAGTAGATCCGGGTACCACCACTGGCGGGGCCACTCCGGAGCTATAAGGATCATCCGCGTTCTGGCCCTGTAGAATTTCTGTTATCACTGCTGGGATGAGAGGGAGAGGAGGAAAAGCGTACAGCAATGTCCGCGACCAGCTGATCAAAAGTGCGTTCCCCTGAGATCCCTGTTGGGGAAACCTGGAGGCGAAGACAGGGCATTTGTTTGCCGCGTCTGCGAAAAGGTCGATGTCCAGTACTCCCCACTGCTGGAAGACCTCTTGGGCGACGTCTTCGTTGAGCATCCAGTCGTGCTCTTCGACGAAGTCTCTGCTGAGGCAGTCTGCCTGCACGTTCAGGGTCCCTGGCAGGTGAACAGCGATGATCGAAAGGCCTCTCGCCAGTAGCCATCGCCAAATGGACTGAGCTTCCAGAGATAGGACTCGTGATCTGGTGCCGCCTTGCTTGTTCAGATAGAACATAGTTGTCGTGTTGTCTGTCTGAATCTGAACGTGGCTGGTTTGGAGAGACGGGTACAGGGATTTGAGAGCCAGATGGACTGCTCGTAGCTCTAAGAAGTTTATGTGATAACTCTGTTCGGTATTGGACCAGAGATCTTGTACCTGAAGCTGGTCCATATGAGCACCCCAGCCCTTCATGAAGGCATCTGTGACCATTGTCTGCGTCGGAGGCGTCTGATGGAAGGGGATGCCGTGAAGCAGATGGGAGCGTTTCATCCACCATCTGATGGAGTCTTTAACTTGGTGAAGAGAGATCAGATCTTCCCAGCGACCGGACCTCTGCGACCACTGAACCTCTAGCTCTTGTTGAAGAGGACGCATGTGAAGATGTGCATTGGGTACAATGTAAATGCACGAAGCCATCGACCCCAGAAGTGACTACACTTGCCTGGCTGTGGGGAATGCAGTGTCGAGAAGTGCGTGCCATTTCTGAAGCATGGATAATAACCTCTCCTCCGAAGGACACACGCTTGCCTTTGAGTCCAGAGAGGCGCCCAGGTAATGAATCCGCTGAGTGGGATTGAGGACCGACTTTTTGTAGTTGACCTGTAAGCCCAGCGACTGAAGCAGATTGAGGCAGAACGAGAGATGGCTCTGGAGTCGAACAGGAGTGGAACTCTTCAGGATCCAGTCGTCTAGATAGGGATAGACTAATATCTTCAGTTTGCGGAGGAAGGCAGCTACCACCACCATACACTTGGAGAATGTCCGTGGGGCCGATTTGAGGCCAAACGGCAGGTTTGTACTGGTACTGCTGACGAGAGATCTGAAACCTGAGGAATTTGAGGTTTCACTGAGACAGGGATATGGAATTAGGCATCCTGTAGGTCGATGGCACACATCCAGTCTCCCTGGTGAAGATGCGGAAAGATTTGATGCAGGGCTAGCATTCTGAACTTTTCCCTCTTGACAAATCCGTTGAGCAGACTCAGATCAAGAATGGGTCTGTACTCTGACTACTCCTCGTTTTTGAACTAGAAAATACCGGGAGTATACTCCTTGATTTCTTTGCAGGGGAGGTACTTCCTCTATGGTGTTCTTGGAGAGGAGAGTAGCTACTTCGTTCAGTAAAAGCAGATTTTGAATTTGAGGAAGGTGCTGCCTCCGTGGAGATACTTGCAGAGGAGGAGACTTGAACCTCAGCAAGTAGCCATGCTGTACAATATTCAGTACCCATTTGTCTCTTGTAATGGCTTCCCACTCTTCCAGGTGAAAACTGATACTTCCTCCTATCGAAGTAGCGAACGGGCGCGGAGGAAGTAAGATCTCACTGCTTGGAGGGCTGCTTGGTGGAGGACTGTTGCTGCTTGGCGTTTCCTCTACCTCTGCCACGCCCCCTTTGTTGGAACTGGGGCCTCTGCTGGTTCTGAGAGGACCACTGGGGTGTTTGAAGGCGCTGATGAAAAGCGCGCTTGACGCCCTGACGAAAACGCCTCCGATATTCCTTGCGCTTTTCCAGACCAACAGCTTTAACGGTGTCCGTCTCGGTTTTCATCTTGTTCATTTGGTCATCAGCGTGAGCCCCAAACAAGGATGACCCGTTAAAAGGCAAATTAAGAATCTTCTTTTGAGCATCAGGCTTGAGGCCCGTTAGCCGCAGCCAGGCTGAGCGCCGAGAGCATACGCCATGAGAGTAGCCATGTGCGGCGAGGTCCGAAGCATCCGCAGCCGCACTTATTGTCTGATTGGCTACAAGCCCACCTTCAAGGAGAATTTCACTGAAATCCGGTCTGTCTTCCCTTGGCAGTTTATCAGCAAATCTGGAGAGGGAATCCCAAAGTGCGCGATCATAACGCCCCAGAAGGGCTGAAGCACTAGCCACCTTCATGTATGAAGCAGAAGTGTTGCACATCTTCCTGCCATACAAATCCATTTGCTTACTGTCTTTTTCCGGGGGAACAGAAGAAGATACAGACGCAGAATGGGACTTCATGGCAGCCGGCACAATAACTGAGTCCGCTGGCGGGTCCGCTCTTAGAAATAAGGGATCCTCGGCCGGGGCCTTCTATTTCTTAGCGATTCTTGAAGGCACAGAGCCCACCGTAGCCGGAGTAAGAAATGTGGCCATAGCTGGCTCCAACAGTCGTGGCACCAATGGCAGCAAAGGTATGGGTGCTGAACGGTGGTGTAACATATCAAATATAATTGATGTGGGAGCCAGAGGGGTGTGCATTGTGATGTTCAATTTCTGCGCACCTCTGCCCAGAACGTCAGAGAAAGTAGCGATGTCATCAATAGGAGACACTCGTGATGGAGGTGTAGAGGAAAAGGTCGGAGAATAGTCCCGGACCGAGGACCTTGTGGAGGAAGACCAGGTGGGTGATCAGGTGAGTCACCTCTTGTGGGGACGATCACTGATGAGCCCTGGACCGTGATCTGTGTTTAGAAAGATCTTGGCCTTCTGTGAGAGGAAGGGCGATCCCTGGGTCGTGACCGGCGTGGAGAAGGTGACTTTGGTCTACCAGGAGGAGACTTGCTTCTACGCGGAGAAATCCTGGAGGGAGAGTACGTGCGGGAATAGTCCGAGCCCAGACTTCTGCAGTCACCTGTACCCACATTCTCCAACCAGCAATGTGAAAGACCAAACTTCTCTGGTGTCTTGGGTGATTTCTCCGGAGAGATCTGCACGATATGAAGACCTGGAGATGAGCGATCTGACGATCTAGATCTGCAGAGGCCACGGAGAGGGTTAGAGCCAGGTCTATCCTTTGACGTCGAACGTCTCGACGTCGATGATGTTTGTGTCACCATCGGTGCAGATTGCTGGGATTGCCGCTCCGCCCTTGACAGCGGTCTCGACGACGATCGCCTACAGCGTTGTGGAGACCTCGCCGTCGATCTTGGTCATCGAACCGGTGACTTAGAAGTCGACCTTCGCAGTCGAGATGGCGACTTTGACGTCGACCCTCGCCGGCGGTCTGGTGTTCCATGACGTCGAGTTGAGGTTGATCCTAGACGTCGAATGCCTTCACGTCGATCGACCCACTCGCGGCGAGACATATGTAGTCGCAGCTCTAGACGCCGACCCCCTCGAGGGCGGCGGCGAATGTCTCGACGACGACGGAAGCCTCAACGTCGACGGAGACTGTCTGGATCTCATAGGCCTAACAGCCTTCGAGCCCGAAGGGCTGTGCCTCGACGCCGACTTACTTGTATGCGGCGGAGAATCTCGACGTCGAGATGAATCTCTGGACACAGAAGTTGTCCTGTATTCTTTAGACAGTACATTTAACGTCGACGGCGAATCTCCTGGAACCTTGGTCTTCCTGGGGTCAGGAGAGGTGGTATGTCGCCGTTTGAGGTCTTCTAGCTGAAGGTGGTTTAAAGGATGAATGGTCGCCTTCACGACGGCTTCTTTCCTTCTCCAGCTGGGCATGCAGCTTAGTGCGCTCTCTATCGCGCAGAGTGCGCGTGGAAAACTTCTGGCAGTGGGGGCACCGGTCAGGATTGTGTGAAGTTGGCAAACACACAATACACAAAGAGTGTGGATCCGCCAGTGCCATCTTATTGCCACAGGAAGGGCATTTCCTGAATAAAGCAGGCATTCTGACTGGAATTTTTTTTTAAATTATTCAGGAAACCAGCAGAATAAGCTTTCAGGAGCCAGAAAATGTCGAATTTTCTTAAAAAATCTGAATTACAAAACTGTAACAAAACTGAAGAGCTCAAGCTCCAGGATCCTCATAGAAGGAGCCGGAAAAAAGAACTGACCTGTCACCTGTGGTGCATCATGGGAGCAAGGGGTCTCCTGCAGGTCTTAAAGGCACGGTGCCCCTACTCTAATGCCTTAAAGGCAAGTTGTCAGTTTTCTTTTCTTGATACTCTACTGCAGCCTACAGGCAAATGCCTGCAATTACAAGTTTGCTTTATGGCAATAAAGCATTGTTGAGTGACAATTGGCTTAGTGCTTCCTTTTTTCCTTATGGGTTAGGGGGTACTACAATGCAAACCTATGTAATTTCAGCATTGCCATGTTTGAAACATTTTAGGCTGCATGTATATGTTTTCACATATGTATATATATGTATTTTCTATATGCTCCGGGATCCCGCAGGTGGGCGGGGATTATTCATAGATTATGACTATTGATGAGTATCCCCTGGATGAGAACTGAATCGTTACGCAGAGGTGTGGGAAACGTGAACGAGAATACAATCAAGGGGAACTGAAGAACTGTTTTGAACCGAAGCGCAGCAACACACGTCTGAACCCAATGCCAGAAAAAAAACAATCTAACAATGAGTCGATGCTTATGCGCACCATCACTGAAAGGAGAAATCACCTTACCTGGTGACTGGAAGGAAGTCTTGGAAGAAAAACTTGCAAACATCTGTACCAAACACTAGATGGCAGGAGTATGCAAAGCATGTAATCTACAGCTCATGCCTCTAACAAACATTTTAAACAACTTGCTGCTCATTACTTCAAAAAGTAGGAATTTAAGGCAAACTGAGCCAAATAAGCATCAGCTACGGAAAGATGAAAATGGGGCACAGCTCCCTTAATGATCCAGCAGCGTCCCACTCTTATACTTAATACTCGCAGTATTCCAAATAATGAAATTTTAGTAGGGATCTCTAAAAGTTTTAATCTACGTGTCATTGAAAATTCAAGCCAAGAAGGAGGATGCTGTTTATGACTTTAAATAAGAATCCTATGATGCAGAACTAGAAAAATGAGTAACACAAGTGACTAACTTCTCCTTTGCAGGAACTTCACTGGCAAAGAAACGAATAGGCTCATTGCAGCACCCAGCTATTTGAAGCTATCTGGACCTCAAGATGTACAAATTAATAGCATTAGTAGTATTGAGGGCATCTACAATAGATGATTTAGAATGGTCTAAAACTAAACGACTACTCTGGCATGCAAACCCAAAGACATTTTATAGAAGTGTGAATAAACCTCCCTTATGAGGCTTTACAAATTGTTAGCAATGGGGAAGGATAGCATTACTTACCCAGTAAACATCTGTTCTTGGCATGTACAGCTGTATATTCACATGCTTTGCATACTCCTGCCATCTAGTTTTGGGTCTGGATGTTTGCAAGTTGTTTTTCTTCGAAGAAGTCTTTCCAGTCACGAGGTAGGTGACTCGTCCTTTCAGTGATAGTGCACATGGGCATCGACTCCATTGTTATATTGTTTTCCCACAGAGGGTGAGAATGGAGTTCGTAGTAAAGAATAGAAATGCCCATGCATATGTATGTACAATAAAAACTGCAGCAGCTACAGGTACCCGGTGAGGCGGGTGGGCGCATGTGAATCTACAGCTGTACATGCCAAGAGATGTTTACTTGGTAACGAATAGTTTCTTGCCTGTCGGTGTAGTTTTGCAGCTTGAAGATCTTTCTGGATTCACTATGCTGTGCATTATTCCGCGATCTTGTGGTTTGGTCAAGATTCGTAGTTTTACTTTTTTTTTTGTAGCCCAGGTGAGCGGCGACGACCACCATTTGGTGCACCTTCCGTGACGTCGTCGTGCTTCCTGCGGAAGTCCCACCTTTGGGGCGCCATCTTCGGGTTCTTTTTTCCTTTCCTTTTTTTTTTTTTAACCCTAGGCGATTGATTAATCCTTCTTGACCATTTTTCTGTACGTTTTCATTTCTTTGATCTTTTCCATTTCACCCCCTCTTCCTCCAGCCTCATCTTCCTGGCGGAGGTGGGTGGGTTCGCTAGTGAATCCAGAAAGATCTTCAAGCTGCAAAACTACACCGACAGGTAAGGAACTATTCGTTTTGCAGCGTGAATCTTTCTGGATTCACTATGCTGTGCATAGACTTTGTAGCGGTTTTCCTAATTTTGTGGCAGCTGGGTGGAAGATGAGCGTTGGTCGTTGAAAATGTGTTGAAGCACCTTCTGTCCAACCTGTGCTTCCTTATTCATCTGAATGTCCACGCAGTAGTGTTTCGTGAACGTGTGCACAGATGCCCAAGTTGCCACGAGACAAATGTCCTGGATGGGCGTGTTCGCCAGGAAGGCAACGGTGGCCCCCTTCTTCCTTGTGGAGTGAGCCTGGGGCCCCTCCGCTAGCTCCTGTCCAGCCTGTTTGTGGCAAAATTGAATAGTGAGGGCAATCCACCTAGCGATGGTGCCCTTAGTCACTGGCCTACCCATGAAGCTAGTAGCAAAGGACACAAACAGCTGCTTCGACTTCCTGAGTTCCTTGGTTCTCTCAATGTAGTGCATCACCGCTCTTCTGGCATCGAGGATGTGCAGGGCCTTTTCTGCGTTTGTAGTCGGGTTTTGGAAGAAACTTGGTATCTGAATACTCTGATTCATGTGGAACGCCGACACCACCTTGGGCATGAAGTGTGGGTCCGTCCTCAGGACTACCCTGTCCTTGTGAATCTGAATGTAGGGTTCCTGTAGCGTTAGCGCTTGAAGCTCGCTCACCCTGCGTAGTGAGGTTATGGCCACTAGAAAGGCCGTTTTCATCGTCAACATTTGCGGTGTGGCCTTGTGAATGGGTTCAAACGGTGCCTTCATGAGCTCCGTCAGAACCACGTTTAGATTCCATGCCGGCGGCGGCAACCTTTTCGGAGGGGCCATTCTTTTGGCTCCCTCCATGAATCTCTTCACCACCTGCGAGGTGAAGAAACTTCCACCCTTTTCACCTCTGGTGGAGGCAACGATCGCCGCTAGGTGAACCCTTAGGGAGCTCGGGCAGAGGTTACTCTTTAGAAGGTGTGTGAGGTACCTCAGCACTGTTGAGTCTCTTGTCATTCTGTTTTGCAGGCCTTTTTTCCTGCACCGCACAGTGAAGCTCTTCCATTTTGCGCTGTAGCATTTTCGTGTAGTTGGCTTCCTTGCCTCCCGTAGCACTCGCATAGTGCTCTGAGGCAATCTTAGGTGTGCGAACTCTAGGTCTTCAGGAGCCATGCCGCCAGGTTGAGGTTCTCTGGCTCTGGATGCAGGACCTCTCCGTTTTGCATTGAGAGCAGGTCTTTTCTCCTCTCGAACCTGTATGGATTGCCTTGTGCCATTTCTTGAATTTGTGAGAACCATGTCTGCCTTGCCCACTGCGGAGCCACTAGGATCAGAGTCATGTTGCTGGTTCTGCACTTGTCGAGCACTCTGTGCAACAGGGGTATCGGTGGAAAGGCGTAGGCAAATGTCCTCGACCAGCTTATCCATAGGGCATTTCCCTGGGATTGCTGATCTGGTTGCCTGGACGCGAAGCTTTGGCATTTTGCATTTTGGCGTGTTGCAAATAGGTCTATTGTGGGAGTTCCCCATCTCCGGAAAAGCTTCTCCGTTTCCTGGCCATTGAGCTCCCACTTGTGCGATGCCGAGGTCTGCCTGCTTAGCCAGTCTGCCTCCACATGGTCCTTCCCCGGTAGGTGAATTGCCAGTAGATCTATCCTGAGAGGTATGGCCCATCTCCAAATCTCCTGAGCCAGAGAGGAGAGAGGGAACGACTGTGTCCCCCCCTGTTTGTTGATGTAGAACATTGCCGTGGTGTTGTCTGTTTGAACAAACACCCTCTGGTTGTACAGGTGCCTCTGGAATGCCTTCAGGGCTAGCAGGATTGTCTTCAACTCGAGGTAATTGATATGGCGAACCGCATCTGCTGGAGCCCACAGACCCCTTACTCTGAGGTTGTCCATGTGCGCTCCCCATCCCTTTTGCGATGCGTCCGTGGTAATGGTCATTGTTGGGTTTGGTGGTCTCAGGCTTCTCCCTGCTGTCATGTTGTCTCTGTTCCACCAAGTTATCTCCTCCTGCACTGCGTGCGTAACAACCACTAGATCCTCCCAACTTCCGTTTGCTTGTGACCATTGCTGTTGTAGCCATTCCTGGAATGGTCTCATGTGCAGGCGTACATTCGGCATCAGCTGGATACATGACGCCATCATCCCCATCATCTTGCTCACTGACCTCACTGTCAGAGCTCGCCCCTTCTGGTAGAGCCGCATCTCCTTCAGTAGGGCATCTGTCCTCCTGTCGCTGGGCACCACTGTACTGTTCAGGGAGTTGATTTTTGCCCCCAGGAAAATCTTCACCTGCTCTGGTTCCAGCGACGACTTCCCCCAGTGAATCGAGAACCCCATGTTCGTGAGAGTGTCTGTTACGCGTTTTGCGTGCCTCTTGCACTTCTCGCGTGAGTTTGCCTTGACCAGCCAGTCGTCTAAGTAGGGGTAGACGTGTATCCCCTGCCTTCGTAGGTGGGCCGCGACCGCCGACAGGCATTTTGTAAAAACCCTTGGCGCCGATTTTAATCCGAAGGCCAGGGTTGTGAACTGGTAGTGTTCCTGGTCGATGTTGAACCTTAGAAGTCCCTTGTGTCTTCTGTATATTGGGATGTGCAGGTAGGCATCCTTGAGGTCCACGGTGACCATGAAGTCCCCTTCTCTTATCTGTGGCAGTACCTCCTGCAGTGAAGTCATTTTGAACCTTTGTGTTCTGATGAACTTGTTTAGGTATCGCAGGTCCAGGATGGGTCTGAGGTTTCCGTCTACTTTCGGGACCACGAAGTAGTTTGAGTAGACCCCCTTGTTGCGTTCTCTGAACGGCACTGCCTCTAGGGCTCTCTTTTCTAGAAGTTTCCGTGTTTCTTCTCTGAGTAGGGTCAGTTCTTGAGCCGATCTTTGCCTTCCCTTTGGCTTCCTGTTTGGCGTTTTTTTTTCCAAATCTACGCAGTCTCCGTACTGCATGATGTTCAGTATCCACTTGTCTGTGGTTATACGCCGCCACTCGTGAAGGTAGAACCTCAGCCTTCCGCCTACTGGTGTTGTATGCTCGTAGGCTTTTGATCCTTCTCTCCCCCTCGATGTTACTGTTTCGCGCCTCACCCCTGGGGGCATGTAGAGAGTAGGTGTCCTCCTGCGTGCTGAGTCACTTTGATGAGGGCTGGTCCCCCCCTCTCCTTCTCTGGCTACGTCCGTTCCCTCTCCCGCGAAAGGACTGGCCCCGAGGTTGGTACTGCCAGTTTTGCTTCTGTTGACCCTGTCCGTGACTTTCACCCTGCTGGAACGTCTGGTGCGACGGCCCCTGCTGGTTTCCTCCCCTACCGTAGGGTCTCCTTGAGGGATTGCCTCGCCTCATTCCCCTCAGCTGTAGGGCCCCCATGGACCTCGCCGTTTCGTTTTCTTTTTTCAGCTGGGTGAGCTTCTCGTCAACTGTTGCTCCGAACAGTGTCTCTCCCTTGAAGGGGGTGCTATGGATGTTGTTCTGCACCTCCGGTTTGAATCCCGAGATTCTTAGCCACGCATGCCTTCTCTCGGTGACCCCTATGGCCAGGAGTCTTGCTGAAGTGTCTGCCCCGTCCAACGCCGTCTTTATGCAGGAGTGGTCGATGTTTTTGCCTTCATCTACTAGGTGTGAGGCTCTCTGGCGGTATTCTTCGGGGAGGTGCTTTACTAGCTCCCCCATCTCGTCCCAGTGCTGGTACTGGTGTCTATTGAGGAGTGCATTGGAATTCGCCATGCGCCAGTGCATTGCGGCGTTCCTCTCGACCTTTCTTCCTGTGAGGTCTATCCTCCTGCTCTCTTTATCAGGTGGTGGGCCCGAGGTTGCTGGTACGTTGGCCCTTCTCCTGGCCGTGGAAGCTATGATGGAGTCGGCGGTCACGCTACCTTTGATGTAAGGGGGGGTCCAGGGAAGAGGGCTTATACTTCCTTCTCAGTCCTGGGCGTGATCGACCGGCAGGTCGCTCGTTCCTTGAAGGCTTCTCTCCCCTGATTCATCACACTTTGTAGCATGGGGAGGAACTGGCTCCTCATCTGGATGGGGAGCAGGGTCTCGAGGAGAAAATCGGCTTTCGGCTTCTCTTCGTCGAGTTTGACGCCGAAGGCTGTCGCTGCGCTCCTGACCACCATATTGTACACCCCGATGTCGTCGGGTGGCGAAGGCCTCGAAGGGTACGTGTCCACGGGCTCCTCCGGGTTTTCGGTGTCGAGATCATGCCATTCGATCTCGTTGCCGGTAGATGGTGCCGAGCCGTAGACCGACTGTTGGTCTTCTTCCTCGGCTTCCTCGTCATAATAGGTCTCGTCTTCCTCTTCGAGATCCCTCGTCAGGCCCTCGGGGTCGAATTCGTCCTCGACGACGTCCGTCGATGAAACCGTTGGAATCTTGAACTCCTTCATCTTGGCGTCGAACTCCTTCTTCCTTTGAAGGATGTTCTCCATTTCGGCCTCGAGCCGCCTCTTCTTTTTCTCCATCTCGGAGATGCTTTCGGCGTCGACCGCGAGTCTTTTCGCCGAAATTTGCGTCGACTTCGACCGTTTTTTCTGCGTCGATCGCCCTGATTCCTGGGTTGTCCTCGACGACCCTTGCTTTTCGGCGTTTTTCGGCACCAGGGAGTCCTTTTCGAAGGATCCGCTCGGCCTCTTGTCCATGGTTCCCCCTTTGGTCGTCGAAGTTTTCGGCGCCGGGGCTCCCTTCGTGGACTTTGACTCTGATTTTTTCGAGTCACCCTCGTGTTTGAGGTATTTTCTGTTTTGCGCTCGACGATTCTCTTACCTAGTCTTCTTTTTTCTTGTCGGTCTCTACGACCGTGAAGTTTTCGGCTGTCTTGGCGATGTTGTCCTCATCGTCCGTGGAGAGGCCCAGATCGTAGAGAGACGGGGCCTTACCCTTGCCATCCATGCTGGCGTTGGCTCTTCTCTGCCGCTCCCTCACCCGGAGCGTCTTCGGCGCGAAGGCTGAGCAGGCGTTGCAGTCCTTACTCTGGTGTTCGACTGGCAAGCAGAGGTTGCAGACTGGATGCTGGTCCTTCTGCGCGCACTTGTGGTGGCAGTTTGGGCAGAACTTGAATGGCGTCTTGTCCATTGCGCTCAGGGCCTCTGAGTGCGCATTCTCCAAGGTCGTCGAAGAAAAGGGCGCTGAACCTCCTTTCTTCGCGCTCCTGATGAAATATCTTCCTTTCCTGTGATATCTCCGTAGTATTTGTCGACGAAACTCGCTTTTCTTTCTTCTTCCTTCGGTTGTAACTCTGGAGCTTCTCGATGACTATCCAGACCCAACGGCGGAAAAAAGAATCTGAAGATGGCGACCCAAAGGTGGGACTTCCGCAGAAAGCACGACGACGTCACGGAAGGTGCACCAAATGGTGGTCGCCGCCCACCTGGGCTACAAAAAAAAAACAATGAAAAGACTACGAATCCGGACCCAACCACAAGATCGCGGAATAATGCACAGCATAGTGAATCCAGAAAGATTCACGCTGCAAAAGTAACATTATCCGTTCGAGGCATGTGAGCTGTAGATCACATGCTTTTCCTAGATTATACAGCAGTATTTTCCCAAAGCGGTGGCTAATCTGTAGCTGTTGGAGTGGTCAGAAAAAGTGTTCTACGTACTGCTTGGCCCACATTAGCTTGTTGCCTTGCTAACACATCTACACAATAGTGCTTTGCGAATGTGTGCCGTGTAGACCATGTTGCAGCTTTACAAATGTCAACTATGGGGATGTTTCCTAAGAAAGCCGTACTAGCCTCTATTTTACGAGTGGAATGCACTCTAGGGAGTACAGTTGGAGTACTTTTTGCTTTTGCATAACAAGTTTGAATACATTTAACAATCCATCTTGCAAAACCCAACTTGGAGAAAGGATTGCCCTTGTGTAGTGGTGCAAAAGCAACAAAAAGTTGTTTGGTCTGGCAAAATTATTTCAGTTCTCAATATAAAATAAAAGGGCTCTTATGTCATCCAAGGTATGTAGAGCTCCTTCTGCCACATTATCAGGTTGATGAAAGAATACTGGTAATTCAACTGACTGATGTAAAATGGCAGATCCTACCTTAGGTAGAAGTGTGGGGTTAGTACAAATAACCACATTGTCTGTGTAACTGGAAAAAAGGTTATTCAATGGTTAGTGCCTGTATTTCACCCACTCTTCTCAGTGAAGTGACTGCAATGAGGAAGGAATATGCTACTTACCAGTATGCACCTGTTCTTGGCATGTAGAGCTGCAGATCTATACACTGTGCACAGATCGCCATCTGGTGTTGGGCCCGGATGTTTGCAGTTTGTTTTTCCTCTAGGAAAGTCTTTGGGAGTCACGAGGTTGGTGACTCCTCCTCCGGTTAGCATTGCGCATGGGCTTCGGCTCCATCCTCAGATTGTTTTTCGGCAGCAGGGAAGGATGGAGCGTAGTAGTAACAGTAAAGAAACCCATGTGTATTGTATCTAAATATGATAAGACTGGAACGGATACAGGTAGCCGGGGAGGTGGGTGGGCGTGTATAGATCTGCAGCTCTACATGCCAAGAACAGATGCATACTGGTAAGTAGCATATTCCGTTCGAGGCATATGAGCTGCAGATTATACACTGTGCATAGATTATATAGCAGTACCCAACCCTAGCGGCGACCACCGTCATCCGTTGCAGTCGTTTAAAACAGTGTTTAGTACAGCTTGGCCCACACTAGCCTGTTGCTTGGTTTGCACATCTACACAGTAATGTTTTGTGAAGGTGTGCGGTGTTGACCATGTCGCTGCCTTGCAGATGTCATCTAGTGGTATGTTCCCTAGGAAAGCCATAGAAGCCCCGATCTTCCTTGTAGAGTGGGCTTTAGGGGGAACCGATAGCGTTCGTTTTGCTTTGTGGTAGCAAATCTGTATGCATTTTACAATCCACCTAGCTATCCCTGATTTGGAAATAGGGTTGCCTTTGTGTGGTGGGGAGAAGGAAACAAATAGCGGTTTGGTTTTTCTGAAAGGTTGTGTTCTCTGGATGTAAGTAAAGTAAAGCCCTTTTAACATCCAGTGTGTGTAAGGCTCTTTC
The DNA here is from genome assembly GCF_964204655.1 of Triturus cristatus. Taxonomy (NCBI): domain Eukaryota; kingdom Metazoa; phylum Chordata; class Amphibia; order Caudata; family Salamandridae; genus Triturus; species Triturus cristatus. The sequence goes on from NC_140595.1 coordinate 179,939,976, forward strand.
CGCAACTGTTTGGGGTTGCGAGAAAAAGACTGTTAATTCTACCGACTGGTTTAGATGGAATGGAGAAATGACTTTGGGTATAAATTTGGGATTGGTGCGGAGTACAAGCTTGTTGTGATGCATCTGAAGAAAAGGTTCCTGTATAGTGAGTGCCTGTATTTTACTAACTCTTCTGAGGGAAGTGATGGCCACTAGAAAAGCTGTTTTCCATGTGAGAAAATGCAGCTCGCACTTATGTAATGGTTCGAAAGGGGGTCCCATTAACCGTGTGAGGACTATATTCAAGTTACAAACAGGCGAGGGTGGCACTCTGGGTGGAATTACTCTTTTGAGGCCTTCCATAAAGGCTTTGATGGCAGGCACTTTGAAAAGTGAGAGGTGCTGCCTATTTTGTAAATAGACAGCAATTGCAGCGAGGTTTAACCGAATGGAACTATATGCTAGGCTACACCTTTGTAAATGGAGTAAATAGCATATAATGTGCTGTATGGATACATTTAAAGGATGGATTGCGTTGTTGTGGCAGTAAACAACAAATCTTTTCCACTTTGCTGCATAGCACGCCCTAGTAGTAGGGAGTCTAGCTTCCCTGATAATGTTCATTCAATCAGGGGGAAGGTTAAGGTATCCAAATTCTAGGACCTCAGGAGCCAGATCGCAAGGTTGAGTTGAGCTGGGTCCGGGTGCCTGATCTCTCCATGGTTCTGGGTTAGGAGGCATGGCGAGAGGCGTAGCTTTTGGTGTGGTACTACTGAGAGTTCCAGCAGTGTGGTGTACCACGGTTGTCTGGCCCATGTTGGAGCTACTAGGATCAGAGTTAGGGAATGCTGCTGTAGCTTTCGCACCACTAATGGAATTAGTGGGAGAGGTGGAAAAGCGTATGCAAATTTGTTTGACCAGTTCATCCATATCGCATTGCCTTCGGACAATGGGTGTGGATATCTGGCGGCGAAGCTTGGGCATTTTTTGTTTTCGTGGGTGGCGAATAGGTCTATGTGTGGATGCCCCCACTTCTGAAAGAACGGGTGAAGAACCTGTGGGTGAAGTTCCCACTCGTGGATCTGCTGTGTCTGCCTGCTCAGCAGATCTGCCACGGTGTTTTGTACTCCTGGGACGTGTTGGGCTAGGAGAAAAATCTTTTGTGGAATAGCCCATCTCCATATGCTCTGTGCTAACAGAGAGCTGTGGAGAGTGTGTGCCCCCCTGTTTTTGAATGTAGTACATGGCAGTCATGTTGTCTGTGCGAATGAGGACTGCCTTGCCTGAAATCTGCGCCTGGAAGGATTTTAGGGCAAGGAAGATCGCCAGTAACTCCAGATGGTTTATGTGGAGTAACTTCTGTTGCGGCGTAAACGTGCCCTGTGCTGTGAGATGTAACAGATGAGCTCCCCAGCCGGAGAGCGATGCATCTGCCGTTAGGATTATTTGTGGGACCGGGTTCAGGAACGGTCGACCTCTGGAAATGTTTGTGGTGTTCCACCACTGCAGAGAGCGATGGGTGCGACCGTCTACCAACACCAGATCGCTCAGTTGTCCCCGGGCCTGGTTCCACTGGCGCGCCAAGCACTCTTGGAGTGGGCTCATTTGGAGTCTTGCATGGGGCACTATAAAGATGCAAGAGGCCATCATCCCTATGAGCTGCATAAACACTCTTGCTGGGAGAGAGTGTGGACATAGCAATTTTTGACGCAGCACCTGTATTTTTGCAATCCTGGCAGGATTGGGATAGGCTATGGCTTTTGAGGTGTCTATGGTGGCTCCGAGATATTGGTGTGTGTGTGATGGTACCAGGTGGGATTTTTGATGGTTCGCCGTGAAACCTAGCTGGTAAAGTAGTTGGACCGTAGCGGCGGTATGTTGCACACATTGTTGGTAGGACGTGGCTTTTATCAGCCAGTCGTCAAGATGGGGGAAGACGTGAATGTACTGTCTTCTGAGGTGTGCAGCCACTACTGCCAGGCACTTGGTGAAAACCCTTGGTGTTGTTACCCCGAACGAGAGCACCTTGAACTGGTAGTGTTGTCCATCTACCACAAACCTGAGGTACTTTCTGTGAGACTGGTGTACTGGGATGTGAAAGTACGCGTCTTAAGTCCAGAGTGGTGAGAAAATCGTTCTGGGAGAGAAGTGGAAGAACCTGTTGGAGGGTTACCATGTGAAAATGGTCTGAATGAATGTAGGTATTTAGAGGTCTGAGATAGGCCGTAGGGTCTCGTCCGTCTTTGGAATTAGAAAGTACAGGGAGTAGACGCCTAAATTTTGTTGATTTATGGGGACCTGCTCTATTGCTCCTTTTTGCAGGAGGGAGAGCACCTCGTGTTAGTAGCGCAGTATGTTCTTGCGACATAGGGCGGTGCCTGGGTGGAATGTTTGGGGGTGTAGATGTTAATTCTAGGCAATACCCTGACTGAATAATTTGTGTCACCCATCTGTCTGAGGTGATTGTCTCCCAGACGTGAAGGAAATGTTGTAGTCTGCCTCCGACCGGAGTGGAATGGTCTGGAGGGAGTGGGGGAAAGTCAGTGGGCAGGAGGTGTGGCAGAGCGGGCGGTATTTGTTTTACCTCTGCCCTTATTATTATTGCCTCTGTATCCGCCTCTTTGATGACCCTTCGTGAAGGTAGATTGAGGAGGGGATTTATAGGACGTGGATGCACTGTCCGAGGAGTAGCCTCTGCCCGTGCCCCGAAAGGAAGAACGGCGAAAGGAGCGCCTGGGAGTCTGTTTGTAGGGCTCCCATAGATTTCGCCGTGTATCTTTTTTCATTTTTTCGAGGGCTTCGTCTACTTAAGGGCCAAATAGATCTTGGTCGAATGGGTGATTTAATATAGAGGCTTGAACGTCTGGTTTAAACCCTGAAACCCTGAGCCAGGCATGGCGACGGAGAAGGACACTGGTGTTTATGGCCCTGGAGGCTGTATCTGCTGCATCTAGGGCACATCGTATCGAGGTATTGGTTATTGTTTTTCCCTCTTGAATAAGTTAATTAGCCCTAGTCTTGTACTTTTCAGGGAGATGGTGCATGATGGTCTCTAGCTCATCATAATGCACCCAGTCGTATCGGGCCAACAGTGCTTGCGTATTGGCAATACGCCATATATTGGCCGCTTGTGACGCAGTGCGCTTCCCTGACGCATCTAGGAGCTTGGACTCTTTGTCAGGTGGGGGTGCCTCGCCTGACGCCTGAGAATTTTAGCGCTTCCTAGCTGTAGATACCACTAGGGAATCTAATGGTGCAGGGCCTTTAATGTAAGAAGGGTCTGTGGGGGCGGCTTTGTATTTCTTCTCTATCAGAGGGTTTAGGACCCTGGCCCTGACTGGGTCTTTAAAAACCTCAGGGGCATGTTTAATTACATCCTTTAACATAGGTAGAATGGCAGTGGACCCATGTGTATCGTCAAAGGTGTCTAGGAGAAAATCCTCCTCCACTGGGTCGGTATGAACTCCACCCCGTGGTAGTGTGCCGCCCGTTGTAACAAATGGTGAAAACCCAAGGAATCTTCAGGAGGGGATGGCCTAGATGGATAAAGGTCATCCTGTGGGACATCTGGGATGTCCGGATTGTTATAATCATCCCATGGGTCTGGAGATCCAGTAGGGGTGGGATCTTGTGGCACATCTGCTGGATCATAGTAGGGGTCCCCCAAATCATCTGGGACAGGAGACAAGGTGGGGAGACGATGAGGTGGAGGGGGTGGAAGTGGAGAGGGTGGAGGAGGTGGAGAAGGCACCCTGAGAGGAGAGGTAGCAATGGCCTTTCTCTTTGGAGGTGGAGCTGGAGCTGGCTTGTCCAAGTGTCTCTTTTTTTAAGACAATGTCAAGTGTCCAGACTTTGGATCCTTGGGGAGGGTTTTTTGCAAAGGATCCGGTGTGAAAAGCTCCTGTGACACTGTTTGTTCGGTCGGCGCCGAAGGTTTCGGGGCCGACGGCTTTTTAGGTTTATCGAAGCCGTGCTTCCGAGGAACCTCAGTTTTTTTGGTCGGTGCCGAAGAAGGTCTCGGCACGGGAGTGTCGGTGCCGAGGGTCTTGTGATGTTTGGTCGGCGCCGGATGAGCAGGTTTCGACACCGAAGACTTCGGCGCCGGGTTTGGTGTGGAGGTGGAGGCCGATTTTTTCTTCGTGCCGAAGGGTGTTTTTTCAGCACCGGTGGTCGGCTGGCTCGAGCCCGAGCTGCCGGAAGGCTTAATAGGCTTCTTTACCGGGCCCGAAAGTGGGGTGTGAGAAGCAGTGTCCTTGGTCTTGCCTAGGCCCGGAGGCGAAGGTGTGACCGAAGCCTTTTTCGGTATCGGCTTGGGAGGGGGAATTGTACTCACGACCCGCTGCGCCGGGGTGATGTCCTCCACATCTGAGTCGTCGGCCTCAGAAGCGCTGACGAGGTAGTCGTCCTCCTGTTTGATATCCTGTTGTCCCGGAGCTTCGACGTCGTCCCAGAAGATGTCGACTGGAGCGGAGGTCGAGGAGTGCGCCATGTTGCGTCTAGCCCGTCGACCTAGAATGGTCTTTTTGAGCGAAAAGACTTGCAGGCGGGACAGTCTCGGGCCTTGTGTTCTGGGGAGAGGCAGAGGCTGCACACCTCATGGAGATCGGTGTGGGGAAACTTGGACCCACATCGAGGGCACTTCTTGAAGGGAGTTCTTTCCATCAGACGAGACCGGAGCCGGAATAGGCCCAAAGGCCGCCGTCGACCACAGGAATCGAAGAAGTGCCGAGAGAAGAGGAGTAAGATGATTTAGATCTTTGAAGAAGCTCGATGAGCGAGGAATTATGCGTCGATCGGTGAACTGGGAAGTTCGGAACCGGAGCGTGAAGTATTACATCCGAGCCCGCTGGCGGAAAAAAAGAATCTGAGGATGGAGCCGAAGCCCATGCGCAATGCTAACCAGAGGAGGAGTCACCAACCTCGTGACTCCCAAAGACTTTCCAAGAGGAAAAACAAACTGCAAACATCCGGGCCCAACACCAGATGGCGATCTATGCACAGTGTATAATCTGCAGCTCATATGCCTCGAACAGCAGTTTTCCAAGAGAGAAACTGTGGCTCACATGTATGCATGGGTTCATAAGGTGGGCCCATTAACCTTGTGAGAACTAGGTTAAGATTCCACACTGGGGCAGGTGGAAGTCTCGGTGGTATGACTAAGTCCTTTCATGAAAGCTTTAATTACAGGCACTCTGAAAAGCGATAAATGTTGCCCAATCTGTAGATACGCAGCTATTGCAGCGAGATTTAGTCGGATAGAAGTGTAAGCCAATTCTGACTGTTGTAAGTGTAAAAGGTAACAAAGGATGTTTCGTATTGAAGCATCAAGAGGCTGGACATTGTCATGGAAATAGATAACAAAATGGTTTCATTTAGCTGCATAGCAGGCTCTTGTAGTAGGCCTTCTGGCATCCTGAATGATGTTCATACAGTCTGGTGGAAGATGTGTGAGAATACTAGATGTTAGGAGCAGCTTTTGATGTGAAACCAGAGAAAGCTCCAACAGGGTTGTGAACCATGGTGGACTGGCCCATGTGGAAGCTACTAAGATTAGTGTGAGGGATTTTTGTCCGAGCTTCCGAACTACTAATGAAATGAGTGGGAGAGGCGTAAAAGCGTAAGCAAATATCCCTGACCAGTTCATCCATAGTGCATTGCCTCTGGAAAGCGAGCATGGGTACCTGGAGGCGAAGTTTGAGCATTTCTTGTTTTTGGTGAATGGCAAAACAGATTTTTGTGAGGGACTTCCCAACTTTGAAAGTATGGAAGGAGAACCTGAGGGTGAGGTTCCCATTCCTGTATTTGCTGTCTGTCTGCTGAGAAGATCGGCAATCTGATTGTTCACTCCAGGGAGGTGTTCTGCTAGATCACAGCTTTCCAAACTTTTCATGTTGGTGACACCTTTTAGACTATCTTCATCTTGCTACACGGTAATGTGAACGAGCATCTCCTGTTTGGGAATTGGCCCGCTTGCGTGCGTTGGACACCACTGAGGAATCCAATAGTAATTGGCCCTTTATATATGCTGTATCAGACGTTGCTGGCTTATATTTCTTATCTAACCTAGGAGTAAAGACACGGGCGCGGATGGGGTCATTAAAAATATCATCCACATGCCTGATCGTACCCTTGAGCATTGGAAGTGTGTGTGAGGACTTGTGTGCTAAGGGTCTCGAAAAGGAAATCCTCTTCTAGGGATTTCTTATGGAGCTGAACCCCATGGTAATTAGCAGCTCTACCCAGCAGTTCTATATAACCTACACTGTCATTCGGTGGAGAGGGCTTGGAAGGGATCAGGTCAGGATCATTCCCTGTGGGGGAATTGGTGTTCAAATCTGTCCAGGGGTCTGGGGGTATTGGTTCATTGTCCCCATCCCCATCATACTGATCTTCAGGTGAATGTGGTTTTGAGTGTTCAGGTGAAATCATTAAAGGTTGAAACTCAAGGGAAGGAGGCGATGGAAGGGGAGGAGAAGGATTAGAACAGACATTTATCCTTTCTAAGGGAATGTGGTAGGCCCTCTTCTCTCAAGTTTCCGTTTTGTCAGTTTTGTGGAGATATGTCCAGTAGTTGGATGGATATATAGTGCTCTTTGGGATCCGGCTTCAGAAGGCGGAGCATTGAAATGTTCCTTCGTTTTGGGCATGGAAGGGGGTGCGGAGCCTGTTTTTGGCTAGATCTCGGCTCAGAACCAGTTTGCGTACGGCTCTGCTCTGAGCCGGAAGGCTTTTGGATGTGTTTCGGTGCCGAGCTGGAGGGTGGTGCATCTAAAACATGTTCTCAGTGCAGACCGTGGCCTGTAGGTGGGGGTTGGACTGGAGTCGCCTTCTTGGGCTGAGGTAGACTGTGGGGCAAGGGAGGATCTGCACTCAAAGTACGCTGTCCTTGTTAGATGTCTTAATCCCCGGAGCCGTAGTCAGAGATAGGTTCTTGCTCCTCCTAGGCTCCAATGGCGTCCCTGGCCTCTTGTGCAGAATACTCTACGAGGAGGTCCGGAATGGAACTTGTGTGTTGGCTACGTGTGACGAAAGGTCGAGCCAGACGGTCGCAGAGCGTCTTTTTCGATCGGAAAGACTTGCATGCATCGCAGTCCTGTTCTGTGCTCCGGAGACAAGCACAGGTTGCACACTTGGCGCGAGTGTGTGCAGATACTTCACGTGGTACAGAGGGCAGAATTTAAAGGAGTCCGGTCCATCGGCTGCGAAGCGGACCAACGCAGGTAGGCTAAACAGCCTTTCTTGAGCTACCCGATGGAAAGAGGGTTTTTAAAAGTAAATACGATACACCGAGATTGGGATTACGCGATCGAAAAAAAATACCATCTAGGGCGAGTGTCTGGTGCACCAAGGGAAACTGAAGAAACTGTGTTGAACAGGAGCGCAGCAATTCACGTCCGAACCCGATGGCAGAAAAAAGAAAAAACATCATGGAGTGGATGCCAATGCGCACTATCACCAAACGGAGTCGTTAACTACCTCGAGACTGGAAAGAACTCTTCGAAGAAAAACATGCAAACATCTGGACCCAATACTAGATGGCTGGAGTATGCAAAGCATGTGATCTACAGCTCACATGCCGCGAACATTTCTGAACCAGGTAGCTCAAAGTGCATTATACTATCGTAAAGTGATCTCTTTGCGTAGAAGAGTTGAATAGTCAGCTGGTAACAGTTAGAAGAAAACAATCCACTGAGAAGTACTTGATTCAAATCCCATAAAATGAGTGACAGACTATTTACTTTAATAAGCTGCTGTTTTATTAAGACTACTCTAATGGAGTATTTAAGTTTTGAACATATGCACTACAATTCCTCACTTAGAATGTCATCCCAAACTAAAGTCAATTTAGGCTCTAATTATATTTTCTTAGCATAGCCTTAAATCTCCTGTGAGAAAGGGCATCAATAGATTAAATTGATTTAGTTTGTCAACAGGGCACTCTTCAGTAACCTGGTTGATGGAGAACCAAGACTTCAGTGAGAGCAATACCCTTTTGTCCTGCATGAATCATACCTCTCGAGCCTGCAACATTTAAACCCTTAGTGCTTGAGGTCCCACTAAGGAAAAGGTACCGGATAGTTAAAAGGAGAATTCATGGAAATTAGTCAAAGAACAAGGCATACTGTGTAATGCGGTTGCAAACAAAGACTGAAATTAAGTGGAAAACACTCGTTAGATCACTATCTTACCCGCTCTTTCCACCCAACAGCCACACATCCTATTACCTAATCACGAATCCATTCACAGAATTTACAAGTGGCAGAAGTATTAGAAGACTTCCCCCCCCCCCACTTTCAAATCCTCTATTACTACAAATACATTTCAGACAGGGCTTTTCAATTATTTAATAATGCTCACCTGTCCATGCCAGGCATAGTGCAAAATTATGGCAGAGTTGGGGTGGTTGCCAAGGAAAATTGGCATCAAGTTTGAGATGAGTTCATGCCTCAAGGTGTGCCAAGATGTGTTGATCTGTAGTAAGGCCAATACCAGCATATCTGGGCAATGTTTGATGGGAAAGCTGAAGAGTTGCTTGACCTGCTCATACTGGCCAACCTCAGCTAGCCGCAGTAGAGACTCGATCAGGTCCAAACTTTTCCTAGATAAGACAAAGTGAAAAAAGTAACTCGCATAAAAATATCTATTTTCTTTTATGCACTTTGTAAATTTAGACTGCAAGGGAAAAAAACTGAAATTTTATCAATTCTGCTGTTCAACAGGAAGCTATTAGGAAAGAAGAACCAACCTAAGGAAGTAAGGGCATAATTTATCAACATACTGGAGATTTCACGAATGCCATGTGAAGAACATACTATCAGTACATAGCCATTAAGCCTGAAAAGTGCAAATACTACTTCGGGGCAACAAGAAGTTGAACTTGAACAGTTCCCCATCGAAGTGTACCCACTGACTGTTCACCACAGCTACCTAGGGCCGCCATGTGCATTAAGCTGACATTTTTTATTTCATATCTAAAACAAAAGATACAAACTAATAGTTTTTCAACATTTCTTGCACCAATGGTATATAAAACAATCCTTTATAAATTAGCCACTCTTGTAAGACACTACCAGAGAACGGGTGCAATAGTGTTGGGTGCATAAAAAAATGTAAAATAAGGAAAATGCTAATTACCAGTACTGCACACAGTGCCCAGGAATACACTTGGGCACTATAGGGGTACAGGGCTCATGCACCTGTACCCTCACCACTGGCATAGGGCACCCCGCTAGAGGGGTGACTGATGTAGTCAGGGCAGTGGTTTGTGGGCATGGCACACAGGGATGTGCACCATGTCGACTCTTCACTTTGTTCTGCACCAAGACATGCAACCTGCAAAGGCAGTGTGTGTGTGTGTTTGTCAGGGTACATGACCTCTAAGGGTGGCACAATAAGTGCTGCAGCCCTTAGGCCTTCTCTGTTCAGAGCCCTGGGTATCTGTGGTACCATTTACCAGGGGCTGACATGTGGCCAGAGATGCCAATTGGGTTTAGGCTTCAATTCAGTTTTTAGGGAAGGTACATAGGCCCTGGGTACCTAATTAGCAGGATCCCAGGGCACACTCAGACAAAGAACATCAGCAATTCAGCAAAAAGCAGTGGCATACCATGCAAGAAAGAGGGCTCTTTCTCACATTGAGAAACTAAAGAAATTCTTTAAAATTGCATAATCTAACAAAACGATTTTACTTACCTGTTTTCAGGAAATGTCCCAGAGTAGTATCTAGGTATATTATTCTGTGTAAGCCTAGGAAACTCAAAAGGTACTTAACTGCTATTTTACTAAAAAGCCTAATCAAGTCTATGTACTGCATTTACTAAGTTTTCCATTTTTCTGCATCCATAATGTAAATCAAATCTAAGTGCATATACAATCATCATTCAAACTATTTCAATTGCATTACTACTGTAAAGTACTTATTGCTAATCTGTGACAGGCTTTCTTGGCTCTAGAAAATAAAAATAACAAATAATATTTTTATACAAAAACAATTGGTCTGAAGTTCAGTCTTTGACTGTGTGAATTCATTTGCTGACTGAGTGTGTTCAACAAATGCTTAACACTGTCCTCTGATACTGCCTTACTGCTCTACCACAAATAGAGTAAGGTTCTATCTAATTTTACCTCTGCCTACCTTTGGGATTCCACTGGACTCTGTGCACACTATACCTCACTTTGGTATAGTATACAGCCAGCTTCCTACACTGGTTTGTTGATTTGAGACATGGTAGTCGTATTGTCCGTTTGGATTAACACCCTCTTCCCGTAAGGCTCTTTCTGAAAGGCTTTTAAGGCTAGGAACACGGTCTTTAACTACAGGAAGTTTTTATGCGTTTTATTGCATCCTGTTGTGTCCACAATCCCCTTACTTTGAGGTTGTTCTAGTGTGCTCCCCACCCTAGCTGGGAAGCATCTGTTGTAATGGTCACTTTTTGAGTTGGTTGTGTGAGAAGCCTCCCCTGTGCTATGTTCTTTCTGTTCCATCATGCCATCTCTTGATGAACTGTTTGCGTGACAACCACTAGAACCTCCCAACACCAAACTCCCTGTTGCCTGTGACCATTGCTGTTGAATCCATTCCTGGAATGGTCTCATGTGTAGTCGAATGTTTGGGACTAGATGAATACATGAAGCGATCATCCAAGCAGTTTGCCCACTGTCCTCACTGTCAGACCTTGCCCCTTGTAGTATAGATGTGTTTGCTTCAATATCGCTAATGTTCTCTTCGTGTTTGGAAATACCTTCCCTAGTATTGTGTTGATTTCTGCCCCCAAGAAACTCTTTACTTGTTCTGGTTCTATTGACTATTTTTCCAACTGTATTGAGAAACAGAGTTGAACCAATGTCTCGGACTTTCTGTATGTGTTTTTTGCAAAGATTGTATGAGCTTCCTCTAAATAACCAGTCGTCTAGGTATTGATAAACATGAATCCCGTGCCTTCTTAAGTGGGGCGCTACTGCTGCTAGGCATTTTTGTGAAGACTCTTGGTGCTGATTCCGTCCGAATGCTAGCACCGTGAATTGGTAGTTTGTTTTGTTGATCACAAATCTCAATATGCTTTTGTGTCTGCTGTTCATGGGGATGTGCAAGTAAGCGTCCTTGAAGTCTATAGTTGCCATATAGTCACCTTCCTGTATCTGAGGTATTACTATTTGTAAGGTAATCATTTAGGATTTGAGTCTTTATGAATTTGTTTAGGAACCTCAAGTCTAGTATTGGTCGTAAGGCTCCATCCACCTTTCGTATGAGGAAGTACGTGGAATACACGCCTTTGTTCCTTTCCTTGTATGGTACCTTCTCTATGGCATTTTTGTTAGAAGCTCTTGTGCTTCGAGCAAATGAGATCGTTCCTTTGCTGAACGAACCTCGTTGTTTGGTCTTTTGCTTGGAGGTAGTTTTGCAAGTTCTATGCAGTATCTGTATTGTATTGTGTTTAATATCCATTTGTCGGATATAATTTTCTTCCACTCCTAGAAGAAGTTTCTTATCTTGCCTCCTACTGGTGTAACATGTTGGTGGAATGGTTTGTTCTTTGGGACATGTTCTTTTGTTACGTTTGTCTGTTATTGCACCCTCAGATTTTGTTTGAGTGTGCGTAAACCTTGCCATGAAGTCACATGGAGGTGGGTTGCTGTCCCTCTCTTTGCGTTAGGCCTCTTCCTCGAGGGCGCCCTCAAAAGGATGGTCTTCTGCGTTGGTATTACCAACCTTCTTGTTGTTGGCCTTGTTGCTGGCCCTGGCTTCCTCATTGGTAACCTTACTGAAAGGTTTGGTGTGAGGCTACAGGCTGGTGACTACCTCTGCCTGCTAGTCTTCGTGATGGTGCTCCCCTACACATGCCTCTGATTTGTACTGCCCCCATGGACCTTGCAGCCTCAGTCTTTAATGGATTTAATTTGTCATCCACAGCTGTTCCGAATAGTTGTTCACCATTGAATGGGGTGTTTAATAGGTTATTTCGTACTTCTGATTTGAAACCTGAAATTCTTAGCCAGGCATGCCTCCTCTCAATGACCCCGATCATCATATGTCTGCTAGATGTTTCTGCTGCATCTAGGGCTAATTTTAAATATGAGTTTACCATGTTCTTCCCTTCTTCCGCTAAGTGGCTTGCCCTTCTTCGGAACTGGTCTGGCAGATGTTTTAGTAGTTCACCTACTTCCTCCCAGGGTTAATATGCATGTCTATTGATCAATACATTTGAATTTGCGATGCACCACTGAATTGCTGCTCTTCGTTCCACCTCTTTTCCCATGAGATCCATTCTCTTGCTCTCCTTGTCTGGTGTTGGCCCCACATTAGTGGGTACATTAGCTCTCTTCCTAGCCGTGGAAGTTATCATAGAATCAGCTGGCACTGAACCCCTGATATACATAGGAGCCTTAGAGGAATGTTTGTATTTTTTCTCACCCCTTGGTGTTACCGCTTTGCATGTAGCAGGTTCTTTAAAGGCTTCCTTACCCTGGTCGAGCACACTTGGTAGCATGGAAAAGAATGGACTCCTTGTTTGTGTAGGGAGCAAGGTCTAGTAGATAACAGGATTGCGGTTTTACCTCTTCTAACTGCACTCCATAAGTGTCTGCAGCCTTCTTTATCACCTGATTGCACATCCCAATGTCACCTGGTGGTGAGGGCCTCGAGGGGTATGAGACCGCATCTATGTACTCTTCTTCCTCCTCTTCCTCGACCGGTTCTGGCATTGTCGGCAGCTCCAGTTCTTAGACATCTTCGGCTTTGGTCAAAATTTTCGGCAGAATTATGAATGGTTTCATTTTCTCGTCGAAATCCTTCTTGCGTTGAGAGATACTCGCCATTTCGGCTTCAAGCCTTTTCTTTTCCATCTCAGACGCTTGTGTTTTGGGGTGGAGATTATCTGCCTTTCTTTTGGAACTTGTCGACGTCCTTTTCGTGACTGCTCTTCGACGACTGTCTTTTCTAGGGTTTTTGCTGTCTGGGAGTCCTTGTCAAAGGAACCGACGGACTGTTTGTGCGCGTCCTTGGCACCTTCAGGCCCTTCAGCGACGTTTTACTCATCTTCGCTGGAGAGGCCCAGGTCTCGAAGTGACGGAGGTGGTCCTTGACCCTGCAGGTTTTAATTTGCTCTTCTCTGCCTTTCTCTCACCCTTAAAGTCTTCGGGGTGAACTCCAAGCATGAGTTACAATCTTCGGTGGTCCAGCGGCAGGCAAAGGTTACAGACCGGATGCGGATCCTTCTGTGCGTACTTGTGGTGACAATTGTTGCAGAACTTGAATGATGTCTTGTCCATTACCGCGCACAGGGAGCCCCCTGTATGCGCACTCTTTGTAGGGCGTCGAAGCTTTGGTCTTTTTTCTCTTCGCTGTGTCCCGGTTCACCGACTCGAAGGCCGGTACATCAACATTTTTGTGTTTATTATTTTTCATCGATTTTTCTCTCCAAATTTCTGGAGTTCCTCTGTAACGATCCAGACAACGGCAGAAAAAAATAATCTGTAGATGGCGACCAAAGGTGGTAGCTTCAGGAGGAAGCACATGGACGTCAGAGAAGGACATCAAATGGTGGTATGTAGACGCCCAACAGCCACAGGAAAAAGAAAAGAAAAAATACACTTCATGACCCAACCAATTGATGGCGGAATAATGCCCAGCATAGTGAATCCAGAAAACATTCATGCTGCAAAAAATTTGACTGATTTAGGGCTTGAAGCTAGTATAGATTGATGCATCAATCTAGTAGTTGGGTCCACTAATTTTATTGTGAAAATTTGTGTGGGCATCAACCACAGGTGGAAAGCGGACTCTAGGTTGTTGACTAACACAATAATAACCCAGAATGTAGTTGGTATATTCCGTTCCACCTACTGGGTTCTCAATCAGAAGAGGCAGAGGGGAAAAATGTAAAGACCGCAGAGAGAGGAAGAATGAACATCTGACTGATTAGAAAAACAGAATTTTTAAAATTTGAAATTAGACAATAGTCGTCAACATTCAGAATTAACAGAAGACCTGAGGTTGAATAGGAAACACTGAGGATGTTCGGGACTTCAACGCTACCTCAATCAAGACCCAAAAAGAACAAGTTACTTACCTTCGGTAACGATGTATCTGTAAGAAACATTAGTTAGATTCCTCACCTTAGAATATCCCCAGGCGTCAGACTGGATCCGGAAGATTTTTTTAGCTATACCCCTTGCGCGTCGCTAGGTGTCGTCTGCGGCTCCGCGTCCGTCGTGCGCCGGAATGACGTCGGAGTACTTAGACGCCGCCCTCGCGCGCTGACGTCAGTTCTTGTACATAGCTTTCCGCGCCAGGAACGCAGAGCCATGCAAGAGACCGACACTGGTGCCAAAAAATCTAGGGCCCTGAAAAGGATAGCCTTAACCCTAGATGTCGGTTCACAGAACGGGGAGGATGGGTGGGTCGGTGAGGAATCTAACTAACTAATGTTTCTTACAGATACATCGTTACCGAAGGTAAGTAACTTGTTCATCTGAAAGAAACACGTTAGTTAGATTCCTCACCTTAGAATAGATACCCAAGCAACACCATCCCCGGTGGTGGGTCTGCGAACCAAGATCACACCAGAAAGTCCTGGAGGACAGAACGGCCAAAGAAGCCATCCCTCCGAACTTGGCTGTCTAGGCAATAGTGCCTGGCAAACGTGTGCAGCGAAGCCCACGTCGCCGCCTGACAGATGTCCTGCAAAGGGACTCCCCGTCCCAAAGCAGTAGTAGCCGCCGTAGCCAGAGTAGAATGGGCTCGCAGCCCAACAGGAGGGTCCTTTTTTGCCAAGGAATAACAGATTTTTATACACAAAACAACCCACCGGGAGATGGTCCGTTTGTGCACAGCTTTTCCCTTCTTAGCACCCACGTAGCCAACGAAAAGCTGGTCGTCCACCCGGAACTGCTTTGTGCGGTCCAGATAAAAGGAGAGCGCACGTTTTGGGTCCAGACGGTGGAGCCGCTCTTCCTAAGGATGCGGAAAGAAGGTGGGCAAGGTGACAGATTGCCCAAGATGAAAGGGGGTCACCACTATAGGTAGAAAGGAAGGACGAGGCCCAAGGACAACCTTGTCCGGATGAACAGCTAGAAAAGGAGGCTTGGACGACAGAGCCTGGAGCTCACTCACTGTCTAACCGAGGTGGTGGCTACCAGGAAAGCAGTCTTAAGAGTCAGTAGACGAAGAGGACAATTGTGAAGAGGCTCAAAGGGAGCGAACATCAGAAATGTTAAGACAAGATTCAAGTCCCACTGAGGCATTACGAAAGGGACAGGAGGGAACGTGTGAGTAATGCCTTTAAGAAAGCGTGACACTACAGGGGACTTGAAAAGAGAGGGCTGATCAGGAAGCCGTAAGAAGGCAGAGATGGCAGCAAGATAACCTTTCAAGGTGCCCTGGCAGAGCCCTGCCGGGCCAAAGAAAGAAGAAAGAGGAGAACCTCAGAAAGGGGGGCGGAAAGGGGAGCCACAGCCTTTGCTGTGCACCATGCCACAAATTTGTTCCACCGGCAGGCGTATACTGTCTTTGTGGAGGGACGCCTGGCTGCCAGAATGATATCACAGACTTCAAG
Source organism: Triturus cristatus (assembly GCF_964204655.1). Lineage (NCBI taxonomy): Eukaryota > Metazoa > Chordata > Amphibia > Caudata > Salamandridae > Triturus > Triturus cristatus. The sequence continues at coordinate 179,955,509 of NC_140595.1, forward strand.
AGGCAAGTCAAATGGCATCAACTGCCGCCGCTCAATCTCCACGCATGGAGGTGGCGGCTGGACAGGTTCGGGTGGACGACCGTCCCCTGCTGCTGCGACAGAAGATCCTCCCGAAGGGGCAGACGTATCTGAGGATCGGTCAACATACTAAGTAGCTCGGGATACCAGTACCTTCGTGCCCAATCCGGAGCCACCAAGATGACTTGGCCCCGGTCGCGCCTGATCTTCTTCAGCACTCTGGGCAGAAGTGGTATAGGCGGAAAGGCGTACAACAGACCACAACTCCACTCGCGACGAAAAGCGTCGCCTAGCGAGTGCCGCCTTGGAAATTCCAACGCGCAGAACTGCTGACATTGCGTGTTCTCGTCGGTGGCGAATAGATCTAACCAAGGCTCTCCCCACTGCTGAGAGAGACCTTGCGCCACCTCGGAGTTCAAACGCCATTCGTGATCCATCATGCACCGGCGGCTGAGTTCCTCTGCTCTGGCGTTCAGAGAGCCCGCCAGACGTTGAACCACCAGGGTGATGCCTTGGTGTTCCAGCCATGTCCAGAGGCTGACAAAGGGTACATGACCCCACCCCGCCCTGTTTGTTGCAATACCACATGGCGGTGGTGTTGTCCGTGAACACCTGCACAACACTTCCCCGGACAGAGGGAAGGAAGACTTTCAGTGCAAGTCGGATCGCTCTCAGCTCCAACAAGTTGATGTGGAGGCGAGACTCCGCCGGAGACCAGAGGCCTCTGATCTCCGCCTCTCCCATATGGCCACCCCATCCCAGGAGGGACGCATCCGTCACGACGACATGCTCCGGTAGGGGTAGGGAGAGGCTCTTGCCCGCGACCCAATCGCGGTCCGTGAGCCACCACTGCAACTGCTGTGCAGTGCCCTCTGAGATCAAGACATGGTCGTGATGCTGGGCCCACTGAAACTTCAGGTCCCACTGCAGAGCCCGCATGCGCCGCCTGGCGTGATGCACTAGTAGGATGCAGGAGGCCATCAGCCCCAGAAGCCGCAACACTAGCATGACCGAAACCCAGGATAGAGGCCAAAAGATGGGAATCAGGGCCTGTATATCCCGGACCCGCTGTTCCGGTGGATGGACCCAGAACTGCGCCGAATCGAGAACCGCTCCGATGAAGAGGAGCTTCTGAGAGGGGCTCAGGTGTGACTTCGGCACGTTGATGGAAAACCCCAGCAAATGCAGGAGATCCGCTGTAGTCTGGAGGTGGGAGACGACTGTCTGGGGCGAGCCCGCCTTCAACAACCAGTCGTCGAGAAAGGGGAAGACTGGAACCCCTGATCTGCGCAGATGAGCTGCGACCACCGCCATCACTTTCGTGAACACCCGAGGGGCACTGGTAAGGCCGAAGGGGAGCACGGTGAACTGAAAGTGCTCCTGACCCACCGTGAACCGCAGGTAACGCCGGTGGGCCGGCAGGACGGGGATATGGAAATATGCGTCCTGCAAGTCCAACGCTACCATCCAGTCTCCAGGGTCTAGGGCAGCTAGAACCTGAGCCAAAGTTAACATCTTGAACCTTTCCTTCCGGAGGAAGGCATTGACGTTCCTGAGGTCCAAGAGAGGGCGTAGGCCTCCTTTGCCCTTCTTGGGAACCAGAAAGTAGTGGGAATAACAACCACGACCTACTTCTGGGCTCGGAACGCGCTCGACGGCCTCTTTGGCCAAGAGGGCCGAAACTTCCCCTCGCAGAAGATTCAAATGATCCTCCGAGATACGGTGGTGCTGCGGTGGCATGGCTGGAGGGGTCGTCTCGAAGGGGAGGGAGTAGCCCCTTCGGACGATTTGCAGCACCCACCTGTCCGAAGTAATGGTACGCCAGTGGAGCAGGTGATGGCGAACCCGGCCTCCCACTGGCGAGGAATGGGCCTGAAAGCTCGGACTAGGAAGGCTTTGAGGCGGATGCTGCCGGGGTGAATGTGGACTGACCGCGTTGTCCTCCAGTACCGCCTCGGCGGAAACCACGTCCGCGACCGCGTGCAGGCTGGTTCTGCGGCCTGTGGCTAGGCGGACGTGAGGAGGTGCCCCTTCCTTGGCCACGAGAGGAGCGAAAAGCGGAAGTTTGTGGCCGCGGGGCCGAGAGGCCAAAGGACTTGGCCTTAGCCCAGGAGTCCTTGAAGCGAGCCAGCGCACTGTCCGCTTTCTCACCAAAAAGGAGAGTGCCATCAAAAGGCATGTCCATGAGAGTGCTCTGGACATCCCCTGAAAAGGACGTGGACCGCAGCCAGGCGTGACGTCGAAGCGCCACCTTGGTAGAAATCGCCCTACCCAGCGAGTCCGTAGTGTCGAGTCCACATCAGATTGCATGGCGCGCTGCATCTCTCCCATCGGCCAGAGCTGAGGAAAGCCGTGCCCGGGCCTCCTCCGGGCACAGGGGCAGCACGTCCTCCACCGTATCCCATCTCTCCCATCGGCCAGAGCTGAGGAAAGCCGTGCCCGGGCCTCCTCCGGGCACAGGGGCAGCACGTCCTCCACCGTATCCCACTGAGAGTGGGAATAACGGTCCAAGAGACAGGCGGTGTTCAAAGACCGCAGGTCCAAACTGAGCGAGAACAGCTTCTTACCGAACTGTTCCAGTCTCTTGGAATCCCTGTCCGGAGGAGCAGACGGGAAGGAGGATTGGGAGATAGAGGCCTGGATAACCAGACTCTCGGGGGTGGGGTGTTGGGACACAAAACTGGGGTCGCCCGGAGCAGGGCGGTGGCGCCTGGCAACGTTCCTATCCACAGGAGGGACTGTGGAGGGCGTGGACCAGGTGCCCTGCAGAATGTCAATGAGGGCCTCATTGAATTGCAGCAGAGGCTCAGTGGAGCATGCGGCAGACTGAAGCACCTAAGTGATGTTAGTCCTCACAGCCACGGCAGGCAGCTCAAGCCCAAGGTCCGCGGCCGCCTTGCGCAGCACCACAGAAAAAGCTGCACCCTCCTCAGAAGCCACAGTCGGAGGAGAGATGAATCCAGTGTCCGGTGAGGTATCCAATCCACTGGCCTCCCCCAGTTCATCTGCCCAGTCCTGAGAAAGTTGCCCTTGAAGGGCCTTTGGGTCCTCAGACCCCTCCCAGTCGCCCCCGTCATCCGATTCCTGGTAAACAGGAGGAATGATCGGAGCCAGTCGATACACATGTGTCTCTAGCGGCGTCGGATGGCGCCGCATCGGCGTAGAGACCGGACAGGGGCTGAACCGGGGATCAACGTCGACCGGAGTCGGCGTCGGGGGTGGTACCGGTGTCTGCGCCGGAGGAGGAGGCGTTACGAGGTCGACCGGCGTCGACGGGGGCCCAGGCCCGGGACCTGCGGCGCTGGGGCCGGAGCCGCCGGCACGCAAGGTCGCCCAGTCAAGTCCGCAGGGCCCGAAGGCGCACCAGCGGGCGTCGACGGCGGGGCCAGGCTCCTCATGGCTGAGAGGAAGGCACTGACCTCCGTCGGCGTCGCGTCAATCCCAGGGACCGGCGGGTATGGGGATTTGCGCGGCGCCTGCGGCTCCAGCGGAGCCGCGGGGTTGGAACCACCCGGACCCTCGGCCGAGTCGCGCGACCGGCGAGGGGAGTCCTAAGAGCGATGAAACCAGGCATCCTACCGGCACCGGAGTCGAGACAAGATCAAAAAGGATCAAAAAAGTTAGTCAAAAATTGACTAAAGGGGTAGCTCTCCCGATCGGCGCTTACTGGCGCGGAAAAAAGAAGAACTGACGTCAGCGCGCGAGGACGGCGTCTAAGTACTCAGACGACGTCATTCCGGCGCACGCCGCCAACGACGGACGCGGAGCCGCAAACGATGCCTAGCGACGCGCAAGGGGTATTGCTATCTTCCGGATCCAGTCTGACGCCTGGGGATATTCGAAGGTGAGGAATCTAACTAACGTGTTTCTTTCAGATACAAAGTTCACGAAAGACTGGCAACAAGGGGATGGAGAATGTTTATTATGAGATCAACTGAAGTTAGCAGGGAAAGCTAAAAAAATGTCTCACATCGGACTACACAAACATAAGGCTGAAGAATAAAGCTTGTACAGCCTTCCGAAGGCTCAGAAGACAGAAGTACTGTATGGACAGGCACAATACACCAAGGTGCAGGCAAAGAATATTTCCCTCAAGGACCTCGGTCCTTTGTTGGGCAAAGTTTGAGGGATTTGACTGAAGAGGCGCAGGGTGATCAAGACGATTCAGATGTTGAAATTTAAGTTCCGGTAAACATTAAGTACGCACGAATTAGTGCCAAAACTATGGATACCAATAGAGTCATACTTTTTTTAATATCAATAAGATTTTATTGAGATGGTCATAAACAACAAACCAAAAAAAAAAAATCACAAAACTAAACAAGTAGACATAAAAACATAGCATGCACATTGTCTCGCATGATGCTACCGGGCAAAAGCCTGTAAGGTGGAACGTCTGAGTTACAGTTCGATTCCTTCTGTTTCTTTACCGGCTGCCCTACACCTTATTCTAGTAAGGGATCACAGGTATGAAAGAGGAGAAAGAACCAGAGCGGAGATAAGGGGCCAGAGCGGAGAGAGAAGATCGAAAACTTGCTCGCGATTGTTCAGAAATGTAGGAGACCAGCGGCTGATCTCGCCTTCTTCATGGAGGTTCATAGGGGTCTAGGTACTTGTCCATAGATGCCCACATTCCTATATCGGGCTGCATCCACGGTGAGTCTCGTAGGGACATCGCGTCCGCACCTCTAAGGTATGTCACCCAGTTGAGCCACCCTTTAAACGATGCCTTGGATGCGTCTTTCCACTTATTTAGAATCATTTGAACATCTGCTATTAGTAGGAGATAGAGTGGGTCGCTATCTCGTCATGTGAATGGTTCTGTCCTAATAGGGGCTGTTACCAGGGTGGCAAACTGTTTTAAGGGAACACCCTAACATGTCTTTTAGAAAGGCAAAGATCTTCTCCCAGTAAGCTTTGACTTTAGGACATTGATAAATGAGGTGAGCCAGATCCCCCCCCCCCCTCCCGCTATTACAATTCCAGCATTGGTCATTTGTGTTCAAGCCCATTTGCCAGGCACGCTGGGGTCCAGTGGAGTTTGTGTAGGGTCCAGAATTTTGTTTGAGCTAGTACCGGGGTTATCTTACTATGTGTAGGGGAGGACCATTGTACTTTGTTTTCTTTCTCGCTTAGTGAGCCACCGAGCTGTGAGTCCCAGTAAATTTGTGTCTTCTCGTTAAGTTTCAAAGTGTTTGGTCGCAAAAGTCTATAAATGTGTGACACCTGGTGACCTATTTTGTTGAGGTTGGACATATATTGGATGATTGAGGGCTTGGTATTAGACAGTCTCACTTTGGACAGCGCAGCTTTGATTTTTAGGAAGTTCTAAAACTCAATATCTGGCAAGTTGTGTTTGGTTTTAAGCAAACTGAAAGTGGTAGGGCTCCCTCCCTCCTCGAGCTGGATGGGAAGGGAAATCCCGGTTTTCAACCACGTATTCATAGTGTTTTTTGCCTTGGTATATCATCTTATTATTTGCCCATAATGATTCCCATCTCGAGTTTATTATTCTATGTTCCAACTTCTGGTCTAACTTTAGTAGGGAGTTTCTGGTGTTTGTGAGTATAGTGATTACTAACGCTTTGCGTTTGCTGGATGTTAGAAGTGTTAATGGCTTGAGGTTATTTAGCATAGCTCTTTCTACTTTCAGCCAAGCCGTTGTGTACTCCTGATCTGGTAGAACCCAGTAGCTACCCTGTTTTGCCAAAAAGGCCGTTTGGAAAGTCTTGAAATCTGCCAAGTTTAAACCCCCCAGAATTTGCCAGTCTTAGTTGAAGGCTAAACGAATAGTTTCTTACCTGTCGGTGTAGTTTTGCAGCTTGAAGATCTTTCTGGATTCACTATGCTGTGCATTATTCCGCCCGCGAGCTGGTGGTTGGGTCCGGATTCGTAGTCTTTCTTTGGGTTTTTTTGTAGCCCAGGTGGGCGTCGACGTCCCACCATTTGGTGCACCTCTCGTGACGTCGTCGTGCTTCCTGCGGAAGTCCCACCTTTGGGGTGCCATCTTCGGGTTCTTTTTTCCTCTCTTTTTTTTAACCCTAGGCGAATGATTAACTTATATGTCCATTTTTCTGTAGTATTTCATTCCTTCAGTACTTCTGTTTTTCCCCCTCTTCCTCCAGCCTCATCTTCCTGGCGGAGGTGGGTGGGTTCGCTAGTGTATCCAGAAAGATCTTCAAGCTGCAAAACTACACCGACAGGTAAGAAACTATTCGTTTTGCAGCGTGAATCTTTCTGGATTCACTATGCTGTGCATAGACTTTGTAGCGGTTTGTTATCTTTGTGGCGGCTGGGTGGTAGATGAGCGTTGGTCGTTGAATATGTGTTGAAGCACCTTCTGTCCTACTTGTGCTTCCTTGTTCATCTCTATGTCCACGCAGTAGTGCTTGGTGAACGTGTGCACCGAAGCCCATGTTGCCGCCAGGCATATGTCCTGAATGGGCGTGTTTGCCAGAAAGGCAATGGTTGCCCCTTTCTTCCTTGTGGAGTGAGCTTGAGGCCCCTCCGTTAGCTCCTGTCCTGCCTGATTGTGGCAAAACTGTATAGTTAATGCAATCCATCTCACAATGGTGCCCTTTGTCACTGGTCTCCCCATGAAGCTTGATGCAAAGGACACAAAGAGCTGCTGAGTTTTTCTGTGCTCCTTGGTCCTCTCAATGTAGTGCATCACCGCTCTCCTAGCGTCTAGAGTGTGTAGAGCCCTTTCTGCGTTCGAAGTTGGGTTTTGAAAGAAACTCAGTATCTGAATACTCTGGTTCAAATGGAATGCCGACACGACCTTAGGGATGAAGTGTGGGTCCGTTCTCAGGACAACCCTGTCCTTGTGTATCTGTATGTAGGGCTCTTGTAGCGTTAGTGCTTGCAGTTCGCTCACCCTGCGTAGCGAGGTTATGGCTACCAGAAATGCAGTTTTCATAGTCAACATTTGCATTGATGCCTTGTGTATGGGTTCAAATGGTGCTTTCATCAGCTCCGTCAGGAACACGTTAAGGTTCCATGCCGGCGGCGGCAACCTTTTAGGTGGCGCGATTAGTTTCGCTCCTTCCATGAATCTCTTTACTACCTGCGACGTAAAGAAACTTCCACCCTTCTCCCGCTTGTGTAGGCTACTATCGCCGCTAGGTGTACCCTTAGGGAGGTGGAGCATAGGTTACTTTTCAGAAGGTGCGTGAGGTATCTCAGCACTGTTGAGTCCTTTGTCATTTTATTCTGCAGGCCTTTGCCACACCATATTGTAAATCTTTTCCATTTTGCACTATAGCATTTGCGTGTAGTTGGTCTCCTTGCCTCTCGCAGCACTCGCATAGTGCTTGCAGGCAATCTAAGGTCCGCAAACTAACTCTTCAGGAGCCATGCCGCTAGGCTGAGGCTTTCTGGCTCTGGATGTAGAACCTCTCCGTTCTGCATGGAGAGCAGGTCCTTTCTTCTTGTGAATCTGTGGGGATTCCCTTGAGCCATTTCCAGAATTTTGGAGAACCAAGTCTGCCTTGCCCACTGTGGTGCCACCAGGATCAGTGTCATGTTGCTGGTTCTGCATTTCTCGAGCACCCTGTGTAACAGTGGTATCGGCGGAAAGGAGTAGGCAAATGTCCTTGACCAGCTTATCCATAGGGCATTCCCTTGGGATTGCTGATCTGGTTGCCTGGACGCGAAGCTTTGGCATTTTGCATTCTGGCGTGTTGCAAATAGGTCTATTGTGGGAGTTCCCCATTTCTGGAAAAGCTTCTGCGTTTTGTGCCCATTGAGCTCCCACTCGTGTGAAGCAGAGGTCTGCCTGCTTAGCCAGTCTGCCTACACATTGTCCTTCCCTGGTAGGTGAATCGCTAGCAGGTCTATCTTGAGAGGTATGGCCCATCTCCAAATCTCCCGTGCCAGAGTGGAAAGGGGGAACGACTGTGTCCCACCCTGTTTGATATAAAACATGGTTGTGGTGTTGTCCGTTTGAATCAACACTCTCTGGTTGTACAGGTGCTTCTGGAATGCCTTCAGGGCTAGCAGGACAGTCTTCAATTCCAGGTAATTGATATGTCTGACCGCATCTGCCGGAGTCCACAGACCCCTCACTCTGAGTTGGTCCATGTGTGCTCCCCATCCCCTTTGAGATGCGTCCGTGGTGATGGTCACAGTTGGGCTTGGTGGTGCCAGGCTTTTCCCTGTAGTTCTGTTGTCCCTGTTCCACCAAGTTATCTCTTCCTGCACTGCGTGCGTAACAACCACTAGATCTTCCCAACTTCCGCTTGCCTGTGACCATTGCTGTTGTAGCCATTCTTGGAATGGTCTCCTGTGAAGTCGTACATTCGGGACCAGGTGGATACAGGACGCCATCATCCCCATGATCTTGCTCACTGTTCTCACTGTCAGAACTCGCCCCTTCTGGTAGAGGCTCGTCTCTCTCAGTAGGGCTTCTGCTCTCCTGTCGCTGGGCACGACTTTGTCTATGGTGTTGATTTTTGCTCCCAGGAAAATCTTCATCTGTTCTGGCTTCATTGATGACTTCCCCCAGTGTATGGAGAACCCCAGGTTCGTCAGTGTCTTTGTCACCTGCGCTGCGTGTTCCTCGCACTTTTCTTGGGTGTTTGCTTTGATCAGCCAGTTGTCTAGGTAAGGGTACACATGAATCCCCTTCCTTCGTAGGTATGCTGCGACTGCCGACAGGCATTTCGTGAATACCCTTGGTGCTGATTTTAGCCCGAAGGCCAGGGTCGTGAATTGGTAATGGTCCTGGTTGATGCTGAATCTTAAAAGTCTTTTGTGCCTTCAGTTTATTGGGATGTGCAGGTAGGCATCCTTGAGGTCCACGGTGGACATGAAGTCTCCGTCCCTTATTTGGGGCAGCACCTCCTGTAGTGATGTCATTTTGAACTTTTGTGTTCTGACGTATTTGTTTAGGTATCGCAGATCCAGGATAGGTCTGAGATTTCCGTCTACTTTTGGTACCACGAAGTAGTTCGAGTAGACCCCTTTGCTCCTTTCCTTGTAAGGCACTGGCTCGATGGCTCTCTTTTCGAGCAGCTTCAGTGTTTCCTCTCTGAGTTGAGCAAGCTCCTGACCTGAGCGTTGCCTTAGTCTTGGTTTTCTGTTTGGAGGCGTCCCCTCCAAGTCCACGCAGTAACCGTGTTGTATGACGTTCAGTATCCACTTGTCCGTGGTTATACGTTGCCATTCCTGTAGGTAGAGTCCCAGCCTTCCGCCTACGGGCGTTGGATGTTCGTAGGAGATTGGGTCTCTTCTCCCCCTTGTTGTTTTTGCATTGCGCCTCACCCCTGGGGGTATGTTGGGGGTGAGCGTCCCCATGCGTGCAGAGTCACTTAGATGAGGGTTGGTCACTCCCTCGTCTCCTTTGGCTACGTCCGTTTCCTCTCCCGCGAAAGGACTGGCCCCTTGGCTGGTACTGCCAGTTTTGCTTTTGCTGACCTTGCTGGCCGCGACTTAAACCCTGCTGTCCCTGCTGGAATGTCTGGTGCGATGTTCCCTGCTGGTTACCCCCTCTACCATAGGGTCTTCTAGTTGTAGTGCCTCTTCTCATCCCCCTGAACTGTAGGGCCCCCATGGACCTTGCCGTCTCGTTCTCTTTCTTCAGCTGGGTGAGTTTTTCGTCCACTGTCGCCCCGAACAGTGTTTCACCGTTGAAAGGGGTGCTTAATATGTTGCTCTGCACCTCCTGTTTGAATCCAGAGATTCTCAGCCAGGCCTGTCTCCGTTCGGTGATCCCAATGGCAATTAGTCTGCTGGAAGTTTCCGCCCCGACCAATGCAGTTTTAATGCACGAGTTGGCTATGTTTTTACCTTCTTCTACAAGGTGGGATGCTCTTTGGCGGTACTCTTCAGGGAGGTGTTTGACTAACTCCCCCATCTCATCCCAGTGCTGGTACGGGTGTCTATTGAGAAGTGCATTGGAGTTCGCCATGCGCCAGTGCATCGCTGCGTTCCTTTCGACCTTCCTTCCAGTGAGGTCCATTCTCCTGCTTTCCTTATCGGGGGGTGGCCCAAAGGTCGCTGGCACGTTGGCCCTTCACCTGGCCGTGGAAGAGATAGAGTCGGCAGTGACCGCTCCCTTGATGCAAGGCGGGTCCAGGGAGGAGTGCTTGTATTTCTTCTCCATCCTGGGCGTGATGGACCGGCATGTTGATGGCTCCTTAAAGGCTTCCTTCCCCTGGTTCATTACGCTTTGGAGCATGGGAAGGAACTGGCTCCTCGTCTGAATGGGGAGCAGGGTCTCGAGGAGGAAATCAGCTTTCGGCTTCTCCTCGTCCAGTTTTACCCCAAAGGCTGCTGCAGCACTCCTGACGACCATATTATACACCCCGATGTCGTCTGGCGGCGAAGGCCTCGAAGTATACGTGTCCACGGGCTCTTCGGGTTTTTCGGCGTCGATATCTTGCCAATTCAGTTCGTGAGTGGTTGATGGCGACGAGCCGTAGAACGACTGCTGGTCGGCCTCCTCGTCTTCGCCTTCATAGTAGGTGCCTTCTTCCTCCTCCTCATGATCTCTCGGCATCCCCTCGGCGTAGAATTCGTCCTGCTCCTCGATCTCAACGACGTCCGTCGACGGAGTCGTTTGAATTCGGAATTCTTTCAATTTGGCGTCAAACTCCTTCCTCTGAAGGATGCTCTCCATCTCCGCTTCGAGTCTTCTCTTCTTCTTCTCCATTTCGGAGATGCTTTCGACGTTGACCGCGGCTCTTTGACGGAGCTTGCGTCGACGCTGGCCTGTCTTTCGTCGAACGGCCCGCTTCGTGGAATGCTTTCGACGAACTCAGCCTTTCGGCGTCCTTCGGCACCAGGGAGTCCTTCTCGCAGGATCCGCTCGGCCTTTTGTCCATGGATCCACCCTTGGTCTTCGAAATTTTCGGCGCCGGTGCTCCTTTTGAGGACTTTGACTCGGATTTTCGAGAGTCTGTCTCTGGTTTTCGAGGCCCTTCGGGGGTTTTGAACTCGACGATTCTATTACCTCATCAGGCGTTTTCGTATCGGTCTCTGCGACCGTGAAGCGGTCGGGTCCTTCGGCGATGTTGTCCTCATAGTCGGTGGAGAGGCCCAGGTCGTAAAGCGACTGGGCCTTACCTTTGCCTTCCATGCTGAAGTTAGCTCTTCTCTGGCGTTCTCACTCGGAGCGTCTTCGGCGCGAAAGCTGAACAGGCGTTGCAGTCCTTGCTCGGGTGGTCGATCGGTAGGCAAAGGTTGCAGACCGGATGCTGGTCCTTCTGCGCGAACTTGTGGTGGCAGTTAGGGCAGAATTTGAATGGTGTCTTGTCCATTGCGCTCAGAGCCTCTGAGTGCGCATCCTCAAAGGGCGTCTAAGAAAATTCCTGGGAATTCTTCCTTCTTCGCGTCCCGGATGTAATTTATTCCTCTGTTATCTCAGCTGTTTTTTCTCGATGAAACTCGCGTTTTCTCCTTCTTCCTTCGATTGAAATCCTGGAGCCTCGATGACGATCCAGACCCAACGGCGGAAAAAAGAATCTGAAGATGGCGCCCCAAAGGTGGGACTTCAGCAGGAAGCACGACGACGTCACGAGAGGTGCACCAAATGGTGGGACGTCGACGTCCACCTGGGCTACAAAAAACAAAAGAAAGACTAAGAATCCGGACCAAACCACCAGATCGCGGGCGGAATAATGCACAGCATAGTGAATCCAGAAAGATTCACGCTGCAAAACCTTGCTTTTTTGTCTCGCCAGATGAAGTTATTTAACATCTTATCTATTTTGCGATGGAAATCGACAGTGAGGGTTCGAGGGAGCATATTAGTCCGGTAGCTTATCATTGGTGTTACCATCATTTTGATTGTTTCAATCCTCCCCCACCACGTAATAAATTTCGGTGACCATCCCTCGAGCAGCTTCTTTATCTTGTCCAACAAAATTTTTTCATTGTATTCCAGTGTGTTTAAGATCGTTGTCAAAGTAGATGCCCAGGTATTTAATGAAACCGGTTTGGCAGGTGAGGCCAGAGTCTCCCAATAAGTCTCTAGTGGTATGTAAATTGAGAGGTTTACATTCCGATTTATCCTTGTTAAGTTTATAGCCGGAGTGGGCCGAATATTTGTTTATGGAGTCATGAGGGACATGATGGATGCTTTAGGGCTTTCAGTGACAAGAAGGTCATCCGCATATGCTGCTAGTTTCGTTGTGACTTCATTGATGGCGAACCCTTTCATCTTTTTATTGGTCTCGATGTTTTTAATTAGAGGCTCTAGTGCTAGTAAGAATAGTGAGGGCGACAGGGGGCAACCTTGTCTTGTCCCTCTATGGAGCCTGAAAGGCTCAGATACAGCCCCGTTGACAACTACGCAAGCCGTAGGGTTATCGTATAGTGCCATAACTTTTTGTGAATGTGCTACCCAGGTTGAAAGACCGCATGCACTGTTCTAGGAAATGCCACGATACCCTATCAAAAGCCTTCTCAGCGTCAAGTGCAATAGCCACTGCAGACTTGTTTTGCTTGGCCGCTCTGTCGATAATGTGGCATAAAATTCTGGTGATGTCGTACGATATGCGTGTCTTGAGGAAGCCAACTTGTGTGTTGCTTATAAGGTGTGGAAGAATCTTAAGCCTCACGGCCAGGATTTTTGCATATATCTTGCAATCAACGTTAATTAGGGATATAGGCCTGTAGTTTTGGGGGAACTGGGTGTCTTTTCCCTCCTTGGGGATAAGGAATATGCTACTTCCCAGTATGCATCTGTTCTTGGCATGTAGAGCTGCAGATCTACACACTTGTGCATAGATCGCCATCTGGTGTTGGGCCCGGATGTTTGCAGTTTGTTTTTCCTCTTGGAAAGTCTTTGGAAGTCACAAGGTCGGTGACTCCTCCTTTGGATCGTATTGCGCATGGGATTCGGCTCCTTCCTCAGATTGTTTTTCGCCAGCAGGGAAAGATAGAGCGCAGTAGTAACAGTGAAGATGCCCATGTGTGTGCTATCTAAATAAGATAAACTGGGACAGATACTGGTAGCCGGGGAGGCAGGTGGGCGAGTGTAGATCTGCAGCTCTACATGCCAAGAACAGATGCATACTGGTAAGTAGCATATTCCGTTCGAGGCATTAAGCTGCAGATTACACACTTGTGCATAGATTATATAGCAGTACCCACCGTTAGCGGCGACCACCCGTATCTGTTGCAGTGGTTTGAAATAAGGTTTTGAGGACAGCCTGGCCCACACTAGCTTGTTGCTTAGTTTGCACATCTACACAATAGTGTTTGGTGAAAGTGTGCGGTGTTGACCATGTAGCTGCTTTGCAGATATCTAATGGGATGTTCCCTAAGAATGCCATGGAAGCCCCTATTTTTCGTGTAGAATGGGCTTTCGGGGGAATGGATAGCATTCGCTTTGCTTTATGGTAGCAGATTTGAATGCATTTTACAAACCACCTAGCTATCCCCGATTTTGAGATGGGGTTACCTTTATGCGGTGGAGAGAAAGAAACAAACAGCTGTTTGGTCTTACGGAAAGGTTGTGTTCTCTGAATGTAGTAGAGTAAGGCTCGTTTGACATCCAGTGTGTGGAGAGCTCTTTCTGCAACGGTCTGTGGTTGCGAGAAAAATACTGGTAGTTCTACTGTTTGGTTTAGGTGAAAGGGAGAAATGACTTTAGGGAGGAATTTTGGGTTGGTACGGAGAACAACCTTGTTATGGTGCATTTGGAGAAAGGGTTCTTGAATGGTAAGTGCTTGTATCTCACTGACCCTTCTAAGGGAAGTGATGGCTACAAGAAAAGCTGTTTCCCATTTTAGGAATTGTAGTTCGCATTTGTGCAGAGGTTCGAAGGGAGGCCCCATTAGCCTTGTGAGAACGATATTTAAGTTCCACACAGGTGAGGGTGACACTCTAGGGGGAATTATTCTTTTAAGGCCATCCATGAAGGCTTTAATGGCAGGTACTCTGAAGAGTGAGAAATGTTGCCTGTTTTGTAGGTAAGCTGCAATAGCTGTGAGGTGTAGTCTAATGGACGTATAGGCTAGATTGCACCTTTGTAGGTGGAGTAAGTAGCCTATTATGTGTTGGATGGACACGTCCAGTGGATTGATGGTGTTATGGCAATAAAAAACAAAACGTTCCCACTTGGCGGCGTAGCACGCTCTAGTGGTAGGTCTTCTAGCTTCTCTGATGACGTTCATACAGTCAGGGGGAAGATTTAGGTACTTGAATTCTAGGATTTCAGGAGCCAGATCGCAAGGTTGAGCTGCGCTGGGTCCGGGTGTTTGATCCCTCCATGGTTCTGGGTTAAGAGGTGTGGGGAGAGGTGTAGTTTTTCGTGCGGCACTACTGATGGTTCCAGCAGTGTGGTATACCACGGTTGTCTGGCCCACGTTGGAGCTACTAGGATTAGTGTGAGGGAGTGTTGTTGTAGTCTGCGCACCACTAGTGGAATGAGTGGGAGAGGCAGAAAAGCGTACGCAAATCTGCCTGACCAGTTCATCCACATCACATTTCCTTTGGACAATGGGTGTGGGTATCTGGCGGCGAAGCTTGGGCATTTGGCGTTTGTGGGTGGCGAAGAGGTCCATCTGTGGATGCCCCCACATTTGAAAGTACGGGTGAAGAACTAGCGGGTGAAGCTCCCACTCGTGGATTTGTTGTGTCTGCCTGCTGAGCAGATCTGCCACTGTGTTTTGGACTCCTGGGACATGGTATGCTAGGAGAAAGATTTTCTGGGGTATTGCTCATCTCCATATGCTCTGTGCTAGGTGAGAGCTGTGGAGAATGTGTGCCGCCTTGTTTTTGAATACAATACATGGCTGTCATGTGGTCTGTTCGGATCAGGACTGCCTTGCCTGAAATTTGAGTTTGAAAATATTTTAGGGCAAAGAAGATTGCTAGTAACTCCAGATGGTTGATATGGAGTAACTTTTGTTGAGGTGTCCACTTGCCCTGTGTGGTGAGATGTAGTAGATGAGCTCCCCAGCCGGAGAGCGATGCGTCCGTTGTCAGTACTATTTGAGGAACCGGGTCCAGGAACAGTCGACCTTTGGAAAGGTTTGTGGTGTTCCACCACTGCAGAGAGCGATGGCTGCGACCGTCTTCCAACACCAGCTCTGTTAAATTGACCCTGGGCCTGGTTCCATTGGCGCGCTAAGCACTCTTGGAGAGGACGCATCTGGAGTCATGCGTGAGGCACTATGAAAATGCAGGAGGCCATCATCCCTATTAGTTGCATAAACACTCGAGCTGGAAAGGAGTGTTGTACTATGAATTTTGCGCGTAGAGCTTGAATGCTTGCAATACTGGCAGGATTGGAGTAGGCTAGTGTTCTTGAGGTGTCTATGGTGGCACCGAGGTATTGTTTTATGTGGGATGGTTGGAGATGGGACTTCTGGTGGTTTACTGTGAAGCCCAGCTGGTGGAGTAATTGAATGGTGGTAGATGTGTGTTGAACACACTGATTGTATGACCTGGCTTTTATCAGCCAGTCGTCTAGATATGGGAAGACATGGATGTGTTGTCTTCGCAAATGTGCTGCTACCTCTGCTAGGCACTTGGTGAATACCCTTGGCACTGTTGTGACTCCGAACGGGAGCACTTTGAATTGGAAGTGTTGTCCGTCCACTACAAATCTGAGGTACTTGCGGTGAGCTTTGTGCACTGGAATGTGAAAATAAGCGTCTTTTAGGTCTAAGGTGGTCAAAAATGCGTTTTGGGAAGAGGAGCGGAAGTACCTGCTGAAGCGTTCCCATACGAAAATGGTCGGAGTGTATGTATGTGTTTAGGGGCCAGAGATCTAGGATGGGCCGCAGAGTCTCGTCCCTTTTTGGTATGAGAAAATATAGGGAGTAGACTCCCATGTTTTGTTGGTTGGTAGGAACGGGTTCCATTGCCTGTTTTTGTAGGAGGGAGATTACCTCCTGCTTTAGGAGTATTAAATGTTCTTGTGACATTGGGCGCTGCCTGGGTGGAATGTTTGTGGGGGTAGATATTAGTTCTAGGCAGTAGCCTGATTGAATTATTTGTGTCACCCATTTGTCTGAGGTGATGGTAGCCCAGACGGGAAGGAAATGTTGGAGTCTGCCCCCGACCGGAGTGGACTGGTCTGGGGGAACGGGGTGGGGGGGGGGGGCGGAGTCATTGGGTAGGCGTTGTGGCAGAGTGGGCTTTGTTTGTTTTTGCCTCTGCCTTTATTATTGTTACCCCTATAGTCGCCTCTTTGATAACCCCCTTGTGAAGGTGGACTGAGAGGGGGATTTGTACGAAGTGGACGCGGTGTCTGAGGAGTATCCTCTAGATGTACTTCGAAAGGAAGAGCGCCTAACGGAGCGTCTAGGAGGGTGTGACTGTAAGGCTCCCATGGACTTCGCCGTATCCTCCTTCATTTTTTCTAGGGCCTCATCCACCTTTGGGCCAAATAAATGTTTCTGGTCAAAGGGATGGTTAAGGATGGAGGCTTGTACCTCCGGTTTAAACCCTGATATTCTCAGCCAAGCATAGCGACCGAGGACGACGCTGGTATTGATGGCCCTGGAAGCTGTGTCTGCTGCATCTAAGGCACAGCGTATAGAGGTGTTAGTGATAGTCTTACCCTCTTGAATTAGTTTGTTGGCACTAGCTTTATATTTTTCAGGGAGGTGGTGCATTATGCTTTCTAACTCGTCATAATGTGCAGTCATATCTGGCCACTAGCGCTTGAGTATTGGCGATACGCTACATATTGGCTGCTTGTGACGCAGTGCGCTTTCCTGATGCATCCGGTAGCTTTGACTTTGTCAGGTGGTGGTGCTTTGCCCGACGCCTAGGAATTTGCCCTTTTGCGTGCAGTGGACACCACTAGGGAATCTAGTGGCGCTGGCCCTCTGATGTAGGAGGGATTTGTGGGGGCAGCTTTGTATTTCTTTTCTATGCGTGGGTTAATGACCCTGGCCCTAACTGGGTCCTTAAAAACGTCTGGCGCATGCTTTACCACTCCTTTAAAAGAAAGAGCAACAATTCTCAACAGGTATTATTACGCTAGACAATTAAATTTGTATGTCCAAGACATCAGACCGGAGGGAAAAAGGAAGACTCTTGAAGAATGTTTAAAGAATGTATTTAGGTCAAAACATCATTTAAGCGTCATTCGTAGAAACAAGAGAAAGCAAATTTACAGTTGTATCAGCACTGTAGAAATACATATTTGAAGCAAAAAACAACAACCACCCAAATTGCACTTGGTGCTGGATGTGAAGGTGAAGGTGGCGACACAAGTGACAATTGTGAAAACAGCGACGGCGGCGCAAGAGAAGTGACAAGTAATGTACAGTGAGAGCAAATTGTATAAAATACTGTGGTAGAGGAAATAAATTGATTATTCTTTGTAATTCAAGACAATCATTTTGAAAGGAGAAAACCACAGGAGAAATGTTGCGCGATTAATGGCGCTGAACGGTCGACGGCGTTTCGATCCTCTATGTTAGGATCATCTTCAGGACCGGGTTGTTCGATTTAAAAACGGTGCTGAGGGGGCGTCGGACAAGAACGTAGAGGGGTCTGCATCAGTGGGAGAACGTTGTTTGCTGGGGGTGGAAGAGGTTGTGTCAAGTTTAAGTAGAGACGCGGGGCGCGTCTGTGGATGAATGTCGCCGGGCGGTCAAAGGATCTTCGGGGCTTAGCCAGGTCCCGTCAGAGGTACTCTGGGAATGCGGAATGAATCCGAGGCATGTCGGGGGCGTGTGCAGCTTGTCTTCGTGTGGCGATGAAGTCTCTACTTAAACTTGACACAACCTCTTCCACCCCCAGCAAACAACGTTCTCCCACTGATGCAGACCCCTCTACGTTCTTGTCCGACGCCCCCTCAGCACCGTTTTTAAATCGAACAACCCGGTCCTGAAGATGATCCTAACAGAGGATCGAAACGCCGTCGACCGTTCAGCGCCATTAATCGCGCAACATTTCTCCTGTGGTTTTCTCCTTTCAGAATGATTGTCTTGAATTACAAAGAATAATCAATTTATTTCCTCTACCACAGTATTTTATACAATTTGCTCTCACTGTACATTACTTGTCACTTCACTTGCGCCGCCGTCGCTGTTTTCACAATTGTCACTTGTGTCGCCACCTTCACCTTCACATCCAGCACCAAGTGCAATTTGGGTTGTTATTGTTTTTTGCTTCAAATATGTATTTCTACAGTGCTGATACAACTGTAAATTTGCTTTCTCTTGTTTCTACGAATGACGCTTAAATGATGTTTTGACCTAAATACATTCTTTAAACATTCTTCAAGAGTCTTCCTTTTTCCCTCCGGTCTGTCTTGGACATACAAATTTAATTGTCTAGCGTAATAATACCTGTTGAGAATTGTTGCTCTTTCTTTCATACCTACCCACCTCTCAACGTGGTATATGGGTTATACTCCTGTTATATACAAAATTACCACTCCTTTAAGCATAGGTAATATGGAGGTAGACCTACGTGTGGTGTCGAATGTGTCGAGGAGGAAATCCTCCCCCACGGGGTCGGTATGCAAGTCTACCCCGTGGTAGTGTGCCGCCCTTTGAAGTAGATGGAGGAACCCCAATGAGTCTTCTGGTGGAGATGGCCTGGAGGGGTAAAGGTCATCTTGTGGGACGTTGGGGATATCGGGGATATTGCAGTCGACCCATGGGACTGGGGCTCCTGTAGGAGTGGGGTCCCCTGTGGGTAGGTCTTGGGGGACATCCCCTAGGTCATATATGGGTCCCCGTGATTATCATCACGTGGAGAAGGGGTGGGAGAACGATTAGGTTGGGGTGGAGAAGGCGGAGGGGGAAGAGGTGAGAAGGTGGAGGAGGTGGAAGAGGTGGGGAAGGTATTCTGAACGGAGAGGTAGCAGAGTCCTTCCTCTTTGGAGGCGGAGGAGGAGCAGGCTTCTCCAAATGTCTCTTTTTGGAAGAAAGTGTCAAATATCCAGTTTTTGGATCCTTGGTGAGTGTTTTTTGCAAGGGATCTGGTGTAAATAAGTCCGGTGAGGCTCGTCTGTTCGTCGGTGCCGAAGGCGTCGGGACCGTTGGCTTTTTTGGCTTTTCCGTGCCGGTTCATTGTTTTGAACCTGGTTTTGGAACCTCCGGACGCTTGGTCGGCGCCGAGATGGATTTCGGCCTCGAAGTGTCGGTGCCGGTGGCCTTGTGTGCTTTGGTCAGCACCGAAGGTGGTGTCGGTGTTGAAGAGCTGGGCTTCGACCCAGAGTGCCTCGGTGCGGAGCTCGGCGCCGATATGGAGGCAGGCTTCTTTTTCAGTGCCGAAGCGTGTTTATCGGCACAGAGGATAGGCTGGCTCGAGCCCGAACCGCCGGAAGGCTTGCTTGGCTTCTTTACCGGGCCCAAAGGTGCGGTGTTGGAAGCAGTGTCCTTGGTCTTGCCTAGGCCCAGAGGCGAAGGTGTGACTGGAGCCTTTTTCGGTGCCGGTAGGGGTGTTTGGGAGCGGGGGGTTAAACAGTACTCACGACCCTCTGCGCCAGGGTGATGTCCTCCACATCCGAGTCGTCTGCCTCGGAAGCGCTGACGAGGCCCTCTTCGGTGTAACGCTCTGGAGCGTCGATGCCTTCTCCGATCTCAAACGGAATAGTCGACGAGGAGTGCGCCATAGTTCTTCTGGCTCTTCGGTCCCGAATAGTCTTTTTGGACCGGAAGGACTTACACGCCGGACAGTCTCGAGCCTCATGTTCAGGGGAGAGGCAGAGATTGCATACCTCGTGGAGATCGGTGTGGGGGAATTTGGACCTACATCGAGGGCACTTTTTAAATGGAGTCCTTTCCATTAGCCAGGACCGAAGCTTGGAGAGGCCCGAAGGCCGCCTTCGGCGACTGGAACTGAAGGTCCGTGCCGATGAGAAGGCGCGTCGAGTGGGGGAGATCGCGATCGAAACAATACAGCAGGGTGAGGATTGCGAGTCGAACTGGAAGCTGTTCGGAACCGGAGCGCAAAGGTTACATCCGTGCCCGATTGCAGAAAAAAACAATCTGAGGATGGAGCCGATGCCCATGCGCAATACGATCCAAAGAAGGAGTCACCGACCTCGTGACTTCCAAAGACTTTCCAAGAGGAAAAACAAACTGCAAACATCCGGGACCAACACCAGATGGCGATCTATGCACAAGTGTGTAATCTTCAGCTCATATGCCTCAAACCTATAATATTTGCTTCGGAAATGGTATGTGAGACCATCCCTGTCCCCTCTCGCAATCGTTAAAAACTTTTTTCATCATTGGCTGAAGTAGGGCTATGAAAGTTTTATAGAAGGTGGCTGTGTATCCATCCGGCCCGGGTGCCTTATTAGCTTTGAGAGACTTGACTGCCATCACCAATAACGTCATACTAAAATGCCTCTGTGTGAAAGACTCTTGAAGACGCCTGGACCATCTGAATCTGTAAGGAAGAAAACTCATTATGACGAATAGAAAAAACTACAGTCATGAGCGAAATAAAAAGGAGTAAGATGGAACAAACGAAAAATGCCTCCGCACAGGTCTTCAGACTATCTAAACCTTGCAGAGTGACAAAGGATCACCATATGAAAACAAGCATTGGCATCAGCAAGCAAACAGCAACCGAAGGAGCATTGTCAGGTGAGGGAAAGCACCAACATGTGAAGAAAACTAGTTACTTGCCTGTAACTTTAGTTCTCCAGTATTGGTAACTTTCATAGATTCCCATAGCTTGCATCATTCTCAGTCGTCGGAATGGGAGCCTCGGTAAATAACACAAATACCATAGCAGTAGGTACAAAAGAGAAAGAAAGGCTTAGGTCTCATCTCATTTTGTAGCATATCCACCTCTTTTTGTAAAAGAGACCAAAATAATACAACCACCAATCAGATTAGCCTCACCCCATAGAACCCTCCTGACAGAACCTCAGAGCCTCAGATTTTCGTAGCCGTTGTGGAACAATATAACAGAATAAGCTGAAGGCTGAGCTTTCCCAGGGGAGGAGGGTGGGCGCATAGGAATCTATGAAAGTAACCAATACTGGAGAACCAAAGTTACAGGTAAGTAACTTGTTTTTTAACTCCAGTATTGGAACTTTCATAGATTCCAATAGCTTGTATCAGAATAGCTAGCAGTTAGGAAAAAGAAGGCACATTTTGTGTAATACATTGTATCACCTTGCATTTACATCAGCATGAGAAATACAAGTTACCAAACACCAGTCAGTAAACATACAAAATGTGCGAATCAATAACAGGAAGGAGGGTTAGAAGGGAAAGCTCACCGCTCTCCGAAAAATTCCTTAGAACAGCCTGTCCCACTGCAGCATCGCTCCGCGTGGAAGATTCCCAGCAGTAATGTGTTGTGAAGGTATAGGCACTGCTCCATGTAGCTGCCCTGCAAATGTCTGATCTGAACTCCAGTGAACAGAGCAGCTGAAGACTAAACTGATCTTGTCGAATGTGCACGAACCCGCCCTTCTAGGGGCTTACCAGCCGCTTGGTGACAGTAGTGGATCGCGCTGGCAAACCATCGCGCAACCCCTTGTATTGAAAGGGGAAAACCTTTGCGAGGCGCACTGAAGGCGACAAAGAGCTGAGTAGATCTCCTGAAGTCCTTGGTGCGTTGGATATAACATTTTCAACACCTTTGATCATCTAGAGAATTAAGAGACCTCTACGCTGGAGTAGTCGGTCTAGGGAAAAAAAGACTTCAAAATGACTGGTTCATTCAAATGAAAATCCGAAGGAACCTTCGGGATTTGTCCTCAGGATAAGAGTCTTTTTTTGAACTGCAAGAACGGATCCTTAATAGTGAGAGCCTGAAGTTCAGGAACCCTCCTGGCTGATGTTAAAGCGAGGAGGGCCACCTTCCATGAGAGAAATTTAATATCCGCCCTATGAATTGGCTCAAACGGAGGCCTAATGAGTTGAGAAAGGACCACGTTCAGCTGCCACATGGGTGGAGGTCTAACTGGAGGGACAACCCTAAAATGTCCTTTTAAAAATTGTTTCACGATTCTCGCAGACCAAAGAGAAGGGCCTGAAGATGTTAGTCTGAAACGAGAGATCGCCGCCGGG
The DNA here is from genome assembly GCF_964204655.1 of Triturus cristatus. Lineage (NCBI taxonomy): Eukaryota > Metazoa > Chordata > Amphibia > Caudata > Salamandridae > Triturus > Triturus cristatus. Next base: position 179,977,486 of record NC_140595.1, read on the forward strand.
TGAACCTTGATAGAAGAATGTGCAAAACCTGACTTGGCCAGAGACAAAATGTATGGCAAAATCTGATTAGGAGCAGGAAAAAAAAAAAAAAGAAAAAAAATGAATATTATGTTGGCGGCACCATAGACAAACGTTTCCATTTTGAACGATAGGTCTTATTCGTACTTGGTGCGCAGGCCTGAGCTAGCACCTCTACATTCTTGAGGGATATTCAAGCCCTGATATTCTCTATGCTCAGGAGCCACGCAGTCAACTGCAGAGAGCTCGGGTCCGGATGTACCACTTGGCCCTGGGACAGTCAATAGAGAAGGAATTGGACGCAGGTGAATTGGATGATCCTGGGAGAGCAGTAGAAGCTCTGTAAACCAAAACTGGCAGGGCCACACCGGTGCCACTAGAATCATTCTGCAGGGTTCTGCTTTGAGCTTCCTGAGCAGTCGTGGGATTAGAGGAATTGGAGGAAAGGCGTAAACAAAGGCGCCTGACCAGGCCATCGAAAGCGCATTCCCCAATGATCCCTGATGGTGTGCCCTGCTTGCGAAGGACTGGCATTTCCTGTTCTTTGAAGTGGCAAACAGGTCTATGGAGGGTCAGCCCCAAAGATTGAAAACTATCCAGAGTGCGCTGATCCAATTCCCACTCGTGGCTCACAGATTTGAGACGACTTAGCGTATCCGCTGTCTTGAAGGCACCTGGAAGATGTTCTGCCGAAAGTGAAATTTGGTGACGGATAATCCACTCCCAAATCTCTTGTGCTTCCTTGCACAGCAGAGGAGACCTTGTCCCACCCTGCTTGTTCACGTAATGCATGGCCGTGGTGTTGTCTGTACGGACTAGGATGGTGGATATCCGAATCCTCAGAAGAAAAGCCTGTAAAGCTAGACGAATCACTTTCAGCTCTATTAGGTTGATGTGGAGAAGACGTACGGGGCCGCCAGCAGCCGCTTACTTGAAGGTCTTACAAGACCAACCCCCTCTAATAGCTTGGACTCTTTGTCTGGGGGCGGTGTGTCTCCTATTTGGGAGTTAGCCCGCTTTCTTGCGTTTGAAACTACTAAAGAGTCTAGAGGGAGCTGTGCTTTAATGTAAGCGGGATCTTGTGGGGCAGGTCTATATTTTTTTTTCAATTCGGGGGTTAAGAACCCTAGCTCTGACAGGGTCTTTAAAAACCTCTGTGGCGTGTTTTATGACTCCCTTAATCATGGGCAAGATTTGAACTGATTTTTAAGACTGTTCGAATGTGTCTAGAAGAAAGTCTTCTTCGGGTGTATCTGAATGCATGTTGACACCATGGAAAAGCGCTGCCCTGTTTATCAGCTGCCCAACCCCTAGGTGGTCATCTGGAGGGGAGGGTTTAGAGGGGTATGTAGTGGGATCAGGAATATCAGGTAACGGGTAAGCCCAGTCATCTAAGGGTGCCGTATCTGGGAGTGTGAAAGGATCATTAGGATCATTAAGGTCATCCGGATCACCCCCTCCCCCTAAGCCATCATCATCCTGTGGAGGTGGTGTATGTGAAGGAGATGGTAGAGGAGAAGGAGGTGGGGGCAGGGGAGGTGGGGTGAGGTGATATAGGAGAGGAAGGACGAATGGGTGAGGTGGCGGAGTCCTTTATGGGAGCTGGAGAAGGTGTTGTGTCCAGCTTCCTTTTCTTGTATGGCACAGCGGTGACATGACCAGTTTTTGGATTGATATAACTCCTTTTTTGCGTGGCATCAGGGTGAAAAAGTTCTTCATTGTCCGAAAGTGGCTTTGGTGCCTATTTTTTCGGTTCCGATCTATGTTTTGGATGATCGGTAGAGTCTTTTTGGACTTGACAGTTGTTTCGGTACAGATGATGGTTTCGGTGCCGGCGGAGATTTCGGTGCCGAGAGGGAATCTTTGAGCTTGATAGCTTTAGATGCCGGTTTATCAATAGGTCTCGATGGTTTCGGAGCCTGCTTCGGTGCCGAGAGGACTCGAGTCTTTGGTGCCGAAGGTACTGTGGGTACTATAACATGTGATTTGCCCGAGCCACCTGTAGGCTTATATTTCTTCGGAGCCGAGCCAGAGGGCGGGGCTTCTGAAGACTGTTTTCGGTCGCGACTGGGGCCAGCTGGCGGAGTCTTGACCAATGCCTTTTTTGGGGGGGTTGGGGTAGGGGCACTGGTACTCACTTGTTGCCCCGGAGTGATGAGGTCATCGGAATCGTCCGCTTCGGATAGGATTTGGAGTTCTTCGGAATCTTCTTCCGGGAAATCCTGAGCAAAGATGTCCTCTGGTTCTGGAGCTGTTCTGGCCAGGATATGGCCTCAAGCTCTTCGGTCCCGGATGGTTCTCTTGGATCGGAATGCGGCGCAGGCTGGACAGCTGGATTTGTTATGTTCCGGCGAGAGGCACAAGTTGCAGACCTTGTGGCGGAACTTTGCTCCACATTGGGGGCATTTAAAAGGTGTCCTTTCCACGAGCAGTGTCCGGAACCGGTCCAATTGAATTTCGACGTCTAGTTGTAAAGGTTTTTCGCTTCGAAAGCTGGATTTTCAGAAGTTTTCAGCCGGAGTGGAAAAGTTCATCCGAACCCAATGGCGGAAAAAAACAATCTGAGGATGGAGTGGATGCCCATGCGCACTGTTGTCCAGAGGAGTCACCTATCTCGTGACCAAAAGGCTTCTTCCGAAGACAACAACAACCTGCAATCATCCGAGCCCAACACCAGATGGCGATCTTATCCTAAGTGTGTGATCTGCAGCTCATATGTCTCGAACAGTATGTTCTCGTTACTTTTGTAATCCAGGGCTGGGCTCCTAGGCTCAGTACTGGGACCTCTATCTAAAACAGGTAAGTAATTAAGTTTTCACAGTTGGTACGATTTTTAAACAATATTTGTAACTTGCAAAAATCGACACTTAGAAGAAATTTCACAAAAAAACAGTCAATGGTTTCCTATGGAAGAAAATTGGGTTACTGGTAAGTACGGTTGTGACTACTTTTCAGGGTCAGTGCTGGGCACCAAGATCCAGCACTGGGATCTCTCCTTATAGCAGGTGAGAATTTCCGTTTGTTACTCGGGTGATCTTAGGTGAATATTTTAAAGTTTAGAAACTCCACACTTAGAAGAAATTTCAGAAGAAATCAGTCAATGTTACCCTATGGAAGAAAATTGGGTTATCGGCTTTTGTGTAAGTACTCGACTGGTAGAGTTAAGCTTCCGGGCACAGACTCGAGGGTCTCCCAGGGTCAGGTTGGTACAGTTGTTACACCATCAGCAGCACTGGGGCGGCCGGGTGCAGAGTGAGTTAGGCCCAATGTTATCCTATGGAAAGCAGGGGGGGTTTTGGTTGGTGGCTGCTGACTAGCAGTCCACGCGGCTGTGGTAGCTGGGCTCTTGGTCACTTGCTCACTTGCTCAGGGCAAATAGGGAAGTAGGTAGGAGTAGAAGTTACACTGCCTGGGCCACTCTGGCGGCTGGGTGCAAGGTCCTTTTGAGCCTTCGGGCTCAATGGATTTCAATGGGAAAGCTCCAGGTTGAACAAAGGCTGCAAGCTCTGGGACGAAGATGCTTCAGGTGCCACCACCATATAGAGAAGTAAGTTGGGTAGTTGGAGGATAGGTAGGTACCCAGGAGTCGGGCACAGGGGGCCGCAGGGCACCGGGTGCAGGGGTGCCTTTTGGTGTCAGGAAATCTTACCTCTGTTAATAGCGGTTTGTAGGGGTAGGGGGAGAGGGGGGGGGGGGGGTCAGCCTCTGGTCCTGAGGCTGCAGGAGTCGTCAGTAGCGTCGGTGAGTCCTTGGGTGCCGGATTCGGAGTCAGTCGCCGGGGGGACGTGCTCGGGTCTTTGTCCACTCTGGCACAGGACAGGCTTGATGGGTGCAGTGTGCGCAGGGCTCGCGGTTCCGGGCTGATGCCAGGGGTTAGAAACTGGTTTGGAGCAGAGCCACTGCTCATGGGAGTCCCAGATGCGCAGTCACAAGGTAGCCAGGTCCTCCAGGGTTTGTGAGGTTGCTGGTGTGAGAAAGTGGCTCTATATATACTGTTCCTTAATAGGTACAGGGTGTACAGAGTCCACAGTCCCCCACGGTTTGACAGAGGCTAAAGTTAGATATAACCTTACTCTCTAAAGTGGTAGCTTGGTCGAGCAGTAAGGCAGTATCAGAGGACAGTGTAAAGCATTTGTTGTACACACTCAGCCAGCAAATGGTCTCACACACAATAACTGAACTCTAGGCCAATGGTTTAAATATGCTTGTTTTATTTTAGAACCAACACTTGGATTTAAAATATACTTTCTCAGCATGAGATGTTTCATATAAATACTTTTGCAATATGCAATAGACTTTAGTAAACAGTTACAAGTGGTTGCAGTAAGCAACTCTATTTTTAAACACAACAATGCATTGAGCTCAATGGTAAATTCAAGTTATTTGCAACAGATTACTTTTTAGATTACTTTTGGAATTCCAGGACTGGATCCTAGATTCAGTCCTGGGTCAGTACTCAGAATCAAGTGATGAAAGTCGACTTAAGTACTGTAATGATTTTTAAACAATATTTAGCCATTTTAAAAGTTGTCACTTAGAAAATATTTCAGTGAAAACAGTCAATGATTCCCTATGGAAGAAAATTCAGGTTACAGGTACAGTATGTTCTCGTTACTTTTGTAATCCAATACTGGGTGCCTAGACTCAGTACTGGGACCTTTATCCAAAACAGGTAAGTAATTACGTTTTCAGATATTATACGATTTTTGAATAATATTTAAAGATTGCAGAAATCGACACTTAGAAGAAATTTCACAGAAAAACAGTCAATGGTTTCCTATGGAAGAAAATTGAGTTAAGGGTAAGTACAGTTGTAAGTATTTTTCCGAGTCAGTGCTGGGCACCAAGATCCAGCACTGGGAGCTCACCTAAGAGCAGGTGAGTAATTTTGTTTCTCGTCTGATTTTTGGTGAATATTTTAAGATTTGAAAAGTCCACGCTTAGAAGAAATTTCAGGAAAAAGCCAGTCAATGTTACCCTATGATGAAAATCGAGTTTGCGGTTTAAGGGTAAGTACTCGACTGGCAGAGTTGAGGTTCTGGGCATCGACTCAGGGGTCCCCCAGGGTCAGGTAGGTACAGTTGGTTCACCCTCAGCGGCTCTAGGGCGGCCGGGTGCAGAGAGAGTTAGGCCCAATGTTATCCTATGAGGGATAGGGGTCCTTGGTTGGTGGCTGCTGACTGGCAAGCCATGCGGCTGTGGGAGCTGGGCTCCTGGTCACTTACTCAGGGCAAGTGGGGAAGTAGGTAGGTGTAGAGTTTACTGCCAGGGCCACTCGGGCAGCTGGGTGCCGAGTGCTTTTGAGCCCTCGGGCGCTCAATGGATTTCAATGGGAAATCTCCGGTTTAGAAAAAGACTAAGCTCGGGGACGAGGACTCTTCAGGTGCCACCATCACTTCGAGAGGTAAGTTGGGTAGTTGGAGGATAGGTAGGTACCCCGGGATTGGGCACAGCGTGCAGGGGTGCCTTTTGGTGTCGGGAAATATTACCCTCTGTTGACCGCGGTTGGGGGGCACCTTGTTCTGAGGCTGCAGGCTTCTTCAGGAGTGTCGAGGGAGGTCCTTGGGTGCCGGACTCGGGGTCACAGTCGCCGTGGGGTCGTCCTCAGGGTCTTTGTTCAATCCGGCACTGGCCAGGCTTGGCTGGTGCAGTGTGCGCTGGGTTTGCGGTTCCGGGCTGCTGCCAGGGGTTAGAAATAGGTTTCTGAGTAGAGCCTCTACTCATGGGAGTCCCAGGGGCTTAGAGCCAAAAGGTAGCCAGGTCCTCCGGGGTTGGTGAGGTTGCTAGCCACAAGAGATGCCGGGTTGGACCAGGTTCGAGGGTCGACAGGCCGGTAGGGCTGGGGCCAAAGCAGTTGGTGTCTTCCTCTTTTTAGCAGCTGCAGGGCAGGTCTTCTTTCTTCTTGCTCTTCTTTGTAGTTTTGAATCTGGGGAAGGAAGGTTCAGGGTGCCCCTAAATACTAGATTTAGGGGCGTTACAGGTAGGTGAAGGGCAGGGGCCAATGGGTCCCTGTCCTGGGGTGGGTACACCCCCTATCCTGCCTCTCCTGTGGGAGGGGGGCAGGAGCCTAGTCCTGATTGGGCAGGGCTTCCCATCTTCAAGATGGCGAGAGCCCGGAGATGTGCTTCACCTCGCCTCCCCCACCTGAGGGGTGGGGTGGGCAGGCTGGCACATCCCCTGTCCTTATTTGGGGTTTCCAGACAAGCTTCCCGCCAGAGTGGGGGGGTCGCAGTGGCCTGGGGAAGCTCACAGAGGCGGAATGCCTTTGAAGCTTCCCCCTGCCCATCCTGGGGGAGGAGATTTAGCACCTCGCCCAGGATGTGCATTGTTGTAGACCCAGGAGAGCAGGGGCTCTCCTACCCAGGGGTCCAGCAACATGTCTGCTGTGTGGCAGCCTAGGCAGCCTCAGAACAGACGTGGATTGTAGGTTTAGGTTTCAGGGGGCCTCTCTAAGATGCCCTCTGTGGTGCTTTGTACATTAAATCACACACTGGCATCAGTGTGGATTTAATGTGCTGAGCAGTTTGATACCAAACTTCAGTCTTCAGTGCTGCCATTATGGTGCTGTGAAGTTCGTGTTTGACAAGCTCCCAGCACCATATACTCTTAGCTGGCAGCACTGCACTTACAGGACCCAGGAATGGACCTGGGTACTGTAGGGGCACAGGGCTCCTGCCTCTGTGCCCACACCACTGGCATAGGGCACCCAGCTAGATGGGTGGCTGATGTATGCCAGGGCAGTGTAGGTTGTGGGCATGGCACACAGGGATGTGTGCCATGTAGACTCTGTTTTGTCTTGTATCCAGATACTCAGCCTGCAAGAGCAGTGTGTGTGTGTTAGGGTACAGGGCCTGTAAGGGTGGCACAAGGAGTGCTGCATCCCTTAGAGGCCTTCCCTGGTCACAAGGCCCTGGGTACCTAGGGTACCATTTACCACGGGCTGACATGTGGCCAGGGTTTGCCAATTTGGGTTTTGTTTGTTTTAGGGAAGGAACATAGGCCCAGGGCACCTGATTGGCAGGAGTCCAGGGCACACTCAGTCAAAGTACATTCAGCAATTCAGCAAAAAGTGGGGGCATAGCATGCAATTAAGATGGCACTTTCTCATAGCTGGCCACAAGAAGTGCCAGGATTCAACAGGAGCAGGTTCTAGGGTCGACAGGCCGGTAGGGCTGGGGCCAAAGCAGTTGGTGTCTTCCTCTTCGCAGCTGCACGGCGGGTCTTCTTTCTTCTTGCTCTTTGCCTTTTCGGAATATAGAATCTAGAGAAGGAAGGATCAGGGTGCCCCTAAATAATAGATTTAGGGGTGTTACAGGTAGGTAAAGGGCAGGGACCAATGGGTCCCTGACCTGGGGTGGGTACACCCCCTATCCTGCCACTCTCTTGTGGGAGGGGGGCAGTAGCCTAGTACTGGTTCGGCAGGGCTCCCCATCCTCAAGATGGTGAGCGCCCGGAGATGTGCTTCACCTCGCCTTCCCCACTTGAGGGGTGGGGTTGGCAGGCTGGCACATCCCCCCCCCCCTCCTTACTTGGGGTTTCCGGCCAGTCTTCCTGCCAGAGTGGGGGTCAGAACCGGTGGGGGCCAGTTTGCTGGGCACAGCAAGTGGCCTGGAGAAGCTCACAAAGGCAGCATGCCTTTGAAGTTTCCCCTGCCTATCCTGGGGGAGGAGACCTAGCACGTCTCCCAGGATGTGCATTGTTGCAGGTCCAGCAGAACGGGCTCTCCACCCAGGGGTCCAGCAACAGGTCTGCTGTGTGGCAGCCTAGGCAGCCTCCCAGACCAGACGTGAAGTGTAGGTTAGGTTTCAGGCGGCATCTCTAAGATTCCCTCTGTAGGGCTTTGTACATTAAATCCCACACTGGCATCTATGCGGGTTTAATGTGCTGAGAAGTTTGATACCAAACCTCAGTCTTCAGTGTTGCCATTATGGTGCTGTGGAGTTAGTGTTAGACGAGCTCTCAGCACCATATACTCTTAAATGGCAGCACTGCACTTAGTGCCCAGGAATTGACCTGGGTACTGTGGGAGCACATGGCTCATGCTCCCGTGCCCAAACCACTGGCATAGGGCACCCAGCTAGAGGGGTGGCTGATGTATGCCAGGGCAGTGTAGGTTGTGGGCATGGCACACAGGGGTGTGTGCCATGTTGACTGTTTTGCCTTGCACCCAGATTCAGCCTGCAAGGGCAGTGTGGTTGTGTAAGGGTATAGGGCCTCTAAGGGTGGCACAATAAGTGCTGCAGCCCTTAGATGCCTTCCTTGGTCACAGGGCCTAGGGTACCATTTACCAGGGGCTGACATGTGGCCAGGGTTTGCCAATTTCGGATTTTAGGTTTTTAGGGAAGAAACATAGGCCCTGGGCGCCTGATTGGCAGGAGTCCAGGGAACACTCAGTCAAAGTACATTCAGCAATAAGTGGGGGCATACCATGCAAAAAGATGGCACTTTCTCACAAGGAGCTTTCACTAAGCAGTCGTCTAGATAAGGAAAAACCTCTAACGATTGTTTTCTGAGAAACGCTGCGACTGGGGCCAAGACCTTTGTGAATATACACGGCGCGGATCTGAGTCCGAAAGGCAGGACGTTGAATTTAAGGTGGCTCTTGGCTACTGTAAAGCGTAAAAACCTCCTGTGGACCGGGTGGATGGGAACATGGAAGTATGCGTCCTCGAGATCCAGAGTGGCCATGTAATCCCCTGGATTGAGAAGTCGCAAAATATCCTGTAGGAATACCATCCGAAACAAGAGTTTTATGAGATAGGTGTTGAGCTCCCTCAGGTTTAAAATCGGGTGCCATTTGTCTACAGTCTTGCGAACGAGGAAGAACCGGGAATAGAATCCTTTGCCTCGTTGTGACAGAGGTACCAGCTCTATCCCTCCTTTGAGAAGTAGTTGGTGAGCTTCTAGCCGTAGAAAGTGCAGATGTTTGAATTCGGTGGCGCGAGGAGCTCTGGATGGTGGCTGGTGTTGAAACTCCAGTGTATGGCCAAATCGGATGATATTGAGGACCCACCGATCTGATTTTATGAGATTCCAGTTGTGGAGGTATTCGGATATCCTGCCCCCCACTGATGTCACGGGGGAGGAACAGTAGACCGAGCCGGGAAGCCGCAATTGGCACTTACAGAAATCTCTCCCCTGGTGCCCTTGTCGTCCTCTAGAGGGTTGGCGAGAGAGACGATTGGCCCAGTCTTTGAGAATACTGGAGCCTGTAAAACTGAGATTGTTGCGAATAGGAGGAATAGCGCTGCTGCTGGTAGCCACCTCTATATGAAGAAAAACATATTCCTCTCGCACCACGGAAAGGTACTTTGCAGTATTGCAAGGGACTTCCCAGTTTGTGTGATTTTTATTTTTTTTTTATCTCCTGCAGCGAATCGTCCACATGCTTTCCAAAAAGCATCTCACCATCAAATGGCAGATCTAGGATTTTATTTTGGACTTCCAGGCGAAACCAGGTGGCCCGAAGCCAGCCCTGCCGTCTAAGGACTGCCGCACCTGTCAAAGAGCGGAAAGCAGTGGTAGCAATGTCCATTGAGCAATCTATAATTTCAGAAGAACGCTCTCCTTCCTCCAGGATTTTCTTTGCGTCAGCCTTCGATCCCTCTGGTAGCTGGTCCAAATACGGAGATAAGTCGCACCACATCTGGTGATCATATCGTCTCAGAATCACCAATTTATTAGCAGCCTTGACCAGGAGGCTGGACATAAAAGAGAACATCTTACCCACATTATCAAGACGCCTACCCTCCTTATCCGGTGGTGTGTTAAGGGGCGCCGACGGATTCTTTGACTTCCTTTCGGCCGCTTGAGAAATTACAGAGTCCGGTTTCGGTTGGCTAACCAGACAAGCAGGGCTGTCTTCCGGACCTTTGTACTTTTTCTCCAGTCGAGGAAAAACAGGCATGACTGTAGCTGGAGATTATTACCTTTATCCCCTCATCCCAGACATGGCCCTCAATTGGGAATAGAACGGACAGATTTTTTATAAGGCTCTTTAAAATCATAAAGAAAACATTCCCACTGTACTGATGGTATAGGAAGATCGAAACGTTTGGATGTTCTTTCCATTAAATTGTGAAAGCTCCCTATATCTGCTGGAGGAGAATCCGCAGGATCTGGAGATGGAAAAGCGGGATCCGGAATTATATAGTCATCCCATTCCCTATCTGGATCTGGGACTGAGATTGTGCCCTGGTCATCATCCGATGAGTCATGAACTGTTACATTTTGTTGAGGTTCCATTGGATCTGGAACCGGAGCTTGTGGAAGCAGAGGAGCAACAGGAGCAGAAGATTGAGGTGGAGGCACTCGCACCGACTGTTTACCAGAAGATTGAGATGGAAATCTTTTCCTATAATCCAGCAACATGAATTGTAGATCAGCAATCAGTGAAGACTGCATAGCCACCATGCCCTGCTGCTACTGTTCCTGCCTAGTTTGTGGCAGATATTGTCCTTCTGCTACATAGTCCTCAGAATCGGAGTCCTGATATTTGACATGTAATTGGGATGGACTATATGCATCCCCGTAAGGTCCCTCATCTTCATCTGAAAACTCCTACTCCAAAAGAAGTGTCGGAGGTAGTGGAGTCACTCTACGAGGAGAAGTCACCTCCCGTGTAATCTGGCGTCTTTTTACTGAAATTGCTACACTTTGAATTGGCGACGAGGTAGACGACGGCGGAACCGGCGACGAAGGAGTGATCGACAGAATAGTCGTCTAGACAGTCGTCAGTATTATGCTGGAAGCTGTAGATGTCGTAGACTACAGTCGTCATCACCATCCTCCTCGTACTCTACGTCGAGGCAGTCATCACAGTCGACGACATGGAAACTCTAATCTTAGGTTGCAGCGTTGAAGTAGTCGAAGGTGGTACTGGAGAAGACGAAGCTCTCGTCAACGAGCCCGTCAACTGAGCTGAAATAGACGTTGATTAATTATTTGACGCAGTCGACGTACCCGATGCTGTCGTCGTCGGGCGGATTTTCTGGTCAGCTTTCCCCCTTAGGCAGAACGGAAGTTGGTTTTTTGAACATTCTTGGCTTCTCAGAAGGTGGAGGTGAAACCGAAGGCCCATGACTCGCCTTCTTAAAAGAATGTGCCTCAGAAACCAGTCCTACCCTCCCCTTTGCACCTCGGTGAGGAGATTTGATGGGACTGCGCCCGTCAGACCTTTCAGAGGTCTTTTGTAAGGCTTTTGCGGGGGGGGGGGGGGGGGGGGGGGGGGGGGGGGTTCAAAAGAAGTTAAAGGTGAAGACCTACCCCTTTTTTGAGATCTCCTCGAAGAGATCGCAGAGGAGACATCACTGTCACTCGATAACGGGTCTTTCCGTGACTAACTTTTGCAAGCAGGTGAGCAAACGTCCCTCACGGTCTCTCAAGGTCTTTGAAGAAAAGGTACGACAGATCTTGCAGTCGGTGGCCTTGTGGTCAGGGTACAAACAATACATACAGTACTTATGTTTGTCCTCCACATAAAGTCTCTTCTTTGAACAAGTAGCACAGGCTTTAAATAAAGCCTTTTTCTCCTTGTCAGACATCCTGAAGAACGCTTAAGAGAAAACAGTTGAAAACACAGAAGTTGAAGAGAAATCTGAACAGAGCTCAGTTGATACTCCCTTGCACAACGTGCGGTAGAAAATCTGAGGCTCTCTCAGAAGGGTTCTCTGGGGGGAGGCTAAACTGATTGGTTGTTGTATTATTTGTCTCTTTTAGAAAAAGAGGTGGATATGCTACAAAATGAGATGAGGCCTAAGCCTTTCTTTCTCTTTTGTACCTACTGCTATGGTATTTTTTTATTTACAGAGGCTCCCATTCCGACGACTGTGAATGATACAAGCTATGGGAATCTGTGAAAGTTCCAATACTGGAGTAATAAAGAGCTTCATTTCGTACATATTGAGTGTTTGTGTATTCTAAAAAAGCCTAGTCAAATCACAAACACACATCATTTATTTGACAGTCACAGTTTAAAAGCATTTCTTTTGATCACAAGGTTGTACACGTGTTTTGGTGTCCCTTACATTTGGTGGGATTAACTAAAGGACTGCAGCGAAAGATGTTTTTTCCAAAGTAGAATGTTTAACTGAGTAAATGTGGGATCACATATTGATGAAAGTTAATTTGGGGGACACATTTAGGTCAGGGATCATTTCATAGGGTTATTTGGTGGTCAGAATTAGTGATAACTTCTAACCCTGCTTCATTTTCATTGCATGCAACGTATTTCCGGAAGAGAAAGGGTAGACACTCAAGGGCATTGATTCTAGACGTAGTACTCTTCAGTGATATATCTTGATAACACTAACTTCAAATTAGTTTTAGGAATACCCATAATTTCCATGGTGCCCGTTCGTGGTGTTTAACATGTGCCTGAACTATTTTTATTATGACCCCCAGTATTAAATGCATCTTTACGTCTGGTATTAAAGCATTCTGGACAGGTTTTACAGTATGTGCAGGTTTTAGGGTTAACAAAGTACCCTGGAGCCACAGTGTGGCGGGGAAAGGTAAAGGTAGCCACGCCAACAAACATACAGCATACCATTGCATAAGTGACATCATTACTCTGTTTTATTTCAGGTGCCCAAAACAATTCCATTAAATGTCATAACGTTGGCTTTCGCAATATTCGCTTTTTTTTGCTTTACTGATGAATTGACCGTTACACAAAAGTGTCACTGTGCAGAGTGCCACTAAAGAGGATGTGGAAAAGAGCAGCATATAGGGTAGTGCAGACAGCTCGCAACTTTAACTTGGCTGGCTTATTCGCATTTTCATTAACTAAAGGGGCGACTGGTGTTGGGAGGGTCGGTAATTTGAACGGAATTCCACGCTCTACCCCGTGAGGGGAAAAAACAGTTGAAATCAGAGATTGCCACGGGGCAGGTCAAATGACGATGAAGATCGATGTTTGTCGGTGAAAGGGAGGAGTGGAAACAAGCACTGGCTGCGCGGCTGTGAAAGTGACGCGGCCTTGAAAGTGAACGCGCGCTGTAAGGGTGCCCGCGAGCAATGCGCATAATGAGCCATGACGAGAGAGGAAAGCCAGATGACGCCTGTGCCCATGACTGTGCACGTAACCGCAAGCTTTAGGCCACAAGCAAAAGCGTGTGGTCGGATTTTTAAAGCCCACTTACTAAAAGTGTCGCCAGAGCATGCGCTGGCTCAGGCGAGCCCTAAAAAGGTTACTCTAGAAGCCAAATTTACGAATACATTCTCCCAAAGAGACAGAATGGGTAAAACCCTTTAATACATCTGGCCCAAGATGTTAAAGCTAAAAAGAGCTTTCACCCTTTCGGTGGTCTTAGTCCAAAGAACTTCGGCATACTTCACCCAAACCTATTTTTTCTCATATTTGAGAGCCTTCAGCTATGCATCCAGACTCCACAGAGGGAAAAAAAAAATTCTGAAGATTTAGACCAGGTGCAGGAGCTTCTAGGGAGGGTGTAGGCCATCCGAGGAGGAGGGATAGGACACCAAATGGTGGGCCAATCTATGCCCAAAAACAAAAAAGACTACTAAAGATAAAGGCAAAATCCGGACTCAATCACCAAATGGCTGAATAATTAACATGTGAATGGAGTAAAGACTCATGATGAAAAACGAATAGTTTACCTGTCGGTGTAGTTTTGCAGCTTGAAGATCTTTCTGGATTCACTATGCTGTGCATTATTCCGCGGTCTGGTGGTTGGGTCCGGATTCGTAGTCTTGTCTTTTTTTTTTGTAGCCCAGGTGGGTGTCGACGTCCCACCATTTGGTGCACCTCTCGTGACGTCGTCCTGCTTCCTGCGGAAGTCCCACCTCGGGGCACCATCTTCGGATTCTTTTTTGTTTTTTTTGTTTTTAACCCTAGGCCATTTACCGTATTTCTTCTCAATTTTTCTTTTCTCACATTTCTTTTCAAAACCTTTGTTCTCCATTCTCTGTCTTTCCCCCCCTCTTCTCCATCCTCATCTTTCTGGCAGAGGTGGGAAGGTTCGCTAGTGAATCCAGAAAGATCTTCAATCTGCAAAACTACACCGACAGGTAAGAAACTATTCGTTTTGCAGCGTGAATCTTTCTGAATTTGCTATGCTGTGCATCGATTTTGTAGCGGTCTGTCACTTTTGTGGCGGCTGGGTGGAAGATGAGCGTTGGTCGTTGAATATATGTTGAAGCACCTTTTGTCCTACTTGTGCTTCCTTGTTCATTTGTATATACACGCAGTAGTACTTAGGGAACGTGTGCACTGAAGCCCATGTTGCCGCCAGGCATATGTCTTGAATGGGTGTATTTGCCAGAAAAGCAATTGTTGCTCCTTTCTTCCTTGTGGAGTGGGACCGTGCCCTTTCTGGTAGTTCTTGCCCTGCCTGATTGTGGCAGAACTCTATCGTGAGTGCGATCCATCGCGCGATGGTGCCCTTTGTTACTGGCCTACCAAGGAAGCTGGTTGCGAAGGACATAAAAAAATTGCTTAGTTTTCCTGTGCTCCTTGGTTCTCTCAATGTAGTGCATCACCGCCCTTCTAGCGTCCAGAGTGTGCAGTGCCCTTTCTGCGCCTGTGGTAGGGTTCTGAAAGAAGCTTGGTATGTGTAATGTCTGGTTCATATGAAATGCTGACACCACCTTCGGCATGAAGTGTGGGTCAGTTCTCATTACGACTGTCCTTGTGTACCTGGATGTAGGGCTCTTGCAGCGTTAGCGCTTGCAGCTCGCTTAATCTGCGCAGCGAGGTTATTGCCACCAGAAAGGCTGTCTTCATTGTTAGCATTTGAAGGGGAGGCCTTGTGAATGGGTTCAAAGGGCGCCTTCATAAGTTCCGTTAGGACTAAGTTGAGGGTCCACGGCGGCGGCAGCATCCTTTTTGGTGGCGCTATCCTTTTTGCCCCCTCCAGGAACCTCTTTACAACTCTTGATGTAAAGAAACTTTCACCCGTCTCACCTCGTGTGTAGGCAACAATCGCTGCGAGGTGTACCCTTAGTGAGGATGAACATAGTTAAGCCTTTAGTAGGTGCGTGAGGTATCTTAGCACCGTTGATTCCCTGGTCATCCTATTTTGCAGTTTGTGTCTTCTGCACCAATGTGTGTACCTCTTCCATTTTTCCCCTTAGCATTTCCGTGCCGTTGGTCTCCTTGCTTCCCGGAGCACTCGCATAGTGCTTTGAGGTAGCCTAAGGTGTGCAAACTAGGTCTTCAGGAGCCATGCCGCTAGGCCGAGGCTCTCTGGCTCTGGGTGTAGAACCTCTCCTTTCTGCATGGAGAGTATGTCCTTTCTTTTGTTGAACTTGTGTGGTGGTCCCTGCACTATCTCCACTATTTGCGAGTACCAGGTCTGTCTTGCCCACTGTGGTGCCACTAGGATCAGCGTCATGTTGCTTCCTGCACTTGTTGAGTACCCTGTGTATCAGTGGTATTGGTGGAAAAGCGTAGGCAAATGTTTTTGACCAGCTTATCCATAGGGCATTCCCCTTGGATTGGTTTTCTGGTTGTCTGGATGCGAAGCTTTGGCATTTTGCATTCTGGTGTGTTGCAAACAGGTCTATTGTCGGTGTACCCCACCTTCTGAATAGCCTTTGTGTTTCCTGTCCATTGAGGTCCCACTCGTGGGACGCCGAAGTCTGCCTGCTGAGCCAGTCTGCTTCCACATTGTCCTCCCCCGGTAGGTGAATGGCCAGCAGGTCTATTTTGAGTGGGATGGCCCATCTCCAAATCTCCTGCGCCAGGTTGGATAGGGGAAATGACTGTGTTCCTCCCTGCTGGTTGATGTAGAACATCGTTGTTGCATTGTCTGTTTGTATCAACACCTTCTGGCTGTACAGTTTTTTCGGTAAGGCTTTCAGGGCTAGAAATACGGTCTTCAACTCCAGGTAGTTGATGTGTCTGACCGCATCCGCTGGAGTCCACAGACCTCTCACTCTGAGCTTGTCCATATGTGCTCCCCATCCTATCTGAGATGCGTCTGTGGTGATGGTCACCGTTGGGTTCGGTGGTGTCAGGGGATTTCCTATAGTTATGTTCTCCCTGTTCCACCATGCTATCTCTTCTTGCACCACTTGCGTTACAACCACCAGATCCTCCCAACTTCCGCTTGCCTGTGACCATTGCAGTTGCAGCCATTCCTGCAAAGGCCTCATGTGTAGGCGTACATTGGGAACTAGGTGAATGCATGACGCAATCTTCCCCATGATCTTGCTCGCTGTTCTCACTGTCAGAGCTTGCCCCTTCTGGTAGAGGTGCGTCTCCTTCAGCAGGGTCAGTGTTCTCTTGTCGCTGGGCATCACTGTTCTCTGTAAGGTGTTGATCTTTGCCCCCCAGAAAGATCTTCACCTATTCTGGTTCCATAGAGGATTTCCACCAGTGTATTGAGAATCCCAGCTTCGTTAGTGTGTTCGTGACCCGCTGTGCGTGTTCCTCGCACTTTTTGCGTGAACTTGCCTTTATTAGCCAGTCGTCGAGGTAAGGGTATACATGAATCCCTTCCCTCCGCAGGTACGCTGCCACTGCCGCCTGGCATTTTGTGAAAACCCTTGGTGCGGACATTAGCCCGAATGCCAAGGTTGTGAATTGGTACTGTTCCTTGCCAATGGCGAACCTTAACAGACCTTAGTGCTGCCTGTTCATTGGGATGTGCAGGTAAGCATCTTTGAGATCCACGGTCAACATGAAGTCTCCGTCTCATTTGCGGGAGTAACTCTTGTAGGGACGTCATTTATAATCTTTGCGTCCTTACGTACTTGTTTAGGGACCGTAGATCCAGGATGGGCCTTAGTGTTCTGTCCACATTTAGTACGAGGAAGTAGTTTGAGTACACTCCCTTGTTCCTTTCTTTGAAAGGTACTGGCTCTATGGCATCCTTTAGGAGTAGTTCTTGTGCTTCTACGAGTTGCAGTAGCTCCTGTCCTGAGTGCTCCCTCCTCTTTGCTTTTCTGTTTGGTGGTTTCCTTTCCAACTCTATACAGTATCCGAACTGTATGATGTTCAGTATCCATTGGTCTGTCATCTTTTTCCATTCTTGAAGGAAACGTCTCAGTCTGCCGCCTACTGGTGTTGCATGTTCGTTGGTGTTAGGTCTGTGTAACCCTCTCGTCTTTGATCATTTGTGCTCCACCATCGGAGGGTTTTTGTGGGTGAGCACTTTCCCGTGTGAAGTCACTTTGAGTTGGGTTGGTCTCCCCCTCTGCGTCTCTGGCCTCGTCCGTTCCCCCTGCTCCGAAAGGACTGGCCCTGAGGCTGGTATTGCCAGTGTTGTTTCTGCTGGGCCTGCTGCCCGTGATTGTGGCTCTGATGGGCCTGCTGGAATGTTTGGTGCGACGTTCTCGGCTGGTTTCCTCCTCTTCCGTAAGGTCTCCGTGTCTGGGTACCTCTTCTCATTCCTCTGAATTGCAGCGCCCCCATGGACCTTGCTGTTTCGTTCTCCTTTTTGAGCTGGGTGAGTTTTTCATCCACCGGTGCCCCGAACAGCGTCTCTCCGTTGAAAGGGGTGTTAAGGATGTTGTTCTGAACTTCTTGCTTGAAGCCTGAAATCCTGAGCCAGGCTTGCCTTTGTTATTCCAATTGCCATCAGCCTGCTTGGTTTCTGCTCCATCCAACGCTGTTTTAAGGCAAGAATTTGTTATATTCTTTCCTTCCTCCACTAGGTGCGCAGCTCTTTGTTGGTATTGCTCGGGGAGGTGCTTCATCAGTTCCCCCATTTCTTCCCAGTGTTGGTACTGGTGCCTGTTCACCATGCGCCAGTGCATTGCCGCGTTTCTCTTTTTTTTCTCCCAGTCAGGTCCATCCTCCTGCTTTCCTGGTCTGCGGGTGGTCCAGAGGTTGCTGGGACATTTGCCCTCTTCCTGGCAGTAGATGCAATGATTGAATCTGTGACGGATCCTTTTATGCATGGAGGGTCCTGGGAGGAGTGTTTATATTTTTTCTCCGTCCTAGGTGTGATGGACCTGCATGTTGCTGGGTCCTTGAATGCCTTGTTCCCCTGGTTTATGACACTCTGGAGCATGGGGAGGAACTGGCTCCTAGTTTGGATAGGGAGCAGTGTCTCCAGTAAGGAGACACTTTAGGCTTTTCTTCCTCCAGTTTAACACCAAAAGCTGCAGCTGCGCTTTTGACTACCATGTTGTAAGCCCTTATGTCATCTGGCGGCGAAGGCCTCGAAGGGTAAGTCTCCACAGGCTCTTCTGGATTTTCGGCGTCGAGGTCCTGCCACTCCAGGCCCTGTGTAGACGGCGCCGAGCCGTAGTTAGACTGTTCCTCATATTCTTCACCCCCATAGTAAAGGTCTTCTTCCTCTCCGGGAGTCTTCGACAGTTCTTCTGCGTCGAACTCCTCCTGTTCCTCGACCTAGACGATGAGACAGTGGTTTCGTTGGGATAGTGAATTTTTCATCTTCTCATCGAACTCCCTTTTAAGGATGCTCTCCATCTCTGCTTCGAGCCTCCTCTTTTTCTTCTCCATTTCGGAGGCGTGTTAGACGTCGAGCGCCGGTCTTTGACGGAGCTTGTGTCGACATGACTATCTTTCGAAGTCGAACGCCCACTTTCTTGGCCTTGCATCGACTTTGCCTTTCGGCGGTCTTCAGCACCTGGGAGTCCTTCTCGAAGAATCAGCCGGTCCTTTCGTCCTTGGATCCACTCGCGGTCATCGAAATTGTCGGCGCCGGTGTTCCTGTCGAGGACTTTGATTCTGTTTTCCGAGTTTCTGACTCTGTTTTTCGGGGCCCTGTCGAGGGTTTACTGCTCGACGACTCTCCTACCTTGTCAGATGTTTTCTTATTGGTCTCTGCGACCGTGAAGTCATCAGGTCCTTCGGCGACGTTGTCTTAGTCGTCGGTGGAGAGGCCCAGTTCGTACAGTGTTGGGGCCTTCCCCTTGCCCTCCATGTTGTAGTTGGCTCTCCTCTGTCTCTCTCACCCAGAGTGTCTTCGGTGTGAAGGCCGAACAGGCTTTGCAGTCCTTGCTCTCGTGGTCAACTGGCAGGCAAAGGTTGCAGACCGGATGTTGGTCCTTCTGCGCGTATTTGTGGTGGCAGTTACGGCAGAATTTAAAAAGGTGTTTTGTCCATTCCTGCGCTCAGTGTCTGAGTGCGCATTCTCAGTTGGACGTCAAAGATAGAGGTTCTCCTCCTTAGTCGTCCCGGCTTGTTGTTCTTCCTTTCTGTAGTCTTCCTCAACTTCTTCGATGAAACTCGTGCTTTTTCTGCTTTCTTCGCCAAAAAACTCTGGAGCTTCACGGTGACGATCCAGACCCAACGGCGGAAAAAGGAATCTGAAGATGGCGCCCCGAGGTGGGACTTCCGCAGGAAGCAGGACGACGTCACGAGAGGTGCACCAAATGGTGGGACGTCGACGCCCACCTGGGCTACAAAAAAAAAAAAAAAAAAAAAATAGAATAAAGACTACGAATCCGGACCCAACCACCAGACCGCGGAATAATGCACAGCATAGTGAATCCAGAAAGATTCACGCTGCAAAACTATAGGTTCTTCATGCATAGCTCCACTCTTAAAAGGTATCGAAGGCATAGCCTTACCCTTTTATGAGTCACATTTAACCTTACTACAATCAGTACCCCCTTTCAAGGGTGAAGGTTTGCCCCCAAGGATGTCTGTCTTTAGACAAAGAGGGCTTCTTATTCTGCAAAGGTGGTTCGATTGCTTAATCTGAGTTGTTCTTTTCTTTAACATGAAAAAAGCATTCTTCTGGTCATTCTGTTATAGCCTCAATTACTAAATCTACTGGTGCAGAGTAGTCTGCATTGGATCTTTTCTGATCCCCCTAAGAATCTACCTTTATGACATCAGTATTTGTATTAAATCTTATATCTTAACAATACTAGTCAGTCCTGTGTCACACCAAAGGCGGCACTGTGCAGTTGCTCCCTCATCTGTAAGGTTATGGGTTAAAAAGCTTCAAAAGTACAACCTTCCAACATATGGTCTTTCGGGAGGCAAAAAATGTGATGCACATCTCTCTATGTCAACTTATGATGGCTCAAGAGAAAAAATCTTAAAGGAGTAAACCCACAGGCCAGTCAATCCATGAGCCGCTATACACCCCCCCCCCCCCCCCCCCGACCAACAAAGTTGAAACAGAATAACCTCACTCCTTATATTTTTGGCTAAGTTGGACATATCCACACGTATCAATCGATCCCACCCATATCAAAACACACTGGTGTAGAGCTTACTGTCATTTTCCACCCTAGTTTTCTTTGACCATCGAACAGAAGCCTTCGACAACTCTTGCAAATTCAGTTACAGATAAACAAACCTGCCAACAGCTACCACATCAGAACACGTATAACCTGAGAGGGGCAGCAAACTGCCTCTAATCAATGCCCAGAGAAGAAAAGTAGGTGAAAATCCTACTCCCAAAAACTAGGCAATGAAAACTAGTATGTGAGCCTAGAAAAATGACCGTCATAAAAAAAAAAAATATATAAAACCATTAAAGATTGACCATCCACTGTCCAGGATGGATTAAAGCTATGGAGAGTAAGCCAGCGGCTACCTCATGAAGGACTTAGAAATGATGCAGCCAAACAAATTGAAGGGGCAACTTCAATCGATCACAAGCATTTCTTCAATGCGTGTTGGCTGCCAATGCCAGTTGGCTAAACTCAGAGTCCATCTCAGCTGAGATTCAATACAGGTTCCACACCAATAGTATCAATAGATATTTTCAACAGAAAGATGCATAATTGGACAGCCATGGAAAGAACAAGATACAATTAAGAATAGCTAGTTTTAAAATCAATACAAGTACATTTTAAACAGGCATTCACTTGC
The DNA here is from genome assembly GCF_964204655.1 of Triturus cristatus. NCBI lineage: Eukaryota > Metazoa > Chordata > Amphibia > Caudata > Salamandridae > Triturus > Triturus cristatus. The sequence continues at coordinate 179,998,271 of NC_140595.1, forward strand.
AAGCTACCACTATGGTGACGTTAGCTGAAGAAAAAGCAGCTCGAAATAACTAATGTGGGACGTACAGTTACACAGATTCCGGATATCAAACAATCTTACCAGGTGGCAATTTCCCGATTATCATCCTCCGGTGGGGCTTTCAGGATGTCTATCGCAACCGTGTGGCATGGATAGTCCGCAAAACAGAAGATTTCAGGATTTAGAAGGGAATGTTGAATGAAAGACAGCTGTGTCAAAGAAAAGAGAATTAACATTCATCAAACCAGACTAATGCTCCTCTCCCTTACCAGAAGGTTTTAGATTTTACGGACAGGTGAAGTAATCAGTAGGTATGGGGAATTAACTAGGTTAACTGTATCAAAATTAACAAAATGCACAGAGAACAAATAAGCAAAATGTAATTTAATGAAGAGCATTTTTACCATGACCAACTTGAGCAGCAAAAAAGATCTTGCAAACAAAGTATAAACAGGAAGTACATATATGGATACATGAAATCTGCTGCAAATAGACCTCACACTGTATACACTAACTACCAAAAGAACCGCTTAATTTACAGATTACAAACGCCATTTTACTACTATTAATTACTGCCTTCTAACAATTGTGCCATTGTGATTACAAAATGAAAAAGCTAGGTTACACAAAAAAAAAAAAAAAACACAAAAGCCCTTACCTGGCCCTCTGCATGTTTCCAGGGCCGATATATCAAATCAACTGGGAATACATCCATGCCCAAGCCCCTTTGGATGCCATACACCACTATCTGAAGTCCTTTGCTGTCCCGCATTAAAAAACCAGGATGATCCAGTTCGTATGTCACTTCTTTAAAGTTCAAGCTGGGATTCTGAAAGATTAATACAATTTAGGTCAATAGACAACTAAATACAGCAATTACATCAAATAACACATTACTTTAGAGTGAGAATCCCAAATGAGTTGGTTATTTACCTGTAATCCTAGATCTCTTCCAGGGGAATTCTCATCCAAGTCATAAGTACTGAATATTCCTGCCTTCGTGCAGGGACCACGGAGCACATTGTTTCGGGCTACCGGTCCCAGGATGCTTGTTTCCGGTTCAGGGAAGACCTGACTTGGCAATTCGGGCTGGCCTGTTCCCATGAGGCACAGGGTCAAGGCTGGTTTGCATATAGCTGGGACTGAACAGAGGTGGAGAAGTGAGCCTAAGAATGATTATGGATTCAACCCAGATCTATGCCTGGGGGTGAGTGTCTGAAAAGTTTCAGCGCTCCGTCCATCATCACCTTGTGTTTGTTTTTATACAAAACCGATTGGTCTGAAGTTCAGTCTTTGAGTGTGTACAACAAATGCTTAACACTGTCCTCTGATGAAGCTTTAGTGCTGGACCACGCTATCACAAATGAGTAAGGTGCTATCTACTTTACCTCTGCCTACCTGTTGGGTCCCACTGGACTGTGCACACTAAACGAAATGGTTACTTATCAGTAGAAGTAATTATGTAGCTTGAAGAATTTTCTGAATTCACATGCTGTGCATCACTCCACCATCTAGAGGTTAGGTCTGGCATTGTCTTTGTTTGTTTTTTTTGGTCACTATCGACCACCATTTGGTACCAGATACGTCCCCTGCATGACGTCAGACTGTATCCTGGAGGACGACGTGCGTAGTGGCCATCTTTGGATTATTTTTTCTGTTAATATTGTCTCTGCAATCCTTGAGATTGTTTTGAAATGTAGTCCTTTACTTTCCCACCTGTTTTTCTTATGGGAAGGCCGGGTGGGTTGCATGTGAATCCAAAAAATTCTTCAAACTTCAAAACTACTCCTACTGGCAAGTAACCATTGCGTTTTGCAGCGTGAATCTGTAAGAAAGTGGCTCTGTATATACTGATCCCAAATAGGTACAGTGTGTACCGAGTTCACAGTCCCCAGTGGTTTGGCAGAGGTGAAAGTTAGATATAACCTTACTCTCTAAAGTGGTAGCTTGGTCGAGCAGCAAGGCAGTATCAGAGGACAGTGTAAAGCATTTGTTGTACACACTCAGCCAGCAAATGGTGTCACACACTCAAGAACTGAACTCTAGGCCAATGGTTTATATATAAAAATATTTAGTTTTATTTTAGAACCACAAGTACGTATCAAAACACTTTCTCAGAATGGAATGCTCTAGTTGAATACTTTCAATAAGCAATAGAGACTTAAATACACTAGTTACAGTTGGTGCAATTAGCAACACAAGTTAAACAATTGTAACATTCAGCTCAATAGGAATTTTTAAGTAAAGGCAATACCAATTACTTTGCATAGGTGTTTCTTACTCAGGGCTGGATCCTGGATTCAGCCCTGGTGCATCTCCTGTAAACAGTTGAAAGAAATAGTTTGTTACACAGGCGATGTTTAAGGAATATTTGTATGTTTCAAAAACCAGGCAATGTTATCCTATGGAAGAAAGTTTGGTTATCGGAAAATCGCAGTTATAATTAGTTTCCAGGGTCAGTGCTGGGCACCAAGATCCGGCACTGCGATCTCTTCTGGTAACCGGTGAGTAATTTTGTTGATCGGGTAATTTTTAGTGAATTTTTTAAAGTTTCAAAACTCAAGACTTAGAAGAATTTCCAAGTGAAACCAGTCAATGTTACCCTAAGGAAGAAAAGTGAGTTATTGGCTTTTGGGTATGTACTCGACTGGCAGAGTTAAGGTTCTGGGCATAGATTCAGCGGTCTCCCAGGGTCAGGTAGATACAGTTACACCATCAGCAGAACTGGGGCAGCCGGGTGCAGAGACACTTAGGCCCAATGTTATACTATGGCGGGCAGGGGACCTTTGGTTGGTGGCTGCTGGCAAGCAGGCCACGCAGCTGTGGGAGCAGGGCTAATGATCACTTACTCAGGGCAAGTAGATTAGGATAGATGTTGCACTGCTACGGGCACTCGGGCGACTGGGTTCAGGGTGCTTTTGATCAGTCGGGCGCTCAATGGATTTCAATGTAGAAGCTCAGTGACGAACAAAGGGTACAAGCTCGGGGACAAAGATTCTTCAGGTGTGACCACCACTTCGAGAGGCAAGTTGGGAAGCTATGGGTTAGGTTGGCACCAAGGAGCTGGGCACAGAGGGCCGCAGAGAGCCAGGTGCAGGGGTGTCTTTTCGCGTCGGGAAATCTTACCCTCAGCTGGTCGCGGTTGGAGGGGGGGTGGGGGGGGTCTCTGGTACATGCCAGGCTTGGCGGGTGCAGAGTGTGCAGGAGTCGCGGTTCCTGGCTGGTGCTAGGGGCTTGTTACTTGCTTTGAGCAGAACCACTGCTCGTGAGAGTCCCAGTTGTTTGCTAAAAACAGAACAGATCAGGAAGATAAAGCAATTGTGTGTTGCCTATGCACACACAAACACGGGGTCAGCTGTCACAAAATAAATTATTGCAAGATGGATGAACAATTGTTACTTACCTGTAAACAGGTGGTTCTCCAGTATTGGGGTGTCTTTCATAGATTCACATGCTTGAATATTCCCCGTCGTCGGAGTGGGAGTCCCACGGTAAATAATATAGCAATATATACAGCCATAATATATATATATATATATATACATATACATAAGTAATCATATAAAACAGAGATATAAGTAAGTAATAACATCAAGAATGTCCCTATATGAAATTTCCATAGAGATACATGGAAAGAGAAAAAAGACATTCGTAGTCTATCTCTGTCATTATGTTAGTCCGAACTCCGGCCAATCAGGCGCCAGCTCCTCTCTAGAACCTTCTCCTCAGAGCTCCTCACCTCAGATTTTCGTAGCACCATAGTGACTCAGAGTGTATGAGGAGAAGAGAGCCTCTGAAGGGAGGAGGGAGGGTCGCATGTGAATCTATGAAAGACACCAATACTGGAGAACCACCTGTTTACAGGTAAGTAACAATTGTTCTTCTCCAGTATTGGGGTGTCTTTCATAGATTCACATGCTTGAATATAGAATAGCTAGCAGTAACAATATCATTGTTTCCATGATCACACAGCTTCGAAATTGTAATGACAATCAATCTTCTTATGCATATGACAGTACTGAATAACTAACAGTATAAATGCATCATTATGTCAATTATAAATGGAAACAATATGGAGGAGGGAAGGAAGAGGCTCATCTTATTTAAAAAGATTGCGAAGCACTGCTTGCCCAACTGCAGCATCCTCCTCGTTTAAAGTTGTCAAGCAATAGTGTCTTGTAAACGTGTGTCTGCTCGACCACGTAGCTGCTCTGCAGCTCTGATGCAAAGGCACTCCAGCAAATAAAGCAGTTGAGGAAGACATTGCTCTGGTGGAGTGAGCCCTCACTGGTGACTGCAATGGCTTGTTTGCCTTTTGATGGCAGAAGACGATGGCAGCTGAAACTTAACGTGCAATAGTTGGTTTCGTCACTGGACGACCTTTGTGAAAGCGTCCATAAACTATGAATAGTTGATCAATCCTTCGTAAAGCAGCCGTTCTGCTGAGGTAGAATGTTAAACCTAGTTTCACATCCAGGGAATGTAATCTCTGCTCCGTAGGAGTTTGCGGATAGCAAAGAAAGTTCTTAAAATCACTGGTTCGTTAATATGACAGTCTGAAGGCACCTTCAGCAAGAAATTTGGATCTGTACGCAATACTACAGAATCTGGTTTGAACTGTAGGAAAAAGGTGGATTTATTGTAAATGCATGAATGTCACGGACGCGACGTGAAGACGTTAGCGCCCGAAGAAAAGCCACCTTCCATGTTAGATACTACAACTCGACCTTGTGAATCGGTTCGTACGGTGGTCTCATAGTTGAGCCAATACGATGTTCAGATGCCACAATGGAGGAGATTTGCAAAATAACCCCTAGACGAATTGATGGATAATCCTTGAAGAAACAAAAGGGAAGTTGAACCATCCTGACGGAAACGGAAAATTGCCGCCAGAAAAAACCCCTAAAGGTTGCATGAGAGAACCCGGAGTTAGCTAAATGCAAGAAGAACGGTAACAATTGTTCTGGTGTGGAGTGAAAACGGGTGCACCCCATTAGATGCACACCAGTGGGGAACACTTTTCCACTTTAATTTGTACGTTTTCACCGTAGAAGGAGCCCTCGCCTGAGCTAAAATGTCTCTACAGTCCTGTGGAGTATCCAAATGGGCAAATTCACAGTGCTCAGGTTCCAAGCTGATAAGCTCAGTGAGGAGGGATTCGGATGACCAATTTTCCCCTTGTCCATCGTGAGTAGATCTGCACGAGGCTGTAGAATGATTGGTTCGGATTGAGACAGTAGGAGTAGTTCTGAGAACCATGCCTGCCGAGGCCAACGGGGGGCTATAGAAGTAGATGGCAAGGTTGCCTCCGCATCTACCACAGAAACTCGAGGTACGAGTGGGATTGGGGGAAGAAAAAACGTAGTCAAACAGATCGTACCAGTCCATCAAAAGGCATTGCCCAGAGATCTTTTGTGGGGAAGCCAGCTTGCGTAATCTCGGCATTTCCGGTTCTCTAGTGTGGCAAAGAGATCCAGCTGTGGGCGACCCCATCGTTGAAATATCCTCTCTAGAGTTGGTTGATGCAACTCCCATTCATGGGTCGATGAGGAGGACCTGCTCAGGGAATCCGCCAGGATATTGGATACCCCCGGTCGATTAACTGCTGCATATCGTGATGCGATGGTTGATAGACCAATCCCAAATCGACTGAGCTAGTCGAGACAGTTTCGGAGATTTTATCCTGCCCTGCTTGTTTATATAGTGCATGCAGGTTGTATAGTCTATCAGGACTGATTCTCCTTGGATTAAAGGATGAAAAGCTTTGAGAGCCAGCAATATATAGCCATGAGATCCAACCTGTAGAAGTGCCAGGTTTTTTTTTTTTTTTTTTTTTAACATATTGACCATTTTCCTTTTATTGATAAAACCTCCAAATGAGCACCCCATCCTTCCAGAGAGGCGTCTGTTATTGTCATGTCTGGTACCATTGTCAGAAGAGAAATGCCTTCCGTTAGATTTAACGGTTGCGTCCACCACCCTTGCGCCAACTTCATCCGATCTGTGACGTTTACAACATCGTTCAAAGAACCTGTAACCTGGCGTTCTTGGACATCCAGTACTCCTTGGATGGGGCGTGTCTGTAATCTGTAATGAGGGATCAATACAATGCACGATGACGCCATTTTCAGAAAGGACTTCAATATTCTTACAGAAACGGGTCTTTTTGATCTGATAAGGGTTACCAGTCGGAGAATTTTTTGAAGACGGTCTTGGGAGAGAAGTGCCCTTGCTGACACTGTGTCTAAAGTTGCTCCCAGAAAATCCGTGCGATGAGAAGGCAGTAGATGGGACTTTGTGGTATTTATGGAGAGCCCTAAGGCGCGAAAACACCTCCTGTCAAAGATGTGTGTGTTGTAGAAGTTGAACTTTCGATTGTGATTTTAGGAGATAGTCGTCCAGAAATGGAAAGATCTGAACACCCTGGAACGTAGGACGCTACCACAGGGGCTAGCACCCTTGTAAACCCTCGAGGGGCCGAGCGCAGTCCGAATGGTAAACTTTGAACTGGAAAATCCCCTCGACCCACTCGAAAACGAAGAAATTTCCGATGTTGTCGTAGTATGGAGATATGTAAATATGCATCTTGGAGGTCGATTGTTTCCATGAAATCTCCTTGTGAAAATAATCGCAAGATCTCTACATGCGTTCGCCTACGAAAAGAATGTTTCTTTAGATACCTGCTGAGAGCCCTCAGATCTAGAATGGGCTTCCATTCCCCCTTCCTTTTGGTGATAAGGAAGAATCGGGAATAAATCCTTTCCCTCTTTTGAAATCTTGGTACTACTCCTATGGCTCCCTTGTGTTATAGAAATTGAACTTGTTGTAACAGTTCTTTGATATGAGCCGGTGGCAGTCCGGTAGGTGGTGTGGGTTGAGGGAATTCGATGAACTCCAAAGTGTGACCTCTTGCTATAATTTCCAAAACCCAACGGTTCCTTGTATGGAGGACCATTGAAAATAGTACCGATAGATTCGATCTCCAATTTTCTGGGACTGATGGAAGTCATGTCTCTTAGGAGTGTAACCCTTGTAAGAGGATTTTCCTCTGTAAGTCTTGGAAGACTGCTGTCGAGAAGTTTGCTGTTGGTTAGAGGAATATCGGTTTGAACCCTGGTTATAAGGTCGATATTGATTGATTCCTCTTCGAAAATAGAGGAGGTGCCGCGTCCGCGTGCACCCCGAAAGGGTTATCAAAATTGCAATGTGCCCAGAGAGCGAGCAGTATCTGTATCTTTCTTTATCGATTGGAGAGCTTCATCCACCTGATCTCCGAATAAAACCTCTTCTTCGTCATATGCCATGGTCTTTGACGGTTCCGGCAGTTGCTCAACTAGTGTTGACATATCCGCCCATACTTGACGGTCCTAACGACCCAGGATGGCCAAAGCATTAGCCGCTCTCACCATGGTGGAAGCCATCGAAGAGAATTTTCACCCTATGGCATCCAAACGACATCCACCACGATCAGGTGGTGCAGTGATCGTAGATGCAGGGTTTCTAGCCCGGCGTTGCTCTGCCTGTGTGACTACAGAATCTGGCTTCGCTTGACCAGTGAGGCACGCAGGTGCTCCTAATGGTGATTTGTACCCTTTTCTCCAATCTAGGCACCCGTGCTGGAAGACTATGAGGCCTCCATAATCTTTTTGCCTTCCTCCCCAATAAATTCGATTATAGGGATTGTATCTGTTTGTTTAACAGGCTGATCTTTGAAATCGTACAGGAAATAATCCTTCGTTAATTTGAACGTTAGTGCTGTCCTATCCCTTAACTGGTGGAACTTGCATATCAACAGGTGGGGAGTCACCAGGTAGCACCGGAGAGGGAGATGGTGTTTGGGCATGATAGTTATCCCACTCCGCCATACCATCATCATCAGCATCGCCACCATCATCGAGAATCTCACCATCCTCCCTGTCCTGAGGAATTTCTTCTTCAGTATCATGAGGAGGTACTGTCCGAGTTGAAGAATGTCTCAGCGGTACTGTAGGTATTACCACAGAAAGTATTGGAGCCGGTACCGGTTCCGATATAGTTGTTGGCACCACTGGAGTAAGCGGAACCACAGACACTTGTGGTGATAAAGGAAAAACCGCCGATTATAGTTGTCACAACCGATTCAGCTAAACCTTCTTCTGAATCTTGATCTGAGTCAGTGGTAAAACAATGGTTAAGGAAGGCGGGAATCCTCCACCGATATAACCTCACCCGACCTTTGTCAAGTACTCGGTGGTAATGGTAATAAAGGAACAGCAGCAAAGTACGAAGTAGTCGCTGTATATGTCGAAGAGATTTGGATTTTTAATGACCTCTGTGCAGAAGTCGTCTTTTTTAAACCCTTATTTTTACCGATGAGACTGCAGGCGACGGGCTCTGAGGCATAGAAGGCTATTGAAGAGATCTTTGTAGACGGAATCGTCTACGGAACCATCGTCGGCGGAAACCACCATCAAAAGATTCATTGCCGATGGAACCATCGTCGACGGAACCACCGTCGACGGAACCACCGTCGACGGAACCACCGTCGACGGAACCACCGTCGACGGAACCACCGTCGACGGAACCACCGTCGACGGAACCACCGTCGACGGAACCACCGTCGACGGAGCCACCGTCGACGGAGCCACCGTCGACGGAGCCACCGTCGACGGAGCCACCGTCGACGGAGCCACCGTCGACGGAGCCACCGTCGACGGAGCCACCGTCGACGGAGCCACCGTCGACGGAGCCACCGTCGACGGAGCCACCGTCGACGGAGCCACCGTCGACGGAGCCACCGTCGACGGAGCCATCGTCGACGGAGCCATCGTCGACGGAGCCATCGTAGACGGAGCCACCGTCGACGGAGCCACCGTCGACGGAGCCATCGTCGACGGAGCCATCGTCGACGGAGCCACCGTAGACGGAGCCACCGTCGACGGAGCCACCGTCGACGGAGCCATCGTCGACGGAGCCATCGTCGACGGAGCCACCGTAGACGGAGCCACCGTCGACGGAGCCATCGTAGACGGAGCCATCGTAGACGGAGCCATCGTAGACGGAGCCATCGTAGACGGAGCCATCGTAGACGATGAAGCCATCTTTGAAAAAACTGGAAAGTTGAAAACCTCACTAGCCTGAGAACTATGTCTCGTGGGCGACACAGCAGTATTCAAAGAAGAAGAAGTGGCAGATGTCATAGTCAGAGACATTTTCTTCTTTTAAGGAAGGAGTAGGTAACTCCTGTACACTACTGCGTTTTGAGGCGGTGTGGGAACGGCCAGAAGTAAAGTTTTCTACCTCAGAAAATTACTTCATATTTATCCTTAAGTCTCTGGAGCCACAACAAGAGACGGCCTTCCCTGTCTTTAAGAGTTTTTGTAGAAAAAATTCTACAGAATTTATATTCACCCACTTCATGGTAGGGTAAAGACAGTAAATACACTTACTGTGTGGATCTTCTGAGAATATTGTAGCTTTCCACAAAAGAACAAGGTCTAAACAAAGACTTCTTACTTGAAGTCATCCTGAAGAGAAAAAACTGAGCAGAGATCAGGGAGACTCCCTTTCACACGACGTGCGGTAGAAAATCTGAGGTGAGGAGCTCTGAGGAGAAGGTTCTAGAGAGGAGCTGGCGCCTGATTGGCCGGAGTTCGGACTAACATAATGACAGAGATAGACTACGAATGTCTTTTTTCTCTTTCCATGTATCTCTATGGAAATTTCATATAGGGACATTCTTGATGTTATTACTTACTTATATCTCTGTTTTATATGATTACTTATGTATATGTATATATATATATATATATATATATATTATGGCTGTATATATTGCTATATTATTTACCGTGGGACTCCCACTCCGACGACGGGGAATATTCAAGCATGTGAATCTATGAAAGACACCCCAATACTGGAGAAAGTACAAGCCATCCAATTATGTTATTCCAATGCCAATAAGGAACTCAAAATGAAACCAACAGCTCACTCCACTAGAAAGAAAGGAGCAATGCTAGCCTTTATAGCCAATGTACCCATTGATTCCATTTGCGCAACAGCAACATGGGTATCACCATACACCTTTACAAAACATTGTGTGGACATACAAATGAATAAGGAAGCTCAAATTGGACGAAGGTTGCTTCAACACCTGTTTGCAAGGTATTCCTTATACCCAGGCTCCCTGACACGGGAGAAACCGCTAAATAATCTGATGCACAGCCTGTGAATCCGGAAAAGGATTGTGCGAAAGTGCCATCTTTCTTGCATGGTATGCCCCCACGTTTTGCTGAAATGCTGATGTACTTTGAGTGTGCCCTGGGCTCCTGCCAATCAGGTACCCAGGGCTTATGTTCCTTCCCTAAAACTGCTTGAAGCCAAAACCCAATTGGCATCTCTGGCCACATGTCAGCCCCTGGTAAATGGTACCCAGGGGCCTTTTGACCAGAGAAGGCCCTGGGGGGGGGGGGGGGGGGGGGGGGGGGGGGGGAGGAGGGAGGAAGAGGAAGAGGAAGAGGAAGAGGAAGAGGAAGAGGAAGAGGAAGAGGAAGAGGAAGAGGAAGAGGAAGAGGAAGAGGAAGAGGAAGAGGAAGAGGAAGAGGAAGAGGAAGAGGAAGAGGAAGAGGAAGAGGAAGAGGAAGAGGAAGAGGGAGAGGGAGAGGGAGAGGGAGAGGGAGAGGGAGAGAGAGAGAGAGAGAGAGAGAGAGAGAGAGAGAGAGAGAGAGAGAGAGAGAGAGAGAGAGAGACAGCCTTTGCAGGCTGAGTGTCTTGGTGCAGAACAAAAAAGTCGACATAGCACACATCCCTGTGCGCCATGCCCACAACACACACTGCCCTAGCATACATCAGCCACCCCTCTAGCTGGGTGTCCTATGCCAGTGGTGTGGGTAAAGGTGCATGAGCCCTGTGCCCCTACAGTACCCAGGTCCATTCCTGGGCACTGTATGTGCAGTGCTGCCATTTAAGAGTATATGGTGCTGGGAGCTTGTCAAACACGAACTCCACAGCACCAGGATGGCAACACTGAAGACCGACAAGTTTGGTATCAAACTTCAGCACATTAAACCTGCACTGATGCCAGTGTGGGATGTATTTTAAAATGCACGACAGAGGACAGATTAGAAATGGCCCCTCAAACTAACCTACAATCCACGTCTGTTCTGAGGCTGCCTAGGCTGCCACACAGCAGACATGTTGCTGGACCCCTGGGTAGAGAGCCATCCTCTCTCCTGGGCCTGCAACAATGCACATCCTGGGCGAGGTGCTAGGTCTCGTCCCCCAGGATGGGCAGGGGAAGCTTCGAAGGCATGCCGCCTTTGTGAGCTTCTCAAGGCCACTTGCTGTACTCCGCAACTGGCCCCTATTGGTTCTGACCCCGACTCAGGCGGGAAGACTGGCCGGAAAACCCAAGGAAGGAATGGGGGTGTGCCAGCCTCTGCCAACCCCACCCTTCAGGTGGGGGAGGTGAGGTGAAGCACATCTCCGGGCTCTCGCCATCTTGAAGATGTGAAGCCCTGACCAATCAGGACTAGGCTACTGCCCCCCTCCCACAGAAGTGTGGCAGGATAGGGGGTGTACCCACCCCTTTACCTACCTGTAACGTCCCTGAAGGAATATGCTACTTACCAGTATGCATCTGTTTTTGGCATTTAGAGCTGCAGATCTACACACTTTTCATTGATCGCCATCTGGTGTTGGGCCCGGATGTTTGCAGTTTGTTTTTCCTATTGGAAAGTCTTTGGAAGTCACAAGGTCGGTGACTCCTCCTTTGGATGGTATTGCGCATGGGCTTCGGCTCCATCCTCAGATTGTTTTTCGCCAGCAGGGAAAGCTGGAGCGTAGTAATAACAGTGAAGAAACCCATGTGTGTATCTAAATAAGATAAAATGGAACAGATACAGGTAGCCGGGGAGGCGGGTGGGCGTGTGTAGATCTGCAGCTCAACATGCCAAGAACAGATGCATACTGGTAAGTAGCATATTTCGTTCGAGGCATATGAGCTGCAGATTACGCACTTTTGCATAAACTATATAGCAGTTCCCAACCTTAGCGGCGACCACCAGTATCTGTTGCAGTAGTTTGAAATAATGTTTTGAGTACAGCCTGGTCCACATTAGCTTGTTGCTTAGTTTGCACATCTACACAATAGTGTTTGGTGAAAGTGTGCAGTGTTCACCATGTAGCTGCTTTGCAGATATCATCTAATGGGATGTTCCCTAAAAATGCCATTGAAGCCCCTATCTTTCGTGTAGAATGGGCTTTAGGGGGAACGGATAGCGTTCGTTTTGCTTTTTGGTAGCAAATCTGACTGCATTTTACAATCCACATAGCTAGCCCTGATTTTGAGATTGGGTTGCCCTTGTTTGGTGGAGAGAAAGAGACAAACAGTTGTTTGGTCTTGCGGAAAGGTTGTGTTCTCTCGATGTAGTAGAGTAAGGCTCGTTTGACATCTAGCGTGTGCAGAGCCCGTTCTGCAACGGTCTGTGGTTGCGAGAAAAATACTGGTAGTTCTACAGATTGGTTTAGGTGAAAAGGGGAAATGACTTTAGGTAGGAATTTTGGGTTGGTACGGAGAACAACCTTGTTATGGTGCATTTGAAGAAAAGGTTCTTGTATGGTAAGTGCTTGCATCTCACTGACCCTTCTAAGGGAAGTGATGGCTACAAGGAAAGCTGTTTTCCATGTTAGGAATTGTAGTTCGCATTTGTGCAAAGGTTCGAAGGGAGGCCCCATTAGCCTTGTGAGAACGATATTTAAGTTCCACTCAGGTGAGGGTGGTACTCTGGGGGGAATTATTCATTTTAGGCATTCCATGAAGGCTTTAATGGCAGGTACTCTAAAGAGTGATAGATATTGCCTGTTTTGTAAGTAAGCTGCAATTGCTGCGAGGTGTAGTCGAATGGACGTATAGGCTAGATTACACCTTTGTAGGTGGAGTAAGTAGCCTATGATGTGTTGAATGGACACGTCCAGGGGATGGATGGTGTTATGGCAATAAATAACAAATCGTTTCCACTTGGCAGCGTAGCACGCTCTAGTGGTAGGTCGCCTAGCTTCTCGGATTACGTTCATACAGTCAGGGGGAAGATTTAGGTACCCAAATTCTAGGATTTCAGGAGCCAGATCGCAAGGTTGAGCTGAGCTGGGTCCGGGTGTCTGATCTCTCCATGGTTCTGGGTTAGGAGGCATTGTGAGAGGTGTAGTTTTTGGTGTGGTGCTACAGAGTTCCAGCAGCGTGGTGTACCACGGTTGTCTGGCCCACGATGGACTACTAGGATTAGTGTGAGGGAGTGTTGTTGTAGTTTGCGCACCACTAGTGGAATGAGTGGGAGAGGCGGAAAAGCGTACGCAAATTTGCCTGACTAGTTCATCCATATCACATTTCCTTTGGACAATGGGTGTGGGTATCTGGCGGCGCAGCTTGGGCATTTTGTGTTTGTGGGTGGAAAAGAGGTTTATCTGTGGATGCCCCCACATTTGAAAGAACGGATGAAGAACTTGTGGGTGAAGTTCCCACTCGTGGATTTGTTGCGTCTGTCTGCTGAGCAGATCTGCCACGGTGTTTTGGACTCCTGGGACATGTTGAGCTAGTAGAAAGATTTTGTAAGGGAATTGCCCATCTCCATATGCTCTGTGCTAGTTGAGAGAGCTGTGGAGAGTGTGCCGCCTTCTTTTTGTATATAATACATGGCCGTCATGTTGTCTGTGCGAATGAGGACTGCCTTGCCTGAAATCTGTGTTTGAAAAGATTTTAGGGCTAAAAAGATTGCTAGTAACTCCAGATGGTTGATATGGATTAACTTTTGTAGAGGCGTCCATGTGCCCTGCACGGTGAGATGTAGTAGGTGAGCTCCCCAGCCGGAGAGCGAAGCGTCCGTTGTCAGTATTATCTGGGGAACCGGGTCCAGGAACGGTCGACCTTTGGAAAGGTTTGTGGTGTTCCACCACTGCAGAGAGCGATGGGTGCGACCGTCTACCAACACCAGATCTGTCAGTTGACCTTGGGCCTGGTTCCCCTGGCGTGCTAAGCACTCTTGGAGGGGACGCATCTGGAGTCTTGCGTGGGGCACTATGAAAATGCAAGAGGCCATCATCCCCATTAGTTGCATGAACACTCGTGCTGGAAGGGAGTGTTGAGTTAGGAATTTTTGTCGTAAAGCCTGAATGCTTGCAATCCTGGCCGGATTGGGGTAGGCTATCGCTTTTGAGGGGCCTATGGTGGCACCGAGGTATTGTTTTATGTGGGATGGTTGTAGCTGGGACTTTTGGTGGTTCACCGTGAAGCCTAGTTGGTGAAGTAGTTCAATCGTGGTGGAGGGGTGTTGTACACACTGATTGTATGAAGTGGCTTTTATAAGCCAATCGTCTAGGTACGGGAAGACGTGAATGTGCTGTCTTCTCAAGTGTGCCGCCACCACTGCCAGGCACTTGGTGAATACCCGTGGTGCTGTTGTGACTCCGAATGGGAGCACTTTGAATTGGTAGTGTTGACCGTCCACTACAAATTTGAGGTACTTTGTGAGCATGGTGCACTGGAATGTGGAAGTATGCGTCTTTCAAGTCCAGAGTGGTGAGGAAGTCGTTTTGGGAGAGGAGCGGAAGTAATTGCTGAAGCGTTAGACGATTTTCATATGGTATGTGTTTAGGGGCAGGAGATCTAGAATAGGCCGTAGAGTCTCGTCCCTTTTTGGTATGAGAAAATATAGGGACCCCTATATTTTGTTGATTGACAGGAACGTGTTCTATTGCCTGTTTTTGTAGAAGGGAGATTACCACCTGCTTTAGTAATTTTGAATGTTCTTGTGACATTGGGCGTTGCCTGGGTGGAATGTTTGGGGGGTAGATGTAAGTTCTAGGCAGTAGCCTGACCGAATTATTTGGGTCACCCATTTGTCTGAGGTGATGGACGCCCAGACAAAGGAAATTTTGGAGTCTGCCCCCAACCGGAGTGGAATGGTCGGGGGGGGGGGGCTTAGTAATTGGGTAGGAGGTGTGGCAGAACGGGCGTGGTTTGTTTTACCTCTGCCCTTATTGTTGTTACCCCTGTAGCCGCCTCTTTGATAACCTTTTGTAAAGGTGGTCTGAGTAGGGGATTTATATGATGTGGACGCTGTGTCTGAGGAGTAGCCTCTGGATGTACTCCGAAAGGAGGAGCGGCGAAAGGAGCGTCTGGGCGGGTGTGACTGTAAGGCCCCCATGAACTTTGCGGTATCCCTGTCTTTTTTCATTTTTTCTAAGGCCTCATCCACCTTTGGCCCAAATAGATGTTCCTGGTCAAAGGGATGGTTAAGGATGGAGGCTTGTACTTCTGGTTTAAAACCAGATACCCTTAGCCAAGCATGGCGACGGAGAAGGACACTGGTGTTGATGGCCCTGGAGGCTGTGTCTGCTGCATCTAGGGCACAACGTATGGAGGTATTTGTGATTGCTTTACCCTCTTGAATCAACTCGTTGTCCCTAGCTTTAAATTTTTCAGGGAGATGGTGCATTAGGCTTTCTTACTCGTCATAATGAGCCCTGTCATATCTGGCCAGTAGTGCCCGAGTGTTTACTATACGCCATATTTTGGCCGCCTGGGATGCTGTGCGTTTGCCTAATGCATCTAGTAGTTTTGATTCTTTGTCAGGTGGTGGTGCATCACCTGGCGCTTGTGAATTTGCCCTCTTACGTGCAGCAGATACTACTAAAGAATCTAGTGGCGCTGGTCCTCTGATGTATGATGGATCTGAGGGAGCAGTTTTGTAATTGTTTTTTTTTTAATACGTGGGTTAATGACCCTGGCTCTAACTGGGTCCTTAAAAACTTCTGGCGCATGCTTTACCACTCCTTTGAGCATGGGCAGTATGGAGGTGGACCTATGTGCGGTAGCAAATGCGTCTAGGAGGAAATCTTCCTCCACGGGGTCGGTATGCAAGTCCACCCCGTGATAATGTGCCGCCCTTTGCAGAAGATGGTTGAACCCTAATGAATCTTCTGGTGGAGATGGACTAGAAGGGTAAAGATCGTTTTGTGGGACGTTGGGGATATCTGGAATATTGTAATTGTCCCATGGGTCTGGGGATCCTATAGGGGTGGGGTCCTGTGGCACATCCCCTATATCATTATATGGGTCCCCCTGATCATCATCGTCTGGAGACGGGGTCGGAGAACGATGAGTTGGGGGTGGAGAGGGCGGAGGGGGTGGAGATGGGGGAAGGAGGAGGAGGAGGTGGAGGGGGAGGGGAAGGTATTCTGAAGGGAGAGGTAGCAGAGTCCTTCCTCTTTGGAGGTGAAGGCGGAGCAGGCTTCTCCAAATGTCTTTTTGGTAGGGAGTGTCAAATGTCCAGTTTTTGGATCCTTGGTGAGAGTTTTTTGCAAGGGATCCGGTGTAAATAGTTCTGGTGGTTATTTGGTCCTTCGGCGCCGAAGGCGTCGGGGCCGATGTCTTTTTAGGTTTTTCTGTGCCGGTTTGTTGCTTAGAACCCGGCTTGGCAATCTTCGGTCTCTTGGTCGGCGCCGAGATAGGCTTTGGCTTGGAAGTGTCAGAGGCCTTGTGTGGTTTGGTCGGTACCGAAGATGGCGTCAGTACCGAAGAGCTGGGTTTCGACCCAGAGGGCTTCGGTGCGAAGCTCGGTGTGTAGGTGGAGGCCGGTTTCTTTTTCGGTGCCGAAGTGTGTTTCTCGGCACCGCTGGTAGGCTGGCTCGAGCCCAAGCCGCCGGAAGGCTTACTTGGCTTCTTCACCGGGCCCGAAGGTGGGGTGTGTGAAGCAGTGTCTCTGGTCTTGCTTAGGCCCGGAGGCGAAGGCGTGACCGAAGCCTTTTTGGGTGTGGGTGTGGGGGGGGGGGGGGGGGGGGTAAGATTGGTACTCACGACCCTCTGCGCCAGAGTGATGTCCTCCACATCTGACTCGTCGGCCTCGGAAGCGCTGACTAGGTCCTCTTCGGTGCGATGCGGTCCCGGATCGTCTACGTCGTCTCCGAAGATGTCAAATGGAATGGATGTCGAGGAATGTGCCATGTTCCTTCTGGCTCTTCGGTCCGGAGTAGACTTTTTGGCTCGGAAAGACTTACAGGCTGGACAGTCTCGAGCCTAGTGTTCAGGGGAGAGGCAGAGGTTGCATACCTCATGATCGGTGTGGGGAAATTTGGACCCACATCGAGGGCACTTTTTAAATGGAGTTCTTTCCATGAGCCGGGACCGGAGCTTGGGTAGGCCCGAAGCCCGCCGTCGACTGGAACCGAAGGTTTGTGCCGATGAGAAGGTGCGTTGATTGAAGAGATCGCCATCGAAACAATACCGCGATTTGGGGTGAGGATTGCGCGTCAATCTGGAAGCTGTTCGGAACCGGAGTGCGAAGAACAATAGTTACTTACCTGTAATCTGTGGTTCTCCAGTATTGGTGTCTTTCATAGATTCACATGCCTGAATCATTCCCCGTCGTCGGAGTGGGAGTCCCACGGTACATAAAAAAGCAATAATTCTGCATATAACAACCAAAAAACCCTGGTAACCTAAACCAGGAAGTAAAGTAGCCTAAGCTACAAGGGAAAAAACTTCCACAGCTATGACTATCACTGTCATTATATACAGTCCAAACTGCAGCCAATCAGGCGACAGCACCCACCAGAATGTTCTCCTCAGAGGCTCAGGCTCTCAGATTTTCTCGCACAGGAGTGAAGCAATACATAATAGCCTAAAAAGTCTCTGAGGCGAGGTGGGCGGGTTGCATGTGAATCTATGAAAGACACCAATACTGGAGAACCACAGATTACAGGTAAGTAACTATTGTTCTTCTCCAGTATTTGGGGTGTCTTTCATAGATTCACATGCCTGAATCAGAGTAGATAGCAGTACCTCACCTTATGCTCATAAGACGCTACTTTGTATCATAGACCATATACATTATGAAACAGTATAACCATAGAGAAATACATGTGTGCTTCAACATATGCAAAACAATTTCAAGCCACAAATAGTATGGAAAAAGCGTCTTATAAAAGCTTAGCGGAGGAGGGAGAACAGAGGCTCACCTTATCTGAAAAGATTACGTAGAACAGCTTGTCCCACTGATCCATCCGCATCACTTGCAGCTTCCAAACAGTAGTGTCTGGTAAACGTATGGCTGCTGGACCATGTTGCCGCTTTACAGATCTGGTGAAGAGGCACACCGGCAAAAAGAGCTGTAGATGAAGAGATTGCTCTCGTAGTGTGCTCTTGGGGTCGCTTGCAATGGTCTTCCAGCTTGATCATGGCATAAACAAATTGCAGCCGAGATCCAGCGCGCTATGGTTGGCTTTGATACTGAATGGCCTTGACGTGGTTTGCCATATGCTACCAAGAGCTGGTCCGATTATCGCAGTGATGCTGTCCGCTGTAAGTAAAATTTCAGACATCTTTTGATGTCTAAGGAATGCAAGGCCCTTTCTGCAGCTGTTGGCGGATTTGGGAAGAAAGTTTTCAAAACTATGGGTTCATTAAGATGGAAAACCGTCGGGACCTTTGGCATAAATTTTGGATTAGTGCGCAGCACCACAGAATCAGATGTGATCAGAAAGGGTGGATGAACAGTGAACGCTTGGAGATCACTAACCCTTCTTGTAGAAGTTAGAGCCAATAATAAAGAAACCTTCCAAGAAAGGCACTTTAGATCCGCCTTGTGGATGGGCTCGAAAGGATGCCGCATTAGTTGTGAAAGCACTATATTAAGGTGCCAAGAAGGAGGTGGACGCCGAATAGGCGGGAACATCCTAAATAACCCCTTAAAAAATTGCTGGATGACTATTGGAATAGAGAGAGGTAATACCATCCTGCCGAAACCTTGATATTGCAGCTAAAAACACCTTCAAAGTAGAGTGGGAAAGACCAGACCTCGCCAACTGTAGAAAGGAAGGTAGAATTTGTTCCGGTCTTGCGTGGATCGTATTGAGATTAACGGACTGACACCACATGCAAAACCTCTTCCACTTTAGTTTGTAGGTTTTAACAGTTGCTGGTGCTCGAGCATTGGCCAAAACCTCTTGGCAGTCTGGAGGGATATCTAGGTGTGCAAATTCAAGCTGTTGATGAGCCATGCCGCTAATCTCAGCGATGCTGGGTCCGGATGATAAATTTGACCGTTCTGAAGGGTCAGAAGATGTGGAATTGGTCGAAACTGTATGGGCTCGGCCTCCGAGAGGAGGGGAAGTTCTATGAACCAGTACTGGCGGGGCCACCTGGGAGCAATTAAAATCATGCGGTAAGGCCGTTTGATCTTGCGCAGAACTCGTGGAACCAACGGGATCGGTGGAAAGGCGTAAGCATATATTTGCGACCAATTCATCGGAAAGGCATTTCCCAGCGAGTCCTTGTGGGGGTGCCCAACTTGCGAAGAATGGGCATTTGCGGTTCTGGCTGGTTGCAAAGAGGTCTAGATCGGGATGCCCCCATTCGTGAAATACCCCGTCTAGGAATGGTTGGTGTAAGTCCCATTCGTGATTCGACGTTGTGGTTCTGCTGAGGGAATCCGCCAGAACATTCGTGATTCCTGGGACGTGAATGGCTTTGAGGTTGATCTTGTGGCGAATCGCCCAATCCCAAATCTCTTGCGCTTGCTGAGATAGGAGGGCTGACCTCGTCCCGCCTTGTTTGTTCAAGTAATGCATACTTGTTGTATTGTCTGTTCTTACAAGTATGCATGCTCCTCGGATGATGGCCTGGAAGGATTTTAGAGCCAAGAATATAGCTCGCAAATCTAGCAGGTTGATATGCCACTTTCTCTGTTCTAGAGTCCACCTGCCCTTGACTGTCATTCCTTGAAGGTGCGCTCCCCAACCCTCGAGGGATGCATCTGTGGTGACTGTGAAATTTGGCATTTCGACTAGAAAAAGGACAACCCTCTTTCAAGTGTTTCATGTGACCCCACCATTGAAAGGCGTCCCGCATTCGCGAGGTGATGTGAATGATATCCTCGAATGATCCTGTGGTCTGAAGCCATTGCAGATTGAGCTCCTCCTGCAACGGTCTCATTCTGTACCGACAGTTGGGAATGAGATGAATGCAAGACGAAATCATCCCTAGGAAGGATTTGTACACACGGACTGAAACGCACACTTTTGAAAGTAGTGAGCGCGCAAGATTGCATATCTTGATTTGCCTTTCTTTTGACACAAAGGCTTTGGCCAGATCCGTGTCCAATGTCGCTCCTAGGAACGTTCTTCTTTGCGAAGGACCTAGATGTGATTTCTCCAGATTTGTTGACAGACCCAGGGACTGGAAGAGTAAGAGGCATTTTTGAACATGCTCGGATGCTACCTTGGCTGAACTCGCCTTGATAAGGCAGTCGTCCAGGTACGGGAATATTTGAACTCCTTGCAGACGGAGATGCGCAGTCACTGGCGCTATGACCTTTGTGAAGACTCTGGGTGCGGAACGGAGTCCAAATGGGAGGACTCTGAATTGAAAATCCCTGCCAGCCACTCTGAACCGTAGAAATTTTCGGTGCCTGGGTAGGATTGGTACATAAAAATAAGCGTCCTGCAGGTCGAGGGTGGCCATGTAATCTCCCATCGAAAGCAACTGCAGAATTTCTTGGAGTGTCAACATCCGGAAAGACATTCTCTTTAAAAATTTGTTGAGAGCGCGGAGGTCGAGAATTGGACGCCACTCTCCTGATTTTTTCCGGATGAGGAAAAACCTTGAATAAAAGCCCGTTCCCTTCTGTAGGACAGGGACCTTTCCGATTGCTCCTTTTTTAATCAAATTTATTTGGGGAAAAAGCTCTTTGAGATGAGCAGGGGGTGGGCCTTTGGGAGAAGAATTTGGCTGAATTTTCGTGAATTCCAGAGCATGGCCTCTGGATATTATATCTAATACCCACTTGTCTGTGGTAATGTTGGACCAATTTGAATAGAAGTGGGATATTTGACCTCCAATTCTTGTACGTGGTAACGGTAGAGATGGTGGCAGGTGGCTGAACTCATTGCTTCTTACCGGACTCTCGTCCGCGAAAGGACTGTTTCCTACGAGACTGCGAATACGGTTGATTTCGCTGTCCGTAATATTGCTGGCGATAATTCTGAGATCTTTGGCCAGATTGAGAGGTCTGAAAGGAACGCTGTTGGTTATAACCTCCCCTGCTAGAGAAGGATCCACGCCCTCTGGCTCCACGGAAGGTAGATTTTCGAAATTGTAAACTACCCAGAGACCTTGCCGTCTCCGTATCCTTCATAATCGCCTGTAGTGCTTCATCCACATGTGCACCGAACAAGGATTCACCATCAAATGGCATGTCTATAATTTTAGACTGCACCTCCTGGCGAAAAGATGTTGACTTCAGGCAACCCTGCCTCCTCAGCACTGCAGCCCCTGCCAACTGCCTGAACCCAGTCGATGCCACATCCACTGCTGCATCAATGATATCCGCTGATGCATACTCTCCTTCCTGCAGGATCTTTATGGCCTCGGATTTTGACGGCTCCGGTAACATGTCGAGGAAAGGAGAGATGTCTGACCACATCTGACGGTCGTATCTCCCTAAAATCGCCAGGGAGTTTGCAGCCCTTACTGTGGTTGCTGCCATCGTGGACACCTTCTTTCCTATTGCGTCCAATCTTCTACCATCTCTATCAGGTGGAGCTGATATGGGCGTTGATGGATTTCTAGCCCGTCTGAGCCGCTTGCGCTATAACACAGTCCGCCTTAGGTTGACCAATTAGGCATGCTGGTGAATTACTTGGGGCTCTATATTTCTTGTCCAGCCTTAGTAACACTGCTGGAAGAGAATTAGGGGTAGCCATCAGTCTCAATCCCTCCTTCCAAATAAAATCAATGATTGGGATTGCCCGAACCTGCTTCCTTGGTTGATCCTTTAAGTCATACAGGAAGCAGTCATCCTCATTTGTTTCCATGGGGATCAGGAATCTCTTGGTCACTCTTTCCATAAGTGAATGGAAATTCCCAATGTCCACCGGGGGAAGAGTCCACCGGAGCCGGAGCACTTGGAGAAGGAGTTTGTACCTGATAATTATCCCACTCCGACATGATAGACTGATCATCTACCTCTCCTTCCTCCCTTTCATCGTCCGTAACCTGCGATTGACGAGATGGCAACGGAGAAGTTGGTCTTGGTGACTAACGACGACAACTGTACTCTTGGCCTGGGTGTCGACGGAAGAGATTCCGCCGTTTCCGAAGGAGGGAAACGACTATAGTAATCTTGCAACATATACTGCAGATTATCAAGCAGTTCCAATGGCATTTGACCAGACGGCACTGGTGCAGGAGGTGTCGGCTGTGGTTCCATATTAAGATCTTCGTACTGGTCCTCATCATCATCATCATCTTGATATTTGATGAGAAGCTCCGATGGACTCCTTGCAGTCCGAAATCTCATCTTCTTCGGAATCGTTATCCTCCGATTGTAAAAGTTGCGCCGGCAATTTTAGAGGCGATATAGCTTCTAAAGACGATCCTCTGCGCTGAAGAAGCATAGGCGCTGTTGTCCTTTGATCAGACACGACAGACGACGGAGTCGCAGTCCACACCTGCATATCCATGCAGGTAGATAGAGGAGGTGGTGACAATCGCGTAGACGGAACCGACGACGGTGGTAATCCGGACGTTGAAGCCATTTTCGATGACGAGGCTGTTTGTCGACGAGATGGCAGTCGTCGACCACGGGACAATCTTCGTCGACGAGGGCGCCGACGATGAGGTAATGTTCGTCGACGAAGAGTGCCCCGTCGACGACGCCCTCGTCGACGGGGCACTCTTCGTCGACGGAGTCTTCGTCGACGATGGCGTGGACGCGTCCATCTTCGTCGATGCATGGATCTTAGTCGACGAGGCATTCTTCATCGACGGGGCAACTGTCGACGGTACCACAATCTTCGTCGACGGAGTAGACGTCGACGAGGTAGTCTTCGTAGACGGAGCAACTTTCTTGCTTCTTACCGTCGACGGAACGGAGACGATGGATGACACCTCCTTCGTCAACGAGATGGGTTTAACACTCACCGAGACCAGAGTCGACGGTGATGAAGCTGATGACATTATCATTGCAGGTCTCGGCGACGAGAATGTAATAGTCTACGTTGAAACCGCGTCGACAATAAATAACCGTCGACGCCACTGCCGTCGACGGCACCGTCGACGACGGCAATCTCACTTGAGGTAAATTCCTCTCAGTAAAACTTTTAGCTGGCAGAGTTTTTCCTGATTTCCTCGGGGGCGTAGAGGGCTTGGATCCTGAAGGTGGAGACGTCTTAGATGAAGACGAAGACTGACCCGAGCCCTTAACAGACTGGGCTCTCCTCGACACCTTCGCCCCAGTAGAAGAAAACTCTTCTTCAGCCACCCTTTTCCTGGAAGAGATAGAGGACCCAGAGGCAGTTTCTATCCCTGACAAAGGATCATCTTTATCCTTAAGCTTCTGTAGCCACAGAAGACGTCCTTCTCCATCCCTTAAGGTCTTCTGAGGGAAAGTCCGGCAAATCTTGCACTCCTTCACTTCGTGATCAGGATAGAGGCAATAGATGCATTTTTTGTGAGGGTCTTCAGAAAAAAGCCGAAGCTTTCCGCAGGACTCACAAGGTCTGGAGAGGGATCTTTTTGTAGTTGACATCCTAGAAGTTGTAGAAACAGTAGAGACTCCCTTCACACGGCGTGCGGTAGAAAATCTGAGCCTCTGAGGAGAACATTCTGGTGGGTGCTGTCGCCTGATTGGCTGCAGTATGGACTGTATATAATGACAGTGATAGTCATAGCTGTGGAAGTTTTTTCCCTTGTAGCTTAGGCTACTTTACTACCAGGTTCAGGTTACCAGGGTTTTTTGGTTGTTATATGCATAATTATTGCTTTATGTACCGTGGGACTCCCACTCCGACGACGGGGAATGATTCAGGCATGTGAATCTATGAAAGACACCCCAAATACTGGAGAAGATTACATCCGAGCCCGATGGCGGAAAAAAACAATCTGAGGATGAGCCGATGCCCATGCGCAATACCATCCAAAGGAGGAGTCACCGACCTCGTGACTTCCAAAGA
Source organism: Triturus cristatus (assembly GCF_964204655.1). Lineage (NCBI taxonomy): Eukaryota > Metazoa > Chordata > Amphibia > Caudata > Salamandridae > Triturus > Triturus cristatus. Next base: position 180,022,274 of record NC_140595.1, read on the forward strand.
CTTTCCAAGAGGAAAAACAAACTGCAAACATCCGGGCCCAACACCAGATGGCGATCTATGCAAAAGTGTGTAATCTGCAGCTCATATGCCTCGAATATCAGTATTTAGGGGCACCCTGAACCTTCCTTCCTCAGATCCAGATTCCGAAAAACAAAGAAGAGCAAGAAGAAAGAAGACCTGCCGTGCAGCTGCTAAGAAGAGGAAGACACCAACTGCTTTGGCCCCAGCCCTCCCAGACTGTCGACCCTCGAAACTGCTCCTGCTAAACCCCGGCATCTCCAATGGCCAGCAACCTCAAACCCCGGAGGACATGGCTACCTTGTGACTAAGCAACTGGGACTCCCACGAGCAGTGGTACTGCTCAAAGCAAGTAACTGACCCCTGGCATCAGATAGGAACCGCAAACCCTGCACACTCTGCACCCACCAAGCCTGGCCTGTGCTGGAGTAGACCAAGACCCCGAGGAAGTCCCCCGGCGACTGAACCCGAATCCAGCACCCAAGGACACACCTAGACCATTGACTGTTTTTCTGTGAAATATCTTCTGTCGATTTCTGCAAACTTTAAATATTCTTTAAAAATCACACCAACTGTGAAAACGTAATTAATTACCTGTTTTAGATAGATGTCCCAGTGCTGAACCTAGGAGGCCAGCACTGGATTATAAAGGTAACGAGAACACACTTTACCTGTAATTTGAATATCCTTCCATGGGATAACATTGCCTAGTTTTTTCTGAAAAAGTTTGTCAATTTTGCAAACTTACAAATATTCGTTAAAAATCGCCTGTATAACCAAAACACATTCTTTCAACTGTTTACACCAGTGCTGGATCCAGGATCCGACACGGAGTTAGAAAAAGTAACAATAACCCCACTTACCTGCCAAGGGAAATTTCTCCCATAGGATAACATTGATGATTCTATGAGAAAAAGTTTTTAAGTGTCAACTTTTAAAATACCAAAATATTGCTTAAAAATCACTACTGTAACCAAAACTCTTTTACTCAATTGTTTACAGGAAATGTCCCAGGACTGAATCCAGGATCCAGTCCTGTGGTTAGAAAAGTAATCCCTAAAGTAAATAATTGCATTTAACTTGAAATTCCCATTGAGCTCAATGTATTGTGTTTGAAATTGTGTTGCCTATTGCAACCACTAACTATTCTATTCAAAAGGCTATTGCCTATTGAAAAGCATTTATCTACAGCATCTCAATCTGAGAAAGTATATTTTAATACCTATTGTTGGTTCTAAAATAAAACTACATTTTTTTATACAAAAACCATTGGCCTACAGTTCAGTTATTCAGTGTGTGAGACCATTTGCTGACAGAGTGTACAACAAATACGTTACACTGTCTTCTGATACTGCCTTACTGCTCGACCAAGCTACCACTTTAGAGAGTAAGGTTATATATCTAACTTTAGCCTCTGCAAACCTGTGTGGACTCTGTACACACTGTACATATTCGGGAACAGTATATACAGAGCCACTTTCTTACAATCATGCCCATTAGTTTAATTACTTTCCTCACTGTCAGAGACTGATCCCTCTGGTAGAGGGTCGTTTCATAGTGGATAGCTTGTACCGTGGCTTGTGCTGGGTAAGCCTTTGCGTTTGTTGGGTTCAGTCTTGCTCCTAGGAAGGTTCTCGGTCTGGTGTTGTACATTTTTTTGTTTTGGTAGGATTTGCAGGTGGTGTTCTTGTGAGCTCTATGCAATATCGAAAAGTTTCTTACCTGTCGGTGTAGTTTTGCAGCTTGAAGATCTTTCTGGATTCACTATGCTGTGCATTATTCCGCGATCTTGTGGTTGGGTCCGGATTCGTAGTCTTTCCTTTGTTTTTTTTTTTTTTTTTTTTTGTAGCCCCGGTGGGCGTCGACGTCCACCATTTGGTGCACCTCCCGTGACGTCGTCGTGCTTCCTGCGGAAGTCCCACCTTTGGGGCGCCATCTTCGGGTTCTTTTTTCCCTGTTTTTTCCCTTTTTTTTTTTTTTTTTTTTTTAACCCTAGGCGATTGATTAATCCTTTTGTCCATATTTCTGTACGTTTCCACTTCTTTGATCCTATCCATTTCACCCCCTCTTCCTCCAGCCTCATCTTCCTGGCGGAGGTGGGTGGGTTCGCTAGTGAATCCAGAAAGATCTTCAAGCTGCAAAACTACACCGACAGGTAAGAAACTTTTCGTTTTGCAGCGTGAATCTTTCTGGATTCACTATGCTGTGCATAGATTTTGTAGCGGTTTTCCTATTTCTGTGGTGGCTGGGTGGAAGTTGATCGCTGGTCGTTGAAAATGTGTTGTAGCACCTTCTGTCCGACCTGTGCTTCCTTATTCATTTGAATGTCCACGCAGTAGTGCTTCGTGAACGTGTGCACGGATGCCCAAGTTGCTGCGAGACAAATGTCTTGGATGGGCGTGTTTGCCAGGAAGGCAACTGTGGCCCCCTTCTTCCTTGTGGAGTGGGCTTGGGCCCCCTCCGTTAGCTCCTGTCCAGCCTGTTTGTGACAGAATTGAATAGTGAGGGCAATCCACCTAGCGATGGTGCCCTTGGTCACTGGTCTACCCATGAAGCTGGTAGCAAAGGACACAAACAGCTGCTTCGACTTCCTGAGTTCCTTGGTTCTTTCAATGTAGTGCATCACCGCTCTTCTGGCGTCGAGGGTGTGCAGGGCCTTCTCTGCGTTTGTAGTCGGGTTCTGGAAGAAACTCGGTATCTGGATAGTCTGGTTCATGTGGAACGCCGACACTACCTTGGGCATGAAGTGGGGGTCCGTCCTGAGGACCACCCTGTCTTTGTGAATTTGAATGTAGGGCTCCTGTAGCGTTAGTGCTTGAAGCTCGCTCACCCTGCGTAGTGAGGTAATGGCCACTAGAAAGGCAGTTTTCATCGTCAACATTTGTAGAGTGGCTTTGTGAATGGGTTCAAACGGCGCCTTCATGAGCTCCGTCAGAACCACGTTTAAATTCCATGCCGGCGGCGGCAACCTTTTCGGGGGTGCCATTCTTTTGGCTCCCTCCATGAATCTCTTCACCACCTGCGAGGTGAAGAAACTTCCACCTTTCTCACCTCTGGTGTAGGCAACGATCGCTGCTAGGTGTACCCTTAGGGAGCTCGAGCAGAGGTTACTCTTTAGAAGGTGTGTGAGGTACCTCAGCACAGGAGTCTCTTGTCATCCTGTTTTGCAGTCCCTTTTTCCTGCACCACACCGTGAATCTCTTCCACTTTGCGCTGTAGCACTTTCTTGTAGTAGGTTTCCTTGCCTCCCGTAGCACTCGCATGGTGCTCTGAGGCAACTTTAGGTGTGCGAACTCTAGGTCTTCAGGAGCCATGCTGCCAGGTTGAGGCTCTCTGGCTCTGGGTGCAGTACCTCTCCGTTTTGCATTGAGAGCAGGTCCTTTTTCCTCTCGAACCTGTACGGATTGCCTTGCGCCATTTCTTGAATCTGTGAGAACCATGTCTGCCTCGCCCACTGTGGAGCCACCAGGATCAGAGTCATGTTGCTGGTTCTGCACTTCTGTAGCACTCTGTGCAACAGGGGTATCGGTGGAAAGGCATAGGCAAATGTCTTCCACCAGCTTATCCATAGGGCATTTCCCCTGGATTGCTGATCTGGTTGCCTGGACGCGAAGCTTCGGCATTTTGCATTGTGGCGTGTTGCAAACAGGTCTATTGTGGGAGTCCCCCATTTCTGGAAGATTTTCTCCGTTTCCTGGCCATTGAGCTCCCACTCGTGCGATGCTGAGGTCTGCCTGCTCAGCCAGTCTGCCTCCACATTGTCCTTCCCTGGCAGGTGAATTGCCAGTAGATCTATCTTGAGAGGTATGGCCCATCTCCAAATCTCCTGAGCTAGGGATGAGAGGGGAAACGACTGTGTCCCCCCTTGTTTGTTGATGTAGAACATCGCCGTGGTGTTGTCTGTCTGTATCAACACTCTCTGGCCGAACAGGTGTTTCTGGAATGCCTTCAGGGCTAGCAGTATCGTTTTCAACTCGAGGTAGTTGATGTGGCGGACCGCGTCCGCTGGAGCCCATAGACCCCTCACCCTGAGGTTGTCCATGTGCGCTCCCCATCCCTTCTGTGATGCGTCCGTGGTAATGGTCACTGTTGGGCTTGGTGGTGTCAGGCTTCTCCCCGTTGTTATGTTGTCTCTGTTCCACCAAGCTATCTCCTCCTGCACTGCGTGCGTAACAACCACTAGATCCTCCCAACTTCCGTTTGCTTGTGACCATTGCTGTTGCAGCCATTCCTGGAATGGTCTCATGTGCAGGCGTACATTCGGCACCAGCTGGATACAGGACGCCATCATTCCCATCATCTTGCTCACCGCCCTCACTGTCAGAGCTCGCCCCTTCTGGTAGAGCTGCGTCTCCTTCAGTAGAGCATCTGTCCTCCTGTCGCTGGGCACTACCGTATTGTGTAGGGAGTTGATCTTTGCCCCCAGGAAAATCTTTACCTGCTCCGGTTCCAGCGACGATTTTCCCCAGTGGATGGAAAACCCCAGATTTGTGAGGGTGTCTGTGACGCGTTTTGCGTGCCTCTCGCACTTCTCGCGTGAGTTTGCCTTGACCAGCCAGTCGTCCAAGTAGGGGTATACGTGTATTCCCTGCTTTCGTAGGTGTGCCGCTACCGCCGACAGGCATTTTGTAAAGACCCTTGGTGCTGATTTTAATCCGAAGGCCAGGGTTGTGAACTGGTAGTGTTCCTGTTCGATGTTGAATCTTAGAAGGCCCTTGTGCCTTCTGTTTATTTGGATGCCAAGGTAGGCATCTTTGAGGTCCACGGTGACCATGAAGTCCCCTTCTCTTATCTGTGGCAGTACCTCCTGCAGTGAAGTCATTTTGAACCTTTGTGTTTTGACGAACTTGTTTAGGTACCGGAGGTCCAGTATGGGTCTGAGGTCTCCGTCTACCTTCGGAACCACGAAGTAGTTTGAGTAGACCCCTTTGTTGCGTTCCCTGAACGGCACTGTCTCTATGGCTCCCTTTTGCAGGAGTTTCCGTGTTTCTTCTCTGAGTATTGCCAGTTCTTGGGCCGATCTCTGTCTTCCCTTCGGCTTTCTGTTTGGAGGTCTTTTCTCCAAGTCTACGCAGTATCCGTACTGCACGATGTTCCGTATCCACTTGTCTGTGGTTATGCGCCGCCACTCCTGAAGGTAGAACCTCAGCCTTCCGCCTACCGGTGACGTATGCTCGTAGGCTCTTGAATCTTCTCTTCCCCCTGATGACACCTCTTTGCGCCTCACCCTTGGGGGCCTGACGAGGGTGGGCGTCTTCTTGCGTGCTGAGTCACTTCGAGGAGGGCTGATCGCCCCCTCTCCTCCTTTGGCCACGTCCGTTCCCTCTCCCTCGAAAGGACTGGCCCCGAGGTTGATATTGCCAGCTTTGCTTCTGCTGACTTTGTCCGTGACCTTCGCCCTGCTGACCTTGTTGGAACGCCTGGTGCGACGTCCCCTGTTGGCTTCCACCCCTACCGTAGGGTCTCCTCGAGGGATTTCCTCGTCTCATTCCCCTCAGCTGCAGGGCCCCCATGGACCTCGCTGTCTCGTTCTCCTTCTTGAGCTGGGTGAGCTTCTCGTCCACCGTTGCTCCGAACAGTGTCTCTCCGTTGAAGGGGGTGCCAAGGATGTTGTTCTGCACTTCCGGTTTGAATCCCGAGATTCTTAGCCATGCATGCCTCCTTTCTGTGACCCCTATGGCCATGAGTCTTGCTGAAGTCTCTGCCCCATCCAACGCCGTCTTTATACAGGAGTTGGCGATGTTCTTGCCTTCATCTACCAGGTGAGAGGCTCTCTGGCGGTATTCTTCGGGGAGGTGCTTTACTAGCTCCCCCATTTCATCCCAGTGTTGGTACTGGTGTCTATTTAGGAGTGCATTTGAATTCGCCATGCGCCAGTGCATTGCGGCGTTCCTCTCGACCTTTCTGCCTGTGAGGTCGATTCTCCTGCTCTCTTTATCTGGAGGTGGGCCCGAGGTTGCTGGCACGTTGGCCCTTCTCCTGGCCGTGGAGGCAATGATGGAGTCTGCGGTGACGCTACCCTTGATGTAAGGTGGGTCCAGGGAGGAGTGTTTATACTTTTTCTCTGTCCTGGGCGTGATCGACCGACAGGTGGCAGGCTCCTTGAAGGCTTCTCTCCCCTGGTTCATCACGCTTTGTAGCATGGGGAGGAACTGGCTCCTAGTCTGGATGGGGAGCAGTGTTTCGACGAGAAAATCTGCTTTCGGCCTCTCCTCGTCGAGCTTGACGCCGAAGGCCATTGCTGCGCTCTTCACCACCATATTGTACACCCCGATGTCGTCGGGTGGCGAAGGCCTCGAGGGGTACGTGTCCACGGCCTCCTCCGGGTTTTCGGTGTCGAGATCTTGCCATTCGACGTCGTTGCCGGTAGATGTCGCCGATTCGAAGAACGATTGTTGGTCTTCTTCCTCGGCTTCTTCCTCATAATAGGGCTCCTCTTCCTCTTCGAGGTCCCTTGTCAGCCCTTCGGCGTCGAACTCATCCTCGACTTCGACGACGTCCGCCGATGAAACCGTTGGAATCTTGAATTCCTTCATCCTGGCGTCGAACTCCTTCTTCCTTTGAAGGATGTTCTCCATTTCGGCCTCGAGCCGCCTCTTCTTTTTCTCCATTTCGGAGATGCTTTCGGCGTCGACCGCGGGTCTTTTCGATGAAACTTGCGTCGACGTCGAACGTTCTTTCTGCGTCGATCGGCCCGTTTCATGGGATGATTTCGACGACCCTTGCCTTTCGGCGTCTTTCTGCGCCAGGGAGTCCTTTTGTAAGGATCCGCTGGGCCTTTTGTCCGAGGTTCCCCCTTTGGACGTCTAAGTTTTCGGCGCCGGGGCTCCCTTCGTGGACCTTGACTCAGTTTTTCTCGAGTCACCCTCGTGTTTGAGGTGTTTTTTGATTTGCGCTCGACGATTCTCTTACCTAGTCTTCTTTTTTCTTGTCGGTCTCTACGACCGTGAAGTTTTCGGCTGTCTCGGCGACGTTGTCCTCGTCGTCCGTGTCGAGGCCCAGCGCGTAGAGTGTCGGGGGTTTTCCTTGGCCCTCCATGTTGGCGTTGGCTCTCCTCTGCCTCTCTCTCACCCTGAGTGTCTTCGGCGCGAAGACTGAGCAGGCGTTGCAGTCGATACTCTGATGATCCACCGGTAGGCAGAGGTTGCAGACCGGATGCAGGTCTTTCTGCGCGAACTTGTGGTGGCAGTTTGGGCAGAACTTGAATGGCGTCTTGTCCATTTCGCTCAGGGTCTCTGAGCGTGCATTCTCCAAGGTCGTCGAAGAAAAAGGCTCGCTGGTCTTCTTTCTTCGCGTTCCTGTCGAAATCTGTTCTTTCCTGATGTCTTCTCTTGATTCCATCGATGAAACTCGCTTTTCTTCCTTCTTCCTCCGAGTGAACTTCTGGAGCTTCCCGATGACGATCCAGACCCAACGGCGGAAAAAAGAATCTGAAGATGGCGCCCCAAAGGTGGGACTTCCGCAGGAAGCACGACGACGTCACGGGAGGTGCACCAAATGGTGGACGTCGACGCCCACCGGGGCTACAAAAAAAAAAAAAAAAAAAAAAAACAAAGGAAAGACTACGAATCCGGACCCAACCACAAGATCGCGGAATAATGCACAGCATAGTGAATCCAGAAAGATTCACGCTGCAAAACTGTAGGCTACCAAATTTAATGTCAATTTGTAACACATTATATACAGACCTTTACGCAGAAAGTACAGATACATTTGATAGACATATTCCAGGGCTAACCTTAACACGGTCTAATACAGAAGACACTCCTACCGTAAATCAATGCATGTATTTACTTTGTGTGTCCCATCTAGAGCCTATGGCAAAGTCAATGACTGGCAGCTCCCCCGGTCCCAGTGTACTACCAAATACTACCCCTGGAATAAGGTTGCGCAGGGGGTACAGCTTATCTGATGGATACTTTCCCCCTTAAACCCCTATCATTACTCTCACCTGCAAAACACCCACAACTATTACATCTACTGAGCACACCAGGAAAAACAAACTCACAATTAAACACCACAAGACCGATCTAGATCTTGACAGCTCGGACTCTAACCTCTGCCATCCCGCCACCGAAATCCCCACAGGCACTCTACGCTCGACCCCTGATAATCTGAACCCTCCCTCACAAACTACCTCTTCCTCCAACACAGACCCTTTCCCCCCCCCCCCCGATCCTTACTTCCCCCATGTCCGTCATCTCCAATCCAGTGGTCACTCTCCCCCCTACCACTGCACACTCCCCCTCCGATGTCCCACATCCACAGACAACCAGTCTCCACAGATTACCTCACTGACAACCCCCGTGTCATCCCCATGGCTAACGTCGTCACCAATCCAATAAACTCGTCCCCCCCCCCCTATTATCACTACACGCTCCCCCTCTGCCGTCGCACATGCACAACCTGCCTCCACCACTAATCTCATTGACATTTCCCGGAACTCTGACTTCTTACCTAGAATTTCTCTCACTCACTTGGACAGTAGACCCTCTACTCCTCCTTTGAACCCCTTGAATGGGAGCATTACTAATCCAGCTCCCTGAGTCCAACCTCTCCCCTCTCCTAATCCCACTGATTCCGTCCAAGCCCCGACCCCTGTTCACTCTCTTTTCAAAGACCCAAGTCATTCTCGGCCCCTGCCTAAAACCTTAAACTTTTCCAGCTCAATAGCACAGCAACTGAACAGAATGGAGCTGAAAATTAACTCCCTTGCTGCTGACTTCCTATACTTACAACAAGATCTTCTCAACAGGACCAAGCCGCCGTGCTCCCTCTCCCTGGGTAGATTTCCTCCCCCCCCCCCATTCAATACCGCTCCCTTGGCCCAACAGTGCACCCACCCCCCCGTCCCTCCAGTCAGCGAGTTAGGCACTTCGACCCAACAGGGATCGCCAACCCTTTTAGATACCGAAACCTGATGAGATCAACAACTCTTACCTCGCTTTGAGCCAGAAGTCAGCCCCTTTCCCCCATCCCTGTTATTATTGGCACTAACAGTATCCCTAAAAATGTCCACTCGCCTAGACCTCCTGCTCAATACTCCTCTAACCACTTAACTCTCCCCATCGAGGCTCCCCGTCCGCTCTTGCATGTTCCTCAACTGCAGATCAGCAGTACAACACCACAGACATTGCTGAAGCTCTACTCGCTGAAGAAATTGATATCGCTTTCATCACTGAATCCTGGCTCAATGTCCACTCCACCCCCCTTCTTGACATTCTCACCCCTCCAGGGTACACCATCATCAGACAAGACAGACCGATCAAAATGGGGCGAGGACTAGAAATCTTCCACAAGGCAGGAATACAAATTACCAAATTTAAACCTGCAGAATACCTATCGTTTGAATACCTGGGTGTCGAACTCTCTGCCAAGGGCACCTCACCCATCAAATTCCACACCATCTACCATCCTCCTGGAGAGAGTACCCTTTTCCCCAAAGATCTAACAGACCTAATATCACGGTTCTCCATGACAGACACTAAAGACGTGTTCCTGGGTGACCTCAATATCCACTGGAACAACCCAGAATATTCCACTGCCCAGAACCTATCCAACCTACTTGAAATATATAGCCTCAAACAACTCTGCAATATACCAACTCACATCAAAAGTGCAACACTGGATGCGATCATTACCAACAATCTTGTCTCTCAGAGCGATTTCTCCCATTGGCTGGTCCGACCACCACCTCATTCTGTTCAAGATTGATGCACTTGTCTTCCACCAACCTATTTGTGATGACAAACCTAAACACTGGACCAGAAATATCAAAGCAATCCCTTTATCCGAACTTGAATCCAGGATTCATGCCCATCTTCAACTCCAACCCTCATCATCGACGGCCGATGACCTCACTACACACGAACTCAAAAATGACAGAGGTTCTAGACCAAGAAGCTTCTCTCAAACAATTGAGGCGAACCACATCAAAACCCTGGTTTAACGTGGATCTGAATGAGGAAAGGCGTCAACTCAGACAAACGGAAAGGTCTTGGAAAATAAACCCCTCGAGCTTACACCTAGCACAACTTAGATCTGCACGGCAAGCATACAAAAAACACATTCAGTGAAAAGGCGTCTTTCTTCCGCACCCAACTAGATCTGGCGAAAAACAGACCGAGAGAACTCTTCAACATTGTCAAAAGCCAAACTAACTGCACTCCCTCTCAAGAAATCAAAGCCACCAATGAGCGTTGTGAAGAAATTGCCACCTTCTTCACTAATAAAGTCTCGAAAATTGATCAATCCTTCATCCAAAACTCTAACCCTCCTTCCCTCTTAACCTGCCCCACTCTAACCACCCCTGATCATTCAGAAAGAGTTCTTACCAAGGACAATCGGGTCTGCCTTCAACTAAAAAACAATGCGCATTGGTCAGACTGAGATAATGCCGGAAAATGAGGTTCAGTAAAATTTCTAACCTAAAACCTTCCTCCCACACTATGGGCCCCATCCCATCCACAATCATAACAGAACTTAACCACACCATTTCCCCTTTCTGGACAAAAATCAACACCTCTCACCCCTCAGGCTGTGTCCCAGATTCCCTTTCACTTGGACAAATCACACCCATTCTCAAAAAAACAGGGTCCGACCCTAATGATCTCAACAACTGCAGACCTATCTTCAACCTCCCATTCCTTGCAAAAACATTGGAGAAATGAGTTCACCAACTCAACAAACACATTGATGAGTTCAACCTCCTCCACACCTTTCAATCAGGATTCAGGAAAGGCTGTAGCACGGAAACAGCTATGCTCAATGTCTGACGATATTCACAAGGCTTTAGATGAAGGTGATGCCTGCCTACTCCTCCTTATTGACCTATCTGCAGCATTCGACAGTACATCATCCAGTGCTTCTGGAGACCTTGTCGAAGCGCTCCAGCATCAATGGCACAGTACTAAAATGGTTCACCTTGCTTCAACACCGCTCGCAACAAATTAAAATCAACTCCTGTTTCTCGAAGCCAACAAAAGTCACACGGGGTCCCGCAAGGCTCAATCCTCTCCGCCGGCCCTCTTCAATCTTTTCATGGAGCCCCTCACAATCATCTTGAAAAAAGCTGGAGTGAATTACCACCTTTACGCTGATGACACCCAAATCTATTTCAAAATCAAGTCTCCCAGCGGCATCCAACACCTCAATGCCACTCTAACCGAGATACAAACTTGGTTCAACGTTAACCACTTAAAGCTCAACCCAGATAAAAACAGAACTAATCCTATTCTCTCCAAAAAGCAACCATCGTCCAATCCAAGAGTGGCTCAAGAACCTGGTTGCCCTAAACTGCCCCATCGTCCTATCAGACTCAGTTAAGTCTCTAGGCATCACCCTTGACAAGAACTTCTCTATGGAGGCCCACATCAAAAACTCTGCAAAAAAGTGCTCTTTTCTCTCTAAAACACCTCAAGAAATTGAAACCTTTTCTTCCCCATGATGACCTCAAGCCAGTAGTCCAATCCCTAGTTCTCTCTAAAATAGATTATGGGAACGCCATCCTAACAGGGACTCCAGAAGCTCACCTAGCCCCTCTAAGGGCAGTGTTATACATGGCCGCTCGACTCGTATCTGGAGTAAAAAGATTTGAACACATCAATCCAGCTCAACTCCCTTAAATGGCTTCCCATGGAAGGGAGGTGTATTTACAAACTGGCCTGCATCACACACAAAACCCTTCACTCTCCGGCCCCTAACTACCTGAACAACAAACTGTTAAGAGCAGGTGAATCCAAATCGCTGAGAAGCTACAACTCACTCCTTATTCCTCCGAAACTGAAAAAGAAAACCTCACAATACCGATCGTTCTCTGGGAACGCTCTCCCTGGAGTCCTCAGAAGCAACCCCTCCTTCTCCGGTTTCAAAAGGGACCTGAAAATCCATCTCCTTAACAAATACTTTCCAGACCAACGTCAACTAACCTAGACTTCAATATCAGAGTTTACTCCTCTCTTGACATTCAAGGATAGTTGGTGACTGGACTGTGTTACCACCTTATATTCCATGCTGTATTTTTTTATCCCTGGTTCTGCTTCCTTACTGCCTGCCTATTATGTAAAGCAATTTCCGTCTTTTTCCTTACAGTATGTCTTTAAAGCACTCGGATACCTACGGGTCAAGCTAGCGCTATATAAAACTTTTAAAATAAAATAAAAATAAATAAAAAATGTCCAATTGTCTGTTGTGATCCTTTCCCATGGTCTCTGGAAAAAGGATATCCATCCCTTCCCACTGATTGTGTGGGTCCTTTTCCGAGATTCAGTCAGACCCATTTCCTCTTCCTCTAGCGGTTTGGCCTCTTTCTCAAAAGGGCTGCTTTTGTTGTTGCCAACCTTGGTAGCTCGACTATTGGCCCCTTTGTTGGTTTGGGTTCAGTCCTTGGGATTGTTGCGGCATTTGCTGCACTTGACCAAAAGGTGCCTCGACCGGTGGGCTTTCTGCCATTGAATCCTCTTTTGAACGAACCTCTTTGCTGCAGGGCCCCCGTTGCCCTTGCTGTTTCGTTGTCCTTTTTAATTTGCTGAAGGGATTCATCCACTTCCTCGCCAAATAGACCTTCCCCATTGAACGGTCTGTTTATGATTGATCTTTTAACTTCCTTCTTGAAACCAGAAATTCTGAGCCAGGCGTACCTTCAGAGGATGGTTCCTGTGCACATTTGCCTACTCTCAGCATCTGCTGCATCTAGAGCTAACTTTAGGCAGGTGTTACACATTTTTTCCTCCCTGGACGATATTTGGCCCTCTTTTTGTCCTTCTCAGGGAGTTTGTTTAGCAACTCTATTTCATCCCACTGCTGGTGGTCATATCTATTTAACAGGGCATTGGAGTTAGCGATGCGCCACTGTGTTGCTGCCTCCTTTTCCATTCTTCTCCCCACCATATCCATCCTTTGACTCTTTCTGGTGGAGGTCCGGTGTTTTGAGACTGCATTCGCTCGCCTTCTGGCAGTGGCGACAATGATGGAGTCAGGTACTGTACTTTGCTGAATGTATTTTCGGCCCTCTGAGGAAGGTTTATACTTTCTCCACCCTGGGGGTTACCCCCTTGTTTGAAGCTGGTTCTTTGAAGTCTTCTTTGCTTTGATCCAGGATACTGGGGAACATAGGAAGATACTGTGATCCTTTTGTGGCAGATGCCAGGGTTTCCAGTAAAACATGTAGGAAAGTGGCTCTGTATACACTGTTCCAAAATAGGTAGTGTGTACAGAGTCCACAGCCCCCAGAGGTTTGGCAAAGGCTAAAGTTAAATAGAATCTTACTCTAAAGTGGTAGCTTGGTCGAGCAGTAAGGCAGTATCAGAGGACAGTGTAAAGCATTTGTTGTACACATTCACACACACAAGAACTGAACTCTAGGCCAATGGTTTGTATATAAAAATATATGGTTTGATTTTAGAACCAACAATAGGTATCAAAATATACTTTCTCAGAATCAGATGCTTTTGTTAAATACTTTGCAAGAGGCAATTGACTTGAAATGCAATAGTTACAGTTTGTTGCAATAGGCAACACAATTTCAAACACAATGATACATTGAGCTTAATGGGAATTTTAAGTTATATGCAATTGATTACTTTCAGGATTACTTTTCTAACTCCAGGACTGGATCCTAGATTCAGTCCTGGGATAGTTCTTGGAAACAAGTGAGTAAGGCAAATGTTACTTACCAGTGTGCATCTGTTCTTGGCACGTAGAGCTGCAGATCTACACTGCATAGATCGCCATCTGGTGTTGGGCCCGGATGTTTGCAGTTTTTCCTCTTGGAAAGTCTTTGGAAGTCACGAGGTATGCGACTCCTCCTTTGGATCGAATTGTGCATGGGCTTCGGCTCGATCCTCAGATTGTTTTTCACCAGCAGAGAAATGATGGAGCGTAGTAATAAGCAATCAAGATGCCCATATGTGTCGTATCTAAATAAGATAAATTGGAACACATAAAGGTAGCCGGGGAGGCGGGTGGGCGTGTGTAGATCTGCAGCTCTACATGCCAAGAACAGATGCACACCGGTAAGTAGCATTTGCTGTTCGAATCATATGAGCTGCAGATTACACACTGTGCATAGATTATATAGCAGGACTCGCTCCTAGCGGCGACCACCAGTATCTGTTGCAGTGGTTTGAAACAATGTTTTGAGTACAGCCTGGCCCACACTAGCTTGTTGCTTAGTTTGCACATCTACACAATAGTGTTTAGTGAAAGTGTGCGGTGTAGACCATGGAACTGCTCTTCAGATATCTAAGGGAATGTTCCCTAAAAATGCCATGGAAGCCCCCATCTTACGTGTAGAGTGGGCTTTAGGGGGAACAGATAGCATTCGTTTTGCTTTGTGGTAGCAAATCTGTATGCATTTAACAATCCACCTAGCTATCCCAGATTTGGAGATGGGGTTGCCTTTGTGGTGGTGAGAAAGATACGAACAGTTTGGTCTTACAAAAGGGTTGTGTTCTCTCGATGTAGTAGAGTAAGGCTCGTTTGACATCTAGTGTGAGGAGAGCTCTTTCTGCAATGGTCTGTGGCTGCGAGAAGAATACGGGCAGTTCCACAGATTGGTTTAGATGAAAGGGAGAAATGACTTTAGGGAGGAATTTTGGGTTAGTGCAGAGACCAACTTTGTTATGATGCATGTGCAGAAAAGGTTCTTGAATGGTGAGTGCTTGTATCTCACTGACCCTTCTGAGGGAAGTAATGGCTACCAGAAAAGCAGTTTTCCATGTTAGGAATTGAAGTTCACATTTGTGTAGAGGTTCAAATGGAGGCCCCATTAGTCTGGTGAGAACGATGTTTAGGTTCCACACAGGTGAGGGTGGCACTCTGGGGGGAATTATTCGTTTGAGGCCTTCCATGAAGGCTTTAATGGAAGGTACTCTAAAGAGTGATAGATGTTGTCTGTTTTGTGTAGATAGGCCGCTAAGGCCGCAAGGTGCAGTCTAATAGACGTGTAGGCTAGGTTGCATCTTTGTAGGTGTAGTAAATAGCTTATGATGTGTTGAATGGACACATCTAGGGGATTGAAGTTATTATTGTGACAGGCCACAAAACATTTCCACTTGGCTGCATAGCAAGCTCTAGTGGTAGGTCGTCTAGCTTCTCTAATGACGTTCATACAGTCGGGGGGAAGATTTAGATAACCGAATTCTAGGATTTCAGGAGTCAGATCGCAAGGTTGAGCTGAGCTGGGTCCGGGTGCCTGATCTCTCTATGGTTCTGGGTTAAGAGGCGTGGAGAGAGGTGTAACTTTTGGTGCGGCACTACAGATAGTTCCAGTAGTGTGGTGTACCACGGTTGTCTGGCCCAAGTTGGAGCTACTAAGATGAGTGAGGGAGTGTTGTAGTTTGCGCACCACTAATGGAATGAGTGGGAGAGGCGGAAAAGCGTATGCAAATCTGCTCGACCAATTCATCCATATCGCATTGCCTTTTGACAACGGGTGTGGATACCTGGCGGCGAAGCTTGGGCATTTGGTGTTTGTGGGTGGCAAAGAGGTCTATCTGTGGGTGCCCCCATATTTGAAAGTACGGGTGAAGAACTTGGATGGAGTACCCACTCGTGGATCTGTTGAGTTTGTCTGCTCAGTATATCAGCCATAGTGTTTTGGACTCCTGGGACATGGGCTAGGAGAAAGATTTTTGGGGGTATGGCCCATCTCCATATGCTCTGTCCTAGCTGAGAGCTGCGTAGAGTGTGTGCCTCCTTGTTTTTGTATATAGTACATGGCTGTCATTGTCCGTGTGGACTAAGACGGCCTTGCCGGAGACATGCGTTTGAAAGGCCTTTAGGGCTAAGAATATGGCTAGTAACTCCAGATGGTTGATGTGGAGTAACTTTTGTGGAGGCGTCCACCTGCCCTGCATGGTATGATGTAGTAGGTGAGCTCCCTAAACTGAGAGCGATGCGTCCGCTGGCAGTACTATCTGAGGAACCGGTTCCAGGAACAGTCGCCCTTAGGAAAGGTTTTTGGTGGTCCACTACTGCAGAGAGCGATGGGCACGACCGTCTACCAACACCAGATCTGTCAATTGGCCCTGGGCCTGGTTCCATTGGCGTTCTAAGCACTCTTGGAGAGGGCGCATCTGGAGTCTTGCGTGAGGTACTATGAATATGCAAGAGGCCATCATTCCTATAAGTTGCATGAACACTCGAGCTGGAAGAGTGTGTTCCGGTTGAAATGTGGCGCGTAGAGCCTGAATGCTTGCTATTCTGGCAGGACTGGGATATGCTAGCGCTTTCGAGGTGTCTATGGTGGCACCGAGGTATTTTACGTGGGACGGTTGCAGATGGGACTTCGTGTAATTTACTGTGAAGCCCAGTTCGTGAAGTAGTTGGATAGTGGCGCGAGTGTGTTGTACACACTGGTTGTATGAGTTGGCTTTTATGAGCCAGTCGTCCAGGTATGGTAAGACATGGATGTGTTGTCTTCGCAGGTGTGCTGCCACTACTGCTAGGCACTTAGTAAACACCGGTGGTGCTGTGGTGCCTCCGAATGGGAGCACTTTGAATTGATAGTGTTGAGCGAGGGTTGATGACCCTGGCCCAGACCGGGTCTTTAAAGACTTTCGGCGCGTGCTTGATAACCCCTTTAAGCATTGGCAGAATGGAAGTGGCCTGTGTGTTGTGTCGAAGGTATCTAGGAGGAAGTCCTCCTCCACGGGGTCTGTATGGAGATCCACTCCGTGGTATTGTGCAGCACTATGGAGTAGTTGGTTAAACCCCATTGTGTCTTCCGGAGCAGACGGTCTTGGGTCTTTGACCAGTGTTTTTTGTAGTGGATCAGGCCGAAGTAGTTCTTCAGCGAGTGGCCGATCCGTCGGCACCGAATGCGTCTGTGCCGTTGTTTTTTTAGTATTGGAGTTGGAATCGGTTTGTTGTTTTGAACTGTGCGGCTTCAAGAAGGCTGGTTGTTTCCTTGGCTCAGTGATGACTTTCGGTTTCAAGGTGTGGGCGACGATGGCCTTGGGTTTTTTGCTCGGCTCCGGGGACGGTGTCCGTACAGAGGAGCCTGTGTTTGTCTTCAGCGCCAAGTGCTTCGGTGTGGAGCTCGGTGCGGAGGAAGAGGCCATTTTCTTTTTCGCCGCCAGTGCGGAGTGTTTCTCAGCACCGACGGCAAGCTGGCTCGAGCCCGAGCCGCCAGAAGGCTTGATAGGCTTCTTAACCGGGCCCGAAGGCGAGGTGTGGGAAGCAATGTCTTTGGCCGTACCTAGGCCCTTGGGTGAAGGCGTGATCGAAGCCTTTTCGATGCTGTCGAGTGTAGGGGGTGGGGGTTGATGTTTGTACTCACACCCCTCTGTGCCAGAGCGATGTCCTCGACATCCGAGTCGTCTGCTTCGGAGGCGCTGGCGAGACCCTCTTCGGTGTGCTGTTCTTCTGGAGCATTGACGCCTTCTCCGAAAAGGTCGTCTGGGATCGCTGTCGATGTGTGCCATCGTTCTCCTAGCCCTTCAGTCTCGAATGTTCTTCTTGGACCGGAAGGATTTGCACGCCGGACAGTCTCGAGCCTCGTGTTCAGGGGAGAGGCAGAGGTTGCACACCCCATGGAGATTGGTGTGGGGAAATTTGGACCCAAATCGAGGACACTTCTTGAATGGAGTCCTTTCCATCAGCTAGGACCGGAGCTTAGGTAGGCCCGAAGGCCTTCGCCGACGACCGGAATCGAAGACTTTGGACGATGAGAATTGCGTCGAGTGTGGAGATCGCGATCGAAAACAATACTGTGAAAGGGGGAGGATTGTGCGCCAATCAGGGGAACTGGAAACTGTTCGGAACCAGAGCGCGAAGAATACATCCGAGCCTGATGGCGGAAAAAAACAATCTGAGAATGGAGCCGAAGCCCATGTGCAATACGATCCAAAGGAGTCACATACCTCGTGACTTCCAAAGACTTTCCAAGAGGAAAAAACTGCAAACATCCGGGCCCGACATCAGATGGCGATCTATGCACAGTGTAATCTGCAGCTCATATGCCTCGAACATAAGTTTTAGTTACTGTTGTGATTTTTAAGCAATATTTTGCTATTTTAAAAGTTGACACTTTTTTGTGAAACTTTCTAATCAAATTACCAATGTTGTCCTATGGGAGGAAATTCACTTAGCAGGTAAGAGGGGTTATGGTTACTTTTTCTAGGTCGGCATTGGATCCTGGATCCAACACTAGTGTACCACCAGTAAGCAGTTGAGAAACTGCGTTTAAGTTATACAGGCGATTTTTAAGGCATATTTATAAGTTTGCAAAATTGACACTTAGAAGAAATTGCATAGAAAAACAGTCAATGGTTTCCTATGGAAGAAAATTCAAGTTATGGGTAAGGTAAATGCTACTTACCAGTATGCATCTGTTCTTGGCATGTAGAGCTGCTGCAGTCACATTATTGCATTAGATCGCCGCCTAGTGTTGGGTCCGGATGTTGTCTTGGAAGAGTCTTCGAGATCTCACGCGATAGGTGACTCCTCCCCTGGACTACAGTGCGCATGGACAGCTCCACCATCGTCAGATTGTTTTTTCGCCATTGTGGCAAAGATGGAGGATAGTAATAGAAAGAAAGGTGTCCATGTAAATGTATCTAAATAAGATAGTACTGCAACTGTGCTCGGCACCAGGGAGGAGGGTGGGCATGTGACTGCAGCAGCTCTACATGCCAAGAACAGATGCATACTGGTAAGTAGCATTTACCGTTCGAGGCATATGAGCTGCTGCAGTCACATTATTGCATAGACTGTATAGCAGTTCCTCCTCTAGTGGTGGTTACCGGTGGCAGTTGCAGTAGTTTGGAAACGTGTTTTAAGGACAGCCTGACCTACAGAAGCTGGTTTGGCTTGCACATCAACACAATAGTGTTTAGTGAAGGTATGTATGGTAGACCATGTAGCTGCCTTACAAATGTGTTCTAAGGGGATATTCCCTAGAAAAGCCATGGATGCCCCCATTTTGCGCATGGAATGTGCTCTTGGGGGAATAGTTAATGTGCGTTTAGCTTTTTGATAACATATTTGTATGCACTTAACTATCCACCTGGCTATCCCTGCCTTTGAGATAGGGTTACCCTTATGAGGTTGACGGAAAGACACAAACAACTGTTTTGTCTTTCGAAATGGTTTAGTTCTGTCTATGTAGTAGAGTAGGGCCCTTCTGACATTCAGTGTGTGGAGTGCCCTTTCAGCTACTGACTGTGGTTTTTGAAAAAAGACAGGTAACTCAATTGATTGGTTAATGTGAAAACTAGTTATGACCTTTGGTAGGAATTTAGGGTTTGTCCTGAGAACTACCTTATTTTGGTGTATTTGAATGAAAAGTTCTTGAATTGTCAGTGCCTGCAATTCACTTACTCTTCTGAGTGAAGTAATTGCTATTAGAAATGCCACCTTCCATGTTAGGAACTGCAATTCGCAAGAATGTAGAGGTTCAAAGGGTGGGCCCATAAGTCTCGGAAGTACAATGTTAAGATTCCAGACTGGAGAAGGTGGAGCTCTTGGAGGGATTACTCTTTTGAGCCCTTCCATAAACGCCTTAATAGGTGGTATGCGGAAGAGGGAAACGTGTTGTCTGTTCTGGAGGTATGCTGCAATAGCAGCTAGGTGTAATCTGATAGATGAATATGCTAGATTACATCTTTGTAAGTGTAGCAGATAACAAATTATGTTTTGGACAGAAGCGTCTAGCGGATTGATTTGATTATTTTGGCAGTTAATAACAAATCTTTTCCATTTGTTTGCGTAACAGGCTCCGGTAGTGGGACGTCTTGCCTCTGATGATATTCATACAGTCAGGAGGCAGGTTAAGGTATCCGAACTCTAAGACTTCAGGAGCCAGATTGCTAGGTTCATTTGATTGGGGTCTGGGTGTTGTATCTCTCCATGGTTCTGTGTGAGTTGTTTTGGAGAGAGGTGTAGTCGTTGATGAGGGACGACAGAGTTCTAGGAGTGTTGTGTACCATGGTTGTTATGCCCATGTGAGAGCAACCAGGATCATTGTAAGTGTTTGTTGCTTTAGTTTGCGTACCACTAATGGAATGAGTGGGGTTGGCGGAAAAGCGTATGCAAATCTGCCTGACCAGTTCATCCATATTGCATTGCCCTTGGACTGCGGGTGTGGGAACCTGGCGGTGAAGGATGGGCATTTTGGGTTTTCTTTTGTGGCAAACAGATCTATGTCTGGGTGTCATGAAGGCTTGAAAGAACGGGAGTAGGACTTCTGGGTGAAGTTCCCATTCGTGGATCTGTTGACTGTGTCTGCTCAATAGGTCTGCAATCTGGTTGTTCGCTCCTGGGAGATGTTCTGCTAGAAGATGGATGTTTTGTGGAATGGCCCATCTCCATATGCTATGCGCTAGGCGTGAAAGCTGCAGAGTGTGTCGCCCCCTGTTTCTGTATGTAGAACATTGCTGTCATATTGTCCGTCCGGACTAGGACAGTCTTGTTGGCTATGTGTTTTTGAAAGGCCTTCATTGCCTGAAATATTGCCAGTAATTCTAGGTAGTTTATGTGGTGTATTATTTGGTGCGGTGTCCATAGACCGTGCACTGTATGTTGAAGTAGATGGGCTCCCCACCCTGTGAGTGATGAGTCTGTTGTCAACACTACCTGTGGAACTGGCTCTTGGAACAGTCGTCCTTTTGACAGGTTTTGTGTGTTCCACACTGCAGAGAGCGATGGGTACGACGGTCTACCAACACTAGGTCCTTTAGTTTACCTTGAGCCTGGTTCCATTGTGTTGCTAGGCATTCTTGTATGGGACACATTTGTAGCCGAGCATGTGGGACTATGAATATGCAAGATGCCATCATGCCTACGAGTTGCATAAACACTCTTGCTGTCAAGAGAGTCTGAGGTTGGAATTTTTGGATCATTGCTTGAATGTTCTGTATCCTGGCTGGAGCTGGGTAAGCCTTTGCTACTGTGGAGTCTATTGTTGCTCCCAGATACTGCTGTATATGGGAGGGTTGTAGATGGGATTTTGGGTAGTTGAGGGTAAATCCCAGATTGTGTAATAGATGGATAGTGGTCACAGTGTGCTGCAGACATTGGTGATGTGATTTGGCCTTTATCAGCCAATCGTCTAGATATGGAAACACATGAATATGTTGTCTCCGTAGATGTGCTGCCACTACTGCTAAGCATTTTGTGAACACCCTTGGTGCTGTTGTTACCTCGAAGGGTAGGACTTTGAATTGGTAGTGCTGTCCCTGCACTACGAATCTGAGGCATTTCCTGTGTGCGGGATGAATGGGTATATGAAAGTATGCGTCTTTGAGATCTAGCGTGGCAAGAAAATCGCCTTGCTGTAGTAGTGGTAGTACTTGTTGGAGTGTGATCATGTGAAAATGATCAGAGTGTATATAGTGATTGAGTGGACGAAGGTCGAGAATGGGCCTGAGGGACCCGTCTTTTTTGGGGATTAGGAAATAGAGGGAGTAAACTCCCTTTCCTTGTTGCTGCAGGGGAACCGGTTCTATAGCGTGCTTTTGTAGCATTGCTAAGACCTCTTGTTGCAATACTATGGTATGTTCCTCTGACATTGGTCTGTGTTTGGGTGGTATGTTGGGTGGGGTAGATGTAAGTTCCAGACAGTAACCAGAATGGATAATTTCCTTCACCCACCTGTCTGTTGTGATGGATTACAGACAGGTAGGAACTGTGATAATCTGCCTCCGACTGGTGTTAAGTGGTCTGGAGGCAGGTGTAGGAGGTCACTGTTTAGGAGTGGTGGAGGTACGATTGTTGTTGTTACCTCTACCTCTGCCTTTAGTATAGTTTCCTCTATATCCTCCTCTGCCTATTTGAAAAGTGCTTTGAGAGGTAGTTTGGAAAGGTTGAGAGGTTTGTGTGTTATTCCCTCTCCCTGTACCTCTATAGGAGGATCTACGAAAGGAAGGTTTGGATTGGTAAGACTGCAGTGCACCCCTAGATTTAGCGGTGTCAGTGTCCTTTTTCATTTTGTCTAGTAGGACATCTGTTTCAGGCCCGAACAGGAAATCTTGGTTAAGGGGTTGATTGAGAATCGTGGTTTGCACCTCAGGTTTGAAACCTGATATGCAAAGCTAGGCGTGTCTTCTTAACATTACGCTTGTATTGACTGTTCTAGAGGCTGTGTCAGCTGCATCTAGAGCACACTTTATCGAGGCATTAGTGATGAACTTTCCTTCTTGGATAAGATCAGTTGCCTGTTTATATGGGTCAGGGAGATGTTGTAGCAGCTCCTCTAGTTTGTCATAGTGTGCCCTGTCATATCTAGCTAACAATCCTAGTGTGTTAGCTATTCTCCAGGTGTTGGCTTCTCGTGAAGCCACCCTTTTCCCTGATGCCTCTAGTAGTTTGGACTCTTTTTCTGGTGGTGCGGCATCGCCAGTGGTTTGTGAGTTTGCCCTTTTTCGTGCATTGGCAACTACTAAAGAGTCCAGCTGTAGTTGACCCTTGATGTATGTAGGGTCGGTGGGCGCTGCTCTATATTTCTTTTCCAGTCTATGGTTGAGTATCCTAGTCCTAATGGGGTCTTTTAATATTTCTGGTGCATGTTTTTTAGCTTTCGACCGACGCCAAACGCTAAGGCCTCGGAACAAAAACAACAAGAGACCAGAAAACGGAAAAACATACGAAGAAGGGAGTGGCGCAAAAAGAGGAAAAGCGCCAACAAGAAAAACATATTGGCGAAGGAAGTAAAAGCGAATACCATCATCAACCTCTCCCCACTAATTTTATCTCAAGCTGAGGAGCAACTTTTGAGCTTGGGACTTTCTTTTTGTCCGGTAAGCGATTTTAATTATTCCCAGACTAGAGTTGATGTCTTTTGCTACATTAGAAAATTAAAGCTTAAAAAATTCTTCGCCATTAAAGATGGGCTAAAGGAAATACAGATTAATCAGGATACATGTCAGGCCAATGTCACAACACTCAGTAAAGAACTAACAGCTTCTGACGCTGCTCTTTTACGTGATATGCAACATCTCAATAAAGAAGCAGCGTTGGGGATTGATTTGGACAGAGATTTATGCTCCACGCAGGAGGGTCTACATATTGAATGTATTCCACAATTGGGAGCTGGTATTAGCCCATTTAAAGCCAAATCAAAATTTATACCAATGATGCCTAAGGACGCGATTGACATTTACCATGAAGTTGTTATTGAGGACATAAAAAAGCTTCATTATCGCACCAGGCCAAAAAAACGGTACAAAAGTGAACATGAAGTTGAATATGCCAAGCTAATCAAACAATTGAGCAACATGCATGAAATTATAATTACTAAATCGGATAAGGGAGGCAACATGGTAATTTGGCCCCAGAAAGACTATATATATTAGAGGCCAAAAGGCATTTACAAGATGTGGAGTGCTATGAGAAAACTTCCCTTAATAAATATAATGTGGCCAAACAGACTTTAAAGAAGGAACTAATGTCTTGGGGAAGGGGTCATCTCTATGGAGGAATTTAAATTTCTCAACATAGAACATCCAACAATGGCAAAACTTTACTTTATCCCGAAAGTACATAAAAAAACTACACCAGTTCCCGGGAGACCGATTATATCAGCCATCAACAGCATAGGGGAAACAGTAACCCAGTATGTTGATTTCTTTTTACAAGATTTTGTTAAAGCACTACCGAGCTACATTAAGGATACTGGTGACTTTTTATCAAAAAAAGAGAATATCACATGGTCAGATGATTTACTGTTCATCACATTGGATATAGAATCTCTATACACCAGTATTGAACACTGTGAGAAAGTGGCTCTGTATATACTGTTCCCTAATAGGTACAGGGTGTACAGAGTCCACAGTCCCCCAGAGGCTGATAGAGGTCAAAGTTTGGTATGACCTTACTCTCAAAAGTGGTAGCTTGGTCGAGCAGTAAGGCAGTACCTGAGGACAGTGTAAAGCATTTATTGTACACACTCAGTCAGCAAATGGTTTCACACACTCAATAACTGAACTCTAGGCCAATGGTTTATATATATAAAATATATGCTTGTTTTATTTTTAGAACCACAAAGGGGGTAAAAATATACTTTCTCAGAATGAGAGGTTGAATATAAATACTTTTGTCTTAAGCAATAAATTTGTGTAAACAGTCAGTTGGTTGCAATAAACAATCCTATTTCCTAAACATAACAATGCATTGAGCTCAATGGTAAATTCAGGTTATTTGTAATAAATTACTTTTCAGATTACTTTTGGAATTCCAGGTCTGGCTCCTGGAACCAGCCTGGGGTCAGTATTCAGAATCAAGTGATGAAAGTCGACTTAATAACTAATGATTTTTAAATAATATTTAGCTATTTCAAAAGTTAGCACTTAGAAAATATTTCAAAGAAAACATTCAATGGATCTCTATGGCAAGAAATTCAAATTGCAGGTAGAGTACTTTATCGTTACTTTAGTAATCCAGGACTGGGTACCTAGACCCAGGACTGGGGTCCTTATCAAAAGAAGGTAAGTAATTTCGTTTGCAGAAATGGTACGATTTTAAAAGAATATTTCAAATTTGCAAAAATAGACACTTAGAAGAAATTTCACAGAAAAGCAGACAATGGTTTCCTATGGGAGAAAAATGAGTTAGAGGTAAGTATAGTTGTGAACACTTTTCAGGGTCAGGGCTGGGCACCAAGATCCAGCACTGGGAGCTCACCTAGGAGCAGGTGAGTAAATTAGTTTTTGTCACTTGGCTGATTTTTGGTGATTTTTTGCAGTTTTGAAAAGTTCACACTTAGAAGATTTTTGAAGAAAAAGCCAGTCAATGTTACCCTATAAGGAAAATGAAGTTAGCGGTTTAAGGGTAAGTACTCGACTGGCAGAGTTGAAATTCCGGGCATGGACTCAGGGGTCCCCCAGTGTTAGGTAGGTACAGTTGGTTCACCCTCAGCGGTTTCAGGACGGCCGGGTGCAGAGAGAGTTAGGCCCAATGTTATCCTATGAGGGATAGGGGGGCCTTGGTTGGTGGCTGCTGTCTGGCAAGCCACGCGGCTGTGGGAGCTGGGCTCCTGGTCACTTACTCAGGGCAAGTGGGGAAGTAGGTTAGTGTAGAGAGGGCACTGCCAGGGCCACTCGGGCGGCGGGGTGCAGGGTGCTTTTGAGCCTTCGGGCGCTCAATGGAAATCAATGGGAATGTTCCGGTTTGGAAAAAGGCTGCAGGCTCGGGGACGAGGATGTTTCAGGTGCCACCACCACTTCGAGAGGTAAGTTGGGTAGTTGTAGGTTAGGTGGGTACCCCGGGATTGGGCACAGGGGGCCGCAGGGCGCCGGGTGCAGGGGTGCCTTTTGACGTTGGGAATCTTACCCTCTGGTTGATCGCGGTTGGGGTGGCACTCGGTTCTGAGGCTGCAGGATTCTTCCGGGATGTCGAGGGGGGTCCTTGGGTGCCGGACTCGGGGTCACAGTCGCCGTGGGGTCGTCCTCGGGGTCTTTGTCCACTCCGGCACTGGTCAGACTAGGCTGGTGCAGAGTGTGTTGGGTCCGCGGTTCCGGGCTGCTGCCAGGGGTTAAAAATAGGTTTCTTGAGTAGAGCCTCTACTCATGGGAGTCCCAGGGGCTTAGAGCCAAAAGGTAGCCAGGTCCTCCGGGGTTGGTGAGGTTGCTGGCCACGAGAGATGCCGCGCTGGTGCAGGTTCGAGAGTCGACAGGCCGGTAGGGCTGGGGCCAAAGCAGTTGGTGTCTTCTTCTCTTTTTAGCAGCTGCAGGGCAGGTCCTTGTTCTTCTTGCTCTTCTTGTAGTTTTCTATCTGGAATCTAAGGAAGGAAGGTTCAGGGGGCCCCTAAATACTAGATTTAGGGGCGTTACAGGTAGGTGAAGGGCAGGGACCAATGGGTCCTTGTCCTGGGGTGGGTACACCCCCTATCCTGCCTCTCTCCTGTGGGAGGGGGGCAGTAGCCTAATCCTGATAGGGTAGGGCCTCCCATCTTCAAGAGCCTGGAGATGTGCTTCACCTCGCCTCCCCCACCTGAGGGGTGGGGTGGGCAGGCTGGCACATCCCCTGTCCTTGTATGGGGTTTCCGGCCAAGCTTCCCGCCAGAGTGGGGGGTTGCAGTGGCCTGGGGAAACTCCTAGAGGCGGCAGGCCTTTGAAGCTCCCCTTTGCTCATCCTGGGGGAGGAGATCTATCACCTCACCCAGGATGTGCATTGTTGCAGGCCCGGGATAGCAGGGGCTCTCCCACCCAGGGGTCCAGCAACGTGTCTGCTGTGTGGCAGCCTGGGCAGCCTCAGAGCAGACGTGGATTGTAAGTTAGCTGTAAGGGGGCATCTCTAAGATGCCCTCTGGGGTGCTTAGTACATTAAATCCTACACTGGCATCAGTGTGGGTTCAATGTGCTGAGAAGTTTGATACCAAACTTCCCAGGCTTCAGTGTTGCCAATATGGTGCTGTGGAGCTCGTGTTTGACAAGCTCTCAGCACCATGTACTCTTAAATGACAGCACTGCACTTACAGTGCCCAGGAATGGACCCGGGTACTATAGGGGCACAGGGCTCCTGTGCCCACACCATAGGCGTAATGCACCCACCTAGAGGGGTGGCAGACATATGCCTTGGCAGTGTAGGTGATGGGCATGGTACACAGTGATGTGTGCCATGTCGACTCTTTGTTTTGTCCTGCACCCAGACACTCAGCCTGCAAGGGCAGTGTGTGTGTAAGGGTACAGGGCCTCTGAGGGTGGCACAATGAGTGCTGCAGCCCTTAGACGCCTTCCCTGGCCACAAGGCCCTGGGTACCTAGGTTACCATTTACTTGGGGCTGACATGTGGCTAGGGTTTGCCAATTTGGAGTTTGTGTGGTTTAAGGAAGGAACATAGGCCATGGTCACCTGATTGGCAGGAACCCAGGGTACACTCAATCGAAGTACATTCAGCAATTTAGCAAAAAGTGGGGGCATACCATGCAAGAAAGATGGCACTTTCTCACAAACACTCCACAGGTCTGGCTGCTATAAAAGACTTTCTGGACCAAAGACCGATTGAATTTTATCACCACAACAAGATGCTTTTAAATTTGATTTCCTGGTGTTTATATAATAATTATTTCATGTTTGGCAATGATCTGTACCTTCAAAAAAGAGGCGTGGCGATGGGGGCTTGTTTCTCCCCCAGCTATGCATGTTTGCAGGTTGGTTGGTGGGAGGAGCAGGTCCTCAAAATCACCCATGCTAAGGTGTTCAAAGAAAATGTTTTGTACTGGATGAGATACATCGATGATGTGTTTATAATTTGGAAGGGCAGCGAGACTGAAGCTTCAGAATTTATTGAGGCAATGAATATCAATTCCGCAAATCTCAAATTTACCTCCAATATTAGCAGTACAAACATTGATTTTTTAGATGTTAAAGTATATGAAAGAGATGGAGCATTAGCAACAACATTACATAGAAAAGAAACAGCGGGCAATTTGACTTTACATGCCAGCAGCTCGCATCCTAAACATATGGTCGATAATATCCCATAGAGAATTTTTGCGTCTAAAAAGGATTTGTAACAATTATGAAGACTTTAATAGATGTACAGAGGAAGCATACAGGAGATTCATAGAGGATATAGTAAGAAGATCTTACAAACAGCCTTAAATAAAACTAAGGAAAGATCCAGGGAATCTCTTTTCAACAACAAAGTGGACTCCTTACCTGATGATAAGTCTGCCCCTAGGTTGATTACAGCTTTCAACAAACAAGAGAGAAAAATCCGCGCCATTATGAAACGTCATTGGCCAATCATCCTCACGGATGGAGTATTATCTACTAGATTACCATCTCAACCAACTGTCACATACAGGAAGGGCATTTCTATGCGAACACAAATAGGAAAGGCTTGCCCGGAACTAATTACAGCCAAAACGTGGCTACAGCCCAAAAATGGCTTTACCAAGTGTACTACATGTAGGGCTTGCAAGTTCGGCACCAATACTACACATTATTTTTCCCCTTTTAGTCCAGACAAAATAGCCATTAGGGGCGATTTTACCTGCAAAACTGAGTTTGCGGTATATGTCTTGACATGCACCTGTGGACTTGGGTATGTAGGTAGTACGAAGTTGCAGGTGCATGTTAGGATATTACAGCATCTACGCGCCATCGTCACTAACGACAGCACGTATCCAGTGGCTCGCCATTTTAAATCGACGCACAACAATGATCTTAGTTGTCTAAATTATTATGTGGCAGCCGCCGTCCCCAAGTTACTTCGGGGTGGTGACCGTGAAAAAGCCCTCCGCCAGTTGGAATCTAAACTCATTCTGGAACTTGATACTAAGTTCCCATCCGGTTTAAATAATACTGAGGATTTACACAACTTTCTATAAACTAGCACTTTAGAATTTCATGAATTTTTCAATATCCGTTTTAAGTCCGGTGTTTTTATATTCACATATATACTCTGTGTACATACATTCCATTCCCCTTTTTTTAGATTTTTTAATATGGGGTCTGTATATTTTTAATTCTCACATTTGGATCTTTTATGCTATGACTTTTGTATATGGCATATTCCAGTACAATGTGATAATTTGCTGTTTTTAGATATACAAGCACCATAATAAGTTTAATACATTTGTTATTTGCACAATCACACTTCCGCGCAATTTGCACATACCACAAATGCTTTGGGTGGTTCTTTCTTGTCAAGAACACAGTCCTAGAATTAGGACAGAATAGTGGCCCTTCTGTTGTTGAAGACAGGCTTGGCAGCATTTGCAACAATATTAGTAATATTATTGAATAGCCTTTGTAATGCTTTTAAAATATTTATACATATTTCTATTTGTTTTATCTTTTGCCTTGTTACAGATGAAATTGGATTCATGAACTGTATCAATTTGCCGTCTACATAACTCCACAGTGTCATGAGATTTAACTCTGGACTTTTCTTTGCTGTGTTTCTAAGAATATATCGAATAGAAATCTATAAGGATAACATATGTATTTTAATATGTTCTTCTGTTATGCGCTATACCTGAAATGTATTCTAATCAGCAAATATGTAGAACTAAGGGCACTCTTTGTAAAGAAATAGAATGAAAACAACTATACAAATGTTAAAACTGAAGTATTTATATTGTATATACATAGTATTTTGTCTATGTCTATACGTGGTGTGTGGTCACATGGGTGTTGGCATCACGATTTAAAAATGGTCTAATTACCTTGCCTCGTTGATGTGAACAAGGGCGAGTGACGCCCGAAACGCGTCTTCAAGAGGACTAAACAGCTTCAATAAACTTGTTGCTTCAAATCGGTGGTTCCTTGGTGTAAAAGGCTGGTGTAATGGACGCTGTTTACTGACAGAGGACCAGGTGTGCTTTGATGTTTTAAAACCCCTTTGAGCATGGGTAGAGTGCGGACACTTCTTTCTGTGGTTGGGAAGGTGTCCAGCAAGAAATCGTCTTCCAGAGGGTCAGCATGCATATCTACCCCGTGGAAACTAGCAGCCCTGTCCACTAACTGATGAAATGCAATGGTGTCATCAGGAGGGGATGGTTTTGAAGGGTATGGTGTGGGGTCTAGAAGAGGTGTGTTATTGTCTGGTGAATACGAGTTTCCCCATGTGTCTAGGTTGGGATTTGGGTCATCAGGATCGTCATAAGGGTCTTGTGGATCATTAGCTATGTCCTCATCTGGGTCCCCAACAGGCTGTGGAGGCATGGGGGGTGTGTATGGCACATAAGGCAGAATAGGAGAGAGAGAGGAGGAGGGGTGACAGGCCTAATAGGGGAAGTAGCAATGTCCTTCCTTTTTAGAGGAATAGGAGAGGGTAATGCAGGATGAATTTTCCTCTTGTGGAGCACCACATGACCTGTGTTAGGGTCTATGATGATTTTTTTCTGTTTTGGATTGACAGGATCTGGAAAAAACAGCTCCTCCTCTGTATTTGGTGGTTTCGGCACCAAAGATTTGTGGTGTTTTTTGCTGGGAGTTGAAGGATTTGTAGGCTTCGACTTATTTGGCTCTGGAACCTTGTTTTTGTTCGGTTCGGGAGCTTTCTTGACTTAGCCGTCCGTTTTCGGATCGACCGTTTTCTTGGGTTCAATCTGTTTTTTAGGCACGGTGACCTTTTTGGAGTCGTTAAGTCTTTTTCGGGTCGATATTTTTCTTGGAATCGACCTTTTTCGACTCGAGAAGCTTCGGCTCGACGTTTTTGGGAACGGTCGAGTCTTTCGGCGCCGGAGCCGGATGTGTTTTTGTTGGCGCCGAAGGCATTTTGGGTGTAGGGAGATACGGTTTGCTCGGTCCCAAGCTACCGGAAGACTTTTCTGTTATCGTCGGAGCCGGGCCCGAGGGTGGGGCTTCCGAAGGGATGTTTCGATCGTGACGAAGGCCTTGTGGCGATGTCTTGACCGGAGCCTTATTTGGGGTGATTGGGACAGGGGCATCGGTACTCACGTGCTGCCTCGATGGGATTGGGTCATCTGAGTCCGATTCTTCGACTGTGACGAGCTGTAGATCGTCCGAGTCCTCGGCATCCGAGGGGTCGAAGATATCGTCCGGTGCCGGTGCCGGTGCCGCTGCCGCTGCTGCTGCTGCTGCTTGTCGATGCATCGCTTGTAGATGGGCCCTTCGGTTCCTTATTGTCGTTTTGGAACGGAAGAGTGCGCAGGCTGAGCAGTCTTCTTCTCTATGCTCCAGAGATAGGCATCTGTTGCACACCGGGTGATGATCCGTGTGTGGGTATTTAGCACCACATTGGGGGCATTTTTTGAAGGGGGTCCTTTCCATGGGCCCGAGGCCCGAGTGGCGTCGATGGGCCCGGAGGCCTGCGTCGATGGAAATATGAGAAATAAAGTCTCGTAAAGTTCTAGGGTATCGACCGGAGAGCAATCCCGTCAAGATACTTGGATTTGCCGTGAAGAAAGTTGAAAACGGAGTCGAAGTTGGCGTCGCAGAAGTACATCCAAACCTGATGGCAGAAAAAAACAATCTGACGATGGAGGAGCTGTCCATGCGCACTGTAGTCCAGGGGAGGAGTCACCTATCTCGTGAGATCTCGAAGACTCTTCCAAGACAACAACGTGCAACATCCGGACCTAACACTAGGCGGCGATCTAATGCAATAATGTGACTGCAGCAGCTCATATGCCTCGAACAGTATGTTCTTGTTCCTTTTGTAATCCAGTGCTGGGCTCCTAGGCTCAGTACTGGGACATCTATCTAAAACAGGTAAGTAATTATGTTTTCACAGTTGGTTCGATTTTTAAAGAATTTGTAGTTTGCAGAAATTGACACTTAAAAGAAATTTCACAGAAAAACAGTCAATGTTTCCTATGGGAGAAAATTGAGTTAGTGGTAAGGACGGTCGTAAGTACTTTTCAGGGTCAGTGCTGGGCACCAAGATCCAGCACTGGGATCTCTCCTAATAGCAGGTGAGTATTTCCATTTGTTACTCGGATGATTTTATGTGAATATTTTAAAGTTTACCTTGTACCCCCAATTGGCACCTCTCTGGCCACATGCAAGTCCCTTGTAAAAGGTACCATGGGAACCAAGGGCACTGTGCCCAGGAAGGCCTCTAAGGACTGCAACACCTAATGTGCCACCCTTAGAGGCCCTGTACCTAACACACACACACACACACACATCCACATAGCAGGCTGCATGTTTGTTACAGAGAAAAGTGATGAGTCGACATGGCACACATCCCTGTGTGCCATGTCTGCAATCCACTGCCTGTGGCTTAAGTGAGCTACGCCTCTAGCATGGTACATTTGACAATAGGTGAGGGTACAGTTGTATGAGCACTGTACCCCTACAGTGTCCAAGTCCATTCTTAGACATTGTAAGAGCAGCAAAGCCACAGAGTATATGGTGAAGGAGTTTGTCATTACGAACTCCACAGCACCATAATGGCTTTAATGAATTCTGGGAAGTTTGGTAGCAAACTTCTCAACCCACACCGATCCCAGTGTGTAATTTAATACCAAAAGCACTTGGAGGGCATCTTAGAGATGCCTCCTGAAAACGATCAAACTAGTATCCTGGCTGAGTGGCTGCTCGCCAGCTGCCACCCCAGACATGTTTCTGGGCCCCTGGGTCCAGAGCCTTATGCTCTCAGGGTCCTGAAACAAATCACATCCTGGGCAGAGCTGCCAAGCCTCCTCCCCCAAGATGGGCAGGGTCCACGAAGGGGAAGCTTCAAGCACTTGCAGACTTTGGGAGCTGGCCCAGCCATTTGTGGCTCCCAGCAACTGGCCCCAACCCGATCTAAACCCCACTTTGGGAGGGAGAATAGGCGGGAAAACATTGATAGGAGAGGTGTGTCCACCTTGGCCAACTCTACCACTCAGGTGGGGGAGGCGAGGCACAACTTTGTCCAGGCCAGGGGGGGGGGGGGGGAGTCGGCCATAGAAAGGAGTTTCCCCCCCCCCCCCCCTTCTCACTGGAGGTAGGCATAATAGGGGGAATACCCACCCTAAGGAGCCCATTGGTCCCAACCTGTACGTAATTGAAACATGGTAGGTGGAGGACACAAACTGACTTGGCCCCAGCCCTACCAGCCTGTCCCGACCTCAACCTGCTTCAGCAGAATCCCAGCATGTCCTGCAGCCCCGCCTTCCCTACAAAGACTCTTCTGTGAGCATCACACTTGGTCAACAAGCCAGACTCTGGCTTCAGCCGATTTCGTGAGTCTGCACCACTTTGCACCAGATGCCCACGGCCAGAGTGGCCCACCACGAGGTCCCCCCAGCAATCCTGACCTACCTCAAGCCTCCTGACGAAGCCTGCTGCCTTTATCTGGAAGGTCCCCAACACCAGAGCTGGTAAGGAAATTCGACGCCTAAAGACAGCCCTTCAACCCACAGCCTTGGGTGGCCCAACAGACGGTGTCCAGGCAACCCCCTGCTTCCCAACGTACCTCTCCAATCCGTAGTCACCTCCAGGAAGCATCCCAACCTAAAGTTTGTGTTCCAACCAGAGATCTCCCATTGAAACCAACAGGGCAACCAACGCAAAATCAGCACCCTGCCACCCCGGAGCCACTGTGGGTGCACTCGAGTGCTAACTCAGATCGCCCTTTGCCCCGAGCTTACCCCTAGGAGCTTTGCTCCCTCAACACTGTGGCTTACCCAAGAGAAGCAACCAACCAACAGCCACCTAGCCCCAAAGGCTAACATTGGGCCTCAGAACACTGCACCCAGCCGCCCTAGTGCCACTGAGGGTGCCTTTTGAGTGCCTCCTTGACCCTGGGGGAACCCTTGTCTAACCCCAGAAACTCAACCCCAAAGACAGATTGCTTACTTGCAAACCGATAACCTCATTTTTTCTGTGGGATTGTGCTGACTGTTTTCCTCTGAAAACATTTCGAATGCAGAGTTGTGTTTGTATGGAAACCAAAGCAACTGTATTTTAATGTAAAGTGTTTCTTGCCTTTGTCTAGGAAAAGTCCCAAGTTGATATCTAGGCATATCACACAGTAGAAACAGTAATCTAAAAAGTACTTTAAAGAGTAATCTGAAAAGTAATCACAAAGTAATTACAAGAATCTATCGTTTTGAAATAGCCTACAAACCAGTAAGTCATTTTCATTTAGCCTACTTGTTTTGATCAACCGGTCTTGAAAAGTACAATTCAAAATAACTGTACCAAGTCCTGCTTGGTTCTAAAGATAGAATGCAACTAAACCAATATATTTGATAAAAACAATTGGTCAGAGATCAATCTGAGTGTGTGTACAATTAATGCTTAATACTACCCTCTGATAAAGGCTTACTGCTCGCCCACACTACCACAAATAGAGTAATGAATATGCTACTTACCAGTATGCATCTGTTCTTGGCATGTAGGGCTGCTGACATTCATATCTGTGCATAGATCGCCGCCTAGTGTTGGGTCCGGATGTTTGCACGTTGTTGTCCTGGAAGAGTCTTCGAAGTATCCTTGGATAGGTGACTCCTCCCATGGACTACAGTGCGCATGGGCATCCTCTCCATCCTCAGATTGTTTTTCGCCATTGTGGCAGTGATGGAGTAGATACAGAAAGTGATGACCATGCTTGCAATAATTCTGAGAGCTGCAGCTGCGACAGGCGCCGGGGAGGAGGGAGGGCGATATGAATGTCAGCAGCCCTACATGCCAAGAACAGATGCATACTGGTAAGTAGCATATTAAGTTCGAGGCATGTGGGCTGCTGAATTCATATCTGTGCATAGAATACATAGCAGTGCCCTCTATTGGCGGCGGCTACCCGTGCCAGCTGCAGCGGTCTGAAAAAGTGTTTTGAGAACAGCCTGTCCTACAGCTGCCTGCTGTTTTGACTGCACATCTACGCAATAGTGTTTTGTAAATGTGTGTGTAGTGGACCATGTGGCTGCTCTGCATATATCATGCAGGGGAATATTTCCTAGGAAGGCCATGGAAGCCCCCAACTTGCGTGTTGAGTGGGCTCGTGGTGGAATAGTTAATGTGCGTTTTGCCTTTTGATAACAGATTTGAATACACTTAACTATCCATCTGGCTATCCCTGCTTTGGAGATGGCGTTACCTTTGTGGTGTGGGGCAAAGGCAACGAATAGTTGTTTTGTCTTCCTGAAGGGTTTAGTCCTGTCGATGTAGTACATGAGGGCCCTCCGTACATCTAGTGTATGTAATGCCCGCTCTGCAACAGTTTGTGGGTTTTGGAAGAAAACGGGCAGTTCAATAGTCTGGTTCATGTGGAACTGCGATATTACTTTGGGCATGAATTTGGGGTTGGTACGTAGTACGACCCTGTTGGCGTGAACCTGAATAAATGGCTCTTGAACGGTTAGTGCCTGGAGTTCACTAACTCTTCTTAGGGAAGTGATCGCTACCAGGAAGGCTACTTTCCAGGTAAGGAATTGAATCTCGCATGAGTGTAGAGGTTCAAAGGGTGGACCCATCAGGCGTGTGAGGACCAAGTTGAGGTTCCACATTGGAGCCGGTGGGTGACTAGGTGGAATGACTCGTTTGAGTCCTTCCAAGAATGCTTTGATGGCAGGCACTCTGAATAGAGAGAGGTGCTGCCTGGTTTGCAGATAGGCTGATATTGCGGTCAAATGGACACGTATAGAGGTGTACGCCAGATTGCATCGGTATAGGTGTAAGAGGTAACATATGATGTCGTGGATGGATGCGTCCAGCGGGTTAATGTCATTATTACCGCAATAAATGACGAACCTTTTCCATTTGGCTGCATAGCAAGCTCTTGTAGTAGGTCTCCTGGCCTCCTTGATGATGTCCATGCAGTCAGGTGGCAGATTGAGATAGCCAAACTCTAGGACTTCAGGAGCCAGATCGCCAGGTTCAGCTGTTGCGGATCTGGGTGCTGAACCTCTCCATGGTTCTGCGTCAAATGCGCGGGTTTGATCCGCAGCCTTTGATGCGGTACCACGGAAAGTTCGAGGAAGGTGGTGTACCACGGCTGGCGTGCCCACGTGGGAGCAACTAGGACGAGTGTCAGGGAGTGTTGTCGGAGTTTGCGAGCCACCAGCGGTATCAACGGTGCTGGGGGAAAAGCGTACGCAAATCTGCCGGACCAGTTCATCCATATCGCATTGCCCTGCGACTGCGGATGTGGGAATCTGGCGGCGAAGCTTTGGCATTTTGCGTTTTCGCTTGTCGCGAATAGGTCTATCTCTGGGTGACCCCACTGCTGGAAGTACGGTTGGAGTACTGATGGGTGTAACTCCCACTCGTGCATCTGGTGGCTGTGTCTGCTGAGCAGATCCGCCATCTGGTTGTCCTTGCCGGGGAGGTGTTCTGCCATGAGGAACATGTTCCTCTGAATGGCCCACTTCCACATGCTCTGAGCCAGATGAGACAACTGTGGAGAGTGTGTCCCTCCCTGTTTCTGTATGTAGTACATTGCGGTCATGTTGTCCGTCCGGATCAACACGACCTTGTTGCACAGATGTACTTTGAAAGCCTTCATGGCCAGGAAGATTGCCATCAGTTCCAGAAGGTTGATGTGCATCTTCTTCTGTTGTGTCGTCCATAGTCCCTGCACTGTGTAGTGTAGTACATGAGCTCCCCATCCCTGGAGAGACGCGTCCGCTGTCAGTACTATTTGTGGAACAGGCTCTTGGAACGGTCGCCCCTTGCAAAGGTTTTGTGGATTCCACCAATGCAGAGAGTTGTATGCCCGACCGCTCACCAACACTAGGTCTTTCAACTGTCCTTGAGCCTGATTCCACTGACGTGCTAGGCACTCCTGAAGTGGGCGCATATGTAATCTCGCGTGCGGGACTATGAAGATGCAGGAGGCCATCATGCCTATCAACTGCATAAACACTCGCGCTGGAAGCGAGTGATTGTGTTTGAACTTGGAGATCAGCAGTTGTATGCTGTTGATCCTCACTAGACTTGGCTGAGCTGAGGCCGCCAGAGTGTCTATAGTCGCGCCCAGGTACTGTTGTACGTGTGCGGGCTGGAGATGGGACTTTGGGTAATTTAGTGAGAATCCCAGACTGTGAAGAAGGTGAATGGTGCGGGACATATGGCTTGCACATTGCTGGGCCGACTTCGCTTGAACGAGCCAGTCGTCTAGGTAGGGGTAGACGTGTATATGCTGCCTCCGTAAGTGTGCTGCCACCGTAGCTAGGCACTTCGTGAAAACCCTGGGCGCTGTTGTCACGCCGAAGGGAAGGACTTTGAACTGATGGTGCTGCCCCTGAACAGTAAACCTGAGGTATTTTTTGTGTGAGGGGTGGATGGGTATGTGGAAGTACGCATCCTTGAGGTCCAGTGATGCTAGGAAGTCTCCCTGCTTGAGAAGCGGAAGGACTTGCTGTAGAGTGAGCATGTGAAAGTGCTCTGAAAGAATGTACTGGTTCAGGGGTCTCAGGTCTAATATAGGCCTGAGCGACCCGTCCTTTTTTGGAATTAAGAAGTAGAGGGAGTAAACCCCCGTGCCCTGCTCGTGGATGGGTACGAGCTCGATAGCGCCTTTTAGAAGCATACTTTCTACCTCTTGCTGTAAGAGCGTTAAGTGCTCTGAGGACATAGGACGGTTTCTTGGTGGTATTGTGGGTGGAGTGGAAGTTAACTCCAGACAGTAACCGTGTTTTATAATATCTTTGACCCACCTGTCCGTGGTGATGGAGTTCCACGTGGACAGGAACCGTTGTAGCCTTCCCCCGACAGGTGTTATGTGGTCGGGAGGAAGGGAGAGGGCGTCACTGCTTGTTCTTGGGGGAGGACCTGGTGTTGCCGTAGCCACGTCCTCTGCCCTTGGTACTGGAGCCACGATAGCCACCTCGGGTGTTCTTATCGTAGGTGGTCTGCGTATTACCCTTGTTATATGTTTGTTGTGACCCCTGTCCTCTACCTGCACCCTTGTTTCCGGGGCGACGAAAGGAGCCGCTCCGAAAGGACTGAGTTTGTAGGGCGCCCATGGACTTTGCAGTGTCCGTGTCCTTTTTTATCTTCTCGAGGGTGGTGTCAACCTCAGGTCCGAACAAAAAGTCGGGGTTGACGGGCTGATTAAGTATATTGTTTTGTACCTCAGGCTTGAATCCTGAGATACGTAGCCAGGCGTGACGTCGTAGGATGACGCTAGTGTTGATGGCCCTGGCAGCCGTGTCTGCAGCGTCTAGTGCACATTTAATGGCAGCATTTGTGAGTAGCTGTCCCTCTCTGATAAGGATTTCTGCACCTTCTTTGTAGGGGTCAGGGAGGTGCTGAAGAAGTTGCTCCAGTGTGTCATAGTGCGCTCTATCGTAGCGAGCGAGGAGCGCTTGAGTGTTAGCTATGCGCCATATGTTTGCAGCTTGTGCGGCAACTCGCTTGCCGGAGGTCTCTAGCACCTTGGACTCTTTGTCCGGGGGAGGAGCGTCACCCGTTGTCTGCGAGTGTGCCCTCTTGCGGGCATTCGCCACAACGATGGAGTCGAGTGGTAATTGGCCTCTGATGTAAGTAGGATCCCCAGGTGCTGATCTGTATTTTTTATCGATCCTGGGGTTTATCACTCGTGCCCTGGTGGGTTCCTTGAAAATGTCAGTGGCTGGCTTGAGGACCCCCTTCAACATTGGCAGAGTCTTTACATGTCTTTCTGAGGATGCAAAGGTGTCCATTAGAAAGTCATCTTCGATGATATCAGAGTGAAGCTGTACATCATGGTTGTTTGCCGCACGTTCAATCAGAGCGTTGAACGCCGCAGTATCCTCTGTGGGTGATGTTTTTGGCCCATATAGTTGTGTGTCCTGTGCATCAAGAGGTGCACTGGGGTCTGCAGGGTCGCCCCAAGTTTGGTCAGGGTCCTGCTGGTCATCAGGGTCCGTGTCCACATGGTAGGGGACTTGTTCATCCAAGTAGTCCCCCAATGCATCCGTGTCGGAGCGTGTGGGGGAGGCCCGGTGTGGATCCTGGTAGGGTGAATAGAAGGGTTCATACAGGAGAGGTTCTGAGTCCACAGGCAGCTTCCTCTTTAGCGGGATCCTGAAAGGCTCCAATGGCGGTTCCGAAGTTATCCTTCGGCCGTGGAGAATCATCCTGCCAGTGTCGGCGTCGATGACGTGTGACGGAGACGGCTCGACAGGTGTAACCGCAGTTTTGGTGACCTGTGTCCTGAGTTGAAACGCCTTCGGGATTGTGGGTGGAGGCAAGCCGAAGGTAATGCTGGTCGGCACCGACGAAACCGCCGGAGCCGAACCGGAACCCGACGGGTCCTGGAGGGCGTCCTTGGATCTGCAGCCTGGCATCGCGCCAGGCCGTACTCGGGGCGCCTTAGAGGTCGTGGCCCCCGCCAGGGTCGTCGAGGCGGCTGCAGATATCTTCTGCGCCCGTGGCGCATCGAGTCGAGGTGCGGAGATCACCGTCGACGTCTTCGACACGTGAGGTTTTGGTGTCGTCGAGGGAGTGCTGCGAGGCGTAGCAGGCGGGACGGCCCTCGGTGTCGGTGGCGTCGACGCCGGTAACCGGGCAGGTTTGTCGGCGCCGATGACCTTCTTCCGTT
The DNA here is from genome assembly GCF_964204655.1 of Triturus cristatus. Classification (NCBI taxonomy): domain Eukaryota; kingdom Metazoa; phylum Chordata; class Amphibia; order Caudata; family Salamandridae; genus Triturus; species Triturus cristatus. Next base: position 180,061,163 of record NC_140595.1, read on the forward strand.
TGTCGACTCCCATGTCGCCCGTCTCGAGTTCGGCACCGAAGTCTCTCTTGGTGCGGTCGGTGCCGACCCGGTGCGCTGGCGTCGAAGGTGTTGAAGGCCTCGATCCGACTAGCGCCACTTTCAGTTTCGGTTTCGTAGGAACCTGAGCAGCTTTCGGTTTCGGTTTCGTGGAAGGGAAACCAGCTGGCTTAAGCGGTAATGGCTGCCGCTGAACGTCCGAGGCCGGGCCCGAGGGCGGGGCCGAAGGACTGCGTGATAGGTCTCGGGTAAGGCCCGAAGGCGATCCCTCGACCGGAGCCATAGTCTGTGGCGCTGGTGAAATTTCGGTCTGAACAGGTAGGCCTTGTTCATCATCGGAGCTACTCTCTTCGGCTCCTAAGGCCTCCTCGTCGTCTCCTACCTCGGTGTCGTCTTCACCTCTGTGGAAGAGTGACTCGTCGGCCTCGTCCGATCCGGGTTCGTGTTCGTGTTCGGAAACGGGACTGGAGGGTAAGACTTCTACTTCTTCGACGTCGTCAGCCTCGTCGAAGATGTCAGCTGGGGCCGGTGCCGCGTGCTGCGCTTCGAGCCTCGCCGCTCGACGATTCCGCAGAGTCTTCTTTGAACGGAACCGGGCACAGGCCATACATGTCGATTCGTCGTGGTCCGGCGAAAGGCATTTGTTGCACACCGGATGGACGTCGATGTGTGGGTACTTCGCATTGCATACCGGACACCTTTTGAATGGCGTCCTGGATTCCATCGTCGAAGTAGAGTCGATGGACAGGCAAATGCGAACAAAGTCGGTGCTGAAAGTTAGTAAACTAACAAAAAGTATCGAAACCCGATCGATAAACAGTACCGACGCGAACTAAAGGCCTTGTGGCCTCGACAAAAGTTTTTCCTAACTTGAGCTAAGATAGCACATCCGAACCCAATGGCGGAAAAAAACAATCTGAGGATGGAGAGGATGCCCATGCGCACTGTAGTCCATGGGAGGAGTCACCTATCCAAGGATACTTCGAAGACTCTTCCAGGACAACAACGTGCAAACATCCGGACCCAACACTAGGCGGCGATCTATGCACAGATATGAATTCAGCAGCCCACATGCCTCGAACTGTATGATCTACTTTTACCTCTAAGCCTTTGAGGATCCACTGGACTGTGCACACTACACTTTACTTTGGTGTAGCATATACAGAGTCAGCTTCCTGCAACTTATTCTTCAGAAGGATACATCTACCTGTGGAATCCTCAACTTTTGCATACAATTCCAAGCAGTCCCGCGCTTGGAGGTGGTTGCCTGTCTGTCTATACCGAAAAACACAAACCGAACAAGCAAAATGGCCCTCCGGCCTCACTTAGGGATCCAACCAATGATGTTTGGCAATATGTGGAAGGAGGCTGTAGGGAAGGAGGAACCACTGGTGGGTTCCTGACTGGTGAGCACCAGCCTGCCACCCTGAGACAGGTTTCTAGACCCCTAGGGAGGGAGTAACAAAGCCTTTCCTGGGCAGAGGTGTTCATATAATCGCCAGGTCAGGAAGAGCCATATGTGGCAGGGGAGCCTCACAGGACTTGCTAAAATTGTGATGAGATCCCCCCCCAGCTTCTCCTGCTAGCAAGAGCAAGCCTCTTTTTGCCAGGACGGCAGGAAAAATCAGGGTGTCAACCTCTGTCAATGCCACCTCTCAGATAGGGGAGGCAAGCAGAAACCCACTGTTCAGTGCCCACCATCTTGCAGACGGAATGCACCCTACAATCAGTGATCATGCTCAATCTTCCACATGGGGTGAGCACCCTAAGATAGTGGCCACCCTAAGGTCAGCAGCCCATTGGCTAATACCTTGCTATCCCAGTAACACATCTAAATACATTATTTAGGGGCTGCCTTAAACCCAGCTTAGAAGCTCCTGACAACCCAAGAAAAGTGGAAAAGACGATGCAGCAGAACATCCAGACAACTACCGCTTTGGCCCCAGCCCTACTGGTCTGCCTGCAACTTCAAGAAACCCCTACAGCACGAAGACTTCCAGCCTGGAGACTAGCAACTTCAAGACCCTGTGGAACTGCGAAGACCCACCTTCCAACCCCATCTCTGCACCTGAAGACCACAGCCTGAGTTTAGGAGGCCAGGCATTCCAAAAGAGGTTCCCAGCGGCCTCAAGTCTGAATCCATCAAGGGGTTCAGTCTCCCAGCCTTTGTTGGAACCAGCAGCCTCTGCACCAAGACCACCCTCCACACCCCCCTTCGACCGTGACCTGCCCGGTAAGAGAAACCGGACATCTAAAGACAACCCTGCAACCTCTGACCCTGCGTCCTGGTGACCCGAACAAATGGTGACCCAACACCGCCTACTATTGTAACTTCCTTCCCTGGCTGCTGGTTCCGCTGAAGAGACCTCCTGGTCAGCCGCGTGTAACCAGAACAGACGATCTCGGTAGGTTAACTTGGGAGGACTGCCTGCCTTCAACAAAGACTCAGGACATCTGAATAGCAGACCTGTTCAAGAAGAAACTCCAAAGACGACTGAGGCCCCTGAAACTGCCAAAATCCAACACCTGAAGCCACCACTGTACCAGTCGCCCCCCGGCCTGAGTTGGAGAGGGCCAACGGTGCAAATAAGAGTCCATTGTGGTTTCACCCTTCCAGGACTCAACTCGCCTGCAGCCTCTACAAACAGGCCCCCTCAACAGACTGCTCCAGTATAAAAAACTAGGCACCTAAAGACATCTCTGCACCTGTTGCCCCTGGGCCTTTGAGAGGAGGACTAACTGTGTTCCCACGTCCCTGAACATTGCAAGACCAGAGCTGACGCACTGGTTAAGCCCCACTGGCTTCCCAGCCAGAGCCTGTAGGCATCTTCCAGAGTTTGATCCCCACTGAAACGCATTGGGTTCCCGACGATGATTTGCACTGTGCACTTGGCCACCTTCGTCCTGCTGGTGTACTGTTGAAGCTGCCTTGGACCCTGCCCACCACTCACCTTTACTCCTGGAGATTGGTACTGTAAGTCGATGCACTGTTTGCAGAACTTGTTCTTCCTTCCACAGGATAACATTGCAGAACTCTGACAGTGTCCACGTTTTACAGTGAAAAGAATTCCTATTTAAAAAACGTACTTACCTGAACTATTTCTCTGCTGCCTAATCATATTGATTATGCTACTTACCAGTATGCATCTGTTCTTGGCATGTAGGGCTGCTGACATTCATATCTGTGCATAGATCGCCGCCTAGTGTTGGGTCCGGATGATTGCACATTGTTGTCCTGGAAGAGTCTTCGAAGTATCACGAGATAGGTGGCTCCTCCCCTGGACTACAGTGCGCATGGGCATCCTCTCCATCCTTAGATTGTTTTTCGCCATTGTGGCAGTGATGGAGTAGATATAGTAAGTGATGACCATGCTATACAGAAAATACTGAGTGCTGCAGCCGCGACAGGCGCCGGGGAGGAGGGTGGGCGATATGAATGTCAGCAGCCCTACATGCCAAGAACAGATGCATACTGGTAAGTAGCATAATCAGTTCGAGGCATGTGGGCTGCTGAATTCATATCTGTGCATAGAATATATAGCAGTACCTCCCCTAGCGGCGGCTACCTGTGCCAGCTGCAGCAGTCTGGAAAAGAGTTTTGAGAACAGCCTGTCCTACAGCTGCTTGCTGTCGAGTGTACATCTACGCAGTAGTGTTTGGTAAATGTATGTATAGTGGACCATGTGGCTGCTCTACAAATTTCGTGTAAAGGGATGTTTCCTAGGAAAGCCATGGATACCCCTAACTTTCGTGTTGAGTGGGCTCGTGGGGGAACCGTGAATGTGCGTTTAGCTTTGTGATAGCAAATCTGAATGCATTTAACGATCCATCTGGCTATTCCTGCTTTGGAAATGGCATTGCCTCTGTGTTGTGGAGAGAAGGCAACGAAGAGTTGTTTAGTTTTTCTAAAATCCTTTGTCCTGTCAATTTAGTACATGAGAGCCCGCTTTACATCTAGTGTATGGAGCATCCTTTCCGCGACATTTTGCGGATTTTGGAAGAAAACGGGCAGTTCGATAGTTTGATTAATGTGGAACTGTGAAATGACTTTGGGCATGAACTTGGGGTTGGTGCGTAGGACAACCCTGTTTGCGTGGACCTGAATGAATGGCTCCTGAATGGTTAGTGCCTGGAGTTCACTAACTCCAGGCAAGGAAGTGATGGCCACCAGAAAAGCCACTTTCCAGGTGAGGAATTGAATCTCACATGAATGGAGAGGATCAAAGGGCGGACCCATCAGTCTGGTGAAGACCAAGTTGAGGTTCCACACTGGTGCTGGTGGGTGTCTTGGGGGGGATTACTCGTTTGAGTCCCTCCAAGAAAGCTCTGATGGCAGGTACCTTGAATAAGGAGAGGTGCTGCCTGTTGGAGGTAGGCTGCTATCGCGGACAAATGGATGCGTATCGAGTTGTATGCCAGATTACAGCGGTATAGGTGTAAGAGGTAGCATATGATGTTTTGAATAGATGCGTCCAGTGGGTTAATGTCATTGTTGTTGTAGTAAATGACAAATATTTTCCATTTGGCCGCATAGCAGGCTCTAGTAGTGGGTCTCCTGGCTTCTTTGATGATAGTCATACAGTCAGGTGGTAAGTTTAGGTAGCCAAATTCTAAGACCTCAGGAGCCAGATCGCCAGGTTCAGTTGCTGGGGATCTGGGTGTTGAATTTCGCCATGGTTATGCATTAAAAGTGCTGGTTTTATCCGCAGTCGTTGATGAGGCACCACGGAAAGTTCCAGAAAGGTGGTGTACCACGGCTGGCGTGCCCACGTTGGAGCAACTAGGATCAGGGTTAGTGAGTGTTGCCTTAGTTTGCGCGCCACCAGCGGTAATAATGGTGCTGGGGGAAAGCGTACGCAAATCTGCCGGACCAGTTCATCCATATCGCATTGCCCTGCGACTGTGGGTGTGGGAACCTGGCGGCAAAGCTTTGGCATTTTGCGTTTTCTTTTGTGGCGAATAGGTCTAGCTCTGGATGACCCCACCGCTGGAAGTACGGTTGGAGAACTGATGGGTGTAGCTCCCACTCGTGCATCTGGTGGCTGTGTCTGCTGAGCAGATCCGCCATCTGGTTGTCCTTGCCGGGGAGGTGTTCCGCCATGAGGAATATGTTCCTCTGAATGGCCCACTTCCACATGCTCTGAGCCAGATGAGACAACTGTGGAGAGGGTGTTCCTCCCTGCTTCTGTATGTAGTACATGGCAGTCATGTTGTCCGTCCGGATCAACACGACTTTGTTGCACAAGTGTACTTTGAATGCCTTCATGGCTAGGAAGATTGCCATCAGTTCCAGAAGGTTGATGTGCATCTTCTTTTGTTGTGTTGTCCATAGTCCCTGCACTGTGTAATTGAGTACATGAGCTCCCCATCCCTGGAGAGACGCGTCCGCTGTCAGTATGATTTGTGGAACAGGCTCTTGGAATGGTCGGCCCTTGCAAAGGTTTTGTGGATTCCACCAATGCAGAGAGTTGTATGCCCGACCGCTCACCAACACTAGGTCTTTTAGTTGCCCGTGAGCCTGATTCCATTGACGTGCTAAGCACTCCTGAAGCGGGCGCATATGTAGTCTCGCGTGTGGGACTATGAAAATGCAGGAGGCCATCATGCCTATCAACTGCATGAACACTCGCGCAGGAAGGGAGTGTTGAGGTTGGAATTTTGAGAGTAGCAGTTGCATGCTGTTGATTCTCACTAAAGTTGGCTGAGCTGTGGCAGCCAGAGTGTTGATCGTTGCGCCCAAGTACTGTTGTACGTGCGCAGGTTGGAGACTCGATTTCGGGTAATTTAGTGAGAATCCCAGATCGTGAAGAAGGTGGATGGTGTGGGACATGTGGGTGGCACATTGTTGTGCCGACTTGGCCTGAACTAGCCAGTCGTCCAGATAAGGGAAGACGTGAATGTTTTGTCTTCGCAGATGTGCGGCCACTGTCGCCAGGCACTTGGTAAAGACCCTGGGTGCTGTTGTTACTCCGAAGGGGAGAACTTTGAACTGATAGTGATTCCCTTGAATAGTGAATCTGAGGTATTTCCTGTGTGAAGGGTGTATGGGTATGTGGAAGTATGCATCCTTCAGGTCTAGCGTAGCTAGGAAATCCAACTGAGTAGTGGGAGAACCTGCTGGAGGGTGAGCATATGGAAATGCTCCGACAGAATATATAGGTTTAGGGGTCGCAGGTGTTGTGGTCGGGGGGTAAGGAGAGGGCGGCACCGTTTGTTCTTTGGAGAGGACCTGGTGTTGCCATAGCCACGTCCCCTGCCCTTGGTGCTGGATCCATGATATCCACCCCTGTTTTTGTCATAGGTGCTTTGAGCGCCACTTTTAGCATACTGCTGTTGTGACCCCTGACCCCTTGTTGTTCCCCTATTTCCGGTGCGACGAAAGGAGCCACTACGAAATTGCTGCGTTTGCAGACCCCCATTGATTTCGCAGTGTCCGTGTCTTTCTTTATTTTTTCTAGGGTAGTGTCAACGTCTGGGCCAAATAAGAATTCTGTGTTAACTGGTAAGTTCAGAATATTGTTTTGGATCTCGGGTTTGAAGCCTGAGATGCGTAACCAGGCATGGCGTCGCAGCATGACGCTTGTGTTTATTGCCCTAGCCGCTGTGTCAGCTGCGTCAAGGGCGTATTTTATGGATGCATTAGTGAGGAGTTGTCCTTCTCTAATGAGGAGTTCCGCTGACTCTTTATACTCCTCTGGTAGATGTTGGAGCAGTGACTCCAGCGTGTCGTAATGTGACCTGTCATAACGTGCCAGGAGTGCCTGTGTATTGGCAATGCGCAGGATGTTCGCTGCTTGCGCTGCAATGCGTTTGCCCGATGTTTCTAGTACTTTTGACTCCTTGTCTGGGGGAGGAGCATCACCAGTCGTTTGTGAGTGGGCTCTCTTGCGAGCATTGGCAACCACCATGGAGTCTAATGGCAACTGACCCCTAATGTATTTAGGGTCACCGGGTGCAGGCTTGTATTTCTTTTCAATCCTGGGATTCAACACTCGGGCTCTTGTGGTGTCCTTGAAAATGTCTTTGGCAGGTTTGAGAACCCCCTTTAACAAGGGCAGAGTTTTGGTCAGTTCTTTCTGAAGATGCGAAAGTGTCAAGCAGGAAGTCTTCTTCAATGGCGTCAGAATGGAGCTCCACCCCATGAGCAGCAGCCCGTTCGATGAGGGCATTAAATGCAGCCGTGTCCTCTGTAGGAGACGTTTTTACGTTATAGAGTTGCGCATCTTGAGTATGTGGCGCGACACTTTGGTCTGTGGGATCATCCCACGCCTGATCCGGGTCTTGTAGTTGTTCATCAGGATCTACGTCCCCAGGGTAGATGGTATCCTCCCCGCCATAGTCCTCTATTGCGTCCGATTCGGAAGGGGTAGGAGAAAAGGACTGCAGATCTGAATGGAAGGGATGGAAGTTTTCTTGTAGCACTGGTTCCTGCTCAGCTGGCAGCTTGCGTTTAAGAGGAATTTTGTATAGCTCCTCTTCCCTGACTGGCGTTATTTTGCGCTTGTGGAGCATTAACCTGCCAGTGTCGGCGTCGATAAATTGTGGCCCCGAAGAGACTTCTTCTGTAAGGCCAGAGGTGGTGGACTGTGTGTGGAGGACAAGTGTCCGAATTTGAAATAGCTTCGGTGCCGATGGCGGTGGCAGCCCAAACGTGATGTTGGTGGGCTCCGAGTGCACTCTACAAGGGGAGGTTGTGTCGGGACCCGAGATAGAGTGGAGGGTTGCCCGGTCACGGATGCGTTTTAAAGATGCAGAGACCTGCTGCACAGCGAACGCAGATGGTGGTTTGATGGGCACCTTGGTAGTAGACGTCGAGGCCAGCCCTGACTTTTTTGTCGGAAGGGGGTCACTGGTCTGAAGGGATGTATCGACAGTCGACGTAGTCGAGGACTTAGTCGGCAGCGGTGCTCTAGGCGTTGACGTAGCCGGGGCGGCCATTTTGACTGCGGAGGTTACGGCCTTCGATGTCGGCGCCGAAGGTCTCGGTGCCTTGTGGTGCCCGAGGGCGTGCTTTTTCCGTGTATCGACCGCATCCGCTGCGGTGAGCTCGGCGCCGAAGTCTTTGTACGCTGTCGGAGCCGACGACTTTTTTCGGCGTCGGGGCAGTGGATGGTTGACGCCTTCGATCCGACCACCACCAGTTTCACTTTCGTTTTTGAAGGGACTGGAGCGATAGATGGTTTTGGGTCTAATAACCCGGTCGTCTTCGGTAATAGTGGCTCTTGCAGAGTGTTTGAGGCCGGACCGGAAGGTGGGGCCGAGGAACCATGTATTTGATCTTGGGTAAGGCCCGAAGGCAATCCCTCGACCGGAGCCTGATGACGACGTACAGTTTCGGCCTCCGTTTCGACGGATTGGCCTAGCTCTTCAGGAGAGCTGTCTTCTTTGGCCCCGTAGGCCTCGTCGAAGTCTCCTACCTCATCGACTGTTTCTTCACGTCAAAAGATCACCTCATCGTCGTCGTCCGATCGGGAATCATGTTCTGAAGCGGGGCTAGAGACTACTTCTTCCATGCTCTCGGCGTCCTCGGTGCTGAATATGTTGGTGGGAGCAGGCGCTGCTTGCTGCGCTTCGAGCCTCGCTGCCCGTCGATTCCGCAGAGTCTTCTTAGATCGGAACCGTGCACAGGCCATGCATTTCGATTCGTCGTGATCCGGCGAGAGACATTTATTACAGACTGGGTAGACGTCGATATGTGGGTACTTCGCGTGGCATAACGGACACCTCTTGAATGGAGTCCTAGATTCCATCGTCGATCGAGCTTCGAAGTTTGGACCAAACCGGTCTGAAAGTTGGAAGAGGGTGTGGAGCACTAAAGCTAGTAGTCGACACCGAACGGTAACTGTACCGACGAAAACTAAAGGCCTTTTGGCCTAAAACTAAGTATTCCTAAGTTGAGCTAAGATAGTTACATCCGAACCCAATGGCGGAAAAAAACAATCTAAGGATGGAGAGGATGCCCATGCGCACTGTAGTCCAGGGGAGGAGCCACCTATCTCGTGATACTTCGAAGACTCTTCCAGGACAACAATGTGCAATCATCCGGACCCAACACTAGGCGGCGATCTATGCACAGATATGAATGTCAGCAGCCCTACATGCCAAGAATATACCGATTCTTGCTATTTTTATAAATTAGTGTGGATCACGAGTCATTTTGTCATTTATTAATCATTGTGTGTATCAGCATATGTTTTACACTCCTTGTTAAACCTAAGGCTGCTAGACAAGACAAGAGGAAAGGAATCCTCTTCCCCAAAGAGTTCCAGGGGTTAGGAGGATGCCTGTTGGATTAACTTCTGATTTATCAGCTGCCTTTCTCTTAGGGTCTTCGGGGGGGGGGGGGGGGGGGGGGGGGGGAGGGAGAGATCCAGCACTTAAGAGCGGTGACTGCCCAAAGGTTTTAGGAGCTTGACTGAGAGCAAAGTTAATAGGATATCCGTTCAATCACCTCTTACAGGTCCGCATTCTCTGGAGACATGTGGCTCTCAAATGGCAGAGGGAGGGCTATGTGTCCAAGGCATCATGCTTGGTTCATGGGCCATCAAAGGATGCCCAGTGACTAAGTGCTGAAGAAAATGGTGAGAGACCGGCTTTTCCAATGCGTCCATGTTAAAATCTAGCTTATTGGAAACAGGAAGTCTGAGCCTCCTCAGTGTACATCTATTGAGGAAAACCCATGGCATATATAGTGTTTGTCACAGTAGATCTTGTGGCTCGAAAGGATTCTCGGAAGAAAACCTGTAAACAATAAAGACCCTCACTTGGAGGCGTATGCAGAGCTAACCTCTTTGGAAGGTTAATAAGATGTCAGTGTCTTACACAGAGGTATAGTCCAAGCTCATGAACTCAATAAGTATCTTTTGAAGGATAATGGTGCACTCCACAGGCAGTGCAGGCGACATTTACCATAAAGCAGCATTATCTACTCGCTTAAAAACAATTGCACAAGATTTCTAGGCTAAGAATAAAAACTCACCAATTCTTTCACAACATCAATTAAGACTTCTACATTCCATGTGTGAGCTTGGGTGCCATCACTTTTGTCCTTTCCATCACTCCAGATTCCGCTGCCAGGGGCTGAAATAGACTGCAAATACATGTAAACTGACACAGCTGACTGATATAGCGCTAAAATACACAGATTGCAGTGACCAATCTTTAAGCTAACTAGTGCCGTTTCAGATGGAGTAAAATAGTACTCATTTGCAACACTATATAAACAGCGACAAAATGGTTACTTACCTGTAGTAGTTTTGCAGCTTGTAGACTTCTCTGGATTCACATGCTGCGATGATTCCACTATCTACTGTTTGATTTCGGGACCCTCCATTTGAATAGTAGTCCTTCCTTCCCCTTTTTTGGTGTCCTTAGTGGACTGTCCCCATCATTTAGTGCGTCGTCCAGCCTCCTTTGAGGACAGACAAGGACAGACAAACTCCCCAGATGTCCCAACACGTGGTCGCTATCTTAAGATTCTTCTTTATTTGGGGCGATGTTTGTATATTTAATGTCCCTTGGGCTTTCCCTGGTTGTACGCCTTAAAATGTGTTTACACTCGTCTCATTTCCTGGGAGGCGGGTGGGTCGTATGCTAATTCTTCAAGTGAAGTGTCATCATCACTTTTTTTGTGGTCTCTGCAATTGTGTGCGGAACTTGCTCTCACCAGGCAGTCGAAGTAGGGGTACACATGTATTCATTTACTTCTCAGATGAACAGCTACCAGGAACTTTGCGATTACTGTGGGAGCCAATTCTATGCCAAAGGGTAGTACTTTGAATTGGTAGTGTGTTGTTTATTATGAATTACAGGAAGTTACTGTGAGAAAGTGGCTCTGTATATACTGTTCCCTAATGGGTACAGGGTGTACAGAGTCCACAGTCCCCCAGAGGCTGATAGAGGTCAAAGTTAGGTATGACCTTACTCTCAAAAGTGGTAGCTTGGTCGAGCAGTAAGGCAGTACCTGAGGACAGTGTAAAGCATTTATTGTACACACTCAGTCAGCAAATGGTTTCACACACTCAATAACTGAACTCTAGGCCAATGGTTTATATATATAAAATATATGCTTGTTTTATTTTTAGAACCACAAAGGGAATAAAAATATACTTTTCTCAGAATGAGAGATTGAATATAAATACTTTTGCAATAAGCAATGGATTTTTGTAAACAGTCACAGTTGGTTGCAATAAACAATCATATTTCCTAAACATAACAATGCATTGAGCTCAATGGTAATATTCAGGTTATCTTGTAATAAATTACTTTTCAGATTACTTTTGAAATCCCAGGTCTGGCTCCTAGATCCAGCTCTGGGGCAGTACTCAGAATCAAGTGATGAAAGTCGACTTAATAACTAATGATTTTTAAATAATATTTAGCTATTTCAAAAGTTAGCACTTAGAAAATATTTCAAAGAAAACATTCAATGGATCTCTATGGCAAGAAATTCAAATTGCAGGTAGAGTACTTTATCGTTACTTTAGTAATCCAGGACTGGGTACCTAGACCCAGGACTGGGGTCCTTATCAGAAACAGGTAAGTAATTTCGTTTGCAGAAATGGTACGATTTTAAAAGAATATTTCAATTTTGCAAAAATAGACACTTAGAAGAAATTTCACAGAAAAGCAGACAATGGTTTCCTATGGAAGAAAAATGAGTTAGAGGTAAGTACAGTTGTGGACACTTTTCAGAGTCAGGGCTGGGCACCAAGATCCAGCACTGGGAGCTCACCTAAGAGCAGGTGAGTAAATTCGTTTTTGTCACTTGGCTGATTTTTAGTGAATATTTGCAGTTTTGAAAAGTTCACACTTAGAAGATTTTTCAAGAAAAAGCCAGTCAATGTTACCCTATGAGGAAAATGAAGTTAGCGGTTTAAGGGTGAGTACCCGACTGGCAGAGTTGAAATTCCGGGCATAGACTCAGGGGTCCCCCAGTGTCAGGTAGGTACAGTTGGTTCACCCTCAGCGGTTTCAGGACGGCCGGGTGCAGAGAGAGTTAGGCCCAATGTTATCCTATGAGGGATAGGGGGGCCTTGGTTGGTGGCTGCTGTCTGGCAAGCCACGGGGCTGTGGGAGCTGGGCTCCTGGTCACTTACTCAGGGCAAGTGGGGACGTAGGTTAGTGTAGAGAGTGCACTGCCAGGGCCACTCGGGCGGCTGGGTGCAGGGTGCTTTTGAGCCTTCGGGCGCTCAATGGAATTCAATGGGAATGTTCCGGTTTGGAAAAAGGCTGCAAGCTCGGGGACGAGGATGCTTCAGATGCCACCACCACTTCGAGAGGTAAGTTGGGTAGTTGTAGGTTAGGTGGGTACCCCGGGATTGTGCACAGGGGGCCGCAGGGCGCCGGGTGCAGGGGTGCCTTTTGATGTCGGGAATCTTACCCTCTTGTTGTTCGCGGTTGGGGTGGCACTCTGTTCTGAGGCTGCAGACTTCTTCCGGAATGTCGAGGGGGGTTCTTGGGTGCCGGACTCAGGGTCACAGTCGCCGTGGGGTCGTCCTCAGGGTCTTTGTTCACTCCGGCACTGGCCAGGCTTGGCTGGTGCAGAGTGTGCTGGGTTCGCGGTTCCGGGCTGCTGCCAGGGGTTAGAGATAGGTTTCTGAGTAGAGCCTCTACTCATGGGAGTCCCAGGGGCTTTAGAGTTCAAAGGTAGCCAGGTCCTCCGGGGTTTTTGAGGTTGCTGGCCACAAGAGATGCCGCGCTGGAGCAGGAGCAGGTTCGAGGGTCGACAGGCCGGTAGGGCTGGGGCCAAAGCAGTTGGTGTCTTCCTCTTTTTAGCAGCTGCAGGGCAGGTCTTTGTTCTTCTTGCTCTTCTTGTAGTTTCAAATCTGGGATCTGGGGAAGGAAGGTTCAGGGGGCCCCTAAATACTAGATTTAGGGGCGTTACAGGTAGGTGAAGGCCAGGGACCAATGGGTCCTTGTCCTGGGGTGGGTACACCCCCTATCCTGCCTCTCTCCTGTGGGAGGGGGCAGTAGCCTAATCCTGATAGGGTAGGGCCTCCCATCTTCAAGATGGCGAGAGCCCGGAGATGTGCTTCACCTCGCCTCCCCCACCTGAGGGGTGGGGTGGGCAGGCTGGCACATCCCCTGTCCTTGTATGGGGTTTCCGGCCAAGCTTCCTGCCAGAGTGGGGGGTTGCAGTGGCCTGGGGAAACTCCAACTGGCGGCATGCCTTTGAAGATTCCCTTTGCTCATCCTGGGGGAGGAGATTTCTCACCTCACCCAGGATGTGCATTGTTGCAGGCCCGGGAGAGCAGGGGCTCTCCCACCCAGGGGTCCAGCAACGTGTCTGCTGTGTGGCAGCCTGGGCAGCCTCAGAGCAGACGTGGATTGTAGGTTAGCTGTAAGGGGGCATCTCTAAGATGCCCTCTGGGGTGCTTAGTACATTAAATCCCACACTGGCATCAGTGTGGGTTTAATGTGCTGAGAAGTTTGATACCAAACTTCCCAGTCTTCAGTGTTGCCATTATGGTGCTGTGGAGTTCGTGTTTGACGAGCTCTCAGCACCATGTACTTGTAAAAGGCAGCACTGTACTTACAGTGCCCAGGAATGGACCTGGGTACTGTAGGGGCACAGGGCTCCTGCTCCTGTGCCCACACCATAGGCATAAGGCACCCAGCCAGAGGGGTGGCTGACATATGCCTTGGCAGTGTAGGTGATGGGCATGGCACACAGAGATGTGTGCCATGTCGACTCTTTGTTTTGTCCTGCACCCAGACACTCAGCCTGCAAAGGCAGTGTGTGTGTGTAAGGGTTCAGGGCCTCTAAGGGTGGCACAATGAGTGCTGCAGCCCTTAGAGGCCTTCCCTGGGTACCTAGGGTACCATTTACCAGGGGCTGACATGTGGCCAGGGTTTGCCAATTGGGAGTTTGTGTGTTTTAAGGAAGGAACATAGGCCCTGGGCACCTGATTGGCAGGAGCCCAGGGCACAACAAGGAAAAGTGCATCAGCTATTAGGCAAAGAAAAGGGGGGGTTACTGCAACAGAAACCCACTTTCTCACAGTTACGGTCCTTGCAACTCATTGGAATGTGCAGACTGGTTTCTGTTGAGTCTATGGTTGGCAAGTTAATACCATTGCTGGAGTATAGGAATAGCCTCTGGTATTGTATTGCAATTGCATTTATATAGCACTTACTACGCCCTGACGAGGCGCCGAAGCGCTTTTACGGCCAGCAGTACGCTACTCCGGGACCCATTAAGTATTAGTGTTGAATTAGTATCGTTAAATAAGAAAGTAATAGATTAGTCAGTTATTTGGATCCAGAAGTATAGAAGAGTAAAAAAGGTTTCTATTTATATAGCGCTTGTCATCCCTGATGGGGTGTGAAACACCTTTTGGGGGGGGGGGGGGGAGGATGCAGTGGCACGCCACTCCGGAAACCCAATAAGGATTAGTGGTAAATTAGTATGGTGAAATGTAAAACTAATTTGAATGGGGGATATTAGTCAATTATTTGGAGTGAAAAGGATAGCGGAGGGATAGAAGGGGAGAAAGGTTTGCATTCATATAGCGCTTGTTAACCTTGAAGGGGTATTGAAGAGCTCTTCTGGCGAGTAGCACGCTACTTCAGAATCCTTAAGGGTTAGTGTTGAAAAGTAGCATAGTGAAATATAAAGTAATGTGAGTGATGGATATGTTATTCAGTTATTTGGATAGAAGAGGGAAAGAGGATTGCATTTATATAGCGTTTGCAGCGCTTTTTTTGGCGAGTAGCACGCTACTCTGGAACCCATAAGGATTGGTGTTGAATTAGTTTAGTGACATATGAAAGTAATTTGAGTGGTGGATATGTTGGTCAGTTATTTGGATTGAGAAGGATTGGGGAGAGGTAAAAGAGAGAAAAAAAGTTTGCATTTATATAGCGCTGGTTACCCCTGATGGGGTGTTGAATCTCCTTTTTCGGAGTGGAGCACGCTACTCCGGAACCCATAAAGGATTAGTATTGAGAATTAGTATAGTGAAATATGAAATTTGAAAGTGAACATGTTAGTCTTATTTTGATTCAAAAAGGATAGTGAAGGATTTTTTTTTTTTTTTTTTTTGGAGGCCATCGCAGTAGTAGGCGGCTTTTGGATGAGTAAAAAGAGGTTGTGAAGAGGGAAGAGTCGGAGGGAAGAGTTTAGAAAGGTTTGTTTTGGGGATACATATAGTAAGAGGTGTCAGATGATGCAAGGAGGGGTAGAGAAAGGGAGTCTAGAAAGGGTTATTTTAGGGATCATAGTAGTGGTATGGGGTTTGGGATAAATGAGAGAGTGGGTGTAGAGGATATATTGACAGATGTATAGTGTGAGAAATAGTGTAGTTGTGAGAAAGTGGCTCTGTATATACTGTTCCCAAATAGGTACAGTGTGTACAGAGTCCACAGTCCCCAGAGGTTTGGCAGAGGTTAAAGTTAGATATAACCTTACTCTCTAAACTGGTAGCTTGCTCGAGCAGTAAGGCAGTATCAGAGGACAGTGTAAAGCATTTGTTGTACACACTCAGTCAGCAAATGGTCTCACACACTCAATAACTGAACTCTAGGCCAATGGTTTATATGAAAAAATATATGCTTGTTTTATTTTAGAACCAATAATGGGTATTAAAATATTATTTCTCTGAATGAGAGGCTTTAGTTAATTGCTTTTGCAATATGCAATTGACTTTTGTGGACAATAGTTAAAGGTTGTTGCAATATGCAACACAATTTCAAACACAATAATACATTGAGCACAATGTGAGTTTTAAGTTATTTGCTATAGATCACTTTCAGGATTACTTTTCTAATTCCAGGACTGGATCCTAGATTCAGTCCTGGGACAAGTCTTGGAAACAAGTGAGTAAATTAATTTGTTACGGTTATGATTTTTAGGCAATATTTTGCTTTTTTAAAAGTTGACAATTAGAAGAAAATTCATAGAAAACAGTCAATGATTCCCTATGGGAGAAAATTCAAGTTACAGATAAAGTATGTTTGTTACTTTTGTAACCCAGTACTGGGTGCCTAGACTCAGTACTGAGACCTTTATCCAAAACAGGTAAGTAATTACGTTTTCAGATATTATACGATTCTTAAAGAATATTTAAAGATTGCAGAAATTGACACTTAGAAGAAATTTCACTGAAAAACAGTCAATGGTTTCCTATGGAAGAAAATTGGGTTACTGGTAAGAACGGTTGTGAGTACTTTTCAGGGTCAGTGCTGGGCACCAAGATCCAGCACTGAGATCTCTAATAGCAGGTGAGTATTTAGGTGTTCGTTACTCGGGTGATTTTAGGTGAATATTTTAAATTCTAGAAACTCCACACTTAGAAGAAATTTCAGAAGAAACCAGTCAATGTTACCCTATGGAAGAAAATTGGGTTATCGGCTTTTGGGTAAGTACTCGACTGGCAGAGGTAAGGTTCTGGGCACAGACTCAGGGGTCTCCCAGTGTCAGGTTGGTACAGTTATCACACCCTCAGCGGCACTGGGGCAGCCAGGTGCAGAGTGAGTTAGGCCCAATGTTATCCTACGGAAGGCAAGGAGGGGGGGAGGGGGGGGGGGGGGGGCTTGGTTGGTGGCTGCTGACTAGCAAGCAAGTGGCTGTGGGAGCTGGGCTCCTGGTCACTTGCTCAGGGCAAATAGGGAAGTAGGTAGCAGTAGAAGTTACACTGCCAGGGCCACTCAGGCAGCTGGGTGCAGGGTGCTTTTGAGCTCCAGGTTGAACAAAGGCTGCAAGCTCGGGGACGAAGATGCTTCAGGTGCCACCACCACTTTGAGAGGTAAGTTGGGTAGTTGGAGGATAGGTAGGTACCCAGGAGTCTGGCACAGGGGGCTGCAGGGCGGCGGGTGCAGGGGTGCCTTTTGGTGTCGGGAAATGAATATGCTACTTACCAGTATGCATCTGTTCTTGGCATGTAGGGCTGCTGACATTCATATCTGTGCATAGATCGCCGCCTAGTGTTGGGTCCGGATGTTTGCACGTTGTTGTCCTGGAAGAGTCTTCGAAGTATCCTGAGATAGGCGACTCCTCCCCTGGACCACAGTGCGCATGGGCATCCTCTCCATCCTCAGATTGTTTTTCGCCATTGTGGCAGTGATGGAGTAGATACAGTAAGTGATGACCATGCTATACAGTAATTCTGAGAGCTGCAGCTGCTACAGGCGCCGGGGAGGAGGGTGGGCGATATGAATGTCAGCAGCCCTACATGCCAAGAACAGATGCATACTGGTAAGTAGCATATTCAGTTCGAGGCATGTGGGCTGCTGAATTCATATCTGTGCATAGAATACATAGCAGTACCTCCTATTAGCGGCGGCTACCAGTGCCAGCTGCAGCAGTCTGAAAAAGAGTTTTGAGAACAGCCTGTCCTACAGCTGCCTGCTGTTTTGAGTGTACATCTACACAGTAGTGTTTGGTAAATGTATGTATAGTGGACCATGTGGCTGCTCTACATATTTCCTGTAAAGGAATGTTTCCCAGGAAAGCCATGGATGCCCCTAACTTACGTGTTGAGTGGGCTCGTGGGGGAACCGTTAATGTGCGTTTAGCCTTTTGATAGCAAATTTGAATACATTTAACGATCCATCTGGCTATACCTGCTTTGGAAATGGCGTTGCCCTTGTGTTGTGGAGAAAAGGCAACGAAAAGTTTTTTGTCTTCCTAAAGTGTTTAGTTCTGTCTATATAGTACATGAGGGTCCTTTTTACATCTAGTGTATGGAGCATTCTCTCAGCGACATTTTGTGGATTCTGAAAGAAAACAGGCAGTTCAATAGTTTGATTCATATGGAACAGCGATATTACTTTAGGCATGAATTTGGGGTTGGTACGTAGTACGACCCTGTTTGCGTGAACCTGTATGAATGGCTCTTGAATGGTTAGTGCCTGGAGTTCACTAACTCTTCTTAACGAAGTGATTGCTACTAGGAAAGCTACTTTCCAGGTGAGGAATTGAATCTCACATGAGTGGAGAGGTTCGAAGGGTGGACCCATTAGTCTGGTGCGGACCAAGTTGAGGTTCCACACTGGTGCTGGTGGGTGTCTTGGGGGAATTACTCGTTTAAGTCCCTCCAAGAAAGCTTTGATGGCAGGCACTCTGAATAAAGAGAGGTGCTGCCTGTTCTGGAGATAGGCTGCTATTGCAGTCAAATGGATACGTATTGAGGTGTATGCCAGATTGCATCGGTATAGGTGTAAGAGGTAACAGATTATGTTTTGAATGGATGCGGGTAGCGGGTTAATGTCATTGTGGGTGCAGTAAATGACAAACCTCTTCCATTTAGCTGCATAGCAAGCTCTGGTAGTGGGTCTCCTGGCCTCCTTGATGATCTCCATACAGTCAGGTGGCAGGTTTAGGTAGCCAAACTCTAGGACTTCAGGAGCCAGATTGCCAGGTTAAGCTGTTGCGGATCTGGGTGCTGAATTTCGCCATGGCTCTGCGTTAGGAGTGCAGGTTTTATCCGCAGCCTTTGATGCGGCACCACGGAAAGTTCCAGAAAGGTGGTGTACCATGGCTGGCGCGCCCACGTTGGAGCAACTAGGATGAGTGTCAGTGAGTGCTGTCACAGTTTGCGTGCCACCAGCGGTATTAATTGCGCTAGGGGAAAATCGTACGCAAATCTGATGGACCAGTTCATCCATATCGCATTGGCCTGCGATTGTGGATGTGGGAACCTGGCGGCAAAGCTTTGGCATTTTGAGTTTGTTTGTGGCGAATAGGTCTATCTCTGGATGACCCCACTGTTGGAAGTACGGTTGGAGTACTGATGGGTGTAGCTCCCACTCGTGCATCTGGTGGCTGTGTCTGCTGAGCAGATCCGCCATCTGGTTGTCCTTGCCGGGGAGGTGTTCCGCCATGAGGAATATGTTCCTCTGAATGGCCCACTTCCACATGCTCTAAGCCAGATGAGACAACTGTGGAGAGTGTGTTCCTCCCTGCTTTTGTATGTAATACATGGCAGTCATGTTGTCCGTCCGGATCAACAGGACTTTGTTGCACAAGTGTACGTAACCCCTTCGCTGCTGCGGACATTCCGCTGCAGCTCTGGGGGGGGGCAGGGGGGCAGCGCGGTGGGCCTGTGCTCATGACGGAGCCGCTCCGCCATGAGCCACAGTTGAGCTGTGCTCATGACGGAACGGTTCCGTCATGACTCCGCCCATTTGCGTTGTCGCCCCGCACAGGCGGGGAAACAGCGCCGCGCAGGCGGAGCGGCCGCCAACAGGATTGTCATGACGGAACCGTTCCGTCATGAGCACACGGCAACCGTGGCTCATGACGGAACGGTTCCGTCATGAGCGGGGAAGGGGTTAAATGCCTTCATGGCGAGGAAGATTACCATCAGTTCCAGAACGTTGATGTGCATCTTCTTTTGTTGTGTCGTCCATAGTCCCTGCACTGTGTAACTGAGTACATGAGCTCCCCATCCCTGGAGAGAGGCGTCCGCTGTCAGTATTATTTGTGGAATAGGCTCTTGGAATGGTCGGCCCTTGCAAAGGTTTTGTGGATTCCACCAATGCAGAGAGTTGTATGCCCGACCGCTCACCAACACTAGGTCTTTTAATTGCCCATGAGCCTGATTCCATTGACGTGCTAAGCACTCCTGAAGCGGGCGCATATGTAGTCTCACGTGCGGGTCTATGAAGATGCAGGAGGCCATCATGCCCATCAACTGCATGAACACTCGCGCAGGAAGGGAGTGTTGAGGTTTGAACTTTGAGATCAGCAGTTGCATGCTGTTGATCCTCACTAAATTTGGCGGAGCTGTGGCTGCCAGAGTGTCTATGGTCGCGCCCAGGTACTGTTGTACGTGTGCGGGTTGTAGATGTGATTTTGGGTAATTTAGTGAGAATCCCCAGACTGTGAAGAAGGTGAATGGTGAGGGACATGTGGCTGGCGCATTGCTGGGCTGACTTTGCCTGAACAAGCCAGTCGTCCAGGTAAGGGTAGACGTGAATGTGTCGTCGCCGTAGATGTGCAGCCACTGTAGCTAGGCACTTGGTAAAAACCCTGGGTGCTGTTGTCACGCCGAAGGGGAGGACTTTGAATTGATAGTGCTGTCCCTGAATAGTGAACCTGAGATATTTCCTGTGTGACGGGTGGATGGGTATGTGGAAGTACGCATCTTTGAGGTCTAGTGCGGCTAGGAAGTCTCCCTGGCTGAGCAGCGGGAGAACCTGCTGTATGGTGAGCATATGGAAATGCTCTGACAGAATGTAGTGGTTGAGGGGTCTCGGGTCTAGTATAGGTCTGAGCGACCCGTCCTTTTTTGGGATTAGGAAGTACAGGGAGTACACCCCTGTCCCCTGCTGGTTGACGGGCACGACCTCTATTGCACCTTTTTGCAGCATACTTAGCACTTCCTGCTGCAATAATGCTAAGTGCTCTGCGGACATAGGACGATGCTTTGGCGGTATTGTGGATGGAGTGGAGGTTAATTCGAGACAGTAACCGTGCTGGATAATATCCCTGACCCACATGTCCGTGGTGATTGCTTTCCACGTGGACAGGAACCGCTGGAGTCTCCCCCCCGACAGGTGTTATGTGGTCGGGGGGGAAGGGAGAGGGTGTCACTGTTTGTTCTTGGGTGAGGACCTGGTGTTGCCGTAACCGCGTCCTCTGCCCTTGGTGCTGGAGCCACGATATCCACCTCTGTTGGTTTTATCGTAGGTACTCTGTGTGCCCCCTTTAGTGTATTGCTGCTGTGACCCCTGTCCTCTAGCTGCTCCACTATTCCCGGGGCGACGAAAGGAGCCACTACGAAATGTCTGCGTTTGCAGAGCCCCCATTGACTTCGCAGTGTTAGTGTCCTTCTTTATTTTTTCTAAGGTGGTGTCAACTTCTGGGCCGAATAAGTAGTCTGGGTTGACTGGCTGATTTAGGATGTTGTTTGGAATCTCTGGTTTGAATCCGGAGATTCTTAACCAAGCATGTCGTCGTAACATGACGCTGGTGTTAATTGCCCTTGCAGCTGTGTCGGCAGCATCTAGTGCGCACTTAATGGATGCGTTGGTAAGAAGTTGTCCCTCTCTGATGAGGAGCTCCGCTGCCTCTTTGTATTCGTCTGGCAGATGCTGGAGTAGTGACTCTAGCGTGTCGTAGTGTGAACGATCATAGCGAGCCAGGAGGGCCTGTGTATTGGCAATGCGCCAGATGTTTGC
This sequence comes from Triturus cristatus, assembly GCF_964204655.1. Lineage (NCBI taxonomy): Eukaryota > Metazoa > Chordata > Amphibia > Caudata > Salamandridae > Triturus > Triturus cristatus. Next base: position 180,082,307 of record NC_140595.1, read on the forward strand.
TGCTTGAGCTGCAATTCTCTTGCCTGAGGTCTCCAGCACTTTGGACTCCTTGTCTGGGGGAGGAGCATCACCTGTTTGCGAGTGGGCTCGTTTGCGAGCGTTAGCAACCACCATGGAGTCCAGAGGTAACTGACCTCTAATGTACATAGGGTCCCCGGGCGCAGGTTTGTATTTTTTTTCAATCCTGGGGTTTAGCACCCGTGCCCTGGTTGTTTCCTTGAAAATGTCCTTTGCAGGTTTCAGAACACCTTTCAACATGGGCAAAGTCTTGACAGTTCTCTCGGAGGAGGCGAAAGTGTCCACCAAGAAGTCGTCCTCAACTGTGTCAGAGTGGAGTTGCACTCCATGATTGGCGGCAGCACGTTCTATGAGGGCATTGAAGGCAGCGGTGTCCTCTGTGGGAGATGTTTTTGCGCCGTAAAGCTGCGTGTCCTGGGTATCTGGTGCGGCACCCTGGTCTGCAGGGTCATCCCAAGGTTGATCTGGGTCCTGCTGCTCTTCAGGATCGATATCCCTAGGGTAGGTGGTATCATCACCTATGTAATCCTCCATTGCGTCCGTGTCGGAGGGCGTAGGAGAAAAGGACTGGGGATCCTGATAGGACGTGTGCAAGCGTTCATATAGAACCGGTTCCGACTCTGCTGGCAGTTTCTGCTTCAGAGGGATTCTGTAAGAGTCCAAGGCCTGCTCTGGCGTGACCTTCCGTTTTCGGAGCATGAGTCCGCCAGTGTCGGCGTCGATGAATTGTGACTGTGAAGGCTCAGTAGGAGAGTGTCCAGTAGATGGGGACCTTGTCTGGCGGACACGTGTTCGGCTCTCGAACATCTTCGGCGCCGTGGATGGCGGCAAACCAAAAGTGATGTTGGTTGGTGCCGAGGGTGCCTTTGGAGCCTTGTTCGTGTCGGGGCCCGACGTGGACCGGAGGGCTGCCGGTTCCCTGATGCGTTGCAATGACGCCGCGACTTGCCGCACCGAGAACGCCGAAGGTTCTTTGGTGCCGAGTGGTTCCGTAGAGGTAGGCGTCGACTGCTTCGGAGCCACAGGGTCATCGATCCGAGGAGAGGTATTAGCGGTCGTCGGAGCCGATGACTTGACGCGTTTCGCTGCCTTCGAAGTAGACTCCGATGGAGCGGCCATTTTGACTTTGGTGGTCGGGGCCGACTGCTTCGGTGCCGGGGGCCGAGGCGCTTTTGTGGGACCGATGGCCTTCCTTTTCGGGACGGTACCGACATCCGCTGCAGTGAGTTCGGCGCCGAAATCCCTCTTAGTGCGTTCGGAGCCGATGGTCTGTGCTGGCGTCGAAGGAGTGGAGGTCTTCGAGGGCTTCGAGCCGACCACTGCCAGTTTCACTTTCGGTGGAACTGGTGCGACGATTGGTTTCGGTTTCATTGAAGGGAAACCAGTCTTTTTTGGTAATAATGGCTCGTGCTGGATGTTCGAGGCCGGGCCCGAAGAACTTTGGGATTGATCTCGGGTAAGGCCTGGAGGCGATCCCTTGACCGGAGCCGTAGAATGACGCACTTTGATGGCCTCCGTTCCGACGGGTAGGCCTGGCTCTTCACCAGAGCTATCTTCTTCGGCCCCAAAGGCCTCATCGTAGTCTCCTACCTCGCCGACGGCTTCTTCCCTGTGAAAAAGCGCTTCATTGGCGTCTTCCGATCGGGAATCGTGTTCGGAAGCGGGGCTGGAGTTTACTTCTTCCACGCTCTCAACATCTTCGTCCTCGGTGCTGAAGATGTTGGCCGGGGCCGGTGCCGATTGCTGCGCTTCTAATCTCGCTGCCCGTCGATTCAGGAGAGTCTTCTTGGATCGGAATCGGGCACAGGCCATACATTTCGATTCGTCGTGATCCGGCGAGAGACATTTGTTGCATACCGGGTGGACGTCGATGTGTGGGTATTTGGCGTGGCATACAGGACACCGTTTGAATGGGGTCCTCAATTCCATTGTCGATGTAAGGTCGATGTTCGGATTAAACGGATCCGAAAAACTGGAAGAAGTTTCTAAACTAAGCAAGAAAGCAGTCGATACCGAGCAGGAACAGTACCGACGAAAACTAAAGGCCTTTTGGCCTTAAACTAAATTTTCCTAACTTGAGCTAAGATAAGCACATCGGAACCCAATGGCGGAAAAAAACAATCTAAGGATGGAGAGGATGCCCATGCGCACTGTGGTCCAGGGGAGGAGTCACCTATCTCGGGATACTTCGAAGACTCTTCCAGGACAACAACGTGCAAACATCCGGACCCAACACTAGGCGGCGATCTATGCACAGATATGAATTCAGCAGCCCACATGCCTCGAACTCTTACCCTCTGTTGATCGCGGTTGGGGAGGGTCCCTGGTTCTGAGGCTACATGCGTCGTCGGGAGCGTCGAGGTGAGTCTAGGTGAGTCCTTGGGTGCCGGATTCGGAGTCACAGTCGCCGGGGGGACGTCCTCTGTGTCTTTGTCCACTCCGGCACATGCCAGGCTTGGCGCGTTCAGAGTGTGCAGGGTTCGCAGTTCCGGGCTGATGCCAGGGGTTAGAAACTTGGTTTGAGCAGCCACTGCTTATGGGAGTCCAAGATGCGCAGAGTCACAAGGTAGCCAGGTCCTCCGGGGTTTGTAAGGTTGCTGGCCACAAGAAGTGCCGGGATTTAACAGGAGCAGGTTCGAGAGTCGACAGGCCAGTATGGCTGGGGCCGAAGCAGTTGGTGTCTTCCTCTTCTTAGCAGCTGCACGATGGGTCTTGTTTCTTCTTGCTCTTTGTCTTTTCGGAATCTGGAATCTGGAGAAGGAAGGTTCAGGGTGCCTCTATATACTAGATTTAAGGGTGTTACAGGTAGGTAAAGGGCAGGAACCAAAGGGTCCCTGCCCTGGGGTGGGTACACCCCCTATCCTGCCACTCTCCTGTGGGACGGGGGCAGTAGCGTAGTCCTGATTGGGCAGGGCCTCCCATCTTCAAGATGGCGAGCACCCGGAAATGTGCTTCACCTCGCCTCTCCCACCTGAGGGGTGGGGTTGGCAGGCTGGCACAAACCCTGTCCGTATTTGGGGTTTCCGGCCAGTCTTCACGCCAGAGTGGGGGTCAGAACCGGTGGAGGACAGTTTGCTGGGTACAGCAAGTGGCCTGGAGAAGCTCAGAGGCGGCATGCCTTTGAAGCTTCCCCCTGCCCACCCTGGGGGAGGAGACCTAGCACCTCGCCCAGGATGTGCATTGTTGCAGGCCCAGGAGAGCGGGGGCTCCCCAACCAGGGGTCCAGCAACATGTCTGCTGTGTGGCAGCCTTCCACACCAGATGTGGATTGTGTGAGAAAGTGGCTCTGTATATACTGTTCCCAAATAGGTACAGGGTGTACAGAGTCCACAGTCCCCAGAGGTTTGCCAGAGGCTAAAGTTAGATATAACCTTACTCGCTAAAGTGGTAGCTTGGTCGAGCAGTAAGGCAGTATCAAAGGACAGTGTAAAGCATTTGTTGCGCACACTCAGCCAGCAAATGGTCTCACACACTCAATAACTGAACTCTAGGCCAATGGTTTATATATAAAAAATATGCTTGTTTTATTTTAGAACCAACAATAGGCATTAAAATATACTTTGAGAAGGAGATTCTTTATATAAATACTTTTGCAATATGCAATTGACTTTTGTATAAAGTTACAAGTGGTTGCAATAGGCAACACAATTCTAAACAATAATGCATTAAGTTCAATGGAAGTTTAAAGTTATTTGCAACAGATTACTTTTAGGATTACTTTTGGAATTCCAGGACTGGATCCTAGATTCAGTCCTGGGTCAGTACTTGGAATCAAGTGATAGCAGTCAACTTGATTACTGTGAAGATTTTTAGACAATATTTTGCTATTTTAAAAGTTGACACTTAGAAATATTTCATAGAAAACAGTCAATGGTTCCCTATGGCAGAAAATTCAGGTTACAGGTACAGTAGGTTCTCGTTCCTTTTGTAATCCAGTACTGGGTGCCTAGACTCAGTACTGGGACCTTTATCCAAAACAGGTAAGTAGGAATATGCTACTTACCAGTATGCATCTGTTCTTTGCATGTAGAGCTGCAGATCTACACACTTTTGCATAGATCGCCATCTGGTGTTGGGCCACGAGGTCGGTGACTCCTCCTTTGGATGGTATTGCGCATGGGCTTCGGCTCCATCCTCAGATTGTTTTTCGCCAGCAGGGAAAGATGGAGCGTAGTAATAACAGGGAAGAAACCCATGTGTGTATCTAAATAAGATAAACTGGAACAGATACAGGTAGCCGGGGAGGCGGGTGGGCGTGTGTAGCTCTGCAGCTCTACATGCCAAGAACAGATGCATACTGGTAAGTAGCATATTCCGTTTGAGGCATATGAGCTGCAGATTACACACTTTTGCATAGACTATATAGCAGTTCCCAACCTTAGCGGCGACCACCGGTATCTGTTGCAGTAGTTTGAAATAATGTTTTGAGTACACCCTGGCCCACACTAGCTTGTTGCTTAGTTTGCACATCTACACAATAGTGTTTGGTGAAAGTGTGCGGTGTTGACCATGTAGCTGCTTTGCAGATATCTAATGGGATGTTCCCTAAAAAATGCCATGGAAGCCCCCATCTTTCGTGTAGAATGGGCTTTAGGAGGAACGGATAGCGTTAGTTTTGCTTTTTGGTAGCAAATCTGAATGCATTTAAAATCCAACTAGCTATCCCTGATTTTGAGATGGGGTTGCCCTTGTGTGGTGGAGAGACAAACAGTTGTTTGGTCTTGCGGAAAGGTTGTGTTCTCTCGGTGTAGTAGAGTAAGGCTTGTGTGACATCTAGCGTGTGCAGAGCCCTTTCTGCAACAGTCTGTGGTTGTGAGAAAAATGCTGGTAGTTCTACAGATTGGTTTAGGTGAAAAGGGGAAATGACTTTAGGTAGGAATTTTGGGTTGGTACGGAGAACAACCTTATTCTGGTTCATTTGAAGAAAAGGTTCTTATATGGTAAGTGCTTGTATCTCACTGACCCTTCTAAGGGAAGTGATGGCTACAAGGAAAGCTGTTTTCCATGTTAGGAATTGTAGTTCGCATTTGTGCAAAGGTTCGAAGGGAGGCCCAATTAGCCTTGTGAGAACGATATTTGCGTTCCACATAGATGAGGTTGGTACTCTGGGGAGAATTATTCATTTTAGGCCTTCCATGAAGGCTTTAATGGCAGGTACTCGAAAGAGTGATGGATGTTGCTAGTTTTGTAAGTAAGCTGCAATTGCTGCGAGGTGTAGTCTAATGGACGTATAGGCTAGATTACACCTTTGTAGGTGGAGTAAGTAGCCTATGACGTGTTGAAGGGACAACAACAAATAGTTTCCACTTGGCAGCGTAGCACGCTCTAGTGGTAGGTCGCCTAGCTTCTCTGATGACGTTCATACAGTCAGGGGGAAGATTTAGGTACCCAAATTCTAGGATTTCAGGAGCCAGATCGCAAGGTTGAGCTGAGCTGGGTCCGGGTGTCTGATCTCTCCATGGTTCTGGGTTAGGAGGCATGATGAGGTGTAGTTTTTGGTGTGGCGCTACAGAGTTCCAGCAGCGTGGTGTACCACGGTTATCTGGCCCACGTTGGAGCTACTAGGATTAGCGTGAGGGAGTGTTGTAATTTGTGCACCACTAATGGAATGAGTGGGAGAGGCGGAAAAGCGTACGCAAATTTGCCTGACCAGTTCATCCATATCGCATTTCCTTTGGACAATGGGTGTGGGTATCTGGCGGCGCAGCTTGGGCATTCGGTGTTTTCGTGGGTGGCGAAGAGGTCTATCTGTGTGGATGCCCCCACATTTGAAAGAATGGATGAAGAACTTGTGGGTGAAGTTCCCACTCCTGGATTTGTTGTGTCTGTCTGCTGAGCAGATCTGCCACGGTGTTTGACTCCTGGGACATGTTGAGCTAGGAGAAAGATTCTGTGGGGAATAGCCCATCTCCATATGCTCTGTGGTAATTGAGAGCTGTGGAGAGTGTGTGCCGCCTCGTTTTTGTATATAATACATGGCCGTCATGTCTGTGCGAATGAGGACTGCCTTGCCTGAAATCTGTGTTTGAAAAGATTTTAGGGCTAAAAAGATTGCAAGTAACTCCAGATGGTTGATATGGAGTAACTTTTGTTGAGTCGTCCATGTGCCCTGCACGGTGAGATGTAGTAGGTGAGCACCCCAGCCGGAGAGCGAAGCGTCCGTTGTTAGTATTATCTGGGGAACCGGGTCCAGGAACGGTCGACCTTTGGAAATGTTTGTGGTGTTCCACCACTGCAGAGAGCGATGGGTGCGAACGTCTACCAACACGAGATCTGTCAGTTGACCTTGGGCCTGGTTCCACTGGCGCGCTAAGCACTCTTGGAGGGGGGCGCATCTGGAGTCTTGCGTGGGGCACTATGAAAATGCAAGAGGCCATCATCCCTATTAGTTGCATGAACACTCGTGCTGGAAGGGAGTGTTGAGGTAGGAATTTTGTCGTAAAGCCTGAATGCTTGCAATCCTAGCCGGATTGGGGTAGGCTATCGCTTTTGAGGTGCCTATGGTGGCACCGAGGTATTGTTTTATGTGGGATGGTTGTAGCTGGGACTTTTTGTGGTTCACCGTGAAGCCTAGTTGGTGAAGTAGTTCGATCGTGGTGGAGGTGTGTTGTACACACTGATTGTATGAAGTGGCTTTTATCAGCCAATCGTCTAGGTATGGGAAGACGTGAATGTGCTGTCTTCTCAAGTGTTACAACAAACAAATGATGGACGGAATGCTGACAATGCAGACATTCTCCCCCAGTCAAGAGATCTGGGTTAAATCCATCGTTCTTTTGCCCACTACGCCACCCCAGTTCAGACATGGCCATATGCAAATCAGTCTTGACCCTGTGCCTGTGGCCTTCTCAAGTGTGCCGCCACCACTGCCAGGCACTTGGTGCATACCCGTGGTGCTGTTGTGACTCCGAACAGGAGCACTTTGAATTGGTAGTGTTGGCCGTCCACTACAAATCTGAGGTACTTTCTGTGAGCATGGTGCACTGGAATGTGGAAGTATGCGTCTTTCAAGTCCAGAGTGGTGAGGAAGTCGTTTTGGGAGAGGAGCGGAAGTACCTGCTGAAGCGTTACCATATGAAAATGGTCTGAGTGAACGTATGTGTTTAGGGGCCGGAGATCTAGAATAGGTCGTAGAGTCTCGTGCCTTTTTGGTATGAGAAAATATAGGGAGTAAACCCCCAAATGTTGATGGACAGGAACGTGTTCTATTGCCTGTTTTTGTAGGAGGGAGATTACCTCCTGCTTCAGTAATTTTGTGTGTTCTAGTGACATTGGGCGTTGCCTGGGTGGAATGTTTGGGGGGGGGGAAGATGTAAGTTCTAGGCAGTAGCCTGACCGAATTATTTGCGTCACCCATTTGTCTGAGGTGATGGACGCCCAGACATGAAGGAAGTTTTGGAGTCTGCCCCCGACCTGAGTGGAATGGTCTGGGGGGAGCGGGGGGATGTCATTGGGTAGGAGGTGTGGAAGAACAGGCGTGGTTTGTTTTGCCTCTGCCCTTATTGTTGTTACCCCTGCAGCCGCCTCTTTGATAACCTTTTGTAAAGGTGGTCTGAGTAGGGGATTTATACGATCTGGACGCTGTGTCTGAGGAGTAGCCTCTGGATGTACTCCGAAAGGAGGCGCGGCGAAAGGGGCGTCTGGGCGGGTGGAACTGTAAGGCCCCCATGGATTTTGCGGTATCCGAGTCTTTTTTCATTTTTTCCTAAGGCCTCATCCACCTTTGGCCCAAATAGATGTTCCTGGTCAAAGGGATGGTTAAGGATGGAGGCTTGTACTTCTGGTTTAAAACCAGATACCCTTAGCCAAGCATGGCGACGGAGAAGGACGCTGGTGTTGATGGCCCTGGAGGCTGTGTCTGCTGCATCTAGGGCACAACGTATGGAGGTATTTGTGATTGCTTTACCCTCTTGAATTAATTTGTTGGCCCTAGCTTTACATTTTTCAGGGAGATGGTGCATTATGCTTTTTAACTCGTCATAATGAGCCCTGTCATATCTGGCCAGTAGTGCCTGAGTGTTTACTATATGCCATATGTTGGCCGCCTGGGATGCTGCGTGTTTGCCTGATGCATCTAGTAGTTTTGATTCTTTGTCAGGTGGTGGTGCATCACCTGACGCTTGTGAATTTGCCCTCTTACGTGCAGTAGATACTACTAAAGAATCTAGTGGTGCTGGTCCTCTGATGTATGATGGATCTGAGGGAGCAGGTTTGTATTTTTTTTCAATACGTGGGTTAATAACCCTGGCTAACTGGGTCCTTAAAAACTTCTGGCGCATGCTTTACCACTCCTTTGAGCATGGGCAGTATGGAGGTGGACCTATGTGCGGTATCAAAAGTGTCTAGGAGGAAATCTTCCTCCACGGGGTCGGTATGCAAGTCCACCCCGTGATAATGTGCCGCCCTTCGCAGAAGATGGTTGAACCCTAATGAATCTTCTGGTGGAGATGGCCTAGAAGGGTAAAGATCGTCTTGTGAGACGTTGGGGATATCTGGAATATTGTAATCGTCCCATGGGTCTGGGGTTCTTGTAGGGGTGGGGTCCTGTGGCACATCCCCTATATCATGATATGGGTCCACCTGATCATCATCGTCTGGAGACTGGGTAGGAGAACGATGAGGTGGGGGTGGAGGTGGGGAAGGAGGTGGTGGTGGAGGGGGAGGTATTCTGAAGGGAGAGGTAGCAGAGTCCTTCATCTTTGGAGGTGGAGGCGGAGCAGGCTTCTCCAGATGTCGCTTTTTGGTAGAGAGTGCCAAATGTCCAGTTTTTGGATCCTTGGTGAGAGTTTTTTGCAAGGGATCCGGTGTAAATAGTTCTGGTGAGGTTATTTGGTCCTTCGGCGCCGAAGGCGTCGGGCCGATGTCTTTAGGTTTTTCTGTGCCGGTTTGTTGCTTAGAACCCGGCTTGGGAATCTCCAGTCTTAGTCGGCGCCGAGATGGGCTTCGGCTTGGAAGTGTCGGTGGCCTTGTGTGGTTTGGTCGGTACCGAAGATGGCGTCGGTACCGAAGAGCTGAGTTTCGACCCCAAGGGCTTCAGTGCGGAGCTCGGTGTTGAGGTGGAGGCCGGTTTCTTTTTCGGTGCCGAAGTGTGTTTCTCGGCACCACTGGTAGGCTGGCTCGAGCCGCCGGAAGGCTTACTTGGCTTCTTCACCGGGCCCGAATGTGGGGTGTGTGAAGCAGTGTCTCCGATCTTGCTTATGCCCGGAGGCGAAGGCGTGACCGAAGCCTTTGTGGGTGTCGGCGTGGGGGTGGGGGGGGGGGGGGGGGTAGATTGGTACTCACGACCCTCTGCGCCGGAGTGATGTCCTCCACATCGGACTCGTCTGCCTCGGAAGCGCTGACGAGGTCCTCTTCGGTGCGATGCTGTCCCGGATCGTCGAAGTTGTCTCCGAAGATGTCGACTGGAATGGACGTCGAGGAGTGTGCCATGTTCCTTCTGGCTCTTCGGTCCCGAATAGTTTTTTGGGATCGGAAAGACTTACAGGCTGGACAGTCGAGCCTCGTGTTCAGGGGAGAGGCAGAGGTTGCATACCTCATGAAGATCGGTGTGGGGAAATTTGGACCCACATCGAGGGCACTTTTCAAATGGAGTTCTTTCCATGAGCCGAGACCGGAGCTTGGGTAGGCCCGAAGCCCGCCGTCGACGACGACGACGACTGGAACCGAAGGTCTGTGCCGATGAGAAGGTGCGTTGATTGAAGAGATTGCGATCAAAACAATACCGCAATTTGGGGGTGAGGATTGCGCGTCGATCGTCGAACTGGAAGCTGTTCGGAACCGAAGCGAGAATATTACATCCGAGCCCAATGGCGGAAATAAACACTGAGGATGGAGCCGAAGCCCATGCGCAATACCATCCAAAGGAGGAGTCACTGACCTCGTGACTTCCTAAGACTTTCCAAGAGGAAAAACAAACTGCAAACCTCCGGGCCCAACACCAGATGGCGATCTATGCAAGTGTGTAATCTGCAGCTCATTTGCCTCGAACATTTGAGTTACACACAAGTAGTTTCTAATATGGATAGTCTAACAGAGTTTAATACTAAAAGCCAAATTCCTGTTCAGAAGTCAAGTTATATATACTGCAGACACTGGAAAACGCTTACCTGTAACGGAATGCCATCTGTAAGTCCAGAGTGAGTTCGAGCCATCATTCCTAGTACCCTGGCAACCTGCACAGCTGTGACTTCCCGAACACCAAACTGAACAATGATATTGCGGCATTCTTCCACACTGCAAAAAGAAATTGAATTAATCACAATAGTAAACTTGTCTAAAGGAAGCAGGTCCTGCTCCAGAGTAAAACGTCCGCAAAGCCAAACTTACAAATTGTACAGATTTTTAAACAAATTTCAGTGCCTTCAATGTTGTAAAAGACTCCCAATTAGTTCAAACATCAATAGATAGTGATTCAGTTACCAGGCAACTATCACAAGCTGTATTCCAGATACACTAGTATTTCCATAACATTGCAAGAAGCGCGCAGAGCTCCAGTGATTAGCAGAAAAGCTGAGGGATAGACAGCCAGAGCAATTGCTTAGAGGCCTTCTCAGGTCACAGTGCCCTGGGTACCTGTGGTACCATTTACCAGGGGCTGACATGTGCCAAGAGATGCCAATTGGGTTTAGGCTTCAATGCAGTTTTAGGGAAGGAACGGTGTAAGAAACTGGCTCTAAATATACTACACCAAAATGAGATAGTGTGTATAGAGTCCAAGTCTCCCCAGAGGTAGGCAGAGGTTAAAGTTAGATAGAACCTTACTCTAATAGTGGTAGCTTGGTCGAGCAATAAGGCAGTATCAGAGGACAGTGCTAAGCATTTAATGTATCCACTCAGTCAGCAAATTAATTCACACACTCCAGAAATTAACTCTAGGCCAATTGTTATATAAAAATATCAGGGGTGTGTAATTTTATAAAATATCTACTTGTCCATGAGGCAGTTTGCTTCATGAATCTACTTGTCCTGTAACAAAATCCACTTGTCCCTTTAGTGCCATGTAATGCGGTGACAAATTATGGCAGCAATCTCATTATATAAGCGCTCCGGAATAGCCTCTCTGATTATGCCAGGGCTCCTTCCATAGTAGGGTTTGAATACTAGCAATTCCCTTATGTTGCCACGTTTCAGCAGATCTACATACTAGCACTGAAGGTAAGCATCAGTTCCAGGGTTGGAATGCCCTTGAGTCTGTGCAAACCTACTAATGTGCATATTTTAAAGGGTTTTTACCAACTCTTATCTAATCTTTTCCCATACTGAGAAAGGTTGGAAATTTACTCCTGACAATGGCAGCCATAAAACTTCTTTCAGGGTTGGGGAAAAAATGGTTGGAGGGAAAGTGAACATGCAAACACTCAGATTTTCGAATGAGCACATCTACACCTGCACATTAGCTCATGCTAAAATGCAGTTCACAAATATTTTCTAGGAGTACTATTTCTTAGCCTACTTCTGTAAAGTCTTGTGAATTCATGAAAGTAGTTTATCTGCACTTAATGCAAGGACATGAGTGCACTTTTGAGACTTTATTTAATAATTGGACCCCTGATTAGGTCTGGCATTAACCATGACATTTTGTGTTTATTAACATTCCGTCTCTCTCTGTTGGCTAGCTTCACTGAGTGACAGCATTCTGTTCTTTCACAAGGAGCATAAACAGTTGTTTTGTTCAGTGCCAGGAACAACTGTTGCAATGTGTGCTTTTTGAGGCCAAGACAATATTTGCTTTTGCCAATGTTTGTTATGAAGGCCTGGTAGCTCCCACACCAATAAGGTTTTACAAAAAACCATGCCAAAACAAGTCACGCATTGACAAAACCCAAACGCTGACCAACAATTACAGACCTATTGGCTTTACCAATGCTTGTTTATTTTTGTTTCCCATAATCTTATTAAAACTGGTTACACTGATTTTCCATTATGAATATTTTTGGGAAACACTAGCACACAACACATTTTACTAAATATTGCTGCAGGAAAATTGTAACTAAAATGTTTCAGTAGTTTAGCGAAATGTTTTTGCATTTTTTTGTGAACATTTTATTTTGAAAGCAAAGAATAATCAATCTTGCTTTCAAGCTTTTGCATACATTTGCATCTTATCAGAGAGCATTCTGGGAGCCGTATGCATAGCCTCACATTGCTAAATATTGAAAAAAAGTGTGTACACATTTTTATACTGGACCCACTATCAGTAGTACAGTCTGAACTTACAACATGTACTTGGATCACTCACCCTAACAATAAAGGTTTTGCATTAATGAACCATAAATACAAGTTTGAACAGCATTAACACATGGACACAAATATTACCTTAACTGCAGGCAAAGCCTTTCCCTGATCCATAATGTGGTACTGTAAACTGGCAGTCAAAGGGTTTGTGATGTAGGGGGTTGGGCCTACTTGTCCCAAGGACAAAATACACATGGAAACTTGTTGCCCTTGACCCCAAACAATATGTCCCGGGCATCAGGCTGTAGGAATTCCACATCCCTGAAATATACTATTTATTTTTAGAACCAAAAAGGCCTGGTACAGGAAAGCATTAAATGAGTTTCAGTAATAAGTTACTGGATATAGAACAGTTTGAAAATGCAATAGAAATTGTACTTTGATTTACATGAGAGCAGTAGTATGCAACACTTAGCAAATACAGTACATTGGAATGAATAGGCTTTGTCCGTAAATTGCAGGTAAGTTACTTTTTACGTTACATTTCTAACTCATTGCTGGATACCTAGATTCAGCACTGGGACATTTCCTAGAAACAGGTAAGTTATTACGTTTTGGTTATTCGCATGATTTTTAAAGAATATTTTCAGTTTTCAAAACTGCACAAAAACTTTTTGGAGAAAACGTGTCAATGATATCCTATGGGAGGAAAACAGGTTAACGGTTCACAGGCAAGTAATCGACTGTGGGAGTTAAGGTTCTGTAATGCACTGTTGCACCCTCAGCGGCACTAGGGTGGCCGGGTGCAGAGTGTTGAGGCCCAATGTTGTCCAATGGGGGATAGGAGGCTTCTGGTTGGTGGCTGCTGGCAAGCAGGTCACTGGGTTGTGGGAGCAAAGCTCCTAGGGTTAAGCTCAGGGCAAGTTGGGGACCAAAGTAGCACCAAAGGCGCACACTCAGCTGCACTAGGGCGGCCGGGTGCAGGGTGCTGTTTTGAGGTCGGGTGCACTGTTTTCAATGGAGAACCTATAGGACAAAAAAAAAAAAAAAAAAAAAAACACTGCAGGCTCGGGACGAGGATTTTCTGGGTGCAACCACCACTTCGAGAAGTAAGTTGGGATGTCGTGGGTTATTAGGCACCGTTGGTTTGGGCACACAAGGACGTGGGGAGTCGGGTGCAAAGGTGCCTTGTGACGTCAGATTTTCTTACCTGCTCTGGTTGTGGTAGGGGGGTCCCCTGGATTGAGGCTGCAGGCATCATCCGGAGGCTTTAGGCAGGCCAGGGGTCGCCAGATCTTGGTCCAGGATCGCCAGGGGGACCTCCTTGTGGCGTTTTTCCACTGGCACTCGGGCCAGGTTCGTGGGTGCAGAGTGGGCTGGATTCGCAGACTCTGGCTGGCACCAGAAGCTGTAGTTTGAACACGTCTGGTGTTTACGGGAGAAACAGTCTGGAAAGTAAAGGCAGGCAGGCCCTCCGGGGTTTGTGAGGTTGCTGGCTGCTGGACACGCCAAAATTTCGCAGGAGCAGGTTCGAGGGGAGACAGGCCTGTAGGGCTGGGGCCAAGTCAGTGGGCGTCGTCCTCTTGTTAGCTCTGCACGGCTCTTCGTCCTACTTTTCTTCTTGTAGGTAGACTGGATCTGCCTTCTTGGTTCAGGGCTGCACCCTAAATACTGTATTTAGGGGACGTTTTAGGTGTCTTTAGGTCAGTAGCAAAAGGGTTTCTGACCTTAGGGTGACTACACCCTTTGTGTGCTCATCCCAAGTGGTGGAGTGAGCACAATCCCTAGTCCTGATTGGGGAGTGCCTGCCATCTGCAAGATGGCAAGCACAGTAGAGTGGGCTTCACCTCGCCTCCCCCAACCTGAGGGGTGGAGTTGGCAGAGGTGGGCACACCTCCTGGGTTAGGTAGTTTTTCCCACCCGTCTTCCCGCCGAAAGGGAGGGGTGAAAGGAAGGAGGCCTGCTCCTAATCGCAGGAGAGGCTTGGGGTTGCGTTACAAAGACTGCCAGGCCTTTGAAGCTCCCCTGCCACAGATGGCTCTTCCTGGCCTGGGGAGGTGTGAACACCTCTGCCCAGGAAAGGCTTTGTTTCTGTGCTAAGGGATCGTAGGCTCCCACCCTAGGGGTCCATGTCACGTGGTGGCAGGCTGGTGGGTACCAGTCAGGGAACCCACCAGAGGCTGGTTGTTTTTCAGTGGGCATCTCTGAGATACCCTCTGTGTGCATTTTTCATTAAATCCCACACTGGCATCAGTGTGGGTTTAATGGGCTGAGAAGTTTGAAGCCAAACTTCTCAGTTTTCGATGTAGCCATTATGGTGCTATGGAGTTCGTAATGACAAGCTCCCAGCACCATATACTCTTAATACAGCACTGTGCTTACAATGTCTAAGAATTGACTTAGACACTGTAGGGGTACAAGGGCTCATGCACCTGTATCCTTACCACTGGCATAGGGCACCCAGCTAGAGGGGTGACTGATCTATGCCAGGGCAGTGGGTTGTAGGCATGGCACACAGGGATGTGTGCCATGTCAATTCTTTACTTTGTTCTGCACCAAAACATGCAGCCTGCAAAGTGTGTGAGTAAGGGTGGTACAATAAGTGCTGCAGCCCTTCGAGATCTTCCCTGGTGAGTGCCCTGGATACCTGTGGTACCATTTACCAGGGGCTGACCTGTGGCCAGAGATGCCAATTGGGTTAGTTTTGGGGAATGGGCACAGGCCCTGGGAACCCGACTGGCAGGGACGCAGGACACACCAAGAAAAAGTGCATCAGTAGTCTGGCAAAAAGTGGTGGGGGGTTACTGCAACACAAACCCACTTTCCTACACATAGGCCCTGGGAACCTGATTAGCAGGAGCCCAGGGCACACAGTCAAAGAACATCAGCAATTCAGCAAAAAGTGGGGGCATACCATGCAAGAAAGAGGGCACTTTCTCCCAGGTGTACACTGCTGGACCAAAGAGGTGTTCCTTATCAAAAGGTTGATTGAGAATGGAGGTCTGTGCCTCAGGTTTGAAACCTGAAATTCTCAACCATGCGTGTCTACGTAGCAGTAAACCGGTGTTCACTGCGAGCGCTGCTGTGTCTGCTGCATGCGCATTTGGAGGTATAAGTGATGAGTTTGCCCTCCTGGATAAGATAATTTGCCTAAGATTTGTGCTCATCTGGCAGAAATTTTTCTAGCTCATCGTAATGAGCCCTAAGCAAAGCCTAAGTATTAGCAATGCACCAGTGATTAGCTGCTTGTGAGGCTACCCTTTTGCCAGAGGCATCAATTAACTTTGACTCCTTATCAGGAGGAGGGGCCACATTTGTGGTCTGAGTTCGCTCTTGCGAGCATTAGAAGCCACAAGAGGGCAGTTGACCCTCGATATATGCAGTGTCAGTAGGTGCTGGCTTATATTTATTCTCAAACTTAGACATGATAATTCTTGCCCTTACATGATCTTTAAAGACCTCATCTGCGTGCTTAAGCATCACCTGAAGTATTGGTAGTGTGTGTGTGTGTGTGTAGTTTTCTGAGTGGAGCTTAAGGTATCAAACAAGAAGTCCTCCTCTAAAGCCTCCTTCTGTAGCTCCCCCCCATAGTAATGAGCAGCCCTATTAAGAAGCTCAATGTAGCCTATATTGTCAGGTGGGGATGGCCTGGACGGGTATAAGGGTCAGTATCTGTGTGGATCAGTATCATAATCCTCCCATGGGTCAACATATTGTGGCCTATCCCCCATCTCCATCCTGTGGGATAGGTGATAGTGGTGGTGAATTAGTGGGTGTGATGAGTAATTGAGAATTAGTAGGTGAAGGAGGTGGCACATAAGGTGGTGAAGTGTTTGTACCCACATTCATTTTCTTAAGGGGCATGTGGTGCTCATCCTGTTGGGAAATTTCCTTTTTTCAGGCAATTTGGCATGAACATGTCCAGTATCTGAGTTCATAACCAGTTTTTGTTTCGGATCGGCATCCAGTAACATCGGATCGAGGTTCTTTTGTCGGAGTTTTTTTGTCCATACTTGAAGTTTGGCATCGAAAGTTTCGGTTCAGAGCTCTTCCATACCAAAGATTTAGGCTTCGACAAAGAAGGAATGTACCAGGAAGCGCTTGGATTTAGGAATGGCGCATGCATGGGACCGCCTCGAGCCCGAGCAGGAAGGCTTTTCTTTGTGCTCCGGCGATCTAAACTTTTTCCTCGGTGCCGACCTTGGAACGGAGGAAGAGAAAGGACCGGAGCCTTTTTTGTCTTTGGTTGTTGGGGCAAAAGGGTTTCTGAACTCACGGTCGCTGACCCGGTGTAACTTGCTCCTCTTGTTCCATGTCGGAGTCGGCCTCGGAGACATGTTCCTCTTCCTCGGCATCTTGAGGGTGTATTTCTTCTCGGTCAAAATCTTCGCCGAAGATGTCCGGTACGGAGCCGCCTTGGTGTTGCATGTCGTGACGTCCAGCCTGACTATCACAAAGAGGCTTCTTGGAGTAAATGATCTGCACGCATGGCAGTCTCTCGTCGTGTTCCGGGGACAAACAGATATCCCACTTCGTGCAGGTCGGCACGTGGAAACTTGGAGCGACACCCGGGACAGAGCTTGAATGGAGTCAGTTCCATCGACTGCTAGCAAGCCAATCACAGACCTACCGGCCCCTCCTCATTTCCCGATCGAAGATCTTTAAGTGGAAATGACACGCGGAGAATGGGAAACTCGATCGAGAAACAATACTGTCGAGGGTAGTGGATTGCATGTCGAAGGGAACCCGAGAAACGGTGCAGAACCTGAGCGCAGCAATTCACATCCAAACCCGATGGTGGAATAAAACAATACAACAATGGAGTCGATGCCCATGTACCCAATCACTGGAAGGAGTCACCTACCTTGTGACTGGAAAAGACTTCTTTGAACAAAAACAAAGTGCAAACATCCAGACCCAACACTAGATGGCAGGCTATGCATAGCATATGATCTACAGCTCACATGCCTCGAACATAAAATAACGTAATACTTTTTATACAAACAAATTGGTGTGAGTTCAGTCTTTGAGTGTGTGACATCACACTATGGGATGGAAGATCTTATTCCCTTGTCCGGCGAAAGTTATGGAAAAAGCCTTCAGTCAACTTGCCTCCTTCATAGAAGAAAACAACATCCTCTACCCCTACCAATCAGGCTTCAGGAAGACTCCCAGCACAGACAGCCCTTCTCGCCACGACAGACACCTGCTTCTTCCTCGACAGAGGGGAGACCGTGGCCCTCCTCCTCCTGGACCCCTCCGCTGTCTTAGACAGTCTCACACCACAACCTAGCCAGCCGACGCAGGAATCTGGAACAAGGCTATCGACTGGATCCGCAAATTCCTCCGGCAGAAAGCAGAGGCTCAGACTCCTTCCTTTCCTCTCGGAGCCCACATTGATCACCTGCGAAGTCCCCCAAGGATCCTCCATCAGCCCCACCATGTTCAACATCCGCATGGCCCCAAGAGCACCATTGTCAGATCACATAGACTTAGCATTGCATCGTACGCAGACAACACCCAACTCATCTTCTCCATATCCAACAAACCCAACATCTCCAGACAACTTCCAAGAAGGGATAGAAGCAATCACCAGGTGGATGAAGAACAGCTGCCTACAACTCAACACTGACAAAACATAAGTAATCTTCATGGGCCCACACCCTGATGCCTCAAACACCTGGTGGCCCCCCCGCACTCAGGAATCCTCCATCTCCCACAGACCACGCACGCAACCTCGGAATCATCCTGGGCTCCGAACTTAAAATGGACAACCAAATAAACGCCGTCACCTCGGTTACCACACCGTCCCACTACTCCGGAAGACCTTCAACTGGATCCCCCTCGAACACAAGAAAACTGTCACGCACGCCCTCAGCAGCAGACTAGACTACGGCAACACACACTATGCCGGGATCAACAAGAACCTCACCTGCAAACTCCAGTACGCCCAGAATGCCGCCGCCAGACTAGTCCTCAATCTACTGCGCCACTGCCACATCAGCCAAAACCTACGGTCACTACACTGGCTCCCCGTCTAGACGAGAATAACCTTCAAGCTTCCCGCCGTCGCCCACAAGGCCCCCCACAACACTGTACCCGCCTACATGAACCACCGCCTTTCGTTCCACGCACCGCAAAGATCCCTTCGCTCTGCCCAGCTTTCTTGCGACAGTACCACACATCAAGAATTCCGAAACAGGAGGATGCTCCTCCCTCCTTGCGGCCAAGGAAAGGAACACCCTCCCTCTGCGCATCCGACAGACACCCACACTCTCCAAGTACCTGAAGGACCTCAATACTTGGCTCTTTTGGTCAATCACCGTGATCACCCAGGAGCTGCGCTGCCTGTGCTTCAAGACCCTTTTGGGCGAGTAGTTGCGCTTTACAAACCCCTGATTGATCATTTGCTGTCTGAGTGTTAAACAAATGATTATCACTACCCTCTGATAAAGACTTACTGCTCGCCCACACTACCACAAAGAGTAAGGTGCTATCTACTTTTACCTCTACCTACCCTTGGGATTCCACTGGACTCTGCACACTATACCTCACTTTGGTATATTATATACAGAGCCAGCTTCCTACACAGGCCTCAAAGCCCTACAGCAGGACACTCTACCACAGGTGAGGACATACCTGCATGAGCACTATGCCCCTACATTGTGTGCCATTCACAGATGCTGCAAGTGCAGTGGAGCCATATTGAGTACACAAGCTGGGAGTTTGCCATTCCGAACTCCATGGTGTCGAACTCCGCAGCATAATAGGGGCACACTGATACCAGTGTTGGATTTATTATGAAATGCACTCAGAGGGCAACTAAGATTTGCCCCCTGAAAAACGACTAACTCCCTTCTGTCCAGCTGACAGGTCTGCACCAGCCTGCCACATGGATGTGTTTGAAACCCTGAGATGGGAGGCCCTGTGCTCTCATGGGTCATGGACAACGGCTGCTTGGGGTGTTAGTGCTTCACACCTACACTCCACGCAGGAACCACATTCAGAGCGGTAAACCTCAAAGGCTTCCTGCCCTTAGCTATGTTAGCCAGGACCTCTCCAGATAGTAGAAATGTGTGCCCCCACCCCATTGTGTTAGCAATCTTCATATTCTTCTTTCCGTCTTTCTCTAGGGTAGGTCTTAAATCCTGTTGTATTCATATGGTATTTGATTGAAGTGATCTTTTGCCCCACCCATTTGCATTCCTCCTCTGAGGGGAGGTGGGTAGGTCGCATGTGAATCTAAAATACTCTTCAAGCTGCAAAACTACTCCTACTGGTAAGCAGTGTTCCCTGTAGGGTGTGCGCCTGCATTTAAAAAACAAGCAGCAGTAAAAACACGGCCACTCTTTGCAGTAGACCAGGGTGAGCAGCAGCAGTTCAATAAGGAGGCCTGTGGAGAGAATCAGATCACTGCGGAAGGGGACACCATGCCATTTTAAAGCTCCGTTTTCTTCAACAATGATTTGGATCCTAACGAGGTCACAGTTCACAGCAGGAGGCTCCTACACATTCCACTTGCTCTGCAATTATCGAGGGTGTGGGGAGGTATTCTGCAGCAGATTGTTTTACTATTAATCATGGTTTCTCAGCAAATACTCGCTTTCTCTGCTATTTTACAGAACTCTGGATCATTTCATTTAGGAACAGAATTATGAATATAAAGCCCCACATTGATCACAAGCGTTGGAATTAAAATGATCTGGTTTATCATTGAGTCGTTGGAGCACACACAAGAAAATGGACAGTGCTGAAACTTTGAGACACTCCCCCCAGTCACATATCTGGGTTGAAGCGATCATTCTTTAGCTCACTTCATCACCCAGACAACAGTAAATTACAATTAAAGAAAGTACCTGACAAAATCTTACTAGACAGGGTTTTTTTTTTCTTTTTTCTTTTATAAAAGTTTACACAGAAACTTACCTTGCACAGAAACCATAGCCTACTTCTTGCATGAAGTCTGCCAGAGAGCTCTCCATCATGGTTTTGGCAATCCCTCCAGAGTCAGGCAGGATTCTATCCATTAGAATGTCCCGTTTTTCAGGATATAAGAGTGGTGCAAGCACCACAGGACAACGCTCTTGGGGAAAATCTAGACAGAAAACAAAGTGCATGAGTGAAAACATTAATCTTATGCCAAGTACACACATTACAAATGGAAACGTTATTAGAGCAACACTAATGGGACTTAAATTAAGAGCATTTTTGTTCAGCAGAGCTTTAATGGAAGCACCCATTGAAAGTAGCTACTCTGAGTAAAATATATACGTGTGTATGCGTTTTTTTATAGCATGAACCTAGCCAAAATTATGTAGATAACCGTACCCTCACCAACCGTGAAAGGATTCCTCTGAGTTGTAAAACAAGGCGATCCTCTGGGTAGGGACCAGTAACAGGCAATGTCAGTGGAGTCAATTACCCTGGAGGTACAGGACGCTCAGTGGAGTCCCCCCTGACCTAACTGTCGGTAAAGCAATTGGCAACCGGCCTACCATCCGTCCATTCCGGAGTGGAGCAGCCAAAATACAGCAGAGTATTGTACTGGGTTAAAGGCAACAATCAGACAGCTATTTACGGTGCTGATGTGTTCCTAGGCCTTACCTAGAGAAATCTTTTAGCAAATTAAACCTACATATAGAGGGGCTTTGGGTCAGACCTCTTCATTGGTGGGCATATTTGTCCATTTTCAACATTGGTATGCCACTTTCCATTGCATAGGGGCAATGACCAAGTCCACTACAGCGAGTGACTACATTTTGCATGATCACCCCCTGCACAGAAAAAATAAAAAAAAAAACAAGGCTGGTGAACTAATACTTTCCCAATGCTTTTTCATTCCATTTTTTTTTGTCTTGTCAGTCGTAAATTTTTCAACTTTAGTGTACAGCTTGTAGAAATTCAAAGCTTAAAGTCACTTTGTGTCAATAATTACTTTGTGAAAAGAGATGGCGATTCTACACTTTCTCAAAGTACACCTGCCTGTGAGGAAGACATATTATATGAATACTCTATGCAATGGTTAGTTTATTTTGTAAATTTCCATTTAGCAATGCAACGATAAGCACTCAGTGTGCCAGCAAGTTTGTTTCCTTATTTATATTATATGCTTTAAAGAAAAAACAATGTGAAATAAGTGATTACTATTGACCAGCTTGCCAAGGTCAGACATATTGCCTTTGACAATGCTTGCTTAAAGAGGTTATCTTCAGCTCTTTCTTAAAATGACCATGCATTAAATATTGTATGGCTCTCCAAAGAACCATGGTCTTTGGCTCGCCCAATAGCCAGAATAGAATCCCATTAAGAACCTCAATTCAGGTACTTACTACAGTTGGGGCAATTATGGTTCTATTATATTTTAACATTATACAATAAAGGAACACAAAGTCCCCTCACAGTTGGAGAGATCTAATGAATGACTCAATAAGCTTTTATATAAACTAGTTTAGACTACAGAAAACGTAGTAACCGGTATAGTAAAATGGATTTTTGGAATCAATCACGGCAGGCTCATACCTACATCGACTAGAAGCCGAAAATGTCCTATTTGTTAACATAATAAGATCTCATGTTCCAATTATTGACATGGGGTGACATGATCTTGACTACATGCATACAAGGAGTGAGAAAAGCTATAAAATTGTACGAAAGTGGCTCTGTATATACTGCACCAAAGTAAGGTTCAGTGTGCAGAGTCCACAGTCCCCAGAGGTTTGGCAGAGGCTAAAGTTAGATATATCCTTACTCTCTAAAGTGGTAGCTTGGTCGAGCAGTAAGGCAGTATCAGAGGACAGTGGAAAGCATGTGTTGTACACACTCAGTCAGCAAATGGTCTCACACATTCAATACCTGAACTCTAGGCCAATTGTTTTGCATATAAAAATATATAGTTTTTATTTTAGAACCAAAAAGTATTAAAATACTTTCTCAGAATGAGATGCTTTACTTGAATACTTTCAATAAGCAATAGACTTTTAAATGAAATAGTTACAGTTGTTCCAATAGGCAACAAGTTAAACACAATTATAACATTGAGCTCAACGGGAATTTTAAAGTAAAAGGTAATGTTGGAATTGCTTTGTAGTCCCCTCAGGTGGGGGAGGCGAGGTGAAGTACATCTCTGGGCTCTCGCCATCTTGAAAATGGAGAGCCCTGACCAATCAGGACTAGGTCGTATAATGTGTATGCCAGATTACATCTTTGTAGGTGCAGGAGATAAATGTTTTGAGTGGAAGCATCTAGTGGATTGATCGTGTTATTGCAGTAAATCAAAAATCTTTTCCATTTAGCTGCATAGCATGTTCTAGTGGTAGGACGTCTAGCTTCTTTAATGACGTTTATGCAATCTGGTGGGAGATGGAGGTAACCAAACTAAGACTTCAGGAGCCAGATCGAATAGTTTCTTACCGGTCGGTGTAGTTTTGCAGCTTGAAGATCTTTCTGGATTCACTATGCTGTGCATTTTTCCGCGATCTTGTGGTTGGGTCCGGATTCGTAGTCTTTCCTTTGTTTTTTTTTTTTTTTGTAGCCCAGGTGGGCGGCGGCGACGACCCACCATTTTAGTGCACCTCTCGTGACGTCATCGTGCTTCCTGCGGAAGTCCCACCTTTGGGGCGCCATCTTCGGGTTCTTTTTTCCCTTTTTCTTTTTTTTAAACCCTAGGCGATTGATTAGTCCTTCAGTCCATTTTCTGTACCTTTTTATTCCTTCTGATGTTTTCATTTCACCCCCTCTCTCTCCAGCCTCATCTTACTGGCGGAGGTGGGTGGGTTCGCTAGTGAATCCAGAAAGATCTTCAAGCTGCAAAACTACACCGACAGGTAAGAAACTATTCGTTTTGCAGCGTGAATCTTTCTGGATTCACTATGCTGTGCATAGACTTTGTAGCGGTTTTCCTAATTTTGTGGCGGCTGGGTGGTAGATGAGCGTTGGTCGTTGAAAATGTGTTGAAGCACCTTCTGTCCAACCTGTGCTTCCTTGTTCATCTGAATGTCCACGCAGTAGTGTTTCGTGAACATGTGCACAGATGCCCAAGTTGCCGCTAGACATATGTCCTGAATAGGCGTGTTCGCCAGGAAGGCAACGGTGGCCCCCTTCTTCCTTGTGGAGTGAGCCTGAGGCCCCTCTGCTAGCTCCTGTCCAGCCTGTTTGTGGCAGAATTGAATAGTGAGGGCAATCCATCTAGTGATGGTGCCCTTAGTCACTGGTCTACCCCATGAAGCTAGTAGCAAAGGACACAAACAACTGCTTTGATTTCCTGAGTTCCTTGGTTCTCTCAATGTAGTGCATCACCGCTCTTCTAGCGTCGAGGGTGTGCAGAGCCCTTTCTGCGTTTGAAGTCGGGTTTTGGAAGAAACTCGGTATCTGGAGACTCTGGTTCATGTGGAATGCCGACACCACCTTGGGCATGAAGTGTGGGTCTGTTCTCAGGACTATCCTGTCCTTGTGAATCTGAATGTAGGGTTCCTGTAGCGTTCGCGCTTGAAGCTCGCTCACCCTGCGTAGTGAGGTTATGGCCACCAGAAAGGCCGTTTTCATCGTCAACATTTGCAGTGTGGCCTTGTGAATGGGTTCAAATGGTGCCTTCATGAGCTCCGTCAGTACCACGTTGAGATTCCATGCTGGCGGCAACCGTTTAGGAGGGGCAATTCTTTAGGCTCCTTCCATGAATCTCCTCACCACCTGCGAAGTGAAGAAACTTCCACCCTTCTCACCTCTGGTGTAGGCTACGATCGCCGCTAGGTGTACCCTTAGGGAGCTCGAGCAGAGGTTACTCTTTAGAAGGTGTGTGAGGTACCTCAGTACTGTTGAGTCTCTAGTCTGTTTTGCAGGCCCTTCTTTCTGCACCACACAGTAAATCTCTGCCATTTGGCGCTGTAGCATTTTCGTGTAGTTTGTTTCCTTGCCTCCCGCAGCACCCGCATAGTGCTAGGAGGCAATTTAAGGTGAGCGAACTCTAGGTCTTCAGGAGCCATGCCGCCAGGTTGAGGCTCTCTGGCTCCGGATGCAGAACCTCTCCGTTTTGCATGGAGAGCAGGTCCCTTCTTCTCTCGAACCTGTGGGGATTGCCCTGCGCCATTTCCTGAATTTGTGAGAACCATGTCTGCCTTGCCCACTGCGGAGCCACTAGGATCAGAGTCATGTTGCTGGTTCTGCACTTCGAGCACTCTGTGCAACAGGGGTATCGGTGGAAAGGCGTAGGCAAATGTCCTCGACCAGCTTATCCATAGGGCATTTCCTTGGGATTGCTGATCTGGTTGCCTGGACGCGAAGCTTTGGCATTTTGCATTTTGGCGTGTTGCAAACAGGTCTATTGTGGGAGTTCCCCATCTCTGGAAAAGCTTCTCCGTTTCCTGGCCATTGAGCTTCCACTCGTGTGATGCCGAGGTCTGCCTGCTTAGCCAGTCTGCCTCCACATTGTCCTTCCCGGGAAGGTGAATTGCCAGTAGATCTATCCTGAGAGGTATGGTTTTCAATTCGAGGTAATTGATATGGCGTACCGCATCTGCCGGAGCCCACAGCCCCCTCAATCTGAGGTTGTCCATGTGCGCTCCCCATCCCTTTTTGCGATGCGTCCGTGGTAATGGTCATTGTTGGGTTTGGTGGTGTCAGGCTTCTCCCTGCCGTCATGTTGTCTCTGTTCCACCAAGTCATCTCCTCCTGCACCGCGTGCGTAACAACCACTAGATCTTCCCAACTGCCGCTTGCTTGTGACCATTGCTGTTGTAGCCATTCTTGGAATGGTCTCATGTGCAGGCGTACATTTGTCACCAGCTGGATACAGGACGCCATCATCCCTATCATCTTGCTCACTCACCTCACTGTCAGAGCTCGCCCCTTCTGGTAGAGACGCGTCTCCTTCAGTAGGGCCTCTGTTCTCCTGCCGCTGGGCACCACTGTGCTGTTCAGGGAGTTGATTTTTGCTCCCAGGAATATCTTCACCTGTTCCGGTTCCAACGATGACTTCGCCCAGTGTATCGAGAACCCCAGGTTCGAAAGTGTCTGTCACGCGTGTTGCGTGCCTCTCGCACTTTTCGCGTGTGTTTGCCTTGACCAGCCAGTCGTCTAGGTAGGGGTAGACATGGATCCCCTGCCTTCATAGGTGGGCCGCGACCGCCGACAGGCATTTTGTGAAAACCCTTGGCGCCGATTTTAGTCCGAAGGCCAGGGTTGAGAACTGGTAGTGTTCCTGGTCGATGTTGAACCTTAGAAGGCCCTTGTGCCTTCTGTTTATTGGGATGTGTAGGTAGGCATCCTTGAGGTCCACGGTGACCATGAAGTCCCCGTCTCTTATTTGGGAAAGCACCTCCTGCAGTGAAGTCATTTTGAACTTTTGCGTTCTGATGAACTTGTTTAGGTATCGGAGGTCCAGGATGGGTCTGACGTTTCCGTCTACTTTCGGGACCACGAAATAGTTTGAGTAGACCCCCTTGTTGCGTTCTCTGAACGGCACTGCCTCTATGGCTCTTTTTTCTAGTAGTTTCAGGGTCTCTATTCTGAGTAGGGCTAGTTCTTGAGCTGATCTCTGTCTTCCCCTTGGTCTTCTGTTTGGAGGTCTTTTCTCCAAATCTACGCAGTATCCGTATTGCATGTCGTTCAGTATCCACTTGTCTGTGGTTATACGCCGCCACTCCTGAAGGTAGAACCTCAGCCTTCCGCCTACTGGTGTTGGATGCTCGTAGGCTTTTGATTCCTCTCTCTCCCTTGATGTTACTGTATTGCGCCTCACCCTTGGGGGCATGTCGAGGGTAGGCGTCCTCCTGCGAGCTGAGTCACTTTGATGAGGGTTGGTCACCCCCTCTCCTCCTCTGGCCACGTCCGTTCCCTCTCCCGCGAAAGGACTGGCCCCGAGGCTGGTACTGCCAGTTTTGCTTCTGTTAACCTTGTTGTCCATGACTATCACCCTGCTGACCCTGCTGGAACGCCTGGTGCGACGCACCCTGCTGGCTTCCTCCCCGACCGTAGGGTCTCCTAGAGGGATTGCCTCTCCTCATCCCCCTTAGCTGTAGGGCCCCCATGGACCTAGCTGTTTTGTTTTCTTTTTTCAGCTGGGTGAGTTTCTCGTCTACTGTTGCTCCGAACAGTGTCTCTCCGTTGAAGGGGGTGCTAAGGATGTTGTTCTGCACCTCCGGTTTGAATCCCGAGATTCTTAGCCATGCATGCCTTCTCTCGGTGACCCCTATGGCCATTAGTCTTGCCGAAGTCTCTGCCCCGTCCAGCGCCGTCTTTATACAAGAGTTGGCGATGTTTTTACCTTCCTCCACCAGGTGGGAGGCTCTTTGGCGGTATTCTTCGGGGAGGTGTTTTACTAGCTCCCCCATCTCGTCCCAGTGCTGGTACTGGTGCCTATTGAGAAGTGCATTTGAATTCGCCATGCGCCAGTGCATTGCGGCGTTCCTCTCCACCTCTCTTCCCGTGAGGTCTATCCTCCTGCTTTCTTTATCTGGTGGTGGCCCCGAAGTTGCTGGCACGTTGGCCCTTCTCCTGGCCGTGGAAGCTATGATGGTCGGCCGTGATACTACCCTTGATGTAAGGGGGGTACAGAGAAGAGTGCTTCTATTTCTTCTCCGTCCTGGGCGTGATTGAACGGCAGGTCGCTGGTTCTTTAAAGGCCTCTCTCCCCTGATTCATAACACTATGTAGCATGGGAAGGAATTGGCTCCTCGTCTGGATGGGGAGCAGGGTCTCGAGGAGGAAATCTGCTTTCGGCCTCTCCTCGTCCAGCTTCACGCCGAAGGCAGTCGCTGCGCTCCTGATCACCATATTGTACACCCCGATGTCGTCGGGTGGAGAAGGCCTCGAAGGGTACGTGTCCACGGGCTCCTCGGGGTTCTCGGTGTCTAGATCCTGCCATTCGACGTAGTGGCTGGTTGATGGCGCCGAGCTGTAGAACGACTGCTGGTCTTCTTCCTCGGGTTCGCCTTCATTATAGGTCTCGTCTTCCTCTTCGAGATCTCTCCCCAGCCCCTCTGTGTCGAATTAGTCTTCGATTTAGACTACGTTCGTCAGCGGAGCGGTTGGAATTTTGTATTCCTTCATCTTGGTGTCGAACTCCTTCCTCTGAAGGATGTTCTCCATTTCGGCCTCGAGCCGCCTCTTCTTCTTCTCCATCTCGGAGATGCATTCGGCGTCGACCGCGGGCCTCTTCGACGGAACTTGCGTCGACACCGACCTGTCCTTCTGCGTCGAGCGCCCCGTTTCATGGGCTGTCTTCGACGAACCTTGCCTTTCGGCGTCTTTCGGCACCAGGGAGTCCTTCTCGAAGGATCCGCTCGGCCTCTTGTCCATGGTCCCGCCCTTGGTCGTCGAAGTTTTCGGCGCCGGGGCTCCCTTCGTGGACTTTGACTCCGATTTTCTCAAGTCACCCTCGGGTTTTTGAGGCACTTTCGTGTGTTTTGAGCTCGACGACTTTTACCTAGTCTTTGTTTTTCTTGTCGGTCTCTACGACAGTGAAGTTTTCGGGTCCCTCGGCGACGTTGTCCTCATAGTCTGTGGAGAGGCCCAGATCGTAGAGCGACGGGGCCTTACCCTTGCCATCCATGCTGGCGTTGGCTCTTCGCTGACGTTCTCTCACCCGGAGCGTCTTCGGCGCGAAGGCTGAGCAGGCGTTGCAGTCCTTGCTCTGGTGGTCGACCGGTAGGCAGAGGTTGCAGACCGGATGCTGGTCCTTCTGCGCAAACTTGTGGTGGCAGTTAGGGCAGAACTTGAATGGCGTCTTGTCCATTGCGCTCAGGGCCTCTGAGTGCGCATTCTCCAAGGGCGTCGAAGAAAAGGGTGGAACACTTCCTTCTTCGCGCTCCTGATGTTCAATATTCCTTTCCTGTGATGTCTTCGTAGTTATTTATCGACGAAACTCGCTTTTCCTTCTTCTTCCTTCGATTGTATCTCTGGAGCTTCCCGATGACGATCCAGACCCAACGGCGGAAAAAAGAATCTGAAGATGGCGCCCCAAAGATGGGACTTCCGCAGGAAGCACGACGACGTCACGAGAGGTGCACCAAATGGTGGGTCGCCGCCGCCCACCTTGGCTACAAAAAAAAAAACCCAAAGGAAAGACTACGAATCCGGACCCAACCACAAGATCGCGGAATAATGCACAGCATAGTGAATCCAGAAAGATTCACGCTGCAAAACACTATGTTCAATTGCGCTGGTTCTGGATGTCATCTCTCCATGGTTCTGTATGAGAAGCTTTGGGGAGAGGTAGAGCCTTTGGTGTGGGACTACTGAGAGTTCCAGTAGTGTTGATAACCAGGATTGTCGTGCCCATGTTGGCGCCACCAGGATCATAGTGACACTGTTGCATGAGTTTGCGCACCAGTAGTACGGCCTGGGGGAACACTGGGTGGTGGGAAATTTGTGGGAGCCCGGTGATGCCACAACTTTCACACAAAAATGTGTGGAGAAAGTGACTTCAGCTAAAATTGAGGCTTGCAGGGGATTCTGGGTAAGAAAATGTTGGGGGATCCACGCACGCCATACCTCCCTGGAAGCCCCCGGGTGTCTAGTTTGAAGTAACCCTGAGATGGAAAGGGTTGGTTGTTAGGTTACCCTTGTACATGGTGGTGGTAGTCTGAGGAGTTATTTTTGGACCCTCCGTGGGAGAAGGAGCACCAAAAGGAACCAAGTGTTAGTGTCAATTGAAGGGCTCCCATGGATTTGGCCACTTCAGTATCTTTTCTTCATTTATTCCAGTGAGAAATCTACAACAAGGCCAAAGAGGTGCTCTTTGTTGCAGGTGTTCAGGATGGTAGTCAACCTCAGGTTTAAAACCTGATATGGGTAGCCGAGCGGGTCTTCTTAACAGGGCGCTGTTGTTTACAGCTCTAGCAGCAGTGTCTGCAGCATCTAGGGAGAGCCTGAAAGCATTTGAAATAAGCTGTCCCTCCCGCACTAAATCTTGCACTTTATCCTTGTGTTCATCGGGCAGATATTGGAGCAACTGCTCCATATCGTCTCAATGCAACCTGTTGTATCTTGCGAGCAGCGCTTGAGTGTTAGAAATGCACCAGAATTTTGCTGCCAGAGAGACTATTCTTTTCCCCGATTCATCAAGAAGTTTGGATTCCATATCTGGGGCGGAGCAACTCCTGTAGTTTGAGAGTTGGCCCTTTTATGTGCGTTGGACACCACTAGGGAGTCCAATGGTAATTGTCCCTTAATGTAGGCTGGGTCAGATGGTGCTGGCTTGTATTTATCTACCCTCGGTGTAAGAAAACTGGCTCCGACTGGGTCATTAAACAGGTCATCAACGTGCCTGATCATACCCTTTAACATGTGGAGGGAACTCCTCAACAAGGGATTCTTTGTGCAGCTGCACACCATGTTAGTTGGCAGCTCTACCCAACTATGTAGCCTACACTTTTGTCCGGTGGAGAGGGTTTTGTAGGTTAACTGTCAGGATTGTTTCCTGTGGGAGTTTGTATTGTAATCTGTCCACAGGTCTGGAACTAAATGGTACATTGTCCCCATTCCCAACCCCATCTTCATCATCATCATCATGATTTTCAGGTGTGTGTGTGGTGGTGAATGCTCAGGTGAAATCATTAAGGGTTGAGGAGATTGAAGGAGGAAGAGGAGAAGGATTAGTCACAACATTATTACTCTTCAAAGGAATATGGTAGGCCTCTGATTCAGGTTCTCTTTTCAGTATCACTTCTGCAGAGATATGTCCAGTAGTTGGATGGATGTACAACTCATTTCAGATCCGGCATGCTAGGCGGAGCATTAATGAGTTGCTCCCGAGATGGAGCGAGCACATCCAGTTGTTTCGGTGCCGAGATTCAGTGCAGATGGTTTCCGAGCCGGGGGGTCTTGGATCCAGAGGATTTCGGATCCGAAAGCATTTTTGGTTTCAAAGGTGGTGGAACAGAGCTGGTCTTTGATTTCAATCCAGAAGGTTTCCGATCGAAGTACGTTTTCTGTTGTCTCGGAAGGCTTTTTGGCGCGTTTCGGTGCCAAGCCAGAAGACACGGTGTCAGAAATGTGTCCTCGTTGCCAGCCGTGGCCAGGAGGCGGGGGTTGGGCCGGATCCTTCTTCGGCTGAAGCAGACTTTGGGTCATGGGAGTATCCGTACTCATTGTGCGCTGCCGTTGCAGGATCTCATCGTCCCCCTCGGAGCTGTAGTCAAAAGGCGATGGGATCTTGTTCTTCCTCCGCTCCCATGGAGTCTATGGCCGCTTGTTCCGAATCTTCTCCGAAGAGCTACGGACTGGAGCTTGCGTGTTAGCTCTGCATGTCGTGACGTCGAGCCAGACGGTCGCGAACTGTTTTCTTGGAGCGGAAAACCTTGCAGTCCTGTTCTCTGTGCTCTGGAGACAAGCACAGGTTGCACACAGTGTAGGCCGGTGCGCAGAAACTTAGCGTGGCACTAAGGGCAGAATTTGAATGGAGTCCGTTCCATCGACTGCGAGACTGACTGACGCGGTTAGGCCCTGTGGCTTTCCACGAGCTTCCCAAAAGTTTTTTTCAAGTAAATACAATACGTGGAGAAAGGGATACGCGATCGAAAACAATACCGTTGAGGGTTAGTGTATTGCACATCGAGGTAAACCGAAGAAACTGTTGAACTGGAGCGGAGCAATTCACAACCGAACCAGATAGCGCAAAAAAAAACAAATCTAAAAATGGAGTCGATGCCCATGCGCACTATCACTGAAAGGCGGAGTCACCTACCTCGTGAGTGGAAAAGATTTCAACATAAAGTGCAAACATCCAGACCAAACACTAGATGGCAGGAGTATGCAAAGCATGTGATCTACAGCTCACGTGCCTCGAACATGTGGTTTTGATTGTAGTGCAAGGGGTCCTTGACAACCAGGTCTCCTGTGCCAGTGCTTCTTAACTAAACCTGTGCCACAATTGGCAAGTTTAGTCCCCTGTAAGTCCCTAGTAAATGGTGCCCTTGGTACCTAGGGCTTGGGAACTGAAAAGGGTCACCTGGGGACTCCCTACCAAGGCCATGACACTCCTTCTGCAGCTTGCATGCCTTGGTGCAGTGAAAAACGACAGTCACTGCCTGTATGACATGCCAACAAGCACTGTCTAAAGTATAGACAAGTCATCTCTCTAGCAGGCCTTGCAGCCTATGGGCAGGGAAAACTATATCCCAAGTGTGAGCATATCTGCATGAGCATATTTGCCCCTACAATATTAAAGTTTATTCTTAGATATTTCAAGTGTCAGGGCAACTACTGAGTGCATGGGCTGGAAACTCGACAACTAGCTCCCCAGTCCCATGAAGGCTTCCATGGAATCAGGAGTGTTAACCCACACTGCCAGTGCTTCATTTAATAAACCATGTACCCAGAGTTGCCCCCTGAAAGGATTAGGTTACTTACCAGGTAAGCATCTGTTCTTGGCATGTAGCTGTAGATTAACATGCTTTGCATGCTCCTGCCATCTAGTGTTAGGTCCGGATGTTTGCAAGTTTTTCCTTCTAAGAAGTCTTTCCAGTCACGAGGTAAGGGGACTCCTTTCGGTGAGAGTGGGCATGAGCATCAACTCCATTGGTAGATTGGTTTCTCGCAAGAGGGTGAGAATGGAGTGAGCAGTACAGAGCTGTCCAAACGTATGCAATGTAAATGAGAACTGCAACGACTACAGGGATGAAGTTCCCACGCGTGTATTTGCTGCCTCCTCCTGAGGAGGTCGCAATTTGGAAGGTGTTCTGCAAAAGAGATTCTGTGATGGGATTGCCCAGCTCCAAATGGTCTGTGAGGTGTGACTGCTATAGTGGGTTCCCCCCCATGTTTTTGTACAGAGGAGACTGCAATGCTTTGAGCGCTAGAATCATTGCTAGAAACTCCAGATAGTTGATGTGGAAACGTTTGTGCTTGTTGTCCCAGAGACCCTGAATTGTGTAATTGTAGAGATGGCGAGACGGAGAGAGGAACTTAAGACCTGCGCTACTAGCTGGTGATTTATTCACGAATGGCACTCTGATTCAGTTCAGTTTCCGCACCTCTCTACCAAAGCAGATGAGGATCCCCTCATATAATTATGGAGTTCACAGGTACCCTACTGCAACGTTGAGGCGGGTGGTCACACTGGATGATATACATACCAACAATCGATAGAGGGTTGCCCCTCTGTCCCGTTCCCCCCCCCCCCCCCAACTTCCTGAAGAAGACCCGCAGGCTGATGTTTACAAGTCCCTCTCTTGCCCCAACTTGGGTCGAAACATCGACGCCCCTTCTAGCAGGCCTTGACCATATGGCCCTATCCCCCTATCCAGCCCAAGACGACGACATTTCACTGGTTGTGAATCAGAGAAATTGGACATTGTACCACTACTGGCCAGGCCTTAGAGATTGAATAATTATCAATCTTATTTTTATTTACCTAATCTGTGCCCCTAATTTCCTTTCGTGAAAGTCTTCCCACATTCATTCGACACAGGAGCACTCTTTATTGCACGTTCCTTAGGAGCAACCCTTCCTTTCCTCTGTCCTCTTTTAAATGGTGATGAAGCCATACAATGAATGCATGTTGATTTTGTGTCCGATAAATATATGTTTTTCTTGTAAAATCAACGGTTGTTGCACATCACTATATCTTAATTAGGCTGGTTCTATGTACCCATGAGCTGACTGATTGGACGCTCCAAGTCTTTGATGAACAATCACTGCCTTTAGAAGCAATTCATATTTAAAGATAGGTCTAGGACCATTGTTTTTCTGTACTGATTGATACCCAGGTCCATGGACTTTTGCTTGGGTAACCCCATTTATTATAATGGCAGGGTCGATGAACGGCCACCCTTTTAATAATGTTGAGGGTTCCACCACTGCAGAGAGAGATGGATGCGGCCATCCACCAACACTAGATCTGCCCCTGTGACTGATTCCACTGACGTGCTAAGCAATCATGTAGAGGACGCATGTGTAGTCTTGCATGAGGCACTATTGCAATGGATGACAATCATTCCAAGCAGGTGCATAAAAGTCCTCGCTGGTAAGGTTTGGTTGGCTTGAAACTGTACTAACAGTTTGAATAATGAAAATTCTGGCTGTATTGAGCAGTGTGAGTTTTGAGAGTCACTCTCAGATTAGACTATTTGTGAAGGCTGTAGATGAGACATTTGCGTATTGACCGTGAAGCCAAATCAGTAGAGCAGGTCTAGTGTGGTCTGAGTATGATGTAGACACTTCTGGTGTGCGCCAGCTTTGATGAGCCAGTCGTCCAAG
Source organism: Triturus cristatus (assembly GCF_964204655.1). Classification (NCBI taxonomy): domain Eukaryota; kingdom Metazoa; phylum Chordata; class Amphibia; order Caudata; family Salamandridae; genus Triturus; species Triturus cristatus. Next base: position 180,115,691 of record NC_140595.1, read on the forward strand.
TACGGGCAGACGTGAATTTGTTGTCTTCGGAGATGAGCTGCCACTTCTGCTAGACATTTGGTAAACACTCTGGGAGTAGTAGTTAATCCCAATGGGAGTGTTTTGATCTGATAACGTTTGCCTGCTATCAGAAATCTGAGGTATTTGCAGTGAGCTGGATGGGCAGGAATGTGAAAGTATGCGCCTTAAGTCAAGTGTCGACATAAAATCGCCTTGCTGTAGAAGTGGAAGCACTTTAAGTTACCATATGGAAATCTTCCGACAGTATCGAAAAGTTTCTTACCTGTCGGTGTAGTTTTGCAGCTTGAAGATCTTTCTGGATTCACTATGCTGTGCATTATTCCGCGATCTTGTGGTTGGGTCCGGATTCGTAGTCTTTCCTTTGTTTTTTTTTTTTTTTGTAGCCCAGGTGGGCGTCGACGTCCACCATTTGGTGCACCTCCCGTGACGTCGTCGTGCTTCCTGCGGAAGTCCCACCTTTGGGGCGCCATCTTCGGGTTCTTTTTTCCCTGTTTTTTCCTTTTTTTTTTTTTTTTTTAACCCTAGGCGATTGATTAATCCTTTTGTCCATATTTCTGTACGTATCCACTTTTTTGATCCTATCCATTTCACCCCCTCTTCCTCCAGCCTCATCTTCCTGGCGGAGGTGGGTGGGTTCGCTAGTGAATCCAGAAAGATCTTCAAGCTGCAAAACTACACCGACAGGTAAGAAACTTTTCGTTTTGCAGCGTGAATCTTTCTGGATTCACTATGCTGTGCATAGATTTTGTAGCGGTTTTCCTATTTTTGTGGTGGCTGGGTGGAAGATGATCGCTGGTCGTTGAAAATGTGTTGTAGCACCTTCTGTCCGACCTGTGCTTCCTTATTCATTTGAATGTCCACGCAGTAGTGCTTTGTGAACGTGTGCACAGATGCCCAAGTTGCTGCGAGACAAATGTCTTGGATGGGCGTGTTTGCCAGGAAGGCAACTGTGGCCCCCTTCTTCCTTGTGGAGTGAGCTTGTGGCCCCTCCGTTAGCTCCTGTCCAGCCTGTTTGTGACAGAATTGGATAGTGAGGGCAATCCACCTAGCGATGGTGCCCTTGGTCACTGGTCTACCCATGAAGCTAGTAGCAAAGGACACAAACAGCTGCTTCGACTTCCTGAGTTCTTTGGTTCTTTCAATGTAGTGCATCACCGCTCTTCTGGCATCGAGGGTGTGCAGGGCCTTTTCTGCATTTGTAGTCGGGTTTTGGAAGAAACTCGGTATCTGTATACTCTGATTCATGTGAAACGCCGACACTACCTTGGGCATGAAGTGTGGGTCCGTCCTCAGGACTACCCTGTCCTTGTGAATTTGAATGTAGGGCTCCTGTAGCGTTAGTGCTTGAAGCTCGCTCACTCTGCGTAGTGAGGTTATGGCCACTAGAAAGGCAGTCTTCATCGTCAACATTTGTAGATTGGCCTTGTGAATGGGTTCAAACGGCGCCTTCATGAGCTCCGTCAGAACCACGTTTAAATTCCATGCCGGCGGCGGCAACCTTTTCGGGGGTGCCATTCTTTTGGCTCCCTCCATGAATCTCTTCACCACCTGCGAGCTGAAGAAACTTCCACCCTTCTCACCTCTGGTGTAGGCAACGATCGCTGCTAGGTGCACCCTTAGGGAGCTCGAGCAGAGGTTACTCTTTAGAAGGTGTGTGAGGTACCTCAGCACCGTTGAGTCTCTTGTCATTCTGTTGTGCAGGCCCTTCTTCCTGCACCACACCGTGAATCTCTTCCACTTTGCGCTGTAGCACTTTCTTGTAGTAGGTTTCCTTGCCTCCCGTAGCACTCGCATAGTGCTCTGAGGTAACCTTAGGTGTGCGAACTCTAGGTCTTCAGGAGCCATGCTGCTAGGTTGAGGGTCTCTGGCTCTGGGTGCAGGACCTCCCCGTTTTGCATTGAGAGCAGGTCTTTTCTTCGCTCGAACCTGTACGGATTGCCTTGCGCCATTTCTTGAATCTGTGAGAACCATGTCTGCCTCGCCCACTGTGGGGCCACCAGGATCAGAGTCATGTTGCTGGTTCTGCACTTGTCGAGCACTCTGTGCAACAGGGGTATCGGTGGAAAGGCGTAGGCAAATGTCCTCGACCAGCTTATCCATAGGGCATTTCCCTTGGATTGCTGATCTGGTTGCCTGGACGCGAAGCTTTGGCATTTTGCATTGTGGCGTGTTGCAAAAAGGTCTATTGTGGGAGTCCCCCATCTCCGGAAGAGTTTCTCCGTTTCCTGGCCATTGAGCTCCCACTCGTGCGATGCTGAGGTCTGCCTGCTCAGCCAGTCTGCCTCCACATTGTCCTTCCCCGGTAGGTGAATTGCCAGTAGATCTATCCTGAGAGGTATGGCCCATCTCCAAATCTCCTGAGCTAGGGATGAGAGGGGAAACGACTGTGTCCCCCCTTGTTTGTTGATGTAGAACATCGCCGTGGTGTTGTCTGTCTGCACCAACACCCTCTGCCCGCACAGGTGTCTCTGGAATGCCTTCAGGGCTAGCAGTATTGTTTTCAACTCGAGGTAGTTGATGTGGCGGACCGCGTCTGCCGGAGCCCATAGACCCCTCACTCTGAGGTTGTCCATGTGCGCTCCCCATCCCATCTGCGATGCGTCCGTGGTAATGGTCACTGTTGGGCTTGGTGGTGTCAGGCTTCTCCCTGTTGTTATGTTGTCTCTGTTCCACCAAGTTATCTCCTCCTGCACTGCGTGCGTAACAACCACTAGATCCTCCCAACTTCCGTTTGCTTGTGACCATTGCTGTTGCAGCCATTCCTGGAATGGTCTCATGTGCAGGCGTACATTCGGCACCAGCTGGATACAGGACGCCATCATCCCCATCATCTTGCTCACCGCCCTCACTGTCAGAGCTCGCCCCTTCTGGTAGAGCTGCGTCTCCTTCAGTAGGGCATCTGTCCTCCTGTCGCTGGGCACTACTGTACTGTTGAGGGAGTTGATCTGTGCCCCCAGGAAAATCTTTACCTGCTCCGGTTCCAGCGATGATTTTCCCCAGTGGATGGAAAATCCCAGATTTGTGAGGGTGTCCGTTACGCGTTTTGCGTGCCTCTCGCACTTCTCGCGTGAGTTTGCCTTGACCAGCCAGTCGTCCAAGTAGGGGTATACGTGTATGCCCTGCTTTCGTAGGTGTGCCGCTACCGCCGACAGGCATTTTGTAAAGACCCTTGGCGCTGATTTTAATCCGAAGGCCAGGGTTGTGAACTGGTAGTGTTCCTGTTCGATGTTGAATCTTAGAAGGCCCTTGTGCCTTCTGTTTATTGGGATGTGAAGGTAGGCATCCTTGAGGTCCACGGTGACCATGAAGTCCCCTTCTCTTATCTGTGGCAGTACCTCCTGCAGTGAAGTCATTTTGAACCTTTGTGTTTTGACGAACTTGTTTAGGTACCGGAGGTCCAGTATGGGTCTGAGGTCTCCGTCTACCTTCGGAACCACGAAGTAGTTTGAGTAGACCCCTTTGTTGCGTTCCCTGAACGGCACTGTCTCTATGGCTCCCTTTTGCAGGAGTTTCCGTGTTTCTTCTCTGAGTATTGCCAGTTCTTGGGCCGATCTCTGTCTTCCCTTCGGCTTTCTGTTTGGAGGTCTTTTCTCCAAGTCTACGCAGTATCCGTACTGCACGATGTTCCGTATCCACTTGTCTGTGGTTATGCGCCGCCACTCCTGAAGGTAGAACCTCAGCCTTCCGCCTACCGGTGACGTATGCTCGTAGGCTCTTGGATCTTCTCTTCCCCCTGATGACACCTTTTTGCGCCTCACCCTTGGGGGCCTGACGAGGGTGGGCGTCTTCTTGCGTGCTGAGTCACTTCGAGGAGGGCTGATCGCCCCCTCTCCTCCTTTGGCCACGTCCGTTCCCTCTCCCTCGAAAGGACTGGCCCCGAGGTTGATATTGCCAGCTTTGCTTCTGCTGACTTTGTCCGTGACCTTCGCCCTGCTGACCTTGTTGGAACGCCTGGTGCGACGTCCCCTGTTGGCTTCCACCCCTACCGTAGGGTCTCCGAGGGATTTCCTCGTCTCATTCCCCTCAGCTGCAGGGCCCCCATGGACCTCGCTGTCTCGTTCTCCTTCTTGAGCTGGGTGAGCTTCTCGTCCACCGTTGCTCCGAACAGTGTCTCTCCGTTGAAGGGAGTGCCCAGGATGTTGTTCTGCACTTCCGGTTTGAATCCCGAGATTCTTAGCCATGCATGCCTCCTTTCTGTGACCCCTATGGCCATGAGTCTTGCTGAAGTCTCTGCCCCATCCAACGCCGTCTTTATACAGGAGTTGGCGATGTTCTTGCCTTCATCTACCAGGTGAGAGGCTCTCTGGCGGTATTCTTCGGGGAGGTGCTTTACTAGCTCCCCCATTTCATCCCAGTGTTGGTACTGGTGTCTATTTAGGAGTGCATTTGAATTCGCCATGCGCCAGTGCATTGCGGCGTTCCTCTCGACCTTTCTGCCTGTGAGGTCGATTCTCCTGCTCTTTATCTGGAGGTGGGCCCGAGGTTGCTGGCACGTTGGCCCTTCTCCTGGCCGTGGAGGCAATGATGGAGTCTGCGGTGACGCTACCCTTGATGTAAGGTGGGTCCAGGGAGGAGTGTTTATACTTTTTCTCTGTCTTGGGCGTGATCGACCGACAGGTGGCAGGCTCCTTGAAGGCTTCTCTCCCCTGGTTCATCACGCTTTGTAGCATGGGGAGGAACTGGCTCCTAGTCTGGATGGGGAGCAGTGTTTCGACGAGAAAATCTGCTTTCGGCCTCTCCTCGTCGAGCTTGACGCCGAAGGCCATTGCTGCGCTCTTCACCACCATATTGTACACCCCGATGTCGTCTGGTGGCGAAGTCCTCGAGGGGTACGTGTCCACGGCCTCCTCCGGGTTTTCGGTGTCGAGATCTTGCCATTCGACGTCGTTGCCGGTAGATGTCGCCGATTCGAAGAACGATTGTTGGTCTTCTTCCTCGGCTTCTTCCTCATAATAGGGCTCCTCTTCCTCTTCGAGGTCCCTTGTCAGCCCTTCGGCGTCGAACTCCTCCTCGACTTCGACGACGTCCGCCGATGAAACCGTTGGAATCTTGAATTCCTTCATCCTGGCGTCGAACTCCTTCTTCCTTTGAAGGATGTTCTCCATTTCGGCCTCGAGCCGCCTCTTTTTCTCCATTTCGGAGATGCTTTCGGCGTCGACCGCGGGCCTTTTCGATGAAACTTGCGTCGACGTCGAACGTTCTTTCTGCGTCGATCGGCCCGTTTCATGGGATGATTTCGACGACCCTTGCCTTTCGGCGTCTTTCTGCGCCAGGGAGTCCTTTTGTAAGGATCCGCTGGGCCTTTTGTCCGAAGTTCCCCCTTTGGACGTCGAAGTTTTCGGCGCCGGGGCTCCCTTCGTGGACCTTGACTCAGTTTTTCTCGAGTCACCCTCGTGTTTGAGGTGTTTTTTGATTTGCGCTCGACGATTCTCTTACCTAGTCTTCTTTCTTCTTGTCGGTCTCTACGACCGTGAAGTTTTCGGCTGCCTCGGCGACGTTGTCCTAGTCGTCCGTGTCGAGGCCCAGCGCGTAGAGTGTCGGGGGTTTTCCTTGGCCCTCCATGTTGGCGTTGGCTCTCCTCTGCCTCTCTCTCACCCTGAGTGTCTTCGGCGCGAAGACTGAGCAGGCGTTGCAGTCGATACTCTGATGATCCACCGGTAGGCAGAGGTTGCAGACCGGATGCAGGTCTTTCTGCGCGAACTTGTGGTGGCAGTTTGGGCAGAACTTGAATGGCGTCTTGTCCATTTCGCTCAGGGTCTCTGAGCGTGCATTCTCCAAGGTTGTCGAAGAAAAAGGCTCGCTGGTCTTCTTTCTTCGCGTTCCTGTCGAAATCTGTTCTTTCCTGATGTCTTCTCTTGATTCTATCGATGAAACTCGCTTTTCTTCCTTCTTCCTCCGAGTGAACTTCTGGAGCTTCCCGATGACGATCCAGACCCAACGGCGGAAAAAAGAATCTGAAGATGGCGCCCCAAAGGTGGGACTTCCGCAGGAAGCACGACGACGTCACGGGAGGTGCACCAAATGGTGGACGTCGACGCCCACCTGGGCTACAAAAAAAAAAAAAAAAAAAAAAGGAAAGACTACGAATCCGGACCCAACCACAAGATCGCGGAATAATGCACAGCATAGTGAATCCAGAAAGATTCACGCTGCAAAAGTACTAGTTTAACACCCTAAGATCAAAAATTGGTCTTATGGAGCCGTCCTTTTTGGGGATCAGAAAGTAGAGTGTAAACCCCTGAACCTTGGTAATGTAAAGGAACTATGGTTCTATGGCTCCCTTTTCCAAGAGATTGCACCTCCTGTCTGAGAACTGCAAGTGGTCTGACGACAGTTTGTGAGTGCAAGGTAGAATATTTGGAGGATGGGTGGTAAGCTCCAGGCAATAACCATGTCAGATAAGATCGATCACCCATTTGTCAGATGTTATGGATTGCCAAATGGGGAGAAACTGTTTAAGCCTTCACCCTCAACAGGCGTTAAATAATAAGGGGGGGGGGGGGGGCAAATCACGGTTTGTTGGGAGAAGGGGAGTTACTTGCTATGGCACCTCTACCCTTACCTTTGGAAATGTTTCCTCTATACCCTCACTAGAGGGAGAGGATTGGGTGTTTGCTTTATGGGAGGAAGCATTTGGGTCTGAGGATGTGGTTTTGTACCCTCCTCTGTAAAAGGAGCGGCGAAAGGAGCCTCTATTTGATGGACTGGAGCTTTCCCGTGGACTTTGCCACTTCATTTTTTTCCTAAGTCTGATCGACTTCAGGATCAGACTTAGGGTGCGGATTGTCAAAAGGGGTGTTTAAATTGGATTGCTGAACCTCCGGTTTAAACCCTGAAATCCTAAGCCATGCATGCCTTCTGAGGAGAATGCCGTTATTAATCTCCGTAGCTGCGGTGTCAGCAGTATCTAGAGCACATTTGAAGGAAGAGTTAGAAGGAAAATGCTACTTACCCAGTATGCATCAGTTCTTTGCATATAGAGCTGTAGAGTCATATGCTTATGCATAGATTGCCATCTAGAGTTGGGTCCGGATGTTTGCACTTTGTTTTTGGACGAAGAAGTCTTTCCAGTCACGCGGTAGGTGAATCCTTTCGGTGATAGTGGGCATGGGCATCGACTCCATCCTTAGATTGTTTTGCCGTAAAGGGTGATGGAGTTAGTAAGAGTAATAAAGAGATGTCCATGTATATTGTATCTAAGTAAGAGGTTACTGCAACAGGTAAAGGTACCCGGGGAGGCGGGTGGGCACATATGACTCTGAAGCTCTACATGCCAAAAGATACATACTGGGTAAGTAGCATTTTCAGTTCAAGGCATATGAGCTGTAGATCATATGCTTATGCGTAGACTACATAGCAGTTATCTCCCAAAGCGGTGGTTAACCTGTAGCTGTCGCAGTCGTCTGAAATAGTGTAAGTAAAACTGCCAGGCCCACACTAGCTTGCTGTCTTGCTAACACATCTACACAATAGTGTTTTGTGAATGTGTGTAGTGTAGACCATGTTGCAGCTTTGCAGATGTCATCTATGGGTACATTTCCTAAGAAATGATATTTTAATGCACTTAGCTATCCACCTTGCAATACCCAATTTTGATATTGGATTGCCTTTATGTAGTGGAGTAAAAGCAACAAAAAGTTGCTTGGTTTTCCTGAAAGGTTTTGTTCTATGTAGTATAGTAATGCTCTTGACATATGGTGTGACGAGCATGTTCGGCCAATGAATCCGTTTGAGGGAAGAACACAGGTAGCTCAACAGATTGGTTGATATGAAAGGCAGAAATGACTTTAGGTAAGAATTTGGGGTTAGTCCTTAGAACCACTTTTTTTTGGTGTATTGTAAAATAAGGTTCTTATATGGTTAGTGTCTGAAGCTCACCCACTCTTCTCAGATGTGATGGCTAGGAGGAAGGCTACCTTCCAAGTGAGAAATTGTAGTTCACATTTGTGCAATGGCTCAAAAGGTGGACCCATGAGTCTTGTAATAACTATGTTGAGATTCCACACTGGAGCAGGTGGAAGCCTGGGGGAATGACTCGTTTAAGACCTTCCATAAATGCTTTAATAGCAGCACTGTAAAGAGACAAATGCCGTCTGTTTTGTAGATATGCAGCTATTGCAGCAAGATGTAAGCGTATGGATATAAACGCTAAATTGGATCGCTGTGGATGTAATAGATAGCAAGGAAAAGTTACTCACCTGTAATCCTAGTTCTCTTCCAGGGGTATACTCAAAGTTATAAGCACTGAATTATCCCCACCCACATGCGGGACCCCGGAGCATATACAAAAATACATATATGTGTATGTTTCGGTACAAAAGTACAAAGTACCTCCAAACAGACATATACACATATACATAAATAAAAACCTGCAGCCTAATATACTTTAAATAGGAAATAGGCTAATATACCAAAATTACATGGGTTTTTCAGAAAGAAAATCTCATAGAAACACTGCAACAGAGAACACACTAATAGTGTTCCAACACAACCCTTTGTTTTCTGAGAGAAAGGCAAGTAATAGCAGGCAATTAGCTCATAGGCTGCATAGAAGAAAAAACATCACAGTAACAATAAACGGACACCCTGCCTTTAAGGATTCCAAGAACCTGGACACCGTGCCTTTAAGACCTCCAGGAGCCCCCTGCTCCAATCACGCACCACAGGTGACAGTTAGGTCAGTTCTTATTCCCGGCTCCTTCTGTGAGGATCCTGGAGCTTGAGCTAGTCATTCCTTGGCTATTTCTAGACAGAAATTGGTTTATTTCAACTCATTCGACATTTTGTACTGCAAGTATTAAATTTCAGTCTGGTAATTTAACAACAATCTCAGAAATTACAGCTTTATTTAATAAATGCCCTTCCTGTGGGAAAAAAATGGCTAAATCTGACCCTCACTCGGTGTACTGCGTGTTTGCCATCTTCACACAACCCAGCAATTTTCAAAGAGAACTCTGCGTGACAGAGAATATCAAATTTCATGTTTCAATGGAGAGAGGAAAAGGATATACTAAAAGTGACCTTGAAAGTAATGCTGCTCCAAGAAGCCCTCCTCTCAAGAAAAACAGAAGAAACTGTCAATCTGCTTTCCCAGCTTCAAAAAGAAAGCAGATTCCGGATTGCTCGCCATCAAAATCGACATCAGAATGATAAGTAAGATACTCAACAACGTCATGGGACAGATAGCCATCGAAACAAGAACCTCAGTCGACGATAAGTCGGCGTCAAGGCATACTACTACGGGCTTGAAGTATGTTGGACACGAAAGATCCAAGTAGACGTATAAGCATCCGTCAACGTAAAGACACCGGTCGGCGTTGAGATCTCCGCCTCCCTTCACGAAGGTCGGTGTCAAGAGGATCCACGAGGAAACCCTCACAGACCCACAGACGATAGACGTCGAGGGCACGATCACCGTCAAGGAAGTAGACTAAGACACCGCAAACCTACAGACGGTCGACATCAAGCACTCCTTTGCGTTCGACGTTGGAGACAGACGTCAACCATCGCCGCATAGACATGAATCCTCTCCACAGCAGCGGTCGACGGCAATAGTGGCCCATTCCATGTCATCTTCGAGGCATCGCTTGCCATCGAGGGAGAAAGACCTCACCATCCCTTCAGGAGACGTACCAGAAAAACCAAGGTAGACGTCGAGAACCATACGTTCGTCGTCGAGGGAAGACTCATCTTCGCCTGACATGAACATTATTCAGGTTGCCATTATTAGTGGTGGTGCTGTGTTGGTGCTTACCTGAACCTTGCCCTCTGCTGACATCTAGCCCTGAAGATTGGAATTGTAAGTTGTGTACTTTTGAAACTGAAAAGTATTTTTATTTAAAACATACTTCTATGAAAGTTGTGGTCTTGAAAAAAAAATACTTCAGTATATTTATTTACTAATTGGTCTCAGATTTATTAATTGCCACTGTGTACAACAAATGCATTAGCACAACTCTGATAAGCCTAATTACTGATATCCACACTACCACAAAAGGTAGCATTGGTGTTATCTACTTAGCCTCTGTACAGCCTCTGAAGAACCACTGGGCTCACTACACATATACCCCTTTGGGGTATGTGCATGAGAGGAATACCAGGATTCTTGATACAGGCAGGTGCCCATGTCAAGACGGACCTGCATTTGCCATGTCACTTGTGAAATCAGCATAGATGTATGATGTAATAGCTAATCATTGAGAAGGTAGCATGTTCACCATCGGAGAAACAGCTCTATGAATGGTTGATCCAACTCTTATTTGTGTTATCCCAGTCTGGTTATTTTGCTATGACCGGATTATCACTAGGTAATTTGTTCTGATTGCCCAATACCAAGTATACTATGGCAAGTGTTCCCCCTTAAATATCTGATCGTTGTAGGTCATAGTGGTCACTGATTAACTGGGTCTGTAGATTATCTGCCCAATTTCATGTTCACGTTGTACCACTAAAGAAAGTTCACTACTAATGTAGTAATTGGAGTTGCTATGCAGAAAACCTTACCAACGGCTTAACAGGTCACTATTAAACAATCTTCTGTAAGAGTGAATGTTTGGCACAAAAGAATTGCTCTCCACCCTACTCAAGCCTCCACCCCTTCCATTGTCATTCTCTGTACTCAGAAAAGCCTTATGTTGAACTGGTAGGGGAAAGGATTTTTTTTAGAATGAAAACACTCCTTTAGCAGGCAAGCATAAACCTATGGTGCACATGTATAGCTTATCAGCTGTGCTGTCAATACCAACTATCATTTCAAGAAAATAATTGCTGCTAAATTTACCTAAAAAAATGTAAATTATATTTTTAAACCCATCACAAATGATTGTTATTTGGAATGAGATAATTTTACATTGTCAAGGCGTAATCGTCGCCAGCATTGGAATAACAGCGTGCTACATGTTAAAGGAATAATATCCAGCTTGACGGCTCACCGTGTTTAACATTCATTAGAAATAAAAGGCAATGATCTAACAAGTTAATTTAAATCACAGAGTGAGAAAATGAAGGTAGTCTGGTTCAGTGGGCATGGTACACTTGGGTATTTGTCCATCCATATCCAGGGCACCCACAAAATCCTGCCCCTACCATCTCTACAAACTCGGAACCCAACCAAACAGCATGGAACTCACCAGCATCCTCAATACCTCCACCTCCACAGTAACAATCCTGGACAGATGGAAACACGCAGAGGTCTGACCCCTTCTAAAGAAAACCTCTGCCGACCACACAGTGACCAGAAAAATCACTGACAGATCTTCCGGCTCCCCTACTCAGCCAAAGTAGTCAAAAAAGATATCAACCAACAGCTCAATGAATACCTAGAAAAAAACACCTACATGACGCCCCGCAATCAGGGTTCCAGACCAACCACAGCACTGAGACCGCATAAATTGCTGCCACAGACTAAATCAACTCTTGATGGCAGAGAAACCGTGGCCCTGATCCTCCTCGACCTCTGCAGCATTCAACACAGTTTCCCACCACACACTCATTGACAAACTCATCAGTATACAGCAAAGGGCCCTCAAGTGTACTGCATCTTCTCTCACAGGGTGCACAGAGCATCCGATTGCCCCCTTTCACCACTGCACCCAAGGACATCTGTGACGTACTTCAAAATTCATACATCCGCACCACCCTGCTCAAAATCTACATGACCATCCACCCCCTCGCAAAAGTCATCAGATCCCACAGACTCAACATTCTCCCATGCACTCAACTTTAGCTCTCACTCACCGAGAACCCACCAACGCCAAAACCAACTTCTGCCACGCCATGACCAACGTAGCCAATTGGGTGAATGACAACCGACAAACTCAACTTCGACAAAACACATACTGATATTTGGGAAGAACACCTCTGTATGGGACCAGATCCGGTGGCCAGCAGAACTCAGACCAACACCTAAGCCAACACACAATGCAGGCAACCTGGATATCATACTTAACAGTCAACTGACCATGAACCAATAAGTAAACAGTGGCCACACCTTCTGCTTCCATACCCCTGATATGCTCTGCAGAATCTTCAGATCCATCTGAATCAACATCAGAAAGACCATCAGGCCCTTGTCACCAACTGCCTCAACTATGGCAACACCCTCTACGCTGGAATTTCCACCGAGCAAATCAGAAAACTCCAGACCATACAAAACACCGCAGCCAGACTCATTCTGAACCTCCCCAAATAGACCCACATCACCACCCAACCTCAGAACACTCCACTGTCTCCATCTAGAAGAGATTCTAGTACAAGATCCACACACATGCATACAAAGTCCTTGACAACCAAGGACCGCCCTACATCAACCATAGACAACTTCCACCAGCCCACAAAACACCAGTGCTCCACAAAACACCAATGCTGCGCAACACACAAACACACACCTCCACCGCTTGCTAAGAAGCCAGGGCGCTCCTACATCGCAGCCAAGTCCTGGCCTTCCTTGGCCATTAACACAGCACCCTCCCTGGCTGACTTTATAAAGAAACTTAAGATCTGGCTTTTCAACTGAAACACAGGACCCAGATACCCGTAGAGGAAATAGTGCTGCGCAATACAAATGCTGATTAATTTGGAAGTGGCACAAGGCTGGAGAAACTGCATCTCCTCAATGCAATCCAATGATTTATACCAGTCTGACCTGAAGTTAACAGTTTAATTTTGTTCTGTTTGTGGGCCTAGACAAATACTAGGATTCTACCTGTGATAAGGTCAATACTTTTGTCTTTAATTCAGACTATCAGGAGTAAGGAAATGTTTTGAGCACAGAAACATCCTACATTGTATATATGGACTATGTCGAGGATGTTTTAAGTTTCGAGCAATGAAGTTCAGCATCAAAACCGGATCAAAGCTGGCTTTCAGTTACAGCTAAAATATGCCAAGTTCATAGTCCAAACAAGCTGTGAGTTTGGTCGATTCAATTGTCAATTTTTCGTCAATTCCCGAAACTTCGAACTAGGAGTAAAAATGAACACCCCCCCCCCCCCCCCCCCCCCCCCAACACTAGATGGCATTGTAGTGCATTACTTATTATCCATATTAGAACATACTGCAACCATTCCCAAAGAGTCACGGGTCAGTGTCTAATGACGCATCTGCCCCCATGAAGGGTATACCAAATAGTTGGACTGCTGAGGTGGGGGTGTGGTGGCTGTTGGGGCAGTGGGTTGCTGGTAAAAGATGGTGGTTCTAGACATTAATTAATGGGAAATTAAATTCATTCAAATACATAAAAATTAATAAAATACACTTGTTATTGGCCATTTCTAGAAGCAATAAAGTACTTACCACGGCGCAAAGTCTTAAGGAAAGCGTCAATCTGTTCCAGTCCTACGCCAAAAGCTCCCTTCTGGCCGTAAAGGAGATGAGAGAGCAGGAGGTGTAGGACCTCTATGGCAATATCTTGAAAGCCACCTTCTTGATTTCCACCAACGTCTGCGTCGATGTAGGACCGCAAGAGGTCTGGAAGCTTCTGTTTTATGAACTGCCCAGCTACATACCCAAAAATAAAGACATTCAAGATTTTTTGGCATAAAACTTAATAGCAACTTTCACAGTAATAACATGAAGAAATCATTTGGTTAAGTTTAGTGGAAACATTAATCTACAAACTGATAGGGAGGTCAGAGAAATCTGGTTAACCAAGAGAATCAATTCAAATGTTAATTAAAATCACATAGGAAAGTCAGTACAGAGGCACTAGGTATCACAGAGCTCTAGTCATGCTTCTGCTTCAAAAACCAGAGCACTAAAGCTGTAGAACTTGAAAAAGTAAGGTCTGACATTCACATGGGGCATAAAGGTAGGAAACTGCCTAGCTTCTTCTGGTGCTTGATGGAACAGGCAAATTCCAAACACGATTAGATTTTGTAAATTGGAAAAATGGGATGTAGGAAAAAGACCTTTTCCATAGTCGCCCCCTAACTTTTTACCTGATAACGGATTCTCACTTGACTGAGTGTGCTCTAGGTCCCTACCAATCCGGCTCCCTGGGACTTTTTTTGTTCCCAAAACTAACTCTTTCCAGAATTGGCAAACATCTGGGTCACATGCCAGTTCCTTATAAAAGTTACCCCTGGTACCAAGGGCATTGTGACCAGAGAGTGCCCCTGAGTGTTGCAGCATGTATTGTACCACCCTCGAAGACCCCTCCCCTTAAAACCTAAACACTGCAATTGCAGACTGCGTGTTTTGGTGCAGACAAACCTGAGCAGTAGCATGGCACACCTCCCTGTGTGACATGCCCACCAACACTGCCTGTGGCATGGAAAACTCACCCCTCTAGCAGGCCTCACAGCCCTAAGAAAGGGTGCACCATCCCACAGGTGAGGGCATAGCAATATGCCCCTACTCTATCTGTACTATACACAGACATTTAAAGTGCAGTGAAGTCATAAGAGTACACTGGGTAGGAGGTTGTCATCACAAACTCTACAACTCCATGATAGCTTTACTGAAAGCTGGGAACTTTGGTACAAAACGTCTCAGTATAATAACCACATGCTGATGTCGGTGTTAGATAAATTACGAAATGCACTCAGGACGTCTTAAAGATCCCCTCAAACCCAACCAACTTCAAGTGTATTGGCTGAATGATCCCCTACCAGCCAGCTACAACCAGACAGGTTTTTGACATCATGGGGTGAACCTTTGGGATCTCATTGGCCAGAAACAAGACCTACAGTAGATGGAGGTGCTTCACACCTCCCCCTGGTACGAACAGCACCACTTGGCGGTGAGCCTCAAAGTCTCTCAATATGTAGTATGCAGATTTGGGCAGCTGCAACCAGTGGAGATGCCCGCTCCCCTTTCCTAACCCCACTTTTTGGCAGCAGGACAGGCAGAAAAATTAGTAAGCAAAATAGGAGTGCCCCCTTGACCTAGCACCCCACTAGGGTCACCAGGAGCTGAACCCCTCTCAACAAACTCCATCTTGAATCGGAGAATTAGGCCCAATAGGAACTGGGATGTGCCCATCTCCCCAAAGGTAGGGGGCACCTAAAGGGTCAAATCACCCTAAGGACAGTAGCCACTGGCTGCTGCGCCTGACCTCAGTAACCTTCCTTAAAGAACAAGTTACTTACCTTCAGTAACGCTGTTTCTTGTGGATACATTATCCGCCTGAGGATTCCTCACCTTTTGAATTACCCACCCATGCACAGCTTTCCACAGAAACATTTCTACTCCGCATCACACAGACATCACAATGGAAAGGATCTGCAAGCGACTCCGCATGACAGAGCCATAAGACGACCCATTTGACGTACAGACGTCAGTCCCACCCATTTTTCCAGAGCCTTCGAGGCGAACGGGTGAACCGACAACATTCACAAGTATACACAGTATACAAACAGCCAAAATTGGAAATTTATCATACACATCTACTAGTGCCAAGCATCACATAATAACAATAAATCACCTGAGATATACATTGATTATTTTTCGGTATAAGCAGGCAGGAAAAGGGGAGGCAGGTGGGTAAGTGAGGAATCCACAGGCAGATACTGTATCCACAGGGGAAAAAAGCGTTACCGAAGGTAAGCAACTCGTGCTTCTGATGGATACATCTGTCTGTGGATTCCTCATCCTTTGAGTTGAGCCAACAAGCAGTCCCGCTCCCGGCACAGGGTGACTGCCTATACCAAAAAATCCGGCAGCACAGAACATGCAAGATGGCAGTCCCTCCTCACCTCAGCAATAGTGCTTCGCATAAGTGTGGACGGAGGCCCAAGTTGGCGCCTTGCAGATGTCTACCACTGGGACACCGATAGCTAAAGCCGAAGACTTCGCTCTGGTAGAATGAGCTTTAATACCTTCAAGAGGCTCCTTCTTGGCCAAAGCGTATGATCCACGTGGACAGTGTTCCCTTGTGGACTGCCTTGCCCTTCATCTTCCCCACATATCCGATGAAGACTATCATCCAACCTGAAGTCCTTGGTCCGGTCCAGGTAGAAGCTGACCGCCCTCTTAGGGTCCAGGCGATTAAGTCTCTCATCCTCAATAGAAGGATGAGGGTGAGTAAAAGAAGGGGGTAAAGTGAAGGATTGCCCTAGGTGTAAAGGCGAGCCCACCTTAGGCAGGAAAGCAGCTCTGGTCCTAAGAACCATCTTATCTTATTGAATTATGAAAATGGAGGCTTGGAGCGAAGAGCTTGCAACTCACTCACCCTCCTAGCGGAAGTGATTACAACTAGAAATATGGTCTTGAATGCTAGGAACCGCAAGGAACAACTATGTAAAGTTTCAAAGAGAGAACCCATCTACAAAGTGAGAAACAAATAAAAATCCAACTGAGGCATGATAAAAGGAGTAGGAGGAAACTTAATTGTGAGACCTTTAATGAATCTCAACTATGGGAGATTTAAACAAGGGTTTATCTGGTAAAAAGAGAAAAACAGAAAAGGGAGCCCTTAACAGCCACTACACAACCTTGTTGTGATAGGGAAAGAGAAAAACTCAGGTCAGACAAATGGACCTGCAAAGGATTAATCGATATCTCCACAACATTTAACCAACTTGGCCCGCCTACCAGAATAGACTGATTTGGTTATGTCTCCTGGACGATAAAATAACATCCGGTGGTAGAGAGAAAGAGCTCAGGTTGCCCTATTCAATCTCAACGCATGAAGGTGCAGGCAATGGAGGTGGGGGTTTGGAACCTGCCCCAGCAAGAGGAAGTCTGACCTAAGGGAGAACGAGGGTGCAATGAGAAATAGAGGTGGTCTGTGTACCACACCCTTCACGGACAATCTGGGTCTATCAATATAACTTGGACCCGGTCTTAGCGAATCTCAGAATTCGATTTATCAGGGGTAGGTGAGGCAACGCGTAACGAAGCTGTAAGCCCTAACCTAACTGAAACGCGTCCGTCAACACTAGCCGCGTCGGATACAGGAGACTGCAGAATGACAGGCAGTGCACGTTCTCTTGAGTGGCAAACCGGTCCAACCGAGGAGGCTCTCACATCCCGAAAATGTGAAGGACCCCCTCGGATGAAGACGCTACTCATGATCAGCTGAAAACTGCTGACTGACACTGCCAGCAAGCACATTCAGTTCTTGGGCCAGATTTGCCATCATACAAATCTGATCGTCCTGAGCCCAGGACCAGTCGTAGACCTTCTCTGCAAAGAAGATACGGTCCTACTTCTGACCGTTTGTTGATGAACCAAATCTGGGTAGTGTTGTCTGTCCCTGGGTCGACTGACTGCGAAGGGAGGGAAGAGGTCTTGAGAGCCAAATGTATTCCCCTGCAATTCCAATAGATTGATGGGAAGGCAAATGCTACTTACCAGTATGCATCTGTTCTTGGCATGTAGAGCTGCAGATCTACACTGTGCATAGATCGCCATCTGGTGTTGGGCCCGGATGTTGCAGTTTTTCTCTTGGAAAGTCTTTGGAAGTCACGAGGTATGCGACTCCTCCTTTGGATCGTATTGCGCATGGGCTTCGGCTCCATCCTCAGATTGTTTTTCGCCAGCAGGGAAATGATGGGGCGTAGTAATAAACAGTAAAGATGCCCATCTATATTGTATCTAAATAAGATATACTGGAACAGATACAGGTAGCCGGGGAGGCGGGTCGGCGTGTGTAGATCTGCAGCTCTACATGCCAAGAACAGATGCATACTGGTAAGTAGCATTTGCCGTTCGAGGCATATGAGCTGTAGATTACACACTGTGCAGAGATTGTATAGCAGTATCCATCCCTAGCGGCGACCACCAGTATCTGGCAGTGGTTTGAAACAATGTTTTGAGTACAGCCTGGCCCACACTAGCCTGCACATCTACACAATAGCGTTTAGTGAAAGTGTGCAGTGTTGACCATGTAGCTGCTTTGCAGATATCTAATGGAATGTTTCCTAGAAAAGCCATTGAAGCCCCTATTTTACGCGTAGAATGGGCTTTAGGGGGAACGGATAGTGTTAGTTTTGCTTTGTGGTAGCAAATCTGGATGCATTTGACAATCCACCTAGGGATGGAGATGGGGTTGCCCTTGTGTGGTGGAGAGAAAGACAAACAGTTGTTTGGTCTTACGAAAGGGGTGTGTTCTCTCGATGTAGCAGAGTAAGGCTCGTTTGGCATCTAATATGTGGAGAGCTATTTCTGCAACGGTTTGTGGTTGCGAGAATACAGGTAGTTCCACAGATTGGTTTAGGTGAAAAGGAGAAATGAATTTAATGAGGAATTTTGGATTAGTACTGAGAACAACCTTGTTATGGTGCATTTGCAGAAAAGGTCCTTGAATGGGGAGTGCTTGTATTTCACTGACCCTTCTGAGGAAAGTGATGGCTACAAGAAAGGCAGTTTTCCATGTTAGGAATTGAAGTTCACATATGTATAGAGGTTCAAAGGGTGGCCCCATTAGTCTAGTGAGAATAATATTTAGGTTCCACACAGGTGAGGGTGGCACTTGGGGGGGGGGGGGGGGGTTAACGAATGGTTTACCTGTCGGTGTAGTTTTGCAGCTTGAAGATCTTTCTGGATTCACTATGCTGTGCAATATTCCGCGTTCTGGTGGTTGGGTCAGGATTCGGTCTTTTTTTTGTAGCCCAGGTGGGCGTCTACGTCCCACCATTTGGTGCACCTCTCGTGACGTTGTGCTTCCTGCGGAAGTCGGGTTCTTTTTTTTCCCTTTTTTTTTTATTTTCTTTTTTTTAACCCTAGGCGTTGTCTTAATTTTCCTTTTCCAATCCTCTTTACTATTCCAATTATTCTGATCTTCTATGTCCTTCCACCTCTATCTCCATCCTCATCTTCCTGGTGGAGGTGGGTGGGTTCGCTAGTGAATCCAGAAAGATCTTCAAGCTGCAAAACTACACAGACAGGTAAGAAACTATTCGTTTTGCAGCGTGAATCTTTCTGGATTCACTATGCTGTGCATAGACTTTGTAGCGGTTTGTTATCTTTGTGGCGGCTGGGTGGTAGATGAGTGTTGGCTGTTGAATATGTGTTGAAGCACCTTCTGTCCTACTTGTGCTTCCTTGTTCATATGAATGTCCACGCAATAGTGCTTAGTGCACTGAAGCCCATGTTGCCGCCAGGCATATGTCTTGAATGGGCGTATTTGCCAGAAAGGCAATAGTTGCCCCCTTCTTCCTTGTGGAGTGGGCTCGTGGCCCATCCGATAGTTCCTGCCCTGCTTGTTTGTGGCAGAATTGTATTGTTAATGCAATCCATCGTGCAATGGTGGCTTTTGTCACGGGTCTACCCAGGAAACTAGTTGCAAAGGAGACAAAGAGCTGCTTGGTCTTCCTGTGCTCTTTGGTCCTCTCAATGTAGTGCATCACTGCCCTTCTAGCATCCAGAGTGTGCAGTGCTCTTTCTGCGCTTGTCGTGGGGTTTTGAAAGAAACTCGGTATCTGAATTGTCTGGTTCATATGGAATGCCAACACCACCTTAGGCATGTGGGTCCTATCTTTGTGTATCTGTATGTAGGGCTCTTGCAGTGTCAGTGCTTGCAGCTCGCTCACTCTGCGCAGCGAGGTTATCGCTACCAGGAAGGCTGTTTTCATGGTCAGCATTTGCAGCGTGGCCTTGTGGATGGGCCCAAACGGCGCCTTCATAAGCTCGGTTAGGACCCAGTTGAGGTTCCATGCCGGCGGCGGCATCCTCTTTGGTGGCGCAATTCTTTTCGCCCCCTCCAGGAACCTCTTTACTATCTGTGACGTAAAGAGACTTCCTCCTCTCCCCTCGTGTGTAAGCTACGATTGCCACTAGGTGTACCCTTAGGGAGGATGAGCATAGATTACTTTTTAGTAGGTGTGTGAGATATCTAAGCACCGTTGACTCTGTTCTCATTTTATTCTGTAGTTTATTTCTGCTGCACCATATTGTGAACCTTTTCCATTTCTCCCCATAGCATTTTCGTGTTGTAGGTCTCCTTGCCTCCCGCAGCACTCGCATAGTGCTTGGAGGTAGGTTCAGGTGCGCAAACTCTAAGTCTTCAGGAGCCATGCCGCCAGGCTGAGGCTCTCTGGTTCTGGGTGCAGGACCTCTCCGTTCTGCATGGAGAGCAGGTCCTTTCTTCATGTGAATTTGTGAGGAGTGCCTTGTGCCATTTCCACTATTTGAGAGAACCAAGTCTGCCTTGCCCACTGCGGTGCTACTAGGATCAGTGTCATGTTGCTGGTTCTGCACTTGTGTAACAGCGGTATCGGTGGAAAAGCGTAGGCAAATGTCTTTGACCAACTTATCCATAGGGCATTCCCTTGCGATTGCTGTTCTGGTTGTCTGGATGCGAAGTTTTGGCATTTTGCATTCAGGCGTGTTGCAAACGGGTCTATTGTCGGTGTTCCCCACCTCTGGAACAGCCTCTGCGTTTCCTGTCCATTGAGCTCCCATCGTGGGATGCCGATGTCTGTCTACTGAGCCAGTCTGCCTCCACATTGTCCTTCCCTGGTAGGTGTATGGCCAGCAGGTCTATCTTGAGTGGGATGGCCCATTTCCAAATCTCCTGTGCCAGAGAGGAAAGGGGGAACGATGGTGTCCCTCCCTGCTTGTTGATATAGAACATGGTAGTCGTATTGTCCGTCTGTATCAACACTATCTGGTTGTATAGCTGTTTCTGGAAGGCCTTCAGGGCTAGCAGGACAGTCTTCAATTCCAGGTAATTGATGCGTCTGACCGCATCTGCCGGAGTCCACAGACCCCTCACCCTGAGTTTGTTCATGTGTGCTCCCCATCCTATTTGTGATGCTTCCGTGGTAATGGTCACAGTTGGGTTTGGTGGTTTCAAGGTCTTTCCTGTAGTTAAGTTCTCCCTGTTCCACCAGGTTATCTCCTTCTGCACCGCGTGCGTACCAACCACTAGATCCTCCCAACTCCTGCTTGCTTGTGACCATTGCTGTTGCAGCCATTATTGGAATGGTCTCAGGTGAAGCCGTACATTGGGGACTAGGTGGATGCATGACGCCATCATCCCCATGATCTTGCTCACTGTTCTCACAGTCAGAACTCGCCCCTTCTGGTGGAGACGCGTCTCGTTCAGCAGGGCTATTGTTCTTCTGTCGTTGGGCATCACCGTACCGTCTATGGTGTTGATCTTCGCTCCCAGGAAGATCACCTGTTCTGGTTCTATCGATGACTTCCCCCAGTGTATCGAGAACCCCAGGTTTGTTAGTGTTCTTGTCATCCGTTCTGCGTGCTCCTCGCACTTGTCGTGAGTGCTTGCTTTGACCAGCCAGTCGTCTAGGTAAGGATACACATGAATCCCTTCCCTTCGTAGGTACGGTGCTACTGCTGCAAGGCATTTTGTGAAGACCCTTGGGGCTGACTTTAGGCCGAATGCCTGGGATGTAAACTGATAATGATCCTGGTTGATGTTGAACCTTAGCAGGTTTTTGTGTCGCCTGTTCATTGGGATGTGCAGGTAGGCGTCCTTGAGGTCCACGGTGGACATGAAGTCTCCGCCTCGTATTTGGGGTAGCACTTCTTGTAGTGATGTCATTTAGAATTTTTGCGTCTTTATGAATTTGTTTAGGAACCTTAGGTCCAGGATGGGTCTTAGTGATTAGTCCACCTTTGGTACAAGGAAGTAGTTTGAGTACACTCCCTGGTTCCTTTCTCTGCCTGGCACTGGTTCTATGGCCTTCTTTTTCAGTAGTTGAAGTGTCTCCTCCCTGAGTTGAGCGAGCTCCTGACCCGAGCGCTGTCTTCTCTTTGGTTTCTTGTTTGGAGGCCTTTTCTCCAACTCTATGCAGTATCCGTGCTGTATGACGTTGAGAACCCATTTGTCTGAGGTTATTTGTTGCCATTGTTGAAGGTAGAGGCCCAGTCTTCCGCCTACCGGTGTTGCATGCTCGTAGGCGCTTGTTTTGTGTAACCCCCTTGGTGTTCTTACATTGCGCTTCACCCTTCGGGGTATGCTGTGCATGAGCGTACTTTTGTGTGTGTAGTCACTTAGATGAGGGTTGGTCTCCCCCTCTCCTCCTTTGGCCACGTCCGTTTCCTCTCCCTCGAAAGGACTGGCCTCGAGGCTGGTACTGCCAGTTCTGCTTCTGCTGTCCCTGCTGGCTGTGACTGTCACCCTGCTGCCCGTGCTGGAATGTCTGGTGCGACGTACCCTGCTGGCTTCCTCCCCTTCCGTAGGGTCTCCGATTTGGGGTGCCTCTTCGCATTCCTCTGAATTGCAGGGCTCCCATGGATCTTGCGGTCTCATTTTCCTTTTTCAGCTGGGTGAGCTTCTCGTCCACAGTTTCCCCGAACAGCGTTTCACCGTTGAAAGGGGTGTTCAGTAGGTTATTCTGGACTTCCTGCTTGAATCCAGAAATTCTGAGCCAAGCCTGCCTCCTTTCAGTGTTCCCTATGGCCATCAGTCTGCTCGAAGTTTCCGCCCCGTCCAATGCAGTCTTGATGCACGAGTTGGCGATATTCTTCCCTTCCTCCACTAGATGGGAAGCTCTTTGACGGTACTCTTCTGGGAGATGCTGGACTAGTTCCCCCGTCTCATACCAGTGCTGGTACTAGTGTCTGTTCAGTAGCGCGTTTGAGTTTGCCCTGCGCCAGTGCATTGTGGCGTTTCTTTCTACCTTCCTTCCAGTGAAGTCCATCCTTCTGCTCTCCTTATCAGGAGGTGGCCCCGAGGTCGCCGGCACATTGGCTCTTTTCCTGGCCGTGGCAGCAATGATGGAATCTGCAGTGACCGATCCCTTGATGTAAGGAGGATCCTGCGACGAGTGCTTGTACTTCCTTTCCGTTCTGGGTGTGATGGACCGGCATGTTCCCGGGTCCTTAAACTCCTCCTTCCCTTGGTTCATCACGCTTTGGAGCATGGGGAGGAACTGGCTCCTCGTCTGGATGGGGAGCAGAGTTTCAAGTAGAAAGTCTGCTTTCGGCTTCTCCTCGTCCAATTTCACACCAAAGGCTGCTGCAGCACTCTTGACGACCATGTTGTACGCCCCGATGTCATCAGGCGGCGAAGGCCTCGAAGGACACGAGTCCACGGGCTCTTCGGGGTTTTCGGTGTCGATGTCCTGCCATTCCAGCTCCTGACTAGTCAACGGCGCCGAGCAGTAGAGCGACTGCTGATCCTTATCATCACCTTCTCCCTCATAGTAGGTGCCTTCCTCCTCCTCTACAGGACTTAGACTGCTCTTCGGCGTCGAAATCCCCTTCTTCCTCGATCTCCACGACATCTGTCGACGGGACCGTTGGGATTTTGAATTATTTCATTTGTTCGTCGAACTCCTTCTTCCTCTGAAGGATGCTTTCCATCTCCGCCTCGAGCCTTCTCTTTTAATTCTCCATGCTTGAGATGTGCTCGGCGTCGACTGCAGGTCTCTTTGACGGAGCTGGCGTCGACGCGGCCTTGTCTTTCGTCGCCAAACATCCCACCTCGTGGGTCTGTTTCGACGAGCTCTGCCTCTCGGCGGTCTTCGGCACCTGGGAGTGATCCGCTCAGCCTATTGTACCTTTGAACCACTGACGGACGTCGAAATCTTCGGCGCCGGTGTTTCTTTCGAGGACTTTGACTCATTTTTTCGAGAGTCACCATCCGATTTTCGGGGCCCTTTCGGTGGTTTTGTACTTGACGTGTCTCTTACCTAGTCAGGCGTTTTCTTATCGGTCTCTGCGACCGTAAAGACATCAGGTCCCTCGGCGATGTTGTCTTTATAGTCGGTGGATAGGCCCAGATCGTACAGCGACGGGGCCTTACCCTTGCCTTCCATGCTGAAGTTGGCTCTCCTCTGACGTTCTCTCACCCGAAGAGTCTTCGGCGCGAAGGCGGAACAGGCATTGCAGTCCTTGCTCTCGTGGTCGAACGGCAGGCAAAGGTTGCAGAGCGGATGTTGGTCCTTCTGCGCGAACTTGTGGTGGCAGTTAGGCCAGAACTTAAATTGTGTCTTGTCCATTGCGCTCAGTGCCTCTGAGTGCGCATTTTCCTCTGTGCGTCGAAGAATTTCAAAGATCCCCTCCTTCGTCGTCCCGGCTGGAATACCTTTCTCTCTGTAGTCTTCTAAAGGTTCTCCTTCGATGAAACTCGCGTATTTTCCTTCTTCCTTCGTCTAAAACTCTGGAGCTTCTCGATGACGATCCAGACCCAACGGCGGAAAAAAGAATCTGAATATGGCGCACCAAAGGTGGGACTACGAATCCGGACCCAACCACCAGATCGCGGAATAATGCACAGCATAGTGAATCCAGAAAGATTCACGTTGCAAAATTATTCTTTTGAGGCCTTCCATGAAGGCTTTTATGGCAGGTACTCGAAAGAGATAGATGCTGCCTGTTTTGCAGGTAAGCTGCTATGGCTGCAAGGTGCAGTCTAATGGACGTGTAGGCTAGATTGCATCTTTGGAGGTGTAGTAAATAGCCTACGATTTGTTGAATGGACACATCTAGGGGATCGAAGTTATTGGTGTGGCAATAGACCACAAATAGTTTCCACTTGGCTGCGTAGCAAGCTCTAGTTGTAGGGCGCCTAGCTTCTCTAATGACATTCATACAGTCAGGAGGAAGATTCAGATAACCGAATTCTAGGATTTAAGGAGCCAGATCCCAAGGTTGAGCTGAGCTGGTCTGGGTGTCTGATCTCTACATGGTTCTGTGTTGAGAGGCTTGGAGAGAGGTGTAACTTTTGGTGCGGTCCTACAGATAGTTCCAGCAGTGTGGTGTACCACGGTTGTCTGGCCCATGTTGGAGCTACTAGGATGAGAGTGAAGAAGTGTTATAGTTTGCGCACCACTAAGGGAATGAGTGGGAGAGGCGGAAAAGCATACGCAAATCTGTCTGAAGAGTTCATCCATATCGCATTGCCTCTGGACAATGGGTGTGGATATCTGGCGGCGAAGCTTGGGCATTTGGGGGTGGCGAAGAGGTCTATTTGTGGATGCCCCCACATTTGAAAGTACGGGTGAAGAACTTGTGGATGGAGTTCCCACTAGTGGATTTGTTGCGTTTGTCTGCTCAGCAGATCTGCTATAGTGTTCTGGACTCCTGGGACATGTTGGGCTAGGAGGAAGATTTGGGGTATGGCCCATCTCCATATGCTCTGTGCTAGTGGAGAGCTGCAGATTGTGTGCCGCCTTGATTTTGTAAATAGTACATGGCTGTTAGGTCTGTGCGAACTAGGACGGCCTTGCCTGATATGTGTGTCTGAAATGCCTTTAGTGCTAAGATTATTGCTAGTAGCTCCAGATAGTTGTTGTTGAGCAACTTTGCTGAGGTGTCCACCTGCTCTGCATGGTGTGATGTAGTAGGTGAGCTCCCCAGCTGGAGAGCGATGTGTCCGCTGTCAGTACTATCTGAGGAACAGGGTCCAGGAACGGTCGCCCTTTGGAAAGGTTTTTGGTGGTCCACCACTGCAGAGAGCTATTGGCACGACCGTCTACCAACACCAGATCTGTCAGCTGACCCTGGTTCCATTGGCGCGCTAAGCATTCTTGGAGAGGACGCATCTGGAGTCTTGCATGAGGTACTATGAATATACAAGAGGCCATCATTCCTATGAGTTGCATGAACACTCGAGCTGTAAGTGTTCTGGCTGAAATTAGGCGCATAGGGCCTGAATGTTTGCTATCCTGGCAGGACTGGGGTAGGCTAGCGCTCGAGGAGTCTATCGTGGCACCTAGGTATTGCTTTATGTTGGACGGTTGCTAACTGGACTTCGTGTGCTTTACTGTGAAGCCCAGTTAGTGAAGTAGTGTATGGTTGCGTGAGTGTGTTGTACACACTGGTGGTATGAGCTGGCTTTTATTAGCCAGTCGTCCAGGTATGGGAAGACGTGCATGTGTGGTCTTCGCAGATGTGCTGCCACGACCGCTAGGCACTTGGTAAACACTCGCGGTGCTGTGGTGACTCCGAATGGGAGCACTTTGAATTGATAGTGTTGACCGTCCACTACAAACCTGAGATTTTCTGTGAGCTGTGTGAACGGGAATCTGGAAATAGGCGTCCTTGAGGTCTAGGGTGGCAGGGAAGTCATTTTGGGAGAGCAGGGGGAAGTACCTGCTGAAGTGTAACCATGTGGAAATGGTCTGAATGTATAAAGTGATTTAGGGGTCTGAGGTCCAGGATGGGCCTTAGAGTGTTGTCCCTTTTTGGTATGAGGAAATAAAGGGAGTAAACTCCCATATTTTGCTGTTGAGTAGGAACTGGCTCTATCGCACTCTTTTGTAGGAAGGAGATTACCTCCTGCTTGAGAAGTGACGAATGTTCCTGTGACATTGGGTGGTGTTTTGGTGGAATGTTTGGGGGGGGGATTGATTTTAGTTCGAGGCAATAGCCGGACCGAATTATTTGTGTCACCCATTTGTCTGAGGTGATAGTAGCCCAGACATGAAAAATTTTGGAGTCTGCCCCCGACTGGAGTGGGATGGTCTGGGGGGAGTGAAGGGAAGTCATTGGGTAGGAGAGGAGGCAGAGCGGGAGGTATTAGTTTTGCCTCTGCCTTTATTGTTGTTACCCCTGTAGCCACCTCTCTGGTAACCCCTAGTGAAGGTGGATTGTGTAGTGGCTTTATCTGACGTAGAAGCGCTGTCGGAGGAGTAAACTCTAGATGTGCTTCGCAAGGAAGAATGGCGAAAGGAGCGTCTAGGAGGGTGTGACTGTAAGGCTCCCACAGATTTTGCCGTATCGGTGTCTTTCTTCATCCTCAAGGGCTACGTCTATGTTTGGGCCAAAGAGATGTGCTTGGTCAAAGGGGTGGTTAAGGATGGAAGCCTGTACCTCTGGTTTAAAACCAGAAATGCACAGCCAGGCATGCCTACTGAGGACGACGCTGGTGTTAATTGCCCTAGAGGCGGTGTCGGCAACATCGAGGGCACAGCATATGGAGGTGTTGGTGATGGTTTTTCCCTCCTGGATTAGCTCGTTGGCTCTATTCTTGTACTTGTCAGGGAGGTGCTGCATGAATGCTTTTAGCTCATCATAATGCGCCCTGTCGTATCGTGCTAAAAGCGCGTGTGTTCGCAATGCGCCAAATGTTGGCCGCCTGAGATGCTGTTCGCTTGCCAGAGGCATCTAGGAGTTAGGACTATCAGGTGGTGGTGCCTCGCCTGATGCCTGGGAGTTTGCACGTTTCCTTGCAGTGGAGACTACAAGGGAATCTAGTGGTGCGGGCCCTCTGATGTAGGTGGGGTCTGTAGGGGCGGCCTTATATTTCTTTTCGATACGGGGGTTGGTGACCCTGGCTCTGACCGGGTCTTTAAAAACCTCTGGCGCGTGTTTGATAACACCTTTAAGCATGGGCAGAATGGAAGTGGCCCTGTGGGTGGTATCAAAAGTGTCTAGGAGGAAGTCCTCCTCCACAGGGTCTGTATGGAGATCAACTCCGTGGTAGTGTGCAGCACCATGTAGCAGCTGGTTACACCACATAGTGTCTTCGGGGGAAGGGGGGGGGGGGGGTCTTGAAGGGTAAATGTCGTCCTGCGGGACATTAGGGACGTCTGGGATGTTGTAGTCGTCCCATGGATCTGGGGAGCCTGTAGGAGTGGGGTCCCCTGTGGGTTGCTCAGGGGGCCCCTCCCCTATGTCTTCATAGACATAGTCATCATCCTCATCTGGAGAGGGTGTGGGGGAATGATGAGGTAGGGGAGGAAGAAGGTGGAGGAGGGGGTGAGGGTAGTCTCAACGAGGAGGTACCACAGTCCCTTTTCTTTGGGGGTGGAGCCGGGGGAAGGCTTGTCCAGCGGCGTCTTTTTGATGCTGATCATCAAATGTCCAGTTTTAGGGTATTTAGTAAGAGTTTTTTGGGGTGGATCGGGACGAAACAGTTCCTCTGTGAGCAGTCGATCCGTCGGCGCCAAAGGGGTCGGAACCAGTGATTTTTTAGTCTTGGAATCATCAGTTCGTTGTTTCGAACTGTGTGGTTTACAAATGTCCGGTTGTTTCCTCGGTTCCAAGATGGCTTTCAGCTTCGAGGTGTGGGTGTCGATGGGTTTTGCTTTCCTGCTCAGTTCCGAAGATGGCGTCGATACCGAGGAGCTAGTGGGTGTGTTCGGCGCTGAGTGTTTCGGTGTGGAAGTCGGCATGGAGGAAGCCATTTTCTTTTTCGGTGTGGAGTGTTTTTTGGCACCGACGGCAGGCTGGCTCGAGCCAGAGATGCCCGAAGGCTTGATGGGCTTCTTTACCGGGCCCGAAAGCGAGGTATGGGAAGCAGTGTCTTTGGTCGTTCCTAGGCATGACCGAAGCCTTTTTCGATGCAGTCGAGGATGGGGATCGATAGTAGTACTCAAGCCCCTCTGTGCCGGAGTGATGTCCTCGACATCTGAGTCGTCGGCTTTAGAGGCGCTGACGAGGCCCTTTTCGGGGTGCTGTTCTTCGGGAACAACGCCTTCTCCGAAGATGTCGTCGGGATCGCAGTCGACGCATTTGCCATGGTTCTCTTGGCTCTTCGGTCTCGAATAGTAGTTTTGGACCGGAAGGATTTGCACGCTGGACAGTCTCGAGCCTCGTGTTCTGGAGAGAGGCAGAGGTTGCACACCTCAAGGAGATCGGTGCGGGGAAATTTGGACCCAGATCGAGGACACTTCTTAAATGGAGTCCTTTCCATGAGCCAGGACTGGAGCGGAGGTAGGCCCAAAGGCCTGCGTCGACACCTGGAATCGAAGTTTCTTGATGAGTCGCATCAAGTGGGGAGATCGCGATCGAGCAATACCGCGGAAGGGAAGGATTGCGCGCCGATGAGAGAACTAACTGGAACGTTTCAGAACCGGAGGGCGAAGAACACATCCGAGCCCGATGGCGGAAAAAAAACAAATGAGGATGGAGCCTAAGCCCATGCGCAATACGATCCAAGGGAGGAGTCACATGCCTCGTGACTTCCAAAGACTTTCCAAGAGAAAAACAACTGCAACAGCCGGGCCAAACACCAGATGGCAATCTATGCACAGTGTGTAATCTGCAGCTCATATGCCTCGAACACAATCTTTCCTCTGGAGATCCAAGGCCTTAGACCTTCAGATCCCTCAGATGAGCTCCCCACCCTAGAGTGGAGGTATCTGTTTTCGCTGTGGCCACCTGAGAAGGAGGTTGAAAAAGGCTTCCCTTGAGACAGGTTGTCCAAAACACTGCACCGCAACAGCTCAGCTGCAGTGTCTGGATATCCTTACCACCTCTTCAAGAACTCCGTTGTGTTGAAACCACTGCCTGCGGAAGCACCATGAAAGGCCCTCATGTGCCAGCGTGCATGGCTGACCAACAGTATGCAGGAAGCGAACAGACTGAGCAGGGGCAAGACCTTCAGGACTGCAACAGCCGCTCCATCCTGAAAAAAATGGTATCATAGACTGGATGTCTTGAAAACTTTGTAGAAGTAGGAAGGCACAACTCACAGTGTCCACTACTGACCCTATGAACAGGTTGCGCTAAGAGGGCACCAGGTGCCCTCTTTTGGGTAGATTTATCGAAAACACAAATTCAAACAGCCGGGTTGTTGTGAGAAAGTGGCTCTGTATATACTGTTCACAAATAGGTACAGGGTGTACAGAGTCCACAGAGGATTGGCAGAGGCTAAAGTTAGATATAACCTTACTCTCAAAAGTGGTAGCTTGGTCGAGCAGTAAGGTAGTATCAGAGGACAGTGTAAAGCATTTGTTGTACACACAGTCAGCAAATGGTCTCACACACTCAATAACTGAACTCTTGGCCAATGGTTTATATATAAAAAATATATGCTAGTTTTATTTTAGAACCAACAATAGGTATTAAAATATACTTTCTCAGAATGAGATGCTTTATATAAATACTTTTGCAATATGCAATTGACTTTTGTAGAAAGTTACAAGTGGTTGCAATAGGCAACACAATTCTAAACACAATAATGCATGGAGTTCAATGGAAGTTTCAAGTTATTTGTAACAGATTACTTTTAGGATTACTTTTGGAATTCCAGGACTGCATCCTAGATTCAGTCCTGGGTCAGTCCTTAGAATCAAGTGATAAAAGTCGACTTAATTACTGTGATGATTTTTAGACAATATTTTCCTATTTTAAAAGTTGACAGAAAATATTTCAAAGAAAACAGTCAATGATTCCCTATGGCAGAAAATAATTCAAGTTGCAGGTACAGTATGTTCTCGTTACTTTTGTAATCCAGTACTGGGTGCCTAGACTCCGTACTGGGACCTTTATCCAAAACAGGTAAGTAATTACGTTTTCAAATATTATACGATTTTTAAAGAATAGTTAAAGTTTGCAGAAATTGACACTTCGAAGAAATTTCACAGAAAAACAGTCAATGTCAGTGCTGGGCATCAAGATCCAGCACTGGGAGCTCACCTAATAGCAGGTGAGTGTTTGTTACTCGGCTGATTTTTGGTGAATATTTTAATTTTTGAAAAGTCCACACTTAGAAGAAATTTCAGGAAAAAACAGTCAATGTTACCCTATGGAGAATATGGAGTTATCGGTTTAAAGGCAAGTAATCGGCTGGTATAGTGAAGGTTCTGGGCATAGACTCAGGGGTCTCCCAGGGTCAGGTAGTTACAGTTGGTTCACCCTCAGCGGCACAGGGGCGGCCAGGTGCAGAGAGTGTTAGGCCCAATGTTATCCTATGGGAGGTAGGAGAGCCTTGGTTGGTGGCTGCTGACTAGCAGGCCACCCAGCTGTGGGAGCTGGGTTCCTCGTCACTTACTCAGGGCAAGTGGGGAAGTAGATAGGTGTAGCGGTCGCACTGCCAGGGCCACTCGGGCGGCTGGGTGCAGGGTGCTTTTGAGCCTTCGGGCTCTCAATTGATTTCAATGGGAAAGCTCCGGTTTTGAAAAAGGCTGCAAGCTCGGGGATGAAGATTTTTCAGGTGCCGCCACCACCACTTCGAGAGGTAAGTTGGGTAGCTGGAGGATAGGTAGGTACCCCGGGATTGGGTACCGGTGGTCGTGGGGCGCCGGGTGCAGGGGTGCCTTTTGGTGTCGGGAAATCTTACCCTCTGTTGATCGCGGTTGGGGGGGGGGGGCACCTGGTTCTGAGGCTGCAGGCTTCTTCAGAAGTGTTGAGGGAGGTCCTTGGGTGCCGGACTCGGGGTCACAGTCGCCATGGGGTTGTCCTCGTGGTCTTTGTTCACTCCGGCACAGGCCAGGATTGGCGGGTGCAGAGTGTGCTGGATTCGCGGTTCCGGGCTGCTGCCAGGGATTAGAAGTAGATTTTGAGTAGAGCCTCTACTCATGGGAGTGCCAGGGGCTTAGAGCCAAAAGGTAGCCAGGTCCTCCTGCGTTTGTGAGGTTGCTGGTCACAAGAGATGCTGGGTTGGAGCAGGAGCAGGTTCGAGGGTCGACAGGCCGGTAGGGCTGGGGCCTAAGCAGTTGGTGTCCTCTTCTTAGCAGCTGCAGGGCAGGTCTTCTTTCTTCTAGCTCTTCTTTGGATTTCGGAATCTGGAATCTGGGGTGCCCCTAAATACTAGATTTAGGGGAGTTACAGGTAGGTGAAGGGCAGGGACCAATAGGTCCCTGTCCTGGGGTGAGTACACCCCCTATCCTGCCTCTCCTGTGGGAGGGGGGCAGTAGCCTAGTCTGATAGGGTAGGGCTCCCCATCTTCAAGATGGCGAGAGCCCGGAGATGTGCTTCACCTCG
Organism: Triturus cristatus; assembly: GCF_964204655.1. NCBI lineage: Eukaryota > Metazoa > Chordata > Amphibia > Caudata > Salamandridae > Triturus > Triturus cristatus. Next base: position 180,147,221 of record NC_140595.1, read on the forward strand.
CCTCCCCCACCTGAGGGGTGGGGTTGGCAGGCTGGCACATCCCCTGTTCTTATTTGGGGTTTCCGGCCAAGCTTCCAGTCAGAGTGGGGGGTTGCAGTGGCCTGGGGAAGCTCACAGAGACAGCATGCCTTTGAAGCTTCCCCCTGCCCATCCTGGGGGAGGAGATTTAGTACCTCGGCCAGGATGTGCCTGGTTGCAGGCCCAGGAGAGCAGGGGCTCTCCTACCCAGGGGTCCAGCAACATGTCTGCTGTGTGGCAGTCTAGGCAGCCTCAGAACAGACGTGGATTGTAAGTTAGGTTTTAGGGGGCATCTCTAAGATGCCCTCTGGGGTGCTTGGTACATTAAATCCCACACTGGCATCAGTGTGGGTTTAATGTGCTGAGCAGTTTGATACCAAACTTCAGTCTTCAGTATTGCCAATATGGTGCTGTGGAATTAGTGATTGACGAGCTCTCAGCACCATGTACTCTTAAATGGCAGCACTGCACTTAGTGCCCAGGAATGGACCTGGGTAGGGGCACAGGGCTCATGCTCCTGTGCCCACACCACTGGCATAGGGCACCCAGCTAGAGGGGTGGCTGATGTATGCCAGGGCAGTGTAGGTGGTGGGCATGGCACACAGGGATGTGTGCCATGTCGACTCTGTTTTGTACCCAGACATCCAGCCTGCAAGGGCAGTGTGTGTGTGTGTGTGTTAGGGTACAGGGCCTCTAAGGGTGGCACAATGAGTACTGCAGCCCTTAGAGGCCTTCCCTGGTCACAAAGCCCTGGGTTCCTAGGGTACCATCTACCAGGGGCCGACATGTGGCCAGGGTTTGTCAATTTGGGTTTTGTGCTTTAGGGAAGGAACATAGGCCCTGGGCACCTGATTGGCAAGAGTCCAGGGCACACTCAGTCAAAGTACATTCAGCAATTCAGCAAAAAGTGGGGGCATACCATGCAAGAAAGATGGCACTTTCTCACATGGAGTTCCCATTCGTGGATGTGTTGTCTTTGACAACTAAGCAGAACTGCAATCTGATTGTTTACTCCTGGAATGTGTTCTGCAAGGAGAAACATTTTATGACGTATGGCCCATCTTCAGCTGGGCTGTGCTAGTTGGGACAGCTGGAGAGAGGGTCATTTCTGTTTTTGTATGTATTACATTGCTGTCATGTCTGTACTAACCAGGACAGCTTTGCCTACTAGATTAACTTGAAAAGCTTTGAGCACTAGAAAAAGCTCTAGCATCTCTAGATGATTTATGTGAACCTCCTTTTGCTGCAGGCTCCATATGCCCTGAATTGTATGCTTCTGGAGATGAGCTCCCCAACCAGTGAGCAATGCATCTGCTGTTAGTATCTGTGGAACCGGGTTGATGAAGAACCGCCCCCTCATTTAAATGTGTATTCCACCACTGCAGAGAGCGATGGGTGCGGATGTCTACCAATAGTTCTGATAACAGCCCCTGAGCCTGGTTCCACTGACGTGCTAAGCACTCCTGGAGGGGACGCATTTGAAGTCTTGCATTAGGGACTATTAGGATGCAAGACGCTATTATCCCTAGCAACTGCATGAACACTTGAGCTGGCAATGAGTGTTGAGGCTGAAACTGACAGTAGAGTCTGTATGTTGCGGATTCTGGCAGGATTGGGGTAGGCCAGAGCTTTTTGTGTATCTATCGTAGAGCAACCTGTCATGAGAGGTGCCAGAGGGAAAGGAGGGAGTAGGCCAGCGTACCCATGGGGCCAACAGACGCACCAGTAGGGTTTACCGCTCTAGCAAACAAACCTAACATCGTTTTCAGAAAATGCAACAAATCCATACCGGGAGTCGGGAAGGCAGGATACCCTGGATCCTGTACTGCAGGCTCTGAAGACGCTTGAGGAGGCAGCACATTCCGCTCCGGTTGTGGCGCCGGATACCCTGGAGGTGTTGCTTCTCTTGGAGCTGGTGGAGTCACCGCTCTTGAAGTCGGGCCAGAGACACCTCAGGAGAAGGAGACTGAGAAAAGTCATCCTTCCGATGACGTCGGTGGGACACAGACTTCGGTGTCGCATCTTTCAACAAACGACGCAGAGACCCATGGTGCCGCTTCTTGGGCTTACTAGACTACTTCGAAGTATGCAGAGTCAATGACTTGGATTGGGACCTCAATTTTCTACTTTTATTTTTTGGCTTTGGCCATGAACAATTTGGCCTCCCTCTCCTTAAGTGCCTTGGTGTTCATGGACCTGCATTATTAACACTCTCCGACGTCATGGCCTGATGAGACACCACAAACAGTCTTCATGGTGATGGACATCTGAACCCCACATTCCCTGCATGGCTTGAAACTGGATTTGCTCTGAGTAGCCATAGTTGCTGCAAAGACCCAAAGACTTGAAAGTCCTGGGAAAAAACAGTTAAGTGACAACGGCAAGGAAAAACAGAAACTGGTGTGAGCACTCTGACTAGGACTTCTTATGGCTCTGAATACATCACGCGGAGTCACGTGCAGAGCAGTTCCATTGTGAAGTCCTCGCCGACGTGGGGGAGCTGTAGATAAAACGTTTCTGTGGAATGCTGCACATGGGGGTAATTCAAAAGGTGAGTAATCCACAGGCAGCTGCATCCATCAGAATTTAGTGCTTAAGGGCTCACCTGAACCTACTTCCTCAGATTCAACGACCTACGAAGAAAGATCTAAGAGCCGTGCAGCAGTAGGAAAGGTGACCATTGACTAGGCCCCAGCTCTACCGGCCTGTGCCCTCCAGCGACCCCTTACTAAGTGGCCCACCAACCCAGTGAAGTCACCCCAGTGATCTTGACCTAGGATCCAGCACTGAACAACCTCTCCTGAGCCCCCCCCCCCCCCCCCTCCTCGAAGCCTGCAGCCTCAACCGGACCCACGTTTACCTTTCTCCACCACTTCGCAAGCGCGACTGCTATGTTATAGTTCGAAATTAGCGTTTAAAAAACCTTAGATATTCACTGAAAAAACCATAGGTTTCAGGGACGTTATAGTTGGATATGTCACTCGTATAAAACCAGAAAAATTAGGCTATTACAGTTAGTAGAATTTAAAAAACTGGGCAAATGTACTGTGAAACCATGTAACAATCTAACCCTTAAACAATCTATGGCAGTTAAAGAACTGCAGGAAAATAGTAAGATAGTTATTAAACAATCTGACAAGGGTGGGAACGTGGTTATTTGGCCGAGACAGATGTATTTGGATGAGGAAAAACGACAATTGGAAGACGCAGAAAATTATCATGTGAGCAATAGAATCAATTATGAGAAAAGTAATGAGGTCTTTTCTTCTCAATTGTTAAGGTGGAAAAATAACCTGTTTTCAGACGATGAATACAAATATCTTAAGTGTGATCATCCCAAACTGCCGGTAATGCATCTATTGCCGAAAATTCATAAGGATAACAAAGTACCACCATGGCGTCCATTTGTATCCTCAATTGGCAGTACATATGAGAACACATCAAAATATATTGATTATTTCTACGGCCATTTGTCCAGGCACTTCCGTCTTTTATACAAGACACTAGGGATTTCCTGCCGGTGATTGAGAAGGTCAATTGGACTGAAGGAATGTTGCTGATGACATTAGATGTCAATAGCTTATATACCTGCATACCACACACCTTGGGAATTGCAGCTAACCAATATTTTTTAAAACAGTGATGTAGTTTATTTCAAACACACTGAACTGCTGCTCGCTATGATGAACACTTGCTTGACCAATGACTAATTTCTTTTCAACCATGTCATCTATTGCCAAACCCGGGGGGACCGTGATGGGAAATTGCTTTGCCCCCAGTTACGCAGGTCTCTACCTGGGCTGGTGGGAGGAGCAAGTAGCCAGTAACATCATGGCCTTCACCCAGGATGTGGTCCTCTAGGTGAGGTATATAGATGTGTTTTGTGTCTGGAAAGGAAAAGAAGTAGAGGCAGCACACTTTGTGGATACATTAAACAACAATCAATACAATTTGAAGTTTACCAGTACAGTACACCAGGAAAGTATTGAATTCTTAGACGGTAAAATTGATGTACTTGACAACAAATTAACCAGCAGACTGGTCCACAAATCCACGGCAGGTAACAGTCTGCTTCACGCTAGGAGCTGCCATCCGAAAAATCTGATCAATAGCATCCCTTATGGTGAGCTTTTACGGGTGAAAAGAAATTGCAGCTCAGATCAGACTTTTTAAATTGGAAGTAGAACACATGACAAAGATTTTTGGCTAGAGGCTATTCCAAAAAAAAAAAAAAAACGGCCAAGCAAGCTTGTAGAAAAGCTATGACCATTCATTGAGCAGACACTAAAAATTTTTAAAAACTGACAAAATTGTTGAAGAACCCTTAAGATTCATAACCTCCTACAACAATAAAGCATGGGATGTTAGAAGAAGTTTAAGCAAATATTGGCATGTGTTAAGAACAGATACATCATTAAGTAAATTTGTAGATACCCAACCACAAATAACGTATAGAAAATGCACTGCACTAAAGGAGGTTTTATGCAGCAACATACTTAAAGATGAGGGAGATAACAATTCTATACAGGGCTTTTTTCCTTGTAGGTCATGCAAAGCCTGAAAACCGCTCCAAACGCTTGGAAATTCTATCCAAGGAACAGAAACCATTTGTGATAACCAAACATCTCACTTATAAAACGGATTTTTGTATATACGCACTGAGTTGTCCATGCTCACATATATATATATAGGAAGTTCTATTTATCCAGTAAAAAAAACGTATCTTGGAACACACAAGGGCAATTGTTAAGGAGGATAAACAATACCCTGTGGCAAGACACTTCAAAGAGTTCCACAATAAAAACATCAACTTGTTGCAATTGTGCGCTTTGGACAGAATCCCAAAATCAGAGAGGGGAGGGAACAGAGTAAAAACTCTAGAGAGGGAAGTCTAACTGGAGGTAGTGGAGGTATTGGTATGTATGACCTTAGCTATTTTTATCCCCAAAAAATCCCTGTCATGCCAGTCAGACCCCCTGTTTGGGAGGGATGGGAAGGCAGACAAGCCCATCGAAATCGGTCTCAATTTAGCCTGTTCTGGAATGATACATGTCCCCCGTCTAACTGGTCATGCCACGGCTATTGACATGCTGTCTGCCAACCTACAGCGAAGCTATTTGCCGTGCCAGAGGAAAAGGATTGTGGTAATCTTGCCACAAGCCTGGTGGTAGTGAGGCCACCCTCTTTTCTCTCTTCACCTCCAGTCGTCAAGGTCGGCCTTCAAGGTCGGGAGTTCAATGGGCAATCTGAGCCTGTTATCCCCATACTGGAGGCACCTAGCGGGGAGGGCCTAGCTTTCGGTGCGTTCTCATTTCCACCCGGGGGATGGCCCTCTTTCAATTGGGTCTTCACTGGGGCAGGCTACAGATGGCATTAGGAGCCTGAAGGTCGTCAGCTGGAATATAGCCGGTCTGGCACGTAACATGGATATTCCCGAATGGAACTTATTTATTGAAACATTCGGGATATGTATGTTCCAGGAAACTTGGTGCCTGGAGCCCCGGCATAAAGGGAGCTTTACTAGCTATTTTGTACCTGCTATCCCATCGCCCGGAGGGAGAGGTCGCCCTTCCGGCGGCCTATTAATCTGGGTAAACATCTCCTTGGGTTATTCTATTCGATCCGTAGTCACTAAGTCCCTTGACCTGCAGAGACTAATAGTTAGAGGGCCACGTGGGGGGGGGGGGGGAGGGCGCTCGAGATCCTTAATATTTATGTTAGAGGTTCTAGGGGCGGTACATCGACATTGTCCCTCAGGGGCATCGATGATATACTTAGTTCTTATGGTGTTGACTTGTTTGTTTTACTTGCTGGGGATTTTAACTGTACTCTTGAACCCCTAGCTGTAGAAGATATATTGGGTATCCAGGAGGATGATGCTAGGCGAGGCATCCCCTACCTCTCAGTACCTCCGATTAAGAGATGGACCCAAAGTGCCATTGATCTTAATGCTCTTTCTTTGGAACATGGTATAAGGGCTGTAAACGGCAGGACAAAGTCAGACTCCGGTGGGGCACACACATTCAACAGGGTTGGTCATTCCGCTAGAATTGATTATATCCTGTTGAATTTTAAACTCTGGGGTCATTTGATGGATATGGTGGTCCTTCCTTCTACTGACAGTGACCACAATCCCCTGTCTTTGTCCCTTTCCCCTTTGTGGACCGTAGGGCCTAATGATCAAACTCCTCATGATTGGAAGTCATCTCGTGAAGTACATCCTTCAAATTGTGGGAGGCGGCTAAGATGGAGGAATATTGTTGACAATGAGGACAAGATGCAGGAAGCAAGATCAATTATGGCAAACGTCTTGTCCAGTTTGAACCTTGTCACAATTAGTGCCCACGAGATTTCCACACTGTTCGTCCAAACCAGTAAAGCTTTGGGTGATCTTTTTTCAGTTTGTAATGCAAGCTCTAGGGTTATCAAAACTTGTTGCTTAAAGGGCAATCCTGGCTGGTATTCGCCTGCTTGTCGTAATGCCAAAAGGGAGTTAATTAATGCAGTCAAACTTAAGTATGGTGGTCTGATTCGTACCGCTAGGAAAAGTTAGAGGTGTCATTTCCAGGGCTAAGTCAGACTGGGAGAACCAGTTTTGGTGTGATCTGAAACTGGCAAGCTCCGCTAGAGATTTGAAGGGCTTCTGGGAATTGATTAGAGCCAGAGACAAACCTGTGGACTCGCTCATAACATGTAATATTCCTGAGGCCTCGTGGTCCATCCACTTATATAATGTAGTAATAGATAATGGGGAAACTTCCATCAATGCCCCCCTACTAGATCCTCAGGAGCTGAGCCTAGAATTTACGTTTACGGCCAAAGAAGTGGCGGACGTAATTAAGCGTCTTGTTCCTAATAAAGCTGCGGGCCGGATGGCCTACCTGGGGATCTGCTACGCGTTAACCCGGTAGTATGGGGAAAACTTATTGCCTCATTACTAAATGCTAGCTTTTCTGACGCAGTTTTCCCAGAATCCTGGAGGGTCACTGAGGTCGTCCCGATCTTTAAGAAAGGGTGTTGGGAGGACCCTGCTAACTATCGCCCCATAAGCCTTCTAGACTTCACAGAAGGTGGCAGGAAAGGTGGTTCTGGGGAGGGTCTTACAGTGGGCAGAGGAGAAGGGTATTCTGTCCGATTTTCAGGCAGGCTTTAGAACAGGTACTGGGACTATTGAGCAAACTTTCCGGTTGTTGATGCTTTTTTGGAAAGTGGTTGTTGTGGGCAAAGGCAGTCTGTATTTGGCATTTATAGATCTGCGGACTACTTTTGACCTGGTTCCCCGTAACCATCTCTGGAGGGTGCTATCTGGGTTGGGCTTGCCCCCATATTTACTGTCCTTGCTAATTAAGTTGCATTCAGGAAATTACGCGCAGATTAGGTGGGGAAATCAGGGCCAAAAGACTTCACGAATACCTGTAAACAGAGGCGTCCGTCAGGGATGTGTATTAGCCCCCACTCTGTTCTCATTGTATGTTAACGGTGTGGTGGATTTCCTCCTGCAGACCCCTTCAGATGCCCCTTCGTTGGCAGGCAGGAGGGTACCCACCCTTCTGTTTGCAGACGACACCCTACTGATCTCGAAGACCCCGGCAGGTTTACAGAACCTCTAAACCAATTTCCAGTCCTTCTGTGACTTGCGGGGATTGGAAATTAATACTGACAAGACTAAGTATTTGGTATTGAATCCCCCAAAGAAGCTTGGTAGGCCACCGACACTAAACTCAGTTCCCCTAGAAAGGGTCAAAGAATTTTATTTAGGAATTCGCATCTGTGATACCATGAGATGGAATGGCCACCTCCACAAGATGTTACTGAACCACAAGAGGGCGACGGGGGCTTTACTTAAAGAACATCGGGCCTCCTCCTTCAAGCCAATCGCCCCGGTACTTGACATATATAGGGCAAGAGGCGTGAGTGCGGCGCTCTACGGGGCGGAACTTTGGGGTGTGCAAAAGGTGGACCAGTTGATGTGTTCTGAAAATGAATTTCTTAAGGACCTAATGGGGCTTCCTTATAGCACCCCAACCCTTCCACTATTGCTTGATATGGGCAGTTGTCCCATTAGTGACTTGGCAAGGTTGCGTCCTCTCCTTCATTGGGCACGTATTTGGAGAGTCCCCGAATTGGCCAGCTACGCAGACAGTTTAAAAGAGATCTTATCGATGCCTGGCTGGTCCAAAATTAGTTGGCTGAGGGAAGTAAAGAGATTAATGACAGATTTGGGTCTTGAAGCTTGGCAGACTAGAACTGCTCCTCCTAAATCTGTTTTGAAGAAATTGTATTGGTGTTGGGTGACCAATTCCAAGCTTTGTAGGTCTACTGCTGAATTTTTACTAGTGAAGGAGATCCCATTCTGCGAGCCCTCTCTCGATATTATAACAAAATCTAGAGATAGGGCATTGTATTTTAAATTTAGAGTTGGTTTACTTCCTGTGGGTGAACTGACTGCTAGGTGGAGGGTCCCAGCCCACACTACTTCTGTGTGCCCATATTGTTTGTCAAAGATAAAGACCGTTCCTCATTTTTTCTTCGAATGCCCCGCTTATGAAGCTCCACGTCGCAGGTGGTTGAAACCTCTGTAGAGAGTTAGGCACCAGACACCATAGGGAGGCCCTGCGAATTTTGAAAACGGACCCGCGGCCCCTATATGCCTGCGGCCTGGCGAAGTTTCTAAGCTGGGCATGGTCGATTAGATCAAATAGGCTTTTGAACCTTGTTTAATTCTGGTTTTAAATATATACTCTTTTTACGTAATTTATTGGCGCCTTCGTTTTGTGAATTGAATGAATTCTTGTTACGAATTGGCTCCTTTTATTGTTTTAAAAATTGTTTGTGTATTTGTACTGCTTTTTAAGACATGTTTTTCTGTCGAAATAAAGCCCCTTGCCTTGCAAAAGAACTGAGGTGTCTTGAATCCAAATTTATCATAAAATACGACACAGTACACCCCAATGGATTAAACAAGGATGAGGAGATGTGGGTTCATTTGGGTTAAGGTTGTTTAAGAGTTTTATTTTAAATTTACAAATCTGGCCGGATCGATTCTATTGTATAGGTAACATGTATATAGGAAGCTTTGTTTATATTTTTCACATTGTATAATATTCACTGCACTATTTAAAAAAATTTGGTAGGAGACGGAATTATCAGCTTGTCAGGTTGACGATGTGCATCAGAGCGTTTAACACCACTGTGGAAATTTTAAGTCATCTGACAGGATGCTAAGGAGACTATTTACTTGATATCGGTTTAACTTGAACAGAATGTAACCAATGATGTGATTAAATATATGGAGTGTTTTGATCTTAGCCCACTGGGGCAGAATTGTAGAAGGACAATGAGGGCGAATTGATTGAAGGATAAAAATAATCAATTGCAAAAAAACACTAGGTAATAGAAATTATGTTGTGTATTTGCCAATGGTTCGCAACAAATGTAGATCAGTGTAACTAAACACCCCATGATCAAGTGATTGTTTTAGTATCATGAAGTGAAGTGGTTATTTTTGCTAAAAATGCATTTTATTTAACCATTCCAAAATGGAGATCAGTTTTCCCTTGACATGTGGATAAGTAGTCCTACATTTATTTTGATGAAATTTGCACTATATGTTTAGTGTTTGGACAAACGTTTCTTTGACCAGTGATCAAGGTGCGGCTCCACCGAAACAAGTCGGGCGTTTTGCTTGCTTCATGTTTATTTAAATAAATACTTTCATGCTTGAAGAATCTGGGCTAGAGTTTAACTTTAGGTGGATGCACGAGAGTTGTGTGTGTGTGTGTGTGTATATATATATATATATATATATATATATATATATATATATATATATATATATATATATATATATATATATATATATATATATATATATATATATATATATATATATATATATATATATATATATATATATATATATATATATATATATATATATATATATATATATATATATATATATATATATATATATATATATATATATATATATATATATATATATATATATATATATATATATATATATATATATATATATATATATATATATATATATATATATATATATATATATATATATATATATATATATATATATATATATATATATATATATATTTTTTTTTTTTTTTTTTTTCAAAAGTTAACATTGGGGGATGATTAACATGCTGATTGTAGAAATAAAAGAGGGATTTGTACTGACAGTGCTCTTTTGTCGTCATCTTCAGCTATGGCCCAAGAAGAAGGGCGTCTCTGCCCGAAACGCGTTGGCCAAAATAACGAGGATGTGGCTGCTACACCGACCTGTAATGAGGAGCAATCCCGAGTGCGCCCTCCACCTGAAGGGGTAAACTTTGAAAATATATATATATATATATACATACATACATACATATACATACATATACATACACACACACACATATACATACATATACATATATGCAACTCCTTGAACTCCTCGAACCTCCGCTACAAACACACAGCAGCAGCGGCGAAAAGATTAAACGGACCCCAATTGCTGGCAGGAAGATTTTATTTCTGCTCCTCTGCTCAGTGACGCGTTTCGAGCACAGCCGTGCCCTTGATCACACACAGGTAACTGTTTGCCAAAGCCATTTAAACATGCAGGGTGAGTTCACTTCCTGTGTCAGGTGATCATAGACACAAGAAAAAGACTTGCAAAGAAGACAGATTGGGTACATTTCATTATACAATCTCCATAAATTGTTTAAATGCATCACGCAATTACTAGATGATGTATGCAATATATCTGTATAAATACAAATAAAATTAAAACAGCATCATCGTTAAATATATATCACTTGGTTCACTTTGTGCAATTTAAAGTGAAAAAATAATGTAAATACATATATAAATATATTTACAACAACACTGGTAATGGATAAAAGAATGTAACACGGTATAAAAACTGTTAATAGGATAAAAATATCACTAATAAAAACAGAAAAAATAGTGCCACATAATCCAGTAATGAACCAGCGAAGGTGATACATAACAGCCTGAATGCTAGTGATAGATATGAATATGGCTTGAGTGTGGTTATTACATGTCTTAATGCATAGTCTGAGGTAGAAATAAATATAAAGTGCCACAATTATGTGCAAAAGCATGACCTGATTTATCCTTTCCTTCAAAAAGTTTGTTTTCATCTCTATTGAAAAAAGGAAAATCTACAATAAGTAAAACCCATGAAAATTCCCTAAAAGATCCTGAAAGAATCTAAAAAATCTAAAAAACCAAAAATGTGCAAAACGAGCAAAAGCAGCTGGAATTCTATAATAGTGCTGACAAAAAAGACAAAATAGAGCCAGTTGAAAACCCTTCAAGATATTACGAAGGAGTGAGGGCTGGGTAAACAGAGATGTGACTAAAACAGCTATAAAAATCTATCAAAACCCATAAAAAAATCCATGAAAATTCATAAAAGCTTATAAAAACTATTTATAAAAGCTCATGAACAATCTACAAAATAGTAGGTCCAAAGAGAGGTCAACACAGTGTAAAAGAGGGAACAGCCACATAATACTAAAGGAAGTTGTGCAGATCTTCAGTTGTATTTAACCCATGTGGTGCTTTACTATCCAGTTCTAGAATGATGCGAGATTCTAATTGCCTTAGTTTCTTTTCTTTGTTTCCACCCCTTCTTAAGGGGGGAATCGCATTGATAACAAAGTACGAGAGGCAGCTGAGATCGTTGTTGTGTTCTCGTTTGAAGTTTCTGGCTACAGGATAGGAAGAATCATTATTAACTATAGCCCGAATATGTTGAAGAATTCTGACGTGCACCTGTAGCTTGGTGCTACCAACGTAACGCAAGCCACAGGTACACGCCAAAACATACACCGTAAACTCAGTGCGGCAGTTGTAACTCCCATGGATAACACATTTTTCTTCCGAAAATGGGGTGGTGTAATGTGTAGTATTGACACCAAACTTGCACGCACGACACGTGGAGCATTTAAAAAAACCCTTTCTTGGTTTCAGCCAAGTGCCTGTGGTTCCTGTTTCTGGGCAGCTTTTAACTAACATACATATATATACACATACATACAAATATATATATACACACATATATATATATTTTTTTTTCCAGCTCCAAGGTTGTCCACCAGTCGAGCAGCACTCGGGAGACAGCAGCAAGACAACAGCCTTTAATTGGTACGGACGGATTCCTCCTGCAGTATTTGACACAGCCGTTCCGTACAAGACTGCCTGACTCGTTTCGAAGTTCCTCAACTTCTCCTCAGAGGCTTTAACGGAAGTGTGCATATGCCAATCCCATTTGTGTGTGTATAATTAAAATTGATTATGCTACTTACCAGTATGCATCTGTTCTTGGCATGTAGGGCTGCTGACATTCATATGTGTGCATAGATCGCCGCCTAGTGTTGGGTCCGGATGATTGCACATTGTTGTCCTGGAAGAGTCTTCGAAGTATCACGAGATAGGTGGCTCCTCCCCTGGACTACAGTGCGCATGGGCATCCTCTCCATCCTTAGATTGTTTTTCGCCATTGTGGCAGTGATGGAGTAGATATAGGAAGTGATGACCATGCTATACAGAAAATACTGAGTGCTGCAGTCGCGACAGGCGCCGGGGGGGAGGGTGGGCGATATGAATGTCAGCAGCCCTACATGCCAAGAACAGATGCATACTGGTAAGTAGCATAATCAGTTCGAGACATGTGGGCTGCTGAATTCATATCTGTGCATAGAATATATAGCAGTACCTCCCCTAGCGGCGGCTACCTGTGCCAGCTGCAGCAGTCTGGAAAAGAGTTTTGAGAACAGCCTGTCCTACAGCTGCCTGCTGTCTTGAGTGTACATCTACGCAGTAGTGTTTGGTAAATGTATGTATAGTGGACCATGTGGCTGCTCTACAAATTGTGTAAAGGGATATTTCCTAGGAAAGCCATGGATGCCCCTAACTTTCGTGTTGTGGGCTCGTGGGGGAACCGTTAATGTGTGTTTAGCTTTGTGATAGCAGATCTGAATGCATTTAACGATCCATCTGGCTATTCCTGCTTTGGAAATGGCGTTGCCCTTGTGTTGTGGGGAGAAGGCAATGAAGAGTTGTTTGGTTTTTCTAAAATCCTTTGTCCTGTCAATATAGTACATGAGAGCCCGCTTTACATCTAGTGTATGGAGCATTCTTTCCGCGACATTTTGCGGATTTTGGAAGAAAACGGGCAGTTCGATAGTTTGATTAATGTGGAACTGTGATATGACTTTGGGCATGAACTTGGGGTTGGTGTGTAGGACAACCCTGTTTGCGTGGACCTGAATGAATGGCTCCTGAATGGTTAGTGCCTGGAGTTCACTAACTCTCCTTAAGGAAGTGATGGCCACTAGGAAAGCCACTTTCCAGGTGAGGAATTGAATCTCACATGAATGGAGAGGTTCAAAGGGCGGACCCATGAGTCTGGTAAGGACCAAGTTGAGGTTCCACACCGGTGCTGGTGGGTGTCTTGGGGGAATTACTTGTTTGAGTCCCTCTAAGAACGCTTTAACGGCAGGTACTTTGAATAAGGAGAGGTGCTGCCTGTTTTGGAGGTAGGCTGCTATCGCGGTCAAATGGATGCGTATGGAGTTGTATGCTAGATTACAGCGGTACAGGTGTAAGAGGTAGCATATGATGTTTTGAATGGACACGTCCAGTGGGTTAATGTCATTGTTGTTGCAGTAAATGACAAACCTTTTCCATTTGGCCGCATAGCAGGCTCTAGTAGTGGGCCTCCTGGCTTCTTTGATGATAGTCGTAGAGTCAGGTGGTAAGTTTAGGTAGCCAAACTCTAAGACCTCAGGAGCCAGATCACCAGGGTCAGCTGTTGCGGATCTGGGTGCTGAATCTCGCCATGGTTCTGCGTTAAAAGCGCTGGTTTTATCCGCAGTTTTTGATGAGGCACCACGGAGAGTTCCAGAAAGATGGTGTACCATGGCTGGCGTGCCCACGTTGTAGCAACTAGGATAAGGGTGAGCGAGTGTTGCCTCAGTTTGCGCGCCACCAGCGGTATTAATGGTGCTGGGGGAAAGCGTACGCAAATTTGCCGGACCAGTTCATCCATATCGCATTGCCCTGCGGTGTTCCGCCATGAGGAACATGTTCCTCTGAATGGCCCACTTCCACATGCTCTGAGCCAGATGAGACAACTGTGGAGAGTGTGTTCCTCCCTGCTTTTGTATGTAGTACATGGCAGTCATGTTGTCCGTCCGGATCAACACAACCTTGTTGCACAAGTGTACTTTGAATGCCTTCATGGCTAGGAGGATTGCCATCAGTTCCAGAAGGTTGATGTGCATCTTCTTTTGTTGTGTCGTCCATAGTCCCTGCACTGTGTAATTGAGCACATGCGCTCCCCATCCCTGGAGAGACGCGTCCGCTGTCAGTATGATTTGTGGAACAGGCTCTTGGAACGGTCGGCCCTTGCAAAGGTTTTGTGTATTCCACCAATGCAGAGTTGTATGCCCGACCACTCACCAACACTAGGTCTTTTAGTTGCCCGTGAGCCTGATTCCATTGACGTGCCAAGCACTCCTGAAGCGGGCGCATATGTAGTCTCGCGTGCGGGACTATGAAAATGCAGGAGGCCATCATGCCTATCAACTGCATGAACACTCGCACAGGAAGGGAGTGTTGAGGTTTGAATTTTGAGATCAGCAGTTGCATGCTGTTGATTCTCACTAGAGTAGGCTGAGCTGTGGCAGCCAGAGTGTTGATTGTGGCGCCTAAGTATTGTTGCACGTGGGCAGGTTGGAGATGTGATTTTGAGTAATTTAGTGAGAATCCCAGATCGTGAAGAAGGTGAATGGTGTGGGACATGTGGGCGGCACATTGTTGTGCTGACTTGGCTGGAACTAGCCAGTCGTCCAGATAAGGGAAGACGTGAATGTTTTGTCTTCGCAGATGTGCGGCCACTGTCGCCAGGCACTTGGTAAAGACCCTGGGTGCTGTTGTTACTCCGAAGGGGAGAACTTTGAACTGATAGTGATTCCCTTGAATAGTGAACCTGAGGTATTTCCTGTGTGAAGGGTGTATGGGTATGTGGAAGTATGCATCCTTCAGGTCTAGCGTGGCTAGGAAATCCCCCTGAGTAGTGGGAGAACCTGCTGGAGGGTGAGCATATGGAAATGCTCTGACAGAATATATAGGTTTAGGGGTCGCAGGTCTAGAATAGGTCTGAGCGAGCCGTCCTTTTTTGGGATTAAGAAGTACAGAGAGTACACCCCTGTTCCCTGCTGGTTGATGGGCACTACTTCTATTGCCCCCTTTGCGAGCATAGCAAGCACTTCCTGCTGGAGTAAATCTAAGTGCTCGGCTGACATAGGACGGTGCTTTGGTGGTATGTTGGGTGGAGTGGAAGTTAGTTCTAGACAGTACCCGTGCTGGATGATGTCCCTGACCCACCTGTCCGTGGTGATGTTCTTCCATGCGGACAGGAACAGCTGGAGTCGTCCCCCGACAGGTGTTATGTGGTTGGGGGGTAAGGAGAGGGCGGCACCATTTGTTTTTTGAAAAGGACCTGGTGTTGCCATAGCCACGTCCCCTGCCTTTGGTGCTGGATCCACGATATCCACCCCTGTTTTTGTCATAGGTGCTTTGTGTGCCACTTTTAGCATACTGCTGTTGTGACCCCTGACCCCTTGTTGCTCCCCTATTTCCGGTGCGACGAAAGGAGCCACTACGAAATTGCTGCGTCTGCAGAGCCCCCGTTGATTTCGCAGTGTCCCCCGGGCTAAATGGCTTAAACCCATTTGCCGCACACTGGGAACCAGATTAGGGTTTGTAGCATTAAGATTACTGAGAACTGAAACCAGTGAATGTGTCGTAGTTGCTGTGGCCAAATTCTTGGGCTGGGCCTGGGTTATTAGAAATAGGAGTTATTAGATCATTGTGTATGCTTTCTTGATTTTATCCGTGCCCTTGATTTTGTGTTATTACTTTTTCTGATTGTAAACTTGTTTTTAATTAGTCTTTTTTGATGAAATATTCGATAAATAAAGACAAATGAAATGAAAGATTTCGCAGTGTCAGTGTCTTTCTTTATTTTTTCTAGGGTAGTGTCAACGTCTAAGTTCAGGATATTGTTTTGGACCTCGGGTTTGAAACCTGAGATTCATAACCAGGCATGGCGTCGTAGCATGACGCTTGTGTTTATTGCTCTAGCTGCTGTGTCAGCTGCGTCAAGGGCGCATTTTATGGATGCTCTGATGAGCAGCTCCGCTGACTCTTTATACTCATCTGGTAGATGTTGGAGCAGTGACTCTAGCGTGTCGTAATGTGACCTGTCATAACGTGCCAGGAGTGCCTGTGTATTGGCAATGCGCAGGATGTTCGCTGCTTGCGCTGCAATGCGTTTGCCCGATGTTTCTAGTACTTTTGACTCCTTGTCTGGGGGAGGAGCATCACCAGTCGTTTGTGAGTGGGCTCTTGCGAGCATTGGCAACCACCATGGAGTCTAATGGCAACTGACCCCTAATGTATTTAGGGTCACCGGGTGCAGGCTTGTATTTCTTTTCAATCCTGGGATTTAACACTTGGGCTCTTGTGGTGTCCTTGAAAATGTCTTTGGCAGGTTGGAGAACCCCTTTTATCATGGGCAGAGTTTTGACAGTTCTTTCTGAAGACGCGAAAGTGTCAAGCAGGAAGTCTTCCTCAATGGCATCAGAATGGAGTTCCACCCCATGATGAGCAGCAGCCCGTTCGATGAGGGCATTAAAAGGCAGCTGTGTCCTCTGTAGGAGACGTTTTTACGTTCTAGAGTTGCGCATGTTGGGTATGTGGTGCGACACTTTGGTCTGTGGGGTCATCCCATGCCTGATCCGGGTCTTGTAGGTGCTCATCAGGATCTACGTCCCCAGGGTAGATGGTATCCTCCCCGCCATAGTCCTGTATTGCGTCCGATTCGCAAGGGGTAGGAGAAAAGGACTGCGGATCTGGATGGAAGGGTTGTAAGTGTTCCTGGAGCACTGGTTCTTGCTCTGCTGGCAGTTTGCGTTTA
Source organism: Triturus cristatus (assembly GCF_964204655.1). Taxonomy (NCBI): domain Eukaryota; kingdom Metazoa; phylum Chordata; class Amphibia; order Caudata; family Salamandridae; genus Triturus; species Triturus cristatus. Next base: position 180,164,265 of record NC_140595.1, read on the forward strand.
AGAGGAATTTTGTAGGGCTCCTATTTTGCGCTTGTGGAGCATTAACCTGCCAGTGTCGGCGTCGATAAATTGTGGCCCCGAAGAGTCTTGTTATTTAAGGCCAGAGGTGGTGGACTGTGTGTGGAGGACACGTGTCCGAATTTGAAATAGTTTCGGTGCCGATGCCGGTGGCAACCCAAACGTAATGTTGATTGGCTCAGAGTGCACTTTACAGGGTTTGGTTGTGTCGGGACCCGAGATAGAGTGGAGGGTTGCCCGGTCACGGATGCGTTGCAAAGATGCGGAGACCTGCTGCACAGTGAACGCAGATGGTGGTTTGATGGGCACCTTAGTAGTAGGCGTCGAGGCCAGCCCCGACTTTTTTGTAGGAAGGGGGTCACTGGTCTGAAGGGATGTATCGACATTCGACGTAGTCGAGGACTTAGTCGGCGCCGTTGCGCTAGACGTTGACGTAGCTGGGGCGGCCATTTTAACTGCGGTGGTTATGGCCTTCGATGTCGGCGCCGAAGGTCTCGGTGCCTTGCGGTGCCCGAGGGAGTGCCTCTTCTGGGTGTCAACCGCATCAGCTGACACAAGTCTCTTTGTACGCGGTCGGAGCCGACTACTTTTTTCGGCGTCTGAGCAGTGGATGGTTGACGCCTTCGATCCGACCACCACCAGTTTCACTTTCGTTCAAGAACCCGGTCGTCTTCGGTAATATAGGCTCTTGCAAAGTGTTCGAGGCCGGACCGGAAGGCGGGGCCGAAGAAGCATGTGTTTGACCTTGGGTAAGGCCCGAAGGCGATCCCTCGACCGGAGCCTGATGACTACGTACTGTTTCGGCCTCCGTTTCGACGGATTGGCCTAGCTCCTCAGGAGAGCTGTCTTCTTCGGCCCCGTAGGCCTCGAAGTCTCCTACCTCATCGACGGTTTCTTCACGTCGAAAGATCACTTCATTGTCGTCGTCCGATCGGGAATCATGTTCTGAAGCGGGGCTAGAGACTACTTCTTCCACGCTCTCGGCGTCCTCGTCCTCGGTGCTGAATATGTTGGTGGGAGCAGGCGCTGCTTGCTGCGCCTCCAGCCTCGCTGCCCGTCGATTCCGCAGAGTCTTCTTGGATCGGAATCTTGCACAGGCAATGCATTTCGATTCGTCGTGATCCGGCGAGAGACATTTATTGCAGACTGGGTGGACGTCGATATGAGGGTACTTCGCGTGGCATAACGGACACCTCTTGAATGGAGTCTTCGATTCCATCGTCGATCGAACTTCGATGTTCGGACCAAACCGGTCTGAAAGTTGGAAGAAGGTGCAGAGCACTAAAGCTAGTAGTCGACACCGAACGGTAACTGTACCGACGAAAACTAAAGGCCTTTTGGCCTAAAACTGAATATTCCTAAGTTGAGCTAAGATAGCACATCCGAACACAATGGCGGAAAAAACAATCTAAGGATGGAGAGGATGCCCATGCGCACTGTAGTCCAGGGGAGGAGCCACCTATCTCGTGATACTTCGAAGACTCTTCCAGGACAACAATGTGCAATTATCCGGACCCAACACTAGGCGGCGATCTATGCACAGATATGAATGTCAGCAGCCCACATGCCTCGAACATATATATTTTTTTCGTCTTTTTTTTTTTTAAACAAACTTTGGCCAGGAGTTAGACATGGTGTATTCTTGCCTTATAAGAGTATGTACACCAAATGCATTCGCTCTACCCTCTGATTAGCCTAACTGCTCAGCCCAGCTGCCACTAAACTACAGGTTTACTTACCAAATTTCCGCTCTATGTAGGGATGTCTTAGCAGAAAACACCCCAAAATGTATGTTAAAGACTGAATGTGTCCAGCTAAGATTAGAAGAGGTAGAGAAGAGGAACATTGAAACAATAGGGCAAAAGTATGACCCATGACTGTACCCCTTAAGCTGGGTCAGAGCTCCGTCACCAAGGACTGTGACAAAGATTCAAGGAAAAGGGAAGGTATAAGAAAGCACAGGCATTCATCTGGTCAACAAGGACTAATCTGGAAATATAATGAAATATCCTGCAACCACAAAGACCTCTCTACTGCCTTCAGTATACTGAAGGCTGTGGCTCTGCCCTAATGTGAAAACGTATAGTTTACCGGTCGGTGTAGTTTTGCAGCTTGAAGACTTACTGGATTCACTATACTGTGCATTATTCCACCATCTTGTGGGTGGGTCAGGAACGGTCGTCTTCTCTTCTTTTTCGTGGCCCAAGTAGGCATCGTTATACCACCATTTGTTGTCCTTCGTGATGCGGACGTGCTTCCTCCGGAAGCTCCCACCTTTGGTCGTCATCTTCGGATTCTTTTTTCTTGTCTTGTGTTACTCTCTCGTTTTAACTTTTAAAGTCTTTCTCCTGTTTTAATCCTCTCTCTCCTGACTCAACTTTCTGGCAGAGGAGAGTGGGATCGCTTGTGAATCCAGAAAGTCTTCAAGTTGCATAACTACACCTACAGGTAAGAAATTATACGTTTTGCAGCTTGAATCTTTCTGGGTTCACTATGCTGTGAATAGACTCCGTAGCGGTTTGTCATTTTTGTGGGGGCTGGGTGGAAGATGAACTCTGGTTACTGAATATCTGTTGTAAGACCTTCTGTCCCACTTGCGCTTCCTTGTTCATTTGAATACCTACACAGTAGTGCTTCGTGAACGTGTGCACTAAAGACCATGTTGCGGTTTGGCAAATATTATGGATGGAAAATGCTACTTACCAGAGTATGCATCTGTTCTTTGCATGTAGAGCTGCAGATCCACACACTAAGCATAGATCGCCATCTGGTGTTGGGTCCGGATGTTTGCACTTGTTTTTGTGTTGGAAAAGTATTTGGAAGTCACAAGATAGGTGACTCCTCCTTTGGGTGATAGTGCGCATGGGCACCGGCTCCATCTTCAGATTGCTTTTCGCCAGCAGGGAAATAGTGCCGTTTTGTGAGAAACGGCAAAGATGCCCATTTATGCTGTATGTAATTAAGATAATACTGGAACAGAAAGGTAGGCGGGGAGGTGGGTGGGCGTGTGTGGATCTGCAGCTCTACATGCCAACAGAAGATGCATACTGGTAAGTAGCATTTTCCGTTCGAGGCATATGAGCTGCAGATCACACACTAAGCATAGATTGTATAGCAGTACCCTTCCTTAGCCGTGACCACCAGTATCTGTTGCAGTAGTTTTAAATAATGTTTTGAGAACTGCCTGGCCCACACTAGCTTGCTGTTTTGTTTGCACATCTACACAATAGTGCTTTGTGAATGTGTGCGGTGTAAACCATGGAGCTGCTTTGCAGATGTCATGTAAGGGAATGTTACTAAAAAATGCCATTGAAACCCCGATCTTTCGGGTAGTGTGGGCTTTAGGGGGAACTGACAAGGTTAGTTTTGCGATAGCAAATCTGTATGCATTTGACAATCCACCTTGCTATCCCAGATTTTGATATTGGGTTGCCTTTATGTGGTGGTGAGAAGGATATGAAACGCTGTTTTGTCTTGCGAAAAGGTTTTGTTCTCTCAATGTAATAAAGCAGTGCTCTTTTGACATCTAGAGTGTGGAGAGCTCTTACTGCGACTGTTTGCGGTTGCGAGAAAAACTCTGGCAACTCTACAGACTGATTGAGGTGGAAGCGAGAAATACATTTCGGGAGGAATTTAGGATTAGTTCGGAGAACAACCTTATTATGATGTATTTGTAAGAAAGGTTCCTGAATGGTTAGTGCTTGGAGCTCACTAACTCTAAGAGAAGTGATGGCCACTAAAAAGCAACCTTCCATGTTAAAAACTGTAGCTCACATTTATATAGAGGTGCAAATGGAGGACCCATTAGTCTTGTGAGAACTATCTTTAAATTCCATACAGGTGAGGGTGGACGTCTGGGAGGAATTACTCTTTTGAGGCCTTCCATAAATGCTTTGATGGCAGGTACTCTGAAAAGTGTTGTGTTGCTATTTTGTAAATACGCCGCTATGGCAGCGTGGTGCAACCTAATAGATGTATAAGCCAAGTAACACCTTTGGAGATGTAGTAGGTAACCTATGATGTGTTGGATAGACATATCTAGGGGATTGATGGTAATCGGACAATATATAACAAATCTTTTCAACTTGGCTGCAAAGCAGGCCCTAGTGGTGGGACGTCTAGCCTCCTTAATAACGTTCATACAGTCGGGGGAAGGTTAAAGTAACCAAATTCTAAGACCTCAGGAGCCAGATTGCATGGTTGAGCTGTGCTGGGTGTCTGATCTCTCCACGGTTCTGGGTTAAGAGGCGTGGGGAGAGGTGTAGTTTTTGGTGCGGAACCACAGAGAGTTCTAGTAATGTGGTGTACCACGGCTGTCCGGCCCAAGTTGGAGCAACTAGAATTAGAGTCGCTGAGTGTTGCTGCAGCTTTCGCACCACCAATGGAATGAGTGGCAGTGGCGGAAAAGAGTACGCAAATCTACCTGACCAATTTATCCATATCACATTGCCTTTGGACAATGGGTGTGGGAATCTGGTGGCGAAGCTCGGGCATTTGGCGTTTGTGTGGCGAAGAGGTCTGTGTGTGGTTGGCCCCATATTTGAAATAATGGTTGAAGAACTTTGGGATGAAGTTCCCACTCGTGAATCTGTTGCGTTTGAAGGCTTAACAGGTCGGCTATGTTGTTTTGGACTCCCGGCACATGCTGGGCTAGGAGAAAAATATTCAGCAGTACAGCCCATCTCCATGTGCTTTGTGCTAGATGAGAGCTGTAGGGGATGTGTCCCGCCTCGTTTCTGTATGTAATACATGGCTGTCATGTTGTCCGTGCAGACTAGGACAGCTTCGCATGATTATTTGCTTTTGGAATGCCTTTATGGCTAGGAATATAGCTAGTAACTCCAGGTGGTTGATGTGGAGTAATTTCTGTTGAGTCCACCTGCCCTGCATGGTGTGATGTAAAAGATGAGCTCCCCAGCCGGAGAGCGATGAGTCAGGACAATTTGTGGAACTGGTTTTAGCAACGGTCACCCTTTGGAAAGGTTTTTGGTGTTCCACCACTGCTGAGAGCGGCGAGTGCGACCGTCTACCAACACCAGATCTGTTAACTGCTCTTGAGCCTGGTTCCATTGGCGTGCTAGGCACTCTTGGAGAGGACGCATCTGGAGTCTTGCGTGAGGCACTATGAATATGCAAGAGGCCATCATCCCTATGAGTTGCATGAACACTCGAGCTGGAAGAGTGTGAACCTGAAATTTGATTAGGAGGGCTTGGGTAGGGGTGAAGGAAAGAGCAGGTGTTGTTGGTCTTGCCTCTACCTTTGTTATGGTTGCCTCTGTAGCCTCCGCTCTGGTAACCTATGGTGAACGTAGACTGGGTGGGAGTCTTATAAGAGGTGGAGGGGTTGTCAGGAGTAGCCTCTGGAGGTGCCCTTGTAAGAGGGACGACGAAAGGAACGTCTGGGAGCTTGCGATTGCAAGGCTCCCATTAATTTAGCTGTGTCCGTGTCCTTCATCTTTTGAAGGGATGAATCCACATTAGGGCCAAATACGTGTTCCTGATTGAATGGTTGCTTTAAGATGGAACTTTGTACTTCAGGTTTGAAACCTGAAATGCGTAGCCAGGCATGCCTACGCAGGAGAACATTAGTGTGGACAGCTCTGGAGGCGGTATCTGCCACGTCCAGCGCGCAACAAATGGAGGTGTTGGTGATGAGTTTCCCCTCTTGTATAAGGTGATTGGCTTTGTCCTTATATTTGTCCGGGAGGTGTTGCAATAGGGTTTCTAGTTGGTCGTAATGTGCCCCATCGTACCTAGCTAACAGTGCTTGAGTGTTGGCGATAAGCCATATGTTAGCTGCCTGTGAAGCGGTTCTTTTGCCAGAGGCGTCTAAGAGTTTGGACCATCAGTGGGTGAAGCGTCCCCTGATGTTTGAGTTGGCCCTCTTTCTAGCATTGGAGACTACAAGGGAGTCTAGTGGTACGGGGCCCTTAATGTACGCTGGGTCTGCTGGGGCAGCCTTGTATTTTTTCCTCGATCCTGGGGTTAATAACCCTAGCCCTGACAGGATCATTAAATACCTCCGGTGCATGCTTGGCCACTCCTTTTAGCATGGGCAGAATAGTGGTGGACCTTTGTGGGTTATCAAAGGTGTCCATAAGGAAATCCTCTTCCACAGGGCAGTATACAAGTCAACCCTGTGGTATTGGGCAGCTCTGTGTAGAAGCGGATGAAAACCCATTGTGTCCTCCGGTGGGGTAAGGCCTGGAGGGGTAGATGTCATCCTGTGGAACATTAGGGACATCTGGTGTACTATAATCGTCCCAGGGGGCAGGGGAATAAGGTGGATCCCCTAGTGGCTCATCATTCGCACCCCTTCCTGTGTCAGAGGTGTCATCATCCATTGGTGGAGGAGATGGTGTAGGAGAATGGTGTGGTGGAGGAGGAGGCGGGGGGAGGTGGTGGAGAAGGGACCCTGAGGGGAGATGTGGCAATGTCCCTTTCTTAGGTGGTGGAGCCAGTACAGGCGTATCAAATGGTCTCTTTGTACAAAGTCAGCTGACCAGTTTTAGGGTCTTTTAGAAGAGTTTTCTGTTTAGGGTCTGGCTTAAACAGGTCTTCTGATAGAGGTTGGTCTTTCGGCACTGACTGTTTCGGTAGACTTCAGCAGCACTGACTCTGGAATGGTTTTGTGCTCCTTTGGCTTAGAACTGTGATGCTTTACAGTCTCTGTGGCCGCTTGTGGAACAGAGTGTTTTTTCGGATCCAAGGCTTTTTCCGGCCCCACAGGGTGTGAATCCGAAGCTTTTGGGATCAGCGTTTTGCTCGGTTCGGAGTGTTTTTTCAGAGTCGATGGGGCGGTGCCTGTAGATTTCGGAGCAGAATGCTTGGATGTGGAGGCAGCGATCGGCACAGAGGACGGTTTCGTTTTCGGTGCCGGTGACCGCTCGGTACCGATGGTAGACTGACTCGAGACAGTCGCCTGAGGGCTTAGTAGGCTTCTTTGCAGGGCCCAAGGGCGGGGCATGGGAAGCAGTCTCTCGGTGTGCACCTGGGGCCGAAGGTGAAGGTGTGACCGAAGCCTTTTTTTGATGGTGCAGGGAGGGGGGTCGGGGTCGACGTCTTTACTTACGACCTGCTGCCCAGGAGTGATGTCCTCTATGTCGGAGTCATCAGCTTCGGAGGCGCTGATGGGCCTTCTTTGATTCGCACCTGTTCAGGTAGATTGATGCCCTCCTTGAAGATGTAATCGGGAAAAGGCGCCGACGAGCGAGCCATTGCTCTCCTGGCTCGACTATCTCGAATGGTAATCGAGCAGAAAGAGGCACAAGCTGCACAGTCTCTAGCCTCGTGCTCCGGAGACAAGCAGAGGTTGCACACCTCATGCAGATCGGTGTGGGGAAATTTCGACCCTTGTTGAGGACATTTCTTGAATGGCGTCCTTTCCATGAGCCAGATACCAAGGCCCAGGTAGGCCCGAAGGCATTAGTCAACGACCAGAATAGAGGACTTCAATGTTGAAGAGAAGCACATCGACTAGGGATCGCGATCTAAAACAATACTGAAGAAGGGTGAAGGATTGCGCATAGAGAGTGGAATCGGTGACTGTTCCGAACTGGAGCGTGAGAAACACACCAGAGCCCGATGGCGGAAAAAAAACAATCTGAAGATGGAGCCGATGCCCATGTGCACTATCATCCGGAGGAGTCACCTATCTCGTGACTTCCAAAGACTTTTCCAACACAAAAACAAGGGCAAACATCCGGGCCCAACACCAGATGGTGATCTATGCTTAGTATGTGATCTGCAGCTAATATGCCTCAAACAGGTGCGTTCGCTAGAAACGCAATTGTTGCTCCTTTCTTCCTTGTTGAGTGAGCATTAGCTGCTCCTTGTAACTGTTGCCCTGCTCGTTTGTGGAAGAGTTGTATGGTTTGTGCAATTCACCGTGCAATGGTATTTTTGGGAACTGGTTGTCCCAAAAAACAGCTGGCAAACGATACAAAGAACTGCTTTCTTTCTGCACTCCTTTGTCCTTTCTATATAGTGCATTACTGCCATCCTGGCGTCTAGTATGTCTAGCGCCCTTTCTGTGCTTGTGGTTGGTTTTTGGAAAAAACTCGGTATTTGAATTGTCTGATTGATATGGAACCGTGACACCACCTTTGGCATGAAATGTGGGTCTGCTCATTACAATCCTATCATTGTGTATTTGTAGGTAGGGCTCTTGAAGTGTTAGCGCTTGTAATTGAATCACTTTTTGTAGCGATGTGATGGCTACTAAGAAGGCGGTCTTTAGCGTGAGCATGTGCAGTGTAGCTTTGTGAATAAGCTCAAATGGTGCCTTCATCAATTGAGTTGGCACTACGTTGAGGTTCCATGCTGGTGCTGGCATTCTGTTTGGAGGTGCGATTCTCATTGCCCCTTCGAGAAAGCTCTACTACTTGGGAGGTGAAGAAACTTTCATGTTTCTCCTTTTCTGTAAGCCACCATCGCCGCTAAGAGCACCCTTAGGGATGTGTATCTTTGTTTATTTTATAGAAGAGTCGTTAAGTATTTTAGTACTGTTAATTCCTTTGTAATTTTCCTTTGTAGTTTCTCCCTAATACACCATTCAGAGAATAGTTTCAACTTTGCTACGTAGCACTTTCTTGTGGTAGGTCTCCTTGCCTCCCTGAGCACCGCCATTGTGCTTGCTGGTAGTTTCAGGTGTGAAAACTCTAGGTCTTCAAGAGCCATGCCGCTAGGTTGAGGCTCTGGGTATAGCACCCTTCCATTCTGCATTGTTAACAGATCGCTTCTTTTGGGGAACCTGTGTGCTGGCGCTTGCGCCATCTCTACTATTTGATACAACCAGGACTGTCTATCCCACTGAGGTGCTATTAATATTCGCGTCATGTTGCTGATCCTGCATTTGTTAAGTACCCTGTGTATCAGTGGTATCGGGGGGGGGAAAAAAAATCGTAGGCAAATGTCTGACCATGTTATCCATAGCGCATTCCCTTGGGACCGATGGCCTGGTTGTCAGGATGCGAAGTGTTGGCATTTTGGTGTGTTGCGAATAAGTATTTGCGGTGTACCCCAATTCCGGGATAGTTTGTCTATTTCCTGTTTGTTGAACTCCCATTCGTGGGATGCTGACATCTGCCTGCTGAGTGTCTGCTTCCACATTGTCCTTACCTGGGAGAAGTATTGCTAGTAGGTCTATTCTTAGTGGAATAGCCCATGTCCATATTTCATGTGCTAGCCCCGATAGTGCCACTGATTGTGTTCCTCCTTGTTTGTTGATGTAGAACATGGTGGTTGTGTTGTCTGTTTGGATCAACACCCTGTTTCCGTACAGCTCCTTCTGAAAGGCTTTGAAGACAATGAACACTGTCTTTAGCTCTAGGTAGTTGATGTGTTTGACTGCATCCTGCTGCGACCATAACCCCCTCACCTCAAATATGTCAATGTGCACACCCCACCCCAGCTGAGAGGAGTCTGTTGTAATGGTCACTGTTGGAGTTGGCTCTGTGAATAGTTTCCCCTGTGATCCGATTTCCTTGTTCCACCACATTATTTCCTGATTCACTGCGTGTGTGACAAGCACTAGATCTTCCCAACTCCGTTGCCTGTGACCACTGCTGCTGTATCAATTCCTGGAACGGTCTTATGTGGAGGCAAATATTTGGGACCAGATGTATGCATGACACCATCATTCCCATTAGTTCTCATTGTCAGGGACTGCCCCTTGTGGTAAAGACGTGTCTCCTTCAGTATTGCCAAAGTTCTCTTCGTGCTGGGGAACACCTTGCCTTGTATGGTGTTGATCTCTGCCCCTAAGAATATCTTCACCTGTTCAGGTTCTATTGAAGACTTTCCACCAATGGATTGAAAAACCCAGTTGGATTAGCGTTTGTATGACCTGCTGGATGTGTTTGCATTGTCTGTAAGAGCTTGCCTTTGCGAGCCAGGTGTCGAGGTAGGGGTATACATTTATTCCCTGCCTCATTAGGTGCGCTGCAAGGCATTTTGTTAACACCCTTGGTGCAGATTTGAGCCTGAATGAGAGCACTGTGAACTGGTAGTGAGATTTGTTTATCACAAACCTTAGTAGGCGTTTGTGCTTTTTGTTGATGGGGATGTGTACGCGACTTAAGTCTATAGTTGCCATGTAATCGCCCTCCTGTATCTGGTGTCATTTTGACTCTTTGTGTCCTTATGAACTTGTTTAAAAACCTTTAAGCCAGAATAGGTCTTAACGTTTCGTCCACTTGGTACGAGGAACTAGTTAGAGTAAACCGCCTTGTTTCATTCCTTGTACGGCACTATCTCTATTGCCTCCTTGTTGAGAAGTTCCTGCGCCTCTAGTAAAAAGAGTGAAAGTTCCATTGCCAAGTGCACCTTGTTGCTTGGCCTCTTGTTTGGGAGTTGTTTTTCCTAGCTCTATACAGTAGCCGTATTGTAGGAGGTTTAGTATCCATTTGTCCGTTGTGACCTTCCTCCATTCCTGGACGAAGTCCCTTATCCTGCCTCCTACTGGCGTTATATGTTCGAGGAACTGTCTTGTAGAATCAGTATTTGATTGTCTTGTTTTGATGCCCCCCCCCCAGAGGTGTTGTCTGGTTAGGCGATTGCCTTATGGCAAAGTCACTTGAAGGTGGCTTGTTGCCCTCCTCTCCGTGCCGGTCCTCATACGTTTGAGCGCCCTCGAAAGGATTGGCCTCGTGGCTGGTACTGACAGTTTTGCTGCTGTGGTCCCTGCTGCTGCTGGGCCTAGCTGCTTCCTTGAAAACCTTGTTGGAAGGCTTGGTGCGATGTACCAGGTTGGTTGTTTCTCCTACCTGCTGGTCTTCTTGAGGGCGTACCCCTTCTCATCCCTCTGAACTGCAATGCTCCCATGGACGTTTCTGTCTCAATGTCCTTTATGAGCTGAGTTAGCTTGTCGTCAACTGGAGTTCCAAAGAACATGTTACTTGCCTTCGGTAACGCATTTTCTGGTGGATACAGTATCTGCCTGTGGATTCCTCACCTTGTGAATATCCCCTGCACCAGCAACATTCGGAAGCTTTTGTAGCAGTCCACACCGATGAGGTCGAACACTACGTCACAGAGACACGGCTACGCTTGCGACTCTGCTGACGTCACCGGCTCCATAAGAAGACCTCGTCGGCGTGACGTCAGTTCTGGCCTTTTTTCCGTGCCTTCGAGGCACACGGACGGACTGACAGCAATATATACACAGTACATAATATACAAATCAACAGTGTGGAGAATAAAAAGGAAGGCAAAAGAAACCATGCCTTTGACAGTAACAAATACATTTTGAAACACCATCATTAAAATTGTAGGTATACAAGGGTGGACAACGGGGAGGCGGGTGGGTCAGTGAGGAATCCACAGGCAGATACTGTGTCCACCAGAAAAAGCGTTACCGAAGGTAAGTAACTTGTTCTAATGATGGATACATCTGCCAGTGGATTCCTCACCTTGTGAAAAGATTCCCACAGCAGTACCACTCCCGGAGCAGGGTGTCCACCCTTCTATACCAGAAAGTCCTAATGGACGGAACGAGCAAAATGTCCGTCCCTCCTCGGAATCCAACCAGTAATACTTTGCGAAAGTGTGAAGGGAGGCCCAAGTTGTCACTACAAATGTCCTCCACAGGAACACCTCTAGACAAAGCAGAAGTGGAAGACTTCGCTCTAGTAGAATGAGCCCTTAAACCCTCTGGAGGTTCCTTACCGGCCAAAGAGTAGCATATCTTGATGCACAAGACAATACATCTGGAAAGGGTGCACTTGTGCACCGCTCTGCCTTTCCTGCAGCCCACAGAGCCCACGAAGAGCTGGTCATCAACTCTAAAGTCTTTTGTCCTGTCAAAGTAGAAGCTCACCGCCCTCTTAGGGTCCAAGCGGTTAAGTCTCTCCTCCTCCTTGGAAGGGTGAGGATAGAAGGTAGGGAGGGTAATGGACTGCCCCAGATGGAAGGGAGTTACCACTTTAGGCAGAAAAGCAGCTCTGGTCCGGAGTACCATTCTTTCAGCTTGAATGGGGGTTTTGAACTCAGAGCTTGAAGCTTACTTACCCTCCTTGCCGAGGTGATCACAATGAGAAAAACAGTCTTGAAAGACAATAGTCTCAAGGGACACTTGTGTAAGGGCTCGAAGGGAGAACCCATCAGATAAGTTAGGACAAGATTTAAGTCCCATTGAGGCACAATAAAAGGAGTAGGAGGAAACTTTTTTGTAAGGCCTTTCAGAAACCGTAAAACAATAGGAGATTTAAACAATGATGGTTGATCCGGCAAACAAAGGAATGCTGACAAGGCTGAAAGATATCCCTTTACAGTGGATACAGCAAAACCTTGCTGGAAAGGACAAACTGAAGAATGTCCGATAAACGAGCCTTCAAAGGATCAATTGACTTCTCCCCACACCAGAGCACAAATTTAGACCACCTATAGGAATAGATAGATTTGGTGGAATGACGTCTGGCAGACAAAATTACATCTACAACATCTGGTGGGAGAGAAAAAGAATTCAGGTTGCCCCATTCAATCTCCAGGCATGAAGGTGTAAGCTCTGGAGGTGGGGGTGTAGAACCTGCCCCTCCGACTGCGAGACGAGGTCTGCCCTGAGAGAGAGACTGAGCAGAGGGCACGAGGAGAGGTGGAGAAGATCTGTATACCACACCCTTCTTGGCCAATCCGGAGCGATCAATATGACTTGGGCCAGGTCTTGGCGAATCTTCCTCAGAACCCGAGGAATCAAGGGTATGGGAGGAAACGCGTAAAGGAGATGCGAGTCCCATCTCAACTGAAACGCGTCCCCCAAAGCTCCCTGCATCGGATACTGGAGACTGCAGAATGACGGGCAATGAGCGTTCTCATGAGTGGCAAACAGGTCCACCCGAGGAGTTCCCCACATCCGAAAGATGTGCTGAACTACCTCTGGCTGAAGCCTCCACTTGTGGTCTGCGGAAAACTGTCGACTGAGACTGTCTGCACGCACAAAACTGCAGCCAGATTTGCCATCAGACAAATCTGATGATCCTGGGCCCAGGACCAGAGACGCAGAGCCTCTCTGCAGAGACAATGAGACCCCACTCCTCCCTGCTTGTTGACATACCACATCGCGGTAGTGTTGTCCATCAGGACTTGAACCGACTGACCGCGAAGGGAAGGGAGGAAGGCCTTGCGCGCCAAACATATCTACCACAATTCCAGAAGGTTGATGTGAAGTAACTTTTCCTCTGGAGACCAAAGACCCTTGATCTCCAGATCCCCAGAAGAGCACCCCACCCTAAAGTGGAAGCATCCGTGATTACTATGGCCACCGATGGAGGTAGATGGAAGGGCTTTCCTCGAGACAGCTTGCCCTCCACGCTCCACCAAGACAGATCCGCCGCAGCTCCTCTGGAGATCCTCATAGACTCCGAGATCTCCTTTGTGCTGATACCACTGCCTGCGGAGTAACAACTGGAGCGCCCTCATGTGCCAGCGTGCATGGTTGACCAACAGAATGCAGGAAGCAAACAGACCGAGCAGGCGAAGGACCTTCAGGACTGGAACGACCGCTCCATTGTAAAAAAAGGGAATCATTTCCTGTATGTCGAGAATCCTTTGTGGAGGTGGGAATGCTCGACACACAGTAGTGTCCAGTACTGCCCCTATTAACAGGTTGCGCTGAGAGGGCACCACGTGAGATTTGGGCACGTTTATTGAGAAACCCAATTTCTACAACAGCTGAGTTGTAACCTGCAGATGAAGCACCTTCTCTGGCGACTCCGCTTTGATTAGCCAGTCGTCCAGATAGGGGAAAACTGGAATCCCCGACCTTCTGAGATGGGCTGCCACCACTGCCATCACCTTGGTGAAGACTCGAGGTGCAGTAGTAAGACCAAACGGAAGGACCGCAAACTGATAAGGTTGTGACCCTACCGTAAACCGGAGATACTTCCTGTGCGATTTCAGGATGAGAATGTGGAAATACGCATCCTGCAAGTCAATCAACACCATCCAGTCCTCCTGAAGCAGCGCTTTAAGAACCTGCACAAGGCTGAGCATCTTGAACTTCTCCTGCTTCAGAAAAAGATTCAAGATCCTGAGGTCCAATATTGGATGCAATCTGCCGTCCTTTTTCGGAATCAGGAAATACCGGGAGTAGCATCCCTGGCCCACTTTCCTGCTCAAGAACCACCTCGATCGCACCTTTTTTTAGTAGCGTCATGACTTCCTCCTGCAGGAGAAGATGGTCCTCTGAGCAAGCCCCTTGAAAAGGCGGTAATTTGGAGGGAATTCCCGAAAGGGAAGGGTGTATCCATTTTCTACAAGGTCTAGAACCCAAAAGGTCTGTAGTAACAGTTTCCCAATCTTGTAGAAAATGGGTAAGCCGGCCCCCCACAGGACCAACATGATCCAGAATGGTGGATCTAGGGCTGCTTTGCAGTGGTGGGAGGGGCTGAGGAGGAGGAGGAGGAAGGAGGAGGAGGAGGAGGAAGGAGGAGGAGGAGGAGGAGGAGGAGGAGGGGGAGGAGAGCTGTCAAACTCGAGTGCAGCCCTGATTCTGCCTCTGTAGCTCTTATACAGAGTGTTTTGCTGCTGTTGCTGCTGCTGGGGCTGTTCGTAAGAACGAAAAGTTGACCTTCCGAAGCCCCTGTGCCTCTTGACCGAACCCCTTGGCTGAGTTTGAAGGCCAAAAGATTTAGCCGTGGCCTTACTCTCTTTAAATCTTTCAAGTGCAGCATCCACTTTCTTGCCAAAATGTCCGGAGCCATCAAAAGGCAAGTCCAAGAGTGTTGACTGGCCATCAGGGGAGAACTCTGAAGATTTAAGCCACGCACTCCTCCTGGTGGCAACAGAAGATCCCATTACTCTTGCAACTGAGTCAACTGTATCCAAGCCACTTTGGATTACCTGACGTGCTGCCGCTTGGGTATCCGAAAGGACCTCATTGAAACTCATCCTATCCTCTTCTGACAGCTTTGGTGCTAGCTGCTTTGCTGAGTCCATAAGAGCATGGATATATTGACCCAAAAGACAGTTAGCATTCGTCGATTTAAGGGCCATGCTGGCAGAAGAGAAGACTTTCTTGGCCGACTGATCCAATTTCTTCACCTCCCTGTCACTCGGGACTTGGGGAAAAGAACCTGTTGATTTTCTGAACAGGCAGCCTGACCCACCAGACACTCCGGAGATGTGTGAGATGTTAAAAAGTCTGTGTCCCCTGGAGCTGCCCTATACCTCCTAGCAATAACTTTGGAACTGCAGGAGCAGAGAAGGGCTTACGCCACACCTCCGTTACTGGGTCTATAATGGCGTCATTAAAAGGGAGTAAAGGCTCCGATGCAGTCGAATGAGAGTGCAGAACCTCCGTTAGGATGTTAGGCTTGAACTCTGCAGAAGGAAACTGCAGATCTAAAAGTTCAGCCGCCTTCTTAATAACAGCGTGGTATGGAGCCACATCCTTTGAAGGAACATCACAAGGAGGAGTAATCTCCCATTCAGGCTATAAATCCAGGCCACTAGCCTCCTTTAAACCACCAAAGACATCGTCCAACTCCATCAGCTCACCTTCCTCCATCAGGTACCTCTGTTCATCCAGCACCCTTTGGGCCTCCCTCCTAGACCTGCTCCTCACAACAGGAGTCGGCGGCGCCGTGACCAAATCAGACGGCGCTGGAGCCGGTGTCGAGCGTGAATCCAAAGGGACAGCCGGCATCGAAGGAGGTCGAGTCGGCGCCGGTGAAGAAGGGAGCGGCATCAATGTCCTCGGCGCCGGTAGATGCCAAGACTGCGTCGCCGGAAAAATTGGCAGGAAGTGACCCTGAGGATAAGCTTGGGGAACTCCCAAAATGAAGGCCATAGGACCCGAAGGTGCACCAGAGGGGTACATGGCTCTGGAGAAGACTCCATAAATAGCATTAAGATAATGCGTAAACGCAGGATATTGCTCAGGCATCACCAGACTCGGGCCGACCGGCGC
Organism: Triturus cristatus; assembly: GCF_964204655.1. NCBI lineage: Eukaryota > Metazoa > Chordata > Amphibia > Caudata > Salamandridae > Triturus > Triturus cristatus. The sequence continues at coordinate 180,180,190 of NC_140595.1, forward strand.
AGACAGTGGAATCAGCAGAGCTGAAGGCTCACCCGGAGCTGGAAGCTCCTCAATCAGAACCAGAGACGAAGCCGGAGCCAGAGATGGAGCCGGCGTCTGCGATGGAGCCGGAGAATGCTCCGGTGAAGCCACAGGTGACGACAGGCCAATAGGAGAATCAGGAACAGGCGAAGGAGATACAAAGTCCTTACGGCATCGGGAGGGCGATGTCGATCTCGGAGCCGTATCCCTCTGAGTGATGTAGAAATGAATGACTTCTTTTTCTTGTGCTTCTTGGACTTCGAAGCATGCCCCGACCTAGACCTTCTCCGGCCTCTTTTTTCCTTCTTCATCTTGGCAATGAACAATTTGGCCTCCCTCTACTTAAGAGCCTTGGAGCTCATCTTGCGACAGCAAGAACATCCTTCCACATGGTCTGATGACAGGCACCACACGCACTCTTCATGCGGATCCGTTATCGACATGTGCTATCCACACTCGACAAGGTTTAAAACCAGACTCCTTCGTTGATATTTCAGCTGAAGAAGAGAGAATCCAGCAAAAAACAAAGTAACAAGCACAGCTACAGAGTCCCGAAATCGGTTTGCGTCGACGTCGCGGAAAAAAGGGAACTGACGTCATCACGCCAACGAGGTCTTATGGAGCTGGTGACGTCAGCGGAGTCGTGAGCGGAGCCGTGTCTCTCTGACAGTCTTCGACCTCATCGGCGTGGACTGCTACAAAAGTTTCCGAATGTTGCTGGTGCAGGGGATATTCACAAGGTGAGGAATCCACTGGCAGATGTATCCATCAGAAAAGCTGTTCTCCGTTGAATGGTGTGTTAAGGATGTTCTGTACTTCATGCTTGAAGCCTGAAATCCTTAGCCAGGCATGCCTTCTCTGTCACCCCAATCCTCATATGCCTGCTGGATGTCTCCGCTGCATCCAGGGCCGACTTCAAACGGGTTAGCCAGGTTTTTCCCTTCCTCTACCAAGTGGCCTGCCCTTTGCTGGTACTGTTCTGGTAGATGCTTCATGAGTTGCCCCACCTCCTCCCAGTGCTGGTATGCGTACCTGTTGATTAGAGCATTTGAGTTGGCGATGCACCATTGAATCGCCGCACTCCGTTCCACTTTCCTCCCCATGAGGTCCATTCTCCTACTTTCCTTGTCTGGAGGTGGTCCGGCATTCGTGGGTACATTGGCCCTTTTCCTAGCTGTTGTGGTTATTGAATCAAGACAATTGGACTGAATGCAGAACAAAATCCCTGAATGTATGCAGAGTCCTTGGAGGAATGTTTGTACTTTTTGGTCCTCGGGGTCACTGATTTACATACAGCTGGCTCCCTGAAGGCCTCCCTGCCCTGGTCCAGCACACTTGGGAGAATGGGCAGGAACTGGCTTCTTGTTTGTGAAGGTAGCAGAGTCTCCAGGAGAAACAAGCCTTGGGCTTCTCCTCCTCCAACTTCACTCCATGTGTCTCTGCAGCCTTTTTTACCACCATATTATAGATACCTATATCGTCCGGCGGCGAAGGCCTTTAAGGAGGAGTCTATTCCATCCGGTATTTCGGGGTCGAGAACCTGCCACTTCAAGTCTTGCGCCTCAGAGGGCCTAGAGTCCTGGCAAGTTTGCGGATCCTCCTCGAAGTAATACAGGACCTCTTCCTCCTGTTCGACCGGTTACGGCGTTTTCAGCGGCTCAGGGTCCTAGTCACCCCCTTCGGCCGCGGGCTTCGGTGGAATGGTGTACTGGCTCATCCTTTCATCTAAGTCCTGCTTTCGTTGCAGGATGCACGCCATTTCGGCCTCAAGCCTCCTTTTCTTTCTTTCCATCTCGTCCGCTTGTTTGGCATCGAGAGTTTGGACACTTCGCTTCGAGGTAATCAACGAAGTTGCTGTTAACACTTCTTTTCTCTGCGCCGAGGGGTCCTTTTCGAGACCAGTCTGACGACCTTGATTTGTCTTGGTTTTTGCAGTCTCGGAGTCCTTTTGAAGTATCCGCTGGGCCTAGGGAGCTCCCTGTATGCGCATTCTCCATAGGACGTTGAAGGTTCCGTGTTTTTCCTCTTCCCTGCGTCCCGGTTCACCGCCTCGAAGGCCGGTGTGTGGATAAAGTGGTTTTCCTGCTTTTCCTGATCTTTTTAGTGGATTCTTCTCTCCAAAGTTCTGGAGCTCTTTCCATCTCAATCCAGACCCTACGGCGGAAAAAAAGACTCTGAACATGGTGACCAAAGGTGGGAGCTTCCGGAGGAAGAAAGTCAACGTCACAGAAGGACACCAAATAGTGGTATGTCGACGCCCACCAGGCCAAGAAAAAAAGAAAACTACAATTCCGGACCCAACCACCAGATGGCGGAATAATGCACAGCATAGTGAATCCAGACGAGATTCAAGCTGCAAAACTGAAGTTAAGCAAAAAGTTTTTAATAAGAATACTTATATACCGTCCTCTACTTGGACTTCATATGCGTCTGCTGCACTCTTTATACCAAAATATGCTGCAGGTGGTGCTAGCCTGGAAGCGTACGGTTGACTCCAATGGTGAATCTATGTTCAAATGTTGCCATATTTTCACAACACCATATTTTCTCTTAGTCATATGTATGTATCCTCGACAAGTTCTTATGGCTCATTTACATCCTTCCTCAATATCTGGAGTCCATGTATCATCCAGATTTTGCTATAGTGAAGGAGAAGCAGGCTTAGACTTCTCAATTTGTCTCCCTAGACTAGATTAAGTTCAGTGCTTTTTTCATATTTGAAGCACAGTTCCGATTTTCCATCATGCACACCACATGTATGGTAGGAGGGCTGTGTGGTAGGAGTCAGGATACTGGGAACCATATTTAAGAAGCATATTTGTTAGGATGGTACAAGATGGAGAACGAGGAAAGCTGTCCTCAAGACAGTGGAAGTGTACTGCCTGCATGCCTACAGCTAAAGTGTGTAGAGCGAGCCACTAAAGTAAGGAGGATCAAAACATGGCTCTCCTTAGAAATTCAATGAAGGCTTTGTTGGCAAAAGACTTGTAATTAAGTTCTTTGTGTGCCCTGCACTTTGGTAGAAGGTTGGGACAACAGCTGGGACTGCAGTTTGTTGCCTAATATGAGGAAGCTTGTAGGCAGAGCCTGCCCTTTTTCCGTTCGTGACTGCTTCTTCAGGAAGATGACAGCTAGGTGCAGAAATCTCGCACTTGTTTTGGATACGGCTGCGTGGAGCTAGCTCCTTTGCCACGTTCTGTGAGAACCTTCACCTTTCACAAATAATGTCAGGATGGAGAATCAACCCAACTTAGTTCTGAAACATTAAGATAGTGGGTATACATCAGCTGCCTGGGAAACGTTTAAAGAAGTGGGATCAAACTTGGGGCCAATCTGCAACGTACTCTAATAGCTGCTGCTCCCACGGGTAAAACAAATCTTGAAAAGTGCACTATCTGGGAGAGCAGAGGGTCTAGAAGCCTGCCCTATAGGAGGAGCGCTGCACAGAAGATGACAGGCATGTTCCCAGAGTGAGGAGCAATCAGAGAGCTCACAACTTGGACTGCCTAACTTCACACTGCTCATTCTTGAAAAATCCTGTTTAGATGGGACACTGAACACATCAGTCCTGACCCTACTGTGAGTCCAGGAGTGACCCTTGCTCAGTGTCCCTCCATCTGAGCAGGACTCTGCCAGAACAAGCAGTGTTAAGTTTGGCAATCCAAGTTGTGAGCCAGGGACTGGTACTGCAGCCCTTGTAATAATCCATGGCCACTGAGTTGTCCCCATCAGTAGTGAAGCCGTCACTGCAAGATCCAGAGCGTGAACTGCACCTGCAATACCACAACTGCAAAGCAAAGTTGCAGGTAAAGGCTGTGTTTAAACAACAAGCAGAACAAGAGACTAACATGGTGAAGTGACGCCAATGTTTTTCGCAAATTAACACAAGGACTAAAAGACATTGAAGTGAGTTGCACATTGTCAACGGAGGGTAACAGTAATCTGCATCTGTGCATATGTGATGCCCAGGGCCACAGGATACTGGGGACCAATCATTAGAAATAAACTTTATCATAACTTTGATTACAAAAACACCTGAAATTTCAATTAAGCTATATGTTTACAGTGAGACTAAAGTACTTTCAATGAATTAAAAGGAGCACTGGGATGGACTACAGGATTTTGCGCCTGTTGAGCTATGTGTTCTAAGCTAGTCTCCACCAGTAAATTTGAGACGCATTGGACTTTACTTTCACTGCTCAGATTCAAAATAAGGGCTGCACATGGCCCAGTTAGAGCAATAGCAGGACCAAAACACTACTGTGGAGACATAGTTAATCCCCGTCTGCCCCCTTTAAACAAGGCATGACAATCACAACTGTGATTTTAACAGTCTTAGAGGTGCTTGTCCATTCTGGTGTAGTCTGTGTAAAGCCAGCAGATATTTAACCTTTCAAGACTATTTGGTGGTACTACTGGAGGGACTTTTATACCATCTTTTAGCTAAAAAAAAAAAAAAAAAAAAAAAAAAAAAAAAAATCAATCATCCAAGACTTTAAATCTTTCAAGGGCATCAAGAAGGGGTTTTGGAACTGAATTACAAGCCAATATTAGAAGGGTATAGGTCCTGAAAGCCAGATTCAGCCAAATATGACCCCAGAGTCTCATTGGTACTGTACAATTAATCAGAAAAGCTCTCGTCTGCCAGAAATGGCAGATTCATTGATCACTACACAATGGGAGAATGCACGCCCTCATACTAAATGAATCTGACACAAAGCTCTCTGGCTGCAATATATGGCATGCAAATCCTGGGTCACGCGCGGTTCGTGTGCACTGAACATTGCGAAAGGAGCTGGTGAACAATGGTTTAACAGGTGCAGGGTGTACAGTCCAACAGTCAGGCCCTTGTAACTCCATATTAAAGTTTGAACAAAGTCTTCATATTTTTTCTTTTTATCAAATCTTGTCCATTTTATTCATTCCATGATGTGACAAATAGAGTAATATACCATCGTGGATGGTTACAATTTAAAACATCACAACGTTAAGACATGGAATTTTGAATATTCATGGCTCAACTTGTTTAAATACAGAATGAAAAAATTGAAAACTTTGAAGACTTCGTTCAAACTTTAATATGGAGTTACAAACGCCGGTGGGGCCGACTGTTAGGCTGTGCTCCCTGCACCTGTTGAACTACATTGTTCATCAGCTCCCTACACAAGATTCATAGATCACACCGTTGATCAAAGGATATTTTTGATACCTTTCTATGTGCAAACTATATCAATCTCTTTTCTCAATTCCAAAGCAAGCAGACAAAAACAAACTTCTCTTCCAGAGGTATACTCAAAGTCATAAGCATTGAATAGTCCCACCCACGTGCGGGGCCCCTGGAGCAATAGCTATATATATATATATATATATATATATACACACACATATACACACATTCATATACACATACACATATACATATACACACTCACACACACACACACACATACATATATGCAGCCTGAAAACCTGTTACTAGACTCAAAACTGCCACAATTGCATTATAAATCTTTTACATATGAAAAAATAAAGACATACAAGTCATGATATACTTATGATACATATAAAGAAAACCGCTTTGAGTTTGCTTTGAAACACACAACCTTTATTTTCAAAGGTAAAAAGGCAAGATCATAGAGGCAGATTAGCCTAGAAAAGCTGCATATAGAAACAATTGGATAACTGGCGCCATGCCCTTAAGACGTCCAGGAACCCCCAGGCTCCATTCATGCACCACAGGTGACAGTTAGGTGAGTTCTTTTGGACGGCGTATAACAGTTTAATCACAGTATGGGTAACAGATACATATATATGGCCATGGTTTTCATACGGGGAAGAGGGAGGGTTGCTTATGACCGATGAGTATACCCCTGGAAGAGAACTAGGATTACAGGTAAGTACCTTATCCTTCTCTTCAAGGGGATACTCAACAATAGTCATAAGCACTGAATAGAGTAGCAAGCCCATCCCCGTACCCGGTGGACAAATACCAGCATATCAAAAACCATTTAACCAAAACATATATTACCCAAACAAGTTTCTCAAGGATACTTGACCAAACTGAGCATCAGAATAAAGGCAGTAATGGCGTGCGAAAGTATGGACCAAATGCCATGTGGCTGCTTTACAAATTTCTTGAGTACGTACATTCCTAAGCATTGCTATCGTAGCAGCTTTGACTCTTGTAGAATGCGCCCTCGGCTTGCCCGGGAGCTGCTGATGTGCCAGTTGAGAAGTAAACATTATACATGACACTATCCATTTAGAAATGGACCTTTTAGAGACAGGGAAACCAGCGTTCAATGGACCATAATTCACAAACAGTTGGTCAGACTTTCGTAAACTTTGTTTTATCGAGATAGAATTTTAACACTCTTTAAATCTAGATTGCACAGAGATCTCTCCGCAGGAGTAACAGGGTTTGCAAAGAAAGTAGGACGAGTAACCGACTGGTTGATGTGAAACTCCAAGACCACCTTAGGAAGGAACCTCGGGTGAGTACGTAACACCACTCTGTTCGCGTGAAAAAAAACTAGATAAGGCTCTGTAGAGCATAAGGCTTATATCTTGCTCACACTGCGGGCAGATGTGATTGCTACGAGGAAAGCAGTTTTCCCCGAAAAATGCTGAAGGTAAGCTTTGTGAATGGGTTTGAATGGGGGACCCATTAGCTTAAAGAGGACCACATTAAGCTCCCAGGGAGGAGATGGAGACCTAACGGGTGGTTAGACCTTGGTTTAGACCCTCCAGGAAATCCTTAAGTGGCATTTGAAAGAAGGAAGCCTGATTCGGAGACTTTCTATATGCAGTTATCGCTGCCAGGTGAACCTTTATGGAGTATTGCAAACCAGCTTTGGCCATATATATTGTAGGTATGGCAATAGTACTTGTTCCTGACCTCGAATAGGATCATGACCCTCAGCAGTACACCACACACACACTTCCACTTAAAAGCATAAGACTTCCTCGTAGAAGGTCTCCTAACCTCCTTCAAGATCTGCATGCAGTCTCGAGAGAGACCTAAATGTCCATATTGGATCAACTCAGGAGCTATGCTCCTAACCTCAGGGACGGCAGGTTGGGATGGAACACCTAGCCTCCCGCCCTGGTCAGCAGATCCGGATGACATGGCAACCTCCTGTGTGGTACTTTGGACAGATGAAGAAGGTCCGGGTACCACCACTGGCGAGGCCACTCTGGAGCAACTAGGATCATCTGTCTAGGAATAGTAGCTTCCTAATCACCATGGGAATAAGGGGAATTGGTTGAGAGGCGTAGAGTAATGTCTCGGACCAGTATTAACAGAGCATTCCCCTTGGATCCTGGTTGCGGGTACCTGGAGGCGAAGACGCAGCTTTTTGCGTTTTCTGCGTTCGCGAAGAGATCGATGTCTTGTGTTCCCCAGTTGCAGAAGAGGTCTTGCGCCACTTCGTTTTAGCACAAAGTCATGTGATTCTGCGAAATGCCTGCTTAGGCCATCTGCTTTGACGCGGAGGACGCCTGGTAAGTCAATTGCGGAGATTTTCATGTCTTGTGCCAGAAGCCACTTCCAAATCGCCTGTGCTTCCAGCGACAGGGGTCTGGACCTGGTGCCCCCTGCTTGTTCAGGTAGTACATCGTTGTTGTATTGTCTGTCTGAACAAGCAGAGCAGTCGATTTGATGGAAGGAAAAAACGCCTGGAGAGCCAGATGCACCGCTCGGAGCTCCAGCATGTTTATGTGGTATAGTTGCTCTTTCTCTCACCACATTCCTTGGAACTGTAGTGGCCCCATATGAGCGCCCCATCCCTGAAGGGATGCATCAATCACCAGAGTCTGCTTGGGCAGCTCCTGTTGAAAGGGGACTCCTACGATGAGACGAGTCCGTCGCATCCAGCATCTGACGGAGTGCCAGACAGAGGTAGAGTTAGTGTCCTCCTAGCGTTTGGAGATCTGGGACCACTGATACTCTAGAGTCTGCTGTAGGGGTCTCAAATGAAGTCTGGCGTTTGGAACTAGAAAAATACACGAGGCCATCGAACCCAGTAGAGATGAGACCTGCCTGGCCATGGGCTGGGGTATCTTTAGGAAAGTAACACTTGTGGAGAATGGATGATAGTATGTCCTCCGAAGAAAACGCTCTTGCGTTTACTGTGTCCTAAGTTGCGCCCAGGTAATGTATCCTCTGTGTAAGATTGAGGATGGATTTTTTAAAACTGACGTGGAGACCCAGCTGATGCAGTTGTTGCATGCAGTACGCGAGGTGCTGCTGTAGAAGACCTGGAGACGAACTCTTGAGAAGCCAGTCGTCTAGGTAAAGGGTAGACGAAAATTTGTTTCTTCCTCCTGAAAGCAGCTACTACTGCCATGCACTTTGAGAATGGGCGAGAAGCAGACTTCAGACCAAAGGGCAGGACAGTGAACTCGAAGTGGTCTGACTGGATGCGAAACCTTAGAAACTTTCGATGCTTTGGAGAGATTGGCATCTTGAAGATCTATGGAACACATCCAGTCCCCTTGATGTAGATGTGGGATTATTTGATGCAATGCCAGCATTCTGAACTTCTCTCTCATAATGAACTTGTTGAGAAGTCTGAGATCTAGTATAGGCCTGAACTCCTTGTTTGGACCTTTCTTTGGGACCAAAAAGTATCGCGAGTAGATCTGTCGACGGTGATGCCATGGGACCTCCTCGATGGCCTACTTTACTAGTAGAGCAGACACCTTCTCTCAGAAGATTTATGCAATGGATGATAGTCTTTTTAGGAGGAATAGAAGGTGGAGGGGACTTGAACCTGATGGAATACCCATTCTTCACAATATTGAGAACCCAATTGTCTAGTGTGATTTTGGTCCACTCTTCCAGGTAGAAACTGACACTTCACCCCCACCGGAGTGGGTAACAGAGTTAGGGGAAGCAAGCACTCACTTCTTCTGTTGTTGCTTGGCAGCAGGTGTGGAATGCCTGGTGTTAACTCCTTGTCCTCTACCAGGACGACGCTGGTAGGACTGATCTTCCTTGATGCTGCTGGGAGGACCACTGAGGGCTTTGAACCCTCTGTTGGTATTGGCGCCGATCGTAAGGGTGGTAGTGTCGTCAGAAGTCCTTCCTCCTCGAGCCCAACCGCCTTCACTGTATCCAGTTCGGTCTTCATCCTTCACATTTCGTCATCAGCATGAGAGCCGAAGAGCGATGTGCCATTGAAGGGGAGATTGAGAATAGGATGTTGCGCCTCTGGCTTCAAACCCATCAATCTCAGCCAGGCAGAGCGACTGGCACAAATCCCATGTGCATAACCATGGGCAGCTAAGTCAGAAGCATCAGCCTCTGCACTGATGACCTGATTGGCCACCAGACCACCTTCATGAAGGACTTGCAGAAAATCTTGCTTGTCTTCTTTATGGAGCTTCTCAGTGAAGCGTGAAAAGAGTCCCACAAAGAGCGGTCATTCAGACCCAGTAAGGCGGAGGCGCTGGCTACCTTCATATAAGATGTCGAGGCGGTGCACATTCTCTTGCCAACCGAATCCATGGCCTGACTGTTTCTATCCGTGGGTACTACAGATGATGCTGCCCCCGTCTGGTTCTTCCGTGCCGCCGAAACAATAACAGTACGGCGGAGGGTCAGCCCTCAGAAAAAAGGGGTCCTTCTCAGGAGCCTTGTACTTTTTAGTGTTCCAAGATGGGGCCGCCCCCACCGATGTAGGAGTAAGATACTTTTGAAGAGCAGGCTCTAGCAGGCCAGGCACAAGGGAATGCATTGGTCTAGAGGAATACCTTTGGTGAAGTGTTTCGAAGAGGACTGACGTTTTAGTGGTGGAAACCGGCATTTCAATCTGAAGCTTCGCAGCCCCTCGACTTAGAAACTCATTGAAGGTCAGGATATCAATTGGCGATATTTTACTCGGAAAGAAAGAGTAGGAGAGTAATCTGCCTTGGAATCTGAAGACCACAAAGAAGATCTATGGCTTCGTCTTCTAGGAGAGCAGTGGCGAGATCTGGATACCGACTCCTAGGAGAAAGTGATGAGCGCCTTCTCAAAGATGGGGACCTTTGTGGAGTGGAACGTCGCTCATGTCATTCAGATGTGTACTGATTGAATTATAGGAGATCTAGATCTTGTAGAGGACGTGGCAGTCTTGTAATCCTGCAAATCTTCCACTCATATCTCCTAGCCATCTCGGGGAAATATTAGATGAAGGGGCTGGAGACTGCACTGGTGAGGGTTCAGGAGTGACTTGCACTATCTGAAGTACTGGGGAGGAAGAGACACTCCTTGATGTCACCACCTGGGCGTCCCGCGGTCTCAACACCGCCCTAGGTCTCTTTGCAGGAGGAGATCGCCTCAACGTTGATCTCCTAGACGTAGACCCAGATCGCGATCTTCTTGACCTCCTAGATACAGAGGGTTTTTTCGAGCGAGACGTCGATCCCCTTGGCGACAGATGCATTGACGTCAAACGCCTTGACGGCAAATGCCTGTGCTGGCGCGTCGACGGCAAATGCCTGTCCCTCACCGACGGCTAGGCCATCGGTGTTCGGCTCGACGTCAATGCAAGTGGATCTCTTGATGGCGGCGATCGACGTCGCCATGGCACCTCTCGGCGGCAGATTTCGATGTTGATGAGTCGACGTCGAGTCACGGCCTCTCGACTCGTAGGGGAGCCAGACCTGGACCGCCTACGCGTTGGTGTAAACTTCTTCCCAAGGGTCTTCTCATCTGAAGTCGGTTGCTTCGATGGCGGTATTTTTGATGTCGATCTGTGCCTCGACAGCGTGAGACCGATGTTTCCTCTTCTCACCTTTCTCTTTGCGCTCCAGCCTTGGTTGAAAGGAGGGCTTCTTTGAGGGATTTTCTTCTCGCCCACTTGCTGTTTCTTTTCCTCTCTCCTGCATGGAGTGCAGCTTAATCTTCTCCCTTTCCCTAAGGGTTCTTTTGGAAAACTTGCTGCAGTGGTAACACTGGTCTGGTTTGTGAGATGAAGGTAGACAAGCAATACAGACCGAGTGAAGGTCTGACTTAACCATCTTTTTTCCACAGGCCAGGCACTTACTAAATAAGGTTGGCATTATGACTGGACAAAATAGCCAAAAGACAGAAAAACACGAATTAGTAAGCTAAGTACTAAAGACGTTGAGAGAAACAAAAAGTTCACTTTAAACCAGAAAAATAGTGATAAAATCACGAACTGGCGAGCTCAATGCTCCAGGATCCTCTCAGAAGGAGCTGGAATAAAGAACTGACCTGTCACCTGTGGTGCATGATGGGAGCCTGGGGGGTTCCTGGAGGTCTTAAAGGCACGGTACCAGTTTTCAAATTGTTTCTATATGGAGCCTTTCTAGGCTAATCTGCCTCTATGATCTTGCCTTTTTACCTTTGAAAATAAAGGTTGTGTGTTTCAAAGCAAACTCAAAGCAGCTTTCTTTATATGTATCATAAGTATATCATGACTTGTATGTCTATTTTTTCAAATGTAAAAGATTTACAATGCAATTGTGGCAGTTTTGTGCCTAGTAACATGTTTTCAGGCTGCCTCCCTCTCCACACCCTCCCTCTCCACACCCCCCCTCTCCACACCCCCCCTCTCCACACCCCCCCTCTCCACACCCCCCCTCTCCACACCCCCCCTCTCCACACACCCCCCTCTCCACACCCCCCCCTCCACACCTCTCTATACACCCCCTCCTTCACTGCCCCCCTAGTCTCCTACAAGCAGTTTCCTATAATGCACAGGAACGCCATTAGTTTCTAATGTAAACATAGACCGCAAATATTTTGAGAAAGGTTTCTTCAAGACTTGTACAAATTGAGAGAGAAAAAAAAAATAAGAGCCACTTAACACAGAAGAGACACAGGCAAGAATGGCAGCAACTTTTTTTTAGTTGTGCCAAGCTGTTAGCCAGTGCTTTGCTGACATTTGAATGTCGCTTAAAGTTGTTATAGTGCAAAATGTGTCCACAACTAGAATGCAGATGTGACTGACTACAGTACAATCACGAAGCAATAAAATACAATCCAACTGAGGAAGGTAACAAGATAGTTATTGTTGAGCAAAAGTACTTCCGATTTTTCCATTTAAGATCTTGCATTAAAATTTAATGCTGGATTATTTCGAGCAGTATTTTTAAGATCAGTACATTTTATGCCTGCCGTTAACTCCACAAATTTTGGACTTTGGGACTGCAAATTTTGCATTTGTTGCCGCTAAATATTGCCACTCGAGGTCGGCCAATAATAAACAGTGATTAATTTGTATTGGAATGACTGTTGGTGCCCAAAGCTCTGTTCTGAAAGCCAGTGCAATGAAACGTCGGCGCACCGAATACCAAGGCTGTGTAGTCTTGAATCCAGCTCATATCTTCAATCCACAACAGACTCACTGTCTCAATCTCACATGCTCCTGCTTACTCCAGTTATGATGGTTCTTCAGTCTTTAACCTTTGTTTTTCGTCTCTTGCAGAAAAATAAGTGCTGGTCCCCAAAAAAGTTGTGGTGGTTCTCAACGCCTCAAATTAAGCATTGTTGAAAACAACCCCAGCGCTTCTTCTTTTAACCAACTATCATAAGAAGCATTAGTTAAGTTGAAAAGAACCAAGACTACATATCATAGGTTGCACCCGAAGGCAAAACTCAAGTCAATGTATAGAAATATGCTTGGACATCAGGTCATCTGAGATTGCACCTCCCAAACTGGCCTTGTATCCACAAGGCCTGAGCAGTAAATCCCCCTCCCCCTTACCCGTAAATACCCACCCTCCCCACATTCACAGCTAGACTTCGATGAAGTGTCCCGGGAACCAAAATTACACTGATTTTTGAAACACGGAAGTGAGATTATTTTATATCAATATTCGAGAAGGACTAGTTCTTCACAGAAAGAAGCGACACCTGTCAAGATGGCATTTCGCACAAATGTGGGTAGTGTTCAATCATGGGGGGGGGGGAAATCAGCTAGTGGATCAGCAACGGGAGTGGCAAACTTGTTCTACACTCTACGTATATTAACGAATTCCTTTTTATTTCTTTTTGCCCAGTACAAAGGTCAAATGGAGGCTTTAAATCATTCTGTGTTAAAGTCTGAAAGCAGACTATATATTCCCTACAAGGGAAACAGATACCCAAGAAATTGTATTTCAGATCTGGCAGCCTTAAATCACTTAAGCGGAGCAATGGCCTGCAGTGTCAGTTTTTGTTGCAGTGTCACTCCAAATTGTTCAATGGCTAATGGTTTGCTAGTTCCTTTCTTAAAAGTCCAGGAAATGTGCTCTGGTTTCACTTTAATCCTGGAATCTGAACAACAGAAGGCATTGGTTATGCAAACAAAGAAGTCCAAGATTGCATTAGGTCAATGATTGCAACTGATACACTGATCAGAAAACAGCCAACATGTTTTAACAAGGCAGCAACTGTAGACATGCATACTTCTCCGATTAGAACCTGTGGGACCAAAAAATGTACACCACAATTTAAATGTTCATTTATCAGCAAGAGAACACATTTCTAGAACTCATGCTTGTTCAGTCACAAATTATTACTTACCAAAGGCTCGAAGATCTGCGCTGGAAGAACTCAACAAAGCAAGTCCGAAAATAACCTGAAGAGAAGAGGTCGACATTAGGTGCTTCTCAGTGACAGACAGTGCACTTATTACACAGCAGTCAGTACAAACAATCAAATGCTTGGGTAGCAAGACTCCAAAACATTTACTCATTTCGATTATCAAACTTCCAACACAGAGCAGGAAGGGCTGCTGAGGACAATAGGCAGACTGATTTAACTGAACATTTTATTTAGGGTGCATCAATGAGTGATGAACATATTGGATTCTGCAGGTTTCCTAGTTTGCCACTCTTATCTGTATTTAAACATTTTTCTTTTACAAAAAAGAAAACCACAAACAATGCAGATTAGGATGAACCCTTAAATGTTCTGAAATCCGGACCAGTCCAAAATAAATCAGTAGGACATGAATGTACAATACTTTGAAAAATTCATGTCATGCCGACAATTAACTCGTGTCACTCCACTGGAAGAAAGCTTCTGCCCCGCCCGATCACCGAGTGGGTTAGACGCCCTTTGGAATGTCATGCTATATAAAACTCCTATCCTACAGGGTGGCTCACACAGAAACTCACACCTGGCAACCCCTGATTACTTACCTGTAGAACAAGTTACTTACCTTTGGTAAGGATTTATCTGTAAGAAACATTAGTTAGTTAGATTCCTCACCTTAGAATATCCCCAGGCGTCAGACTGGATCCGTAAGATTTGTCAGCAATACCCCTTGCGCGTCGCTAGGCGTCGTCTACCGCTCCGCGTCCGTCGTCGTCTTCGTCGGCGTCGTCGTGCGCCGGAATGACGGAGTACTTAGACGCCGCCCTCGCGCGCTGACGTCAGTTCTTGTACATAGCCTTCCGCGCCAGGAACGCAGAGCCATGCAAGATACCGACACTGGTGCCAAAAAATTCTAGGGCCCTGAAAGGGATAGCCTTAACCCTAGAGGTCAGTTCGCAGAACGGAGAGGATGGGTGGGTCGGTGAGGAATCTAACTAACTAATGTTTCTTACAGATACATCGTTACCGAAGGTAAGTAACTTGTTCATCTGAAATTAACACATTAGTTAGATTCCTCACCTTAGAATAGATATCCAAGCAATACCATCCCCGGTGGTGGGTCTGCGAACCAAGATCACACCAGAAAGTCCTGGAGAACAGAACGGCCAAAGAAGCCATCCCTCCGGACTTGGCTGTCTAGGCAATAATGCCTGGCAAACGTGTGTAGCGAAGCCCACGTAGCCGCCTGACAGATGGCCTGCAAAGGGACTCCCCGTCCCAAAGCAGTAGTAGCCGCTGTAGCCCGAGTGGAATGGGCTCGCAGACCAACAGAAGGGTCCTTTTTTTGCCAAAGAATAAATTTTGATACACAAAACGACCCACCGAGAGATGGTCCGTTTGTGCACAGCTTTCCCCTTCTTAGCACCCACGTATCCAACGAAAAGTTGGTCGTCCACCCGGAACTGCTTTGTGCGGTCCAGATAAAAGGAGAGCGCACGTTTTGGGTCCAGACAGTGGAGCCTCTCTTCCTCTTTGGAAGGATGCGGAGGCGGAAAGAAGGTGGGCAAGGTGACAGACTGCCCCAGATGAAAGGGGGTCACCACTTTCGGATGAAAGGAGGGACGAGGCCGAAGGACAACCTTGTCCGGATGAACAGAGAGAAAAGGAGGCTTTGATGATAAAGCCTGGAGCTCACTCACCTGTCTAGCCGAGGTGATGGCTACCAGAAAAGCAGTCTTAAGCGTCAGCAGACGAAGAGGACAATTATGAAGAGGCTCAAAGGGAGCGCACATTAGAAATGTGAGAACAAGATTCAAGTCCCACTGAGGCATTACAAAAGGGACAGGAGGGAACGTGTGAGTAATGCCTTTTAGAAAGCGTGTAACTACAGGGGACTTGAAAAGAGAAGGCTGATTAGGAAGCCGCAAGAAGGCAGAGATGGCAGCAAGATAACCTTTCAAGGTGCCCAGGGCAGAGCCCTGCCGGGCCAAAGAAAGAAGAGGAGAACCTCAGAAAGAGGGGCGGAAAGGGGATCCACAGCCTTTGCTGTGCACCATGCCACAAATTTGTTCCACCGGCAGGCATATACCGTTTTTGTGGAGGGACGCCTGGCTGCCAGAATGATATCACAAACTTCAGGATGCAAGTCAAATGGCATCAACTGCCGCCGCTCAATCTCCACGCATGGAGGTGGAGGCTGGACAGGTTCGGGTGGAGGACCGTCCCCTGCTGCTGCGACAGAAGATCCTCCCGAAGGGGCAGACGTATCTGAGGATCGGTCAACATACTAAGTAGCTCGGGATACCAGTACCTTCTTGCCCAATCCGGAGCCACCAAGATGACTTGGGCCCGGTCGCACCTGATCTTCAGCACTCTGGGCAGAAGTGGTATAGGCGGAAAGGCGTACAACAGACCGCAACTCCACTCGTGACGAAAAGCGTCGCCGAGCGAGTGCCGCCTTGGAAATTCCAACGCACAGAACTGCTGACATTGCGCGTTCTCTTCGGTGGCGAATAGATCTAACCAAGGCTCTCCCCACTGCTGAAAGAGACCTTGCGCCACCTCGGAGTTCAGACGCCATTCGTGATCCATCATGCACCGGCGGCTGAGTTAGTCTGCTCTGGCGTTCAGAGAGCCCGCCAGATGTTGAACCACTAGGGTGACGCCCTGGTGTTCCAGCCACGTCCAGAGGCGCAGAGCCTCCTGACAAAGGGTCCACGACCCCACCCCGCCCTGTTTGTTGCAATACCACATGGCGGTGGTGTTGTCCGTGAACACCTGCACGACACTTCCCCTGACAGAGGGAAGGAAGGCTTTCAGTGCAAGTCGGATCGCTTTCAACTCCAACAGGTTGATGTGGAGGCGAGACTCCGCCGGAGACCAGAGGCCTCTGATCTCCGCCTCTCCCATATGGCCACCCCATCCCAGGAGGGACGCATCCGTCACTACGACATGCTCCGGTTGGGGAAGGGAGAGGCTCTTGCCCGTGACCCAATCGCGGTCCGTGAGCCACCACTGCAACTGCTGTGCAGTGCCCTCCGAGATCAAGACATGGTCACAGGTTGCCGTGATGCTGGGCCCACTGAAACTTCAGGTCCCACTGCAGAGCCCGCATGCGCCGCCTGGCGTGATGCACTAGTAGGATGCAGGAGGCCATCAGCCCCAGAAGCCGCAACACTAGCCTGACCGAAACCCAGGATAGAGGCCGAAAGATTGGAATCAGGGCCTGAATATCCCGGACCCGCTGTTCCGGCGGATAGACCCGGAACTGCGCCGAATCGAGAACCGCTCCAATGAAGAGGAGCTTCTGAGAGGGACACAGGTGTGACTTCGGCACGTTGATGGAAAACCCCAGCAAATGCAGGAGATCCGCCGTAGTCTGGCGGTGGGAGACGACTGCCTGGGGCGAGCCCGCCGTCAACAACCAGTCGTCGAGATAGGGGAAGACTGGAACCCCTGATCTGCGCAGATGAGCTGCGACCACCGCCATCACTTTCGTGAACACCCGAGGGGCACTGGTAAGGCCGAAGGGGAGCACGGTAAACTGAAAGTGCTCCTGACCCACCGTGAACCGCAGGTAACGCCGGTGGGCCGGCAGGACGGGGATGGAGTAGTTTCTTTTCTGTAACTCCAGTTCTGTAGTAGGGGTATCTCTGTTATAGTCATAATCTAGTGAATAGTCCCGCCCATACGCGTGGACCCCGGAGCAATAAAAAATAATCTCTAAAGGTGACAAATCATGCAGACCTGCATACACCTTTAAGAGAGAATTTAATTTAAAGACAGATAATGCAGCCTATACCCACAGGCTACACTGTCCAGTACTTCAACTAGAATCCCACCAACATCCACAAACAGCACTGCCTGTCCAGCTTTTCTCCACATAGGAAAAAACCCTGCCTCTACCAGCAAAAGCCTCTGGAATGATAGAGGAAGGAGTGGACAGACAAGCCCCATAGGCTGCCATTATGTGGCTTAGAACAGGATACTGTGCCTTTAAGAAAACTTTCCAGATTTCCAGAACTTTCCCCAGTATCCCAGAATGCCTAGCAGGTCCCTTTTACTTTCAGTTCTTTTTTCCGGCTCCTGCTAGCAGGACCCTGGAGCATTGAGCTCTCCCCTTTCCAAGGGTTTATTGTAGTTTGTCAATTTTTGTCACTTTTTCAAGTGCTTAGTGGCTGGTGCTGTCAACATGCCTGGCTTGTTCGACAAGTGCCCGGAGTGTGGTAGAAAAAAGGCTAAAACAGATCCACACAAGGTGTGTATAGGTTGCCTTCCCCAGTCCCACGTGCCTGAAGAACTGTGAAATCTGCCACTCGTTCTCAGCCAGGACCCTGAGGGACAGAATGAAGATCAGGCTTCAAGTCCTGGAGGAGAGAAGGCTGAAGGCACCAGGTGGGTCTGAAGGGGCTGATTTGGCCCATACTGAGGCCTCTGGGGGGCTCCCCAGGGGCAGGAAGACCAGTAAGCGTCCCCACTCCCCGTCGAGGGCGTCGACTGCGGCGTCGAGGGGGATGACTACCATCTGTTCGCCGTCTCCCCAGGGCTCTGGGGAGAAGCTGCGTCGACGGTCGATGGACCTGAACAGGCCGCCGTCGACGACATCGGCATCTTCTGTGACGACGCCGTCGACGTCCAGCAGTCTGCGTCGATCGGACCCGGCGTTGGCGCTCGCCGTCGAGGGGAGATCGCCGTTCGCCGTCGGTGAAGAGGAGACTGTAGACGTCTACGAGAGGTTCGACGTCGAGACGAAGAGCGCCGTCGAGGCGGAGGTCACCGTCGAGGCGGAGGTCGCCGTCGAGGAAGAGAGTCATCGGGATTGGTGTACTCTGTGGTGTATACGCCTCCTCGGATGCCTACGCCACCGCCTCCTCCTCCACCGCCACCACCGCCTCCGCATCCGCAGCCAGCACCACTGCCTCCGCTGCCCCCACCTCGTTCGTTACCACGCACGCCGTTGGGGCCGCCGGCAGTTCCTCCGCGGTCGGTTTCCCTTCCGAGGTACCTGACTCCGCCGCAGGGGACTCAGCGGCCGCGACGTCCACAGATTGTTTTTCGCCATTGTGGCAGTGATGGAGTAGATACAGTAAGTGATGACCATGCTATACAGTAATTCTGAGTGCTGCAGCCGCTACAGGCACCGGGGAGAAGGGTGGGCGATATGAATGTCAGCAGCCCTACATGCCAAGAACAGATGCATACTGGTAAGTCGCATATTCGGTTCGAGGCATGTGGGCTGCTGAATTCATATCTGTGCATAGATTATATAGCAGTCCCTCAATTAGCGGCGGCTGCCCGTGCCAGCTGCAGCAGTCTGAAAAAGTGTCTTGAGAACAGCCTGTCCTACATCTGCCTGCTGCTTTGAATGCACATCTACACAGTAGTGTTTAGTAAATGTATGTATAGTGGACCATGTGGCTGCTCTACATATTTCCTCTAAAGGAATGTTCCCTAGGAAAGCCATGGACGCCCCTAACTTTCGTGTTGAGTGGGCTCTTGGAGGAATCGTTAATGTGCGTTTAGCTTTTTCATAGCAAATTTGAATAAATTTAACGATCCATCTGGCTATCCCTGCTTTGGAAATGGCGTTGCCCTTGTGTTGTGGAGAAAAGGCAACGAACAGTTGTTTTGTTTTCCTAAAATCCCGTGTTCTGTCTATATAGTACATGAGGGTATTCTTTACATCTAGTGTATGGAGCATTCTCTCCGCGACATTTTCTGGATTTGGAAAGAAAACAGGCAGTTCAATAGTTTGATTCATGTGGAACTGCGATATCACTTTAGGCATGAAAGTGGGGTTAGTGCGTAGCACAACTCTGTTTGCGTGAACCTGTATGAATGGCTCTTGAATGGTTAGTGCCTGGAGTTCACTAACTCTTCTCAACGAAGTGATTGCCACTAAGAAAGCTACTTTCCAGGTGAGGAATTGAATCTCACATGAATGTAGAGGTTCAAAAGGTGGCCCCATCAATCTGGTGAGGACCACATTTAGGTTCCACCCCGGTCAGTTCAATAGTTTGATTAATGTGGAACTGTGATATGACTTTGGGCATGAACTTGGGGTTGGTGCGTAGGACAACCCTGTTTGCGTGGACCTGAATGAATGGCTCCTGAATGGTTAGTGCCTGGAGTTCACTAACTCCAGGCAAGGAAGTGATGGCCACCAGAAAAGCCACTTTCCAGGTGAGGAATTGAATCTCACATGAATGGAGAGGTTCAAAGGGCGGACCCATGAGTCTGGTAAGGACCAAGTTGAGGTTCCACACCGGTGCTGGTGGGTGTCTTGGGGGAATTACTCGTTTGAGTCCCTCTAAGAACGCTTTAACGGCAGGTACTTTGAATAAGGAGAGGTGCTGCCTGTTTTGGAGGTAGGCTGCTATCGCGGTCAAATGGATGCGTATGGAGTTGTATGCTAGATTACAGCGGTACAGGTGTAAGAGGTAGCATATGATGTTTTGAATGGACACGTCCAGTGGGTTAATGTCATTGTTGTTGCAGTAAATGACAAACCTTTTCCATTTGGCCGCATAGCAGGCTCTAGTAGTGGGCCTCCTGGCTTCTTTGATGAGTCGTAGAGTCAGGTGGTAAGTTTAGGTAGCCAAACTCTAAGACCTCAGGAACCAGATCACCAGGGTCAGCTGTTGCGGATCTGGGTGCTGAATCTCGCCATGGTTCTGCGTTAAAAGCGCTGGTTTTATCCGCAGTTTTTGATGAGGCACCACGGAGAGTTCCAGAAAGGTGGTGTACCATGGCTGGCGTGCCCACGTTGGAGCAACTAGGATAAGGGTGAGCGAGTGTTGCCTCAGTTTGCGCGCCACCAGCGGTATTAATGGTGCTGGGGGAAAAGCGTACGCAAATTTGCCGGACCAGTTCATCCATATCGCATTGCCCTGCGGTGTTCCGCCATGAGGAACATGTTCCTCTGAATGGCCCACCTCCACATGCTCTGAGCCAGATGAGACAACAGTGGAGAGTGTGTTCCTCCCTGCTTCTGTATGTAGTACATGGCAGTCATGTTGTCCGTCCGGATCAACACAACTTTGTTGCACAAGTGTACTTTGAATGCCTTCATTGCCAGGAAGATTGCCATCAGTTCCAGAAGGTTGATGTGCATCTTCTTTTGCTGTGTCGTCCATAGTCCCTGCACTGTGTAATTGAGTACATGAGCTCCCCATCCCTGGAGAGACGCGTCCGCCGTCAGTATTATTTGTGGAACAGGCTCTTGGAACGGTCGGCCCTTGCAAAGGTTGTGTGGATTCCACCAATGCAGAGAGTTGTATGCCCGACCGCTCACCAACACTAGGTCATTTAAGTGCCCGGGAGCCTGATTCCATTGACGTGCTAAGCACTCCTGAAGCGGGCGCATATGGAGTCTCGCGAGCGGGACTATGAAGATGCAGGAGGCCATCATGCCTATCAACTGCATGAACACTCGCGCTGGAAGGGAGTGTTGAGGTCTGAACTTTTTTATAAGCAGTTGCATGCGGTTTATTCTCGCTAAATTTGGCTGAGCTTTGGCAGCCAGAGTGTCTATAGTCGCGCCCAGGTACTGCCGTACGTGAACGGGTTGGAGATGTGACTTTGGATAATTCAGTGAGAATCCCAGACTGTGAAGAAGGTGAATGGTGTGGGATACGTGGCTGGCACACTGCTGGGCTGACTTTGCCTGAACAAGCCAGTCGTCCAGGTAAGGGAAGACGTGAATGTGCTGTCTCCTTAAGTGTTCGGCCACTTTCGCTAGGCACTTGGTAAAGACTCTGGGCGCTGTTGTCACCCCGAAAGGGAGTACTTTGAACTGATAATGCTGATCCTGAAGAGTGAACCTGAGATATTTTTTGTGTGATGGGTGTATGGGTATGTGGAAATGCGCATCCTTTAAATCTAGTGTTGCTAGGAAGTCTCCTTGACTGAGTAACTGCAGAACCTGCTGGAGGGTGAGCATATGAAAATGCTCTGACAGAATGTATTGGTTGAGGGGGCGGAGGTCTAGTATAGGTCGTAAAGACCCGTCCTTTTTTGGGATTAAGAAGTACAGAGAGTACACCCCTGACCCCCGCTGTTCCATAGGCACGAGCTCTATGGCTCCTTTTTGCAGCATACTTAGTACTTCTTGCTGCAATAATGTCAAGTGCTCTGCAGACATAGGACGGTGTCTTGGTGGTATGTTGGGTGGATTGGATGTTAATTCCAGACAATAACCGTACTGGATAATTTCTCTGACCCACCTGTCTGTGGTGATGATCTCCAGACTGGCAGGAACTGTTGGAGTCTCCCCCCGACCGGTGTTATGTGGGCGGGGGGCAGCGACAAGACGTCACTGTTTGTTATTGGCGGAGGACCTGGTGTTGTGTCCTCGTCCTCTGCCTTTGGTGCTGGATCCACGATATCCACCCCTATTGTTTTTATTATAGGTACTCTGGGTACCGCCTTTACTGTACTGCTGCTGGGACCCCTGACCTCTAGCTGCTCCTCTAGTTCCGGGGCGACGAAAGGAGCCACTCCGAAACTGCTGCGACTGTAGAGCCCCAATAGATTTCGCAGTTTGTGTCCTTTCTAATCTTTTCCAGTGTAGTGTCAACCTCGGGGCCAAATAAAAAGTCTGGGTTGACTGGTTGATTCAAGATATTTTGAATCTCAGGTTTGAAGCCTGATATTCTCAGCCATGCGTGCCTCCTCAACATCACACTAGTGTTGATTGCCCTTGCTGCAGTGTCAGCTGGATCCAGTGCGCATTTGATGGACGCATTTGTAATGAGTTGTCCCTCTCTGATGAGGAGCTCCGCTCCATCTTTGTATTCATCTGGTAGGTGTTCTAGCAGTGTTTCTAGTGTATCGTAGTGTGACCTGTCGTATCGGGCCAGGAGTGCCTGAGTGTTGGCAATGCGCCAGATGTTTGCCGCTTGTGCTGCTACCCTTTTGCCTGATGTTTCTAGCACTTTGGACTCCTTGTCTGGAGGAGGAGCATCACCTGTAGTCTGCGAGTTAGCTCTCTTGCAAGCATTAGAAACTACTATGGAGTCCAACGGCAATTGACCCTTAATGTACATGGGGTCTCCGGGTGCAGGTTTGTATTTCTTCTCTATTCTGGGGTTCAATACCCGTGCCCTGGTGGTTTCCTTAAAGATGTCCTTAGCATGTTTAAGAACCCCTTTCAGCATTGGTAGAGTCTTGACCGTTCTTTCTGATGTGGAGAATGTGTCCACCAAGAAATCCTCCTCCACAGAGTCAGAATGGAGTTCCACTCCATGATTGGCAGCTGCCCTTTCAATGAGGGTATTAAAAGCAGCAGTATCTTCAGTGGGAGATGGTTTGATATTGTAAAGATGAGTGTCAGGAGCATCTTGTGGGTCACCTTGGTCAGTAGGGTCTCCCCATGCTTGATCTTGGTCGTGCTGTTGGTCATCAGGGTCAGTATCCACAGGATAAGTGGTATCATCCCCAATATAGCCCTCTCCTGCATCCTGTTCTGAGTGTGTAGGAGAAAAGGATGGTGGTTCCGGATAGGTATGGAATGTTTCAACAAGCACTGGCGTCGAACCGGATGCCAGTTTCCTTTTTAGTGGAATCTTGTAGGAGTCCAAAGCCTTCTCTGGAACAATTCTCCGCTTGCGGAACAGCCTACCAGTATCGGCGTCGATAAACTGGTCCTGCAAGTCCCAGACATCGGTTCTTTCCGCGGACACTGCCCGCAGTTGTTCGAGACTCTTCCTAAGTACGAACATTTTCGGCGTCCCCGGTGGCGGCAATCCAAACTTGATCGGCGCCGGCACCCAGTGAGCTTTGGCGACTTTGTGTGGTTCGGGACCCATTTTTGGTTCGAGGGTTGCCCGTTCCCTGATGCGCTGTAGGGACTCCGACACCTGTTGCAACGTGAATGCAGACTGTGCTTTGGAACCGATAGGCTCTTTGGAGACAGGCCTAGACGCCGTCTCCGGTTTCTTTCCAGCCTTCGGGTGTTCGATCCGAAGTTCGGGATCGACGCCTGGTTGAATCGAAATTTTGGCAGTCGCCGCACTCTTTGGCGTTGACTTAGTCGGATCGACCACCGTGACCTTGGTGGTCGGTGCTCCAACCTTCGGTGCCATAGGCCGTTGCGTCTTCTCGGGACCGAGGGCCTTCTTCTGTGTCTCGGTGCCAAAGCCTTTTTTCGTCTTCTCGGTACCGAAGACCTCCTTTCTTTGGTCGGCTCCGATGTCCCTTTTCTGTGTCGACGGATTGGAGGGCGTCTATGCCTTCGATCTTACTTGAACCAGTTGCACTTTCGGTTTGACCGGTGCTGGTTTTGGTTTCGCTTTCACTGAATCGAATCCAGTCTTTTTTGATAGTGTTGGCTCCTTTGAAATGTTCGAAGCCGGGCCTTCAGGCGGGGCTGTAGAACGATCCGACTGATCTCGGGTAAGGCCCGCAGGCGATCCCTCGACCTGAGCCTTATCAAGACTGTGTCCTTCGGCCTCCGCATCGACGGAATGGCCTAGCTCCTCACCCGAGCTATCTTCCTCGGCCCCAAGGGCCTAATCGTCGTCCCCTACCTAGACGACGTCTTAGTCCTCGAAGATCACCTCATAGTCGTCGTCAGAGTGGGATTCAGGCTCCGAAGCATGGCCCGAGTCTATCTCTTCGACGCTCTCGACTTCCTCATCCTCGGTGCTGAATATGTTAACCGGGTTAGGCGCCGATTGTTTGGCCTCCAATCTAGCCGCCCGTCAATTCCGAAGTGTCTTCTTTGACCGGAACCGGGCGCAGGCCATACACCTGGACTCATCATGATCCGGTGATAGACAATTGTTACACACCGGATGGACATCGATGTGTGGATATTTCGCATGACAAAGGACATCTCTTGAAGGGAGTCCTCGATTCCATCCTCGAACGTCGATCGATGGTCGGACCGAAACTAGGTCCGAGAAGTGTGAATAAATCCGAGAACAGGCCTAAATATTTGTCGATACCGAACGCAAACAATACCGACGATACCTAAAGGCTTTTGCCCTTAAATAAAGTTTTCCTAACTTGAGCTAAGATAAGCACATCCGAACCCAATGGCGGAAAAAAACAATCTGAGGATGGAGAGGATGCCCATGCGCACTGTAGTCCAGGGGAGGAGCCACCTATCTCGTGATACTTCGAAGACTCTTCCAGGACAACAATGTGCAATCATCCGGACCCAACACTAGGCGGCGATCTATGCACAGATATGAATTCAGCAGCCCACATGCCTCGAACCTAGGCTGCCCTCGTGCAAGATCTCTTCAAAGTCCTTTCTGTCTTCGGAAGGTATTTTTTCTATAAATCTCTGAAGGGAGTCCCATAGTGATCTGTCGTAGCGCCCCAGAAGCGCTGAGGCACTGTCCACTTTCAGACTAGAGGCCGCCGAGCCACATACTCTTCTCCCCCAAGAGTCTTGTGAATTACTTTCCTTATCCGGCGGCACTGTGGATGACAAAACCACTGAATGAGTTTTTCTGGCAGCAGCCGTAATTACAGAGCCCGGTGGAGGGTCCGCCTTGAGAAATAGAGGATCCTCAGGGACCGGACGATATTTTTTAAGAATCCGCGCCGGCGCAGATTTGATAGTCGCTGGCGTGAGGAAGATGTCCATTACCGGTTTAAGCAACCCAGTGGACTATAGGCAACAGTGGACGAGACACCGCTCGCTCATGAAGGGTCTCGAAAATGACAGAGTAGGTGGTTTCTTGAACAGGCATGGGAATGTTCAATTTTGTCGCTCCTCTGCACAACACATCTTGGAAGGTGCTGATCTCGTCCACTGGCGATACTCTAGATGGTGGTGTATCTGAGAGTGTGGGTGAGTAATCCCTTCTGGACAAACGGCTTGACAGAGGATGAGGTGGACCTCCGCCGCCTTCTCCCCGATCTGATTGACTCTTCTGAGAGGTGGATCTGGATCGCCTTTTGGGCGAACGTGAGCGCCTTTGGAATTCTCTTCCTCGAGAATGGGATCTTGCTGGTCGTGATGGTTGATCCAGAGCCCTCAATCTTGTTAAGGAATCATTAACTGCCTGAATCATCGAAGTGTTCTGGAGGTACTTCCCTGATGGGGCTCTGAGTCAGAGTATGGTCCTCTTCTTGAGAAGTATGCTCCACTGGAGGAGCTGGAGAGACCCAACACCTCCGGTAATACGGATCTTGATCTCGAGCCTTCAGAGGCTGAAGGTGAAATTGAAATCGGACGAGATGAATCGTGCTCCGATGTGGTATATACCAATCTATGAGGAGATTTGCGTCTCGATACTGGCTTGAAAGTCAGACAAATGTGTGACGTTTCCTGGTATCCCACCGCGGAGGACCGTCGACGGTGATAGGCCTATCACCCGAGATCTGGACTGCGACGCAGAGTGGATAACCGGCGATGTGTCCTGCCTCGACGTCGAGAGCCTGGTCGTCTGAGGACTTGTCCTGGACGGAGGCCTAGAACCCCAACGGGGAATCTCGCCTCGACGTCACTATCTTCTCCGAAGATTTGGAGACCTTAGACGACGGAAGCACCTGCCTCGACGTCGAATGTTCCGACGATGATCTGTCTCGACGTCGTCAGCACTTTCGAAGACGATCGCCTTTCTCTTGACGGCGAATCAGGTCTCGACGTCTAAGATCTTCCCGGATCTTTTGACAACGATCTTTGCCTCGAAGTCAATGTAGATTGACGTCGAACGCCTGCGCTCTTCATACGACGTCGACTTCTCTTGGTGTCGATTTCGACGTTCAGCGATGTCTATCCTTTGAAGTCTAACTATGTTTTCTTGACGTCGATCGGCGATGAGCCTCCTTCGACGCCGAAGGATTTTTTCTTGACGTCGAAGTTGCCGACAACGAACGAATGCGCTTCGCCGCCGGATCGAGCGTAGACTGACTTTCTTTTCGAAGCATGACTCCCCCTGGACTCCTCACCTCTCAGCGACGATCCCGCTGCTGGAGTCTAGGACCCCGAGCCAGACGCCGATGGAGAACAGACAGGGACCAGCTGCTTCGACATCGACTGCTCCAAAAGGCCATAAAGCCTAATTCTCTCTCTCTCTCCTTCAAAGTTCTCTTTGAAAGGTCCTTGCAGTGACGACAGGATGCAGGAGAGTGAGAATCCGGTAGACAGACGATACACACATCGTGTGTGTCTGAAGAGGCCTTCTTTTTGCCACAGGATGGACAAAGCATGAATAAAGAAGGCATTTTTCTGACAGAAAAAAAATGTTAAATCTAGTCAGAAAACACAGGAAAAACGCTTCCAACATAATTTAACAAGAGGAAGCCAAAAAAATTACTATAAAAGTAACGATTCTTGACTGGAAAGTCAAAAATGAAGAAAGCTGAATTCCAGGGTCCTGACTGAAGGAGCAGGAAAGAACTGACCCAACTGTCACCCCTGAGGCATGATGGGATACTGGAGTCAGGGCTGCCTTAAAGGCACGGTGCCAGTTTTTTACCTGTACAAGGCTTTTCAGTCTATGGTATTGTATTGCAATGCAGCCTGCAGGCCAACAATGTTTTGTGGATCTATGTTTTGCACAGTGCTCTCTTTTCTTTATCATGAGTTTTTTACCTAAAAAAAAATATATAAAAAAAAGATTTAGGTGTATTATTATACCTATGGTGCATTATTGGATATGTGTGTCTACACTGTCTAGCCTTCGATGGGGGCTGCATTTGCTTGGAAAAAATAATATATGTTTATACATATACAGCTGTACATATACGTTATTCATATATAATTTTATCATCTCCGGGGTCCCCGCACATGGGCGGGAATATTCAGTGCTTATGACTATTGATGAGGATCCCCTGGAAGAGAACCAACGCCTGCTCATGAGGAAGGTGTTCACACCTGCTCCAGTCGGATGGCTAGTTAATCTGCATACCTAGGCCAGGGACTTCTAATCACCTACCACCTTTGATATGTGACCCAAACTTCCACCAGACCTAGGAGATGCCACTCCCTGCCCTAGGGCCCACATGGCACCAGGACGGACAGGAAATTATCTATGCAAGGACATGTAGTGCACTATCAGGTCAGTAAAACCCCTAAGGTGGGCTGCTTGATGTGCCCCATTAGGGAAGGATTCCACCATCTTATTTTTGGTACAATTAGGAACTCTGGGAAAGGGTTATGCCCACAGGAAGTGGTCATATGTGGGTGTAGTGGCCCCAAGGCTAAGTAGACCACTGGCTTCTACTATTCACTCCCCTTAACGCACTTAAATTCAGTATTTAGGTGGCCCTCTGATACCAAGAACTCAAATTCCCCTGACAAAAGATATAGGACCAAGAACTGGACTATTGGTGGACTCTGGCACCAAACCCCGTCTGCCTGCTCCTGCCCCGACAACCATGACAACCAGACACAGCCTAGACAAGCAAGTAGGACCGAAGATGCATGCTGAAGGCAGAAGGAGGCCACCAACTGACTACGGGCCTGTCCCGACCTCAACTTGCTCCAGCAGAATCCCGGCGTGTCCTGCAGCCAGCAGCCACAGGACCTGCCCCAGCCTTCCTTACAAAGACTATCACCTATGAGCATCGCACTTACTCAAGAACCAGCCAGACTACAGCCAAATCCACATCACTCCACCAAACCCCCATGGCCAGAGTTATGAGTGCCCCAACACCACAAGGTGGTCTTGCTGGCGATCCCCGACCTACTTCAAGCCTCCCGGCAACGCCTGCAGACTATCTGGAGGGTCGCCGTGACCGGAGCTAGTAAGGAAAACCAGGCACATAAAGACAACCCTGCACTGACGCCCAACGGCCATGGGTGGCCCAAAAGACTGTCCAGGTATCTCACTGCGTGCCAACTTACCTGTACAACCGGTGGTCACCTCCAGAAAGTCTCCGTGCCAGAGACTGCAGTGTATGTTGCAACCGGAGAATCCCCATCAAAACCAACAGGGCAGTCGGCACCAAACCAGCACCTTGCACCCGGCCGCCCCTGTGCCACTCCGACTGTACTTTGTGTGCCAACTTGGATCCCCCTTTGCCTTGAACTCAACTCTAGGAGCTTTGCTTCCTCAACCTTGTGGTCTGCCCAAGAGCAGCCACTAACCAACGGCCCCATAGGCTAACATTGGGACTCAGCACTCTGCACCCAGCCGCCCTAGTGCTGCTGAGGGCACTTTGAGTGCATCCTTGACCCTGGGGGAACCCTTGTTCTAACGGCAGGAACTCAACCCTAAAGACAGTTTGTCAGGATTCCAGGCAGGTAGCGCCTACTAAATCAGGAAGTGAACTACAACTCCCATAAGGCCATGTGGAGGAGGGGCCTTTAAGTCAGCATGTACGGCGCACACAGGTGTGCATAATTGTTACATCCTTCGGCATCTCTCGCGGCTGCGAGAGTGGTGTGCTGCAGACTGAAGTCCTTCGTGGTGGCTTTCCTTTTGGACCCGCGCTACTGAGCGTATTCTTTGTTCCGGATCCCCGGACTCTGAAGAAGCTGCCTTCAGGTCGGGTGAGTGCTTCGGGAAGTTCTTGGAGTCTGTTTCTTTGTAGAGCGGAATGCTTTGGTGAGGAATAACCACGCATTGCCGTGTCTACTCGTTATCGTATCTGGTGTGTTGTGTTGTGCTCTGCTGGAGTAGAGCAGGTGTGTTCAGGAGTAGAGCGGAATGCTGTGGTGAGGGTTAACCACGCATTACCGTATCTATTGTTAAATTAGAGCGGACGTCAGTGGTATAGGATTTACCACGTCTTACCGTTTCTGGCTCGTACATAGTGTTCTTTTATTTCATGTGGTATTTTTCCCTTGAGCTGACATTTGGAACCTTGGCGATTTTGACTTTACACTATATGCACGGTTTTCCCATTGGTATCAGATTTCTATATTTCTTCCTAAGATTTCTGGCAAGTGAAAAGGTACCGTATTCAAACCCTAGACTCTTACTCACCTTGATTTTCCTTTGTGGGTTACCTTGAGATTGTGTGCATTATAGAATCTGGTATGTATGTGGGTTGCCTACAGTAATATATTGAGGGTAAGGTAGGAAGGCTACACGTCTAATGTACGACTTTGTAGATTGTCAGACACCAAGGTATACAAGTGTTTAGCTAGAACATATGAGAGTAGGATATTATTGTTTGTTCTTTCATCGTGATTATCTTTTGTCTTACAGGATCCCTTCCCCCGCGGTTCCCTTCTCCTTCCCTCGCCTGATCACCCTAATACCCTGTAGTTGTAATTCTGAGTTGGAGATGTCAGGAGGTGGACCCCTTATTGCTTCAACTGGATCCTGAGGAGTTCAATCTCAGGAGAAAGAGATCCCTGACAGTTTATTTACCTGCAAACCGATAACGTCAATTTCTCCTTAGGATTGCACTGACTGTTTCCTCTGAAAACGTCCAAGTGTTGAGGGTGTTTGTATGGAAACATAAGAAACCGGTTTTCTGAACACTGTTTTACTTACCTTTTACCTAGGAAATGTTCCTGTGTGGTATCTAGGCAGCAGGCAACTAGAACAAACATTCTTTACAGTTTCCCCAAAAGCAGTCGCTGCTGCCCATCACATTTACTGGGTGAGGGCATACAACTGGGTCCTGAAACCTCACCAATGGCTAAAGGATAAATATCACCATCTCTCATACTAACTTAGAAGATGCAAGGTGTTAAGCAATCTGCAGCAGTTCTTTACCACCATGAGAAAGCAATGATAACATGGTTACTTTGCAATACAGCAGCTCCACCACTGATCTGCAATGGTGACGTAACTGAGTACACTGCATGTACCAAGACAAACAATTTAAAGATCAAACAGCACAAACGTTCTAGATTCTATCTCGAAACAGAAAAGCACAGGATTAACACATGCAACTAAAGACTCATTCCAATAATTGATTTAGTACCTTACTGACACTTTCAAATAACCAAAAGATTAGCAACGTTTCTTCTTACTTCCTTGAATACTCACCTCTTGAACCTTGCTCAACTTGAGAACTTTACTGAGCTGGGTAAATAGATGGGGAGAAGGCTTAATACTCTGAAACAAAGATGAACATAATTTACTTTTCGGAATATAACACTACCAGCTAGAATAGCCTTAAAAGATTAAAATCAGTAAAGTACATCTTACAGGTTGAGCGACTGGGGTGGGTTAAAAAAAAAAAAAAGACAAATTATAAAGTGGATTTCACTAATAATCCACACACAAGACTTTTAGGCACAGACTAGGAAAAATAAGAAAATGAACAGTTAAACTGAAATGCAGCATACCAAAGAAAGCATAGATATTTAAGACACAGCAGCTACTTACTGCTGTAATTGAAGGGAAGGCCAGCCAGTGCAAGATACAATGACTGGGTTCAGAAAACACTTGCAGGTAAACGTACACATAGGCAGAGCATAGAAATACAAATTATTAACACTAACCAATATACTGTAGAGATCTACTACAAAACATTGTGACTGCGGGATTTTTTTTTTGTCTTGCAAGCAATTGTGAACTGCACTTTATAGCAACTTGCAAAACAGTTAAATCATCTAAATAGGTTCTATTTGACTGGTATCAGTTAAGACTTTTGAGGCGAGCTACTACAGGTTAATTTATTTTTGGTTCCAGTAACAAAATGTCCACTTCAAATTGTATGCTGAAAGAGTAAAAAATAAAAGTGAACTGAAAAGGGGGAATTACTGGGAGGAGGCTGGCTAATGAGGAAGCCGAAAGAATTCAAATAAAAAAATTAAAAAAAAGCATATTGTCTAAATGAGGCACTGCAAGAGTAAGGAACCAGGCACAAAGACCAACATGGAGCAGCAAAAAAAAGACCAACAAAGGATGAGGAAAGCGGTGCAGGGAGAGTTCCCACTGAGAGGCATTAAGAGGGGCAGGGCAGCAATACTTGATCGGGTGAGTGACACCCAATGTGGGTAGGAGTCGAACAAAAAGGAAGGAACCCAAATGTTTATTGGCCTTGAGGTACATCACCTCCCCCCAAGGATGGTAACAAGCATTTGCAATGCAATAGGTCTTGCATTTGCAAGAGCTTGAGCTATTCTTTTTTGGTTGTACTGATTGAAGGAAGTGCTCCATTTCCCAATCTCCTCTTATATCCCCCTTCTCTGCTTCAAACCAGGATACGAGTTGGTAATACTTGAACTTAGAAAAGCCAGATCCGATCTTAGCCCTTAATAGCTCCCAAGAATGAATTCCTTCTGCAGCTAACAAATCAGACCGAATGATGATACCAGCTCTCTTAATTGGTATGGCCAAACTATCTTTAAGAGAGCGGTGTCCCAGGGGAATCCCATATAGGTGCAAAATCTGAGTAATATCCAATTCCCCATCTACTTTATACCATGTGTCCAGAGCGGCCTTAAGAACCTTCAGGCAT
This sequence comes from Triturus cristatus, assembly GCF_964204655.1. Taxonomy (NCBI): domain Eukaryota; kingdom Metazoa; phylum Chordata; class Amphibia; order Caudata; family Salamandridae; genus Triturus; species Triturus cristatus. The sequence goes on from NC_140595.1 coordinate 180,212,075, forward strand.
ACTCGTTTAAACCTCAGGGCCCTGAACTTACATAAAAAGCCTTCCTCACCTCCTCCGCCCTCCATCATGGCCATTTCGCCCAGCAGCCTTCCCCATGATGTCTCCTCCGGTTTTGAAAGTAACATTCAGATGCTCTTAAATTGAAATGCAACCGAAAACCAACTGATATCTGGGAAAGCCAACCCTCCTTTGAGGAGTCTGCGCCTCAGTTTATTCCGAGACAGTCTTGCTCCCTTGTCTCCCCAAATAAAGCTCCCGATCTTACTTTGGATCTTGCAAATACTCTTGCTGGGGAAATCCAAGGGAACTGTGTTAAATAGGTAGGTCAGCTTGGGGAGGATAACCATCTTCTCTAGATTAACCTTCCCATAAATTGTCAGACGAAGATTCCTCCATCTAGCAAAGAGGCGATCTATTTCCTCAGTGGTTTTATTCAGGTTAATCTGGGGGATCTTATCCAGTTCTTTAACAATATAAATGGCCAGATATTTGAGCTCTTTACTAGTAGTGCCCTCCCATTGATCGATGTTCCAGCACACTACCTCTGTCTTAGAAGTGTTGGCTAAATAACCCGAAAAAGAGCCAAATTCTTCTAAAAGGGCTTCAAACCGTGGACTAGTCTCTCCCCCCCCCCCCCGGATTACTAGTATATCACATTAAATCAGTGTACAGGAGATCTGAGAGTAGGCTGAAGACGTGTGAAGGAGGGGTGCCCTGAAGAAGTGCTCAAATAATAGAGTCTGGACGTGAATGCTAACTTGATGTTTATGTAGTGTCAGAACTCTACTCGTGTTTTCAAGCACTGTAAATACCACTATCAGTTTATAGTACTGAATTTACGGAAAGATGAAGATCTAAGTGTGCCCTGTTGGTTTCGGTCTCATGACTTCCAGAACAGAACGAATAGTTTACCTGTCGGTGTAGTTTTGCACTTGAAGATCTTTCTGGATTCACTATGCTGTGCATTATTCCGCGATCTGGTGGTTGGGTCCGGATTCGTAGTCTTTCTTTTGATTTTTTTTTTTGTAGCCCAGGTGGGCGTCGACGTCCCACCATTTGGTGTACCTCTCGTGACGTCGTCGTGCTTCCTGCGGAAGTCTCACCTTGGTGCGCCATCTTCGGGTTCTTTTTTCCCCCTCTCTCTTTTTTTTTTTTTTTTTTAACCCTAGGCGTTCTAGTAATTTCCATTTCAATATTTCTTAGTATGTCCTTGTTCTTTTTATTGTTTGTCCTTCCACCTTCTCCTGCCTCATCTTTCTGGCGGAGGTGGGTGGGTTCGCTAGTGAATCCAGAAAGATCTTCAAGCTGCAAAACTAAACCGACAGGTAAGAAACTATTCGTTTTGTAGCGTGAATCTTTCTGGATTCACCATGCTGTGCATAGATTTTGTAGCGGTTTGTTATCTTTGTGGCGGCTGGGTGGAAGATGAGCGTTGGTCGTTGAATATATGTTGAAGCACCTTTTGTCCTACTTGTGCTTCCTTGTTCATCTGTATGTCCACGCAGTAGTGCTTAGTGAACGTGTGCACTGAAGCCCAATTTGCCGCCAGGCATATGCCTTGAATGGGCGTGTTTGCCAGAAAGGCAATTGTTGCCCCTTTTTTCCTTGTGGAGTGTGCTTGTGCCCCCTCCGATAGTTCTTGTCCTGCCTGATTGTGGCAGAATTGTATCGTTAGTGCGATCCATCTTGCGATGGTGCCCTTAGTCACTGGTCTACCCAGGAAGCTGGTTGCGAATGACAAAAAACTGCTTTGTTTTCCTGTGCTACTTTGTCCTTTCGATGTAGTGCATCACCGCCCTTCTAGCGTCTAGAGTGTGTAGTGCCCTTTCAGCGCCTGTTGGGTTTTGAAAGAAACCTGGTATTTGAATTGTCTGGCTGATAAGGAATGCGGACACCACCTTTGGCATGAAGTGTGGGTCCGTCCTCATGACGACTCTGTCCTTGTGTATTTGGATGTAGGGCTCCTGTAGTGTTAGCGCTTGCAGTTCGCTTACTCTGCGTAGCGAGGTTATTGCCACCAGAAAGGCTGTTTTCATTGTCAGCATTTGTAGAGAGGCCTTGTATATGGGCTCAAAGGACGCCTTCATAAGTTCTGTAAGGACTACGATGAGGTTCCATGCTGGTGGCGGCATTCTTTTAGGTGGCGCTAATCTTTTTGCCCCTTCGAGGAATCTTTTTACTACCAGAGAGGTAAAGAAACTTCCCCCCCGTCTCACCTCGTGTGTAAGCTACGATCGCCACTAGGTGGACTCTTAGCGACGATGAGCAAATATTAGCCTTTAGTAGGTGTGTGAGGTATCTAAGCACCGTTTATTCCCTGGTCATTTCATTTAGCATCTTATTTCTGCTGCACCATTTTGTAAACCTTTTCGATTTATCCCCATAGCATTTCCGTGTTGTTGGCCTCATTGCCTCCCGTAGCACTTGCATAGTGCTTTGAGGTAGCTTAAGGTGTGCGAACTCTAAGTCCTCAGGAGCCAAGCCGCTAGGCTGAGGCTCTCTGGCTCTGGGTGTAGAACCTCTCCGTTCTGCATGGTGAGTAAGTCTTTTATTCTTGCTAATTTGTGTGGGGGCCGCTGCGCCATTTCCGCTATTTGCGAGTACCATGTCTGTCTTGCTCACTGTGGTGCCACTAGGATCAGCGTCATGTTGCTGGTCCTGCATTTGTTGAGTACCCTGTGCATCAGTGGTATTGGTGGAAAAGCGTAGGCAAATGTTTTTGACCAGCTTATCCATAGGGCATTCCCCTGGGATTGTTTTTCTGGTTGTCTGGATGCGAAGTTTTGGCATTTTGCATTCTGGTGTGTTGCAAATAGATCTATTGTCTGTGTTCCCCACCTTCTGAATAGTTTTTGCGTTTCCTGCCCATTGAGCTCCCACTCGTGGGATGCTGAAGTTTGCCTGCTGAGCCAGTCTGCTTCCACATTGTCCTTTCCTGGTAGGTGTATGGCCAGCAGGTCTATTTTGAGTGGGATGGCCCATTTCCAGATCTCCTGGGCCAGGTTGGATAGGGGAAACTATTGTGTTCCTCCCTGCTTGTTGATGTAGAACATTGCTATGGTGTTGTCCGTTTGTATCAACACTTTGATTGTACAGCTTCCTCTGGAAGGCCTTCAGGGCTAGCAGTACAGTTTTCAATTCCAGGTAGTTGATGTGTTTGACTGCATCCGCTGGAGTCCACAGACCCCTCACTCTGAGCTTGCTCATATGTGCTCCCCATCCTACCTGGGATGCGTCTGTGGTGATGGTCACAGTTGGGCTTGGAGGTGTCAAGGGCTTCCCTATAGTTATGTTGTCCCTGTTCCACCATGATCTCTTCTTGCACAGCGTGAGTTACAACCACTAGATCCTCCCAACTTCCGTTTGCTTGTGACCATTGCTGTTGCAGCCATTCTTGGAATGGTCTCATGTGTAGGCGTACATTGGGGACTAGGTGAATGCATGACGCCATCATACCCATTATCTTGCTCGCTGTTCTCACTGTCAGAGCTCGCCCCTTCTGGTAGAGACGCGTCTCCTTCAGCAGGGCTATTGTTCTCCTGTCGCTGGGCATAACCGTTTTGTCTATGGTATTGATCTGCGCCCCCAGGAAGATCTTCACCTGTTCTGGTTCCATTGATGACTTCCCCCAGTGTATCGAGACCCCAGGTTTGTTAGTGTTCTTGTCACCCGCACTGCGTGTTCCTCGCATTGGTCGAGAGTACTTGCTTTGATTAGCCAGTCATCTAGGTAAGGATACACATGAATCCCTTCCCTCCGTAGGTACGCTGCTACTGCTGCAAGGCATTTTGTGAAAACCCTTGGGGCGGACTTTAGACCGAATGCCAGGGTTGTGAATTGGTAGTGATCCTCGTTGATGTTGAACCTGAACAGGTTTTTGTGGCGCCTGCTCATCGGGATGTGCAGGTAGGCATCTTTGAGGTCCACGGTGGACATGAAGTCTCCGCCTCGTATTTGAGGTAGCACTTCTTGTAGCGATGTCATTTTGAATGTTTGCGTCTTTATGAATTTGTTTAGGAATCTTAGATCCAGGATGGGTCTTAGTGTTTCGTCCACCTTTGGGACCAGGAAGTAGTTTGAGTACACTCCCTTGTTCCTTTCTCTGCATGGAACTGGTTCTATGGCCTCCTTTACGAGTAGTTGTAGCGTCTCTTCTCCGAGTTGAGCAAGCTCTTGACCAGAGCATTGTCTTCTCTTTGGTTCCTTGTTTGGAGGTCTTTTTTCCAACTCTATGCAGTATCCGTACTGTATGACGTTGAGTATCCATTTGTCTGAGGTTATTTTTTGCCATTGTTCAAGGTAAAGTCCCAGTCTTCCGCCTACTGGTGTTGCATGCTCGTAGGAGTTTCGTTTGTGTACCCCCCTTACTGTGCTTACTTTTTGCTTCACCCCTCGGGGTATACGGAGGGTGAGCATTTTCTTCTGTGCGAAGTAACTTTGAAGAGGGTTGGTCTCCCCCTCTTCTTCTCTGGCCACATCAGTTTCCCCTACGCGAAAGGACTGGCCTCGAGGCTGGTACTGCCAGATTTGATTCTGCTGTTCCTGCTGGCCGTGACTTTCACCCTGCTGTCCTTGCTGGAAGGTCTGGTGTGACGTTCCCGGCTGGTTTCCTCCCCTTCCGTAGGGTCTCCGAGCTGGGGTGCTTCTTCTCATCCCCCTGAATTGCAGGGCCCCCATGGACCTTGCCGTCTCATTTTCTTTTTTCAGTTGGGCGAGTTTTTCGTCCACCGGAGCACCGAACAGCGTCTCACCGTTGAAAGGGGTGTTCAGTATGTTCTGGACCTCTTGCTTTAATCGTGAAATTCTGAGCCATGCCTGCCTCCTTTCAGTGATTCCTATAGCCATCAGCCTGCTCGATGTCTCTGCCCCGTCCAATGCTGTCATAATGCACGAGTTTGCAATATTCTTCCCTTCCTCCACCAGATGGGAAGCTCTCTGCAGGTATTGCTCGGGGAGATGTTTGATTAGGTCTCCCATCTCGTCCCAGTGCTGGTACTGGTGCCTGTTCAGTAGGGCATTGGAGTTCGCCATGCGCCAGTGCATTGCCGCATTTCTCTCAACCTTTCTCCCGGTGAGGTCCATCCTTTTGCTCTCCTTGTCGGGAGGCGGCCCCGAGGTTGCCGGTACATTGACCCTTTTTCTGGCCGAGGACGCAATGATGGAGTCAGCTGTGAATGATCCTTTGATATATGGCGGGTCCCGTGAGGAGTGCTTATATTTCTTCTGTTCTGGGAGTGATGGATCTGCAAGTTCCTGGGTCCTTGAACGCCTCCTTCCCTTGGTTCATTACGCTTTGGAGCATGGGGAGGAACTGGCTCCTAGTCTGGATGGGGAGCAGTGTTTCGAGTAGAAAATCTGCTTTCGGCTTCTCCTCGTCCAATATCACGCCAAAAGCTGCTGCAGCGCTCTTGACGACCATGTTGTATGCCCCAATGTCGTCTGGCGGCGAAGGCCTCGAAGGATAGGTCTCCACGGGCTCTTCGGGATTTTCGGTGTCGATGTCTTGCCAATCCAGCTCATGTGTCGACGGCGCCGAGCCGTAGATCAACTGCTGCTCCTCTTCCTATCTTCTCCCTCATAGTAGGGGTCTTCTTCCTCTTCTTCAGGATCTCTCGACTGCTCTTCGGCGTCAAACTCTTCCTGTTCTTCGATTTCGACGACATCCGTCGACTGTTTCGTTGGGATTTTGAATTTTTTCATCGAACTCCTTCCTCTGAAGGATGCTCTCCATCTCCGCCTCGAGCCTGCTCTTTTTCTTCTCCATTTCGGAGGCATGTTCGGTGTCTAGCGCTTGTCTTTGACAGAGCTTGCGTCGACGCGGCCTTGTCCTTTGTCGCCAAACGCCCCACCTCGTGGGCCTGCTTCGACGAACTCTCTCAGCGGCCTTCGGCACCTGGGATGCCTTCTCGAAGGATCCGCTGGGCCTTTTGTCCTTGGATCCACTCGCCATCGTCGAAATTTTCGGCGCCAGTGTTCCTTTCGAGGACTTTGACTGTTTCGAGAGTCACTCTCAGATTTTCGTGGCCCTTTCGGGGGTTTCGTACTAGACGTGTCTCCTACCTAGTCAGGCGTTTTCTTATCGGTCTCTGCGACCGTGAAGACATCAGGTCCCTCGGCGATGTCATCATCATCGGTGGAGAGGCCCAGTTCGTACAGCGACGGGGCCTTACCCTTGCCTTCAATGTTTAAGTTGGCTCTCCTCTGCCTTTCTTGTCACCCGGAGTGTCTTCGGCGTGAAGACTGAACAGGCGTTGCAGTCCTTGCTCTCGTGGTCGATCGGCAGGCAAAGGTTGCAGACCGGATGTTGGTCCTTCTGCGCGTATTTGTGGTGGCAGTTACGGTAGAATTTAAAGGGTGTCTTGTCCATTGCGCTCAAAGTCTGAGTGCGCATTTTCCGATGGGCGTCGCAGATTGAGGATCTCCTTCTTCGTCCCGGCTGTATGCTCTTCCTCTCTGTAGTCTTCTATAAATTCTCCTTCGATTAAACTAGTGTATTTTTCTTCTTCCTTCGTTAAAACTCTGGAGCTTCTCGATGACGATCCAGACCCAACGGCGGAAAAAAGAATCTGAAGATGGCGCACCGAGAGGTACACCAAATGGTGGGACGTCGACGCACACCTGGGCTACAAAAAAAAACAAAGAAGAAAGACTAATCCGGACACAACCACCAGGTCACGGAATAATGCACAGCATAGTGAATCCAGAAAGATTCACGCTGCAAAACCTCTCTCAGTGGCGAGTGTTCAGCTCACCGAGCCACCCTACACTGCTAGCAATGTGCTAGAATAATGAAAACAGCCATAAAAACCAGTACCTGCATCAACTGTTCACTGGATGGAGGCTTCAGTCCGTGCTGAAACCGTGACCGGGTGCTGCTTCACAGGATGTCTCCAGTCTGAGTTGGTCAACAAAGCGTTTACCCCGGGGTTAATACTCAGCCCCCATGTGTTTGATAACTCACCGGTAACCCAACACCAGTGTGTTCTTCCTCGTGCCAGCACTCGCCCTCTGACAACTTCTCCCCACATCAGCTCTGGCATACCAGTACAATCCTTCTAACCCTTCTCGGCTAGAAAACATGTTGCTTTAGTAGATAACATTTAGACCTTACCTGGCACACACAGAAAGTAGTAAACGAAGCACTGCATGGCATGTGTAACAACGTCAGTGGCGAGATGCAGAGAAATACTGTGAGGGACAGGCACATAGTCCAACCATGTCAAGATCTATTTTGAAGTGCCCTGTGCCTTTCGATCTATGTTCTGCCAATCAACGCGTGACTTAAGGGTAGGAAATATAGGCAAACGTTTTGAACAACTCACTGGTGCTACAAACGATTCCTGGAAAAAGCGGACGGTATAAAAAACAAAAGTTGCCGTCTGCGTCTCCCTCCCTCACCCACCCGCTTGCTGTCTCTAGCTCTTCCCTCAGCCCCTGCGTTATCGTCTGCTAGTCACATCCTTCAAATGTGTAGCTCAGAAGCGGTAGCCTGCGCCCAGATCTCATCCAGTTACCCCAGCAGATCTTGTTTCCCCAGACGCAGGCTCTCTTTAAGCAATCGATCTGCTCAGAGGACATTGGTGACAAAAGTCTCCAGTTTCCCTTTCACGCTTGGCCTTGCAGTTTCATGAATCGATTTGCCTCGTGCACTGTTTAGAATACTTGTCTCGGGTATAACCTTGCAGCTTCCGTCTTTAACTCTGTATTATGGCCTTTGATTGGCACCGCACCCACTGCTGGTGATCTGTGGAAGCTCTGTTTGGGCCTTTCACACAGTGCTGTGTGTGTGTGCATAGGACGTCACAGCCCGACGCGTGCGCAGAACCCGCAAGCGCACCAGGCAGCATTCTGTAAGGGACCGTGGCCTAGGAGGAACCTGTCACTGTGTGAGGCTGCTTTAAAACTTGTTAAAATGTATTTGGCAGTTTGTTTCGAACCCTGCCCCATTGCCCTACACGTGGGACAGCAGGATCTTCCCAGCCATTCCTTCTTTCCATTTTGTCTGTTTGACATTAATATATGTGTAATTACATTTTTTTAAGTCTTTGCATACGTTATATTAATTATTTGTATAGCGTTGGTTGCCGTCAAGTCGCCTCAAAGCACTGACGGGAGCAGTAGAGATAGAAAACCAGTGAAGCACAATGCACCGTGCCCGGCGCTCAGCTTTCACGTGGCTGAGTGCTCTCAGTAAATGGTGCTGCAATGACAGAGCCAGGCAGCTGCAATGACAGAGCCGGGCAGCGGTGCAGAGAGCTTATCGGCAGGAGGGATGAAGCACAGGCTGCGATAATTCAGGCTGTCAGGGTCAGTTTCGCAGACAAAGTGTTGTAACGCAAGCCCTGCGCTGGGACAGGAGATGTGCACGCGTACGGAGTGCACATATCCTGTCTGTACGCATGCACATCTCCTGTCCCCCTTCGGACGCAAAACCCACAATAGATCTCACCAAGGTGAGCAGCGCATGCGCTGCGTCGCTAGGCGAGAGCTAAAAAGGAGTGTGGGGTTCCATTCATTAAAATATTCATATCTGTAGACTGTACAGGGCAGGAGAAAATATAAAATGAATACAAGTTTACTATATGTTCACCATTTACAAAGGATACCAATCACATTTTGTCACTTTTGTTCCCAGAGTTTATTTAAACAAAACATTTTCTACATTACTTCAGACTTCACATCATTTTTTTTTTTTTATTAGATTCTCTCCCCTCGTCCCCCCCCCCCCCCAAAATAATAAATAAACAAAGTATACATTTTGTTCAGTGGTCTCAGAGTAACCAACTGCCAGCATATGGCAGATAAAGATGTTCTGATAAGCAGTTGCCACAACCTCTACACATTATGAAATTAAGAGGGGTGTAGATTTCAGATTAAAAGGGAGACCTTTATATCAGCAGTCTTTCCTAAGTAAAATCTGTTTCTTGCACATAGAAAGTTCAAAATGTCACATGCATGTTCAAACATGTCCAAAGTTGGGGGTGCGGCTAGCCAACACCCAAGACGGCCGCACTTACTTAGAGCTCCGATCACCGCCTGACTAATATTTCCCCGCTATCCGCCTGTCAAGAATTCCTGTCATGCGAGGGGAGGAAAACGGTAACCAGCGTAAACGGACTACATCTCCCAGGATGCTTAGCGGTTGAGAGGTTATGTAAACAGGAGAGCTGTTACATAACTCAAGGAAAACACGCCCTATAAAGGGAGGAACCGGGAGGTACAAGGCTGTCGGATATTGTGTTTACATCGACGTACCTGCTTCGTGAAGAGCAGTGTTCCGGAGTGGTGCTCCAGTAAGGCAAGAACGGAGGTAGGTCGAGTCGTTACTCCCTGGGCCGTGTCTTGCCCCATCGTCACCTGTGAAGGACCCGGAAGCTCTACCGGTCAACCATTGAGCTTCGCTTTTTGACTCGGCTGAGTCAAAGCGCAGTGGCGCTTTTGCTGGTTGGAGTCGTAACTCCCAGCCCGACCAGAGATACAGGGACTGCCAGCTGTAACGCACACCAGGAGGTGTTTGCCGCGTTACAGACTCGGAAGTCCACAGGATCGATCGAGCGGCTGCTCTCGGTTCAGTCTTCTTGCTTTTGATTGGGGTATCGGTGACGCATCACCAGGAGGTGACTCCGCGTCCCAGTGCAGTCTGAGGAAGAGGTTGAGCGGCTGCTCCCTTCAGGTAGAGACCCCGGCTGGGTGTTTCCCTGACTCCTCGATTCTCCCCAACACTCGTCGTGCCCCTCACAGCCTACCGATTGGCATTGTCGGCCATTTCATTTCTGCCCTCTGTTGGCATACGCCGGTATCGGTGTATATGCAGAGGACGGTTAGGACCATCCGTGCTGTGGGCTGGTAACGTACTTAGCCTGGAGGATTCCAGTGACTATAACTTTTGTTTATTCGTTGTATTGTTTTGCCTTCATTAAAATAACTAACCCTTCACAAGTGGTTGCGTCCTCATTATCGTGTCTGTTAAACGATCCTGGGACGTTCAGGGCGTTACACCGCCACAATCATCTGTTGAGTCCGCAAAGTGCATCGATTGGGAGCCCCAGGTGCTCAGGAGTCACCTGGTCCATCAGGTGCAAAAATCAGACAGCCCAAACCGGAGCTATCAGCTCCGTAACATTCTGCCGGAGCGAGGCGGAGTTTCGGCCGCGGCGTTGCCCGGTGCACAACTACTGCACCCCGGAGTCACTGAGGTGGGCCCTGGTAATGGATCGGGCTTCCTTTGGGCTGGCAACTCATCTTTCAACCGGCCGGCACCACACTATCGCACTGCACCCATCCCCCAAGCCAAGCGGAGGCCTTTTCAACTCTGCAATTCGGAGGGTGCATAATGAATATGCTACTTACCAGTATGCATCTGTTCTTGGCATGTAGGGCTGCTGACATTCATATCTGTGCATAGAACGCCGCCTAGTGTTGGGTCCGGATGTTTGCACGTTGTTGTCCTGGAAGAGTCTTCGAAGTATCCTGAGATAGGTGACTCCTCCCCTGGACCACAGTGCGCATGGGCATCCTCTCCATCCTTAGATTGTTTTTCGCCATTGTGGCAGTGATGGAGTAGATACAGAAAGTGATGACCATGCTTACAGTAATTCTGAGAGCTGCAGCTGCTACAGGCGCCGGGGAGGAGGGTGGGCGATATGAATGTCAGCAGCCCTACATGCCAAGAACAGATGCATACTGGTAAGTAGCATATTCAGTTCGAGGCATGTGGGCTGCTGAATTCATATCTGTGCATAGAATATATAGCAGTACCCTCTATTAGCGGCGGCTATCAGTGCCAGCTGCAGCGGTCTGAAAAAGAGTTTTGAGAACAGCCTGTCCTACAGCTGCCTGCTGTTTCGATTGCACATCTACACAATAGTGTTTGGTAAATGTATGTGTAGTGGACCAGGTGGCTGCTCTACATATATCATGCAAAGGAATGTTTCCCAGGAAAGCCATGGAGGCCCCTAACTTACGTGTTGAGTGGGCTCGGGGGGAATCGTTAATGTGCGTTTAGCTTTTTGATAGCAAATTTGAATACATTTAACGATCCATCTGGCTATACCGGCTTTGGAGATGGCGTTACCTTTGTGGTGTGGGGCAAAGGCAACGAAAAGTTGTTTTGTTTTCCTAAAGACTTTAGTCCTGTCTATATAGTACATGAGGGCTCTCTTTACATCCAGTGTATGGAGTGCTCTTTCTGCGACAGTTTGTGGGTTTTGAAAGAAAACAGGCAGTTCAATAGTTTGATTCATGTGGAACTGCGATATCACCTTGGGCATGAATTTGGGGTTGGTACGTAGTACGACCCTGTTGGCGTGAACCTGTATGAATGGCTCTTGAACGGTTAGTGCCTGGAGTTCACTAACTCTCCTCAAAGAAGTGATCGCTACTAGGAAAGCTACTTTCCAGGTGAGGAATTGAATTTCGCATGAGTGTAGAGGTTCGAAGGGTGGACCCATCAGGCGTGTGAGGACCAAGTTGAGGTTCCACATTGGAGCTGGTGGGTGGCTTGGAGGAATTACTCGTTTGAGTCCTTCCAAGAATGCTTTGATGGCAGGCACTCTGAATAAAGAGAGGTGCTGCCTGTTCTGGAGATAGGCTGATATTGCGGTCAAATGGACACGTATTGAGGTGTATGCCAGATTGCATCGGTATAGGTGTAAGAGGTAACAAATTATGTTTTGGATGGATGCGTCTAGCGGGTTAATGTCATTGTTATTGCAATAAATTACGAACCTTTTCCATTTGGCTGCATAGCAAGCTCTGGTAGTGGGTCTTCTAGCTTCCTTAATGATGTCCATACAGTCAGGTGGCAGGTTTAGGTAGCCAAACTCTAGGACTTCAGGAGCCAGATTGCCAGGTTCAGCTGTTGCGGATCTGGGTGCTGAATCTCTCCATGGTTCTGCGTCAAATGCGCGGGTTTGATCCGCAGCCTTTGATGCGGCACCACGGAAAGTTCGAGAAAGGTGGTGTACCATGGTTGGCGTGCCCATGTTGGAGCAACCAGGACGAGTGTTAGTGAGTGTTGTCTGAGTTTGCATGCCACCAGCGGTATCAATCGTGCTGGGGGAAAAGCGTACGCAAATCTGCCGAACCAGTTCATCCATATCGCATTGCCCTGCGGATGTGGGAACCTGGCGGCAAAGCTTTGGCATTTTGCGTTTTCGCTTGTGGCGAATAGGTCTATCTCTGGATGACCCCACTGCTGGAAGTACGGTTGGAGTACTGATGGGTGTAACTCCCACTCGTGCATCTGGTGGCTGTGTCTGCTGAGCAGATCCGCCATCTGGTTGTCCTTGCCGGGGAGGTGTTCTGCCATGAGGAACATGTTCCTCTGAATGGCCCACTTCCACATGCTCTGAGCCAGATGAGACAACTGTGGAGAGTGTGTTCCTCCCTGCTTCTGTATGTAGTACATGGCAGTCATGTTGTCCGTCCGGATCAACACGACTTTGTTGCACAAGTGTACTTTGAATGCTTTCATTGCCAGGAAGATTGCCATCAGTTCTAGAAGGTTGATGTGCATCTTCTTTTGTTGTATTGTCCATAGTCCCTGCACTGTGTAGTGGAGTACATGAGCTCCCCATCCCTGGAGAGACGCGTCCGCTGTCAGTATTATTTGTGGAACAGGCTCTTGGAACGGTCGGCCCTTGCAAAGGTTTTGTGGATTCCACCAATGCAGAGAGTTGTATGCCCGACCGCTCACCAACACTAGGTCTTTTAGTTGCCCGTGAGCCTGATTCCATTGATGTGCTAAGCACTCCTGAAGCGGGCGCATATGTAGTCTCGCGTGTGGGACTATGAAAATGCAGGAGGCCATCATGCCTATCAACTGCATGAACACTAGCGCAGGAAGGGAGTGTTGGGGTTTGAACTTGGAAATCAGCATTTGCATGCTGTTGATCCTCACTAAATTTGGCTGAGCTGTGGCTGCCAGAGTGTCTATGGTCGCACCTAGGTACTGTTGTACGTGTGCGGGTTGGAGATGTGATTTTGGGTAATTTAGTGAGAACCCCAGACTGTGAAGAAGGTGAATGGTGCGGGACATGTGGCTGGCACATTGCTGGGCTGACTTTGCCTGAACAAGCCAGTCGTCCAGGTAAGGGTAGACGTGAATGTGTTGCCTCCGTAGATGTGCAGCCACAGTAGCTAGGCACTTTGTGAAAACTCTGGGTGCTGTTGTCACGCCGAAGGGAAGAACCTTGAATTGGTAGTGCTGCCCTTGAATAGTGAACCGGAGATATTTTCTGTGTGAGGGGTGAATGGGTATGTGGAAATACGCATCTTTGAGGTCTAGCGTGGCCAGGAAGTCTCCCTGTTTGAGCAGCGGGAGGACTTGTTGTAGGGTGAGCATGTGGAAATGCTCGGAGAGAATGTAGCGGTTGAGGGGTCTCAGGTCTAGTATAGGTCTGAGTGACCCGTCCTTTTTTGGTATTAAGAAGTACAGGGAGTACACCCCCGTACCTTGCTCGTGGACGGGTACGACCTCTATTGCGCCTTTTTCCAGCATACTTAGCACTTCCTGCTGTAATAGCGCTAAGTGCTCTGAGGACATAGGACGGTGTTTTGGCGGTATTGTGGGTGGAGTGGAGGTTAATTCTAGGCAGTAACCGTGTTTGATAATATCTTTGACCCACCTGTCCGTGGTGATGGTGTTCCACGTGGACAGGAACCTTTGTAGCCTTCCCCCGACAGGTGTTATGTGGTCGGGAGGAAGGGAGAGGGCGTCACTGTTTGTTCTTGGGGGAGGACCTGGTATTGCCGTATCCGCGTCCTCTGCCCTTTGTGCTGGAGCCACGATAACCACCCCGGGTGTTTTTATCGTAGGTACTTTGTGTGTTGCCCTTGTTGTAGGTTTGCTGTGACCCCTGTCCTCTACCTGCTCCTCTATTTCCGTGGCGACGAAAGGAGCCACTCCGAAAGGTCTGCGTTTGGAGAGCCCCCATGGACTTTGCAGTGTGTGTCCTTTTTTATTTTTTCTAGGGTGGTGTCAACTTCTGGTCCGAATAAGTAGTCGGGGTTGACCGGCTGATTGAGGATGTTATTTTGAACCTCAGGTTTGAATCCGGAGATTCGTAACCAGGCGTGTCGTCGTAGCAGGACGCTGGTGTTTATTGCTCTGGCAGCTGTATGTGCGGCATCCAGTGCACACTTAATGGATGCGTTCGTGAGGAGTTGTCCCTCCCTGATGAGGATCTCTGCTCCCTCTTTGTATTGGTCAGGGAGATGTTGGAGTAGGGTTTCTAATGTGTCATAGTGTGCGCGATCGTAGCGAGCTAGGAGCGCCTGGGTATTGGCAATACGCCATATGTTAGCTGCCTGGGCTGCAACCCGTTTGCCGGAGGTCTCTAGCACCTTGGACTCTTTGTCCGGGGGAGGAGCATCCCCAGTTGTCTGCGAGTGCGCCCGTTTGCGAGCATTAGCGACTACGATGGAATCCAGCGGCAACTGGCCTCTAATGTACGTAGGGTCCCCAGGCGCCGACCTATATTTCTTGTCGATCCTGGGGTTTATTACTCTTGCCCTGGTGGGTTCTTTGAAAATGTCCTTTGCTGGTTTGAGGACACCTTTCAACATGGGTAGAGTTTTGATATTCCTTTCTGAGGATGCGAAAGTATCCATTAGAAAATCGTCCTCGATTGTGTCAGAGTGGAGTTGCACACCATGATTGGCCGCAGCACGTTCAATGAGGGCGTTGAATGCGGCAGTGTCCTCTGTGGGAGACGTTTTCGCGCCATATAGCTGCGTGTCCTGTGTATCCATAGGTGCACCCGGGTCTACAGGGTCATCCCAAGCCTGGTCAGGGTCCTGTTGGCCTTCAGGGTCCATCTCCCTGGGGTAGGGGACGTCGTCACCCATGTAGTCCTCCAAAACGTCGGTTTCGGAGGGTGTCGGAGAGAAGGGCTGTGGATCTAGGTAAGAGGTATGGAGACGTTCGTAAAGAACTGGTTCCGAATCCGCTGGCAGCTTTTTCTTTAGCAGGATCCGGTAGGAGTCCAAAGCTCTCTCGGAAGATACTCTCCGCTTGTGGAGCATAATTCTGCCGGTGTCGGCATCGATGATGTGGGACGGTGACGTCTCCGTGGGAGAGCGTTCGGCAGGTGTGATCCTAGTTTGGGTGACACGTGTTCTGATTTCAAACAGTTTGGGCGCCGTGGATGGCGGCAGGCCAAAAGTGATGTCGGGTGTTGCTGGAGAAGCTTTTTGAGCTTTTTTCAGCTCGGAGCCCGACGTGTCCTGGAGGGCTGCCTTCTCTTTGATGCGTTGCAAGGACGCTGCAACTTGTCGCACCTGGAACGCCGACGGTTCTTTGGCGCCGAGCGGTTCTGTAGAGGCAGGCGTGGACTTCTTCGGGGCCACGGGGTCGTCGAGGAGAGGTAGTAGCTGTCGACGGCGTCTATGATTGGGCCTTAGGTGCGGCTTTCGAAGTGGTGTGCGACGCAGCGGCCATTTTGACCTTCGTGGCCGAAGCAGATTGTTTCGGTGCCGGGGCGGTTTGGCGGTACCGATGGGCTTTTTCCGTGTGTCGGCGCCGACGTCGGCTGCTGCGAGTTCGGCACCGAAGTCCCGTTCGGTGCCGACGGGTTTGGCTGGCGTCGAAGGTGTAGTGGGCTTCGATCCGACCAGTGTCAGTTTCAGTTTCGGTTTCTGCGGGACCGATACGACTATTGGTTTCGGTTTCGAGGAAGGAAAACCAGTCGTTTTGGGCACTAATGGCTTTCGCTGAATGTCCGAGGCCGGGCCAGAGGGCGGGGCCGAAGAACTGCGGGATAGGTCTTGGGTAAGGCCCGAAGGTGATCCCTCGACCGGAGCCATAGACTGACGCACTGGGATATCCTCTGTCTGTACGGGTAGGCCTTGCTCGTCACCGGAGCCACTTTCTTCGGCCCCTAAGGCCTCATCGTAGTCTCCTACCTCGGTGTCGGCTTCTTCCCTGTGAAAGAGTTGTTCTTCGATGTCTTCCGATCCGGAATCGTGTTCGGAAGCGGGGCTGGAGGGTAGGTTCTCCACGCCTTCCACATCTTCGTCCTCGGCGCTGAAGATGTTGGTTGGGGCCGGTGCAGCTTGCTGCGCTTCAAGTCTCGCTGCTCGTCGATTCCGGAGAGTCTTTTTGGATCGGAATCCGGCACAGAGAAACAGGACCCGGAAATGGGACAGCACAGCAATGCATAGGCCCCGACATTGGTGGATGTCATGGCGGCATGGAGTCCAAACCGCGCTGGAACACAAGTTCGACGCGGTCACGACTGAGGTCACCCTTATCCGCGCTGACCTCTGCAACATGGGAGATAGAGTGAAAGCAACGGAAGACTGTTACCACAATTCAGGCTTCCACAAAGCTACTCGAAACGTCAGTAAAGTGATTACTAGCCCAACCATCAGACTTGGAGGCAAAGCTGAAGGACTACGAGGGGTGCGAACGCAGAAACATGCACATTTTAGGAGTGCCCATGACAGCGGAGGGGCAAGCCACTGATCTCTTTGTAGAGGACTGAATTCAAAATCACCTGAAGCCCAGGTCCTACTCAATTCTTTTCAGTGGAACGAGCTCAGGGTGCCTGGGGGCCCCCCCAAACCAGGTGCCCCTCTTCGCCCCATCCTGGCGAGGGTTTTCATCTTCCGTGACAGGGACGCCATCCTACAGACAGCAAGGACGGGCCAACCGCTCAAATTTGAAAACTCTACCATTACATTTTTCCCTGACTTTACCTACAAGGTACAACAACAAAGTAGATCCTTTCTGGAAGTAAAACTGGCCCTCCGGATCCAAAACCTGAAGTATGCCATGCTTTTCCCGGCTAAAGTGCGGTTGCAGGCAGAGGGGAAATCATGGTTCTTCGAGACCCAAGAGGAATCCTGGGAGTGGCTGGAAGGTTGGCGCTCCTCTGGTAGTGGGGACGTTCCTCTCCCAACCGACAGCAGTGGCAAGAAATCTGTCTTGAAAGAAAAATCGATCGTGGTGATGGAGATTGATAGCGGAAAGGCTGAGTTCCAAGACTGCCTTGTCTTCCCATGTCTGGCAGAATCTCTCGCCATGCTTTAGTGACTACAAATTCCGTTTGGCCCCACGAGGGCGACTATATTGTGTGATGTGTATAGCTTTTTATCTATCCTGTTGGATACTGTATAAAGTAGGCAAGTTCCTATATTAAGGACAATGCTCCTGGTTTTCGATCGAGATGAGACTGCCACTTGTGACTATCGGGACTTACTGTTCGAAGGACCTCACTGTTATCAGAATGATATGCTTGGGCTCATGTAATAGTTGTCATGGGGGAATGCGCTCACGTTCTTGAGTAGTTAGGCTTATAGCGATCTCCCTTACTCAGTATGTTTGTTTTGGGTACACAGGCACTTTGCAAAATTGGGGGGGGCAGTTCTACATCCACGTTGCATGGAGGCGGGGGGGGGGGTTTCGGGGTGTTTCAATGGGTTTTGTTTGTTACACGCATGTTCAGTGCAGTCAAATGGATGGTGCTTTCTCTAATGCATTCAGGGTCGTCAGCAGTATAATTGTCAGTTTCCTATTGCTTACACATTCAATATCTCAAGTTTTAATATTTATGAGGGGAAAAGTGATGGTCAGACGTTAACTTTTCTTTGCTGCCCCTGTTGAGGAGGGGCCCCTTGCCCCAGTATGAAGGATTGCCGATTATGATGCGAATCCACCGTTGTGCCGCCACAACTTAATCTCTTGGAATGTGAACGGTTTGGGTGATCGTATCAAACGGAGTACAGGACTGCAATTTTTGAAGCGCCACACCCCTGACCTTGTATCACTCCAAGAAACACACATCCAGGGAGTTTCCTATGGCGCTCTTAATAGGTGGGGTTATACGTTTTTGGCTCACGCTGGCTATGCTAGGGGGTCCAGAAGAGTGGGTATCCTGGAACACAATTCCCTCCCTTTTCAAATACAAAAAAGTTACGCGGGATCCACTGGGTAGGTTCAAGACTGCCTCGGGGCAGTGGGAGGGCCGGTCCCTTAATGTGACTTCCTTATACGTGCCCCCTAGACTTCATTCTCCTACACTGCAGGATTTTGGCCCGCATATGCTGAATTTGCCTGAGGGCAGCATTCTGATGGGGGCGACTGCAATACAGCTTTAAACGGTGAGCTTGACGGCATGCCGACTAAACGGGAGGAACCAACAGGTAAGCTACTGGCAGACTTACTGGGGGCGCTAGGCCGGATAGATGTTTGGAGGACCTGTAACCCCACGAACAAGCACTACACTTCACTCTGGGGCACATGGGAGGCTCTCCTGCATAGACTTTTTTGCAAGGCCTCCAAACTTCCCATGTTTGACGAGATCTCCTTCCTACCCAGGAGCATCTCAGATCACTCCCCGATATTGGTGTATTAACAGGGGGGGGGGGGGCACCCCCCATTCGTCACAACATGAAGATCAATCCCTGGTACCTCAGAGTGCCGCACATAAGAGACAAACTAACGGAGGCCACAAAGAATTATTGGACGACAATGACGGACCTGTGGAGTCAGACGTAATACTCTAGGAGGCCTATAAGACAGATCCTGGGGTTGTGGGCTCACGGCGATAGCAGGCCATAAAAGAGAAAAATGTAAGCAGATGGAGGAGGTGGAGAGTGAGATTGCCCAACTTGAAAGGGATCTGGTGACCTCTGGTACATCGGATACCGCGCACAAACTGGCTAATAAACAAAAAGAGTATAGGGATATTGCGGAGGAGTCGGCAAGGGTCCAGTACCGGGCCACGCAACATCGGGTCTATGACACAGGCGACAAAGCCAGTAAACTAATAGCATGGCTTGAGAAGAGAGACGGCCAAAAGGTGGGTTGCTCAAATTATTGACCGTGAGGGTATGACAATACACAACAGAGCTGGGATTGTGGGGGCATTTGCCAACTACTTCGGGCGGGTTTATACCACTATGCATTCATCCACCCAGGTGGAGGCGGCGGAACTGTTATCGACTTAGCCTATCTTAGAAATCACAGGATGTTGCGGATATTGACACCACCTTGACGGGCGAAGGTGTCAAAAGCGATTGCCGCTTTGCAGTCTGGTAAAGCCATGGGCCCTAGTGGTCTTCCACTTTACAAAACTAGCGCTTCCACGATTGCCCCCTTCCACGTGCGAATGTATGGAGAGAGAGCATGACGAAAGGTTTGTTACCTGAGACACCGCGTCTTGTGACTATTGCGGTTATTCATAAGAAGGGTAAACCCCCTGAGCAATGCAGTTCATACAGACCCATTTCCCTCTTGGATCCAGAAGTCAAAATATTAGTTAACTCCTGGCTCGGCGCCTTTCGTCTGATCTTCACAAGCCGATACACCCATACCAATCCGGCTTTATGCCAGGTATAAACACCGTGATGAATCTCCGTCGCGTATACAGGGTTCTGGGGCGGGCCTCCATTATCCAAGAGGACTCCGTAATTATGTCACTTGACGCCAAAATGGCGTTTGATAGGATTGAATGGCCTTTTTTGTTTGCTGCACTCGAAAGATACGGGTTCGGTCCTCTATTTGTCTTGGGTACGTCTTCTTTACTCAAAGCCCCTAGCACGGGTCGCGGGAAACTGTGCCTGGTCAGCAACCTTTCTTTTGGGAAAAGGCCCGAGACAAGGTCGTCCCCTGTCACCATTGCTTTTCACTTTGGCTCTTGAACCACTGGATATTTGGATAAGGGGAGACCCCCTTATTAGGGGCCTCAATTGGTCAGTAGATTGGGGGGACAAGATCTCCATCTACGCCGATATCTTGTTTTATCTAGTTAGGCCCCGCTTCTCTATTCACAGGGTACTACATATGATTACTCTTACAAAGGTACTCCTTTTACACTATCAACTGGGATAAATCTTTGATCTATGTATTGATTGTGGACCCCCCCCCCCCTGCTCCCCAGGGGATGCCAAGCCAAAATAGTTAGGAGGATGGCTTCCAGTATTTAGGTATCTATATCACACACGATTCGTCCGTTTTTTACGATAGGAATCTTGTGCCCCACCTGAGCCGCCTTCGGGCGGATGTCCATCACTGGAAAACACTGCCTCTCACGCTGTTGAGTAAAGCTGCCCTTTATAAAATGATGGCACTCCTGCGCTTTCTATATGTCCTACAGAATACACCACACCATATTCCGCCTCGCTACTTTCAATCTATTGCCGCTGAGGTACGTGCCCTGCTCTGGGACTGTGGGGTTCCCTGTATTGCCCTTACCAAGTTTACAAAAAGCTGGTATGATGGCGGCATTGCCTTGCTCGCCATTGAATCCTATTACTGGGCCTCCCAACTAGTGGTCTTGAACCACTGGACACATCGCCCCATTGCAGACCTCGCCTATAGGATGGACAGACATAATATGCTTGCAGATAACTATCTCAGAGCACTTTATGGTGGTGCGAAATACATGCCCAGATTCACCCCAACTTACACCACGGTTGCTCTATGGAATAAAGCAACTGCTGCTCTTGGCTGGAAGGATAGGATTACGCAGGTTACCCCACTGATAGACTCTTGCCGACTGGGGATGTTGTCCAAGCAACCAGGGTTCGATACGTGGGAATCGATCGGCCTCTCATGGTCGGAGACATGTGGAAGGCGGGCAGGGTGACTCCATTCACCGACTTGCAGAGAGACTACCAACTACAGTGAGGGGAGAACTTAAGTTATCCCCAGGCCCGCAATGCTCTTCACAGAGCAATCCCTAAAGGGACAGACTTGCCGGTCGACGCACCCCTGGAGGATAGGCTGTTGGACGACTATCTCCAGGAGAAGGCTCTCTCATTAACCTACCGTAAAATCCTGAACAATACGCCAGATGCCCAGGAGAGAACTCGCTCCAAATGGGCAGCCGACTTAGGAGACAGACTATGACTTGCAGGAGGTCCTCGCCTAGCCTCGCAAGGTGGCAATCAGTTTCCGCTTCAAACTCATTCAACTTAAAGTACTCCATCGAGTCTACTATACTAGTTAATCACTGGTCAAGATGGGGATACTAGATTCCCCGGCTTGCCCTCGGAGATATGGTCACGTTGGTATCCACATACACCAGTGGTGGGAATGTCCGGTCCTTCAGAGATACTGAGAGAGGGTTATTTCGAATATGTCCCGGATAAGTAAGGTACCTATAGAGTTCTCCCCTCGGCTCAGTATTTTAAATATCTGGGAAGCCACGGACCTGTCGCGATCAGAGAGTTGGTGGGTTTCTTTAGGCTGCATGGTGGTGAAACACAATATAGCAAGAACATGGGAGGGGGGGGGGGGGGGGGAGAATAGGAGTCCTACTACGCCACACTGATTGGGAGTCTGATATGGACTGGTGTATGCAGACAGTGTAATTTATGAAAGTAGGGGCTGCCCGCATAAATGGACGATAATTTGGGGCGCATGGAATGAAAGTAGGGGTTTGCTCTGTACCCCTTTCTCCGATTCCCCCTCAGCACTGATGGCTAACGAAGATATTTGATGTATGAATACAGAGAAAACTATGATTGCATCATGGACCCTGTGAAAAGTTTGTACTGGGACTGTTCGAAATCATCATGACCATCTGTGAAGGTTGAGTACCGCACCGTTTGTTGTTTGTATGTTGTTTCCTTAATAAAAAAGATCCCCCCCCCCAAAAAAAATGTCCTAAATTCATGGTGTAGATGCCGGAAAAATCTGAAGAACCTGTATCCATATTCACAGTAAAATTAACACTGACAAATGCCATTGCTTTTTGCAAAGCAATTAAACTCAAGGGCTGGGCACAATGAAGATGCCAGAGTATAATACTCGCAACAGCGGCAAGCAAATTAATTTGAATGTTAAAAAAAATCCTTACCCAAATGTCAGTAAATTGAATACTGTTAAAATTGGTATGATCAACACTTCATTTGCGATGCTTAGAAATAGCGAAACTACTTTAGTGATGCAGAAGCCAGTTAGTACAAAGTAAACAGAATTAAAGAATTACCTTTTGATAGTGCAATGGATTGTCAATGGCGTAAGACAGTGTTGAAATAAAGTTTGGCTTTGTAATTAATGATGTACACTCCTGAATTAGAAATTGTGTCTGAAATAAAGAAAAAAAGTTTAGTGTTAATGGCATAAAAACAACTATACTTCCTTACACATTTAGACAATATTCAACAGGAGAACCTTAACATACATCATGGCAGAAGCCAAAGAAAACGAGGGGGGGGGGGTCGCACTTTACTTGAAAACAAGCAGACTGGCTAAACAGTATTTCATGTGAGTAGCGTACTATAAGCTACCTAAGTTGGTAATAAACCTTGCCTGTACCAGCTGTGCTAAATGAGGAAAGACAGGCCTGCATAAGCCCTGCATTACATTTCAAACAGCAAACACAGCAGATTGCCACTGTTTCACTTGCCTGTGTTAAGACCATCATAGGCGCAATGTGCTGCTTATTTTGCTTGTAATACTGTGGGAAATTGGGTTAGTCTTGCAGACACTTCTTCAGCAGATGCAAAATGTTTTACGTTGGCTGCAATTTCAACTCTGACAGACTCTTTGATAACTCAATGTGTATGTAGCCTCTGCCCCATTATTAGTGTCTTTTTTATAACCTCCACTCACCAAGTGCCAGCAAACCTGGCCACGGATATTAATGTTACCACCTTTTCTTCCCAGGAGGAAAGTCACACAGTCAAGCCAGCGCCAAAGCCTGCTTCGACCGCACATCAGCCCTGGCATGCAGTACATTAACAAACGAGGTAATTTAGAGGAAAGGGTGTACAGCTAGAGCGGTCGACCTCGAAGCTGGGGAACCGGGTTCGCGACTCAGCAAAGATGCTCAACATCCTGTGATTCAGGGCAAATCTCCCAGTGTCTAACAAAAAATGAATGAGTCCTTGTGTAACCAAACATGCGCTCATGTAAAGCGCTCCGATACCCTTTATCTTCGGGTCTAAATTTACGCAACAAAAAAACTCCCTAAAAAATATATAGAGAGAATTTTAACCCCATCAGTTCTACTGCATCATTGGCATTTGCTGGCAAAGTCACAGAATTAAGTTTTCAGAATGTTCTAGGTTTGAAAATTTCTCTGGAGTGCTTCCAAATAAAACCAAAGAACACCCATTCCAATGCAAAGATAATACAGCTACAGACGTATGAAAGACTAATTCCATCACCATCTCAACGGTGCGAGAAAATTGAATTTAGCAATAAACCAACCCCTTTAAGATGTTCTTTGACGTAAGCGTACTAAAACTCAGACGATTCGCACAGTGCTACAAGTGACAATAAGTGATAGCCACACTTCTACCATGCCACTTAAGGACACCCAATGAAACACGTTATTTGGACCACGAAGTAATAAAAGCAGATTGACCTTTACATTTTTCCTATAGTACAATAGTCAAATCGAAAGTCATCAGCACATTTTCAAATCAACAAAACCTTGAGCCTCAAACCAAAGGCATACACAATAAGATTGACTAGGTTCGGCTTAAAATACCAAAGATTAGAACCAATACATATCAAATAGCAACACATTGATCGACAGACAATAGGCTATGTATCACCACTTTTGAGGGAGAAAATAGGCAACACGACCCACTAGAGGGTTGGCCTCTCTTGAGTCACTGCCACTTCATATACCCAGATTGTAATAAATGGAATACACATCTGCATATAAATATATACACATGCAACTCTTGGTATAGGTATATTGCATGGACAAGATCACCCACAAGGAAATTTGAAGACTACATCAAACCTAGTCTGCGGGAAGCACAACTTCAGCCCAGAGAAAGTAAGTCAAGCTAGTTTAAGAGTAAAAAAGTGGCCATTCCAAAGTGGAGAGTAAAATTCAGAAAATCAAGAGTCTTAGTGTATTAATGGTCTCCTTAACTGCACTATTGTCAATAACTATGAGCTGCAAGAGACACTCCCACAATGCTGGTCCATAATTCTATAGCTTCATTTAAATTAACTTTAAAGGCACCAACGTCAAAAGTAAAGGAACAACTTGGAAAAAATAAACTATGTATCTTGAAATAAAATGTCCAGAAAATGAAACCACTGAACGCCTCTGCAGTGAAATTCAGGTACTCCATTTCGGCAATCTTTAGCGAAAGCACCAATTCGCAACTAGATTACCCTAAAACTTTGCTACTAGACAAACTTCAACTAACCCAAAAAATAACTCCAAAAGTCACCGATGAGAAAGTGGAAGGGGAGGAATTGCATTAATGTAGAAGAACTGTATATAAAGGATTTTTTCACCTTAAGTTAGCACAAGAGAGGTTTGAATTTCTGGCAAATATTTATAGGACAATAAGCGAAAACAGCTGAGAGTTTGAGGACCACTAAAGGACACACCCCAGCAACATCAACTGCATTTTTGGATGCACACATACATGCGAAATATCACTGCTCACTGTAAAGAAGGATTAGTTACTTACCTGTAATCCTAGTTCTCTTCCAGGGGTATCCTCATCAAAGTCATAAGCAATAGAATATGCCCCGCGCATGGGCGGGAATATTCTAGTGCTTGTGACTATTGATGAGGATCCCCTGGAAGAGAACCATCAGAAAGAAATTTTTGTAAAACAAGAATTTACAAATATAAATGGACTAGGGATTTTGGGGAAAACCCAACAAATGTTTGGGAAAGGTTGTAGCAGTAAGTGTATAAGACATCTAGTAATGCCAGAGTAGGACCAAATCATGTAAATAGTCTAACATGAAAACATATAGCCTCTAACACAAGCAGGCAGCACAGATGTCACAAATGCGTGACACGGAGACTTTAATTCTCGGAATTACGTTTGGTGCAGTCATAGGATACTGGAAATCATGATGGGAATGTACATGCTATAAACAGCATCATCAACTGCTAAATGGTTAAATTGATTTTAAATTGTCATTAACTACCTGGTCAAAACATCTGGATAACTACACTCCTGCATACTTAACTGTTGCTTTCAAAGGAATGTTAGAATAGGTCTTGTGCGATGAAAAGCCACCTATAATATTTAACCATGCTACTTTATACAGCAGCACTGCAGACACTCAAAATACATTTTACTTAAAAAAAAAAAAACAATCCAATAATTAGTCGGACGCAACGCAAATAATTCAAAGTTACATCTATTAAAACTCTTCAACCTATAGTCCAAGAAAACAAAAGTGAATTTATCATCTTTTTTTGATAACTGCATCAATGCATTTCCTCGTCAAAAAGAGCGCACACAAAATAAGTTACAAAAAAAAAAAAAGATTCTCACGAAGCCCTATAACCATCATTTTAGCTTACTACTCTAGTTTCATAGTGTATTAATCCATCATCTAGTGATAGGGTATGGAACAACATCTTGGTCAGTTTATGTTCTGGCTGTCCACTGAAAGCATGATAAAAGCACCCCCAAAAAACTAAAACAATGCCAAACACTAAATGTAGCGTTCAGATTATTTTTCTGCAACGTGATCTGGTACCACAAGCTCACCCAAAGAAAAATACAACTGAAAAAGAAAAGGGTAGTAGGACTGCACTTCAAAATAGTGTTCTTTAGCATAGTGGTTGCAATTCTTATATACAATTCACCATGGTGTTTTAAAACTTTAAACAAGTACTGGAAATACCTTTGGACTCTGCAAAGGTCTTTTATCCCCAAGGTTAGAACATCAAAAAAAGGAAAATAGTTTACTGCCAATGGCGAAAAGCGCTGAAAAAATGAAGAAAAACCACTTCGGCAATGCCAACAGACCTGGCTAATGAATGAATACCTTTAGAGTCATTGAAGGATTTACACAATGAGCAATCATACAAGCAGTAATTTTAATTCAGACAGACCAATGGCAGGAGAGAGGTGACCCAAAGGTTATACATGTAATCTTTTTTTTTTGTAATCAAAAGATCCTGGCGGATATCTAAAAAGACATTCTAGCAAAAGTTGTTCTGGGGCAATTCTTTTCCCCCTATGGTTCGAGAGAGGCTGTAACAAATACCAAAAGCCTTCTCTACAAATGATATCTGTGGTACTTCGTGAAACAAAAAACCTAGGTTTAGGCTTTAATACAGAGAAATAATACTCTTACATGTCTACAAACATTAACATACACTTTTCACAATCTACTAGCTAGGTCTACTGCTGTCATCATAACTTCTTGCAATAAACAGATTAGACCCATGGAAACGGAAATGGTTATTCCTAGTGTTCCAATTAGGCCAGTAGCTCCGATCACGGACTGCTCAACATAACCAACTGAGGCTTTTTGTATGGAGCTTAGGCATCCACACAAGGAATACACCGATAAGAATAAATCCAAGGGAGCCTAACAAGAATTGACAACACAATGCAGATGGTCTAACCTTCACCAAAAGCCTCATACTATAGTAATCTGTAAGTAACCTTGCAACAAAATAACTATATTTAGGATTTGAGACAGAGTAATCTACCGTTAAAGGCCTATTGGATTTTGACATGCATTTCAAAATAAATACGCCAGGCCCTACTGTCTTTATCAAAACTTCAGTGTAAAAATGAAGGGCTATAGCCTTTATCACTGGCTTCCAAGCATATCCAACTCAAAACCATATGTAGTGTGTGCAAGCTTTCCAAAAGAAACTTACAGCATAGTCATAAAAGTATAAAGGTACACAAAAAAAAGCAATTAGCAAAACAGAAATTCACAACAATCTAACAAGGATTATTGTAGCACATATCTTCTATACCCACAGGCTTTAGCATAGTTTGATAACAATCCATCCATAAAAGCCTATTGTTTTCATGCCCTCTTTTCACAATAAGTAGGTCCAACCTACTGGCTTGGTCATAGTATTCCTATTAAAACAATAAGCCTTTACCGAGTTAACACTGTATCATAAACAGTTCAATCACCATTCAAGGAGGTGTTAATTGCTCATGTTCAGGTGAAAAGCATGACCCTGTTGCTGTGACCAAAGATACTCCACGAGACACAGCCAAATTGGATGAAGTCCTGGGTAGCCCACACTCCTCACCCGGGCTGGAGCCACCAGGATGTCTTGGACCCGGCCTCTATCTTCTTGAGCAATCTGGACTGAAGTGGAATGGGAGGAAAGCCATATAGGAGTCCCAAACCCCAATGTAAGCAAACAGCATCTCCTACCTAGTGAGTACTGCCTTGGGAACTAGAACACGCAGAATTATTGACAGCGTGTTTTCTGCAGTGGCAAATAGAGCTACGGTTCTCCGCACTGCTGGAAGATCTCCAGAGCCACCTCAGAATGCAAATGCCATTCGTGATCCACTAGATATCACCTGCAGAGTTAATCTGCTCTGACATTTAAAGATCCCATTAAGTGTTGGACAACTCGAGATATGCCCAGCCACTTCCAAAGACAGAGCTTCCAAGCACAGAACCCATGACACTACTCTACCCAGTTTGTTGCAATACCACACAGCAATCGTATGGTCTGTGAGTACTTGTACTAGCTCTACCGTAACCTTTGGAAGTAAAGCTTTTAAAGCTAAATGGATTGCTCAAAGCACCAAAAGCTGTATATGAAATAAGTCCTCTGATCTGCATCTCCCAGATGACATCCCCAACGCAATATTGGCACATCAGTCACAAAGGTCAGTTCTGGGAGGGGCAGGGAGAAAAGCTCTGCCGCTGGTGCAATTGCAGTCAAGCAGTCACCACTGCAGGTCTCTTGCAGTCTCCTCCGACACCCAAATTAAATCTAACAGATTCTTAGAATTGAGCGTACTGAGACTTCAAATGTCACTGCAGAGCTTTTATGTAGCAGGCACAGTCCACAACCTGGATGCAAGAGATCTAGAAGTCTCAGAAGGATAAATTACTTACCTGTAATCCTAGTTCACTTCCAAGGGTATCCTCAATAGTCCTGAGCATATGAATGAACATTCCCGCCCATACGCGGGGACCCTGGAAACAATATATACATATATGTGAGACAAATACACATACATATATAACCACAAATGCAGACGTCCATACAGAAAAGAGCTGAGCAATGCTACAAGAATTTCCTTTGCGCACAAATTAAACAGTGAAGAAAACAAAGAGCATTTGAACTGCTTTAATGTGCAGCTGATAAAAAACAATCCTGCAAAGAGGAACGACAGCATTGCCAGCTCGCAGGCTGCATTGCAGAAAACACTGTGAAAAGCTAACCTCAGAAACACATAGGAATAAACTGGCACCGTGCCTTTAAAGGCAGTCATGACCCCTAGCTTCCCATCATGCCTCAGGGGTGACAGTCAGGTCAGTTCTTTGCGGAGACCCGTAGGCCAGGGCACAAAGAAATTACATTTATCGCAATCATTTGCCCGGGGAGGCAGGTGGGTTGCTTATGACTATTGATGAGGATACCCCTGGAAGAGAACGAATAGTTTCTTACCTGTCGGTGTAGTTTTGCAGCTTGAAGATCTTTCTGGATTCACTATGCTGTGCATTATTCCGCTTTCTTGTGGTTGGGTCCGGATTCGTAGTCTTTCCTTTCTTTTTTTTTTTTTTTGTAGCCCAGGTGGGCGGCGACGACCCACCATTTGGTGCACCTCCCGTGACGTCGACGTGCTTCCTGCGGAAGTCCCACCTTTGGGGCGCCATCTTCGGGTTCTTTTTTCCCTTTCTTTTTTTTTTTTTTTTTTTAAAACCCTAGGCGATTGATTAATCCTTCTTGTCCATTTTTTCGTGTACGTTTTCATTTCTTTTGATCTTTTCCATTTTACCCCCTCTTCCTCCAGCCTCATCTTCCTGGTGGAGGTGGGTGGGTTCGCTAGTGAATCCAGAAAGATCTTCAAGCTGCAAAACTACACCGACGGGTAAGAAACTATTCGTTTTGCAGCGTGAATTTTTCTGGATTCACTATGCTGTGCATAGACTTTGTAGCGGTTTTCTTAATTTTGTGGCGGCTGGGTGGTAGATGAGCGTTGGTCGTTGAAAATGTGTTGAAGCAACTTCTGTCCAACCTGTGCTTCCTTGTTCATCTGAATGTCCACGCAGTAGTGTTTCGTGAACGTGTGCACAGATGCCCAAGTTGCCGCGAGACATATGTCCTGGATGGGCGTGTTCGCCAGGAAGGCCACGGTGGCCCCCTTCTTCCTTGTGGAGTGCGCCTGAGGCCCCTCCGCTAGCTCCTGTAAAGCCTGTTTGTGGGAGAATTGAATAGTGAGGGCAATCCACCTAGCGATGGTGCCCTTAGTCACTGGCCTACCCATGAAGCTAGTAGCAAAGGACACAAACAGCTGCTTCGACTTCCTGAGTTCCTTGGTTCTCTCAATGTAGTGCATCACCGCTCTTCTTGCGTCGAGGGTGTGCAGGGCCTTTTCTGCGTTTGAACTCGGGTTTTGGAAGAAACTTGGTATCTGAATACTCTGATTCATGTGGAACGCCGACACCACCTTGGGCATGAAGTGTGGGTCCGTCCTCAGGACTATTCTGTCTTTGTGAATCTGAATGTAGGGTTCCTGTAGGGTTAGTGCCTGAAGCTCGCTCACTCTGCGTAGTGAGGTTATGGCCACCAGAAAGGCAGTTTTCATCGTCAACATCTGCAGTGTGGCCTTGTGAATGGGTTCAAACGGTGCCTTCATGAGCTCCGTCAGAACCACGTTCAGATTCCATGCCGGCAGCGGCAACCTTTTCGGGGGGGGCCATCCTTTTGGCTCCTTCCATGAATCTCTTCACCACCTGCGAGGTGAAGAAATTTCCACCCTTTTCACCTCTGGTGTAGGCCACGATCGCCGCTAGGTGTACCCTTAGGGAGCTCGAGCAGAGGTTACTCTTTAGAAGGTGTGTGAGGTCCCTCAGTACTGTTGAGTCTCTGGTCATTCTGTTTTGCAGGCCCTTTTTCCTGCACCACACAGTGAACCTCTTCCATTTTGCGCTGTAGCATTTTCGTGTAGTTGGTTTCCTTGCCTCCCGTAGCACTCGCCTAGTGCTCGGAGGCAGTCTTAGGTGTGCGAACTCTAGGTCTTCAGGAGCCATGCCGCCAGGTTGAGGGTCTCTGGCTCTGGGTGCAGGACCTCTCCGTTTTGCATTGAGAGCAGGTCCTTCCTCCTCTCGAACCTGTATGGATTTCCTTGTGCCATTTCTTGAATTTGTGAGAACCATGTCTGCCTTGCCCACTGCGGAGCCACTAGGATCAGAGTCATGTTGCTGGTTCTGCACTTGTCGAGCACTCTGTGCAACAGGGGTATCGGTGGAAAGGCGTAGGCAAATGTCCTCAACCAGCTTATCCATAGGGCATTTCCCTTGGATTGCTGATCTGGTTGCCTGGACGCGAAGCTTTGGCATTTTGCATTTTGGCGTGTTGCAAATAGGTCTATTGTGGGAGTTCCCCATCTCCGGAAAAGCTTTTCCGTTTCCTGGCCATTGAGCTCCCACTCGTGCGATGCCGAGGTCTGCCTGCTTAGCCAGTCTGCCTCCACATTGTCCTTCCCCGGTAGGTGAATTGCAAGTAGATCTATCCTGAGAGGTATGGCCCATCTCCAAATCTCCTGAGCTAGAGAGGAGAGAGGGAACGACTGTGTCCCCCCTTGTTTGTTGATGTAGAACATTGCCGTGGTGTTGTCTGTTTGAACCAACACCCTCTGGTTGTACAGGTGCCTCTGGAATGCCTTCAGGGCTAGCAGGATTGTTTTCAACTCGAGGTAGTTGATATGGCGAACCGCATCTGCTGGAGCCCACAGACCCCTCACTCTGAGGTTGTCCATGTGCGCTCCCCATCCCTTTTGCGATGCGTCCGTGGTAATGGTCATTGTTGGGATTGGTGGTGTCAGGCTTCTCCCTGCTGTCATGTTGTCTCTATTCCACCAAGTTATCTCCTCCTGCACTGCGTGCGTAACAACCACTAGATCCTCCCAACTTCCGTTTGCTTGTGACCATTGCTGTTGTAGCCATTCCTGGAATGGTCTCATGTGCAGGCGTACATTCGGCACCAGCTGGATACACGACGCCATCATCCCCATCATCTTGCTCACTGCCCTCACTGTCAGAGCTCGCCCCTTCTGGTAGAGCCGCGTCTCCTTCAGTAGTGCATCTGTCCTCCTGTCGCTGGGCACTACTGTACTGTTGAGGGAGTTGATTTTCAACCCCAGGAAAATCTTCACCTGCTCCGGTTCCAGCGATGACTTCCCCCAGTGGATCGAGAACCCCAGATTCGTGAGAGTGTCTGTTACGCGTTTTGCGTGCCTCTCTCACTTCTCGCGTGAGTTTGCCTTGACCAGCCAGTCGTCTAAGTAGGGGTAGACATGGATTCCCTGTCTTCGTAGGTGGGCCGCGACCGACAGGCATTTTGTAAAGACCCTTGGTGCCGATTTTAATCCGAAGGCCAGGGTTGTGAACTGGTAAGTGTTCCTGCTCAATGTTGAACCTTAGAAGGCCCTTGTGTCTTCTGTTTATTGGGATGTGCAGGTAGGCATCCTTGAGGTCCACGGTGACCATGAAGTCCCCGTCTCTTATTTGGTGCAGTACCTCCTGCAGCGAAGTCATTTTGAACTTCTGCGTTCTGATGAACTTGTTTAGGTAACGCAGGTCCAGGATGGGTCTGAGGTTTCAGTCTACTTTCGGGACCACGAAGTAGTTTGAGTAGACCCCTTTGTTGCGTTCTCTGAACGGCACTGTCTAGAAGTTTCCATGTTTCTTCTCTGAGTAGTGCCAGTTCTTGGGCCGATCTCTGTCTTCCCTTTGGTTTCCTGTTTGGAGGTCTTTTCTCCAAATCTACGCAGTATCCGTACTGCATGATGTTCCGTATCCACTTGTCTGTGGTTATACGTCGCCACTCCTGAAGGTAGAACCTCAGTCTTCCGCCTACTGGTGTTGTATGCTCGTAGGCTTTTGAATATTCTTCACCCTGATAATTTTTTGCGCCTCACCCTTGGGGGCATGTAGAGGGTAGGCGTCCTCTTGCGTGCTGAGTCACTTTGATGAGGGCTGTTCCCCCCCCCCCTCTCCTCCTTTGGCCACGTCCGTTCCCTCTCCCGCGAAAGGACTGGCCCGAGGTTGGTACTGCCAGTTTTGCTTTTGTTGACCTTGTGGTCCGTGACTTTCACCCTGCTGACCCTGCTGGAACGTCTGGTGCGACGCCCCCTGTTGGCTTCCTCCCCTACCATAGGGTCTCCACGAGGGATTGCCTCGCCTCATTCCCCTCAGCTGTAGGGCCCCCATTGACCTCGCCGTTTCGTTTTCTTTTTTCAGCTGGGTGAGTTTCTCGTCTACTGTTGCTCCGAACAGTGTCTCTCCGTTGAAGGGGGTGCTAAGGATGTTGTTCTGCACCTCCGGTTTGAATCCCGAGATTCTGAGCCATGCATGCCTTCTCTCGGTGACCCCTATGGCCATTAGTCTTGCTGAAGTCTCTGCCCCGTCCAACGCAGTCTTTATACAGGAGTTGGCGATGTTTTTGCCTTAGTCTTCCAGGTGAGAGGCTCTCTGGCGGTATTCTTCGGGGAGGTGTTTTACTATCTCCCCCATCTCGTCCCAGTGCTGGTACTGGTGCCTATTGAGGAGTGCATTGGAATTCGCCATGCGCCAGTGCATTGCAGCGTTCCTCTCGACCTTTCTTCCTGTGAGGTCTATCCTCCTGCTCTCCTTATCAGGTGGTGGGCCCGAAGTTGCTGGTACGTTGGCCCTTCTCCTGGCCGTGGAAGCTATGATTGAGTCGGCGGTAACGCTACCTTTGATGTAAGGGGGTCCAGGGAAGAGTGCTTATACTTCTCCATCCTGGGCGTGATCGAACGGCAGGTCGCTGGTTCCTTGAAGGCTTCTCTCCCCTGATTCATCACACTTTGTAGCATGGGGAGGAATTGGCTCCTCGTCTGGATGGGGAGCAGGGTCTCGAGGAGAAAATCGGCTTTCGGCTTCTCTTCGTCGAGTTTGATGCCGAAGGCTGTCGCCGCGCTCCTGACCACCATATTGTACACCCCGATGTAGTCGGTGGCGAAGGTCTCGAAGGGTACGTGTCCACGGGCTCCTCCGGGTTTTCGGTGTCGAGATCCTGCCATTCGATGTCGTGGCTGGTAGATGGCGCCGAGCCGTAGAACGACTGCTGGTCTTCTTCCTCGGCTTCGCCGTCATAATAGGTCTCGTCTTCCTCTTCGAGATCCCTCGTCAGCCCCTCGGTGTCGAATTTGTCCTCGACGACTTCCGTCGGTGGAACCGTTGGAATCTTGAATTCCTTCATCTTGGCGTCGAACTCCTTCCTCTGAAGGATGTTCTCCATTTCGGCCTCGAGCCGCCTCTTCTTTTTCTCCATCTCGGAGATGCTTTCGGCGTCGACCGCGGGTTTTTTCGTCGAAACTTGCGTCGACGTCGACCGTTCTTTCTGCGTCGATCGTCCTGTTTCCTGGGTTGTCTTCGACGACCCTTGCTTTTCGGCGTCTTTCGGCACCAGGGAGTCCTTTTCGAAGGATCCGCTCGGCCTCTTGTCCATGCTTCCCCCTTTGGTCGTCGAAGTTTTCGCGCCGGGGTTGCCTTCGTGGAATTTGACTCTGATTTTCTCGAGTCACCCTTGTGTTTGAGGTATTTTCTGTTTTGCGCTAGACAATTCTCTTACCTAGTCTTTTTTCTTGTCGGTCTCTACGACCGTGAAGTTTTCGGCTGCCTCGGCGACGTTGTCCTCATCGTCCGTGGAGAGGCCCAGATCGTAGAGCGACGGGGCCTTACCCTTGCCATCCATGCTGGCATTGGCTCTTCTCTGCCGATCTCTCACCCGGAGCGTCTTCGGCGCGAAGGCTGAGCAGGCGTTGCAGTCCTTACTCTGGTGTTCGACCGGTAGGCAGAGGTTGCGGATGCTGGTCCTTCTGCGCAAACTTGTGGTGGCAGTTTGGGCAGAACTTGAATGGCGTCTTGTCCATTGCGCTCAGGGCCTCTGAGTGCGCATTCTCCAAGGTCGAAGAAAAAGGCGAAGAACCTCCTTTCTTGGCGCTCCTGATGAAATCTCTTCCTTTCCTGTGATATCTTCGTAGTATTTATCGACGAAACTCGCTTTTCTTTCTTCTACCTTCGATTGTAATTCTGGAGCTTCCCGATGACGATCCAGACCCAACGGCGGAAAAAAGAATCTGAAGATGGCGCCCCAAAGGTGGGACTTCCACAGGAAGCACGACGACGTCACGGGAGGTGCACCAAATGGTGGGTCGTCGCCGCCCACCTGGGCTAAAAAAAACAAAAAAAAAAACAAAGAAAAGACTACGAATCCGGAC
The DNA here is from genome assembly GCF_964204655.1 of Triturus cristatus. Taxonomy (NCBI): domain Eukaryota; kingdom Metazoa; phylum Chordata; class Amphibia; order Caudata; family Salamandridae; genus Triturus; species Triturus cristatus. The sequence goes on from NC_140595.1 coordinate 180,246,218, forward strand.
CCAACCACAAGATCGCGGAATAATGCACAGCATAGTGAATCCAGAAAGATTCACGCTGCAAAAATAAAGATACAGGTGCTCTGCAAATGAGAGCGCACTCGGGAGACTCAAATCAACCAGCAGGCAATCGCAGTGCTTCAACCATGCGAGTCATGCCCGACACATTTCGGGCGATTCCCTTAATCATAGGCGGGACTCTACAATCTCTTGCAACACTATTGGATCTTTATTTAAATGGTGGATTGACCATCAAGGGACCTAGAATATATTACCCCAAACCTGCCACACTCCCCTTCCCTAAGTAACAACATTGTCACGACCCCACCAATTTCAGTCCCGAAAGTGAATCCCCACACAATACCTTTTTTATTTTGGAATGTGGCGGGCCTACGAACAAAGATCGAAGACCCCGTCGCCGTTAATTTCTTAGAACAAGGCAAAATAATTTGCCTTCAAGAGACCTGGGCAACCTCAGAGCTCCATTTATTGGGGTACAAAACTTACTCCTCATTTGCTACTCAAAGCGCAATAGGTAGACCCAAAGGAGGCCTGACAATCTACATCGCCAACACCTTATCACAGTTAAAAGTGACCAATCTTTCCACCGATTCTAACTGTCAGATATTCTCCCTCTCCTTTGCAAATGAGGACACTATTACCCTTGTCAACTCATATAACAACCTAACGGAAAACGATTTCCTGACTTTTGTCCAAGATATGCAGGAGAGACTAAGATCCTTTCAACACAAGGAGGACAACTCTAAAATGATCCATCTTATTTGGGGAGGTGATTTCAATATTCATCCCTGCCAAATGGCAGATACCCAATGTTGCGGATTTGCAGACGACAACGACGTTCCACTAGCCCATTTCGTCCACAATAAATCTGGCAACGCTCTGAATAACACACTGTCAGAGTTTGACTTATTTATCGCTAATTCCCTGAAGGCGGAGAAAAATCAGTTTAATCCAACTTACGTGGCTAGAGGCCACCAGACAACAGTGGACTACATCCTGCTGTCCCATGGTCTCGCTACAAAAGTCACAGATCACCAAGTAATTGGCAATACACTAAGTGATCACTATGCACTAAAGATTGAATTCCATCCATCTGAATACAGATCTAAGGTCACTGATATAGCAACTGCCCTCGCTCAAGACAGCCTGCAACTGCGTAAACATAATGGTTATTCCATAAAATGGGAAAAGATCGACCCACAAAATCTCACAAAAAAACTAGTTAACCAGGCGTACCCATATATTCTTAATTGTTTGGACCTAGCCCTAAATCATACGGAAGTCCTACTGAACTTCGCAGAAATTCTGACAGTAGCCAAGAGACTACTCACGGGGAATATAACCAACAAACATACAGAAAGGAAAGGTTGGTTTAACCACAACTGTACGAGAGCCCTAACTGATCTAAAATCTGCCCTCCACAAAAAACCAAGAGACGTGGGCCTTATTCAATCTCTAAGAAGAAAATACAAACTGGAACGCAAACTAAAACTACAACAAATGAAAGAGAAACTCTGGAATGACCTAGACAAGAGCTCCCAATCAAAAAACAGCAAGGATTTCTGGAGAACGATTAGATCCCCATTCCTCTCGGACAACAACTCTCCCAAGATAGAGGTCGCTATAGATGAGGGAACTTGGATTGCCCACTTCGAAAATATATTCAAAGACCAAGGAACCACAGACCATCCATCTCACTTCCATAATGAAGTACAATATCCAATCCCAATTTCTTTTGACATCTCCGAAATCTTGGCGGCTTTGGAAAAAAGTAAAACAGGGAAAGCCCCGGGGCCTGATGGCGTCCCTGTGGACCTTTTTAAATTTAACCAGGAGCTCTGGGCACCTATCTTGACGAGAGTATGCACAGCAGCAGCCAGTGAGGGCATTTTGGACTCCTGGACCAGATCAATCATGGTCCCCATCTTTAAGAAAGGGGACCGACAGGACCCAAAATGCTATCGTCCCATATCCCTCCTGGACTCCCTTGGCAAACTGGTGGGGAGGGTCATTCTGGAGAGACTACATCACTGGAGTGAGGAAAAGCGTATCATCTCGGACCTACAATTCGGCTTTAGAGAAGGCCTCGGGACAGTAGAGCAGGCACTTAACCATAGCCTTATAATGGCCAAATACACGCATGCAAAGAAATCGACGGTATACATGGTCTATGTGGACCTGTCTGCCGCTTTTGACTGCGTCGCACACTCCAAATTATGGACAGTCCTAAGAGCAATGAACGTGGACCCCTCACTGCTGGATCTTCTTAGAGAGCTCTACTCCGGGGCCTCGGCTAGAGTTCGGTTCGGAAAGAACGGTGAGCTGACGGCATCATTTGGCGTGGAGCGAGGAGTTAGGCAGGGCTGTGTTCTGGCCCCCTTCCTTTTCTCGCTCTACACAAATGGCCTGGAGGAGGAGATGCTGAGGGGGGCTCAGGACCTCCCAAAAATGAAACAGAGACCGATTCCAGCGCTCCTCTACGCGGATGACGCTGTCATCCTGGCCCGAACGCCGCGCGAACTCCAGCTCTCACTAGATAGATATACCACCTTCATGAACGCCTTGGATCTAAAGGTTAATGCTAAAAAAACGTTCGTCATGATCACGGGGGGGGGGCGAAGAAAGGAAAAAAAAGTATCTCTCGATAGCCAACCATTGGAGGTCACCACACAATACCCATACCTCGGGATCATGATTGATAAGCTAACCTGGAAACCAGCAGTGGAAGCGAGATGCCACCTTTTTAAGCGCTCAATAGCAGCCCTGCAGTCCTTCGAGGAAATTGGGAAGGAGGCGGCCAGCAGAACTGCTAAAAATTTACAACGCCAAATGCCAAGCGATTGCTCTCTATGGAGCAGGGGTCTGGGGCCATATAGATGTTGGAGCCTTACAAAAAATTGAAAATCAATTTATAAGATTCCTTCTTGCTACCCCAAAAGGCTCACCAACCTACGCCTCCCATATGGAACTGGGAATTCCGTATTTGCAGGATCTCCTTAAAATTCAGCCATTGCTTTTGTGGAGGCGTATATGGACTTCGGATGCTAATACGCTATCACAGTCGATAGTGGCTGACACAATGTCACTCGATCACGCCTCTAGATTAAAATGGCTCCGCTACATCAGAAACTTTTTTACAGATATGGGCCTTGAAAAATATTATCTCCACCCAGAATCGATTGTTGCCCTCCCAAAAAAGGAGCTCAAGGAACTCACACTACGGCATCTGGAAACACTAAGACTGACAACTGAGGCTGCAAAACCCTCAGTGGTTCACGCGAACACAGTCCAGCTAACTTTTGGCATTCAACCATACCTTACTCTGCATACCAAAACATATGAGAGGATGCTGCTCACCAGGCTCAGACTGAACCTCTTTTTTAGACTGGTTGCTTTTCCTCTAAATAAGGCCTGGGACTCAAAGCTGCCTCCGTGTCCCTGTGATGCGATATCAACTCAATCAAATATCCACGTCATTATCTTTTGTAAATTTTACCAACCACACAGAAAATTTTGGATACTTCCGCTATGCAGGCGATGGGGCCTAAGACAATGTCGACCGGCCTTCCTTAGACTGCAAACCTTAGAGTCTGAAGAAGTCTGTTACCTGGTCCTAAACTTTTTAAAATGTATTATGAACCATAGAAAAAACCTTTAACAAACTGCATTAGGAAAAAACATTGATTCTCAGAAGCAAAAAATTCCTCTTCTTTTTAAACAAATGACAGCTGTTTTTTCTTTTTTACTGTACATGATTGTTCTCTTTTATGGTTTTCTTCGTGACAAACCGAATAAATAATTTTTATTATTATTATTATTATTATTTAAATATTCACCCTCCAATGGGCCTCATTAGCCAGAACTCGATGCATCCTTGGAATTGAAGTGTCCAACAGTCTGCCCCTTGCCCCGGTGGGATCAAGTAAGTTTATACTTCAGCTTTGAATAAGCTGTGAAGCGCCGCTGAAGCCCGCAATCCATGGAGCAGTCTCCCCCCTGCTGACAGCATTGGAATAATGCGTCCGTGGCCCATCTGGAAATCCAAGGGTGGTGCACCCTCCACGCCCGAAGCCGGCGTGATTAACATCAGCTCAGCAAATGAGTGCACTCGGGAGACTCAAATCAACCAGCAGGCAATCGCAGTGCTTCAACCATGCGAGTCATGCCCAACGCTTTCGGGTGATTCCCTTAATCATAGGCGGGACTCTACAATCTCTTGCAATACTATTGGATCTTTATTTAAATATTCCCCCTCCAACGGGCTTCATTAGCCAGAACTCCATGCATCCTGATTCATACAAAGATCCAATAGCATTGCAAGAGATTGTAGAGTCCCGCCTATGATTAAGGGAATCGTCTGAAACGTGTCAGGCATGACTCGCATGGTTGAAGCACTGCGCATTGCCTGCATGTTGATTTGAGTCTCCCGAGTGCGCTCTCATTTGCTGAGCACCTGTATCTCACATATATGTATACATTGTTTACGGGGTCCCTGCGCATGGGCAGGAATATTCATTCATATGCTTATGACTATTGATGAGGATCCCCTGGAAGAGGACTGCTCGAACTGAAAGGCAAAAACATCAGGATCATAGACCAAATCTACTGGACTCTGAGGCGGAGGTGTTACTCAAAACACCATGTCTAGGTTATTTCTTATGAAAGATGGTAAAACCCAACAATATTAACAATCCGGCTGTTTGGCGATAGCTCACAACTGTTCGAGGTGAGAGCACCTTTAAGAGCCAGTTGTCTAACTTCCGTAGATGGGCTGTACCACCGCCATCACCTTTGTGGCACTTGTCAGTCCAAAGGGGAGCCAGAACAGAACTGAAAATCCTTATGTCTCAAATGAAAAAGCAGATAACCTCGATGGCAATGTGATAATAAACAAGTCAGGTCCTTTACTAGCATCCAGTCACCTGGATCTAGGCCAGGTAGAACTTGACACAGTGTGAGCATTTTGAACTTTAACTTTCTTAAATAGAAGTTCAGGGGACAAAGATCCAAAATGGGATAAAGTCCTCTGTCCTTTCAGTATTAGAAAAAACCAGGATTAACAATCAGTCCCAATTTCTTAAACTGGAACTCTCCATCGCTCCCTTTGCTAAGAGTCTTGACAAATGGTCCTCTGGTACATGGTGTGGTGGAATGTCCAGAGGTAATGACTGGAAGGGTATGGAATAACCTGGGAACACAATCTGGAGCACCCACTGAACTTAAGTTATGCTCCTCCATACCAGGAGGTAATAGGGGATTCAACCTCCAACTGGGCAATCATGCTGCATCAAGGTTAACTTGGAAAGGCTTTTTGAATTTATTTAAAAACACATGTGTGGGTGGAGGTCTGGAGACTGGGCAGATCATTTCCAGAGTTGCTGTACAGTCTCCCCCCCCCCCCGCCCCTCTCCGATCACATCCCCTGAAATCCTCTGTGGTTCACTGCAATCAGAGGCATAGACCGCCTCAGTCGATTAAGTCAGCCTCTTCCAGACCATCGAAAGGTGCACTGCAGCTATGCTAACTGTCGAGCTGGAGGTGAACTAGCCTTGCGCCTCCTAAATATTTCGAGGACTGGGTCAGCTTTTTCACTAAATAACCTAGATCAATCAAATGGCATGTGCATTCATAAATGTTGAACAGCAGTAGAAAATCCAGGGGAGCAGTCTGTATTGGTGGTGCGCTACCACACCATGCAGACTCTGCGCCACTTTAAGCCAATGCGCTCTGGGCCAACCTGCTCTACACCACTGAACTCTACACCACTATATTCAGGAACACTACGCCACTGCAGTATACCCTACATCACTCACACTGCATCACTTCCATTGTCTGTGATGCAAGCGTCCACTAGCGTCTAAGTAGGGCCTGTGGAGAAACTTTCTACACCAGTCTGGCACCTGAAGGATTGCCAAAAGATGAGGAATATGCATGTAGAATTATCCATCAGAAAATGTGCTAAATCTTCATCAAGTGTCTACATCACTACAGCAACAATTAATCAGTTCCGAAAGAAACGATTAGTGAAATGTAATCAAAATTACCTGATGAAAATCTTTGCCACTGCTTTTACCATCGCCACTGAAGTCCACATGTGAGAATAGACAGCGTAGTAAATGCCTGTCTGCCTCAGGGCCGTGCTGTGTCACAATCTGATAGGCAAAAAAACAGAAAGGAGAGAAAATAAATTGAAACTGTCACAGCTGCATGTACATTTTGCACCTCAGGGCAAAAACAAGTACTCATGAAATGAACACATTTAACATTGCACCTATAATGCTGTAGGAAGTTGGTTCTGTATATGTTATCACCTCTGTGTGATTATACCGTGCACAAGTCAATGGGTTTCTCTAAGGTGTACGGGGCTGAATGTAAAACCCAAAGTGGTCTATTAGCGGTAGTGTGGGTGAGCAGCCTTAGACCTAAAAAGAGTGTAAGAACTTTATTGCACAACATGGACCAATAATGGACACACGACTCAAGGAGATCCAGACCAATTTTAGAAAATAATACTTTGGTTGTACTTTATTTTAAGACCAAGATCTTCGCAATAAGGCAAGTACATTTTTAAATAAAAATACTTTTCACTTTGAAAAATCACTTAGAAACTCTTTAAAACATTTCAATGTTATCCTATTAGGAAAACAATGTTGCAGTTAAAAAGGCAAGTAAAGCGCGTACAATTCCATTCTTTGGGACCAAAAGTCAGCAAGGTGCAAAATCAGGTGAGAACCAAAACTGCACAGCCAGCGGCACAAGGGCAGCCGGGTGCAGAGGTCAAAATCAGAGTTCAGCCCAGTGCTTTTCGTGGACTACTGGGGGTGCCTGGAGCTACACTGCTTACGGGTAGGTAAATCGGTTGCAGGGACCAAGCTTTGGGGGTTAGCACAAGCACGGGGGCCACAAAGCAGCAAACATACACCACCTGTGGCACAGGGGCAGCCGGGTGCATATTCAGCATCTGGCACCCAATGCAGCTCAAAGGAGATTTTTCTTTTGGCAAACAGGCTGCAGGCATGGCACCGGAGGGAGTAGGAGGAACACCAACAGCAAGTAGAGTCATAGAGGAACATTCTGTTCAGCTCACCAAGGCCCTGGGGTGCCTTTCTACATCGGAGCCAGTCACGGTCGAGGAGGAGAGCCTCTGGTTTCACACTACAGGCGGCGGCGAAATCAGTAGAGATCAGCCAACGCTAGACACTAGGTCAGGATAGCTAGGAAGGCTTCACTGCACAGGTGAGCCACTCACTCTGGCCAGAAGCGTCGGGTGCCGAGTGGGCAGGGATCGCAAGTCCAGCTGGATCTGGAGCCTTTGGAGTCTGTTTCTTCTAAAAAGGACAGCTTTCCACTGGATATGGGAGTATTTTTCGAAGGCAGAAGACCTCCCAGGGTTTTCAGAGGTCGCTGGCTGCAAGAACAGTCGCAGGTTCACAGACCCTGGAGACAGACCGGTTGGGCTGGTGCCAAGGCAGTAGTAGTCTTCAGTCTTCCCAAGCAGAGGTCTTCTTGCTTTTTAAGTCATCGCAGATCCAAGTTCTAGGTCTGGGGAGGCAATCTAAATACTACATTTAGGGGAGTTTTTACAGTGGAGTAGCAGGTAGAACCAAAGGACACCTTACCTGGGGTGACTACACCCCAGGAATGCCACCCTCCTGTGAGGGTGCATTGACCTAGCCCTCTGCCGGCCTGTAGGTGAGGAGAGGTCCGGGGACATTCTCCCACATAATTCACTTTCTCCCTCAGTGTATCGGGAGGACCTCCTCTGCCTTACCTTAAGGGTATCTCTATACAGATTGTCGGGTGGAATTAACACCATTGCATCGATCCAGGTGCAGTATGAATTGTTCAAGTGGGTCGCAGTGACCTTTAACTAGGCAGAAAGATTTATATAGGGTAGGAGTGAATTTATTTAGGTCCTGATGAAATTCAAATTGACCCTCCTGGCAACATAGGCATGAAACAGGTCGACCTCACCTTATTTTTTTATCACTGCAGCTATCAGGGTACATTGTGACCATAAGGTAGCCTCTTAGTTTTTACTGGGTCAAGGGACCATTACCCCATTTATATTCCCCTCTGGTTCCCTTGGGCTTTTACTCATGATTTTTACTTTTCATCACTGAGATATTGTGATAACCCCTCACTTGCACCCATCTAAAATGTGTTACGGATCAAAAGATCCCCGATAAAAGAGCCCCCAGGCCTGTAAAGCATTGCAGTCCCGGCCTGACAAGGAGCGCCCTATGATGAAGCATGATACCCTACCAGGTGTGTGAGGGTGCCAAGATCTGATCTTTCAGATCCCCAGGAATTTTTGATCGGGTTTTTGATTCCACTGATTTTAGGGATTACCACCTTTTCCCAAGATAGGAACCACTCCAGTCATTGTGTTGAAGTGCATTAACCTAGGAAAAGCACGTGTAGGACGTCATTAAAAATATAGCTATTCGCCCCCATCTTTGTTGCTATATCACAGCAACAAGGCACTTTTCAGGTTGAAGGTCTGTTAGATCACAGCAAGCAGGACTCTTTGCCTGGTAAGGAGTCGGTGTTGGTGCAGCCAGAGCTACCTCCAAATCTGCACTAATACAAATCTTTTTGCCCAAAAAGCCAGTAATTGTTAGGTTGAGCCTGGGCAGCGCATGCGCTGCTCTACGAGGCATGGTGTATTCAAGTATGGACTTGAAGCCCTGCCAACTCTCTACCCATATTTTTCATTGGCTTGTGTGATTGTCCTTTTAAATGTGGACTTCTGATTTGTTGATAGGCTTATTAGTCCCTCCTTAGTACCTCCCAGTCTTCCGTTTCCTCCCATGAGGACTGGCCCTTTTACATGTGTCATAACTCAGGAGCTTTCATTAGCATTTTGGAGAAACATTTCCTTGATAAATGTACATAGGACTCGTGGAACGCCAGCAATGGTGGCCACTTGTGTGTTAGCAGCGGGCCATGCGCGCTTCCACTGTGGCTGCCCACCCAAACTCGGAGGATGCTGGCAATGGTGGCCATGCTCACGGACTCTTAGCATCCGTAACACTGACAACGAAACCCAGAACTCCAAAAGGTAAATGGTTACTGTTGTCGTTTTACTAGGCACTTATATAGTGCACCATCTGCATTAGAATGGCACAGGTGTGTTAGGTTTCAGGATGAGTTAATAAATTACAACGCTTTCATTGGGGAATTGACCGAATTAATTGCCACGAGGCGAAGTTAATTTGGCCGCACCATCATTAAAATATTTTATTTCCCACATGAAAATCAGCAATTGCTTAACGCAAGTGTTACGTATATTGCTCTCATGATGAAGTCATTCAAAGAAAACTTGCACGGCCATTAAAAGACGGGGGAACATGCTAATCAACCCCTTTGCCATCAGCGTGGAGTGTAACCTGTATTTATGAGGCACGATGGAGGTGAATTATTGTGAGGTAGTGCCCCTCCCTTCTGAGACTCCATCAAAAAAAAAAAAACTTAGCATACAGTCATTAAAAACATTGAAATTTAATGTAAAATAATTGCTAAGTAAATTACGAGGAGTTTCCCTTTTCTAAGTGCTGCAATTAAAGAGGAATCAATTTTATAAAGTTCCCCAGCACTCAGATTTAAAGTGCATCACCCAGTGCGAGGCGCTGTACACTGGCAGTGAGCATCCGCGTGTAAAAGATATGGGCCAGTATGTCTGACGTGCAGAGTGAAGTGATTAATTGTCACCAATCCATCAATAATGTGCTTCAAGGCTTTGACGGATTGACTCACAGCATTTATAGAGTACTCCCAACCCGCCCGCGTCTCCTGGCGCCAATGCAAGGCAACGCTACCTGCATAGGGCTTGAACACAATGAGTGCATACGAGAGTGATCCCTTTAAACTAAGGTTGTTGCAGGGCCTGCTGTAGGCCTTCCCACCATCCAAATCCTTCCTACGGTGAAAGTGAGGAGCATCAAGTCTAGATACAAGGAGTTCTTTCTGGCCACAAAACGTGCAGTTTCCACTTCCGGTGCAGATTGCCTTTTGCCCGCTCTCCAGTCCTACGGGTTTTGCGAGGCCACACGCTCCAGGAAGCCATCAAGGTGGTGTACAGTTTACACTTTCAAAAATCAGGGACTATAAGCAGTCATCCGTTCAGGTTCAGCTTCCGGGCGGCCCTCCATCGTCAAACAGATCGCTAGAAATACTCCAACTGTTGGTGTGACCTGAAGCAGGTGCGCTGCATCCATGTGGAGTGAAAAACGAATAAACCACAAGCAAGCCTTATTCATATCGGTGGAGAATAAAGAAAAACAAACCAGCCCTCGACTTAGTGGGGATTTTATCATGAAACATTTTGGAAAACGTGAATCGTCTAAGAGTGCTTTCGATAATTAATCCAACTTCTAGAACCTGAAACTGTACTGTTACTTTGGCAATATTATTAATGACTTGACATTTACTAATTACCTTGTTTACCCTAGGTATAATATTTAAATATCGGCTGATCCTCTAATTGTGCAGTGTGAGGATTCTAAGCTTAATCTTGAAAGAACCACCTGGTGTCACAAGGTCTCCAAGCCAAGGAGACCTAAAACACCAAGCATTTTCAATGCAATAGGTCTCGCATTTACACGAGTTTAAGCTATTGGCATTGTAAATGACTGCCTTTTATTTAGGTTTTAAAAATGAAAACAAAAATTAAAAAGGCATGGTCATTTATGTCAATAACTCAAACTTGCGTAAATGCGAGACCTATTGCATTGCAAATGCTTGTTTAACCATATCTGTGGTACCACAGACAGGAAGAGAAACCAGCCCTGGCAATTTCGCACCCCCCGCAGGGAAGGGGGAGGGCAGGTATTGAGGTCTAGTGGCGAGCACCGCCGCCGCTTTGATTTTTTTGTTACAGGGAGCAGATATTGCAGCACTGCTGCAAAAACCGTCCCCCAGTGACAAAACTGGCCCCCACGGCACCAAGCCTGGCCCCCACACCTCCGGCCCACGGTGGAAATGCCCGGTGCCCCCTACAGCCAGTCCGGCCCTGTGTGGTACACCTGCTTTGTACTCCAGGTCACAGTAAATCAGTTTTACGCACTTGAGGTCCTGGATGCCCTGCAAAGACTTTGTAGGAGGTTCCCAGTGAGTCCAATCTCCGACGCAGCCCTGGACACAGCAGAAGAGTTGAGCCTGTCCTGGAAGCTGCATCAGCCCGGGCTGGGACACATGCCGGCGGGGAGGCGCGGGGATAAAGCACTTTTAGCCAAATAGGCTTTGCTTCCCTGCTGCACTCACGTCAGTACAAACACAAACCTACATGTATTTGTCTACTTGAAGCCATGCACAGGGGCACAATAGCTTGATAGCTTGACTCCAGTGGCATGGAGAGCACGGGACCCACATCTGGGCATGCACGGGACCCATGTGTAGGCATACCCTTCCCACTCGGGGTGACAAATGCAAAAAAAAAAACAATTGAGGGACAGAATGCAGAACAATGTCATACATTGACCCCCAGTACAGAGACCTGGGCCAAAATCAATCATGTTTTGCTCACTATGCCATTCCAGTTTGGACCCAGCCATATGCAAATCAGTCTTGACCCTACGCCAAATGGGAACAGTCCAGCTCAAACTGCCAGGCCAGGCCCTCCCTGGACTGGAAACAAGCATCCTAGGATCAGTTAAGCTTTCAGCCCTCATCAGCCAGGATAGCTGGACACCAGTGGCATGGAGAGCATCTCTTTTGCGGCAGGGTCTGCGTGCAGTTTCTAACTGCCATGTCGACCAAGTACACACATTTGCCAGGTCCTAAAATTTCCTTTTTCTTACATACAAGACACCCCTAAAGTAGGCCCAAGATACCCCTGTGGGCATGGTGCTGTGTATGTTAAAGGGACGACATGTACTGGTGTGTGTAACATGCCCTGGGGGTGATTTACAGTGCATTTAATTTTTCACCCATAGGAAAAATTTGGAGTTTTACTTACAACATCTTATATGCATAACTTCCCATTGGGACAAGATAGGGAAATTGAATTTAGTATGCCTGAACTAAGAATCTTAAAATGATTCTTTTAGTAAGGGTGATTTTTACATTCTGTGTTTAATAAAATACCTACTTTCTAAAAGTGGTATTTTCACTCTGCTAGGATGTGTATGGACTGTCTGGCTTTGGAGTGACAGGGGACTGGGGATGTTTCTGGATGAGTCCGGGATGGACTGCATTTAGAGTAGTGGGAGGAGATTTCCTTGCACCTGAACAGGCCTGGTCTGCCTTTAACAATACGGTCTTCACCTCCTGCAAGGAAGGTGGGCCAGAGAGGACAGAACTGGTTTGGACTAAGCACAGACACTCTCTGCCTGAGAGAACAAAGTTATTTTGAGTATAAATATTGGGGCCCAGGCCCCAACCCTTTAAAACTCGCTGGAATCAAGAAGAGCTGCCAGAAGGAGTACTGCCCCTTTGCTGGGTTGTTGCTTTGTTGGGTTGGCCTGCAGTTGCTGCTTCTGCCTTGGGCAGTGAAAGGACTGAACTTTCTTTACTTGTGCTGAGGGCATTAAGTAGAGCTTGCCTCCTGTTCTGAAGTCTTAAGGACTGCAAAGACCCACCGCTTCTGGAACTGCTGTTTCAGTTGCCACAGAGAAGGGAAACCCAACTGACACAGACTCAATCGCTGGCTCTGTGTCCTGACGGCACAGCAGAAGGCACCATCCGCATCTCACACTGTAACCCTGGTCTCACCGATGCAGAGCCGCTGCTTGCACCATGACCTGTGGGCACCACACTCCGCACCGCCTCTCCTTACTTCGCCATCCTGGTCTCACCGACGCAGTCGCTGCCGCTGACTTCAACACCCATGACCGCATCATGGCTGGGTGCACCACTCTTAAGTTTCAACGCACCGGCTCGTCCCACGCAGCAGTCTGGGCCGACCAACGGCAGCTCCTGCTAACCGGCTCTGTCGCTTGCACCACAGCCTGCCGGCACCACATTGTAACCACCTCACCCTGCACCGTAAGCCTTGGTCTCACCAATGCCGTCTAGACAATAGTCAACGAGCCTCTGCCTGCATCGCATCGAGAGGGCACCGCACGCTTTCCTTTAGCAACGCAACTGCGACGGTTGCTACAACCGGCTCGCACCAAAGTGCCCGCAGCAACGAGAAAGGCACTGTCACGAGTCAGTCCACGCTTTCGCTGGCCCGTACCGACATGGTCGGCTGGAACTGTTAGACACTGTTTTCAGCATCGAGGTGGCCCCAGACAGAGCTACTGACTTGTACAAAATGTGTTGGGGTTATTTCTGCAATTTTAAGGCTATCTTGCCATGTATATATTTTTTAAATACTGTACCTTAATCGTTTTGGTCTGGTTTTGGATGTAAAAATATTGGATATTTTTCTAAACTGGTGTGGTGTCCTTTTGTAGTAGTTTCACTGTGGGTTATGAGGAAATGCTATACACACTGCTTCGGAGATAAGCCTGACTGCTTATGCCAAGCTATCAAGGGGGTGAGCAGGGGTTATTTTAGGAGTGTAACTCATTCCCCTGACTAGGAAGGGTCCCTACTTGGACAAAGGTGAAAACCCTTGCCAACTAGAGGCCCCAATTTCTAACTGTACACCAACAGAGCCAATAACAGTGAAAAGGCAAATCATGCGCAAAATATACTACAGTGCATGTAATAACATTGTAGTACAAGCACAGTGTTTCATTTACAAAAGAATATATGTGCAGGACCCCAAAGTTCTTGTAAGAGACCCTTTACCGACAAATTAAGCAGTTGCTGAATATCAAGGTTGCCAAGTCTTGATTCCTACTCATGACTTCTCAATTTAACCAGCCAAATACCAGCTATCTCCCTTTGTAGCCGTTTCTCTTTCTCCTAGTCGTAGTCCTCCTCCTCCTCCCCTCATTTGCCTCTTAGGTCGAGCCTGGGCAGCACATGCGCTGCGAAGCATTCTGTATTCAGGTATGGTTCCAATTAGTGGTTAGTCTTCTTAGTACCTCCTGGTCTTTTGTTAGCTCCTATGAGGACTGGCCCTTTGCAGGTTTCATAACTCAGGAGCTTTCATTAGCATTTTGGAGATCTATTTCTTTAATGTACACAGGGCTCTTGAAACACCAGCAAAGGCGGCCGCTTCTGTGTGTTTGCAGCGCTTCATCACTGTGACTGGAGTCTCAACCAACAGCATTGACACGGAAATGGAGCAGTGACCAGCTACATTGCACCACTGCACAGTCCCATGAGACTGTAGCATCCCCTACAGCCTGCAGTGGTTCAGGGTCTCCAAGACCTTCAGCTTGAATGCCCTGCAAGGTCGAAACCATCCAATGCAGTGAGACACCATCGCCACCTGCATACCTGTGCTGCCGTGGGTCACATGACCCTCGGCAACCCCAGTCTGCACATCCGCACAGCTCACGACACAACCAACTCGCGAGATTACCACCAGAGGCATCACCACAACCAGCCTTAGCACCGCCAGCCTGTGCGCAACTATAGTGGATCAACACTACCACGGGCACCACGGAACCACAGCCAGACCAGCGCAAGCTTCCCCACAGCGGACCATCAAAGGTTATTGAGACCATATAAGTTGCCGCCAAGTCTGGCCTGCTAGCCTGTGTGCAGCACGATCAGCCAAACGGTCAGTTAGAACATCAGAGAACAACTGACAAAGCCAATAGCCCTGGCTTGTTGTAGGTGTAATGTTAAATGTTGTATTATATATATATGGATGCAGTATCAAGAACAGCGAAAAAAAACTAGTCTTATGGCGCACTTTGCTAAGCACAGGTTCTCAGTTTACGCATTAGAGCCACACCTTTATCTACATCAGCCACAACCCTTGGAGATCCCCTCCAGATTTTTCATCCAACTTATAGCCCTACAAGACACCTGCTTTTACTTCTCCCTGCTATGCGTCCACACAACCAGAGATGATGTGCCCCCAAATCCATGTTACCACATTTTACATTTATCTGTTTGAGACATTATAAAATTTACAATATCACCTGAAAATAGCAGCGCTCACAAGTTAAGTCCCGAGTTTATCATCTCAGGCCATGCTTATAAATTGGTGTAAGAAAAGAAAGTGGGCAAGCTAATCAACTCTTGGGGGCTTGGGAAAATTAAATATTAACAGGTAAAAGTGTCTACAAGGGAGTCACTTATGTGCACTTAGTCAAACAGTTCATGCAATGTTTTATCAAGGTTCCAGATGGTAACCTGTAGTTAAACAAAATTTTAATTCAGTCTTCAATTTGTTCCCAAAAGAGCTAAAAAAAAAAAAAAAAAAAAAAAAAAAAAAAGATACTGATGAAACTGGTGTGAATTCTTCATAAATCTAATTTATGTAATATGAATATAAAGGGTACAAAAAGATTAAAGCAACAGAAAAAAACAGGTTTACAAAGAAATTCTGCGCTATTGATACCTCAGAGTAATTGCTGCAAGCATCTATTCCAAACAAAAATGCATCAACGGAACAGTGAATCTGAACAAAACAAAGAACACTTTCTAAAGAACAATTAAACAATAAGGAAATAGATGAGGTTGTCGACGTTTCAGTCTTGTTGGTGTATACATCCGTTAGACCATCTTCAGGACGATTAAATAGGCTGTTGTATGACTCTTATGACCATTATAACTGTGTTGGAGCCGCCAACAAATACCATGCTGGTTGTTTTTACAGACTTCTTTTTCAGAGGTTCTCACAATTGCAAAGGTAAAAAAAATAGGACTATGTCTCGCCGGCTAAGCTTCCATCGCGAAGCTGCCACAGAAGCTTGAGAGCGGTCTCTTCAGGATCAGTAAACACGGGAGCAGCATGATTCAGATTAGTTTTCCAGGCTGGGACAAACTGCTTCTTGCTTTATTACACGAGTGACAAGGTTATCCCACCACCCTATTGTGCTCCATTCTCTCATTTCACCTTGCTCTTCGATTCTTGGTTTCTACTTTGCGTTTCTCTTTCCACAAAACATGTTGCAATAACTGCCAGCTCACACTGCTTTTGAAAGAGTTGTTTTCCTCCAACAAGTTGCTACAGGCTTTGTATAAAACGGATGTATAAACAAAACAAAAATACCATCAGCACTTCTATATTAATGACATGCATGGGCACTTAAAACGCCAGAGCGTTCAGTTTTTTATTTCCTCTTGTAACAAGACAGAAGCAGTTCACAAGTCAGACAAAACCCTGCAATCATTCATGATTCATATCAAAACACCAGTGAATGTGCGACAAAGGAAAAAATACATGCATATATTTTACAGAATAGCCCCTCTAGCCTTTTCAGAATTTAAAGCTCCTTTTAACACAAGTTCAGCATTATTACCAATTATTTTTGAATAATGCTGTAAACAGGTCGAATTAATAAGCTAAAGTAAATATATAGAAATATCAGGATACACATTTATAGAAATCTATTCATTCAACAAAACTACTGTGGGCCATGATTATAACCAAGTCAGGACCCGGAGGTGAGGATTGGGCTTTTCTTTCTACCTTTAACCCCTTCCATGCCCATGACGGAACGGTTCTGTCATGAGCATCGGTTGCGCTGTGCTCATGACGGAACCGTTCCGTCATGGCCCCGCCCGCGCTCGAACCCTTCCGCACCGCGGGGGAATTCCCGCAGCGCTGAAGGGGTTAATTCAGCCAAGAGCCATAAACAACAACAACAACAACAACAACAACAACAACAACAACAACAACAACAGCAGCAGCAGCAGCAGCAGCAGCAGCAGCAGCAGCAATAGGACTTCATTTCCCATGAAGCCTATAAACAAAAACCATCAAGTTTGTAAACAGTCCATCAGTCAATCAGGCACCCCAACAGTTCATAATCCATGCTGGACGTCCTTTCTTCGCTGCTAACAGCCTCTTTCGGTTAAGTGCCACTTACCTCAGTATTTGGCTATGCTGTTTAGTTAGTTTGCGCTGGGTTTCAAAATGTTATAGGAGCCTCTGCTCCCGTTAACAAGCTTGCTGAATGATTTGTGGGCTGTTTTGGTGTATTTTGCGTTTATATTTTGCCTTTCCTGGTTGCTAGTACGATTTCGGAGCCTTTCCGCTTGGCAGTCGACGCTATAGGTCTATTTTCAGTGTTGGTTTTTTAGCTTGATTGGAGCCTCCGCTCCTAGGACGAGAGAACGCTTCGCTCACTCCTACACAGCCACAAGAGGTTTACAAGCACTGGCGGGAGTGCGCGGCGGCCTGCCTACTGTCAGAGGGCACACCTCTCTTTCTTTACCTCAGGCGCATTCTCTTCAGCGGACGCGGGCAGAGGTCGTGTCAAGTTGCGGCCATCGCCGAGCACCTTGGCCCGCGTGCCAGATTTTGAGCCGGTCTGCCTGGAGTGTAAACACTCCCCAGGGGGTGAGATCAGTTTTGCCGAGCAGCATATTTCACCCAGGCTGTCAGTTTACCCGAGTGCCTGTGTAACATAAGGGGGTGTTTCGGTGCTGCTCTAGGTGTTGGGCCCCTGGTTAAAAATCCCACCTACCTGTGGTGAACTCCCCCCTGTTAAAACTGCCTGGGCTCTGTCCCATTATTGATCAGCCCTCTAACCTGGTGGGTGGCCACCTGGATACTTACCTGACCCCTACTTGGGATCCCAACCTTCCCCTGTTCTTAGAAGGGCATGGGAGGAGTTTGATCATTATTACGAGGAGGAAGAGGAGAGCCAGGATTTCCCACACAGACTTTGTGACGTGGTTGATGCCTCCATTGTCAGGGCGGTCTCAGAGGCAGAGGCCCTTTTGAAGGAGAGGTTGATTGACCTGGCGCAGAGGTGCCTTCCACCCCTCCCCGCGAGGGAAGAAACTCCAGGACCCTCGGGGCCCAAACCTCCAGAGTCGGGCCAGCTATCCCTCCTGAGAAACAGCACAAACACCCTCATCCAGAAGGGGTGGATTTGGATGAGTCAGGTAGGTTGAAGTAGGCATTTTTGGACACCAAGGCTCCACCTACGCCCTCTGGTCCATCCCCTTCAGATCCTCCGGCGGCAAAATCCCAGGAACCAGGCCCTTTCCCTCCTCCCCCCCCCCCCACCAACCTTCTGAGGACTTTTAGGGTGCTTCGAACAGGGAGTCCGATCATGGAAGGTCTTGGCGCCCCTCCCCTTCTCGATCCTTGGATCCCCTCCAGGCACCCAGCGCCTCGGGACATCCCCCAGTTGGACCTCCTAGAACCGGAGGATTTGTTGCATCCCCCACTCCTCAGAGTGGGTGCCCTGTGATAACGTGGCCAGTAGTCACGCTTAAACGCCTGATTGATTGGAGGTATGTGGCAAGACGCCTGCGGAAACCCCTGAACCAGGAGGTCAGCTCCTGCCTTAGGGCAAAATGCCCTCTCCCGTCCCTGGAGGGCAAGGTACCCGTAACGCCAGAGATAGACGCCTGAATGGAGACCTTCCTCACCAAATATATCACAGACCTGAAGAAGGGCATGGACAGGTCCTGGCGAGCATGCCAGGACAAGTTACTGGACATCACAGGACCACTAGTCAACATTTTTGATATGGCAGAGGACGCTAAAGTGTCAGGAGCCCCAAATCCATCCGAAGTCTTATCTAGTTGGGCCCACAGGGCGATATTTTTCTAGGGAACGCGAACTGCGCCATCTCCACAGAGAGGCGCAGGTCGCTTCTCATCAAACTGGACCTGAAACTTGACGAGCTTGCCACCTCTGAGGCAGGTCAGGTGGCTCAGGGCGGCCTTTTCAGGGACCCGTTTGGGAAAGAATGGAGTAAATGTGTCTCCACTTAATTCCCTGGACAAAGCTCAATCCGCAGTCAAGCGTATTTTTAACGCGCATGTTTATGGCAGTGTCAGTCGTGGCAGGGGGCGTTCGGCTGGCCAGTTCTCCCAGACAGCCTCCGGTAGAGGACAGCAGTCGCAGAGGACAGTACCAGGACTCCTCGTGCTTCGGTGGAGTCTACCCCACCAGAAGTCGTTCCCGCCTCAGAGGCCAACGAAAAGGTGCACGAGGTGGAGGTGCGCTCCCCGCTCACGGTGAGTTTAGTTATCTCATGTCGTTGTTTGGGGGGCAGGTTGTCCCAATTCATCGACAATTGGTGGTCCCTTACATCCGACGCTTTGGTGCTCCAAACCATACAAGGTTTTCAGAGTATTTTTGGCTCTCCCATTCAAACAACCGACACGATCAGATTTCCTAGCAGGGAAGCGACCCCGATGCTGCAGGAGATCCAAGAACTCCTAGACAAACGGGCAATTTGCTATGCCCCTCCCCACCCAGGAGCCTTTTTAAGCATGCTTTTCCTGGTTTAAAAACGGGATGGGTTGTCAGCGCCTGGTGATAAACCTCCGAGACTGAGTGGTTGGTTTATCGCCATTTCAAAATGGAGGGCATTCACCTTCAAGACCTGTTGCGTCCCACTGACTGGATGGTTCGCTTGGATCTCAAGGACGCTTACCTGACAGTACCTATTCCCCCCCCCCCCCCCCACCGTTGTTTCCTGCAGTTCCAGTGGCAGGGCCAAACTTTCGAGTTCACTTCCCTTTCGCCTGTTGTTGGCACCCTGGTGTTTCACCAAGGTCCTGCATACGGTTGTGGAGAATTTCAGAGCACAGGGAATCAGGATGATCGTATATTTGGACGACATGCTTTTCATGCAGTATCCACAAACACTGTCGCATGAGCTTCAGTCGGCTGTGCTTCTGCAGTCTCTGGGGTTTGTAATCAACCAGACAAAGTCTTGCCTCCTTCCCACTCGCTCAATCACATTTCTAGGTTTTGTGATCAATTCCATGGAAGCGACCCCAAGTCTCCCTGCCAGAAGATGGCAAAAATTCGCCACAGGAGTTCGACAGATTCTCAGGAAATCGCTCACTGCCCTGCGAAACATCGCAAGGGTGGTCAAGCTGTTGTCATCCTCGATCTAGGCTATCTTTCCGGGTCCACTACACTTCAGGGCCCTTCAGAGACTAAAGGAGTTTCACTGGCGCAGGAGTCTGTCCTAGGATCAGAAATTTCCTCTGTCCGAGAGGTTGAGGGGGGAGTTGGGCATTTCTGGCCCACACAATCTCAATAAATGAAACACTCAATAGGGAAATTCTATGTCAGGACCGGAGGCGAGGATTATGCTTTTCTCTCAACGCTTTATTCAAAACAGCCATTCAAAGGTTATAAAACTACTATTCCCATGAACCAAAGGGAATAATCAAAACAATAGAGAGTCCCAGTGTAGATCGTCCTCCTTGTCATGCACCAATCACAGGGTCCCCAGGCGTATGTAGTCCTCTGTCCCTGTTCTCTGCTCCTCTTTCTTCGCTGCTGCAGCCAAAAGATAAGTGGTGTTTTGCATGCTGTCTAGTAAATTACAGGCCGTGCCACTATTATTGCCTGTCTTACTGCTTTTCACATTGTTTCCCTCACTAGCGGTGCTGCGCGCAGTATATTTTGCATGTGTTTTACATGGTGTTTTCATTTACCTTAGCACTACCGGCTCTGGTGAGCCTGCTGCAGTTCTGACAGCGCGTGTGCCGCGAATGTCTTTTCGTTGATTTTCTTGCAAGTTCTTGGCATTTGGTTTCGTTGCTGCGAGGTGACCGCTACTCGGTCCCTCGCTCTGCCGCGGGAGCGTTTCTCTCCCTAGCGGCCAGATCTCTTGTGGTGCGGGCTCGCGATGCTCCCCTCCCACCGCTAGAGGGCGCATAGATGCGTCCTCTCGATCGTCCGCGTTTCCGGCATTCCGCGCGTTGTTCAACGGAGACGCGGACGATCTCATGAGCCTTTGCCTGCCAGTACGCCCACTGTGGTCGGTAATTACTGCTTTGAGGCAGCGTTTTTGTTTCACGATGCCCCGGTGAACGCTCGCGCTTGTTTAGAGTCTGTATCTGTCATTAGGCAGAATTTGTGCACGTGTGTTGCCACTACTTGGGGGCCAGTATCCTTAGGCCATATTATAACGCTCCTGCAGGGAGTCTGTATTGGGACAGATTATTCTGGCAGGCCGCCCTTTTTGATTTAACTGCACCAGGGCTGTGTGTCCCAGGGTTTTTGTGCCCAGTAGTCACGCGAGCACTGCTCACCCAATATTTGGCTGTCACCCAGCCCTCCATATATCCCTGAGGCTACCCCTCATTATTTACCCACTTACCTGAGTGGCGTGGTTTCCTGATCTAATGGAGGACTATCAGGACGAGTCCTTTCAGGATGACCAATGGGAGGAGGATCCCCTCCCGTCCAGCCAGTGGGACGATGATTTTTATAATGTGGTGGACGACTATCTACAGAGCAGTGGAGCAGGCCATGGCTCCTTTAGAGGATCGCCTGTCTCGACGTATCGAGCAAGCTTGCGCTCACATGACCAAGTTTTCCCAGTCCCTCCCGGCTCCTGCGTCCGGCGATAGTGTTACCCCCACCGACTCCCAAGCTCCACCGGCCAAGCGCCCTAGAGATTCAGGGGTGGATTTGGATGCTTTCGCCCGCCTTAAACAGTCGTTTTTGGCGAGCAAACCTGTTGAGGGATCTTCATCTCCCCCGGGGAACGGTGATACAGGGGACGAAGACGAGGAACCTGGCCCTTCCCGTCCTTGGCGCCCCGCCCGCCACCCCCTTCTGATCCGCAGAATCTCTGCGCAGACATGCTTGATCCTGATGATGTCCTGCATCCCCGGTCCTCGGAGTGGGCCCCCTCTGACAAGGTCACCCAGTATGTAGCCAGTAGGATTCGCCGGCCGTTAGAGGCCACAGCTAGGAGCTGTCTGTGGGCGAAGTGTCCCCGACCTACTTTGAAGGGAAAGGTGGCAGCGACCCCAGAGATTGACCCGCGTATGGCCACCTTTCTTCAAAAGTTCGTCAAAGACCCCAAGAGGGGCATTGATAGATCCTGGCGAGCTTGTCAGGACAAGCTCCTCGATATCCTCGGCCCCATTACTAAAATCCTAGACATGGCGGAGGAGGCCAAGCAGTCAGGCTCGCTAATTTCTCCAGAGACACTTTCCGCTTGGGCCCAACGTGTGGTGGTTTTCCTAGGAAACGCTAACTGCGCGCTCTCTACTGAGAGGCGCAGAAGTTTACTTATCAAGGTGGACCCCAAACTTGGGGATCTTGCCGACTGAGGCTGGTTCTGTGGCCCAGGTGGGACTTTTCGGGGAGCCCTTCATCAAGGAATTAGGCAAATTTGTGAATACCTTCACATCTTTGGACAAGGCCCAATCCACCATCCGCAGGGTTTTCCGTCCTCGTGTTTTCAGGGGGGCTGGACGAGGTAGGGACCGCTCGGCCGGCCAAATCAGGGCAAAGGGCAAGGCTCCGGAGGTGGTCAATACCAGGATCAAGCCAGATTCTGCAATTGCTATCCCACCAGAGGAAGACGCGGGAAAGGCAGAGGTGGCCGAGGCGGAGGAGCTTCCAGTGTGTCCGGTGAGTGTTCTCCCTTCTTCCCGTCTAAGGGTGGGGGGCCGTCTGGCGCATTTTTTCCAGGCCTGGACTTTTGTCACAGGAGACGCCTGGGTTCTGCAGACCATCCGGGGATTTCATATAGAGTTTCACGGAGACCCTTCTCAGCCCCTTCCACCGCGTCCCCTCTCCTTCTCGGTCTCAGATGCCGCCTTGGTCGACCACGAGGTCTCCTCTCTGCTCGACAAAGGAGCAATTGTGGAGTCCGTTCCACATCCTCGAGGTTCTCAGCTATCTCTTTTTGGTGGACAAGACAGATGGTACGCAGCGTCCGGTCATCAACCTTCGGGAGTTCAACGGATGGCTGGTTTACCGCCACTTCAAGATGGAGGGGATCCATCTGCTGCGCGACCTCCTCCGACCTGGCGACTGGATGGCGCGCCTCGACTTAAAGGACGCTTATCTTACCATTCCCATATTTCCCCCACACAGGCGGTTCCTTCAGTTCCCCTGGCGGGACAAGGTGTACAAGTTCACCACTCTACCCTTCGGCCTCTCCTCCGCGCCCTGGTGCTTCACCAAGGTTTTGCGGCCAGTGATCGAACGGCTGCGTGCGTCAGGTATGCGCCTCATCGTATATCTGGACGATATCCTGTTGATGGCTCAGTGCCCTCGGGCCCTGTCGTCGCAGCTGCAGTCGGCTGTCAACCTTCTTCAGAGCTTGGGCTTTGTGGTGAACGAGTCGAAATCCACGTTGGTGCCCGCTCGGAAGGTGGTTTTCTTGGGGTTTGTCATCGACTCCGTGAAGTCAACACCTAGTCTGCCTTCTCGGAAAATGGCGAAGATTCGCCACGAGATCCGGAGAGCCCTAACTCAATCCAGTTTGTCTCTCCGTCAACTAGCCCGGATTGTGGGGCTTCTTTCGGCCTCCATTCAGGCGATTTTCCCGGGCCCTCTACATTACAGTGCTCTCCAACGCCTCAAAGCTCGTCACCTGCGCAAAGGTCTCTCCTACTCGCAGAAGGTCGCCCTCTCCTCAGACACCAGGGGAGAGCTCCAATGGTGGCTGATCAACATGGAGGCGTGGAACGGGCGGGCTATTTTTGGTTCCACGCCAGATATGGTCATCGAGTCCGACGCCAGCAGATCTGGCTGGGGCGCGCGGTGTGGAGAATTCACTACAGGAGGAGTGTGGTCTCCGCAGGAGCAACAGCTTCATATCAATTGTCTAGAGCTGTTGGCGGGATCATTCGCGATGAGATGCTGGACGAAGGACTCAGTCCGGTCCTGCGTTCTCCTCCGTATGGACAATGTCTCCGCCGTCCGGTACATAAACCATCTAGGGGGCACGCGTTCACGGGCCCTGGCAGCAAACTTCTGGCAGTATTGCCTCGATCATCATGTCTCGGTTACGGCAGAGTACCTTCCGGGCCACGACAATCAGGTGGCGGATTTCCACTCTCTGCATTCCCACGACATGAGTCTTTGGAAGCTTCATCCGGGAGTTTTCGCGGATCTCCAGAGCGTCTGGGGCCCTCTCAACGGATCTCTTCGCTTCCCGTCTGGACTTTCAGCTTCCCCGGTTCTACAGTTGGAGACCGGATCCGTTGGCGGCAGCCACGGATGCCTTCCTGCAAGACGGGGGGGGGGGGGGGGGGGGGGGGGGGGAGGCGGGGTATGCCTTCCCGCCGTTCGCTATGTTGATGAGGGTCTCAGCCCAAGTGCGTCGCCAGCAGGCGAGCATTGTGTTGATTTCGCCCATCTGGAGGTCTCAAGTTTGGTTTCCAGTTCTTCTGGAACTTTCTAATCCCACTCCCCTGTTTTCCGACTCTCCTGCTCAGTCCGGACAGACTTCCCCATCCTCTCGTCTCCCAGGGCTCCCTGGCTCTGATGGCGTGGCGGATTACAGGGGTCGATGGGCGATCCAGGGCCTTTCGGGAGCAGCTGAGAGGCTCATGTCCAAGGCCTGGGACGATGGTACCCTTAAGCGATACCGCTCCACGTGGAGACGATGGGTTCGCTGGTGTCTGCGACGGAATTTCAATCCCGTGGCAGCGGATGTGACGGCCATTTTAAATTTCTTGGCAACCTTGGCGGAGGAGGGTTTGGCTTATCGAACCATTAACACCTTCCGGTCTGCCAGTTCCGCGGGTCACTCCCTGGTGGATGGCTCTCCCGTGGGGGAGCATCCCTTGGTTTGCCGTCTCCTGCGTGGCATTAGGCTTTCCTTGCCTCCCGAGCCTCGTTACTCCCAGTTGTGGGACGTGAACCAGGTTCTTAACCTCTTCTTGTCGTGGCAACCTAATAGTTTCTTATCAAGGAAGGAGCTCTCGGCCAAGCTGGCCATGCTCCTGTGCCTCATTTCTTGTAGGCGCGTCTCAGATGTGAGAGCACTGGATGTGTCAGGGCGGATCTATTCTCCTTCCGGGGTGACCTTCACGATCCGAAGAAGGACGAAGTGTGGAACTACGTCCGTTTCTTATCCCGCTTTTCCGGATTCTCCGAAGTTATGCGTAGTCTCTTGCCTCAAGGATTACGAAGAGATGTCTGAAGAATTCCGACCTCCGGGGGAGCAACAGTTGCTCATTGCCCTAAAGAAGCCTCATAAGGCTGTGTCTTCTCCCACGATCGCCCGTTGGGTTCGTTGGGTGATGCAGGAGGCGGGAATTGATCTGCGGAGTTTGGTGCCCACTCAGCCAGAGGGGGCCATGGCGTCTAAAGCATTTGCCCTGGGAGCTCGTCTGGAGGACATTCTGAATGCAGCAGACTGGTCTTCCGAATCCACCTTTAAGCGGTTTTACTTTAAGCCGGTGCTAGACATGGCACACTTGGTGGTGAGTAAGCTTTAAACAAGCATAATCCTCGCCTCCGGTCCTGACATAGAATGAAAAATTTCCTAGCTATCGTAACGGAAAGTTTCAATTCTATTAAGGACTCGGAGGCGAGGATTATCCCACCCAGGGCACCTATTTCAGGTCTGTTCCCACCCTCGTACTTCGGTAAGTAATGAATTTTATCATTGATGTATTCTAAGATGTGGGTCTGAAATGTTTCTGTATACTCTGGTTTTCCTGCTGTATGCTTCCCTCCTTCATAGGGATAAACCTTAACCATCGCTGACATTGTGCTTTGCTTCTGCAGGCGACGCCGGCAAACAAGATTCCTGAACTTTGGGATTGGCTGGCTTGGAGCGACGAAAGAGGAGCAGAGAACAGGGACAGAGGACTACATACGCCTGGGGACCCTGTGATTGGTGCATGACAAGGAGGACGATCTACACTGGGATTCTCTATTGTTTTGATTATTCCCTTTGGTTCATGGGAATAGTAGTTTTATAACCTTTGAATGGCTGCTGTGAATAAAGCGTTGAAAGAAAAGCATAATCCTAGCCTCCGAGTCCTTAATAGAATTGAAACTTTCCGTTACGATAGCTAGGAAATTTTTCATTCACCGCCGTTTTAGCTTTACTTAGACACCACGATCTACAAGATTAACTACTTTGAATTAGAAATTTTCAGGCACTTACAATATATAGCGGTCAGATTTTAAGCAGGCATGAGCCTTGAATGCAGTAAGGTAACCTTATGTGAAAAACACACAGCATAGGATCACTTGCAAACAACTTTAAGGACTGTTCTGGACCTAATTTAAGTAGGTGCCAAGGTCCTTAGAATCACCAGCAGTTTCGATTTACCCGCCCTGGGGTGTCCGGATGCTGGTTTTAAGGGTAGCCTCAAGCGCTACAGCTGAAGTCTATTTAAAACCTCTAAGAAGAAAAATGCTGCAAGTAGGGACCCCATGAGGCCAGAAACCTTTCTGATGGTGGCTGGCTAGCAGGGACCGGCCAGCCAATACATTAGAAGTTGGTCGTATTTCAGGAGGAACCTCTAAGAAGCCCTCTGAGTTAATTGTAGAATAAATACCACACTGGCATCAGTGTGGGACTATTATACAAAGATGTTTAATATTAAACTTCCCAGGTTTCAGTAAAGCCATCTTAAATCTGTGGAGTTAGTGTTGACAAACAGCCAGCTCATGCACTCAAAATGGCTTCACTGCACTTTGTGTACAGGAATGGACTCGCACTGTAGGGCAGAGGTCTTCAAACTTTTGGATGCCGAGACCCCCCTGTCAACATTTTGAGGCGTAAGGACCCCCTCCTGACAAAAATGTCTAAACCTGTTGACTAAATTGCGTGGGATGAAAATGTAAATGAGGTTATGTGATGCTGCGTATTTTGGGATAGCATTGCTTCATTATTTTGATATTTGTTACACACAGTAACGCTGAGGAAAGATTTCACCCAATCAGTACCCATTTATAACCAAAATACAGCAATTATCATCAGAAAGATTTCAAGTCAACCTTTGTGAAGGGCCTTCCACTCTGCAGCAATACGTGCTGCCACATTAGAAGCTCACCTGGCCCTGACCGGAAGAAGCAGGGGTCCCTTAAAACCCTGGCGGTTTTGTGTAGAGTTAAGCCGTTTACCCATGCAGCTTTCCTCTCACCCCCTCCCTTCCATCCCTCTCTCCTCTCCTAACCCCGGATCCCTCTCTCACTTTGCAGGTCATTTTCTTTCACCCCTTTTTACAACTTCTGAACTCTCCCCATTCAACCTCTCACTTCACCTTTAATCACCTCTTGCCATTCTGTCCTTTCACTGCCCTCATCTCTAACAGTCTCTCACATTTATCTCATGGCCTCTCTGGCCCGGTCACCTCCCGTGCCCCTCAGCACTTCTCATTCACCTCGTCTCTTCATTCAAATTTTTGTCTATTTGTATCTTACACCTCTCCAGTCCCCCCATTCCTCTTTCACATCTCCCCTTTGTTCTAACAGAAGCCCTCACCTTTGGATCACACTCACTTCTTGCGTGTCCACACTTCTCTTCGGCAATTCACATCTCTTCATCCCTGACCTCTTCAATCAAGTTCTCTCACTCCCTTACTGTCCTCTCTCATTTTGGGTGCGGATGCAAGTTCAGAATGGGATGAATGAATGTATGATTACTGATGGGCTTGTTTGAGTGAGTTGCATATTGAGTAGTGAGGGGGACAGGTGAGTGAAGTGTCACATGAGTGCAGGATGAGTAGTGTACTCGTGTGACTGCAGGTTGAGGTATAGTGTGAGCAGGACAAGTGCATTTTGAGTGCAGAGTGATCACTGTGAGTGCAAGGTGAGCGGGTGAATGGTGCAAGTGCATGGTGATCAGTGTGAGTGCATTGTGATCACTGTGAGTGCAAGGTGAGCGTGACAATAAAGGGCGAGAATGAGGAATGAGTTGTCTGAATGCAGGGTGCATTCCCAGACCCATGAAGTAACTCAGCATGTTATTGACGGGGGCGTAGACTTTAAGATCTAAGTTAAACTATTGCGGCATTAATCGGGGATCGAGGGTGAAGGAAATAAATAATGTGCTGATCCTGCAACAAACTTCCAGTCCTACGGTTAGGGTTACCAGCAGATTATTTTGATGGCCCAGTCGGTACAAAAAAAAGCAGTCACCTAAAGCGGTATTTTCAGCGCCTATCTGTGCATACTTCCCAGGGCCGGCTTTAGTGCTGGTGGTGCCCTGTGCGACAATGTTTGTTGGTGCCCCCCCAATGACCACCCCCCCCCCCACGGATTCTCTCACTAGCACCCTTTAACAGTGACCAAGTCTCCATAACCCCACACTCTCAGATGCATTGAATTAGTTATATAGTGCCACTCATACCAGTGTAGGGTGTCCGAGCACTTTGCATCACACACACACATTACACAGAGACAATCAATCATAAGTGTGTAAATCAGTGTATAGGAAATGTTACATAAGCCAAAGGACTAAAAGTATAGGAGTCACATGTCATCCATACTGGTAGGCAGTATAGTTCAAGAGTGCTTGGTGTGGAGAAGCACAAACTCAGAGTCGAAAAAGAAACAGCATAGTTGGGAGTTTCCTTTAATAATAAGAATTGATTTCTAGCCAAATTAACCCTTTTTGCAACATTAATCAATGGTCTAATAATGTATTCTTTGTAGTGTGCATGCTGTTCTAGGATGAAAGTTAATAGCTCACTATTCTATATTAGTACTTTAAGTTATAAATTGCAAGTAACAAAAGGATGTCTCTTTTGAAAGCAGTAACCTGCTGATCTCTCCACATCATACACACTCTGTAATCTACTTGGTACACGTTCTTTGCAGCAGGCATATTAACCCTCTGCACTAACTTCACCCAAGTCAAAACCTCAACTATACAAAATTCTGATCTCTCTCCAGGAAGATAATTAATCACACAAGTTATCTTGACATTTATGTGAGGCCTGGTAATTGCCGGGGAAAGAAACGCTGCAGCAGGTGCTTCAAAAGCACAGTAAACTTTCACACACGGCGCCCCCAGGAAGCCAACTTTGTATTCCTTTCCATGAAATGCATTCTCACACTACAGCAGTGAATGTAAAATCCAAATGTAAGGAATAGGCACAGTGGGGACCCAGGGGGTACTGGAACCAGCAAAAAAACCTAAGCCTCTGTAACCAGTTTACAAAGGCATGTTAAAATGCAAATGGTCTTTAAAGACCTGTGAAAAAACACGGGGGTGCCGGAGATAGGAATCCAGACACTGCCCAGCTGAGCCCCCAGCAGCTCAAATTTCACTGCAGCAGCCCGGGCTGAGACACAGGACGGGGAAGTGTGTGTGGGGGGGGGGGGGGGGGGCTGAAGCCCTTGGGCCTGGGCAGAAGTGTGACGGGGAAGGCGCGACCCCCTTTGCATCACTCCACGGCCCCCCTGGGGGTCGCACCCCACAGTTTGAAGACCCCTGCTGTAGGGGCATATTGCTCATGCAGCTATGTTCTCACCTGTGGTATAGTGCACCATGCCTTAGGGCTGTAAGGCCTGCCAGAGTAGTGACAAGTCAGTTGGAGCCCAGAGGGGGGCTCGGTTCTGGAGGGTCTCTGGGGGAAGAATGCTCGGATTTGGGCTGTGAGACTTGGATGCAGAGGCGTTTTGTCCAGTGGGTCGCTTAAGTTGGAGACTCACTAGTTTGGTTGACTTGGAGATGGGGACAAAACAAGACAGAGGGCCACTCTTGGTATTTGCCTTGGTGAAGCAGACATTCCTCATCGGTAGGTTGGTCTTGACTGTGCTGGTGTCTGGACTGCACAATAAACAAACAATGGTTACTGCAAAGTGTCTGGTACCCTGGGTATTTGTGCAGAGCGGCTCCTGGCATCCCCAAACTTGTCGGGGGATTTATCTGGCCTTCTGCTGTAAAATGACCTACTTCTGCATGGCTGCTGTGTCGGCAACCCTGGTGATCAGATCAGTGAACTGGACGTAGCCGTCAGTGCCTGAAGGCAAGTGGCACCTCCACTTCAAGGGAGATGCTGATAGGTAGGCAAAGTGCTGGCAGTCCTCCAAGACTGAGGATGCACAGCTGCAGGACAAGTCAGATCTTTGCAATTGAGACAAGAGCAGGCAGGCAGGGTTTGGCACCAAGTCCACAGATAGTCCACAGTTTTCATTCTTTGGTTCTTCTTTGTCCTCCTTTGATCAGGTGAATCCGAGATCCTGGTGTCAGGGTGCCACCTAAAATTGAATTTATGGTAATTAAGGGGAGTGAAGGGTAGTAGCCAATGGGCTACCTACCCTTGGGTTAGTACACCCCCCTTTATGCCCACCTTTTATCCGAGCGTTCCTAATTGCACCAAAAAACATGATTGTGGAATCCTTTAGTGGAGCACATCAGACGGCCCACCTTTGGAATGGGACTAGCATGGTGGTTCAACAAGCCTACTGCATAGCTAATTTCCCACCTGCCCTGGTGCCAAATGGGCCTCGAGCAGGGGGTGGCATCTACCAGGTATGGGGGAAGCCAGGGTCGCGTATCAAAAGTGGCAGGGACTGAAGCACGTGGCCTTGATATGCCAAATCACACCTTCCTCTGGAGCAGGCAGTGTTTCTTGCCTCAGAGCATGGGCTTTCACCAGCAAGGGTCATGAAAATGCCTGTGGTGACAGGCTTGATAAGAACAGTTGCACAGAACACTCGATACTCGTAGTATTTTCAGGGGGCACCTCTATGGTGCCCTCTTGGTGCATGTCATAATTCTTGTATTGGCATCAATACAGATTTATTTAGATAAAGAGAGTTTGATACCAAACACCATAGGTTTCAGTGAAGCTATCATGTAGCTGGGGGAACTTGTGATAAACCAGATCCCAATACATATACCTAAGATGGCTTCTCTGTTCACTTGTACCATCTAGTAATTTAACTAGACAGCACAGCATGAGCAGATATGCCCTCAAATGTAATATAATCCACACTGCCTTAGGGCAACAAGGCCTGCTGGAGGGGTGACTTACATAGATTACCTGCAGTGACTTTGGCACAGCACACAGGGAGTACATAATGTCGTGTTTTTACCCATGGTTTGCACCATCACATGCAGTCTGCAATGGCAGGCTGCATGCTATTTGTATGCAAGTCTCGCAGGGTGGCACAATACATGCTGTATTACTTAGCTCGTTGGTACCCATACACTAGATAGCAGGGGTACCACTTATTAGCGAATTTCAGGAGCTCTAGAGTGTGTGCCAATTGTGTAACAATTAGTCCATTTTATCCTGTTTTAGGGAAAAAGCACTGGCGCCTGTTCAGCAGGGACCCAGTGCATATAAAGAAAGAAAAAAAAATTATCAGTAACAGTGGTACAAAGTGGGGGTGACTGACAAAAAAGGGGCACTTTCCTACAGTGAACACCAGTGTCATGGTGTAGCCCTTAGGCCAGACGCTGGACTTATTGGCCCTATTCCCAAAGCTCACACAAACCCGCATATACTCAGCAGGTATGTCTAGCATGTTCTGTGCACCATACATACCTTCCGGCCAAGCCAGAGGTCAAAGCATTTTAACTGAAGTGAAATAGGCCATGGCTGTCTAGGTCAAAAAACTTCAGTTTTCAGTGGATTTTATGTTTGCATCTACATATTCCATTTCTTCAAGGAATGCACATATAGGCATTATCTTAAGGTGAACACTGATGTGACAATACCAAATCTAAATAACCTCCTTGGAAATCAACATTTCTTGAACATGGCCATATGGCATTATTAGCTTAAGGATCATGGTTCAGGTTGACTATGGGAATTTATCAAATGAGTTAGGACCAACTGACATGAAGCAGCCAAGGACAGTGCAATCCAAGTTTCTCTGATGTTCCAAAAGAATGCTCAAAAGAAAAGTGCTTAATGCACAACATGTAGAAAAGAAGGTTAGCTATTCAAAAAATCTGTCACCAAAAAAAAAGCATTCAGGAATATCTCAGATGTTCCGTGTGATCTTTTATCAAGACACTTCTGTCTGCCCTGGACACGGAAACAGTGATGTTAATTTTACAGGTATCCAGGGATGAGTCAAGGGCATAACTCCATAGTTTAATTTACAGACAACAGCAACAAAAAATGTAGGAAACTGCCTGTTTTTGCATGGTCACCCCCTAACGTTTTGCCTGATACCAGATGAACTTTAACTAAGTGTGCCCTGGGTCCCTGCCAATCAGGTTCACAGAGAATGTGTTATTTTCACATTAACTGTACCATTGATCACACATCTGGCCCACTTATAATCCCCTTACAATAGGTACCAGTGGTGCAAAAGGCCTTGTGACCAGAGATAGTCCCTTATTGCTGCAGCATGTATTGTGCCACCCTGAAAGACCCAAACACTTAACACATACATACTACCAATGCAGGCTGTGTGTTGTGGCTAAACTAAAAGACAACATTGGCACACCTTCCTGGGTGCCATGTCTACACTACACTGCCTGCGGCATCGTTAAGTCGCCACTCTGGCAGGCCTTACAGCCCTAAGGCATGGTGCACTATACCACAGGTGAGGGAATAGCTGCATGAGCAATATGCCCTTACAGTGTCAGAGTCCGTTCTTGGACACCAAGTGCAGGTAAGGCGTTTGGAGTACATGGGCCGGCCATTAGTCAACATGAACTCCACAACTCTAGGATGGTTTTACTGAAACCTGGGAAGTTTGGTATCAAACCTCTCAGCATAATAAACTCACACGGTCAGTGTTGGATTATACAATGCACTCAGAGGGCATCTTAGAGATGCCACCTGAAAAACGGCCAACTTCAAGTGTATTGGCTGACCAGTCGCTGTTAGCCAGCCACCTCCAGACAGGTTTCTGACCTCATGTGGTGAGAGGTTTTGTGCTCTGAGGTCAGAAACAAAGCCTGTTCTGGGTGGAGGTACTTCTCACTCTCAGCCACCCACCCACTCCCCAAACCCAAGCAGGAACAGCAACACTTGGAAGGGAGCTTCAATAGGCTCTCACTTTGTGCTATGATTATTTGGGCAACTCCAACTAGTGGAGATGCACCCCAAACCGCCCCTGCCAATGGCTACTGTCCTTTGGCAGAGTGGGGTACTACAGCCTTTGGGGAGTGTGGCACATCCTTGTTCCTACTGGGCCTAATTCTCCAATTCAAGATTAATTTTT
This sequence comes from Triturus cristatus, assembly GCF_964204655.1. Classification (NCBI taxonomy): domain Eukaryota; kingdom Metazoa; phylum Chordata; class Amphibia; order Caudata; family Salamandridae; genus Triturus; species Triturus cristatus. The sequence goes on from NC_140595.1 coordinate 180,279,090, forward strand.
TAAGAGGGGTTCACCTCAGCGCCTTGTGACCTTAGGGGTGTGCCAGATCGAGGTGGACACTCCTACTCTAATTGTGCTGCTTGCCCTGCTGCCAAAAAAGGGGGTCTGGACAGGGATGTGGGCATCTCCACTAGTTGGAGCTGCCCAACTCAGCATAACACAAGGCGAGAGCCTTTGAGAATCACTGCCAAGTGTCGCTGTTCCTGCCAGGGGGAGGTTTATAGCACTTCCACCCAAAGTAGGCTTCATTTGACCTCCGAGAGCACAAAGGCTAACACCACATGAGGTCCGAAATCTGTTTGGTGGTGTCTGTCTGGCAGGGACCAGCCAGCCAATACACTAGAGTTGGTCATTTTTCAAATCCTCTGAAAGCATTTCATAAATTTTTTTTTTTTATATAATCACTGGCATCAGTGTGGGTTTATTGTGCTGAGAAGTTTGATACCAAACCTCGTCCTTCAGTAAAGCTATCATGCAACTGTGGAGTTGGTGCTGGCAAAGTGCCAGCCCATGTACTCAAAATAGCTTCACGGCACTTACAATGTCATGGCACAGACACTGTAGGAACAGAATGCTCATGCAGCTATGCCCTCACCTGTAGTATGGTGCACCCTGCATTAGGGCTGTGTGGCTGGACAGAAGGGTGACTTCTTCATGCCACAGGCAGTGTTGGTGGGCATGGCACAAAGGGATGCGTGCCTTGTCGACTCTTCTGTTGGTCTGCACCAAAACACGCAGCCTGCAATGGCAGGTGTCTCAGAGTGGCAGAATACATGCTGCAGCCCTCAGAGGTCCTTGGTACCAGTGGTACCTTTTACAAGGGACTTGCATGTGGCCCAGAGCTGCGCTAATTGTGGAAACGAAGAAAAGGTACAGTTTTGAGAAAGAACAGGCCCTGGGAACCCGATTGGCAGGGAACCACTGGCACACTCAGCCAAGTTACCATCAGTTAACAGGCAAAAGGTTAGGGGGGTAACCATGCAAAATTGGCACTTTCCTACACATTGGACCCCGACATGTGAAGGGGAATTACATAGACAATATCCTATACAATGGGTTTAAGCAGCATAACAAGTGTGTAGTATTGTGGCAAATTGAGGTAGCCTTGATGGTACGCGAGAAGGTCAGACCCACTGGGGAACTTCTCGGGGGGGGGAGTGAAACAAAAAAAAAAAAAAATTGAGAACAGGATTGGTCTGGCCAGAGTGGGAGCTACCAGAATGAGTGAAGGCCGAGAACTAGGTCAGGCGGTTTGTGCCACTTTGCCCATAGCTGTAATCCAGCCCTGCTGGGGTGGAACTTCATCCCCCAGCATACCTTGGGGCAGATGGAGGGACTGGCCATGCACAGAAAAGCACCTGTGACTTCCCGCAGAGCGAGAGGCACGTGTGTCACGCTCGCGCATTCGCTCGGGCCAGTCTTACCCAGTCAGACTAGACCCAATCTTTTGACCCATTACTTTTGTGATGCATGCTGAAAGGGTACCGCGAGTTAGTTTGTTCTGAGTTTCATACATGTGCTGAAATAGCCCAGTGGTGAATATGGGCAAGAGGCAGGTCATAAACGGGAGATCCGTAGCCTAACAGCCATTTCACATCAGTATACCACAATTCATAGTTTTTCCACAAGGGTGTCAAATGAAATTGAATTAGCTGAACTTCAGCTTTTAACAGCTGAAGATTCGGACCTTCTGGTACGATCAATCAGTCTGTCGCGTGCATCTACTAGGGATAGTCCTGGCATTTGTCCGAATGACGAAGGCGGTTGTTTGTGCAGTAATGTTAGTTGAAGAGGAGGTGACTGCTGGAGGGAGCATGAACGTGCCTAACCACAAATTTTTAGATTAGACCCCAGTCCTAGATTCAGGCAAAGGCCCAGGTCTATTGTTAAATCGTAGGGAAAAGGCTGTAAAATTCAAGACCTTAGGACGTATGGAAAAATCCGATATAAATGGGCCTGTTGATCAAAGGAACGTGCCCGCTCCAATTGTCGATCCCTGGGATGGCACAGGTGCACATTTTGGTGACTTATTAGATGCAAAACCTCGCTCGCTCTGTGATCGATTGAACATAATCTAGACCAAACTGATAAATATATGGGAGGGGCTTCCAGAGAAGGCACGGCCAACTTTGCCAACAGAAACAAACTCTGTATGGATCCGCAACCATGTTTGCCTAACAGTTATCTTGCAATAGCGGGGGTAATGGTGCAGTTTTGAATACTGAAATTCAGACTAAAGACACAGGAGCTGCTCTAACCTCATTACAGCAGAGACCCTTTAGACAATCCGGTGGGCAATGGTAGTCAAAGGTAAGGATCTCTCCCAGTGATAAACTTACCCCACGCCTCATTGTTATTGTGTTAACAAATGTACCAAGTTTGTATTTTGACCATTCTGAATCCACTAGGGCCCTTTTGAATAAAGCACGCCATTAGCTGAACTCTGTGTGGACAGTGGGACTTTTGTAAGACCAACACTGGAGCACCGAGAGAAAGGATATTTATTACAATCTCATGAGATGGAGTGCGCATCGGCAACAGACACCCGCAGCTTGTCTGAGGAGGCAAACTGCCAAGCACTTTGGTTCCACGTCTTATATACCCTTCATCCCCATCCCCTGCATGTACAGTAAAGAAAGAACACCATGATTATGCAAAGGGGGGGATGTGTACAGTAAACGATGAACACCATAATTATACAAAGGGGACGTGTACAGTAAAACAATGAACACCATAATTATACAAGCAGAGGTCAATCTGATAAGTTAGCAGATGGTCACTGTTGGGCCCCTGCAGGGTCCCTGCAGGGCATAGGTGAAAACCCACAATTACAAAACAAGCAGAGATCAATCTGATGAGCTAGCAGATGGTAGCTGTCAAGCCCTGCAGGGTGAAGGGCAGGATGAGGACAGTAAGCATGGGCGAACAGTCCTGTTCAACTGGGGTTAGCAAGAGTTCAGTCAGATTGTGGCAAACAAGGGCACGGACAGTCCTGCGCGACTGGCTTAGCCTGCTTTCAGGCAGGTGGCAGTAGGTCAGGTCATAATCAGGGCAGTGCCGAGGTGAATCAAGAAGGGAAGCCACAGAGCATTTGTGATACAGAGAGAAGGTCAGTGATGAAGAGTGGGTGAAGCGCAAAATGGCGGAGCGAATGGCAAGATAACAGACATACTTTTCCACAGAATACAAATTGGCTGAGCAAGTGTGAAGATAAAAAAAATACATATTCCACAGTCCCTCCTGTTGACAGGAGCGAAGCAGAAAGTCTTGGGGCATTGTTCCAATCGTGGGTACGTGTGGCTGGTGTGACTAGTTGGAAGACTGTCTTATTTTCTGCTGTACCTTTATTCTTTTTAAAAGTTTCCTGAGGAATAATGCAGAGCCTCAGTGGTCATACCTGTAAACAGAAAAAGTAACCGTTGGTGCCTGTCTTCAAGTAATTTGAGAGGTTACTAGCACTTCTATTACTTAGGCACTCTCAATATGAAGAAAACCGTGATTAAGAAGACAAAGAGGTCTCGTTGTCACAACTTTTAGACTGAGGGGTTGGGGCGATGATGTTTCTAGACTTAGTTGATGTATGCTTGGGGTCTGCTTACACACTCTTCCTTTCTCTGCTGTGTAGAGCACGTGCAACCCTTCAGGATGAGCTTGAGATACCATTCTCATTTGGTAGTTTCTGTGGAACACATGTCGTTTCTGTGTAGCTCCTAGCCCCTTGTGTAACCCCTCATCACATGCGAGATGAACGCCAGTCCATTGTCAGAACCAAAAAGCATGGGTACTTTAAAGCGCAGTATGAATTCTTTCAGGAGGCATTTGGCAATCGTTTGTACATTGCAGTTCTTGGATCGGTATGCCTCAGTCCGTGTGCTGAACATGCACACAATAACCAACACGTACTTGTAGTTTGAGTAGGGGGCATGCTGAGCAAATCCATTTAATGTGGGGAAGAGAAGTGGCCTGGGCAGTGGAAGTACCCTTTCCAATTTAAACTTTGTACCAACATTTGGGAAAACAGTCTGATCATTCATTCCATCAGGTCCTACAAGTGACGAACCATTAAAAAAAAAAGTAGGGAAATGGGAGAAAGCATTATCGTTGGTAAACATATCTTTCCATTTGGGCCTATCCATATTCCTTTTCTGTTTGCATACACCCTCCCCTGTTCCCTTCTTCCTTTTCTTCCGCCCAGCCCTTTCAAAAATATACTTCGGGTCATAGTACATATCAACATCTTTTATCTTTATATCATGATATGTGTAACAGAAGCAACCTGAATCATTGTGTGCTCACAACCATGATACATAGTCCTCAGAAGAGGTGGGTGCAGCAGATTTTACAATTGAAACTTATGTAGCAACCGGCCTTGTAATAGTTGTGCCACTAATGGTGCATGCCGTATTTGTTGGCTTGAAAATAAATCCATTATCTCCAAAAGAAAAAGGATTAAAACATTGTACTATAGCTTGTCCCAACAGCAAATACAGTTGAAAATCTGTCATAGTAACACCTCTGGGAATCAAAATACTCGTAGTTGTCAAACTGTGCCAATCCTTTATACCTTGTAATCCAATTGCAAACACCTTTAAAGACTGCACCTGTATACTGAAAGACATTAAATCTATACTCCCTGTATCCCAAAACAGTATAATATGAAGCAGTTATTCGATGCACACTGTCCTTCTGTATTTACATATGCTCATTACTAAACCTCAATACATAAATATATTCCTACTATGTATTATCCATCCTTTGTGGTCCCTGGTGAATGCACTGCATTTCAGCACATTCCACCTTGCAATGTAATTTGTTACAATATTCTCTTCAACTCTGAAGAATCTAGTAATAAAAACATTAATATACATACACATTTCTTTTAGATAGATATATAAAATAGTACTTTGAACAGGGATGCCAGAAAATTCCACAGATGTGTGACATTTACCTGAGAGGGGAGAACTAGGAAATGGATTATGAACGAGAGGTACAAGTAGCACCGGTATGCACCAGGAACCGATGTCCCCTCTCAGTGGTACAGTAACGAATGGGCCAGCTTGATTAACTGGTATCAGGAACCTTCTTCTGCCCTTCCTAGACTGCCCTATGGAGGTTATTCAAAGGTATTATCAAATGTCAGTAGTCATTGTAAAAGCTTCTGTCTGTTTGTATGCTTATAGTGCGGAAATCTTTGTTACCATATTTTGATTATTAGATTCTCTCATAGAATCCAAGGCCAAGCAAATACGCCTAGGCAAAAGCTATTTGTCAATACATGGAGCTTGGTGTTTTCAATAAAAAGTCAAAATGTAATGCATAGCCTTCATCTAATCCACCCTCGTCCTAGCTAAATCTACCTCCCTCTGTTCAGCTTAATCTTATCCGCTCTTTCATCAAAATCTGCCCTCTCCTCTTCTGCATCTGTTCTCTACTCGGCTTCCTTCATTTCTACATCGAAGTTTTAGTCTGAGAAGTGTGATTGCACCGCTTGTACTCCTTGTGAATGAATTACCCCTTCCTCTCGCCATCGTTGTTTGGCCCTGTAAATTAGGGGATTCATCCTTTCAATGACCCTTCCTGTAAGCAGTAGGCACACTCATTTTGGCCTAATCCTCCACTACGTTGCTGCGCCGGATCCAGTGAAGGTTGACCAGCCCCTGTTCGATTGTCGTCCTCCTCTTCTGCACATTTTCCATTTATTTCTGTCTCCCCTACAAAAACCTGTTGCAATAACACCATCAGGATTTTCTTTGTTCAATTTTAAATAACTTTCATAATAAGAATAAGTCTAATGAGAACAACCCTGTGCAACATGGTCAGTAAAAGAAAGCTAATTGTACTTTCTCATGTTAACTGTTTTTATAGCGCTTAGCATCTAGGCACTATAATACTGTCTGGGGTCAGAACTCTGGCCCACAGGGTTGTAGAGAAATTTTGGTTTTCATAGTTTGTCCTAGTTTTAGGTGTAATATAATTCTATTGGGTGGAATAAAGTGCTTTTCTTTTATAAAAAGGAACGCACTGACTGGACATGGAGTTCATCAGCTGGCGGTCCAGTGTGCGCTGTATTCTGAATGTCTAACCGCACCTCACCTCTTTAAGTAAGCCTTGGACTGCCCTGTCTTGCTATCCTAAGAGTCAAAACGAGTAGGAAACCATCCAGTTGATGCAATTGGAGCATAGTGACCCGTGTGCCCTGGTCCCCAGAAAGCTTGTTCGAACAGGCTGTGAACCTGGGGCGGAATGCACCTTCACTGAAACAAAGGGCCCAATTGAATGGGCTAGCATTTGCACATATCCAAATCAAATCAAATATTCTTTATTCAATGAAATTTCATCATAAAAGAGCAAAATAGCAACACAATACAATGTAAAATTCCAAGCATAAGATTAAATAAAAACACAATTGATCACTACACCACTTAAGGGTAAACACAGTCACATATCGACATGGTGGAAATCCTAACCAAGTACTCTTAACTAGTAAGTGGACCAGAGTAGGTTTTGCAACGCCTCATGCGGGATCGCCAAGCACTGCCCAAAAATTTTGCGACTCCACAAACCATAGCAATCGAGGAAGTATCAGTGCTAAGTATCCGCAGGGCCGATACGTGACATCTAAGGCCCAAATTCTTACATAACGGCTTTAACCAGATCCTCCTGGCAACCCTGTAAGCTGGGCAAGCAAAAAAGAAATGTGCCACTGACTCTGTAGGGGCTGCACAGCCCGGACATGTATTCATTTTGCCGACATGCTTTTTCCACCCCGAAGTATAGTCGTTTACTGGGAGGATCCAGAGCCTAACCTTCAAGTAAAGAGCTCTATCCAAAGGCAGCTCAATGTAGTCCAAGAATGGTTCAAAGCTCCTAATCCACTTAAAGGACAAGAATCGCTCAGTGAGTGAGCCCACAGAACTACTAGAAAGTGTCTCCTGCTGTACTAGATCCCAGTAGAGCTGTTTAATCACCGTCTTGGGCGGGGGTGATTGGTTTGCCCAAGAGTCGCTCAAACCCAAGAGCACCACCAACCGCTTCAAGTTGCTCAGCCACTTAATCCTATTATTGGTATTTAGCTGGATTAATTCATCTAGGGCAGCGGCATAATCCTGAAGCTCCCTTGTCATACGCATGCGAACCCAGAAAAGTAACGGGCGTAAGCGCACTAGATCCTTAAGAGGGCGCCTACCCATGTCAGCCCGTAAGGGAATTAGGGGGGTGGAGACTGGGAGGGCTACTGCATCTCTCAAAAACTTATTTTCAGCTCTGTCCAGCTCTACAGTATTTTCAAACCCCCATAATTCTGAGCCATATAGAGCGGATGGGAGAACTTGGCCTTCATAAATAGTTAGGAGCGGTGAAAGGGGCTTGCTCTTAGATTTGCGGTATTCTCTCATAACCGCCCCAGAAGTTCTTTTATAATTTAACATCATTTTAGCCAAGTGATCCTTCCAGCTCATGCGATTATTGACCCTAATGCCCAAATAGTCATATGAGTCTACCAGCTCCAAGGGCTCTCCATTAAGTAAAAGGTTGTTTCTAAATCTGGGTGAAGGCGCTAGAACCATGAGCTTAGTTTTTAGAGTGTTGATAGTGAGACCTCTGTCAGAGCAAAATGCACTAAAGCGATTCAAAAGCTTTTGTAAGCCAGACGGCGACTTAGAAATCAAAATGGTGTCGTCCGCGAAGAGGTGTGGGGGGATTTTTACACCTGCCAGGGATGGAGCATCAGCTGGTTCTTCTCTTAAGTAATCCACCACTCCATTCACAAAAAGAGAGAACAGCGTTGGAGCCATGACACATCCCTGGCGTACACCCCTCTTCACGGGGATCTTCTCAGTTAATTCCCCTTGGGTACCCCACCTGATCCTGGCATAGTTCCCCTCATGGAGATGCACAATTAAACTCAAGAGGGGACCAGGAAACCCCATGTTCTCCAAAACCTCCCACAGCCTCTCACGTGGGACCAGGTCGAAGGCCATCCTAAGATCTATGAAAGCCAGGTATAAGCTACCTTTGTTGATAGTAACCGACTTCCAATAGATCGCGGAAAAGCGAAAGACCTGGTCCATCGTGCCCACCTTTTGTCGGAACCCTGCTTGGAGATGAGACAACACATGCATCTCTTCCATCCAGGTGCCGACCCTAGATATAATTACCCTGCCAACCACCTTCTGTAACACATCAATCAAACTGATTGGTCTATAGTTGGCAGGGTCGTCTCTGGCACCCTTCTTAAAGACCGTGATTACCTCCGCTCCCTTCCACGAAACTGGGACAGGGTATCCATGGGAGATGAGGTTCATTATTTTTGCAATGAGTTTGGCCCATAACTCTGGGGCCTCCATAAGGAGATCTCCAGGTATCCCATCTGGGCCTGCTGCTTTCTTTGGGGTAAGATGACTAATAGCTAGCATCACCTCAGATAGCAAAAAGGGTTCCCTGACCGGGAGTATGGGATGGGCGCTGGGGGCATAAACAGAAGGGGCAAGAGGCATTTCTGACCCACCATAAATTGAGGAAAAATGGGATTGCCATTGCTGACCTGTTATGTGGCTATCTAAAGGGCGAGAACTAGTCAACCTGGCTTTGTTAATCAGATCCCAAAACAGCGAAGAATTCTTTCCTTTGGAAGCTGTCTTGAGGTCTTGCCAGCGTTCTTCTTCCCATTCACGTTTTGCTTGCTCCAAGGCCCTTGCGTATTCTTTCCTGGCTACACTAACCCGGAATTGGTTCTTTTGACGCAAGGCAATTCTAATCTCGTTTCTTGTAGCTTTACAATGGGCCGTGTACCAGGGATTGTTTGTTATAGCTATATTGTTAACCCTACCACCACTCTTGTCCTTATAATTTCCTTTTAAAAGGAAAAATTCCCCAACTTTCTCCGTTAAGCTATTGTACGCCTGTACAAAAAACGTACCCTGTACAGACGCTAGATCCTGATCAAACAGCACCATTTCTGTACTCAGGTCTTCGACATACGCCCTGATCTTTGTCAACTTATGAGCCTGCGATTGGACCTTCTCCCACTTCAGTCTGCGATTTCCCTGAAAAGGCATCACCTCCTTAGTAGATCTCGGGTGCGATATCCTCCCTGTGTTATTCCGCTGCCCCCATCTTATCGACATGCATAAGGGATTGTGGTCACTATCCTGTGAAGGAGTCACCACCATATCTACTAAATCGCACCATAGTGTCACGTCTAATAAGATGTAATCGATTCTTGACGGGCTGCTTAACCTATTAAAGGTCATCGCCCCATCAGGGTCAGAAGGAGTTCTACCATTGAGAGCTCTAAGGTTATGTTCCACAGTAAGGGAGTTAATCTGTATAACCTTGGATGACCATTTCTTGATTGGGGCCAAAGACAAGGTCGGAATACCCCATCTAGAGTCCACCTCCTCTATACCCAAGGGGTCGTCGCCTTCTAATGGTTCGAAAGTACAATTAAAATCCCCTCCCACTATAATTTTGGAGGAGGGGGGGGCAAATAGCCAATGCCTGGTCTAAAATAGATATGGTACTTGAGTTTAAGTCCCCTGTGATACCTCTTGCGTAAACGTTAAATAGATCTATCCTACTGTTTCCCCCCTCAAATGAGATATGTTGGATGTCACAACATCCGGAGTCATAAGTAGTTACTTTCCAGTTCAGGGCAATCTTAATCCATACATGCAGACCCCCAGCTGGTCTACCCCTACCCTTACTCAGGGCTGGTATGGAAAAAGTGGTATATCCCGATTTATATAATGGGGAAACACTCCATGTTTCTTGAAATAAACATACATCGAATTGATCGATGAAGACGTTCCATTCAGGTAAGACCAACTTTCTTTGCAGACCCGCCACATTCCAAGAAACTAGGTGTAAGACTTTATTATCTATCAAGTGCAGATCTGTGGGGGTCGCTGCAGGCCTATCCAAATCCAACCTGGTTTGGGTACCTATAGGTTCTAGTTGGACTGGGTGGTCTATCGTCCTGGGGATTACAACACTGTTGTCCAAGGGAGTAGAGAGGGGGGTGGATACAATCCCGCCACTAACAGATCCGATTATAGTTGGTAGTCCTGTAATTACAGGAACAGCTCCATGGGCTTCCAAACTCCTCTCACGAGCGGTGTTCTTGGGGCTAAATGAACCTAGTGGCCCCCCTCGGCCCTGATGAGGCTTTAACCTTCAATCACAATCAGCCAGGCTAGAGAGTGCTTCGAACCGATTCATTGACACTAAAGGAATAGAAGGCTTCACGTTGGCACCTCCTCTGATAAGGTTCCTAGTAAATCTAGGAGGAATATAGTTCCACCTTAAAAGGTCAGCAGCATAGGAGGTGTGTGAGGGGCCTGACAAATGGTTCGGCCTAAATATACCTGGTGGGATAGGCAGCAGAGAGGCTTGCTTGGATATATCGGAAAGGGGGAACACCGATGATCTAGGGTAAAAGTAGGTTAGCGCACGTGGAATAATGCCATTACTACCTATTTCAGGAGGCCACTCCAGAATATACTTAACTACACGTGGGTCTCTAAAATTTACTACCACGATGTCTCCCACGATGTTTTTCGACGTACCACCCAACCATGGGAGACGTCTCACATGTAAAATCGCACAGTTGATGTTCTCCTCAATAGGTCTATAACTACTGAGCCAGAACATGGTTTTGTTTTTTAACACGGTAAACCCTTCTCTTTTGTTAACCGTTAAAGGTGGGACCCCCGTCAAAACAACCACCAAGGGTACAGCTTCAGGGGCAGATCAACTTGTGGCATGTACTTTGATACAGGCTGTCCATTACTGGAACTTTCCCTATTTTCCCGCAAAGTGGTTGGGGCAAGGTTAATCCCCCCTCCCTCTGCGTCGTCCCGTATATGCACACTCTGAGAACCCCCAGTCGACGACGGCACAGACACACACAGACGCCGCTAGCTGATTAGACGGCTCACCTGTAGCCTGAGGAAAAGTGGAGAAGTGAGGATGGCAGATAGGTACCACCGCTGTAAAATCAGTACCGCTACCAACACCCGCCTTCCCCTGTCCTGTTGTTAGATCAATTTTCTTACTTATTATAACTTCCAGGTCTGCGAGTTTTTTCTCTACTCTTAATAAGCCTTCAATTAGTGGTGAAATGAGGGACTTAATCACCTGGCCCAAAACATCCTGGCAAGCAACCGAAAGGGAAAGTGATGGCAAAGGGACGACAGGAATGAAGCCTGATGTTGTGGGGGGCAATTCAGGTTCAGGAGCAACAGATGTCGTTGGAGGAGGGTTAGGAGTAATAGTTGGTTCAACTCCTGACCCTTTAGATAAATTTAAACCTTTCAGTGCGTGTTTCCCAAACTCAGAATGATTATACTTAGGTTTAACTATGACTCCCCCTTTCTTACATCTTCTCTTAATCGGGGGGGGGGGCCATAAATCTTAACTGCTTTAAGCGGCTTAGTAAACTTCTTAACCTGTTTACCAAGTACTGGCACACTTTTAGTTATGTCTATAGGAGGACCAGGATGAGCACTAGCATGGTTCTCTTGAATGGACTGCTCTATAGGTGAAGAAGCTGGGATAGGAGCAGGTTCCCTTAGCAAGCGAGAATCACACGGTGGTGCAAAAGGATCAACTATGGCACCACCGCTATCGGCAATCCGGGGAGCAACCTGCAAATTCAAGTTATCAGAAGACCTAAGCTTCAAGCTTTCTATTGAGCGACGACGCTCAGACCTCCGTTTGTCCATGTTATTATCCGTTACCTCCACTCTTAGCGCCTTTTTAAAGTAGGTGTCCAGTGGGCCAGCTGTCATAACTCTCGTCTTCTCCTCTACGGTGTTAATAGGGATGTTAGACATATTGGTTATTAAACATTAAGCGCACGCGTGTACAAGCGCTACAAGAACCAACAGGTCAATAGCCGAGCCCAGCCCGGCCTCACTCGGCCTCTGAGGGCCTAAGAGGGCCCACCCTTTGCCCAGGCTTAGCCCCGGGCTACGCCCCGCGCGCGTCCCGCTTGCGCGTCCCGCTTGCGCGTGGATGGGGATTACAACTTTATGGGTGGAGGATGTTGGGGGGGAGGGGCCGGGAAGAGGAGACAGCTGCTGACGCCGCCAAGCAGCCTGGTCCTCGCAGTCCCGGACTAGAAAGTACGAAGATAAAAATCACCCCCACTCAGCACAGCATCCACAATGTCCACGCTAAAATATTCAAGATAGCCTCCGGTGATCAGCAGCAAGAGCCCAGGTGTGAAGACAATGGCGAGCCTACGAGCGGCACCCGCGAAGCGGGGGGGCCGCGAGGCGTGATGTGCCTGCGGGGGGAGGGGCCGGGAAGAGGAGACAGCTGCCGACGCCGCCAAGCAGCCTGGTCCTCGCAGTCCCGGACTAGAAAGTACGAAGATAAAAATCACCCCCACTCAGCACAGCATCCACAATGTCCACGCTAAAATATTCAGGATAGCCTCCGGTGATCAGCAGCAAGAGCCCAGGTGTGGTGAAGACAATGGCGAGCACATATCCCTGTTAGAGCACATGTTTTGCGCATCCTGGGCAAGGGCTGCGTCAGGCTGTTGACTAGCTGGACCTTGTGGTGGTTGACTTGGTAATAGCATTGTCATCTGGGCAGGAATAGTAATAATTTAAAACTCTATCACAAATAGATTAGTAAAACAAAGCATACTGGAGGAGTGCACTGTCATTACAGATCGCATATTCTCCATTGAAATGGCCACTAAAGGTTTCCCACTAACGTGTAGTTTTACTGATAAAGACAGTGCACAAACAAGGTTTGGAAATCGGCATTCAGCAAGAATACCTAAAAGTTGGACATCACCAAGCAAACCATTCTAATTTGTTCTGATCCTATACAAATATATATTTTCTCTCTCAACACAAATTTACAAAAGTGTGTCTTCATAATTGGTGAAGGATATTTGAAATGTTTGAACCGTTCACTTATTAGCTATTTCAGTGCTGTGTTGGAGGAAAAGAAGGAAACCTGGCATCTGACAGCCTTTCATTTCACATGTTTTGCACAGTGCAATCGTAACGCAGTTCACTTTACAAAATCCTTTAATTCCAGTCACGGAAAACAAACTGACTTTTGACCTCTGTTTCTGAAAGCTGAGCAAATGTTGCAAGATAACATTATTTAAAATCATTGTTATTTCTTATTCAGTTTGCCGAGGAAAGCAGAACACCCGTTGTCACCTCGCTATGGTAATCCCTAAAATAGCTCGTCCATATTAAATCTTGCTCGACGTTGGGAGTGGACTTTCTTTGCAAGCCCTGCTAAAGTGGTGCATGTTCTTCCCATTTTCTAAAGCTTTCCCATTTATCTACCTTCTTTTTCCTTAAAAAAACGTAAATACTGTATTTTTGTTTAAATCTAAGGAGCCGTCCAGCAGCCACTCAAATCTTCATTGTCCTTTGTATATTTTATACCAACAAAAAAAAAACCTATTCCAAAGATTCACCCCAATTTTCACCTACATCCTTCAATTTGAGGTGGGGAGTGGAGCAATTTGTCTAAATTCGGACTTCCAAAACAACATAATGAGAAATGCATTTCCTTAGTTTACTCATTGTCCCCTAAAATTGGAGACCCTCAATAAACGAAAAAACTAATAATCCCAGTCTCCAATCTCCCATAATGACAAGTGTCTCCGATTCAATCAATTGCACAAGCATGCATTTAGAGCAACCTCACCAAGTGAATGTGGGGGAGTCCGTCTCTCCGCACTTTGGACAAACGTGTCACTCTGCAATCAACCCGGTTCGGGACCAGAGAGATGGGGGTGGAGCTGTAGGGTCGGGACGCAAGTCTGGACCGGGAGGTTGTGGTCAGTTAGCATCGGGGAGTTGTTGTCCGTCAGCGGGAAGTAGAGGGGGAGGTACGTGATATGGTGGTGGCGGGGAGGTGTAGGAGTAATTCGTCCTCATGGGGGTCTGACTGTGCTAAAGGGGTATATCGCATAGGATACTGGCCAGAGCCATTTAGCCGATGTTCTCCATCTAGACAGGCAATATTTGAAGCCACCTTTTCTTGCTGTAATTCGGCCAATTTTTTTTTGTTTCTCTGATTTCCATGCTGCCTTCTGGGATCGGGCCTAAGCTCTCCTCTCCCTTTCTATAATTTCCTTCTTCCATAACACCAAGGAATCAAACATAGATTGTCTAGATCTGCGCCTATGCGATTGGGCTTCTACTGCCTCTATTTTCCGAGGGTCAAAAGAACCATATTTTGGCCAGGTATCACCCCTATCCTTTGACGTGTATTTGTTCCATAATGTGCTGTACATTATGGAAGAAATACCGTACTTTATGTATATTTCTTTATTCGGGATACCATCCGGGTGAGCCGGCTGACTTTCTTCCAATACCCTTGATCGAGATGTGCAGCAACACCACCATCGTTCAAATTTACTAAATATGGGCATGCTTTTCTAGGTTATCTTACCAAAACGCCTCTACAAGTCTCTAAAGCCGGACAAAAAGTCCACATTACCCGTTTCACTTTTTGCAAAGAGTGAGCAAAAGCCAGATAACCAAAACCAAACAAACAAACTGTATTGCCAACCGGCAATCCTACCAGAATCCTTTGTCTCGTTCTCCAGGTGGTCTCTTTACTGCAAAGCTCATCCAAGTCGACCAGGGGCCCCAGTCAGGTGGTGGCTACGAAGAATAGGGTCTCTATGCGTAGATATACCCTCCCACCGTCCATTCAAACTTCGTTGGGACCCCTCGACCGGGCAGCCGCATCACTGAAGTGCCCCGCGTGGGCGCCAATTGTGGATTTGGGGGTCTCCTTGGAAGACCACCCAAAGGTGCAGGGTCCACCCTTCGTCCACGGGTCCGGGATACAAACAAGAGACCAACACTGGAGCACCGAGAGAAAGGAACGAGTTACTTACCTGTAACTGCAGTTATCCAGTATTGGTATCTTTCATAGATTCACATGCCTGACTCATTCCCCCGTCATCGGGATGGGAGTCCCCGGTAAATAAATGTAATGTCTCAGTAGACATATAGAGTAATAGGCCAAAAGCCCTCACCTTTGTAATATCCGCGTCCTTATGCAAAAAAGGACCAAACTTTGGAGAGTAGCCAATCAGCAAGCACCACCCTCTAAAACCTTCCTGGAAGGACCTCTAGTCCCTCAGATTTTCGTAAGCACAGTGCTAAGTAGTTGTAACACAGAGATCCCAGAGAGCCCTTCCAGGGGAGGTGGGTGGGTTGCATGTGAATCTATGAAAGATACCAATACTGGATAACCGCAGTTACAGGTAAGCAACGCGTTCCTTATCCAGTATTAGGGTATCTTTCATAGATTCAAATGCCTGAATCAGAATAGTAAGCAATGAGAAGCACATTTCGAAAGGTACAAGATATAACCAATTCACAGATAATATTCCAATGTGAAAATAGAAAGTACCAAAAGGCCATGACATAGTAGAGGTATAAAATACAATAGAGAAATGTGCGTATAGAGAAAAGGATGGTGGGATGAAAGGAACGCTCACCTCTAATGAAATAGATGACGGAGCACGGCTAGACCCACTGCAGCGTCTTCCCATGTGGCGTCTTCCATGTGGCCGCTCTGCAAATGTCCACAATGGCACTCCTGCAAACAGTGCCATGGAAGTAGGCATTGCCCTCGTGGAATGGGCACGAACTGTGGAGAGCAGGTGGTCGCCCTGCTTGCTGGTGACATAGTAATGGCTGCAGAGATCCAGCGGGAGATACTTTGCTTGGTGAGTGGAAGACCTTTCCTAGGCCGACTGTACGCCCCGAAGAGTTGGTTAGATTTGTGAAATGTCTTCGTTCTGTCGAGGTAGAATTTTAGGCAGCGCTTAAGATCCAAGGAATGCAGGGTTTTTTTCTGCCACTGTTTAAAGATTTGAAAAGAATGAACGCAACACAATAGGCTCATTGAGATGGAACTTTAGGGATAAACTTCGGATTTGTACGAAGAAAGACAATGTCATGTTTGAATTGAAGGAAAGGGTGTTGGATTGAGAAAGCATGGAGTTACCCCACTCGCCTTGCCGAGGTAAGGGCTGGAAGGAGCGCTGTTTTCCAGGAGAGATACTCAAGATCCGCTCTGTGTATTGGCTCAAAAGGGTGTTTCATAAGTTGAGCCAGAACCGTGTTGAGGTGCCAAGCAGGAGGTACAGTCTGCACCGGAGGGAATGTTCTAAACAGTCCTTTAAGGAATTGCTTAATGAGCCGATGAGACCACAGAGAAGGACCTGTGGAGGATCTCCTGAAACACGATATTGCTGCCAAGTTGACTTTAATGGAGGCATGAGCGAGACCAGATTTTGCCAGATGAAGAAGGTACGGCAGTATTTGCTGCGGAGTGGAGTTAAGAGGCTGTATTTTGTTTGACTTGTACCAAATACAAAACCTCTTCCATTTTAAGGAGTATGTTTTGTTGGTACTATCTGCTCGGGCCCGAGCTAGAACTTCTCTACAGTCCGGAGGGATGTCTAGACCCTGGAACTCTCTGAACTCAGGAGCCAAGCTGATAATTTGAGAGATGCCGGATCCGGATGCTGGACTTGTTGGTGGTTGAGCGTGAGGAGAGATACAAACGGTTTCAACCTGATCGGCGGTTCTAGGGAGAGAAGGTGAAGCTCTGTGAACCAATGTTAGCGTGACCAAGCCGGAGCTATCAAGATGAGTGTGCAAGGCTCCGCTTTCAATTTCCGGAGCACCCTGGGAATCAAGGGAATTGGCGGAAAGGCTTACGCAAAGACGTTGCGATCAAAAATGCATTCCCAGAGACCCTTGCTGTGGATGCCAGCTTGCAGTGTTGGCATTTGGCGTTCTGCTGGGTAGCGAAGCGGTCCAGAAGAGGGGTGCCCGAGAGCGAATATGCTGTTGACGATCCGCTGATTCAACTCCCACTCGTGACATGCTGCCTGCTCAAAGAGTCTGCCAACACGTTGTGGGTCCCTGGAACATACTCTGCTCGAAGAGAGATGTTGTGACGGCGCAACCAGTTCCTGATTTTTTGCGACTCGTGAGAGAGCGTCGGAGAACGAGTCCCACCCTGCTTGTTCAAATAGTGCATGGTCTTGGCGGTTCGGACAAGCACTAGAGAGTACCTGATTCGTGGAAGGAAAGGCAAAAGAGCGAGATATACTGCGTGGAGCTCCAGAAGATTTAGGTTTAGTTTCTTTTCGGAAAGGGCCCACTTTCCGCTTATCTGCAGTTCTTGGAGGAAAGCTCCCCAGCTCTCCAAAGAGGCGTCCGTGGCGATATGTGGAGAAACAGGAAGCAAGAAAGGCAAGCCTTGAGAAAGGTTCTGGGGGCAGGTCCACCACCTTAGAGCAGTTATCATAGGGGTCACCTGGATGACGAAGGACCCCGTACACTGGGCCCATTGAGCTGAGAGCGCTTCTTGAAGAGGCCGCATGTGAAGGCGACAGTGCGGAACCAACAGGATGCAGGAGGACATCATCCAGAGAAGGGATTTGAAGAGGCGCACCGAAAGT
This sequence comes from Triturus cristatus, assembly GCF_964204655.1. NCBI lineage: Eukaryota > Metazoa > Chordata > Amphibia > Caudata > Salamandridae > Triturus > Triturus cristatus. Next base: position 180,296,569 of record NC_140595.1, read on the forward strand.
CTTCTTGGAACGTATGCGAAGCGCCAAGGAAAGAAGTTTGTCTTTGCGTTCCTGTGACAGAAACGTCTTCCACTGTATCGTGTCGAGGGTAGCACCCAGGAAACGTATGCGCTGGGAAGGCTGAAGGACGGACTTTTCCTGATTGAGAGTCAGCCCCAGACAATCGAAAAGCCTCAGACAGACGCTGGAAGACCTGAACGCACCTTCTAGAGAGGGTGCTTTGACGAGCCAGTCGTCCAGATACGGGAAGACTGGATGGTGGTGTTGTCGTAGGTATGCAGCCACTGGAGAAAGACATTTGGTAAAAATGCGTGGTGCTGATTGGAGTCCGAACGGCAGGACACAACTGGTAATGCCTGCCCGCCACCATGAATCTCAGAATGTTTTGTGGTTGCGGTGGATTGCAATATGAAAATAGGCGTCTTGAAGGTCTAAAGACACCATGTGGTCCGCATTGAGAAGCTGTAGCACTTCCTAAATGGTGACCATACGAAACAACTTTTCTCAAGAACTTGTTTAGATTTCTCAAGTCCAATATCGGTCTCCATTTTTTCTCCTTTTTGCGTAGGAGGAAAAAGCGGGAGTAAAACCCTTTTCCCTTTTGACCTGGGGGAACCCTCTCTATAGCTCCCTTCTGGAGCACGAGTGCCACCTCCAGGAGTAAAGCACGCAAATTTTTGTGAAGCATAGGACAGGGAGGGGTTTGGGGACGAATTTGGATTAACTCTAGAGAACGTCTGAATTTAACTAATTGTAGAACCCAACTGTCCGTAGTCATTTGCTTCCAATTTGTCAGAAAGTGGGAAATTCTTCCTCCAACTTTGGAGGGCAGAGAGGAGTTGGAGACCGGCGGTAGTGGGAAGTCATCGTCGACGAGCGGCGTCTTTCTGTCTCCCTCCCTTGCCACGAAAGGAAGATTTAGTGTAGGACGAGTATTGCAGACGCTGCTGGTACTGTGGCCAATATTGCTGAGAGGAAGTGAATTCAAGCAAGCCTGGCTGAAGACGGCTGAAATGCCAGAAACCGGTCCTAGGAAGCTTGTTTCCGGTCAAGGGAAGGCATGGCTTGGCAGTTCGGGCTGGACTGTTCCCCATGAGGCACAAGGTCAGACTGATTTGCATATGGCCATGTCTGAACTGGGGTGACAGAGTGGGCTAAAGAACAGTGATGGATTAAACCCAGATCTGTTGACTGGGTGAGTGTTTGATTGGTTCTGATGCTCCGTCCATCACCACCCCCTTTTGTACCACCTCCAGGAGTAAAGCACGCACATTTTTGTGAAGCATAGGACAGGGAGGGGTTTGGGGAGGAATTTGGATTAACTCTAGAGAACGTCCGAATTGAACTAATTGTAGAACCCAACGGTCCAAAGTTATTTGCTTCCAATTTGTCAGAAAGTGGGAAATTCTTCCTCCAACTTTGGAGGGCAGAGAAGAGTTGGAAACCGGCTGTAGTGGGAAGTCATTGTCGACGAGCGGCGTCTTTCTGGTCTCCCTCCCTTGCCACGAAAGGAAGATTTAGTGTAGGACGAGTGTTGCTGACAATGCTGGTACTGTGGCCGATATTGCTGAGAAGAAGTGAAGGAAGATCGGTGTTAGAAATCTCCCCTAGTAGATGTTTGACCTCTCCCTCTTGAGCCTCGAAAAGAGGGGTTCCGGAATTGCAGGGTACCCAAAGCCCTAGCAGTGTCGGTATCCTTCTTAATACCTTGTAAAGCCTCATCTACATGTGTCCCAAAAAGAAGTTGGCCATCATATGGCATGTCTAATACTTTGGTTTGTACTTCCGGTCTGAAGGAAGTTGCCTTCAACATACCCTGGCACCGCAGTACAGCCGCGCCCGCGATTTGGCGAAATCCGGTAGAGGCAATATCCATTGCACAGTCTATAATTTCAGAGGCAGGTCTCTCACCCTCCAGTAAGATCTTCGCCTCTTCCTTTGAAGCTTCCGGCAAGTTCGCAACGTATGATGCAATGTCTGCCCACATCTGCCAATTATAACGTCCTAACAGTGCCAAGGAGTTGGAAGCACGCACTGTCAAAGCAGACAGACGAAAACCGCTTACCAATATTGTCCAGTCGCCTACCCTCTTTATCCAGCGGAGAAGTCAGCAAAGCAGGATTTTTTTGATTTCCGCTGAGCAGCTTGGGTAATGACGGAGTCCAGTTTCGGATGGCCTGTGAGGCAAGCCGGAGCAGTATCTGGAGCTTTACATTTCTTATCCAGACGAGGTAAAACTGGAGGCACAGAGGAAGGGTTCTGCATGATCTTTATCCCCTGTTCCCAAATGTAGTCTATAATAGGGATAGACCTAACAGACTTCTTGATATTCCTCAGGAGAAACCTCCTGATCTACCTGCCCTGGATCGTCTGAATCGGAGCGGTCTTGATAATTAACGTGCAGTTGCGATGGACTTGTCGCTGTACGGAACATGCTGCCGTCAGAGTCTTCCTCCTCCAAAAGCTGTACTGGAGGCAAGAGCTGGACCCTACTAGGGTAAGTCAGGGCCGGTGTCAGTGCACGTTTGGTGATTTTGAGGTGCACATATGTACTTTGTACGTCAGATTCCATAGCCGTCAACAGGCCGGTCGACGGCAGAGTTGTCGACGGTGAAGTGTGGACGGTCATCATTGTAGATTGAGATGCCGTCGTCGACAGAGGTAGTCGTCGACGGCAGCTTGGATGACGACGATGTCTTTTTAATTTTCAGCGTCGACGAGACAGAGCTACCGGCCGTCGACGATGGAATTGTCGATGTTGACAAGGAATGAAACGTGACACTGTCGTCGAGGTGACGAACTGCCGCCAATAAAGATTTCCTAGTCGTTGAAGCCACCGTCGACTAGGTAGTAGTAGTCGACTGGGTGGAAGGCTTCTTGAAGGTATGAGGAACTTCCTGAGGAGAAACCTTCGCTGTCATGGTCTTAGAAGGGACCTCTGAAGACTTTTTATGCGTCTTCTTTTGAGGTGGCTGCGACGAAGGGCCCAGAGATGCCACCCTTGATCTTTTCTGAGAGGAGATGGAAGAGCCCTCACTTTCCTCAGAGGACAATGTTGTATCCTTGTCCTTAAGCCTCTGCAGCCAAATTAAGAGGCGCCCCTCACGGTCTTTAAGGGTCTTGGAGGAGAAGGTACGACATACCTTACAATCCTTTGAAGAGTGGTTAGGATAAAGGCAGTAGAGACAGTCCTTGTGTTGATCGTCCACATGAAGCCATTTTACCACAGGAAGCACAAGACCTGAAGAGGCCCTTCTTCGGAATGTCTGCCATGAGGAACTGAAGAACTCCCACAATAAATGTAAAGTTGAAGCAAGAAACACTGGTAATCCAGAGACAAGGAATAGTGAGCAGAGTTCAGTGGAGACTCCCTAAGCACGACTTGTGGTAGAAAATCTGAGGGACTAGAGCTCCTTCCAGGAAGGTTCTAGAGGGTGGTGCTAGCTGATTGGCTACTCTCCAAAGTTTGGTCCTTTTTTACATAAGGACGCAGATATGTTACTACGGTAAGGCCTTTTGGCCTATTACTCTATATGTCTACTGAGACATTACTTTATTTACCGGGGACTCCCATCCAGACGACCAGGAATGATTCAGGCATGTGAATCTATGAAAGATACCCCAATACTGGATAAGGATATTTTATTACAACCTCATGAGATGGAGAGCATCGGCAACAGACATCCGCAGCTTGACTGAGGAGGCAATCTGCCAAGCACTTTGGTTCCACGTCCTATATACCCTTCATCCCCACATGATTATGCAAAGGGGAGATGTGTACAGTAAACGATAAACACCATAATTATACAAAGGGAGACGTGTACAGTAAAACAATGAACACCATAATTATACAAGCAGAGGTCAATCTGATAAGTTAGCAGATGGTCACTGTTGGGCCCCTGCAGGGCATAGGTGAAAACCCATAATTACAAAACAAGCAGAGGTCAATCTGATAAGCTAGCAGATGGTAGCTGTCAAGCCCTGCAGGGTGAAGGGCAGGGCGAGGACAGTAAGCACAGGCGACCAGTCCTGTTCAACTGGGGTTAGCAAGAGTTCAGTCAGATTGTGGCAAACAAGGACACGGACAGTCCTGCTCGACTGGTTTAGCCTGAGTTCAGGCAGGTGGCGGTAGGTCCGGTCATAATCAGGGCAGTGCAGAGGTGAATCAAGAAGGGAAGCCACAGAGCATTTGTGATACAGAGAGAAGAAGGTCAGTGATGAAGTGTGGGTGAAGCACAAAATGCGGAGCCGATGGCAAGATAACAGACATACTTTTCCACAGAGTACAAAATGGCTGAGCGAGTGTCAAGATAAAAAATACATTTTCCACAGGTTCTGGTGCAGGCTAAAGTCGGATTGGTTAAACCCAGCACAGTAAGGATTGTGCCTTTTTTTCTTAAATATGCATCTGACCCCAGCTGCAACTAGGCCTAATGGACCCAAAGTCCCCTCCCAACTTAACAGTCTAAAAACCAATTTAGGCCATTGCCCTTCCAAAATAGATATACTGGAATTGAGACGCAGCGCAAGGAAATTACCCTAGCAAACCAGCTTAGAGGAAAATGACTGAGTTCTTTGCAAGAGGGAGCTAGTGCCATGAGAAATGCCCCTGCGAACAGATGTGCGGTGAAGTGTGACCAAAGGCTTGAGGCCCAGCCGGTGAAAAAGAATAAGTTGAACATCATGAGATGGAATATAGCTGGGTTGATGGCGAAAATGGACATTAGATGGTGGAACGTCTTTGCAAGTAACTATATAGTCAACTTGCAGGAAACATGGGACCGTGATAAGTTCTATTTGGAAGGTTTCTCATCCTTTCCCAAGGCTGCATTACCATCACTTGCGGGAGGAGTTGGGGTGGCCTATTGAATCTTGTAGCGATCATATTGTACGGGTTCCTTAAAAGACAGGGTGTCTGGTAATTTATTGGTAGTTAAATTGGTGTTTAAGAGTGCAGCACCACTAGTGGTGGTACATTTTTTATAATCCTTTAATCCAAGAAGAGCAAACAAAACACCTAACTGGTCTATTGAGCTACCTGAAGCTTTGGGGGAAAATAATGTCACTCCTTTTTTTTCTTCCCGCTTGAAGGAGATTTTGATATTCATCGCTGAGAGAAAGGATGCGTAAAAGTCTGGATGAACAAGTTACTTACCTTCGGTAACGCTTTTTCTGGTGGATACAGTATCTGCCTGTGGATTCCTCACCTTGTGAATATCCCCTGCGCCAGCAACATTCGGAAACTTTTGTAGCAGTCCACGCCGATGGGGTCGAAGATGACGTCACAGAGGCACGGCTCCGCTCGCGACTCCGCTGACGTCACCGGCTCCATAAGACCTCCTCGGCGTGATGACGTCAGTTCCGCCCCTTTTTTCCGTGCCTTCGAGGCACACGGACGGACTGACAGCAATATGTACATGAACAGCATACACAGTACACAATATGCATATCAACACACACAGTGCGGAGAAGAAACATCAAAGCACTAGAAATAACCCAATGTCCTTGACAGTCATAAATACATTTGAAATCATCAATAGAATTACCGTCATAAAGTCACTGGTATAGAAGGATGGACAACGGGGAGGCGGGTGGGTCAGTGAGGAATCCACAGGCAGATACTGTATCCACCAGAAAAAGCGTTACCGAAGGCAAGTAACTTGTTCTTCTGATGGATACATCTGCCAGTGGATTCCTCACCTTGTGAAAAGATTCCACAGCAGTCCCCACTCCCGGAGGAGGGTGTCCATCCCCCTATACCAGAAAATCCTGAAGGACGGAACGGGCAAAATGTCCGTCCCTCCTCACCTCAGAGTCTAAACAATAATGTTTTGCAAAGGTGTGAAGGGAGGCCCAAGTTGCCGCCCTACAAATGTCCTCCACAGGAACACCCCTAGACAAAGCAGAGGTAGAAGACTTTGCTCTAGTGGAATGAGCTCTTAAACCCTCCGGAGGCTCCTTACCAGCTAGGGAGTAGCAGATCTTGATGCATAGCACAATCCATCTTGAAAGAGTGCGCTTGTGCACCGCACGACCCTTTCTGCAGCCAGCAAAGCCCACAAAGAGCTGGTCATCAATCCTGTAGTCCTTAGTCCTGTCCAGGTAAAAGCTCACCGCCCTCTTAGGGTCCAAGCGGTGAAGTCTCTCCTCCTCCTTGGAAGGGTGAGGGGGAGGATAAAAGGTAGGAAGGGTAATGGACTGCCCCAGATGGAAGGGAGTTACCACCTTAGGCAAAAACGCAGCCCTGGTCCGGAGAACCATTCGTTCAGCATGCACAGTCAAGAATGGGGGTTTTGAACTAAGAGCTTGAAGCTCACTCACTCTCCTTGCCGAGGTGATTGCAACGAGGAAAACCGTCTTAAAAGACAACAGTCTCAAGGGACACTTATGTAAGGGCTCGAAAGGAGAACCCATAAGATAAGTCAGTACAAGGTTTAAGTCCCACTGAGGTACAATAAAGGGAGTAGGAGGAAATTTATTTGTGAGGCCCTTAAGAAACCTAAGTACAATAGGTGATTTAAACAACGACGGCTGATCCGGCAGGCATAGAAAAGCCGACAGAGCCGATAAATATCCTTTAACTGTGGCCACAGCAAAGCCTTGCTGAGCAAGAGAAAGGGCAAACTGCAGAATGTTAGACAAACGAGCCTTCAAGGGATCAATTGACCTCTCTCCACACCAGAGAACGAATTTAGACCATCTATAGGAGTATATGGATTTGGTGGAGTGTCGCCTGGCCGATAAAATAACGTCCACCACATCCGGCGGGAGAGAAAAAGAATTCAGGTTGCCCCGTTCAATCTCCAGGCATGAAGGTGTAAGCTCTGGAGGTGGGGGTGTAGAACCTGCCCCTCCGACTGCGAGAGGAGGTCTGCCCTCAGAGGGAGACGGAGCGGAGGGCACGAGGAGAGGTGGAGAAGATCTGTATACCACACCCTTCTTGGCCAATCCGGGGCGATCAATATGACTTGGGCCCGGTCTTGGCGAATCTTCCTCAGAACCAGAGGAATCAAGGGTATGGGAGGAAACGCGTAAAGGAGCTGCGAACTCCAATCCATCTGAAACGCGTCCCCCAACGCCCCCTGCATCGGATACTGGAGACTGCAGAATGACAGGCAGTGCGCGTTCTCGTGAGTGGCGAATAGGTCCACCCGAGGAATCCCCCACGTCCGGAAGACATGACGAACTACCTCTGGATGAAGCCTCCACTCGTGGTCGGCGGAGAACTGCCGACTGAGACTGTCCGCACGCACGTTCAGAACTCCGGCCAGATGATTTGCCATCAGACAAATCTGATGGTCCTGAGCCCAGGACCATAGACGCAGGGCCTCTCTGCATAGACAAAGAGACCCCACTCCTCCCTGTTTGTTTATATACCACATCGCGGTCGTGTTGTCCGTCAGGACTTGAACAGACCGACCGCGAAGGGAAGGGAGGAAGGCCTTGAGCGCCAAGCGTATCGCCCGCAATTCCAGAAGGTTGATGTGAAGCAACCTTTCCTCTGAAGACCAAAGACCCTTGATCTCCAGATCCCCCAGATGCGCACCCCACCCTAAGGTGGATGCATCCGTTATCACTGTGGCCACCGATGGAGGAAGATGAAAGGGCTTTCCTTGAGACAGATTGCCCTCCACGCTCCACCAAGATAGATCCGCTGCAGCTTCTCTGGAGATCCTCACAGACTCCCTGCGATCCCCTTTGTGCGGATACCACTGCTTGCGGAGGCACCACTGGAGAGCCCTCATGTGCCAGCGTGCATGGTTGACCAACAGTATGCAGGAAGCGAACAGACCGAGCAGGCGAAGGACCTTCAGAACTGGAACAACCGCTCCGTTGTAAAACAAAGGAATCATTTCCTGTATGTCGAGAATCCTTTGAGGAGGAGGGAATGCCCGACACACAGTAGTGTCCAGTACCGCACCTATGAACAGGTTGCGCTGAGAGGGCACCAGGTGAGATTTGGGCACATTGATTGAAAAACCCAATTTGTACAACAGCTGAGTTGTAACCTGCAGATGACGCAGCACCTTCTCCGACGACTCCGCCTTGATCAGCCAGTCGTCCAAATAAGGGAAAACCGAAATTCCCGATCTTCTGACATGGGCTGCCACCACTGCCATCACCTTTGTGAAGACTCGAGGTGCCGAAGTAAGACCAAACGGGAGGACCGCAAACTGATAATGCTGCGACCCTACCGTAAACCGGAGATACTTCCTGTGCGACTTCAGAATGGGGATGTGAAAATACGCATCCTGCAAGTCGAGCGACACCATCCAGTCCTCCTGATTCAGCGCCTGAAGAACCTGCGCAAGGGTGAGCATCTTGAACTTTTCCCGTTTCAGGTAAAAGTTCAGGATTCTGAGGTCTAATATCGGACGCAATCTGCCGTCCTTCTTCGGCATCAGAAAATACCGGGAGTAGCATCCCTGACCCCTCTCCTGCTCCGGAACCACCTCTATCGCACCTTTCTGAAACAACTTCAGGACTTCTTCCTGCAGGAGAAGACGGTGGTCCTCCGAGCAAGCACCCTGGCAAGGAGGGTAATTTGGAGGGAATTCCCGAAAGGGAAGGGCGTACCCATTTTCTACAAGATCCAGAACCCAGAGATCTGTAGTTACAGATTCCCAATCTTGCAGAAAAGGGGTAAGCCGGCCCCTCACAGGACCAACATGATCCGGAATGTCGAATCTAGGGCTGTTTTGCGGTGGTGGGAGGGGCAGAGGAAGAGGAGGAGGAGAGTTGACGGCCACGTGAGCGACCTCTAAGTCTTCCTCTATATCCCTTGGAGCTTTGCTGCTGCTGCTGCTGGTCTATAAGAACGAAAACTCGCCCTTCCAAAACCCCTGTACCTCTTGAAAGTACCTCTCGGCTGGGATTGAAGGCCCAACGACCTAGCCGTAGCCTTACTCTCTTTGAAGCGCTCGAGAGCAGCATCAGCCTTCTTCCCGAACAGACCAGACCCATCAAAAGGTAAGTCCAATAAGGACGACTGGACATCCGAAGAGAATTCGGAGGACTTAAGCCATGCACCCCTCCTGGTGGCAACTGAAGACCCCATGACCCTGGCAACTGAGTCCGCTGTATCCAGGCCACTCTGTATAACCTGGCGAGCAGCCGCCTGGGCATCCGACAGTACTTCACAGAAGCCTGCCCTATCCTCCTCCAACAGCTTCGGTGCCAACTTTTTAGCTTAATCCATAAGCGCATGGATATAGCGCCCCAATAAACAAGTCGCATTAGAAGATTTTAATGCCATACTGGCTGATGAAAAGACCTTCTTGGCCGATTGGTCTACCTTCTTGGCCTCTCTGTCCCCTGGGATTGAGGAAACGCACCTTTTGAACGTCCAGAACAAGCAGCCTGAACGACCAGGCTTTCAGGTGAAGGGTGTGATGACAAAAACTCAGGATCCCCTGGAGCCACCCTATATCTCCTTGCAACCACCTTGGACACCGCAGGAGCCGAAAAAGGCTTGCGCCACACATCCAACACAGGCTCCAATATTGCTTCATTAAAAGGCAACAGCGGCTCTGACACCGCAGTTGGAGAGTGCAACACCTCAGTCAAGATATTGGACTTGAACTCCACAGATGGCAATTGAAGGTCCAACAACTCTGCAGCCTTTCTGATTACAGCATGATAAGGAGCCGCGTCTTTAGAAGGTTCATCCGATGGAGGAGTGATCTCCCACTCCGGATACAAATCCAACCCACTTGCCTCCTTCAACTCGTCAAACACCAATTACCCCTCTTCAGCCTCATCCATAAGATAGCGCCTCTCCTCCAGCACTCTCTGCGCCTCCCTTCTGGAACGGATCCGCACCTGCGGCGTCGGCAGCGCCGTGATCGAATCAGACGGAGCCGGCAGAGGCGTCGAACGCGGATCAGCTGGAGCAGCCGGCGTCGAACGAGGTAGAGTCGGCGCCGGTGAGGAGGGAAGCGGCGTCGATGTTCTCGGCGCCGGCATCTGCCAAGACGGCGTCGCTGGGAAGAAAGGCATAAACGGTGCTTGAGGATAAACCTGCGGCACTCCCAGATTAAAAGCCATCGGACCCATAGGTGCACCAGAGGAATACATGGCCCGTGAGAACACCCCATACATCGCATTGAGATAATGCGAGGGGTCCTGACCTGGATTAGGGAAATCCGGATACTGGTCAGGCAACACCGGACTCGGGCCTGCCGACGGTGGAACTTGCGGCGTCACAGACTCACCCGGAGCCGGATCATCCTCATCCTGGGCCGGAGACTGAGCCGAAGGACCTGCAGGATCTGGAGAAGCCATCGGCGCCGGAGAGGACGCCGGCACTGGCGAATCAGCCGGAGCCGGAGAAGACACAGGAGAAGGAGCAAGAGGTGAAGCCGGGACAGGAGAAGGAGACACTGACTCCCTTCGACGCCGAGCAGGTGATTTAGACTTCGACGTCGAGGCCTTATGATGAGACGAATGCCTCCTCTTCTTCTTATGCTTCTTGCTCTTTGAAGCATGTCCCGAAGTCGACTTGGAAGCCGACCTCGACCTGGATCTTCTTCTACCTCTTTTCTCCTTTTTCTTCATCCGGGCGATAAAGAGCTTTGCCTCTCTTTCCTTAAGAGCCTTCGAGCTCATCTTCCTGCAACACGAACATCCTTCAACATCGTGGTCCGATGACAAACACCAAACGCAGTCGTCATGCGGGTCAGTGATGGACATGTGTTTGCCACATTCACGGCAAGGCTTGAAACCAGACTTCCTTGCCGACATTCTCGAAGAAAGACAGAGAAACTTCGGAATAAACACAAAGTAACAGGTAAAGCTACCAGTAACGATTCCCGAAATCCGTTGGCGTCGTCGGCGCGGAAAAAAGGGAACTGACGTCATCACGCCGAGGAGGTCTTCTTATGGAGCCGGTGACGTCAGCGGAGTCGCGAGCGGAGCCGTGCCTCTGTGACGTCATCTTCGACCCCATCGGCGTGGACTGCTACAAAAGTTTCCGAATGTTGCTGGCGCAGGGGATATTCACAAGGTGAGGAATCCACTGGCAGATGTATCCATCAGAAAGGAATATCCTAAATATGCATTTTGAACATTCTGCACAAGGGGTGCTCCTGGAAAAAAGCATGGCCAACAATAATTTGTTTTGCATTGATCAGACTGTGGGGGGAGATTATACCCAGTTATTTTCAGGCTGAGGTTTAGATTGTCAATGGTATCAGTCCCACTATTACCACGAGTTTCAGGATTTGCGGGTGGAATGGAATAATTGTGATCATAATCCAATCCAAATTTTAATGCGGGATTTAAAATTGGATAGAACGCAGGAACTAGGCCCTGCAAACCAGGAAATTCTCCCCAAGGATCAAGAAAGAAGATTAAAATGGGAGAGCGATCCTGGGGACCCTTAAAACATTTTTAAACTACAAATATGGCTGAAAACAATACACAGGAGGGATAGATCCTGTCGGACTTAAGTTAGGCTGTGGGGGCAGATCTCATCACACCTTTCCATCAAAAAAGGAATGGTTAAGAGAGAAGGGGAGAAGTTGTTTGATTCAAACGCTTCTAAATGTATACAAGCCTACACTCTGCCCTAAAAAAAAAAAAAAAATGTATAACAGGATAGGGAGGGAATAAGGGCATGCAGGAAATTGTATCAAACAGCGACAGACAGAAGCAGGATATTAGAGATCTGGCCTAGGATGAACGTTTACAATCAAGGGCACTCCATGATGGCCGTAAATTCTAGATAATAGTAAATGGACCCTTCTCAGGTTGTCAAAATACTAATATGTAATGTTTAATCCCTCCTGATAAATGGGTCGGATGTTTTCAAGAGATGTTTGGGAAGGTGAGGGCTGAGGACGAAGAGTTGGAGTGGGAGCCAGATGGAAATGCCTGGCTGTTATTTCAGTGAAGAGATCAAAGAAGCTATCATAGCCTCGGTTAAAAAATATCAGGTTTTTAACACTGCATGTATAAGTGGCTTCCCAAAACGCCTGGTTCTATTCTGTATATTCAAAAAAGGGGGCCAGGGATCACCCCCAAAGCTACCGGCCCATCTATCCATGGTCATCGTTAAAATCATGGGGAACAAGTTGCCAAAGATAGGAATCTTTATATAGCTTTCATGGACCTTACCACAGCCTTTGACAGAGTAAACAGAACATTATGGCCCCTGCTCATTTAAATAGGAGTGACCCATGATCTAGTGGCTTTTCTACATACCCTCCATACAAATCTTACGGCCTGCTTTATGGTATGGTGAGGAAGGTAGTTTATCATCTGTTGCGGAGATTAAAAGGGGAGTCAGGCAGGGGGGCACTCTTGCCCCCAGCTTTTCACTATATTAACCAACTAGCGCCAATACTTAGCACTGCCTGTAGTGACATACCCAGGGTTGGAAAACAAAAACTGATCCCTGCATTAATGTATGCTGATGATGCAGTCCTGATAGCAAGGACTCTGGTAGGCTTGCAAAGTCTTCTGGATGCCTTATTGTGTTTCGTGGACACTTTGAATCTAGCGACTAATTTTGCAAAATCTTATACAATGGTAGTGGGTCAATGGAAAAAAAGCTAGCAAACTTCTACAGTAAGGGAATTGAACTTACAAAAGGTAGCAACGTTTCTATATTTGGGTGTTATCTGATGAATGGGGGTCTTGGAACCTTCATAAAAACATGAACACCCTGTTAAAAGCTGCTGCAGAAACCACATATTGCAAGAATGTTCAGGGCCAAACCATTACAGGTATTAATAAAGGTGTATTTAGAAAAATGTCTGCCTATGGCATGTATTGGGTCTGATCTATGGGGCTACAATGAAAGTAGGGAGTTAACAACGGGCAGCAGATCAGATCTTGAGGAAAGTTGACAGTTCCCACTAGTACCCCAGCCCATGTGGTTCATGAAGAGTTGGGAATGTCAGACATTATTGCCTGGGCCCCCTATTCTAAGAGGGTAGAGAATTTGGAAAAACCCAGCTGCCGATTTAAATAGGAAAGTGCTTAGAGACTGTTTATCCCTGGAGAAAGGCCTCCGAAATCCCTGGATTGGTAATGTCAAAAATTGGCAAGATTGGGTTGGCAAATTGGCTACATAGGGTTGGTCAACTGGATCCATTTAGCAACCCTGCGTCGAATTTGGGGGAGATGAAGAAATTATCTCCCTCAATAATGGTTGTCGGAAGGGAGCTCACCAAACCCTTGATGTTGGGACACACCAGGTTACCGACGGGAGCAGCAACTGAGCCATTTTTTACGACGGTTGTTAATCTCCGTCACCAATATTTACTAACGAGGTTCAGGTTAAATAGGATTCATTGGGTCCTTGCAGTCCCTTGAGGTTTTAGTAAGGTGGAGGATCTGGCCCAGTGTACTAGTGATAATTTTTCATCTCAAGTCACTACACTTTATATTTTTCTGGGAGTTTTACCATCACTTTCAAATTAGTTCCATTCTACAATGCTAAAAGGAATGAACTTCCAACAAGTGAAACCCGCATTGTTGTATTTGCAAATGCTTTCATCTTCCCCGTTTATCGCTGGTGTTGGGAGCTGTTTGGCTAAGGAATAAAATTTAGATGTGCGCTTAATGAACTATTTTAGGTGATTTCTCCAGCTTAAGGTGTTTACATTTAAATATTTTGTATGTCTTTGTTGAAATATGACATTGGTTGTATTATGGGACTGGTTTTAAAAGAAACTGTTTATATAGGGGCTGCCAATTACTACGGATTATTCAATACTGCTAAATATGATGGTTTTAACTTGCTGCGTTATGTATTTTGCACTTCTGGTTATGAATTACCGAATAAACTGACTGATTTAGTGAGGGGTGTTCGCCAGAACTTCGTCACTACATATGAAAGTAGGAGAAGAAGCATAGGCAAATATCAAAACTAGTTTATCAATAGAATACTGCCACTGGACTGACAGTGTGGGAACACTAAGGCGGTTTAGCATTTTATGTTTTCATTTGTGGTGAACAAATCTATGTGTGGGGGTGTAACATGAGAAACTTTTGGGTGGAGATCCCACATATGGACTTGTTGATGCATTTTGCTGATTAATTCTGCAAAGTTACTGTTTACTACCAGAAGATAGTCTGCTAACAGGTTTACATGATGGTGCATGGCTCCGTGCCATATCTGGCAAGTTGCACCTTAAGCATTCCCTTCAGCATACAGAGCGCATGCACTGAGGATTCCCATTTGGAGAAGGTCTCAAATAGGAAATTTTCCACCTTGGGCCTGACACTCATATCTACCTTCTTATAGGCACCCTCTCGCTGTATTGCCACATAAGCTGTAGTATCGTTTGTGGGGGTAAGTAAGATTTATTGAGCTACTAGGATCCTTAATATGGGGCAAGGGACGACATAGAATCGCACTGGAGAAACTGAAATTGCCCACGACACAAGGCGGTCTTGGAGCCCCCTCGTTCGAAGCCTATTTCCTAGCGGCGCAGCTCCAATGGCTCTTCTATTGGACAGCCGGCAGGCACACGTCCGAAACATACACGGCCGCGGGTCGGATAACGACACCGGAACTATGTCGTTTGCTTGTGCCGGGATCCCGCCCGGCGGGGACTTACCCACTCCAAGTGGAGGTGGCCCGGGGATGCATCCGGCGCATACACTGGCTCGCACCTGACAGGCCCTTGTATTCACCGTTGCTTCCGCTGGTGGGCTGGCCCAAAGATACCCAGTTCTTCACCCCTGCCATGCTTCGAGAGTGGACATCTAGGGAGGTCACCGAGGCAGAAATGCTTTTCGCGGAGGGACACCTCCGACCATTTCAGCAACTCATTGATGAACATGATCTCCCCCCGGGACAATTCCTGCGGCACCGCCAGCTCCTCAGCCATTTTCGACCACACTATGATCTCACGCTAGGGGAGCCCCCCACGCATCCGGTCCTTCACATGATACTGCGAATGGGACGGGGTCGCCACCTCACAACCTGGTTGTACAAGTCCATCCGGGAGTTGATACCCTCATCATTGACGCCCCTAAGGACCCTTTGGGAGGAGGAGGTGGGGCGGGCGTTTCACGACAATGAGTGGGACAGGGCACTCGAATTCCCCAAAAAAAGTGTCTCGAAATGCTAGTTTCAAAAACATACAATATCACATTCTTCACAGGGCCTATTTGACCCCAGCGCGCCTCCAGCGTTTTTACCCCGACACACTCTTCCTTTGCCCCCGCTGCCAGGCACAAGACGCAGATTTCCTCCATATCTTTTGGTCGTGCCCGGGGATCCGGGCATACTGGTCGGCTATCCACGAGACCCTCCGGGATCTTACGGGGTTGCCCCATCTAGATACCTGGGAGCACTGCGCACTAGGAATAATGGGCCGGAAGAAGCGGCATAAAGGGCCCATACGATTTGTCTCCTTAGCACACCTCCTGGCTAAACGATGCATAGCTATGCATTGGCGTTCCCCTACGGGTCCCCCGCTGGCGGCATGGAGGGGGGCGGTACTCAAATGGTCTGCGGCTGAGGAGGATACACTGCGGGAAGAGGAGGCGAAGGGCACACGTAAAACCCCGATTTCCCTGGAATGGGCGCTGTTGATGCATCAGTTTAAACAAGTCCCGCCCCTAACTGATCGGGACGCGACCGTGACCACCCCTGCTGCCACTCGGCAGAGCGCGACGCCCACCCACCCGGAGGACACTCCCCCTAATACTGTACACCCACCCTGGAGCGATTAGGTTCCTATCCCCGCTGCCCCGAGGTCTGCGCCTATGCTGTATGTCCGCCTGCTTCGTCGTACTGCGGCCAGGGGTTCCCAATGCGCAGCTCCACCGGTCACCTTACGGATCACCTGTGATATAGTCTAGCTGACCCTTCTCTAATAGTCCATGACTGCTCCTAGTTTTCTCCCCCCCCTCCATGGTTTGATCTTTTATTCGGCAAACACCTGTTACCTTGCACACAACTGCAGTAAAGATAATTATAAATGTCAAGATTGATTTCACCTGACTGAAAACATGTGCTTAATGATATTGTGATCCAATACTGATATGTAACGAAAGAACTAACAAATGCCAATAAAAATAAGTTAAAAAAAAAAAAAAAAGTAAGATTTATTGAGCGGGTATCTAGGTCTGGGTCCCCTGGCAGATCAATGTCCCAGTCGTCCGATCGGCCACCTCTAGGCTGTGTGTGGAATGGACCCCGAGGAAGAGGGCTGGTAAACAAGTTCTTGATCTTTGAAGTGTACACCCATAAGGGAGCGTAATGAGTGGATTCCACTTCAAAAGCAAGCTTTTCTGTTAGGGTATCCAAATCCTTGGTGGTGATTAGGACAGTTAAATTATGGCTGTGCGAGGACTGATCAAAATCAGTTTTGGACTCAGAGCTATTCCTGGGGTACTGAGGAAGATTCTCAGATGGGAGTCAGCTGCAATGCATTAATTAGGTGCTGACTGGAGGAAGACTCCAGGTATCCCTTAGAAGTGGATATGGGCTTGCTCTAGCAGTCCCAATTTGCTTTCTAAGGGAGTAGCAGCCACCTTAGGCTGATCAGAGAGGAGTGTTGGACATCTGCAGCACACACAGTCAATAAAGGTAATGCACGACTCCATCAATTTATAAAAATAACCCTTATCTTTATATAACTATTTGACACCAAGATCATCAAATCAGATGAGTAAGTTTTGAGTTACAAATTTGTACTTGTTTTAAAAGTGGACACTTTCTGAAGCGGCTATGTTATCCTATGAAGGAAAGACATGCACTGCATACAAGTACTTCACAGTGACTTACAGGACCAATTTCTTTGACTTAGGGTAAGTATGGGGCAATGTCCAAGGCAGCACCAACAGGTCCCCTCGGACAGAACTGTGGTAGCCGAGTGCAGAGGTGCAATCAGCGTCGGGTGCCCTATTGAAGTGAAATGGGATTGTCACATTAAAAGAAGCTTCAGGCTGGGGCCAGTTCGGCTGAACCAACAAAGGGCTAAAGTCTCACGATGCTAGGGGGACGTACGGACACCTTTGGTCCTCTTCTTCAAAGGCCAGGGCAGCCAGGTGCAGCGCTGTCTTTAGGCAGCAGGTTTTTGTCACAGAAGACACTTGCGGTAGAGGGGGCCTGCACAGAGGCTGCAGGAGGTGATGGGAAGTCCACGATTGACAAGCCATAGGTGGGCTTCAGACCTATAGTGTCTGGGGACCCACTTCAACTCTGGCTTGAGATGGGGGGGGTGGGGGGCGCGCATGGGGGAATTAGTTCTATCTAGTGTCGGGTCTGCAGCAGTCCAGAGACTTCGCAGTGCTCTTGGGATGCCTGCAGGAAAGCAGCTCCACAAATCCACAGGAGTTCCTAGGTGTTTGGGTTAAGGCTAGCAGTCTTCCCAGGCAGGGTTGGTGCCAAGTCAGTAGCTCGTGTCTGTTCTGGTTTTTATGATGCTTCAGGGTCCTTCTTTCAGTTCAGAAAATTTGATTTCTTGGTGCCAGGGGCTCCGCTAAATACTAGATTTATAGGTGTTTAAGTAGGGTAATAACCAATAGGCTACTTACCCCTTGAGCCACTACGCCCCCTATACAACCACTTCCTGTGGGAGGTGGGCATAACCCTGTCCCCGACTTTCTAATTCTGCAAGCACTAAGATGGCAGACTTAATTTTCATGCCCACACCAGGTTACCCCACCTTAGGGTGATACTAACCGGAGGGTGAACACACCTCTGACTACTAATTTTCTTCTGTTGTATGACATCCCCTCACCTCTGAGGGAAGCCAGATTTGCATACCGAAAGCAGTGGGCTCTTTGAAGCTCCCTGCCTTGGAATGCTTTACAGGTTATCCAGCTGAAGGGGGTGTAAAACACCCTCTTACGGAGCAGACTTTGTTTCTGCAATCATCAGAGTGAGGGCTCTCACCCCTGGGGAAAACTAGTCTGTAGAGGCAGGCCAGTCAGCACACTAGTAGTCGGTAGGTTATTAGGAGTCACCTCTGCGGTGACCCGAGTGCATGTATTAACAAATCCATCACTGGAAACAATGTGGGTTTATTAATCCAAGATGTAGGATACCAAACATCTTTGGTTTCAGTTAAACCATCATGTAGCTGTGAGATCAGTTTGAACAGTACCCAGCACATGTGCTTAAAATGGCTCCCCTGGTCACTTGTATTGGCAGTATCTGAACTGGGCAAAGGGCCCTATCTGCTCATGCAGCTAGGACCACGTAAGCAATATAGTGCATCCTGCCTTAGGGCTGTAAGGCCGCTGTAGGGGTGAATTACCCATGCTACATGCAGTGTCTGCTGGCATAGCACACAGGCTGTGTGCCATGCAGTGTTTTCACTTTTGTCTGCACCAAGACACAATCTGCAGGAGTTTGTTGAGGGGTCCTTAGGGTGCACAATACATGAGACAGCCCTTCGAGTCCAGCTTTAGTCCTTTTGCCCTAGGTACTAGAGGTACCATTTACTAGAGTCTTACAGGGGGTGCTATAGGTCTTCCCAATTGGGAAAACAATTGTACAGTTTAGGGAAAGAATCAGTCACTGGGGACCTGGTTAGCAGGAACCCAGTGCATTTTGTCAAAATTGCACCGAATACCAGGGAAAAAGGTGTAAGCGACCATGTTAAAAGGGGGCACTTTCCTACACCGACCAAAGCCCTGGTGTAGTGAGGGGTCGTTGGTTGGCCTTTTCATTTTTAATACACCGGGCTGAGAGTCACTGTTAAGAGCGGTGCTCTGGCTCAAATGCAGTCTCCTGTGCGATCAATGGTGAGACCTATGGTGTGCCTTTCTAAAGTGTGTGGTCCAGTACCCGCTGAGACCCTTCTTTAGGGCTGGGTTGGCGGGCAAGTGATGTCAAAAGACTTTGTGTCCTGTTCCTCCACAGCAGAGACGATCTGGTTCCTTCTGGCTTCCCTTGCCTGAATGTCTATGCATCCTGGTATGTGCTCAGAGCCTGTCTTTAGGTTAACTTTATGCCAGACAGAATCTACACTTTGGGTGGTTATGATCCAGGGAGAAAAACATGTTGCAGAAGCTATGGCGGTCGGCCCAGGGACATTGGAGTGACACAGAGAGCATTTACAGCAGGGTGTCCGCTTCATCATCAGCCACAATTTGACATTCTCCCATGTGCCAGGCTGGAAATTGAAGGGGCACAAGTAGCCACAGGTTTAGTGACCTAATGCTGCAGAACTGTCTCTCTCACTGTCTTGGAGGAGAAATATTCAGAAGCGATGTACGCTGGAAAAGTCTCATGAAGGCATGACTGGAAGGCTGAACCAAAAAGGGCACAAACAACAAACATGGCACACGTCGAATCCGGGTGCCCCCGAATGAGAAAAACAAGCCAGCAATGGATGCTATGCACAATACCTGCTAAGCAAGGAGTCACTCAACACTCTAAACACCTCTCAGACCCGGAATCCTGCCTCAGACACCTGGGGACTGCAAGCTCCATAATTCTTAGCACCTGGAGTCACTGACTCCTAGTTCTCACGCCAGGAGGCGCTTAAAACCACCTTGCAGCTCCCACGCTCACCGAGCCGGAATCCTGCCTCAGACACTAGGGGGCTGCAAGCCCCATAATTCTTAACACCTGGTGGAGACGATGACCAGTTTTCACGCCAGGAGGGACTTAAAACGGCTTCGCAGGACGCACGCGGACTTGCCCGGGCCAAGGGCGGGCCCATCAACGCCAGTCCGAGCCCAGAAGAGGCTGGGCCGGGCCTACTGTCTCTGCTTCAGGGTCTGGCTATATCCCTGCACCTACTTCTGCAAAATCTGTACTCCGGCATCTCAAGGAGCCATCTGCACATTGGTCATATGACCAAGTAAGTCCATCTACCGAATTAAATAACTCTTCAAACATCGTTGCCCTCCCCTTTTTCTTCCTTTTTAAACTATGGCTAAATTGAAGCAAATAGGGGGAAAAGGTGAACACTCCAAAGCCCCTTCTGAACTCCACACTTGCTTGCTCTCACGGGCCGCCAAGGCCATTCCAGGTTGTCTCGGAGGGGGGGCTGGCTGAGTATGGTTGCAGCTATAAATGAGGATCGACTCCAGAGCAGGTCGCCAAATTACATTGAGCAGGGTACTTTCGTACACGCTAAAAGCCAATCTGACTTATCTCCCAAGTGTACCCCACCGCTAACATTGGTAAACCTGTTATGTAATCCTCCAGCAAAAAGGAAAAAGAAGGCAAAGCACCTAGAACTACCACCAGTCTAAGGACCAGATTCAGGAAAAAGACCCAGGAATCTCAGCAGAAAGTGCATGATGATTCAAAGCAAGCAGTGCCGACTGTGATAACTCAGACTTGCCATTTTTTAACTCCATAGGCCTATCCCCGCTAACTATTGAGACTTTAAAGAATCGCTTAGAATAAATAATATCTAAGAACCCCTTGCTCGATAAATTGGAGGCAAATGTGGGATTAATCTAAAAGTCTCTTCCTAATCCAATGATTGGTGAAGGGCCGAAAACGAAATGTAAAGTTGGGGGGGGGGTCACTTACCCAGGGTGGACTACACACCTGTGATGGGAATCACAGTAGGAACCTAGACTTACCACCCGTGTCCCTATTTTTTGAAAAACACAGGAGGGCAGTATCACAACGAAGCCCACATGCGTCAGTCATATGGAGGAGGGAAAGGCGACCTCCTAGTAATGCCAGGTTTACAGCACGCAGCACCTCATTCACTGGGAATGTAATTGAACACAAAGAACAGACTCCGGCCAAAATGAGTGATCCTAATGATAGGAACGATCAGGTCATCGAGGCGACTTTAAATCCAAGTCAAGACAGGAGCTCTTTCAGCTCGAAACAAGAAATGGATAACAAGCCCTCACTGATCCGGACACCCCGACTGACTAAACCCCAAAACCACAGAATTATTAAGGACTTGTAAGGCATTCCCAGCTATGCAGTTAGAAGGTGCTACCAACATTAAGAACCCTAGTGAAACCGTATATTATGGTCCAGTTACCAAGTTGTCTCACCCAGCACTAAACTTCGAATTAGAGAGAGTAAATCCCACAACAAGATACCAATCCAAGGAGCACATAAAAAAAATTCTATCCTGGAATATTGCGGGAATAAGGCTAAAACTAAACCACCCAGAATAGTCTAACTTAGTGGACGGATTCAACCCATGTCTGTTCCAAGACAGTTAGGCTTTAGAGCAGGTACACAGATTGGGGTTTACTACTTTTAGTATTGAGGCCACACGTTCTCCAGCTGGTGGATTATTGATCTGGGTTAAGACCACCCTGCCATGCAAAATTAAGATATTGAAACTAGGATCCTAAGATCCTATTTCAATAAACAGTAATTTTAATCTAATCCAACGGAGCACTGCCCTATGGTATAAGGAGGCTTGTAGACAAGCCAGAGACACTATTTATAGCGGTTAGGAAAGAAATACGGATAGACTTTATAAAACAGAAGAAATTTGTATAAAAAGACAAGACGAGGCAAAAAGGGATTGGGAGTCAGAACTGGCGCACTCTTGCAGAAGCCTCAAAGCAGAAGGACTGGCAATTATTCTGACAACTTTTGTCAAAAGGGACATCCAAGCAGAAAACTGAAACAGACTTGTATACAGCCCCATGACTGGGAGGAGTACTTCACGAATCTACACAGGCAAAGTGGATGATTCTCGTCTAGATTGACAGGTCTCAAGCACAGAATTAGCACAAGCTAATGTAATTAGTTTCTCAACAGAGGAAACTGTTGAAGCCATTAACTCTGTGCAGAATGGGAAAACTCTGGTGTTGGACACTTTACCGGGAGATTTGTACAAATCAGAGCCTACTATATGGGGATCTTTGCTACAAACTTTTTAATGCCATCCTGCGAGGTGGAGATATTCCTGCGACCTGGAGAGGTGTGGAAATAATCCCGATATTTAAATAGGGAGACAAGAGAATACCAGCGAATTACAGGCCAATTAGCCTTATAGATGTTTCTCAAAAAGGTTTTTGGCAAAATGATTTTAAACTTAAATCCAAGGTTGAATCGAGGCGAACAGCATATTATCTAATCTACAGGCAGGATTTAGGGCTTCCACGAGCACTCTAGATCAAGTATTTAGATTTCTCCTGCTTATATGGAAAGAAGTGACAATCAGGAGGGGTCACTTATATGTCGTGTGCGTTGATCTTAAAAACGGTATTGGACTCCATAGACGTACTGATCTCTGGGCTGCCCTTCAAGACTTTGGACTCCCTATACATTTACTCAAAATTCTGATACACCTGCATCAAGATAATTACACCAAAGTCAGGTGGAATCTAGAGGGCAGCTTATTAAACATTCGGGTCTCTAGGGGACTACGACAGTGCTGTGTTCCTGCCCCAACCCTTTGTACCCTGTACATAAACAGGCTTATAGGACAGTTGTTTGATTGTGGAGGTCACCCCCGAAATTAGAAGGTAGCCCTGTGCCCTCCTTGCTATTTGCAGGCAACACGCTGCTTATATCAAAAACACCAATGGGAATCCAGAATGTCCTAAACAAATTTGCAATAACATGCAAGAACAGGGGCTTAGAAATCGATTGCTTCAAAACGAAATACATGACGTTTAACCCCTACAAATCCAACAAGGGCAAATTGAGGTTAGGCTCCCAAGTCTTGGAACAGGTCAAGGTATTTGGCTACGTGGGAGTCCGAATCAGTGACCGTTTAGCTTTGACACACCAAATAGAAGAGAGCGTTCTAATCCTTCAGCATGTTGACTGTGCAATAGCTAGGAGGGTAAGGGGTTCTGCCTTTCAACCATCTTCACCAATTCTGGAAATACATAGGGCAAAAGGGCTAGGAGCAGCCTTACACGGGGCTGAGCTGTGGGGGCTGAGAGCCTAAAGCACATAGAACTAGCTGAGAATAAATTCTCACGGGCGATTCTTAATCTACCAGTGAACACCTCCCTAATGCCATTACTACTTGACCTTGGTCTCAAACCCATTAATTATTTTGCTATTCAAAGCACTTTTGTTTCGGGTAAGATTACGGATCAGTAGTAAAGGAGGCCGTGGAAGAGCTACTAACACTACAAAAACAATCAGAACGCCTTGCCTGGTTCGATAAGGTTAACGATTGGTTTACTAAATTGGGTTTGGGGTTCATGTGGGAGGACTTAAAGTCCATTACGAAAAAAATGGCCCCCTTGCTCAAAAAAAGGTACTGGGAGCACGTTGATTCACAATGCACGGATTTCAATGCACTTGGCACTTTGACCTCTAGTTTTATGAATGTTAAGGGGGTGCTTTATTTTTTAAATGTTTAAGGATGATGCTGAACCACCGCACACGCACTTTATATTCAACTTGGGAATGGGGTACTCCCTCTAAACTTTAGGAAAAGTTCTTGGGCAAATGCCCCTTACATCTTTGTGCCCGTCCTGTAACTCTTCTCCTGAGACCCTAGAACATTTTGTTTTTCTCTGTCCCGCCTATGCTAGACTCAGGAAAACCTGGATAATTCCTGCCTGTCGTTTGTTATCTTTTTTACGCCCCTCTGAGGCCTTACGTATATTTAGGTCTGATACTACAAGGTGGCTCGTATTACAATCGAGATACTTGCTTCATGCTTGGTGGACGAGATTAAAAATGATAAAAAATTACTATAAGATAAATGACCACGTAAGCAACCTGGTTTTAGGGTTACTAGTGGATTAATGGGGCTTAAAAATGTTGAACTTGCATTTTTAGACAATATAAATGAGGAATTCTTTTTACTTCACATGGAATTTTAAAATGCCATACATTTTTATGCTGGAGAGATGCGAAACTATTTTATTGTAAATCTTACTTTTTATGTTGTAATGAGTTTTTACTGGATGAGATCTGCTGATGTAAATGATCATGCTATTGATCGAATAATAAACTTACCTCTCAGACCTAACAGCTTTAAAAGTTCAAGCCCAACATTAGATGGCAAAAACATGTAGGGTATCTACAGCTAAATAGGTTACGAACTGAGCACATGATAGATCGAAGGGTGTTTTTGCACAGGAAAACACCCTGGTCTGTTTTTTTTATTTTAAAGACATATTCAAACAAATAACATGTCATAGAAGGATATACAAACAATCTATTAAGTTAAAGAGACTAATTTACTTTGTTCAGATCTGTAGTAAAATGCCACACTGCACTACATTATAAACAAATTTGTTTCAGAAACAAAAACTGACTTCATAAGAAGCAACACTAAACACCACGCCTAGTAAAATCATGGAGAATGAGACGACTAGCACTTCGAGAGTCTGCAAATGCCATCAAACTGCTCTACTGAGCAGATTCATATTTTTTAATTAGTAATCCCTGCTCAGCATAAACGTTTAATACAACTATGCCCCCACAGGAAAAAAAAAACCCCTCACTACTACTTCTAGGGAACCTTCCCATTCAAGATCCACTACACAGACCAATTAAGAAAAAGAACCCTGATCTATCAAGCTACCGGCCATTCAGCCCACTCACAGGAAAACAGACCTAGCTTCATAAGGATGTTCAATTGCATGAAATGAACAATTTACACTAATTTAAGATTTCCACAAACGCAGAGGGACCAAACCTGCCATCACTTTGCTTGGACTAATCCAGTGCTTGACACTTTATATAGAGACTAAGACCGAGCTTGACAGAGTGCTAAATATAATCTATTTAAATTAAAGATATTTAAACGTCTCATCTCACTACCACTGTTCTTAAGAAAACTTTGATTTTAGACAGAGGTACTACTTTCGCCTACCTCAAACAAGTCTGCTCCTTCAACAGATTAACCTGAAATCCCAAAACACCCAAGGAATCACAATCCAGACTTGACCTGTTAATGGGGAGTCGATGATACACCACCATCGGAAACTTTAATCCAAGCAAAACCCTCTGTCCAAGAAAACTCAATGCGCTACCACCGGCATCAAACAAAATACACAATATCATTAAGATTATCGGGACATAAACACTTACCCAATTACTTAAGTAAATAAAGTCACTGAAAGAGTCTTCCACACAACAAATACTCACACATTTCCCACACAAAGGCAATCAGCAGAAACTACAAGTCCCATCACTATACAAGTGAACTATGCAAAAGTCCTTTAAAAATTGGGTCAAAATGTGCTATAGAGAGGCCTCAAAGTACAGAGCACTAGAAACAGTTCATGTCCCAACTGGCTGTACCAGTTCTGCAAGAACTACGTGGAGCAATGAGTCAGTACTACCAAGTCAATATTCATTTTGTTCAGGCAATAGAGAAGCTTAACACTATTGGTCACCTAGTGTCATAATTCTGATTTAGGAAGCAAGACATGAGCAGCACCTGGAAACTTGTAAACAGTTGTTGATGGTGGAATAAGTGCATCTATCAAATCAGAACTTTGGGAATACACGCATCAATAAGTGACCTCTGATTTCATACTCTCCGTGAAAGAAGGTGTTGAAAGCAGGGGGGTGACTACACCTGATCACTGTCCGTTGGGGCATGAAGAAAAGCAGAATAAACTGCACCAGTGTTTGTGGGGCATCATATTGATTAGTGCAGCAATCAATCACGGAGCTTTGTGATTCAGAAGTTCCAACAGTAACAGCACATGGTGCAGTAAAGCTATCGTTTCAAAATTGTAAGATTAAATCTAGAACCTGGAATGGGTTAAAAAGGTATTTTTCAGGAATGATTGTCTTTTAGAATTTAAGGTCTTGACAATGTTTTCATCCCTAGGAACCACTTAATTTACCTCCCTCAGGTGAAAAACTGTTTGAATAGAAAACGTTCTGTAATTTCTAAGTAAACTCAAAACATTTCTCCCCTTCCTGCTCAGTGTAGAGCCACTGTAACATAAAATGCACCCATTCCTACAAAAAAACAGTATCAGAAGAAGCAGACGAATCATCACTTTCTAGAGGCAAAAATCTTTTGCCCCAACCATAACACCGCAGATTTCACTATTAACACAAGCAACTAGATCAAAGCAGCAACCAGGTGGTGCAGGCCAATGTTTTACTGGAACAAATATTTCACAACAAGTTTACTGATATGCCCCCCTAGAGGGAAACTTGTATTAACAAGTTCTACATGAGCTTTTCAATAGCAAGTTGTGCAGAGTGCCTGCACCATCTAACTGCCACCCATAAACTGTTATGGAACAAGCATGTCGAGTCACATTAACCATTCAAACGCCTTTATTGGACCCCTAGCCCGTTTACCTATAAACATGCATTCATCTTAGGGCGGTATACTCACATGCTGTATTTCTTGTTGGCTTGCTCGATAGTTTTTCTTTGTCAAATTGTCCACTAGGTAGCTGATTTGAGACAAGGCCAGCGAAAGCGAGTCAAGATTCATTGCTGATTGGGGCGGAAGCAGGCGGCCGGGCCCGGCGCAAAATCACCATTATTCCCCTTTAGTCACCTCAGAGATAGGTTAAGGTTTTCTTTTTGAAGTTATCATGTAGGCTGATCTTTTAGTTATTCAATTACATCCGTAGTTTCGCAAATGTAGTTTTCTGTATAGAAACATGGCACCTAGGGGTGAAAAAAAAGAAATTAGTACTGAAATTCCCAATGACCCCCTCGCTGCCCCCCAAAAATAAACTATAGTGGTCATTTAATTGCTAAAAGCCATCAATACTAACCACTTGGAAGCCAGGATAGGCCTGAATTGGAAGGACGCAAAGCAATTAAAGTTGAGAATATTGAAACCATAGCAAGTTTTGAAATCAGAATTGAAACTTTTAAACAAGCTAGTGTTTCAAGATCTCTAAAAAGGAATAAGAGTATGCAGTGAATTCAAATGAAAAACATTAACATAGTGGATGAATGTTGCACAGCTGGACCCTTAATCTTCAACATTCCCCAAGTACCTAAATAGATCAGCACAAGCTTTCTTACTGGTAGTAGCCACTCCCCCTTCCAGAATCATAAATCAGAAGTATAGACATGTCCCAATTCATCTTATAGCTTGAACTATCCCACACTGCTGGAATATGCTCAGCCTTAGTATGGTTACCAAAAGGTTTGTTGCATAGATAACATCCTCTATGAAACATCTCTTGTACAGCACTATTTTATCATCAACTTGTACCACGCAGCCAGAAAACTGATACCAAATGATCCCCCAACAACTATGCATACCAGTGGCTCCATGAACCGTGCATATTAAGAATGGAGTAGGGTCGTCTGTGCCGGGCTCCTCTTTCCATTTTGAAGGCCAGTTAAGAGACTCAATTCATTCTTACGTCTGCCGAAGATCTTTTTTATACAGCAGCATTACCCACACACTGAATTCTGACCCATATCAGTAGTGTTCCAAGTACCAGAAAAAGCAACTTCCATTCAATGAATCTAAAACTTTCTGCATCTAGGAAAGGAACAGCCAGTGATTCCTCCATCCCTCCCACCCTGCCGAGCCAGTTATGCACTATTACCTGGTTCAGCATATTTGAATGCTTGGGCATGAAACCCAACTGCTCCGGGTGGATTACAGCTATGACAAACGCGAGAAGCCTGTTTGGCAGCACTTTAGTCTTGACATTTATAAGCTAAGTCAAAAGTAGGAGCAGTTGTGAGTTTTGCCATCCTTTCGTATGGCATGTGGTGGCGTGCCAAAGCTCACCTGCAGCTTAACCTCCCTCTTTGCCTCCAGAAAGATGTTCAAGGTGTCCCCCCCCCTCCCTCCCTCTCGAGACCAAATACATTAACACTTGCTCAGGAAAACTCTTCATGCTCAAAGTCTCAAAGAAGGGTGCGTGGGGCCCATATGAGCCTAGGCAATGTCATGATAAAGAGACAGTCCATTCTACAGAAGTTAAAAAAAAAATAAGTAACAGCTATAAACCTCATGCTTAATGCGACAGACATCCGTAGGGCCCTGGCAACTGGCACCAGCTCTATTATCCTTCTTTGAATCCCATCTGTGCCCATCCAGCTAGAGTGCTGGACATGTCAAAAAATCATCCCAATAATATGGGGAGAGGCCAGAGCTTTAAACATTATAACCAAACATGTCAGGCAAATGTTTGCAGTATCAGGTTCAAATTTACTATAAACGATATCCCTGTCGCCACCCTTTCAGTTAGGTCCTGTCCAATGCTACAACCCCAAGGGAGCCTAGTATTAACTTTACATGTGCCACCAACATACACTTTCTCCTTACCAGGAACATGCAATTTGTACCCAATTAACTGCTTTTACTCAAGTAGGAAAAAGTCAAAGTATTCGCATAGAGAAACTAGAACACTACTTTAAATAGTCTCCTGGGTCACAGACATTCCAAAAGACTATTTTCATGAGATCCTTAAAACCTTTCTCCATTCTGGAATACCCCCATGGACTTTATGTATCTCTCTGTTACTGCCACATTTCCACAAGGAGGTGGGGAAGGGACGGACTCCTTTCTAGTATGAAGAGGTCTCCCATTTGCTGGGTTGCCTACCATTTCACATAGCATAGGCAAAAAAAAACAAAAAAAAACAAAAAAAAACAAAAAAAACAAAAAAAACAAAAAAAAACAAAAAAACAAAAAAAAACAAAAAAAAACAAAAAAAACCACTAACCTAGTGGCTTTCTAGCTGGGTCTGTTACTCTCGCATGATTCTTACATACTGTGGACTCACCTGCCTGTCACCCAAACACAATAAGGGTTGATCAACCCCACCACCTGCCCCATAAGATCTGTAACAAACTAGCCTGGTGGATGCAGCGGGTTGCATATAGTTTATCCATGGCCACTTCAATGATATTTTGAAGCCCCTGCATTTTGACACATGAACACCTATAATATGATCCGAACATGGGATGCATTGTGCAGGATCTTATTCGTTCCATGGCCTTCTGAAGACCCTGTCGGTCATGGGGAGAGTAGCCCTCAGCAAGATGCCAAATGCCCATGTCATGCGGCACTGTGCTGCGAGGATGAAAGTTGCTGGAGGAGATGGTACCTCCAGACGACCTCCCAAAGCTACTAAAGAGGATGCAGGATGCCAGTGAGGACTCCTGCCATAGTGTCTCAGGTTGTACAGGCCTGGGACAGGGCAAAGACTCATGCTAAAATACACGCCATAAGCTAGGAAGCTCAAGCTTTGGTGGCTTACGCCCTTTCTGACTTTGAAGAAATCCATGAATGTAGCTCCATAGATAGCAGGACAATGCCAGAACACACTGGACCTGTATTTGAATGATTCCTTTATAACGTTTGCAGAGGATGGCAAACTGTTCGTTGTTCATCCAGGGCAGTACGCCGGTATTTCGTGCAAGGCCTGCGATATATGGACCAGTTTCCTTGATGAAACTGAGGAATCCCTGGTGTTAAAAGTTATATTGGACCCAGGTTCACACAGATGATTTATTTCCCGTATCTATGTGTCTCTGAAGGGAGATGGGCAGTTAGATTTTACTCGGACTGGCACTCTATGGGAGGGGATCTCTCTAACAGATGGAGCGGAGGCAGACCAGGGCACCGGTGCTGGAGACGGCTAGCAATGCTAAATTCAAATTACTGCAATTCTACTACCGCCACAGGGCATATCTGACCCCCTCAAAGGCTTAGCAGATATACCAAACGAGAGCAGACGGTCTGCGTTGTGGCGTGTCACCGGATGGGTTTGTCCACGCTGCATGGAGTTACAGGACACTTCATCTGTACTGGGAGCACGTCACCTCCTCGGTGACACGGATAACAGAAATACGGAATGTGTGGCCCAGTATTTCCGGCACTGCCTTCTAGGGCTTCTGCCACTCCAAGAAAAGAGAAAAGGAGTTACTGGTTCGCTCTTCTTAGCCTTGTACTTGCCTGGCCCTGTATCGCCATTCACTGGGCATAGGGCACGCCCCGACTCATGAAAGTTAGCAAATGGACGTGCTAGAAGGGGCAGTAGCAGAGGAGGAACCTTTACAGGGTGTCTGCAGGGTGAAAATGCTGTGAGATATCTTGAGAGGTGGACTAAAGATAGTGAATCTGGTATGAGATGCCCAGGGGATCGACTTTAAACATACTGCATCATGTTCCCTATTTACATGCTTAAAAGTATGAGATTTAAAACAAAACAAAAAAAAAAAAAAGTTACGCCACATAATCCATCATTTGCTGCATAATCTTCAGATTTTAACAAAAAACGTTGCTACTGGTTCAAATGGATCAAATGCTACAAAAACATGGTGACATGTTGCCACCCAGTGACATATCCTTTGCAAAGATTGACTGGTCACCTCTGCTCCTTATTGCTGTACTTTGATAGCAAACTGGAACAAACAAGGTGAAACCTTTGCCCAGATAGTGTTATGCATGTAGGACAAAATAATGAGGTGATACCATCACAAAATATGCTGCGTAATTTTCAGTTGGGCAAATAAATTAATCAACCCTACTGCATATTTTAGTCCTCCCCTGCTGCATAATTTCAGTGGCTTGGAATTTCTGCGCACAGAGTTGATATTCCATACCTCATCATTCTTGTAATACTGCTTTATTTGTGGGACTATTCCTCCCACCTAAGTAGTATGATGAGCTGGAATATTTCCCAGGAAAACCCACCTTTAAATGGCCCAGTCTCCTGGCTTCTCCCTTCTGCCACTTCAGCTGTTTGAATTTAACTGCACATCAGGACCAGAGCAGTTTCCCACAAGCACGCTTCTCTGTACCTCTTCCACAGGCTTGTGCTTGGTTTGTTCCTTACTTTCTCAACCTCCTTGATTTGTCATCTATGGCCGAGTTCTCGGTCTCAGTCCTTTCACTGTAAACCCCTGGGCATTCCACACGTGTTTTATGTTCCATTACAGACTCCTGTGCCTTTTTTGGGTATTTTGAGGAAGGGTGTTCAACCAGGGAACACTAGAACAAATCTGGACCCCAATTGCATGGCTTTTTTGGCGCATACTCAAACGTTTCTGGTCTCTGCACTTGTCC
Source organism: Triturus cristatus (assembly GCF_964204655.1). Taxonomy (NCBI): domain Eukaryota; kingdom Metazoa; phylum Chordata; class Amphibia; order Caudata; family Salamandridae; genus Triturus; species Triturus cristatus. The sequence goes on from NC_140595.1 coordinate 180,327,423, forward strand.
GATTGCCCATTAAGATAATGAGAGGAACTGCCCGTGAAGATTATAACTGGGGAGGATTCATATTGTATCCCCACCAGTCATCACACTATTGCCTGGACCACATCTCTGCCTACAAAATTATGGAATTTAGCAATTATGGGGAATTAAGAGTCACCAGGTGCAGTCTGTGCCCTCTGCATTCACTAAGTCCATAAGCTTATACATTGCATATCCTTGCCCAGTATCATTTGTATCTCTGCCATAGGACTTAAAAACTGCCAGGAGATGCCTCCAGGAGCCTTAGCCAGACACGTTTGCAATCTTGCCCTACTAGGCTTTTCTCCTATAGATACAACCCCTGTCCCCTTCCACCACCCCACCCTATCCACCCAAAACCATGAACCTCTATAAAGGCAGACTAGAGCAGCAGCAGTTTGTCTTAACTGATGTTTATAGAAAACTATGCGCACAGGTGAAAATACGAGTTAAGTCTTGCAACGCCGTTTCATCTTGGCTCACTATGAAAACAAGTCTAAGAACCTACAGTTTCAGAATTTTTTGTTCAAACTTGATAGTTGGCATGATTAACTGGGCAATACTTTTGCCCTGCTACTGAAAACCAGAATTGACAGATGCAGAGTTCCAAAATGTAATGCTTCCTGCATAGACCGACACACCAATTTAAAGTTTGAGGACTAGCTCATGAACAAAACTCATTTATGGACCTGAAGCAGAAGCACTAGGCTTGTCCTGAAAATGCCAGCACTAAGCCACAAACCTGGTAAGTGTAAACAACTTTCTTGAAAGATTCTGCCCAGATGAGCTACTTAACAGGAGTAGCTGGGTATTACCTAGGTTCTGGAAAAGCTTGCCCATCTAGAAGCAATTTTCCACTGCTCATCCAGAGTATAAAGCCTTCTGTACACTCATCTGCATCCCAAACCAAGTCACCGTCGGTACACAATGCTGTTCATAAGAATTTTACTGCATATGCTTTTTCCCCCTGGAGGTTTCCTGCGTTTTGGAGTGCTGCATTGCCATGCCTTTGATTTAACAGCACTCTGTCAAATATATATGGCTTGGGTAATGTATGGTCAGAATGATAGCAAGGAGGTTCAGTTTATCGTGTTATCTATAAAAAAAAGGACTGATTGTAGGAGCTATGGTAACAATGTTGTTAATGCTGGGGGTAAAGTGTGGTTACATTTTCTATGCCTGCTCAAATATATCTTAAAATATTTGTAATAAGTACTATGGCATTATCTAGACAGTTGTATGTAATAACTTTTTTAAGCACCTTTAGTAGTTAATGGCTTGGTAAAGAATGTCGTGTACACACTTAATTAGCTAGGATTTATACGTGCTGAACAACATTTTTCAAACACGGATTTATACTGAAAAGGCTGTTAAGACTGGCATTTCACAACAGTTGTGGTACCCTAAGTGTGCAAGAGCAATGGAAAATACTTCAAGAACTGGAACAAAGCATGAAACCAGCCTTTCTATAATAAACCCTTTTAAACAGTGATGTTACACTATTCAGACAATAGTTACGTACTCTTGGATAACAGCTCATTTCTGCGGGTAAGAAAATAAACAAAGGATGGTGACGGTGGGTCAAGACATCATGCAAGAGGAGATTCAAGATCATATAAGGGCACTCCAAGTTTCTCAAAGTTCAACACAAAACAAAGAGAAAAAAAAATCACTGGTAAAGCCAATAAATCTTACCTGGGCAAGAACTATTAGATTTGCCAATGTTTTCTTTTGCCAAGTTGGCCTCATCAGAATATACAAAATGGCTAAAAACCATTGACCAAGCCAACAGTCCGTGCACAGAGGAGATCTATTGATTTTGCCAGTGCTCTTTTTCTGACTAGATGGCGGGGCGAAACGTAGGGCAGGAAGCTAGCAGAACAAGCATAGCCAATAGGTCTCGCTTTAGGGACCTTATAAGTATTCAGTTATGCAGCACAATATCCTCGGTGCAACAACATCAACCGTTGCATGGCTAAACACTTATAAGGTCCCAAAGGCGAGATCTATTGGCTATGCTAATGCTTTTTTTTGTTTTTGTTAGGCACAGGGGATTAAGTGATTTGCCCAGAATCACAGGATGTTCTGCGTCATTGCCGAGACTCGAACCCAGATCCCCTAATTCAAGGTTGACCACCTAGCCGTTAGACCAATTCCTCTCCCAATCTATGGTAAAGGTCAACAGAAGTGGACTGGCCTTGAGGAACCGAGGAGTTTCTCCTTTGCGTGACTGACTCTTCACCAGCCCTACCAGTCTTTCAAGCACTGGCCAGCATGCCCTTAAAGAGAGTACTGTGAAGCCAAGGGTGTTTTTTTTTTTTTTTTTTTTACCAAGCTTGTGAACAGATTAGCCTGAACAGTAAAATCCTGAGTGTAAAACTGGAAACCATGGAGGGTCATTGGGGAAAGAATGTGTGGCTGTCCCTGGGCCCAGCGGCCTTTATCTGGGCTCTGCTTGCATGCATGAATGCTGAGGGTCTGATCAACTGCAGAGGTCAGAAAGTTCTCACCACGTGCCAGCTATGTGCGGATGGGAAGGTGTCCGGGGGCCTGGGAAGCAGCTCTGGATAGCACGGAGGAGAGGCGCGTGCATGAAGGATAGCATTCCACAGTGCAGCAAAGCAACTTTAAAACGAAATAACGCCGGTCTGGAACCGCGAAAGGAAACTTCACGGTCCATATCTCGCCATTTTCTAGAAACATCCTCAGCGTCTCAGCTGAGAACGAATTGTCAGCTTCAAAAACTACTCATCTTATTCACTTTATAAAATAAACTAAATTAAAAATACTCCAAAAAAAAAAAAAGGGAGGGCTGGGTACATGCACTTGTTTTGACAGATATGGGACAGAAAGAGCACTTGCTGATAACTCAGAAATGTTGGCATTTGGGAGTTGTGGGCGTGGGGGTGGAGGGGAGAGGGGACATGACAAGGATGGATGACAAATCTTCGTGAGGAGAGATCTGAAATCAACAGATCCTGAGTTACCTAGTCCCTGAAGTGAGTAGGCACATATAGTTCAGTGTTTAAGCTGCATGATGGGATTTGTAGTCCTGTGTAAACCATTATATAAATGGGGACGATTCCCATAATCAAAATAAAGCTCCTGGACTGCATGTCCCGCTGTCGCATCTATCTGATAAACTCAAATGCTCTAGAGTATATATATTGTCTAAAAAAAATAAAAATAAACTTTCAAAAAACTATTTTAAAAAACGATTGCAAAACAAATCAAAAAGAAAAAAAAAAATCCCCTCGCAAGCAGGCACGCTCTTTAAGATGGAGCATCAGAGTTGTCATTGCACCTGAAAATCAGACTGCAACACAGGACCTGCCTTGACCCCTCTGCTCCTCTACATGAAGCCGAAGAAGACTATTCCCATCTGATCAATGTCCATCTCGCAACTGACAACGATGACAGACGAGTCCAACCTGTGTACCAAGAAGCCGGCAGTGCGTACCTGTCTGCGGGCTTGGACAGAGGGCTCTGGAAAGTTAATCATCTTACAGAGAAAGAAAACGTGAAGTGCGGAACCACAAACACAGGAAGAAAGAAATGCAAAGTATTATTGCAAGAGACACAAAGTTAATTAAAAGATGGTGAAGGAGTAAGGCACACAGTCAGAAGTGAACATTTGAAATGCAGCGCGCACTGAAATAGGAGGCAGCAAAAAGGTGCAGGTTTGATGGTAACACGCACCCAAAAATGCATCACAGACACTAATGAAGGAAACACAAACACATCCACTACAGAGGGAGCAACGTTAACAAAACAGAGGGTGTTATCAACAGCTAACAAGTTGCTTGGCACTTATCTTCATGCGCGAGCGAAAGTGAAAGCAACGCGGCGGGGGAGGAGCAGAGGAGCGTTGAGAAAGCAGTCAAGTGAGAGGAAAGCCAGATGGCGCCTGATCGGACACTGAAAGCTGGTGGTTGCGGGCTTGAACACAAGCACTAGGCCAGCCAAAGCAGCTTGTGGTAGCACTTTTTAAAGTCCCTACTAAACGTCTCGACGAGCAACGCATGCGCTGGCTCAGATGAGACCTATAAAGAATGGTGGGGGTTGGTTATGGTGTGCAGGGCCAACATAGAAAGGACGACAACATTGGAGGAGGGCTCCCAGGGGATACACGAGCAAGCAATTCTTCAGACAATGGTCTGCAGTATCTTGTCCTCAATGTGTGAGTAAACTGGCTGCATCATGACAGTTGAACATTTGCACTTTCTTCAGGATCACTCCATAGTTTGACTTCTTGCTGAAACCACTTTCTCCTGGCTGTAGAACTTAGCATATTTTACTCCTGCTAACCAGTGATAAAGTGTGTGCTCTTCCTTTCAACATGATGAAACTGGTATATACACCACCAGTTATTTAACTTGCCTATTAATAACTAGTATATGGAACCAAATAAAGCCCGGGACAGAAAATGAAATACAACCAGCAGGCTGCAACACTGTGTGCCAACCAATGCAGTGGCACTGTAAAGCTAGTCTCTAGGGCTACAAGCTGCCTGGCCTTCCAGGTTTTAACTCCACATTCTACATGTCAAAATAACCCTTTTGAGAGAAACCTCTTTAGAATATTTAAGTCACCCCTATGTACGCCTTATTGCCCACAGTACAAATACATTTAAAAGTACGACATGTAAAAGTATAATGTTACAGATGTTCCAACAATGAAAATGCCTGCAAGCTATAGTCACTGTAGGAGGGTTGGCCATTCCATAGGAAATCATTGGGATACAATATTAAAATTTAATAAAATGTTATATTAACGTAAGAATCAACGTAAGAATACTCAAATCAAATTTTTGGGGAAATTTATTACAGCCCCACTTCACTGGTGAAGTTGAATTAGTAATAAACATACTGCAAAGATTGCCCTTAGAATTAGAAAGTCACCTTTGCCCTGCCTGAAATCCCTACAAGCTAAATACGAAGAGTTTCAAACGATGTCATTCCACTCAGTTGCTTAGAATCGGGCAGGACGCACTGAGCGAAGCTGGCAGACAGCACAAGCCGGTTGCTACACTGCTGTCCGATACTTACCATGCAGCTGCTGACAAGCTGGTGTGGTCGTACCCATGCTTCCATCCTGGGTATGTGCCTGATAGAGGACACCATGAGAACCTCTATTCCATCAAGGTTTTTTTTCCAGGGCTCCCTGGGTGGGATCCTGGGTTTCTATACAGCTCAAAACCAAGCTGGCCACCTCAGAGTATTTGCCTATGTCCTCCCCATTCCAAGATGGCTTCCTCATAACTTCATGAGTTTCTTGACCAATTTGAGGATGTCTGTCCAGCTCAGTCCTTGCGACGCAACGTTATGTGCTCCTGCTTCTATTTGGGTTTATTCCAACCAGCATTTTATCCTCTTCCTAGTCTTCCTGCTTTATTCCAGCTCCGCTTTCTGTTTGGATCCTTCCAGTTCTTCTCTTCTTGAATTTCAACTGCCTTTAACTTTTTTGGCACCCTGGCTTTTTCCTCTCGAGATTCCTTCTTGAGGGCACTTTCCTACTTGAACATTCATTTTGTTGGCAGCAACGTGGTAAACAGAAGGGGGCACCCTTAACTCTGGCAGACCAGAACAGTCAAGACTGGTCTGCGACTGAAGTTCCACAAGTAGACATCGGATCCCTGACAAAACCTACATACTCGCTTCTGCCAGCACTAAGAATTTCTATGGGCGAGAACGAGGCAAGAAAGTGCTCCCAGGACAAAGAAAAGTCCTTGGGGTGTGGGGAGGTGTTGAGCCTGTGACAGGATAACCCGTGTGCTCGGCCCAAGGACTTTATTAACTTCATTAAAGCCTACCCTGTCACAAGCAGATGTAGCCAACACCCAGGCCTGCACACTTCTTATGCCGCTCCTGCCAGACCGGCCTCAACCATAGTGCGCCTCTTTGACATGAGTCTTATACCACTCATACTGGGATTCCCGGTGTTAGAAATGGGGTTTCTGGTTGCCTAGCGTATGCACCTCAGCCAGGAAGAACCCACCACTCTAGTCAGGGTAAGGGAGTAAGACACCGAAGATAACCCATGCTCACCCCATTGGTATCTTGGGAGAGCAGTTAGGCTTATCCCAAAAGGTAATGTGTAAAACATTTGCATCACACACACCACAAAAAGACACTCCATACAAGTTTATATATAAATATCCTTTGTATTCTAAAAACAGACCACCGTTACATGAATCACTTTGCCAACTAGGCATAGTAATAACATTACATGGATCATAATCACTTTGCCAACCAGGCAATTGTCAAATATAACAGGTAGTGCACTGAAGCTGTACAAGGAAGTAGTTATATACGTTTGTGGTCATGTTTGGTGCCTCATGTACAATGACGCTTGGTGATTTATGCTCCGATTGTTATTCCATCATAAAAAATGAAAATAAAAAAACCACACAATCACCGTCATATTGTGTCATTCCTGCAAGACATGGTTTTGAGGAGCATACCCCTAATCCAGAGAGCGGTAGCCTTCATCCAGGTCTTTGAAGTGATGACGGTGAAAACAATACACGCCACAAGGGAACGGTAGCTGCCCACAGACGAGCTACAGCCGCGGAGACAAATGAGGCGGGCCAGCCTCCCTGCTCAGGTCAATGGGGCCAGCAGTGCCCCAACAGTGCCAACACTGTAGAATAGAAGCAACACAGTACATTACCCTAAAAATGCCTCCTTTGGCGGTGAGACCTCACCGGGTCGCCTTCATGTAGAATCACTTAAAGGCAGCTGCCCGCAACCATGGGATGCAGCCACCAGACTCACTGGGTCCCTCTCCCCGGAGTAGCTGCCAGCGATTGCACAGGCTGCTGCTTTAGGCCAACTGGCCACAGCAGGCAAGGAGATCTTGCCAGGTCCCCGGGGAGCCGCTTGTCCCCAGCCGGCAATCACCACCGGGCAGCTCAGGGCGCTGAGACAGGTCAGCCCACTTGGTTTCAGGGCAATGCGGGAACGCTGCGGTCAACTTCTCTGCAGTCCTCGGGACCACGGTTGGGAGAACAGCAGCCCCTGATGTTACGCCGAAGGCTACTCAGGCTGGGGCTTCCGCAGAGACCCCCCCCCAGCCCGGCCGCACCAGAGGAGGTGCAGCAGACACTTCACTTGGGCCCAGAAATCGGGACCCCATATAAAGTGCTCCACATGCTCTAAACTTGTTCAGCACAGCGCTTGGTTTTGTAGCAGAAAGAAAAGCACTCACTACGTGCTGGACTGCTACAAAACGCACTCTTCACATGCTGGCCTTTAACACCAGACGCTCCTTATCACAGCTACAGTAGAATAAAAGGGAAGAACAGTCCAGTCGTTCTCCTGCCCCAGATAGAACCAGCAACAGTAGGCCATCCCACCTCCCACACAATCAGGGTCAGGGCTCCTCGCACAGCTCCTCAGCTCTCCCACGAGGTAGGTCACTTTTAAATCCATGAAGTCTTTAATATCCCTGAGACGTCAACAGGAGACCTGCACACACACACACACACACACACACACACACACTTGCAGATTCTTCACAAGCTGCATACAACAGCAGGGCAAAACGTTTGTCCGTTTCCTCCACCATAGACAGAAGCAGCAACTGCAGGCCAACCCAGCCCTCACACAGAAAAGGCAGCACTCCTCACACAGTCCTTCCTCTCTTCGTGGCAGGGTTCTCTTGTTTCTTGAAATAATCTAAAGTCCAAGGGTATTAGGTCCAAAACTGGTACCCCATTTTGTTTTTGTTCGTTTTGGTGTATGGCTCTCTGAAACCAGTCCTGTCCTCCCTGGTGCAGCATGACCACAAGGGGTGGATATAGCATTGTTAAAGTGAGAGACAGCCTTTTCAGGTGTAAGCAAAACTCCTCCCATCACTCTAAATGCAGACCAGGTCTTTGCAACCCAGTTATGCATCACCCAGGCAAAGCAAAGCACACTGCAACCTACTAGTGACTGTCTAGAGTGAACGTAAATACCCAGCTCCCGTCACAAGCACCAGACGCTGAATACACAGTCAGAGGCACACAGGATGGTAAAGAGAAGAAAACGCCCACTTTCTAATAGTGCCATTTTCAAACAATTTAAAAAACACTTTTACTAAAAGGTTTGTTCATAAATTCTGAGTCCAGAGAGCCTAAACTCCATTTTCTTATCTCGTCCCTATTGCAAGTTACACATGTAAAATGGTTACAGTGCAGCCCCAATGATACGCCTGAGACAGACAGCCTTTCAATAATGAAAAACAAAATACACTGCATTTCGCTAGTAGGACATGTTATACACACACACTGCGAGAAGTAGTCCGCATAAACAGACAAGTCAATCATATTTCCCCTCCCACCCACAACAACTTTGCCGGTCATGTAATATCCTCTGCAATGGACCATGGAATCGGTAAGATACTTAGGCATCAGAGTCCACTCCGACCCGTCTATTGTATTGCTCGAAAATTAAGGCACGGCAATACAGAAATTATCAGAGGATATAGATAGATGGATCAGACTTCCCTTGCCGCTGATGGGGCGAGTAGAATTATTGAATAGAATTATTGAAAATGGTAGTCATGCCCAGATTAATTTTTTTTCATTCCAAATATATCTATTTTATTGTCACGCACACTGTTACAACAAATACGTGCACAACTGATCATACTGGCATGGGCAGGGAAATAACAGCGAGTAAGATGGGACTCACTTATATTACCTTACGACTTAGGAGAGTTGGGAGCCCCAGATTTGGAAATGTATTATAGAGCAGCAAAAATTACATTTGCGCATTACTGGATACATGGCCCGCACAACACCCCGTATTTGTACATAGAAAAGGATGCCGCCAACCCACTTACTCAGCCCCAGACACTCTCCCGGCCTACACCCAGATAGTACCAGGTTTTTTACTCTAGCCACTACAGTACAAGTGTGACAAGCGTTAATACACACGCAGGTGGTGGCTCCATCATATGCGCCGGAGGTTGCATTGGTGTTTATGGTACCCGTCGCGTCAGGGGGTTGCACAAGGCAAGCCTTGCAAATGTTGGGCATTCAGAAGACGGGGGACTTCTTCACAGATGGCAAGGTGTGCGCTGTGACTTGCTTCAAGAAAAGGCACCTGCAAATATCAATGGCCAAATACCACTTTTACAGAGCTAGACATCATTGGCAAACACTTTTTGGTGTGGCGGGGGAGATGTGACAGAACCGCAGTCTATGGGTACCCTGACCGCTCTAATAAAATGTGCAACGAAAGCCAAGCTGATCACCAAACTTTACTCAAGTTTGCAAGAACCAAGTCGGTCGGGAGTTTTAAAAGTTAGACTAGCCTGGCAGAGGGTTATATGTAGCCCACTAAGCGGCGAGGAGTGGCAATACTGCTGCGAGCGGACAAAAACAGTCTCAAAGAATGGTAGGCACCGGCTTATCCATTATAAATTTTTACATGGCACCTACTACATGCCAGGAAGACAATACAAATATGGATTGAGGGAGGACCCAAGTGTCAGATGTAAGAGCGAATGGACAGGGTTTATGCACCTGGCCTGGCAATGTCCAGGGAAACAGGGTTTCCGGCAGGAGATATTTCACAAGCTCAGCATTAACATAAGTGCAGATTTGGAGCCAGATCCAAAACTAGCATTGCAGGGTTGGGATCTAGATAAGGAAAAAGTAAAAATGCCCCCCTAATAGCTATTGGCCCGTTACTTGCCAAACAGCGGGTAGCAATGAAATGGGCTAGAGGCCCACTGCCGCTAATAAAAGATTGGCACATGGATATGATCAACTGCAATGCACAGACACATAATGACCTGCTCTCTCCCACCAGTAGACCCAAAAGCCATTGGGGCCCCTACCAATCATATTTCCTTAGTAAGGAAATAGCAGCTGATATTAGTGATGCAGAGGAGAATAGCAGAAAGGTGACATAGGTAGGGCACCAACTGAGTATATGAGTGATGTGTATGTCAAGATACGGATGATGTATATTAACCACTTCAATTGGGAATGTATATGCCAGCAGAGTGCAATTGTTGTTGCCAGAGTGTTAGTGATTTTCATTATGCATCAAAAACTGTAAGCAAATGTGCCAAATGGGAATTAAGTTAACCTTTTGTTTAGCAATGACAACGTACTGCAAGTTGAAACATTCAATTGTAGTGCATGGGCACAGTGTAAACTTCTGTAATTTAATAAAACCAATAAAAATAACATTAAAAAAACATGTTACTCAATATAGGCCGACACTGACATTTTCAACAGCTGGAGATCCCTCCGATGTGCTATGCACTGGCCACTTCTCTGGTCAGAAAAGGAATTTAACTTGGTTGTTTTGATGTTTAGATATTTTAAATTGATCATTTTACGGAAAATGGCTGTGCTAATTATAATGTACATTTTCATGTACTTTCATGCACCAAAAACGATGTGAATAAAGTTTTGACTGACTGACACCAGTGTCAGATGCTGCGGGAGTGTCAATTCCTACTGGAGTTTTTCACCAGACACTGGGGCGCATTTCAAAGGAGGAGGGAAATAATGTGTACCCACTGTCTGGTTGCTGAAAGTTCAGCTTTGATCTACCCGACTTCCATCCCGGAGCTGGATTTTAGTGTTAGATGTGGGAAGACGCATAGATTACCACAGTACACTCACTCCACCACACCAAGTCTTCAGAGACGCAGTTTAGAGTGGTAAAGTCTCCACTCATCTTGAAAATGCCCTAAGTGAATATGGTTTGCACTACAAACCTTTACACCATTTGTTAGGGCATTCACATGGGTCACTCTCACCCACTAGCCCATGTCTGGCATAAATGTGGCCATCTTCAAGTGCCTAGAAGCCTAGACCTGCTCCACCTCTTGTATCCAGGACAAAGAAGTGGACTTAAATGATCTTAAGGCTAACCTTCGGTTAAAGCTGCAGGGGCACATGCTACAAGACGCCTTTTCAAGCAACTGTCCAGCTGACCCGTAACAACTTGATCTGGGCTGCACCCTCCTTTTGGCCTCGGCCCGTTATCTTGTGACTCTTCAAGTGCCTTCCCTAAGGTTATGGTGGAATTAAGAAGTCCACTACTGTGGTGGATTTAGATTAAAGACTAAAGTCTGAAGGTAAAATCTTCGGCCAGAATAAACCTGGTTAGTATACCCAACCTTGCTCCATCGGGATTAGTGTCAAATTGCACCCAGGTCCATTCTTGGAAAACTCTTGACTATCACTGGCACTTAGTGACAAGAAGCACAATTTCTAATTAAAACTTTAAAAGCTCATATCTGATTCTCCTATTGGATTTCTGTATTTTATTTAAATTTTACTCCATTTGTATTCGTTTTGAGATTTTTATAAGCTTGTATTTCAATCTAATTACTGTTTACAACTGCATAAATACAAGTAGATGAGGCATTAATTTCGCAATGGATATTAGTCTTTTGGAATCTCAATCTTAGGAAGAGTTTTCCAGAAAGTAGCTCAAAGCAGTGCCTCGGAGAAAAACAAAAAGAAAAAAAAATATAGAACTGCATAAATACTTTAGAGATTGCCAGTAAATTAAGCTGGTCTGTGTGTGATAGACACCAGGTGGTTATGCTCAAATTTATTTTGTGTCTTTAGTGATTCACCCTGTCAAGGATGGTCAATATTACTTTGAGTCGGGCACTTACACACCCCCCCCCCCCCCCCCCCTTTTAACTTATGATCCAGTTTCTTATAAGGAGCATCTTCAGTGGTTTGAACTAGGTAGGGTGGAAAGTTTTTGGAGGAGTGTGAGCAAGATCTAACCAACTACACCCCTAAACCATGGGAACATCTCCCCAGCAAACAGCTTGAACTGACGGACCTGAGGGTTAAACTGGCTGAGAAAATCATCAGTTTTCCAAACGATCCTAATAGTTTTGGCTCTGAAGAAAATTAGGGTTCACACATCTGGTGTAACCCTGAACCACAAAGCTTTCTGGTGCAGGGTGCTGCGTTATAAAGGCGGGGACGTCTGGCACCAGAATGTGGCACATAGCAACCAGCAGGTGGTAACAAGGCATACAGCAGGTGAAATTAAGGTGTCGTCGGGGCTTCATATACGAGAAATAAAGGTTCAGAGTAGGTCTGCCCTAGTCAATAAGGCAAGGGACACAACCTCAGTCAGGGCAGAGATGGATTCAGCTGCAAGCCTGAGTACTATAGGAATGAAGTTGCCCTTCGAAATCCATGTCACAGGGACTGACACAGATTTTTGGTGCAAAAATGGAAGTCTGCTCTGGCAACAGCGCAGAGGTATGTTCAAAAGACAGAGGCACCGAGGGCCGACTCATTGGCTGTAACCTCACTGGAGTCCTAAGTGAATCTTTGTGGCCCAAAAGTGAAACAGAGTGTTAGACCTGTCAGCCCTTTGGGTGGTCCCTCCTCATCATTATTTATTTTGTCCCACTTTTGCCTCAAACCCTGTTTGAATTTTTCCTTTTTGGGAACCACCAGACTTTTTCGTGTTGCTGCAGATTCAGGGAGCCATTTTAGCTACCCCTGAAACTTCTGTCTGGAGGCCTGAAGCACAAAATGGTGGCCACCTGTGACATCACCAGCATCCACTGGAACCTACTAGCACCTTCCAGAAAATTCCAGAACCCTGTGACCGTTGGTGGCGGTTTAGAATGTTGGGGAGTTAAGAGAGAGAGTTGGCAGTTGGAGCTGGCAGTTGGCACCTGACTGGTGAAGAGAGAGCAGCACAACAGTGAAGGAGGAAGGAGTGAAGCAGCAGGGGTGGAAACTTGTGCCTGGAGTGGGGTCCATAAACCCACCCTTGATACTAGTCCCTACTGATGGATCCCAGCCTGTAGCCCTGTGTGGGAAGAAGCCAGAAAAACTCATCCTAAGGACCTGGACAGCAGGAACAGGCCTTAGAAGCAGAAAGCAGCAAGATCCTGACCTGGAAACTGGTTTCCCTGGAGTCCGGCGTCGAGTAGCCTAAGACCTGGAGCCCGAGGTGGAGAAGCGGCGCTGACTGAAGAAGCAGACGTCGTACCCGGAGCCGCCTGAGGTCGTGAGAGGGCGCCGACGGAGGTCGTGAGGAATACCAAAGGTCGAGGAGGAAGTTAACCGAGGTCGAGTGAGCGGCGTCATCGGAGGAGTGAAGTCCACCCTCCGGAGTCGTCGGAGACCGAGGTGAAGTGTACCGGAGGTCGGGAGTGAGGATCGCACTCCGGAGTCGCCCGGAACCGGAGAGGAGGAGCACCGGAGGTCGGGGGTGAGGATCGCACCCCTGAGTCGCCGGAAGTCGACATCGAGGCCAGGCCGGCCGACGTCATCGAAGCAGAGAGCGCCATCGGACCGGAGCCGCCCGAAGTCGACATCGAGTAGAGACTGCCCGACGCCGTCGAATCGGAGGTCGAGATCGAACCGAGGCCGCCGACATCGGACCGGACCCGCCTACCGGCGTCGTCTAGAACTGACATTGTGCCGAGGCCGCCGAGACCGAACCGGAACCGCCTCACGGCATCGACACGACTCCAGCGGCGTCGGAGCATCAGAAAAAGGGCAGTAAGTGGAGTAGAGGGCGCCTAAGGCCCTGTGGAGACCTGAGAGACTGCTCTAAGGGGCTAGGGAGGTGCTGGAACCAACCTGACTGTGCCAGGGGTGAATTGGGACTAACCTAGAGAGGTTGTGTGGAGAGAGAAAGCCAGGGCACTGGTATTCCCCCCTTGATCTACCTCAGTTTAGGCCTCAGCCTTGTCCCAGCCAGGGAGTAGAACCCCTCAAGCCTTCCACAACCCTACAAGCTGTGCCTGGGCCAAATCAGCCCTTAGGAATTGAAAAGTGATCTGATTACATGAGTGTTGCTGTATACTCTAAATTATTTATTGGGGGGCCCTGTATTTATGGTGGTTAACCTATTTATTGCTTCACTATATTTATTGGTCCACAGGACTTGTTGGTGTACCATATTTATTGGTGACAGTATTTATTGCCTCAGAATATTTAATTGCCTGTATTGCCTGCACTGTTATTTATGTCCTTTATATTTATGATCACCCCTATTTATTGAATCTCCAGACAGTATTTATTTGATCTGCACTATTTAAAATTTGTATATTGTGATTGACTTATTTATTTTCTCCAATCAGCAACTAAGAGAAAAAGAAGATAAAGAAAGTTATTTTCATAATTTTTACGGTGTAGAGTCGTTTTTGGAACGGATGCACGCATGGTTATGGTTTGGGTATGTTGTATGCTTAGCACGGAGCCTGATTCCTGACCACTCGAGCCAAGCTACCACAGTGTGTCCGGAAGACCACCACCACCCCTTCTAGTGTGGGAGTGGGTTTTCCAACACAGAGGAAGTCAAAAGAGTGCCTAAGATTCATAACATGGCATCTCTAAATGCCTCAATCTGTTAAAACCTCAGCAATGGACCAGGAAACTATGTGCAGCAGGATCAGTTGAGGAATCCGCTCCTTTGCAAGGAATCGAGCCCGCAAGGTACCCAGCCCTTGCTTCTTCTCCGGCTGACTGTGGTTAAACTAGAAAAACTCCTGCTTGGACTCCCACCTTGGCTTACCAGAAAACTTGGATCGTGTCAAGGACCTGTCATGGGAAAGGCCAGCAGTGCAGGAATGGGTCAGCACCCTTGAGTTAGAGCAGGAGCAAGTCTTAAGAACTAGGTCACCAGAATAACCGGAGATTATTTCCAAAAATATTTTAGAAAAGGTTTCCTAAAATAAATTATTAGCAGTTAAAGGTACCTTTAGCAGCGGCATTTCACATAACATAGGGCATATAAAGATTTTTTTTTATTATGAATAGCACAATCCAAGTTTAGAAAATCTAATCACGTCTCAAAGCAGACCCCACACATAAAACAGCCCTAGAATGTTGTATAAAATTGGAAATGGTACAATAAAAGCGGCTGCATAATGTAGGCCTAGGCATTATTCGAGCCCAGTGTTACCCAACAGTGCCAGGGCAATCTTTACACAGGCGTAATCACAGTAGCTTTCCTACCAGCCCTGCATACCTCTCATCTATTCTTAGAACACTTGGTGAAGTAATAGTCTATCTGGCTCACATTAGACCAAACTAAGTAGAATCATGCTATAAATACAATTAGGCCTCCTAATTTTCTTCATGATGACCTTTGACTTACGAATAGACATGTATATCAACTGATAAGTCTATTTAACTGTGCCGATTGTCAGACATCCATTCAATGAGGACAGGCAAAAGTATTACACCACTTCTGCTCAATGTTTACTGGTCTAAGAAATCATTACTTGTCCAAATGTCAGTGCTAAAACGTTCAACTGTGTGCTTTATTGATCAGGAATCTCTTTTGCACACCCCTTACAAATGTACTCCTCCATAATGTGGGGAGTCAATTTCTAAGCTGAGGGTAAATAAGACTTGGGTAAGCCAGCAATAAAATCAGTTTTGCAAACTATATGGGGTTTACTTCAAAAAGATTGGCTATGCCACCATCCTAAAACTAGCTAACAACCCAGAAAACACTGGTCCCTCTTAACTATTTCTTTTCAGACAAGATTAAACTGAAATTCAAAACAAAATGGCCTTACACTGCACTACTGGAAATTAATCTGTCTGCTCTGAAATTCACATCGTTAGACCAGATACTTTCTGGAAAATAAAAACGTGCGTTCCTTTCTCTGTGCAGAACTTAAACGGTGTTACTTAACTACATCTGACCTTGCACCACAGACTGCATCTCGACTGTCCTCACAAATCCATTCTTGGGAACAGAACATTTCTCACCCTTTAACATCTGGGTGCTTCCAGCAAACAAATATTATTCAATCTTAATTTCTTCGCTCCTTATGTTTCAAGATGGGCCTCAAATGTATTCTAGAGAACCCAGTAGGTGTCAACATTCCTTTGACATCACATCCAGGCATACGACACAAATGCTAGACATTCTGGGAAATTGCAGCAATTCGCTATATCCATGGAAATCTTGTGATTTATATCACCAACAACTGTTTGTAAGTGACCATCTGCTGCTTGTGAATCATATCTGGGTGAACTTTAAAAAAACAAATGAATTGTACTGCACAACTCCAAGTCAGATCACAAATAGCAATACATGTCTGGCTCATGCCTTAGACTATCTACACCAGCTCCTCATACTATTTTTCCAGTGTGACCATTCAGGCGTTCCTTTCTCTTGCTTCTTACAGAACTCACTCTAGACTGCCCGTTAGTTCTCCATCTGCACAGTTTCACAATTGGAATTTGCATAGGCTTTAGTCAGTCTTCTACACTCAAGCAACCCCTTGTGTTCTGGTAGCTTGCATTATTTCCCCATGATAATGGATAATTTTGCCACAAACTTAATGTATTACAAAGTGTAATTTCAGCAATTTCACTTACAAAGGCAAGGCAAAATTATGCAAGCCTACACCAGCGTGGGAGAAATTTAGCCCAGGTTTACAATACAGTCACTATAAACGCTGTCAGCAACAGTACATGTCTGCATCTCGGTGGATAGGGAACTGCCTGATCTCAAAAGTGTATTTTAGTGAAGCCACTGGTTTTACACATCCCTTATAATCCAAAACTGGTTAATCCAATAAACTCTTCCTAACAAATCAGCATTCTGGGACCAACAAGCGTAATAAAATACATCCAACACAGAATACACTAGTTTCTTCCAAATTCTTCAGGTTAGTTAACGCGCAAGCCACCTGAATAGGTCTCACATTTTTTACCCAGCCCCAAATTAGAAACTGTGCTTGACGGTCAGTTACTGAAATTCAATGGGTTACAGACTTTGTCCACTTCAACTTTTTGGATATGAAAGTTTCTATATACTCCAAGGCCAGATAAATGGTCTGCTACAGATGGAGTTGTGGGAAGCAGAGCTTAACAGTGTGATGCATGAAAAAGTGCAACAGAAAGGCATATAGTTTATGGTTTTCCATAACCGGCAGCTTTTAACAGCTCAGTGTAAGAAAGTGGCTCTGCATATTCTGTTCCCCTATAGGTACAGAGTCCACAGTCCCCAGAGGTTTGGCAGAGGCTAAAGTTAAATAGAACCTTACTCTCTAAAGTGGTAGCTTGGTCGAGCAGTAAGGCAGTATCAGAGGACAGTGTAAAGCATTTGTTTTACACAGTCAGCAAATGGTCTCACACACTCAAGAACTGAACCCTAGGTTAATGGTTTTGTATAAAAATGTGGTTTTATTTTAGAACCAACAATAGGTATCAAAATATACTTTCTCAGATTGAGATGCTTTAGATAAATACTTTTCAATAGGCAATAGACTTTTGAATATAATAGTTACAGTGGTTGCAATAGGCAACACAATAATACATGGAGCTCAATGGGAATTTCAAGTTAAATGTAATTAGTTACTTTAAGGATTACTTTTCTAACCACAGGACTGGATCCTGGAACATTTCCTGTAAACAATTGACTAAAAGCGTTTGTTACAGTAGTGATTTTTAAGCAATATTTTGGAATTTTAAAAGTTGACACTTGGAAACCTTTTCTCATAGAATCACCAATGTTTTCCTATGGGAGGAAATTCACTTAGCAGGTAAGTGGGGTTATTGTTACTTTTTCCTAACTCAGTAGTGGATCCTGGATCGAGCACTGGTGCATCACCTGTAAACAGTTGAAAGAATGCGTTTTGGTTATACAGGCGATTTTTAACGAATCTTTGTAAGTTTGCAAAATCGACACTTAGAAACTTTTTCAGCAAAAACCAGGCAATGTTATCCTAGGGAAGGAAATCCAAATGATGGGTAAAGTAGGTTCTCGTTACTTTTGTAATCCAGTGCTGGGCTCCTAGGTTCAGCACTGGGACATCCATCTAAAACAGGTAAGTAATTACGTTTTCACAGTTGGTGCGATTTTCAAAAAATATTTGTAGTTTGCAAAAATCGACACTTAGAAGAAATTTCACAGAAAAACAGTCAATGGTTTTCTATGGAAGAAAATTGGTTTAGCGGTAATGGTATGGTTGTAATTACTTTTCAGGGTCAGTGCTGGGCTCCAAGATCAGCACTGGGATCTCTCCTGATAGCAAGTGAGCATTTTTGTTTTCGTTACTCGGTTGATTTTAGGTGAATATTTCAAAGTTTAGAATTGCCACACTTAGAAGAAGAATTTCCAAGTGAAGCCAGTCAATATTACCCAAAAGCCGATAACTCTTCTTCCATAGGGTAAGTACTCGACTGGCAGAGTTAAGGTTCTGGGCATAGACTCAGGGGTCTCCCAGGGTCAGGTAAGTACAGTTGTTACACCCTCAGCGGCACAGGGGCAGCCGGGTGCAGAGTGAGTTAGGCCCAATGTTATCCTATGGGAGGCAGGGGGACCTTGGTTGGGGGCTGCTGGCTAGCAGGCCACGCGGTTGTGGGAGCTGGGCTCCTGCTCACTTACTCAGGGCAAATGGGGAAGTAGAGTAGAGATTGCACTGCCAGTGGCACTCCGGCGGCTGGGTGCAGGGTGCTTTTGAGCCGTCAGGCGCTCAAAAAAAAAAAAAAAAAAAAAAAAAAGTTGCAAGCTCGGGGACGAAGATACTTCAGGTCGGACCACCACTTCGAGAGATAAGTTGGGTAGTTGGAGGATAGCTATGCACCCAGGAGTTGGGCACAGGGGGCCGCAGGGTGCAGGGGTGCCTTTTGGTGTCTGGAACTCTTACCCTCTGCAGGTAGCGGTTGGAGGGATCCCTGGTACTGAGGCTGCAGGCGTCCTCAGGAGTGTTAAGGTGGGTCCTTGGGTGCTGGATTTGGGGTCACAGTCACGGGGGGGGGGGGGGACGTCCTCGGGGTCTTGGTCCACTTCAGCACAGGCCAGGCTTTGCAGGTGCAGTGTGTGCAGGGTTCGCGGTTCCGGGCTGATGTCAGGGGTCAGTTACTTGCTTTGAGCAGGACCACTGCTCATGGGAGTCCCAGATGCGCATAGTCACAAGGTGGCCAGGTCCTCCGGGGTTTGTGAGGTTGCTGGCCACTGGAGATGCCAGGGTTTAGCAGGTTTGAGGGTCGACAGGCCAGTAGGGCTGGGGCCAAAGCAGTTGGTGTCTTCCTCTTGTTAGCAGCTGCACAGCAGGTCTTCTTGATCTTGTTTGCTGGATCTGGATCTGAGGACGAAAGGTTCAGGGTGCCCCTAAATACTGAATTTAGGGGCATTACAGGTAGGTAAAGGGCAGGGACCAATGGTTCCCTGTCCTGGGGTGGGTACACCCCCTATCCTGCCACTCTCCTGTGGGAGGGGGCAGTTACCCAGTCCTGATTGGGCAGAGCTTCCCATCTTCAAGATGGTGAGCGCCTGGAGATGTGCTTCACCTCGCCTCTCCCACCCAAGGGGTGGGGTTGGCAGAGGCGGGCACACCCCCTTAACAGCCCCGATTTCTCTCCCCCCCCCCCCCCTTCCCTTCCTAATTTGAGCTGTGCTGCATGTTTCGGACAATGTATATCTGATCAGCCCTATCCCATTTAACTGCAGAAACGAAAGCCTTGTCCCAGGTAAATGACCCTTCTTTAGCGCCCTTGTCTTTTTAGGTTGAGGGACCACCCGGTCTGCCGAAGGCAGAACCGGAAGTGCGGAGATCTAATGTTTCTAAGAGTGGCTATTTAGCCCGCCTCTCTATTTGGCTCTCCTCCATTGGCTGGCTTCCTAAACGGAGGCCAGCCATTGAGGAGAGAGCCGTCCCTCCAAATAGGCTCCGTCTTTTTCAGATTCGGGGGCGTGTTCGTGCTGTTCTTACCACTTTTTAGCCACGCCCTTTTTTTAGGCGTGTTTTTCTCTCCTCCAGCCAATGGCAAGAGGAGAGAAAAAGAAACACGCCCCCGAATCCGAAAATGCCACTGCGTTTCTCCTAGGCATTTCTGCTTTGCCTCAGACAGGCGGCGGCGTTTTCTCCCCCACAGAATGCCGACCCCAGCACTCCCGGTTCTTCCAAGCTCGGATAAGCCCCGGGCTTCCTTGCTGATGGAAGGATGTCTTGGACGTATGTAATGCCCTCACACACTGACGCGCAAGGGTTGCGCAGCAAAAAGTTTCCAAAGTCGGGGCTTACCTGCAGTCCTTCAGCCAGGTCGCGATCTTCTCATTGGGTACGTGCCCTTAGGAGAGAAAGAGCTGGGCATTACTGACAGGACGCGCATCAGGTGTGCCGAGAGGGTGGATGGAATCAAACCGACCTGCTTCGGCGGACAGGCCCGCCAGCTCCCGCGGGTGCAGCGAGGCGGCGGGCGGGTCTTCGGAGGCCTGCCAGGAGTCCCTGCTCTGCGCCCAGGCCTGCCTCTTGTTCGTGTCCCCAATCCGGCAGCCGGGCCTCGGTGCCACCACCTCCGCCGCCTCCTCCATGGGGACCTCTCTGGCTGAGGCGGACAGGAAACCTGCGGGATAAACAAGCGAGCCCCGCTTCAGTCGCAGACAGCAGCCAGAGGCGGAAGTCACTCCCCGAGCCCTGAACTTTCTGCGGAGTTCATGTCTTTAACACACAGCGCCGGCTGCGACCAGGAGGAGTTATATAAACAGCGCTCCTCGTGTAGGAAGCACGCATACACGCATGGCAGTCACAGGTTGCACTCCACAAAGTCTGTTTCGGCCACGAAGAAGCTCACCTTGGACGTACAGGGTAAGAGACCCCCCCATCCCCATTTTAAACTTTATGCATGGGCTTTTACTTTGTACCCCTCAGTTTCAGCAGCCTGCTGCCATGATCTGGTTACATAATTAACCACGCTCCTCGCGACCTGTCACAGACGTAATGCATCATTTCCTGGCACTGCAATGGTGGCTCAGCTTTACAGTGCACTGAAATGAATTGCGCTGCCTCCGGAAGCGGCAGCAATGGTGTTGAGAAAAAAAAAAAGTTTCCAGCTTCCTTGTCACATCATCATGAAAGCGCCAACACGGGTGAGGGGGGGAGGCAAGAGTGTATCAGAACTCTTTGTGTAGGTGAGGTTATTGTGTACAGCTAGTCATGGAACAGGAATATTTATCTGTATGTTGGGGGGTGGCTAATAATAACGTTAGTGTTTTTGTAACGTAACACTGTGTGACAGCTGTTTGTGTGAATATGAAAGTCCATGGTATGTGTTTAGCTGATTGTACGACAGATCTGATGGTGATAGTAATATACCTATGATTGAGTGACTTCGCAGTGCATCCGGTGTCGAGAAATGCACTAGCATGTGTGTGTATAACTGAATGTGAGTGAGGGCAGCCTACATGTGTGGGTTTGTGCTGTTCAGTTGATCGCAATCGTGCGCGATTGCTACATCTATCTGACTTCATTGTCGCTGAGTAATAAGGCACATGACTGGCTTATTTAGACATGAACACAACAGTCATTTATTTATGCAATATACGTTAAAAATTACAATCACCTGCCACCTAAGCAATTCTTATAGCTTTGGGGGCCTGAAATAGTCCGAATTGTCTCATTTGTAGAGTGTGATGGTTAGTAGTTGTGTTGTTATGATCTTTGGCAGCATGTCAGGGACAATGTGTGGTGCAAGTTGCAATGGCCTTCTGTCAAGAGCCCTGGCACTTTTTTTTTTATACAAATTAAGCACTGCCCTAGAGTGCACTGGCTGGCTGTGTGGGTGGGTGGGTGGCTCTGTGTGGGTGCAAATGCAATAGGTCTCGCATTTGAGTGATTAAGCTATTGACATTGTAAATAACAATGCCGTTTCTTTAAATGTTTTAAAAGACAAAAACAAACGAAAATAATATCATGAGCAATAGCTCTAACTTTAAAAATGCCGAGACCATTGCATTGTAAATGCTTGTTTGTGTTAACTGTCTGTAGTGACATTTTCATTCTACGCATGGCCACAACTGTTAGTCTA
This sequence comes from Triturus cristatus, assembly GCF_964204655.1. Classification (NCBI taxonomy): domain Eukaryota; kingdom Metazoa; phylum Chordata; class Amphibia; order Caudata; family Salamandridae; genus Triturus; species Triturus cristatus. Next base: position 180,349,219 of record NC_140595.1, read on the forward strand.
TTTGCTTATGTAAGAAGTTTTTTTTTTTTTTTTTTTTTTTTTTTTTAAATGTCTGTATATTTTTTGATCCCGCTGAATCTATTGTACCGACTGGAATCTTAATGCTCATGTAAAGCGCTCTGCTAGCCCCAGGTCTAGAAGCACTATATAAAACTTTTCAAAAAAATATATATTCAAAAGTGACATAACCCACTAATCTGGTGATCCAAAGATTTTTTTTCCCCAGCGTTTTTTTGTGGTGACGGGGGGAGGGGGGGGGGAGGAATAAGGATTAGTTTACTGGATGGGTTTGTTGCCGCCATTTCAAGATAGTCTCAGAGGAACTGGGTGGTCCTGCTCGATCTGAAGGATGCCCATCTCATGGTTACAATCTTTCCTTCCCACAGTTGGTACCTCCAGTTCCAACAGAGGAACTCCTAGTTGGAGTATTCAGTTCTTCCTGTTGGTATATCTTCCACCCCTTGGTGTTTCACCAAACCGATAAAGCCTGTAGTCAAATACTCAAGTGCCAGTGGGGCAAATCTCATTATCTATCTAGAAGATCTTCTGATGGCTCAGGAGCGCGACGTCCTCCTGTCCCATTTGAACAGGACCATTTCGCTCCTTCGGCAGTTGGGGGGTTCCTTTTGAATGCAAAGTCGTCTTGATATGCTACTTCAGTCTACAGAAATCTTGCGGTTCCACAGATTGTAACGCCACAATTATTGGTGCCCTCTCACAAGAACAGGGAGGTCAAGCAGGAGTGGAGGTCCCTTTTGTCAGAGGAGTTAGTATCCGAGACAAGTGGCGCAGATTGTGGGGTTACTTGCCTCCTCTAGCAAAGCATTTTTCCAGTTTGGTCCTTTTTTCTTTCACTAATTTGTTGGGTTAACAGGATATTGAAATCGCTATAATGAACAATTTGATTGTTGGAAAACCCCCCCAAAAAAATTGTAAAAAAGTAATAAAGAAATTTAAACCAAAAAAAAATTTAAAGCATTTTTCCAGGTTCCCTTCATTTCTGGACTCTAGCAGCTCAAGATTCATCACCTCCGAAAGGACCAATTGTCTTTATATTTAGTTCCTTTGTCCTAGGAAACCGGAATGGAGATGGCATGGAGGTTGAGTCACATGGATGCCTGGAATAGCAGGGCAATTTTCAGTTCTCAACCGAACATGGTCATCAAGTTCGAAGCGAACAGATAGGGCTGGGAAGCAGATTGCCATTCGATCTTCATGGGGTAGGGGTGGGTGTCAGAGGAGGAGCCTAAGCTCCTTATCAACTGTCTGGAACTCCTGGTGGATTCGTTGGCCATCAGGTCGCTTTCTCCTCTGAAGTTCTCAGGTTGCATCCTGCCGAGATGGACAATGTGTCAGATCGTTATGTCAACAAGGTGGCAGGGACCAGATCTCACATTGGTGGAGTAAGCCAAAGAGTTTTGGCATTTTTGTCCGCAAAGCAAGATCTCAGTGACTGCGAAACATCTGCCTGGTCAGTCCAACACGACTGCGGACTAGTTCCAGATTTCTGAGAGATGCAAGCAATTGGAGGCTATTTCCAACCCAAATTCTTTCAGTGATTTCAACATCTAGGAGGTACGAGTCTGATAGAATTGCTTGCATTCCATCAGAACGCCCACATTACCCAGTTCTTCAGTTGGAGGTCCGACCCTTGGACTTGCAACCAATGCCTTTCTCCAATACTAGAGCCAGGGCTTAATGCAAGTCTCCCCTCCCCACCGTTTCTCAGGATTCCTGGAGTGGCAGCTCAGGCATGGCATCAGAGAGAATCTGGTCTTGGTTTTCTGCTCTGCACTGGCAAGACCTGTCCAACAAACCCCCTCTGCTGCTACAGAGTCGGACAGAGCCCTCAAGCAGTCCACATACTCTAGTTCTGCACGGGTTTCTTCATCTCGTGGCATGGCATCGTTTAGGAAACGATGGAGTCTGAGGAGCTTTCACAATAAGCTGAGCTGTGTCACCCAGTCCTGGTCATCCACTACCCACAATCTATATATTTCAGCATGGCGAATGGGTCAAGTAGCTGTAGTCCACAGGGTCTTGATCCTGTGGGGGCAGTCTAATCTTAGGTAGTAAACTTACAGTCTTCTCTTGCAGCAGACTGTATGTCTTATCGATCTGTGAACAGTTTTTGTTTGGCCATCACCACCGGCCACGTTACCCTGGATGGTAAACCAGTTAAGAGAGCATCCCTTAGTCTGTAGGGTTATGAGGGGTATTAGGAGTTTCGAAGCATCCAAGTGCATTGTATTGAGGTCTTGTTTGGAGGATATTATGAGAGCGACTGATTGGTCCTCAGACTCCTTTTAAATATTATAAACCTATTGCAAATGTGGCATCTGTGGTGGATCAACTTGTAAAAAAAAAAAAAAGCACAATTGGCGTCTCCAGTCCGGACACAAAATGAAAGTTGGAGCATTGTCACAAAGAATTTTCAATTTCATTGAGGACACAGAGGCAAGGATTAACCCACCCGAAGTGGTTGTTTAATCACTGAAAAAGCATATGAGGTGGATGTTCTTCCCACCCTATGTAATTAGTTGGTGGTGTATATAGATATTACTTTTTCTTGCCAGGTTCAGAACAGAAGCAGAGTGGACCATGTTCGGAGCTGAAGATCTGAGGTCTGGTTCCTGTTGGCGATGTTCTTTTTCGATGTATTCTGCAATTCCCATCTTGTGTCTGGCATTAGTTGGTGCGTAGGACTGAAACTTTGCTGGCTGGACTCTGGATATTTGGAGTACTGTTAACCTGTTGGCTGATGGACTTAAGAAAAATTAAGTTTTTTCATTCCGATTAGTTGCTGAAAGTTTTGCTGTAAAGATAGAGAACCATAATCCTCACCGCTGTGTCCTTAACAGAATTAAAAATTCTTGACAAGTGTACTAGAAATTTTTTTACTGCATCTTCCTTTTAATTGTGCAGTATATATTTCAAAAATTGTGTTATGAACATGAGTGGAGATTCAGAAGACTAGTTCAGTCCGGTTTAATCTGCTTCAACCTTCAAGGCATTATCGCCGTGTCACATTGTCATACTGTACAGGAGTATTTTAGCATCAGTTAGAGCCTAATCCAGGGGTCTCCAATGAGTAGCTCGGGAGCTACTGGTAGCTCGGGAGCTACTGGTAGCTCGCCAGTACCTTCAAAGTAGCTCTGAGGTGAAGTCAAGCCCAGTATCAATTTCAGAGAAGGTGTCCATTAAAGAAGGCAGCACTGATCATCTCAAGACCCCAAGAGTGACAGACAGCCAATAACTCATACTAACACTCAAACACACACTGTGCCAGCTTATAGGACCTGCTACATGACCGTCTGTATCCAATATCAATATAATTAAGCCACAAGGAGAATGACCATGTTGCAGTCCCTCCTTTATTAGTCACAACATGTGTGTGTTAACAGTCACCCAAAAAGTATGGCAGCAGTGGCCTGAGCTGTAATCAGTGCTGACCCATCAAAGTGCGGGACTGCAGGAGTCAGAGTGAAAATGTGTCAGTTAGATGCATGATCAGCTCAAGACCTGAGGAGAACAGGGTATGATCAAGACCAGAGAAAACTAAGTTTCAAGAACTTCAAAATACACGCCCTCCCAAAACTCTCCTGTGTGCAAGAACGAGCCTGGTATGCTGAGAGGAACTAAGAGAGAAGTGTCCCGAGCTGACAGGGGAAAAACATGCCAGTTTACTGAAGAATTACCCCCCCCCCCCCCACACAGACATTATTAGCCCCCCCACACCGAAAATACAACCGATAAATACATAACTAAATAAAGCAAGACAGAGTGGTCGCAAAGTGGCCAGATTGGTTTTATTTGCAAACACATTAGCGCCACCTTACAGCGTTTCCCAGTGAAGCGCTACTTTTCTTTTCATGTCGTTTGCTATTCAAGCAAAAACACTCATTGATTTCTGAATAATTAGTGTAAAAGCGTTAAGTTGTATTCCCCATGAGGGTTTCCTTTTTTCCAGTATGTTACATTTTTTTCAGGCAGCATATTACTGTAGTCTAGTTCATAATTTGAATTGAATTGCTTCCAGGTGTTTATAGCGGGGCACAATTGGGATGTAGCTGAAGGCAGTGTGAGTTTCTCTCAGTGGGGCAGTATGGTGTTCAGTGGGGAAGAGGATGTGGCACCCCTCGGATGACAGAAACTGCAAGGCTCTGAGACAAATGGATTGTCATGGCACTGTTAAGCATATTTGGGACATTCTACAAATGGCAAAGTCTTCAGATGAATGTATAGTGTTGACCAATAACAAACGAGAGCATGTGTGCATTGTCAATTTAAATAAATGTGGAAAAATACTAGCTGAAGCGTCATCTTTTGCTTGTGGTAAAAATACATGCGGATAAATACAGATAAAATGCCCCAAAAATAAATATGGATAAATACAGACGGAAATGGCAAAAAAAAAAAATACCATAAAACCGGGAGCCCTACATATGACTAATACCTGGGAATTCAAAGTAGTCTGTCCATATGAGGCATTTGTACATGGGAGTACATGATAATGACAAGCTGACATTTTGAGAGTGTGCATTTCTCAAAAACTGAAAACTGATATTTTAAAGGCAGTTTTAGTTTTCAAAAATGGGGTTTCTTCTGGAAAATTGAGTTGTTTGCCCACAGTGGAAAGTAGTATTAGATAGAAAAATGTGCATTTTCCAAAACTGGTGAATGAGAATTCAAGCTGAGCTGGGGAGACGTACTGCTGTGCTTATGTCATTTGTGCCACTGGGCATGTCAAGATTTGAATGTTACTTCATAAGTCAAAGGGAGGCATTTAATATTGAAGAACTTTTTCCCAGCATTTCTGCTGGTAACCGCACTTGGTATACTTGGGTGGTAACTACTGAAAATCTTGCTTTGGGTGGTCATAGAGTAGTCACTATTTTACAGTTATAACATTTTCTAGTAGCTCAGGAAGACTTTCCTTGAGCAGAAGTAGCTCTCACAACAGAAAAGGTTGTAGACCCCGGCCTAATCGGTCAGATCATAAGCTGTAATTGATCACGTGAGTGCCACTATACTAAAATGCTACTTATGACCATTCAATGGTAATAGTAATACCCGGTAAAGCCTTGAAAAAGCTCAGGAGGCAGATTTAGCCAGAGTGACTTGTGTTAGCTGATCCAACATGAGTGCAGGTTTTGAGTAAGGACAATAACTGGCATGCAGAGTAACTTAAATTATATCCGTACAAGATTTTATGGCATTACATTTTAAGAAATGTCCAACCTAAATCTAATCCACACAAAATACCAAAAGTAGATCTTAACTTCTGTGAAAAATGCTACAATCTTCACTTTGTCCACATTAAACAAGATCAGCCAACTGGCAGTTTTGTATGAAGATGTGCACAATAATTAAGTAACATTTAGGAACCTTTTTAGAAGCAATAAGACGCAGCGAGTATTTCCTGCCAGTTTGTCGAATATCACCTTAAGAATTCTGATCCACTTCTTTATGGAACTGCTTAGGTTTAGTTTATCACAACTCTGTAGGTTCTGTCACAGCACTCCAAGGGGGCAGAGGGTCCTATAATTGGCCATTTCAACTTCATGACCCCCCTTTTTAGGTCTTGCCTGACCCAGCACATGCGCTGATCTGGCAAGACTTTTAGTGAGGGCTTCAGAAAAATGCTACCATGGCCGGCCTACCGCTTGCGTGCATGTGCGCGGGCTTACGAGTAGAGGCTCATTAAGCGCATCGCTCACCGCGCTTGATCGCGATCACTCACTTCGGCACCTGCTTCTCACACCAGTATCTCTGCCACTGCTCACCTCCGCCTGCTGCTGACTGCCTGATGTGTGTGGGTACCCCTGGGAAAAGACTGCTCTGGAAATCCGCTTTCACTTTCATGGTTAATATGGAGCTTTCTGAATGTATCCTCCCCATCACATACCTTCGCTCAGTTTAGCCCTTGCATTGAATGAAAGCTAAGGTATTTTTAATTGAATGTTTCATTTATTTTTTTATTTAAGTTAAAACAAAGATGTGCCTAAACGTCTGTTCAGCCCATTGCAATACTATTTACAGTTCCTTTTTTCGTGGATTCATCCTGGTTAAGATGGCTTCCAAGCATGGCACTGCTTGGTGTTTTATGGCTAACATTTGTTATAATGAGCTTAATACCTCCATTCAGCGGGGAGAGCGCTAGGTGGCGCTATTCAAGATGGCCGCACTAATGTGAGGCTCCTGATGCTCGACCCCTCGCATCCCATCTCCATCCGTGCCTAGCTGTCCTAGCAGCGACCCGGAGGTCACCACCTGTAGCGGGGCCGCTGCACCACACTCGGTGCAACTTTCAGGCGATTTCCTGCACCCTGGGCTGAGTTCTGGTGCCCTTTCGCCACGACGACGTGAGGGACGCAGCCGGCTGGTTCTGTGGCCGGCGTTGGGCGCTACGCGAGTCCCGCGGCGCCGGAGAGGGGCGAAGGCCGTGTGACTGGCGGCGGCCCGCTGCCCATCGCGGTACCCGGGGAGGTGAACCCCTGTCCTCCACGGACCACCACGGCACTATAACTGGTGACGATCAGTGGAGCGCCCCCGGAGCTGGCACAAGGAGGCGGCCCGGGACCTGCGGGGGCCCTGCAGCGGGGACGGCCTGGATCGAGCAGCGCAGGCCTGTGCGGGCGGCCGCATCGGGCCTGCTGGGACTGGCACCCATTTCTTCTCTGCACTGCTGGCTGGGGACTTGCGACGGCCGGGCGGCGGCCTCCTGGTGGGCCTCAAGAGTGGATACACCACGAGGGGTGACGGCGCTTTGTGGGCACAGGCGGCCCACCCTATATCACCGGCTGGGAGTTGCCGCCGGCGAGAGGGGGGCGCCCTGTTCCCCCCCGGGTTTCGCCCGGCCTGACTCTGCTGCCGGCCGGGCGGTGACGTCCCGGCCCTAACCCCGGAGGAGTCCTGCTGTCGATCCGGGACCGGAGGCGGTTGCGGGGTGGCCCCACTGAACGGGACGAGCCTGCAGGCCCAACGCGGGCTACAGTGGTGTGGCGGACCAGGGACTACGCCTCATTTGACGACGTCTACAGGAACAGGTCGCGCCAGTGCGGCCGTGGTGAGGTGAGAGGGCGGCCCGTCCCGGATAGGAGCGGGGAAGTGGCGTTTTCCGGCGGACTCCTGGCCTCCGCCCCCCCCGCTGGGGGACAGACGTGCCTGTTCTTCCTCTCTTCCTGACCCTCCGGTCCCTGGCCCCGCACCGGCCCGCTGCTTGACGGACGGGCAAGACTGGTAGGCGGTCCGCCATACCGAGCCTAGGGACCGGCGCACACATCCCGGGCGCCGCCATGGGCAGGGACAAAGGCGCCAAGCCGACGACCACGTCCCACCAAACCAAAATCGACCGCTTTACGAACCCAGACCCGCAGGGTGCGGGCGGAGAGGCGGCATCAACTCCTAGCAAAGGCCTAGCCGCCATCTTGCAGGCTATCAACGCCTCCCGCGCGTCCCTGGAGGGGATGGTCGGGGAGGTGGACGTTACGCTCTTGCGACAGGACCTCCACAACGCCACGGCCCGCATCATGGAGACGGAGTCGCGGATTTCGACGGCGGAGGATGACATCCGACAGCTCCAAGACCAAGTCCGGGAGCTTACGATCCATTCCAAGGAGCTGCATCGGCGGGCAGAGGACGCTGAAAACAGAGCCCGCCGCAACAACCTTCGCCTGGTGGGCTTTCCGGAGGGGGTAGAGTCTGGCCGTACCGAGGACTTCCTGGAAGCGTGGTTCAAGTCTTGGATGCCGGCGGCCAGCTTGTCAACCTGGTTCGTGGTGGAGAGGGCGCACCGGTCGTTGGTAGCCAAACCTCCGGTGGGGGCCCCCCCCGCGCCCCTTCCTTTTGCGGATCCTCAACTTCAGAGACATAGACGCTATTCTGAGGGAAGCGCGGGTGAAAGCCCCCTTGTCCTTTAACAACCACACCATCATGATCTTCCAGGATTACACCCGGGAGGTCCAAGAACAACGCCGCTCTTACACAGAGGTGAAACACAAGATGCGCTCCATGGGCCTCAGCTACCAACTCCAATTCCCGGCACGCCTCCGCGTTGTTTTCCAGGGCAAGACTATTCTTTGACACTCCCCGGGCGGCATGGACCTGGTTCACCGAAGAAAGACCTTTGCGCCAGCCCGGGCGGGTGTCGCTTGTCAAGCAGCCTCCGGACCAGGATACTGCTGGGCTCCCTCAACCACGACGCAGGAGGCGCACGCAATCCCGGCGGCCCCGAGGCGTGGTGGCGGCTGGGCCACGCTCCGCGAGTGTGTCAGGGAGGAGACCGAGAGACTCATCCGCCTCATCCGGGACGTCCTCTCAAGCAGCTGGGGGATCTCACCGCCGCCCATCGCCTCTGCCGGATCCATCTCCGACCCCACTCCCCCCGCATATAGACCTTTCCGACCTCTCCCGCAGCCCCGCCATGTGACTTCTCTTCGTCCTCTGTACTGGCAGGGGAGTCGACGACCTGGTCCCGCTGCGGGGGCGTCAGACTCAACGGTTTCCTGCTCTTACGTGGTAACCTAGGACAGAACACTTACATCTGTACTTCAGGAGGGGTCCACCACGCTCTTTACACCCGAGCGCTCCTGCTTGGGGTCTTGTAGTGGTTAGTTAAAGTTAGGGTGACAGATGCTTCCTTTCTCGAAGTGTAGGGTGGGTGTTAGTTGGTTGTTCCTCCTAGGAAGGGTGTTCTTTTTAGTTTGGGTTTGTCTCTTACTGGGGCTGTCACACAGCAGCACCCTGCAAGTGCCACTATGTGGCTCCACACAGACACTGACGCGCTCCGCTAGAGCTCGCTCTCCGCCGGCCTTCACTGGCTCCCTTCAGTATGAGATTCGTTATCCCCCTGGGGATTGCATACTCCTCGTCCCCTCCCCGCGCGCCCACACCGTTCGGTGTCCTCCCGGCGCCCCCCTGGTTGTTCCGCCTCCGCTGCGACCCGCGTCCACCGCTTCCATGGAAGACCTAGCTCCCAAGGCCCAGCTGCGCATCCTGTCCTGGAACGTGAACGGCCTGTTGGATAGGCTCAAGCGCACTGCAGTCATTAAGTATGCCCAGCGCGTAGGGGTAGATGTGCTCATGCTTCAAGAAACCCACCTCCTCGGTGAGAGATGTCCCTTTCTGGCACGCTACGGGTATGATAGAGTGTAAAAAAAAAAAAAATTTGTAAATTGATACTTGTATAGCGCACTACTCACCCGCAAGGGTCTCAAGGCGCTTGTACGAATACCGCTGTGGAACCCATCCTGGCTTTCCCTGTGAGGCGTCCACTCCTGGGCCCCCCCAAGGTGGAGGCCAGGCATCCTTAGCGTTGTGGGGGCCGTTGTGGAGATTAAGCAAGCTATTGCCCAGAGTTGCAGAGTGGGACTCCATGATTGGAATAGGCACCGAGGCGAGAATTATCATGTCCGTGGAATTTAGCCCAAGACCCGCCGAGGCGGGGAATTGAACCCTGGTCCCGGGCTAGACCTCTGCATCAGGGTCTGCCGCTCCAATCATTGAGCCACACTTCTCCACTTCTGGCACTCTGGGTTTTCCCGTGGCTCCCGTGGGGTGGCCATCCTGCTGCGCCGCTCCGTCCCCTTTGTCTTACACAGGCGACCCACGACCCTCATGGAACGGGGATTGCCATTTGCGGCACACTCGACGGTAGGCCGATCAGCTTTGTCGCTCTATGCGCCACCCTCCGGACTGTCGCAGGCTTTATCTCACGCTGCCTCTCTGCTGGAGACCTTCCCGCTGGGTACTGTTGTGCTTGGAGGGGATTTTAATGCCGTCTCGGTCTCTCAGCTGGACTCGTCAGGACCGATTTCAGACTCCCGCGCTGCGCGAGCGAGGCGACTGGCGGGTTGGGCCGAGGCTCAGGGCCTATGCGACGCCTGGAGGATTTGGCATCCTCACACACGTCAGTACACCCACACCTCGGCCGCCCATCACACTCACGCGCGTATTGACGCGAGATTCGTCCCCCCTGCCGATTGCGGGGGCATCTAAGATGTCCGTATCCTCCCCAGGGGAGATCTCGGATCACTCTCCGGTCGTCCTGGGTCTGGGCCCTCCACCTCATGCGGCCCGGCCGATGTGGCGCTTTAACGCTTGGTTCCTCCAAGACAAGACACTTCGTAAGGCGGTGGGAACCGAGCTTACCCAGTACTACTGCACCAACAAGGGTTCGGTCTCCTCGGCGGGCCCCCTTTGGGAGGCCTGCAAGGCGACCGTTAGATGCGCAGCCAAGGCGCATGTGGTGCGGCAATGCCAGACGCAGCTACAGCAGCTCACTGCCTGTGAGGCCCGGGTGCTGCGGCTGGAGCAATCTCTCTCTGAGCTCGACAACCTAGCTGACAGCTGGCAGCTAAGGCTCCTTCGCAAGGAGATTCGTCAGCGATCACTCGAGGCGGCCAAGCTTCTCTGGCAATCTTCGCTGGCGAGGGTGTACAGATGGGGCGATAAGAATGGTGTGCTGCTACATCGCCTGGCCACCTATCCCAGGACGTCGCGCATCATTCCGGCGATCACCGACGGCGTGCTCCAGTCTTCTTCCGTGGCGATAGCGGAAGCTTTCGCCCAGTTCTATTCTCAGCTCTACCGGGCCCCGGATCTTTCTCTGGCCACTCTGCTCGCGCCTAGTAACGTGCGACTCACCCGGCTTAGGCCGGGTGAATGGGAGAGCCTGGAGGCCCCCCATTTCCCTTGAAGAAATTGGGGAAGCGATAGGCCGTACGTCCGCTGGGAAGACCCCGGGACCCGACGGCTTCCCTCAGGAATTCTATGCCACCTATAGGGATAGCCTGGTCCCGCGGTTGCGAGACCTCTATGTGGAGGCGATTAAGAAGGGCTCCTTCCCCCGGAAGCCGACTTGGCCACGATTGTGGTTCTGCCTAAGTCTACGCCGCCGTCCACTGACAGAGCGGCTTACCGACCGATCTCTCTTATCAACACCGACATGAAGCTCTATGCGGCTGTCCTGGCCCAACGGCTCCGGCCCTTGTTATCGAGCCTGGTCCATCCGGACCAATGTGGCTTCATGCCTGCTCGGGGCACCCGCCATTGTCTTCGCCGCCTCCACGTGGCCCTGGCTCACCGCCACCGTTTGACTCCATACCTCGCCCTCCTGCTTGCTGATTTCGAAAAAGCTTTCGACTCGGTGGGGTGGGCCTACTTGTTTGACGTCCTGACCCACATGGGTTTCGGCCCTAAGTTCTTGGGGATGGTGCGGGTCCTCTATGCCCGCCCCCGTGCCAGGGTATTGGTCAACGGGGCGCTGTCTAGGCCATTTCGGATCGGCCGGGGGACGCGGCAGGGATGCCCGCTGTCGCCCCTTCTCTTCGCGCTTGCGATGGAGCCCCTTGCTGCCCTGATCAGAACTGACCCTCTCCTTCAGGGCTGGGAATGGCCTGGCCTAGAGGCGGACAAAATCGCCCTCTATGCGGACGACGTCCTGCTGTACCTTGGGAATCCGGTGCGCTCCGGACCCCGTGGAATGTACAACTTGGGCCGCTTTGGCCGGGCGTCTGGTCTGTCTCTCAATTCGCAGAAATCTGTTCTAGTTCCGTTGCACACCTCCCGGGAATGTTTCAATTGGCAAGATACCATTCCCCTCCGCCGGTTGTCCTTTAAATATCTGGGCATCTGGGTCTCCCTTCTCCCGGAACTGAGCTGGGCGCTTAACGTGACCCCCCCGGTTAAGAAAGCCAAGGCGGACCTGGCGAGATGGCAACCGCTACCCCTCAATCCGCTGGGGAGGGTGGCCCTCTACAAAATGATGATTCTACCCCGGTTTTTGTATGTGCTGCAAAACACTCCCCTTTCCTTTCCGAGACCTTGGTTTCGTGAGCTGGACGGGATGGCGACGAGATTTCTTTGGGGTGGTGGGAGGCCTTGGTTGGCTCTATCGATATGCCGCCTGCCCACCTTTGATGGGGGTTTGGGCATGTCCAATCTCTACCTCTACTACCTGGGCACCCGCCTCCTGGTCATTCATGAATGGTTTGGTGGGGGGGGGGGGGGGGGGGGAAATGGTCCGATCCGGCCTACAGGGTGGAACTTGGGGACCTGGGTTTCTCCTGTATTCAGGACCGCCTGAATGGCGCCTCCATCCCCGCCTCCTGCCCGGATATAACCAAAGCAATCTTCCTGGCCTGGCGAGCAGTGCTCCGCCACACCCGATGGACTGGGAGGCTGACCTGCGTCACTCCCCTGTGGCATGGGACATGGTTGCGGGAGGTCGCGGAGCTGGAGGGCTTTAAATCGCGGGACCTACTCGGCATTTCCCAGCTGGGGGATGTCTGGCGGGGGGGGGGGGGGCGTATGTGCTCCTATTCAGAGCTGCAGGCGCGCTTCTCCCTCCACTCCTCCCAATTCTATAAATACCTTCAACTACGCCATGCCATACGCACCTACACCCCACTGGACGTTCGGCTGCCGGACCTCAGCCCCCCGGAGGCTCATGTCATGATGGGTAACCTGGGGAAGGGGGGCATTTCCAGGATCTATCGCTCCCTCATCAACTGCACCCCTACATCCCTGGAGGGCCTTAAGGAACGATGGGAGGGGTGGGTGGGTCCCTTGGACGAGGCCGACTGGCGGGATGCCCTTATGGCCTCCCGCATGGTGACGGTCTCCGCCAAATTGCGGCTTATCCAAATTTACTACCTGCACAACGCTTCTCACACCGGCTCGCCTACACCGCGCGGGCCTCTCCACTGACGCTGCTTGTCCCCGTTGTGGCTCTGAGCCGGCCGACTTCATTCACATGGTGTGGTCTTGCTCGGAACTGGAGGGGCATAGAGTCCGAACTTACGGAGGTCCTGGGGTGGGAGGTGCCGCATGATCCTAGACTCTCCCTACTGGGCATCACTGACGGCCTGGATGGCACACGCCCGGAGCAGCTATTTCTCATGACAGCCTTAATGGTGGCAAAACGAGACATTGCAGCGGCGTGGAAACAGCCGCATCCGCCTAGCTTGGCCAAGTGGGGTGCCGGGGTGGACTGGTGTGCGGCGCAGGAGCGAACTCTTTACCGGGCAAGGGGTTGCCCCAAGAAATACCGAAAAGTCTGGGGGAAATGGCTGGGCAACATACCATGATCGGGCTGTTAAGAAGACGGGAGGGTGGGGGGGGGGGGGGGAGGAGGGTGGGACTACGATGCGTTTTATGCTGTATTACTGTGTGGTGGTGGTTCGACGGGCCCGAAAGTTTCTTCTGTTGTACTACCTAACATAATAAAAACTTGTTTACCAAAAAAATACCTCCATTCAGCGCACGAATGTCAACGTGTAACTTTTTTAAGGGCTGGAATATTTAAATAGCTGTGCGCCGCAGGGGGAAGCAGAGGGGCCCAGATAGTGCTGAACCGGTGATCCAAACATTATCCTTCAGTGGAGCAGCTGCAGATTAAACCGGGCCTAGCGAGTGTGGGAAGCAATGACCGGTGTGAGTACATGCAGTGAGCTCCCCCTGACACCCTATCTCCCGTCACTTTCTCTTCTAAGTCGCTATCACACTGTAGCCATCTGTCCTTCTCCGTTCAATTACTCATTGTCACTGTATTCTTTTCCGTCTATATTTCCCACACTCCCGTACCCCCTTTCTCACCCTACTAGTCTTTCCGCCCTCCTACTATCTCCCCTTCCTTGTCCTCCTCTCTACTTAAATGTGTCACTTTATTTTGTTCAGTGACTCCATTTTCTGTCCCTCTTACTGTGTATGCATTTCTTCCTGCTAATTTTTTTTTTATCATCGTATACTCTCTCCATCACTGCGTCTTCCTCTCCACCACTAAATCCAGCTGCCACTACTGTTGATCGCTCTATGGCCACACTTCACCATTTTCACTCTCCCCGGTACGGTCTCTTCGTCTTCACCAGGATCCCTCTGTCCTTTAAGCGTGACCCCATGTGAATAGCAGTAGTATAGGTCAGTAGGAGCAGAAATGGTGATCGGGGGGGTTTGTCCTACTCCCAATGGCAGTGCCTAATTTGAGGCCATTTACGCTATCTTGACAGGCCCCCGCTGCCCTTCAGTAAACTGGAAATATTTAACAGTCCAGTTACAAATGATCACGCTGAGCTGCTGGTGTGGATTCCAGGCAGGGAGATCAGCGTTCAAGGGCATCTAGTACAGTATCTGTTCAGACAGCATTGCCCCATGTGTTAACAGAGTTCTCTTAAGAAGTCTGCATTACATCCGGAATGTAAGGGAACGGTTTAGCCCTGTCGTGACACCTAAGAAACAAGCATTGGCATGGCAAGTGTTTAGCCGTGCAACAGTTATTGTTGTTGCAACAAGGAAATTGTGCTGCATAACTAAATACTTACAAGGTCCCAAAAGCGAGACCTATTGGCTATGCCAATGCTCGTTTTTCTAGTTCAGTTTCTGATTGATTTTCTGTTTATTTATGGGTTTGTAACGCGCTAGAATCGACTCTAAACAGAGTATCTCTGCGCACAGAAAGAAAAATAGAGAGAGAGGAATAAAAAGAAAGAGAAACCAGCAGCAGCAGATCAGCATACAGTTCAATTTGATTAAAATAAAAATGTTTTGAGTTTTTTCCTAAAATTAAGATGTTCTTGGCATTGCCTGAGCTCAAGAGGAAGTTTGTTCCACAAAGTTGGTCCGACAACAGAAAGAGCTTTATCACCTTGTCTGACCTTCTTTGTGGTAGGAATTTTCAATAAAAGATGGCTACTCGACCTAAGAGAACGTGTGGGATTATATGGGATAAATGTATCCTTCCAATGGGAAGGTCCACATCCATGTAGACTCTTATGGATCAGACAACAAGTCTTAAAGTTTATTCTCTTGCGGACTGAAAGCCAGTGTAATTTATCCAAGAGGGGCTGTGATGGCGTTCTTGGAGGGGCATTCAGCACAAGCCTTGCTGCAGTGTTACATGATCCACTTACTGTTGAGGTGTAGTAGTTCACACAGATGGCCTGCTTCCCTCTAAAATGCACCAGTATAGTGTATTCATGACAGACACAATGATGAAGTGTCCAACAGTTGCCAAGCACGACCAAATAGTTACCTTTCTATAAAAAAAGTATGGCAGCTTGCCCTGCTCCTGCTACGCGATGCCCTGGCATTGCTTCGAGAGGGCCGTGGCCCCGGAGGTGCCCCCCCCCCCCCCGCCCCTGTGGAAATCTTAAACTGAGGTGCGCATTGGCCTGCTTACCCCTGTGGAGCCCTGGCCGGTGGGTTAGACTGTGTCTGGCTCCAACAGCGTGCCCATGTGCTGAGTTGGGGAGATGGAGGAGCTGCTCGGGCTGTGGGGGTGAAGGTGAGACCGACTGTGTCCCTCTGCTGCCTGGAACTAGGGCCTCCTGTGGAGCCAATGCAGGCGGTATTTCTTTTCTCCTGCATTCCTCAGGGCTGGAACTGAGGAGGAGTCGGACTCTTGCAAAACCAGGGGGTTCAGTGGCAACCCTTTAGCCATGATACTGCCCCTCTGCTCTCGCCCCCAGCCTTCAACACTTACCACTCCGGTTGCGCCGGAACCCCTATAACGGACTTGCGCAGGAGTTGGACCATGGCCGCCCTCAAGGGCAGGATGGACAGGTCAGTGAAGGACCTCCTGCAAAAAACTGCGCAACAGCCAGAAGGCCAGCCCGGACCGGGGCGAGCAGATGCGGAGGAAAGTAAAAGTCCAGAGGCCCCAATCAGGCGCTCCTACCTGTATTCACTTTTCTCCTTTTCACGATGACCTGTCCACCATGAAGCAGGAACTGCGGTCTGACCAACGAGAGGTCAGACGAGACCTGGATTCCCTGGGGGAGCACATCCACACACTAAGAGCACAAAACGGGCCGCGATGAAGAGATTGAACACCTCCAACAAGCAGTGCTGTGGCTGCTGGAACAGAACTAAGATCTACAGGCTCACACATAGGACCTGGAGAACAGGTCCTGACGGAACTACATTCACATCCGAGGCTTGGCGCACACACAGAAGGCGATGGTGCCATGGAGGTGCTGGTTGCGGGTCTTTTTCGTTCTATCCTTGGGGAATCCGTAGAGTTTCCGGTCAAACTGGACCGCACTCACAAGGTGGGCCCTAGGAGGGCGGCTTCCTCACCTCCTGAGGCCATATTGACCCGTGTCCTCGACTATCAACTGAAAGAACGGATCCCCCACAAGGCCCGTGGCCGCCCGGACTTTACGTTTCAGGGTCAGAAACCTATGCTCTTCCAAGATCTGGCTGCCTCTACTCTAATTAAACGTAAATCCTTCAGGCCGATCACACTCCATCTCAGGAACTCCTGCATAAAGTACTCGTGGGGACATCCATTTTGGTTGATCTTCCTTTTCCAAGGGGAATTGCGGCAACTTGGAATCACTTAGAGGCCTGCACGCTCCTAGGTATCAAGAAGCGCGCGTCGGACGAGCCTGCCTCAGTCTCACACCCTCGCAGGAGCCGGAGTGGTCCACCATTAAGCCTCCCAGCTCAGCGGCACGCCCTGACCCGGACACTATCGTCAAGTAACGGCAGGCGGTTCTGTCGACTCTTGCTGAAACGTCAGCTGACTGATGCGAAACCTGCCCCCGTTGCAGCTCCCGCTCTACTAGCTAATTTGAGATACGCTCTTGGTCTTCATGTTTTCCTGGGCCTGCCTGGTGGGAGCGGGGAGCTGTAGGCCATTGGTACCCCTTTCTTCCTAGGAGCAAGACGCTCAGGACATTGACTCTCGTAGTTATAACTCACGTTAATGTTTGTTTTCTTCGGGGTTTTGTTGCCTTCATTGTTGGGGCCTCCTCCCCCCCTGCTGCGTTCCTCCCGACTTGGGTATGACTGGGAGATGCTCCCATACCGTGGGTTCAAGTATGGGGTTCTGTTTGTTGCAGTCTCCTCCCCCTCGCAGGGTTCCTCGCATGTACACATGGGGTGACCACTCATGCCTGCCATCAGCGATCTACCCGGGCTCCTAAGGATGACAATTGCAACTCCGCTGGCCCATCAATTTGCGCAGTGCCCCCGCAACCCCCCCCACTCTGGGTAGATGAGTTAAGATGCGGACATTAAATGTCAACGGGCTCAACAACCCGGTTAAACGTATATACCCATATGGTACCCAGCGATACCCAAAGAATGTGCTCCAAGGCCTTCCAGCAACAGTATTACTCCTCCCTCTCTTCCAAAAAAGCTAGGGTAGCTATCCTAGTCACCCACTCGTTCCCTGGGAGGGTGGAGGCCAAGGTGACGGAGATCATGGGGCGGCTTTTGGCACATTCAGTGACCATAGGGGGGCATACCTTCACTCTGGCCTCTATATCCGTCCCTAACGAGGGTCAAGAGCCCTTTCTGAGCAAGGCGATATGCGACTTAACTGCCGCACCCGACTGACAAACGCTTCTTGGGGGCGACCTGAATATTGAATTTGACGTCAGAATGACTGTTCAGCACAACAACAGGGACAGACAGGGGCCCTTTATGCCACGCACCACCAATGGATGTATAATTTAAGATTAACAGATCTATATTGGCACTTCCACCCTCACACACTCAACTAAGTTTTATTCACATGCCCGGAGAACATACGCCAGGCTGGACTACTTTTTAGCAACCCATACCCTCCTTCAGGCAGCACAGACCTCAGACATCAAGCCCCAGACACATTCAGACCGTGCGGCCCTCACCGCGACTTTGCTGTTCCCTCCTACCTCTAGACCGCCATACTCCTAGAGGCTTAGGGACAGCCTCCTTCACAGGCCTGAAGTCGAAACCCGCCTTACACAGATGCTGAAAGACTACCTAGCCATGAATGACACGCAGGACACCTCCACCGTTTCACTTTGGGAAACACTCAAACTAGTAGCCCGGGTAGACTCCATAGCTGGCTGCAGACAACAGGGCACGCTGAGAGAAGAGGGACGAACCCTCCAAACAGACACTTGAATTAGAAGAGGAGATGCACAAGAGGACCGGGGCCCCCCGAATCTGGAGACAATTGAAAACAGTCAGGGCACAACTGGCCAGCCTCGATCTTGATAGAGCGAAACACACTGCGCTCCACTTGAAACATGCATTCTACACTGGGGGGGGGGGGGGGGGGGGGGGGGACACACAAATGCAGCTGCTTACTGGCCCATAAACTACACGCACAAAGGCAGGCAGCGACAGTCTCACTCCTTTACTCTGACAGGGGGTGGGGGGGGGGGCAAGGTAACACGAGGCGAGGATATAGCGAACACCTTCCAGGATTTTTCGCTAACCTGTATACCGCACAGTCTCTACCGGACCAGAGCCCATCTGGTTACGTACAAGGCATAACACACTCCAAGCTGACGGCTGATCAAGCAATGTTCCTCAATAGCCCTATCTGAGTCGAAGAAGTTATCTAGGCCATAGCCCGTCTTAAACTCCTTAAATCCCCCAGCCCAGATGGCTTCACTGATCTTTTTTATATAACTTTTTGCTCTCTAGTAGCCCCTGTATTAACATGATTTAATGCCATTGACTACCATAGGGAGCAACCGCCCACGATGTGCTTCTAGCGTCTGTGGCGGTCTTGCCCAAACCCAGCAAAGACAATAGATACTTTGCCTCCTACAGGCCGATTTCTCTCTTGAATATGGACTTCAAGATTTTCACAGGAATACTTGCAGCTAGATTAGGGCCTCTTATGCAGGGATTAAGACCCGGACCAAGCTGGATTTGTCGCGACAAGGCAATGCAGCGATAACACTAGAAGGCTGTTGCATCTCCTGGACAAATCCCACTGACAGTCGGTGGAGCTTGTTTTCCATCAATAGATCCCAAAAAAGCCTTTGATAGGGTCCACTGGCCCTTCCTAGAGACAGTCTTAGAGAGCTTTGGGTTTGTTCGCCGCTTTCGCCAATGGTTTTTAGGGGATACAGCCGCCCTTCGGCGACCGTTAAAGTGACTAGCTTCACCTCTCACTATCGCCAGGTGAACGCGCCAGGGCTGCCCGCTCTCCCCCTTATTTGCCCTCTACATGGAGCCACTGATCAAGAGGTCAGGGAGAATCAGCATATACAGGGGATCGGGGGGGGGGGGGGGTGGGGGGCATACGATCAGCCACTACACTGATATTGTGGCTACACTGGAGTTTCCACATAGTTCAGTGCTGGCATTCTTGGCTGAATTATAGGCATGTGCAGCAACCTCTGGTTTTAAGATCAGTGTAGCCAAGTCCCAAGCGTTGGGTTTTTCCCTCCCCGACGCAAACCACTCACTGCTATGTCCCAGGTGTGCCCTATTAGGTGGAATCAAAAGACTATGCCCTACCTTGGTATTACGCTATCTCTATCCACGGCCGAAACGACGTCCTTGAACTACTCCCGGCTACTGCATCAAACCAAGCAGGAGCACAAGCGTTGGCGGCCATTCAATCTCTCCAGGTTGGACAGAGTAGCAGCCCTCAAGTTGAGCATACTTCCCAAAAAACCACATCTTCCAGACCCTTCCAGTGGGCGTTCTAAAGCAGCTTGAATCTGAATTTAACGCTTTAGTTTGGGCGGATAAGAGGTCGCGAATACGTAGAGACCTGGGTTTTAGACCACATGATGAGGGGGGATTGGGGATCCCTGATATTGACCGTTATTACAAAGCGACACAGCTGCAGACTATTGGAATGGGCTAAGCCAGAGTCTGAGAAGAGCTGGCTATTTATGGAACGCGTGTTGGCAAAAAAAAAAACCCTATGGAAGGTCCCATTCCTTCGCACGGCTACTAGACCCCCTGGGCTATATGGCTCCGCTATAGCTCGTGCCACGCTGAAAGCATGGGATGACACTGCTCTCTGCAATGGCTTGACATCTTTTCGCCCCACACTCCTATCACAGAAAATCCAGATCTCTCCCCAGACCTTAACTGGGAGGCATTCTGTCAGTGGGACAAAGCTAGACATAGGTCTATCGGTTATGTTTTTTGACCTCAACAGCCCTTGATCCTTTGAGGACTTTAGATCTGACTCCCCCATACCAGATACCAAATGCTACCATTACATGCAAATCAGACATTGGGTCCTGCAACCACAAATCCGCCTGGGAGTGGAGCGGCTCCTCACCCGATAAGAGCACTGGCTACTCTCAAAGCACTCCTCTAAACGACGGATTACAGAACTATCACATTCCTAGTCCACCACAATCAGCAGCTAAGTCGGCAGGACAAAGACTGAGAGGCTGAACTTGGCCGGGTCCTGACACCTAAAGAATGTCAGAACGTTTATTATAGGGCCCTACACTTGGCAGGCAATACATCTAGCATTGAAAAAGCCACTAAACTCATGACATACTGGTATCTTACACCCTCCTGACTCCATAAATGCGACCCTACTTGCTGGAGGGGATGTGATGCTGAGGCACACTCCTCCGCCTCCTGTGGCAATGACCCTTCCTCACCACATGCAGGACGCAAGTGCTAGATGAGATAGATGGCCACTTCGATACCACACTCCAACGCTTCCCTCATATGTGGTCCTTGGGTTATCAGATACTTACCTTCCTTTCCTCCCCCCCCCCCCCGTAGGGGTAAGCAACTGGGTATAGCCCTAGGGGCGGCACTACAGAACATACTGTCACATTGGGGCACAGATAGAATAAAGATGCAGGGGTGGCTACATTGACTATGGTATGTAGCACATCTCTATCACTTCAGGGCGATTGGGCTTCTTTTGCTGAGGTGTAGCAGTCTTTTGTCGCTTTGTTGTGCATCGAGTTCCGGGAATTGTCCTGCCCTCGATACTTGCAACTGCACCTCCTTCCTGAAATGAGTCAAAGTACAAACTAAACATCGCAATCCGGCCCATTCAGATGCTAGGTCTATGTTTTGATCTGTTGCCAGCACCAGTTATACGGGGGAGGAGACGGGAGGTGGGCAGGGAGGGTGGTAATAAGGGGGGGGGGGGGGGGGGGTTGGTTCACCTGGGAGGTTTTGGTTTTGGATGCTCTGCGCAGCACTGCCATATCTGATGGCCTATGACATAGGCCTCCCCACTCAATGCATCTCGTTTGTTGACAATTCAATAAAAAGATTTCAAACTACAATATCTAAGATAATCGTATGATTAGACATGGGCATAATTTGCAGAGTTTGATTTTTTCGAATTACATTAAAATTCTGCAGAATTCCACAACAGGGAAGAGTGGTCATTTTGCACTATTTTCTTGGAACAAGATAAACCCTCTCTTCCAAAAATGGATGCACGGATGGATTTTATGCCAAGAAAAAAGTGCAGCCAAATACCACTGGCTCCCTGCATACGCTGCAGTGATTAAAACTTTCAATCACAGCCTTTAATAAGGTCTCTGCCGAGTGGTTTCATAATTTTCAATTCCACCGGCGGAGCTTTTAATTTACCATCAATTTTCTCTATTTGCATACAATGCTTCATTCAATGGAATTATGTACTTCCACTGTTGAACTACCCTTAAAATGAAAACACAAGGAGATGGACAGAGCGCGGAAACCTTTCACTCACCCCCAGTCACAGATCCGGGTTGAATCCATCATTGTTCTTCAGCTCACTTCGCCACCCCAGTTCAGATCTAGCCATATGTAAATCAGCCTTGGCACTGTGCAACATGGGAACAGTCCAGCCCGAACTGCCAAGCTAGGTTTTCCCTGGACTGGAAACAAGAATGCTGGGACCAGTTTCAGGGTAACACCCCCTAATCAGCCAGGCTAGCTTGAATCCAGTGGCAAAGTGAGCAAGGGTCAACATCAGGCTGTGCAAAGGGTGGTATCTTGATGCTATTAAATAACACCTTGAAACTTAAAGTTCTATCCGTTTGTAATGATACATGATATTGCACTTAATAAGGGGTAATACCTCGCTCTCAAATTACTACAATAATAATTGTGTATGTGAAATGGCAAAAGTTGCTGATTTGTTGGAAGGGAAATTAACTGTAGCAACCCAGAATTGTAAGAAGGCACCCAGTATTCTTTGGGTGGGTGACCTCAACGCGCATGGCTGCCCTTAAAAACCCAATACGAATTGTGGATTACTCAATGAAGAAGGGGGTATTGTGCACACTTTATCCACAATCCATATGGTGAGGCCCTTAACAGACTCACTTTTACGCAAAATTTAGAAATAATGAATCCTATTAACGAGTCCTCAGGTCAGTTACAATATACTTTTGGATCTACCTCCCGTGGATCGACCATTGATTATGTAATTACCTCAGCATCCCTTAATAAGTCTAACATTGACCCAAAAGTAATTTTCCCTAGTTTCAGAGACCACACGGCTATTACTGGTCACCTGACTTGGAAAGGGATACAGGCCAAACAAATAACACCCATAACCACGAATAACTAGGAAAAATGGCACCGTGTTAAAATGGTGCAAAATTGATCAGGAAAAACGTCCCCTCATTAGTTTCAAATCAGTATAATGAAATCATGACATGCCTTGAACCGATTAACAATTAAAGTAAGATTGTGACAGCCTTCGAGTCATTACCGCGTGAGATAAAAAATAAACGACGAACAGCATGGCAGCCAATCCCCCATGGTGGTTTAACCAAATTTGTACCAGAGCGCTCTCAAACCTACACAAGGCCATTAGGACCACCCCAAGACAGGGCACAGGTTAAGCTATCACGGGAGCTTTATAAAGACGCTAAGAAAGCCAGTCTACAAACACTGAAAGAGAAAGCTTAGGAACAACTTCAGCAGGCTTCTACTACAAAAAAAGTCAAGGGAATTTTAGTTAATGCCCCATTTCTGAAATCATCCCTTGACCCCAACCTAGTGAGTCATGTGGATGAAGATTCATGGCTAATTTACTTTTCAAATATATTTGGAACTGGGAGCAAGGACGGCAGCAGCCCGTGAATACCATTAATCTTAATGCACCCCTTGTTCTTATTTTTAGCCTCTTTGAGGTAATAAACTCTTTCTGAATATACAAATAAGGCCCCTGGGCCAGATGACACCCAATAGACTTTCACTGCGCTCTGGGACCCAGTTCTGACCAATGTTTTTAACTCATCCCGCCCACATAGGATCAGGGTGCAGAATAATAGTGGCCCCTGCCCCTTGAAAGTTAAATGCACCCTTACGCATATTTTTACGGATTGCGTCCTTTATTATGCAAATTAAATTAAGTTTTTAAAACCCTTGTTTTTTTAAATATGATGCTCTCCATAGGAATAAAGCTGTGGAGTTATTGTCTGAAATGCATTATCTTGATGTGGCAGTTGAATTGCTCGGTTTTTACGGTCTGTCAAACAATTTTAATTATGAAATGTAGGGGGGTGGGGGTAGGGGAGCTAGGACGGGGGTCCTTTAATGTTTTAACAGTAAAAGGTGCCTTGTTTTAGAATGTTTTATAGACAAATGTCTATATAAACTTGTTTTTGAAACTGAGCATTTTTAACGTAATGGCTAAAGTTGGCCCACTGGAGTCATGGTGAAAATCTATTATAATCATGATATTTGAAAGGGGGGAGAAATCAGAGCCCAAAAATGATGAGCCCATCTCACACCTGGATAGTACGGCTAAACTCATGGGTCGGGTCCTACTGAATAGACTGGAGGAATGGGCTACTAGCAACAATGTCCTAAACCCTACCCAGTATGGCTTTACGAAGGGAAAAGGGACCCAGGACCAATGTTGAAATCGGAGTTTGCTCATTGACAAATAGTCACAATCCAATCAAGGCAAGCTTTACTTGGCCTTTATGGATCTCTCAGCAGCTTTTGACTGCGTGGCTCATCTGTGGAGAATTATTTAGGATGTGGGGGGCAACGAGGATTTTTTTTTTTTATTTTTTTAATCAGACAACTATATTCCAGGGAAGCGGCTTGTGTCCGCTATGGAAAGCAGGGAGAGTTCACTAGACTGTTCCCTATCAACAGAGGAGTCCGCCAGGGGTGTGTTCTCTCGCTCAGTTTCTCTTCTCTTTGTAAACCAACGGAGTTGCTACATTCTCATCCTGCTCTATGCAGATTATGTGGTTTTAGTAGTGCCTACAGGCCTTGCACTTCAGAGGCTTTTAGACACCCATGTTAACTTTATGTATAAATTAGATTTGCAAACTAACGTTACAAAATCTTTTATTTTAGTGACTAGGCAGAAGGCAAAGAAACCCTCATTTTATAGAGAGCCGGAGAGTGGCTCAGACAGACTTTCTTCTACTTAGGGATGAAGTTCGATAGAGCGCTATCTTGGTCCTAAATGCTGAGAAATAGGGGCTTAATGTCAGAAAAAAGTATTGGAGCTTTACTTTTTTACCAAAACGTTAGGTTCAAAAACCTCAAGACGTTATAAAAAAGATTTAGCTAAGCCCACTGCAGTAGCAACCTATGGAGCGGGTGTCTGGGGACATACAAAGCACACTTCACTACAATCAGTGGAAGATATTTTTGGGGAGAATCTGGTAGACCTCCCTAAAAGTAGTTCTAACTATAACTGCCATATTGATTTGGCCGTTCCTTACATATCAGACCAGATCTCCCTGGCCCCAATCCTCTTCTAGTATTCTATATGGAGCAGGAACTCTGATGATCTAACCCAGCAGTTCCTGGTGGACTGCGCAAGAAAAAAAAAAAAAATGAATATCTCGTAGCTATTGTATGTTAAAAACTAGCCTGATCTATTTCGGTTTAAAAACCTCGTGGTCTAAAGTTAAGTTTTTTTTTTAATTTAATGGCAGTAAAAAAGGAATCGAAGCAACGGTTCCAAATACATGGTGCGATTATATTGCGCTGGACCATTATTAATTGAGGAGCAATTTTCATATCTGATGGCTATGATAAACTCGCACCACAGATGTATACTGTTTAGATTAAACTTAATTCCCTTGGATACCCATCAGGCATTTTCCCCATTACAAGCTTTACGGCTCCACCCACCCAATCCGACTCATTTTATTCTTCTTTAAGTTTTATACGGAATGACAAAAGATGTATTCTGCCAACGCGCATACAATTTTAGACAATGTCTTGGTCTGTTTTTTAAAATCGTTGCCAGATCATTTTATCATTGTGTAAGCATCTTTTTTATGTCTTTCCTTAAGCACCAGAAGACTGTACAATCCCCGGGAATGAATCATATCGATGAATTATGTCTTATTTATGAGCTGTAAACAGCTCGAAAAGTAATTTCTGATTTCATGATTGAAAGACACAGATACCATAACAGTCTCAAGACTGAACATTATCACTTCAGTTACAAACAAAACACAAATACCATAACATAAGAAAACACAAACTGCATTATAATGACAGGGAGGCATTAACACTCTTTACATTACTACTATAAAACCACAAGTAGGCTGAATCGACATTTCAGCCGATCTACTGAGTATTTGAGCACATGGTTGCACCTCATTCTATGAAAAGCCCTTAATTGTGTTTTAGGTAAAATACATATGCAAACTCCGATCATGCTTCCAAGCTACATTGACGGAATAAAATATTTTGTTCCCAAATATGTTAACCTTTAACCAGAAATCCTTGAATCACACTCCAGAACCGAACCAAAAAAGCATGTAAAAATTGAGCACTTCACGACTAAAGAGGGCAACAAAGTACAAAGTAGCTTCCAAGCCTACGATTAAGAACGAACTATAGGCCACGCACCCAGTATGAAAAGCAGTAAATAAACGACAATACAGTATTTTAAGAGTTACAAACGCCTCGAAAGAAAATGCTCCCACACACTCCCTACAGTACTGAAGGGGGAAGAGTTTACCTGCAACTCCTCCCACTCCGTTAATACAGAGCAGCATGGCAGGAAGGGTCTTTGACGTAGTGACGATAAATGGGGATGTGTTGCTGCCCCCTCAACATCACCGTTTCCCCCCACCACTTTTTTTTTTAAGTGCCTTGAGAATAGGGGCACAGCTTCTAAATTAGTGGCAACCCTGTGCTCGGATGCCTCCAATATTAATAACCGGTATACTGCAGAGAGACAATGAACTGTTCCCTATGTACGGGAACAATATAAGTGCTGTTAATGTGTTATGAACGCCACTGTTGCCATTCCCACTGGCTGAGTAAGTATAAAGGAACTCCTCAACAAAAGCAAACGTTGATGGATAGATCCTCTTTGGGTGGTTAATATCCCACAGCTGAAAGAGACTTGAAGGTATGGTTATAGGTAATCAACAAGAGTTACTGTCACCTTTATTGTGGACAAAGTGGACGAATAACAGCAAACAACTTGAATTCCCAGTTGTGATCTCCTTTAAAGTGTCAAGAAGAGTCTAATGAGGACAATGAAATCCCCTTCCAATATATCGCACCGGCAGGGGTTAGAACTCACGTTCTGAGGCGGAAGCACACTGCCCCACGTCAACCAAAAGAAAACACGCGACCGTACTAAGAAAGGAGAAGGTGCGCTAACCTCCCCTTCTTTGTCCCAACACTTCACCTAC
This sequence comes from Triturus cristatus, assembly GCF_964204655.1. Classification (NCBI taxonomy): domain Eukaryota; kingdom Metazoa; phylum Chordata; class Amphibia; order Caudata; family Salamandridae; genus Triturus; species Triturus cristatus. The sequence continues at coordinate 180,375,573 of NC_140595.1, forward strand.
ACCGGGAGCACAGTTTTCTCACCTCGGGCGGCTCCCCTGTCCCCTCGCGAGGCTCACTCTTTCGGTTTTTCGCTTGTTTGCCTACAAAATGGCGCCGGAGGTCGCGCGCCCACGTCGCGGCCTTTCCCCTCCCCGCTTCTATTTCAGCCGCTGAAACGCCCCGCCTACATCCCTCCACCTTCTTGCCCGCTTTGCTCTAGCGCACGCGTAATAACAATCAAACAAAACTACTGGCGACCAATCCAGGGCTACGGTGTGCAGTCTCGCGCCTGCGCTCGAGCTTGCTGCCCAATAGTGAAAGAGAAAAATATTCATTGCGTTACCCCTTCCCAGTGTTTCTGGGTCGCACCTCGCTTTCTTCCAACAGCTTCCGCGCCTGCGCAGAAAAGACCCCTACCCATTGGACGAAATGACTCTTTTCTTCCTGAGCTGTCTGAACCACCGACAGGAAGTAGAGTGGACTGTACCATCATGTCCAGAAAAGCCAGGGGTGTTTCATTTTTTTCAAGTGAAGCTCTCTCTAACGTTGCAACAGTAACTTCTACTTCCGTTCTTCCCAAAACTAATGACGGGAAATTATTGTTCAGTACACACCCTGTGGTATAGCGTATTTTTTCCAGTGTCACAAATCAAATCTCCTGTTTACCAAAGCCTATCCTACTCCTTTCACTAAACTATAAAGATGTGCGTTTTCTTTCATCACCCCTTGTGAAGAATGGTTGGTTTCTTCTGCTATATTGCTGAATGGGCGAGGCAAAACAGGATCCTGTAAACTATCAGTGGTGGTCTGTCGTTCGTGCAATGCGTCCGCTGCTTACAAGGAGGGACCGGTGCAGTGTTTGCACCTCACCTGGAAATCGTCGCAATTGTGAATAGTCATTCTATGTCAGGACCGGAGGCTTCTGATTATGCTGTCTCCATTTCTTTACTGATCTCACAGCAGCCAATGAAAAATGAACTACACAAGTAAAAAACATTATATCCCATGAGGCTTTGAACCATGCCTCCTCATAACAGCCAATGGCAACATGTCAAGGTACACAAACTAGAGAGACACCTTCTTGGCTTCCTCTTTCTTTGCTGCTCCGCAGTCAAGATAAGTGTCTCTCTATATTTGTCTACTTTGACTTTGTGCATAGACTGTTATTGCCTTACTGGTGTTTTTATTATTGGCTTTTACTTGAATATGCCTGTTTGTTACACGTTGCTATTGCTCCATTCTGTGCAGCGCAATGTTTACTTTCCCCTTTAACCCAAGCGCTATTCTCTAACGCTCGTTTAGGGCTACCTGCTGCCTTTTCCTCCAAACGCGTGTTGGGCTTTCCTTTTCCCTGCATTTTCGACCCGTGGCGCTGCCGCCAGCACTGCTGGCTGTTCCGTTCGCGGTTCCGCGTTCGGAGGGGTTTGGCCCCCCTCCCCCCGCAGGGAGCGAGGCACACGCTGGAGCCCGATCGGGTTTCCTGCGTGCGTCTCGGGAGCTAGCACGCGCCCGTGTATGAGTGCAGCTCCCTTCATTCACTGCCGGACCGACGCCCTGCCCCGGGTTGAAAAGGGGAGATACGCAGCTGGCATTTGGAGCCGAGTACGGGCCGTTTTGAGACCTCTTAAGGCAGGGCTTGGTTTTACGATTGCAGGGACATTAACCCTTGAGTTACAGGTCCTTGAGGACATCATTTTTGGAACTTCTGCTTGGTAAGGCAGGTGGGAATACTTTCTCCCCCATTAGACCTGTTTTGTGCAGGTTCTTACTATATTCCTGTGTGGGGTTTTTCAGTGCTCATTAGCTCCTTTGCCCTGGCATTGCTCCCATCTGACACCCTAACTTGTGGAAGTGTGGGTTGGTAATTGTGCTTCCCTCTGGGGATATTTTGATTGAATATTCATATTCACACGAAGTATGGCAGACTGTGAGTTCTACCAGGAGGAGGTAGCTGCGTGTGAGGATCGGGGGGATGACGTTTATCACTATGACGATTCCATGGATGACATGATTGATAAGAAATTGGATGCTAAGCTAGATAAGGCACTCTCCTCCTCCTTATTACCTATTGCCCAGAAATTAGATCGTCTTGTTGCTCCTAACCCTTCTCCCTCTGGCACTTGCCCTGCCTCAGCGCCCCTTCTCCCTTCCGAACCCCCTGGAATTCCTTGGCCACATGCACATTCTTACTCCAAGCTCTATAAATCCAATTAGCAGACCCGAGAGGGCGCCCCAGCTCCCCTGCTTAGTCCTTCCTTCCCCATCCCTATTCATGATACCACTGCTGATCTCGACACAGACTCTTCTCAGGAGTCTAGGCCTCGCAAATGCGCTAAGAAGCGCAAGCATTCTTCTTCTCCTGTCCAACCCTCCCCTTTCCTGTTTGACCCCTCCGGTATTGTGCACCCCCGATCTGACAATTGGGTTCCACCCCAGGCGGTGGCCGATTACATGCACACTCATCTACGTAAAAGTTTTGATAAGGATGTGAGGGCCCGCCTTAAATCCGAATGCCCTGACCTGACTTAGCTCATAAGGTGGCGATTACCCCCGACATAGATTCTTCCATGACCACCTTCCTAAAAAAGTACAAGAAGGATCCGAAGAAAGGGATCGACCGCGTCCTTCGGGCGTGTCAAGATAAGATTCTTGACCTTGCAGGCCCCTTGGCCAAAATTCTGTAGTTGGCCCTACAGGCACAAGAGACCAGGGCTGCTATTCACCTCGAAGTCTTGGCTGGTTGGGCTCAAAGGGCAATCTGCATGCTGGGTAATGCTAACTGCGCCCTGGCCTCCGAACGGCGCAAGTCTGTCCTCCTAAGGATTGATCCACAAAGGGTGGAGCTGGCCACGGCCGAACCGGGCCCGCTAGCGGAAGGGCAGCTCTTTGGTGAGAAATTCGTAAAGGACGTTGCCAAACTTGTGAGCACCTTCGCCTCACTCGACAAGTCACAATCCTCGTTGAAGAGAGTGTTTCATCAGGTCTCTGGTAGGGCCGGGCGTGGCAGAGGACGCTCGACCAGCCGCTATTCCAACCCCAGTCCTCAACGAGGTTTCGCTCCCAGACGCAGGGGTTATACCCAAGAGCCGGAGCAGGCTGGCTTCTATCCCTCCAGATCTAGAGGATACGGGGGCCGCTTCAACAGAGGTGTCAACCGAGGCTACAAAAACTTTGACTCCCAGTCTTCTGGTAAGTCCTATGTGTCCTACGATTCCCCTGGGGGCAGATTATTGCATTTTGTGGTAAATTGGGCTTGCCTCACCACAGATGTTTGGATCTTGCAGACAGTTCAGGGCTACCAGATAGAATTTCTGGACTCCCCAAGTCAACTGATTCCTCCTCGACCTCTCCTTTTTTCCCTTCGAGAACAGAATTTTATAGACTCTGAACTTCAAGAACTTTTGGCCAAGCAGACTATTGCCGTAGGGTCCTTCATTCCCGGAGGATTTTGCAGCAACGTCTTCTTGGTGCAAAAGAAAGGAGGGGGTCAGAGACTAGTGTTGAACCTCAGAGATTTCAACCCCTTTGTAGTCTACAGGCATTTCAAGATGGAGGGCATCCATCTTCTAAGGGATCTCCTGTTGGAGAAGGACTGGATGGTCCGGTTGGACTTGAAAGATGCCTACGACACGGTCCCAGTTTGCCCCTCTCATCAGTAATGTTTTCAATTTCAATAGAAAGGACAATGGTACCGCTATCGTACGCTCCCCTTTGGCCTGTCGTCAGCCCTGTGGGTTTTCACCAAACTATTGAAACCCGTAACCTCCCGCCTTCGGGAAATGGGGGTGCGCATGATTGTCTACCTCGACGATATGTTGCTCCTGGCTCAAGATCGAAATCTTCTCACTCATTTGGAGTGGACGATGACCCTCTGACAGGATCTGGGCTTTGTCATAAACATCAAGAAGTCAATGATAAGTCCGAGCCAACAGATAGAATTCCTGGGCTTTCAAATAAACTCAGTCTTTGCGCAACTTCTCCTCCCTCTGCCCAAGATCAGGTCCAGAAAAAGAGAAATCAAAACCACTCCGTCAAAACAAATGATTTCCTTGAGAGTGCTGGCGAGGATTGTGGGCCTTCTGGCCTCCTCCATTCAAGCCATTTTCCCAGGCCCTCTACATTATCGGGCTCTTCAGCGCCTCAAGATCTATTACATTCAGAAGAAGTTTCATTACGACCACCTCATTCCCTTGTCTCCAGACGCTCGAGAGGAGCTTCTTTGGTGGCTGGAACACATGTCGGCCTGGAATGGAAGGGCGATTTTTGGCGCCTCCCCAGACGTCATTATCGAATCCGACGCCAGCCGCTGGGGCTGGGTCGCTCGATGTGGAGACTTTTCCACAGGCGGACGATGGTCTGCAGACGAGTTAAGGTTGCACATCAACTGCCTCGAGTTGCTAGCAGGCTCTTTTGCGATAAGGACAATATCTCCCCTGAAGAGCAATTGTTGCATCCTCCTCCGGATGGACAATGTCTTGGCGGTGAGATATATCAACCGACTAGGAGGGACGAAGTCACAGATGTTGGTCCACATAGTGAAGGAGTTCTGGCATTTCTGTCTAAATCACAAGATCACGGTCATAGCAGAATACCTGCCGGGCAAACTCAATCAGGTGGCAGATTGGAACTCCAGGTTCCTCAGGGATTACAGTGATTGGAGGCTTCACCCCATGCTGTTCGCAGAGATCATGAGTATGCGAGGCCCCTGCAAGATAGACCTATTTGCCTTTCGCCTCAATGCTCTGATTCCGTTTTTCTTCAGTTGGAGACCGGATCCAATGGCGATGGGAACAGATGCGTTCCATCATCATTGGGGTCCGCAGAAGAATTATGCCTTCCCTCCCTTTGCCTTGTTCCCGAGAGTGGCGGCCTTAATCCGTCGTCCGGCGGCTTCAATAGTGTTGGTGACACTGTTGTGGAAGACTCAGTCGTGGTTTCCCACGCTATTGGAGTTGTCTGTGGATCTTCCGTTTCAGCTTCCGATTTTCCCGACGCTTCTCCAGGACCCAGTGGGGGCTTGCCATCCGTTGGTCCTGCAGAACCAATTATCTCTCTTGGTGTGGACGCTTTCAGGAGACACAAGAGCATTGAAGACCTTTCACAAGCGGCTGCCGGTTTTATACGACAAGCTTGGGTTCCATCCACCCGCAAACGATATTCAGCTTCCTGGAAGCGATGGGTGGGTTGGTGCCTTCGACGGTAGGTGGATCCCGTGGGATCAGATGTGACCGAGATTTTGAATTTTCTGTCCGAGTCTGCAGAATCAGGCTTTGCCTACAGGTCGGTTAATAACTTCAGGTCAGCAATTTCGGCAGGTCATGACTCTATTGATGGTAAACCGGTGGGGATGCATCCCCTAGTGTGCAAGTTACTTAAAGGGGTTAGGGTGGCCAACCCTCCTCGCCCCAGATATTCGACCTTATGGGACGTTTCTAAGATACTCTCATTACTTGAGTGTTGGCCAGATAATCCAGACCTTTCCTTGAAACAATTATCGGCCAAACTCACCATGCTGTATGTTTAATCTCCTGTCGCAGAGTCTCAGATGTGCGAGCTCTGGATCTGGCAAGCAGAATATTTTCTCCGCAGGGTGTCTCCTTTATCATCACGAGACAGACAAAAACAATGTCACGTTCGGTAGAGTATCCTGCTTTCCCTCATAATAATTAGTTATGTGTTTTGCATTGTTTGAAATGTTATGAAGAACGCACTCTTGCCCATAGATCTGATCCACTGGGTAAATTATTACTTGTGATCCAAAAGCCTTATAGACCGGTATCAGCTGCCACCTTGGCCAGGTGGGTGATGTCAGAAGCGGGCATTGATGTTTCTGTATATGGTGCTCATTCCGCTAGAGGAGCTATGGCCTCTAAAGCATACATGTTGGGATCTCGCTTAGAGGATATCCTGAAAGTGGGTGACTGATCTACGGATTCAATGTTTAAAGTGTTTTATTACAAGCCTATATCTCATGTTTCTTCTGTTGTTATTGATGAGCTTTGAACCAGCATAATCAGAAGCCTCCGGTCCTGACATAGAATACAAAATTTTCCAGCTATCCCAACAAGAATTTTAGATTCTATTAAGGACACGGAGGCGAGGATTATCCCACCCGTTGGGACAGTTATTCAACTGTTAAGTTGTATTATTGTTATGTTCATAACAGTGTTAATGCCCACCCTAAAACAATCATGTATGTGGGTTCCCTATTTTCAACCTTGTTTCTATTTTCAGGAAATGACTCTAACAAGAACTGAAGTGATACTCAGCTGGAGATGGATCACCTCCTTATGAGAAGATGTTAATCACAGGACTTGTGGACTATATTCTCCGTTGAGAATACAAAGGAACTGTTTATCTCTCCGTTGAGAGTTGGGTCTGTGTTTTTTTGTTCGTACTTATGGACTGGTGTTCGCAAAGAAAGAGGAAGCCAAGAAGGTGTCTCTCTATTTTGTGTAGTTTGACATGTTGCCATTGGCTGTTATGAGGAGGCGTAGTTCAAAGCCTCATGGGATATGATGTTTTTTACTTGTGTAGTTCATTGTTCATTGGCTGCTGTGAGATCAGTAAAGAAATTGAGACAGCATAATCCTCGCCTCCGTGTCCTTAATAGAATCTAAAATTCTTGACACCTAGAGTTAGTACTGAGGCCATTTCAGACGGGAGCTAGCCAAATTAAAGCCATTTGTATCTTCAAAAATCGGGAGTCTCTCGCTTGAAGCGGGTCTATAATTACCATATATGCTGTTTAGCGACTCGGCATGTATTTTATGTGTTCCATTTAGTAAGTGTGAATTGGATATCAGTAGTTCTTTTTTCTATTTTTCTTTTTTAGGAGGTGTATGGAATTTTTCATTTGGAAATTTCAGATCCATGTAAGCTTTCAGAGACTAGAGAAACAAGCATTGCCACAGCCATAGGTCTCGCCTATGGGACCATATAAGTGTTTAGCCAGAGCTATTGGTTTTGCCAAAGTCTATAAGCTATGTTGTAGAGCATTAAGGCTGCTCTGCAGCATGTTGAAAAGTTTTATTAAAAAAGCGTTAAAAGCATTTTTGATACCTTATATCTAACCAAGAAGACAATATGTACAACTGAATGACCCTATTAAAAAAATAACACTGAACATTTTTTCTAGTTCTTTTGTCTTTGCAATGCTGGCAACTTATTCCTGACTGTTCTAATACTTGTTTGTTATAGCTTTTTTTGTGCTATGGGCGGGGCAAAGAAAAACGGGAGTGTGGAGGTTGGGAAATAGTACCTGAATTACAACACGAGCATTGGAAGGACACTAGGGGCGAATCAACAGATGCCAGATTCTGAGGGTAGACAGAGGTGGTGGTGTGCTGGTCCGGAGGTGAATGATGCTGAGTCATGCTGAGGTAGTTGTGCACTGGTGCTTATGTGGTGATGCGTTGACGCTGAAGTGCGTTGATGCTGAGGTGGTGGTGTACTTGTGAGGAGGTGGGGCTGAGTGATGATGCTTTGGTGGTGCTCAGGTGATGCTGTGCTGGTTCTCGGGTGGTGCTGAGGTGATGCTGCACTGGTGCTGCGTTGGTACTCAGGCGGGCCTGGGGTAATGCTGAGGAGATTCGCTGGTGCTGAGTGATGCTGCTGTGAAGCTGAGATACTGCTGCGCTGGTAGTGAGGTGGTGCGCTGTGGCTGAGTAATGCTGAAGTGGTTCTCTACAATGCTGAGGTGGTTCTGTGCAATGCTGCGGAGCAGGAGGACGGAGACCGGAGCATCGAGAGCGAGAGACGAGACCCGGGAGCCGAAGAAGCCGAGAGAGAGCCAGGAGGCGAGGACCGCGCTGCGCCCTGCAAGGGACCCGGAAGTTCCTGGCTACAACAGGTACGGAGTCGTATCCTGGGTCCCGGAAAGCGGGTTTGCGCTAAAGCGGGGGACACCGCGTGGTAGCCCGCGGACGGTTCATCCACGGCTACCACCCTGTTGGGCTACTGTTTGGTGTGGGGACTTTTGGTACACGCACGCTCCTTCCTTTTTTTTTGCGGTGTCCCTCACATACCCTGCCCCAAGACTGACAGATCAATTCTTGAAACCTGAGAGCGCTTTCTTTATTTTTTGTTCTATGTGCCGAGCCTACCTCCCCCACCGGTGACGTAACCAGGGAAAACGGGAGGGAACCTTGAGGACCGAGAACGGAGGCGAAAGACCAGGACCCCAACGATCCAGCAACCCCTGGAGGACTGACCAAAAGCTCAGAACCCCTGTCAAGCCTTTACATTAAAAACAAGTCTCTTAACACCACAGGTCTAACGTCCTTATTTACGCTGCCCGGGGAGGGAAAACCCCACAACTTGGTGGAGAATGCGGGCATAAGAGCGCAGGACTAGGACTCCTGATGGAAGCGCTCATTCAGCACCTGGTAGAGGGGCAGCGTAAACTAGAATGGGCCGTAGAACGACAGTTGACCAGCGCCCAGGCCGACAGAGACACGTTCAAGGACCAGATGAAAGCACAATTGGATGCGCTGTCCCGGGTTGTTGATGAGATGCCCTCTGGTCCAGTTGGACAAGCGCCTATTGCTCGTCCAGTGCCTTTCCCACAGTCTCCTTACAAAAGTATGTCCCCGGTGAGGATCCCGATGCCTTCCTCATAAACTTCGAAAGAGCAGCTAGAGCTGCGGGATGCCCAAAGAGAAGTGGCCTTTCTTCCTGGCACCCCTGCTCTCCGGTAAAGCACAAGCCGCATACCAGTTGGCCAATGAGGGGGGAGATGTCCCATACGATGACATCAAGCAGGTGATTCTGGAACATCTAGGAATGGACGCCGAAGCGTACAGACTGCGATTCCGTCGCGAAAAGGGCGCTACCGGCGACACCACTAATACCTTGTATCTAAAGCTGAAGATGGCCGCAGAAAAGTGGCTACGGCCGAACGATCTTACGAAAACCGAGATCATGAACGCCGTCATCTTGGAGCAGTTTTTGGAGGCTTTGCCCTTTGCCACACAGCGTTGGCTACGTCAACATGCCGGACTCACCATAGACAGGGCCGTAGAAATGGCCACCTCATATGTCAGAGCACAGCCTCGTCCTTTAACCTGGGAACCCGAAAAAGGTCTACGTCCCTCCACTCTACCTCGTAGACCTCTTCGTCCCATCAAGGAACCAGAAAAGGTCAGGGCACTACGGCCAGAACCCCTGGTCCCTCGACAACCACAGTGTTTCGAGTGTGGCGAGTGGGGACATATCGCCCGGGTTTGTCCTCGAAGGAAATCGGAGGAACCAATGGATGTTAGTTACGGACCCCGCAACATGTTGTATTCCACCGAGATGGGAGCAGCCTACTACGTAAGTCTCCGGGTAAACACATTCACCGTGGCAGCCTTGTTGGACTCAGGGTGTAGACAGTCCATGATTAAAAGCTGTTTTGTCTCCCCCAACCAAAGGGTCTCGGGTGGGCAGGTAGCTATTAGGTGCATTCATGGGGATGTGCGATGTTATCCCACCGCCCGGGTACCCCTTTCTTGTCCCGGGACAACAGGGTCCCGCTACGTCACCGTAGGCTTATTAGACACTCTTCCTGAGGATCTCATACTAGGTACGGATAACCCAGAGTTTTTGTCCCTCTTCTGGAAGACCACCGAAACCCCGCGCAATCCAGTTCCCGGTCTCTTGGCCCAGGAGCCATGGGCTATAGATCGGAATTTCCATATGGCCCAGGTTAATGATCCTACGCTCCTTCACGCCTGGCAGCAGGCCAAAAAGCCCCCGGCACAACGGATGGGAACATACCCCTGCTTTTCCATCAAAAAGGGACTCTTATACCCCCTCCCTCATGCCCAGGCTCCCTCACAACTCCTGGTACCTAAGCCTTTCAGAGAACAGGTATTGTTTTTTGCGCATAGTCATTTGTTGGCCGGCCATATGGGAGCCCAGAAAACCACCGACACTATACTACGGCACTTCTATTGGCCCGGCATATATGCGGAAATTAAGTCCTATTGCCAGAGCTGTCCAGTCTGTCAGCTCAAGAATCCATACCAACCCCCACGAGCCCCGCTCCAGCCCCTTCCAATCGTGGGACAACCCTTTGAAAGGGTAGGTATGGATATCTTAGGGCCTTTACCCCGCACGTCTCAGGGCTTTCGACATGTATTGGTCTTGGTGGACTATTGCACCCGGTTCCCCGAAGCCTTTCCCCTCCGGAGTACTACCTCCACAGCCATAGCAGACAAACTCATGGAATATTTCTCCCGTGTGGGGTTTCCCTTACAAATCCTCACCGATCAGGGTACCCCTTTTGTCTCCTCGCTCATGGCCCAGGTGTGCAAGCTCATGAACATAAAACATCTGAAAACCTCCGTATACCATCCTCAAAAGGACGGATTGGTTGAGAGATACAATGGCAATCTCAAATTGACCCTCAAAAAGATGCTGGAAAGCGAAGGGAAGTCCTGGGCACGCCTACTGCCTCTGGCACTCTTTGTCATTAGAGGACAGGTACAAAGTAGCCTAGGGTGTTCCTCGTTCGAACTACTCTACGGCAGACAACCCCGTACACTGTTAGAAATGACAAAGGAGACCTGGGAAGCGGAAGAGGACAATACCCAGACCCTCCTGGAGTACGCTAGGCATCTGCGGTCCTCCTTGGGTAAGCTGAGAGAATTAGCCCACCAGAATCTTGAGAAAGCCCAGGTCCAACAAAAGAAACAGTACGACAAAGGGACCAAGTTACGTGTTCTCCAAGTGGACGACTGGGTTTTGGTTTCTCTCCCCTCAACCCTGGGCAAGGGAAAAAGGGGCTGGAAGGGACCGTATAGGATCATAGAGACCATCGGAAACACCACCTACAGACTGAAAATGAGTCCCCGCATGACTCAGACCTATCATATCAACCTGCTAAAAAATGGTTAGGTCCCCCCCCTAAAAGCATCCACTTATCACAACCAGAATCACACTCCCCCTGCACCCTAGAGGACCTGACAGTGAATCCCGAGTTGTCCGTTCAGGAAACCCAGGACTTTCTGGACCTCCTTTGTTCTTTTCAGGATCTCCTTTCCGATACCCCTGGAAAAACCAGCCTGGTCGAACATCGTATAGACACTCGACCCGGAGAACCCATAAAACAAAGACCCTACCGCATCCCGGCGGCCCGTAGACCGGCCGTCTCCTCGGAGATTCAGAAGATGCTACAGATGGGGGTGATCCGACCCTCCCAAAGCGACTGGTCGTCCCCTATAGTCCTAGTCCCGAAACCCGATGGAACCATCCGGTTCTGTATTGACTTCAGAAAAATCAACGCCATCTCCTCCCTAGAGGCTTATCCTTTACCACGTGTGGATGAATTGATAGAAAGGTTGGGAAAGGCCAAATACATAACCACCCTGGACCTAACAAAAGGGTATTGGCAGGTACCCCTCAGGCGGTGCTATCAGAAAAAAACGGCTTTTTCCACCCCGGATGGCCTTTTCGAATTCACAGTTCTACCCTTTGGCTCGCACGGTGCCCCAGCCACCTTTCAGAGGTTAATGAATATCGTTCTCCGATCCCATATGGACTACTCCTCGGCGTATCTAGATGATATTGTGATCTTCAGTTCCTCTTGGCCTTCCCATCTAGAGCACTGCCGACGAGTACTGCAGGAACTTCGGACAGCGGGCCTCCACATTAACGCAGGAAAGTCCTGTGCAGCTTTCCACCAAGTGCGTTATCTGGGTTATCTGCTCAGAAAGGGCTGCATCGAACCGCAAACCGAAAAAGTTAAGGCCATCAGGGAGACCCCCGTCCCAACCACTAAACGAGGAGTCAGGGCTTTTTTGGGCCTCTTGGGGTATTACAGACGCTTCATACCCCAATACTCCGAGATCGCGGCTCCTCTAACCGAGCTATTGAAGAAGTCCGTTTCTGACCGCCACCTGCGACATCCAACGCCCCAAGTCCAAGAGGCCGTCTCCCGGCTGAAACAGGTCATTACAAACCACCCCGTGCTGGTGTCTCCGGACTTTGCACTTCCCTTCATCCTTCAGACAGACGCCTCTGAGTCCGGCATAGGGGCCGTTCTTTCACAGTTAACCGAGGGGAACGTGGAAAAGCCCGTACTCTTTATCAGTAGAAAACTGTTCCCCCGGGAGAAACATTATCCCGTAATCGAAAAGGAATGCCTCGCTGTTAAATGGGCTGTGGAGAAGTTGCGGTATTATTTGGAGGGACGTCGGTTTACTTTATACACCGACCACGCACCTCTCGTGTGGATGAGCCGTAACAAGTCCAACAATCCTCGAGTTATGCGGTGGTTCCTCTCCCTCCAACCGTTTGTGTTTGACGTTCTGCATCGGAGGGGTTCTTCCAATGCCAATGCTGACTTCCTCTCCAGAATTCCCTATGTCCCCGACCGGGACTATGCTTGGGGGGGGGGGGTGTCGGGAGGCGCCTCCTCTCCCACCCCGGCCGTCCCCAGACTTACCTGTGTTGCCTCCCTCTTGTGCCCTACAGTCCCCGGAGAACCGAAGAGGAGCCACTCCGACCTTACCGGAAGAGAAAGAAGACCGCTGGCCCTTTCAGACGTGGGCTTCCGCGGCGGAGGAGAGACACGCCCCATATGACGACAGAGCACCGGATTGGCCAACCATCCAGAGAAAGGACGCGAACACGGAAGCCGAAGAGAGAGCGGAGAGGGGAGGAGAAGCAACGGGGCAGGAGGACGGAGTCCGGAGCATCGAGAGCGAGAGACGAGACCCGGGAGCCGAAGAAGCCGAGAGAGAGCCAGGAGGCGAGGACCGCGCTGCGCCCTGCCAGGGACCCGGAAGATCCTGGCTACAACAGGTACGGAGTCGTATCCTGGGTCCCGGAAAGCGGGTTTGCTCTAAAGCGGGGGACACCGCGTGGTAGCCCGCGGACGGTTCATCCACGGCTACCACCCTGTTGGGCTACTGTTTGGTGTGGGAACTTTTGGTACACGCACGCTCCTTCCTTTTTTTTTGCGGTGTCCCTCACATACCCTGCCCCAAGACTGACAGATCAATTCTTGAAACCTGAGAGCGCTTTCTTTTTTTTTTTGTTCTATGTGCCGAGCCTACCTCCCCCACCGGTGACGTAACCAGGGAAAACGGGAGGGAACCTTGAGGACCGAGAACGGAGGCGAAAGACCAGGACCCCAACGATCCAGCAACCCCTGGAGGACTGACCAAAAGCTCAGAACCCCTGTCAAGCCTTTACATTAAAAACAAGTCTCTCTAACACCACAGGTCTAACGTCCTTATTTACGCTGCCCGGGGAGGGAGAACCCCACAAAGTTGCTTACAGTTTCATAAAATGGAGCAATAACAGCATGTTTACCTCTTGAATTGTATCCAAATAATCACACTGTCAAAAGCACAATGTAAATAGGTTGATCCTACTGCCAGACGTCATCTTAAACTACACTTCAATTATTATTTTGAGTTTTTTGTAGCGCTAGTTAGACCCCAAGGTATCGGAGCGCTTTGCATTTTATGTGATAACGTTTACAAGAGGTACGTGAGGTAATTCATAAGAGTCATAGTTGAACAATGTAGCATTAAGTGGTTATAAAAAGGTTGAGTCCTTTGTTACAGATGAAGTTCAGGTATCGGTATAAGAGAGCTGTCGAGTAGACGGAGCGCATCGTGATGACTGCTTCCTGAGAGGTGTTTATCGGCCAGCACATCAGGGTTGTTTCTTGAGTATCTTTTTAGTTGGCATGGGGGACAGCAAGCAGGAGAGGTCTGGTTGGGGGTGCATCGTTGTTGTATATGATGGTGATTTTTCTGCTGAAATGGTGGGAGAGTTGGTTGCAGAGTTCCTGTGACCGTGAAGCTGGCAGCTGGGTAATTGCATTCCTTCATAATGACAAAGATTTCTTTTGCATTGTTGGAACGGTTTCCAATTTGTTCTAAGTATATTATTTGAGGTTTTAACATTTGAGCTAATGAAACCAATTATGTTATAGGATGGAACACCACATAGCCTCCAGCTGAAAAAGCGCTTGTGAAACCAAAGACAGTGGAAAACAAGATAAGGACAGGATTTGCAGCCCTCAGCTGAGTGTGTTCAGAAAGCCAAACAAGTCCAGGAAAAAGGAAAAGTAACTTATATGGGTGATGATGAAGTGATCTCGATAACAGGGCCAGTCTCCAGGACATGACTAAAACAGCAAAAGGAGGAACAAATATAGAGTATTCACCAATGAAAAAGGAATTTTGAAAGGCACATGAAGGAGTGAATCGAAACAGGTGGGTGTGCTGAAAGCCCATACAGTAGATACAGCATTTCTTGAGAGACAGCGCATGCACTGCCTAGGTAAGACCTAAAAAGGAAGTCGATGAGTCAACCAAACGTGATATAGGAGTGAATGTATCCGATCAGATGGGGTATCCTAGCAACCCCCAAACTAATGCTATTTAACCCTGCGTCCTGCTGAGCCCCAATGCCTGTTAGAAAGCGAGTAAGACTAGTTCTGTTTTCAGGAGCTTTCTAAAACGTCTGGTTGGTTCCAGCTCTAAATCATGGGTTTAAAGAATTCCACAGTCTTAAATCCTGTACAACAGGAATCTCTCTGTGTTTCATCCGCCTGAGCGTTCTGCCAAAGAAAACTTAAAGCACTCAACTTTCCTGGAGTGTTGTGGAGCGTGTCCTGATAGTTTCTAAGATATGGGAAATGTAGTTGCTTTAGCAACTTTCTTGGCCTTTTTCAGTGTGTCTATGAACTGCTCTACTGTGCCATTTGTTTGTAGTCATAACATAGTATTTTGTTCAGTGAGTAAAGTCCAAATGATCCTAAAACTTCTTAAAATAATTTCTATTGAACGGTGGACAATTGTCTGGTTGTACACTACTAGCAGGTATACCAAAGCCAACTAAGATTTTGTTGAAATCAGGGATGATTACCTCAGCAGACATATTTGGGTGTCACAACTTTTTGAAAGCAGGCAATTTAATTACTCAGAACATGTTTACCCTATAGTGATGCCCCAAAGAGGTATAGACAGCTTCCTTCTGATTTTTGGTGCCAGTTCAGGTGTCTTAAGCAGTTAAGGAGGACTGTTTCTCAAACTCTGACAGACATAACACTTGCCAAGTATCTTTTCTACCAGGTCATCAAGAAAGGGGAATCATGCTTTCTGTCTCTCTTGGTGAAAATACTGCTCCTCGCCTTTGTGACCTAGACCAGGTATTCTTTTTCTTACTGATTACCTGGAAGGAAGTTGTCATTAGAAAGGGCCACCTATATGTAGTGTTCGTAGGTCTTAAGCAAGCATTTGACTCCATAAATCACTATAAATTATGGGTCGCCTTTCGGGATCTTGGTCTGCCCAAAGGACTACTTCAACTTATTGTGCGTAAGCACCAGGATAATTATGCGCAGGTCCGATAGAATCGAGGGGGCAAACTCACTCGAAACATAAGAGTTCACAAAGGAGTCCATCAAGGGTGTGTTTTAGCCCCAACCCTATTTACCTTATACATAAATGTGCTGATTAAAACTCTGTGCAACTGTGGGGGTGATCCTCCTAAGTTTGCGGGCAGACAAATTCCATCCCTCCTGTTCACAGATGATGCACTATTGATTGCAAAAATACCAATGGGTATCCAAAATATACTGAACATGTATGCAACAGCCTGCACTGACTTTTGTCTAGGGCTAAATTGCTCAGAGATCAAATTCATGGCTTTTAACCCCCATCGCAGTTTCAGAGGGAATATTAGGCTGGGCTCAACCATGCTTGAACAAGTTAAGGTCTTCGAATACCTAGGTGTCAGACTGAATAGAAATTTGAGCTGGACAGACCACATTGAAAATAGTACTATTACATTACAGAATGTTGACTCAGCAGTGGTCAAAAAACGAAATCAATCTGTTTATCTCCTCATTTCTCCAGCCATTAAAATACACCGAGCTAGAGGTCGGGGCAGCACTCTATGGTGCAGAACTGTGGGGTCTGGCGCTTCACTGTCTTGGTTATGTCGTATTTTCTTAATAATTTTGTATTTTTTGCAGATGTTTTGACTGGTCTGAATCAACCTTAAACATTGTTGGGCTGTTCAATTACAGTTGGGTTTGCACACATGATTGTTTTCCTTTTATAAAATCCACTGTGTTAAAGTCTATTTTATAATATACCTGATGTATATAGCTGTTAATTGAATACCAGCAGCAATTTTGCTACATTAGTTATAGTAGTATGTACAGCATCATTTTAGAAAAATAAATCAAAATGTGAAAAATAATTAAAAAAATTATTTTTGTTGGGTCTGTGGACACAGTTCAATTTATGGACATATTGCCTACATATATTGTGTCAGTGGGGGGAATGGGTTCCTGTTTTTTGCAGAACTGTGGGGTCTGGACCAGACAAAGAGTTTAGAGCTGGCAGAAATTAAGTTTATACGGTCCCTACTAAAACTGCCAAATAGCACTCCACTCCTACCGGTCCAGTTAGATCTTGACTTAAGAAGTACCAAACATATAGCAAAATTGACATCTCTATTGTTTTGGGTCAGGGTATGGTGCAACAAAAACAGATCCTAGTAAAAGAGGCCGTAAAGGAAGTACAAAACCTAGATAGAGGAACAGGACGGGTGAAGTGGTTCAGAGGGTTGAGGAACTGGTTAATGAGACTAGGACTGAAGGCTAAGTGGGAAGACCCCAAATACTTATCAAAGGATGCAGGACCTATTTTATAGGCGGAGTTCTGGGCTTATACCCAGGACTCATGATATGTCGCTGCAGAGTAGGGATCCCAAACAAAAAGGTTTTTAGAGCTTAAAAGTATTTTTTTATTTGAGTCAATAATAGATGAAATTGAACCTCCACATGCGAGAACACTTTTAACTACAATTTTGGTACGGAACTTTACAGCTGAACAACATTAGAAGCCACTGTACACGACATGCCCTGCTTGTACTCTTAGCCCTGAATCATTAGATCGTTATATGTTTTTTTGTCCCTACTATGTACAAATCAGGAAAAAGTGGCTCATACCTCCATGACGGATTTTATCGTTTAGGCGACCAGCAGATGCACTCTGTGTTTTTAGGTCAGATTTAACAAGATGGCTAGTATTTGCCATTTCAGGTATCTGCTTTACACCTGGCGTATTAGGTCTAAGTTACTAATTGTAAAGTAAAGTAGAGGACAAAACAGGGTAAGGCATATCTAGGTAACAACACATTGAATCTCTGAATAATATTTCTCTGCTTTTTTAACTGTCAATTGATCACAAGTCTTCATTCACTTTTTAGTATTTTAAATTTTTATAACTTTGTATGTCATGATTATTTATATTTCATTGTTTATTTCATTTTACAAGAAAGATTTTTGTTTATGTGTTTGTGAATGAGCTACATATTTGTTCGAATAAATAAACTAACAACTTGTGTCTGGAGTATAGGAAGCTGACTCTGTATATACTATACCAAAGTAAGGTATAGTGTGCACATACTCCAGTGCATCCCAGAGGTTTTAGTAGATAACACTAAAAGCAGGTAAGTAACAGTTTCTAGAGTAGTAAAACTTTTCAGAATGCAGTAGGAATTGTTTTGGAAGGCAATGTAAATGCTTTACAGTAATAGAAAATACTTTTGTATTGTCAATCAGAAACAGTAAAACTTAGCAGTTGTAAAAGATAGACAGTTTAAATGCAATAGGAGAAATGCAATGCAATCCTATGGAAGGAAAACAGTTTTCTGTATTAACAGGTAAGTACACAACTTTCTCTTCCAGTCTTCAGGAGTTCAGACCAACACTGGGCAAGGTTCAGTTTAAGGTAGGTACAGCACCACCAGCGGCACTGGGGCAGCCGGGTGCAGAGTTCACTGAGGCCAATGTTAGTCAATAGAGACTGGGGGCAGCGAACAAGGTGCAGATTGCAGGTAGGTACACGCGGTTGCAGGGCACTCTCCTCAGGGATTAAGGCATGCACCGGGGCAGCCACAAGGCAGCACCAAAGCTACACCACCAGTGGCACAGGGGCGGCAGGGTGCAAATCAGCGTTGGGAGCCCAATGCAAGCCAATGGAGGATCTCGGTCGCACAAAGTGCCTACAGGCTCGGGCCAGGAGGCTGGATGAAGGTGACCAGTTAAGTTGGGATGTTGAGGACGGTCTGGGAACCGTCGGCTGGGCTCCCCAAGGTCGGGGGGCTGAGGATGCAGGGGTGCTTTTTGGTGTCAGATTTTTTTTACTGGACCCAGTCGTGGTCAGGGGCTCCTTCGTGTGGAGGCTGCAGGCGACTTCATGGAGTCCAGGAGAGGTCAGCCACCAGTGGAGTCGAGGTCTGTATCGCTGGGAAGACGTCACAGGGCAGGTGAGCCACTCAGACTTGAGCCATGGGCGTCGGGTGCAGAGTGATCAGGGGTCGCAGATCTGTCTGAATCCGGAGTCCTTGGAGTTAGAGTTTTCTGGACAGAGCTGCTGTCCTCGGGAGAACTGATCTTTGTTGAATAGTGGCAGTCTTCCTGGGGTTCTTGTAAGTCGCTGGCCACGTGACAGGCATCGTCTTCTTTGCAGGCTCTTCAAGTTGGAGACAGGCCCGTAGGGCTGGGGCCAAGGCAGTCGTCATCTTCAAGCTTTGCAGCATGGTGTCTTCTTCGTAGGTTGGAGGAATCGGAGGATCAAGGTTCAGAGGTGCCCTATAATACTGAATCTGGGGGCGTTACAGGTACTGGCAGCTGGAAGCCAATGGGCTACTTGCCTCTTAGGGTGACTACACCCTTAGCATGTCCCCTCCCTTTGGGTAGGGGGCATCCCCTTACCTGATTGGCTAAAATCCTTCCATTCAAGATAGAGGATTTTCTAAGAAAGTGGTCTGCTCGGTCCAGGGCACCTTAGAAGGGGTCCTAGCAGAGATGGGACACCCCTCTCCTGACTACTAATTTTCCTGCTGACCTTGCCTCCAAAAGTGGAGATTGATCGGGGGCGGGCATCTCCACTAGCTGGAGAGGTCCTGGCTATCATATCAAAGGACAGGAAGCCTTTGACGCTCACCTCCCTGAATGCTGTTCCTGCTTGGGGGTAGGTGTGAAGCACCTCCACCCCTAGCAGCCTTTGTCCCTGACGCACAAGAGCACAAGGGCCACCTCAGGCGGTCAGAAACATGTCTGTGTGTGGCAGGCTGGTGCAGACCAGTCAGCTGGACACAAGGGAGTTGGTCGTTTCTCATGGGGCATCTCTAAGATGCCTTCTGAGTGCATTTTACAGTAAATCCAGCACTGGCATCAGTGTGGATTTATTGTGCTGAGAAGTTTGATACCAATCTTATCAGAATTCAGTACAGCCATCATGGAGCTGTGGAGTTCGTACTGACAAACTCCCAGTACATGTACTCAGTAGGGCTTCACTGCCCTTACAATGTATAGGATTTGACTTAGACACTGTAGGGGCATATTGCTCATGCAGCTATGCCCTCACCTGTAGTATAGTGCACCCTGTCTTAGACTGAGAGGCCTGCTATAGGGGTGAGTTACCTATGCCACAGGAAGTGGTTGTGGGCATGTTGTGACCAGAACACACAGTCTGCTGTGGCAGTGTGCATGTGCTTGGTGAGAGGTCTCTGAGGGTGGCACAATACATACTGCAGGCCTTAGAGACCCTTCCTGTTCACAGGGCCCTTGTTACCAGTGGTACGTTTTACAATGGACTTATATGTGGGCAAAAGGTGTGCCAGTTGTGGAAACAAAGGTACAGTTTTTGGAAAGAACACAGGCATTGGGAACTTGGTTAGCAGGGTCCCTGTGCACACTCAGTCAAAATGCATTAGATATCAGGCAAAAAGTGGAGGGTAACCATGCAAAAAGGGGTACTTTCCTACATGGAGTACACAAGTCCTCTTCTGAGAATGGATGAGTTCACTCGGGACAGGTGGAGGAGTGTGGCTCAATGGTTAGAGTGGCAGACCCTGAAGCAGAGTTCTGGCCAGGGACCAGGGTTCGATTCCCGCCTCGGCGGGGCTCAGGCTCAATTTCCTCGGACCTGTCTATTCTCGCCTCGGTGCCTATTCTAATCATGGGTCCCACGCTGCAACTCTGGGCAATAGCTTGCTTAGCCTCCACACCGGCCCCAACAGCGCTAAGGATGCCTGGCTTCACCCTGGGGGTGCCCAGCAGTGGACACTTCACAGGGAAAGCCAGGAGGGGTTCCACAGCGGTATGAGTATCAGCGCCAGGAAACCGCAAAGGCGACACCGCAAGGTGGCCGTCTGGTGACAGTGCGCTCTATAAGTACCTTGACATTTACATTGACATTTACATTTACAGGATGGAAAGCATATCGTTGATATCTGTACACCTTTTGAGAGTGGACCAATTCATGTCCTGCTTGAACAGTGGGGTGTTCTGATGATTTGTCTGGGGCAACAGTGCGGATCCGTCATAAAAAGTATCTTAGGAACTATTTACCAATCAAGGACACAGTATCATAAGTTGACATTATAAATATTGGTAAAAATCAGCAGGGTTCCCGTCTATCCCTAGCTGTTTAATTATTTTCAATCATCTGGCTTGCATTCCTCGCCCCCACGGCTTGATCTGTTGAGGCTGTTTCTGCTTTCGGATTTCCAAAAATCAAAAAAAGGTGTTTAGTTATTTGTGGTGACTGTGAAGCATTTCCCATTAACAACAAGCATTGGCAAAGTCACTAGGTCTCGCCTATGCAAGAGCTGTTTTAGAGATGTTGTACACCAGCATTGCCAAAAGTTAGTGGGGTAAAGGAGAGTGGCGTAAAGTGGATTGTTATGAAGTGGCATAGAGTTGAGTGGCATGGAGTGGAGTGAACTGGGGTGGCGTGGAGTGAACTGGGGTGGCATGGAGTGGAGTAGAGTATCGTGTAGGGAGTAGAGTGGAGTAGAGTAGAAGGAAGTACAGTGTCACAGTGGAGTAGCGTAGAGTGGAGTGACGTAGAGGTTATTTCTATGAGTAGAGTGGTGTAGAGTAGATCGGTGTAGAATGGAGAAGTGGAATAGAGTGGAGTAGTGTGTGTAGGAAGTTGGCTCTCTATATACTATACCAAAGTGAGGTATAGTGTGCACAGAGTCCAGTGGAACCCAAAAGGTAGGCAGAGGTAAAGTAGATAGCATCTCGCTCTCTATTTGGGGTAGTGTGGTTGACCAGTAAGGCAGTATCAGAGGACAGTGTTAAGCATTTGTTGTGCACACTCAGTCAGCAAATGAATTCACACACTCAAAGACTGAATGAACTTCAGACCAATTGATTTTGTATGAAAATATTCTATTAGTTATTTTATTTTCTAAAACCAAGAAAGCCTGGCACAGATAAGCAATACATACTTTACAGTAGTGACGCAGTTTGGAATTAGTTTGAATTGCAATTGTGAATGTACTTTGATTTGATTACAGTAGTGTTACTGATAATGCAATGCTTTTCAGAATACAGTACATATACTTTGTATAGTATTTTTAGTAAAATTACTGGTAAGTTACTTTTGAGGTTACTTTTCTTACACAGTGCAGCATGCCTGGATACTGCACTGGGACATTTCTTGTACACAGGTAAGTAAAAGCATTTTTGGGTCTCGCACCTAGCGTTACACTGCGCAGCAGTGTTCACGCAGCGAGAGTCATTTTGACGGGGTTTTAGAAATGGACCCTGGAAATTAACACGCTTGTGCGTGTTCATTTCCTATGGTCTTCTCTGACTGGGCTTGGAGTGCGTGTTGTTTTGTAACAGAACATGCATTAGGCCATAGGCGGTCGCGTTGCTCCGCCCATGGCCTATTGGTGTTTGTTACGCGCACCAAAGCCCATATGTCTTCAATTATCATGCCCAGACACGGGCGCGATAATTGAAGACATATGGCTCGCAGTGGCGCGCGCACCACTCGCGGGCGTTTTTTTTTTTTTTTTTTACAATAGCTTTCAGTGCTGCTTGTTTAGTATTTGTACTGATCGCGACGACCGCACCTGCTGATTCATGGAGAGGATCAGCTGTCTGTTTTATTTGTCGGGATTTCTACTCTTCAAAGATGGCCGATCACATTACTCGACTTTAGAAACATGCTCTACGACCGGTTTGATGCATGTCGCTAGAATAATGTCATTTATAGGCCCCGTTGACTGTTTAAAAGACCCGGAAATACTCATTGCTGGTTTCTTTCATCTCTTAGCATGCGGGCCGAGAGGAGTGATTCGGTTACCCCTTGGCACCAATCGCAGTACGTTTTCTCCATCATTTTTGTACAGTTGGTCGAGAGACATTTCTCTTAAAAGCATGTGTGCTTTCTATTTTACCTACATGCGGCTAAGATTAGAGAGACCTGTTATGTGTGACTGGTTGTTAGGTAGTACAATTTTAAAGAATTTCTTTAGGTTTTTCAACTCCACACTTGGAAACATTTCATAGAAAAACAGTCAATATTATCCTATGGAGGAAAATAGTTTTATCGGCTTTAAGGTAAGTATGTTGTTGTAGGAGTTTTTGTTCTGGGGTTAGACTCAGGGGTCCCCCAGGGTCAAAGATGCACTCTTGTTACACCCTCAGCAGCACTAGGACGGCCGGGTGCAGAGTGCTGAGGCCCAATGTTATCCAATTGGGAATTGGGGGCCTCCGGTTGGTGGCTGCTGACGAGCAGGCCACTGGGTTGTGGGAGCAAAGCTCCTGGACTTGAGCTCCGGGCAAATGGGGTTTTAGACCAGCTCAAACGATGCACCCTCAGCGGCACTAGGGAGGCTGGGTTCAGAGTGCTGTTTTGGCGTCGAAAGCCCTTTAGCTTTCACCACTTGGAGAGGTAAATTGGGATCTTGAGAGTTCATTAGGCACCGTCGGTTAGGCCACCCAATGCCGTGGGACGTCGGGTGCAGGGGTGCCTTTTAGGGTCGGATCTTCTCACCAGCTCCTGGTCCCGGTTGGGGGACCTTCCAGGTTTGAGGCTGCAGGAGTCGGCTGGAGGCTTGAGGCAGGTCAGGGGTCGCCGGATCTCTTGTCAGGATTGCCAGGGGGACCTCCTCTTGGTGTTGGGCCACTCAAACTCGGGCCATGGGCGTCAGGTGTAGACTCGCGGATCCTTGAGGAACTGGAGTCTGTTGTTTTAACAAATCCATTGTTCATAGAAGACAGAGTCTTTGGGATTGAAGGCAGGCAGGTCCTCCGGGTTTGTCGAAGTTGTTGGCTGCAGATCACACCGGGATTTCACTGGAGCAGATTCAAGGTGGGGACATGCCAGTAGGGCTGGAGCCAAGTCAGTGGGTGTCCTACTCTTGTTAGCTTCGGCACGGCTGTTCGGTCCTTCTTCTTTTCTTCATGCAGGTCCTTGTCTGAGGAAGCAAGGTTCAGGGGTGCCCCTAAATACTAGATTTAGGGGCGGAGCAGGTAGGTAAAAGGTTGGGACCAATGGGTCCCTTGCCTGGGGTGGGTACACCCCCTATTATGCCACCCTCTAGTGGGAGGGGGCATAAGCCTTTCCCTGGTTGGCTGAGTCCCCCCATCTGCAAGATGGTAGGGCCTGAAAGTTGTGCTTCACCTCGCCTCCCCCACCTGTGGGGTGGAGTTGGCAGAGGTGGGCACGCCTCTCTTCCTCACTTGTTTTTCCGGCTGGGTCTCCCACCCAAAGTGGGAGCCAGAACCAGTGGGGACTAGTTGCTGAAAGCAGCAAGTGGCCCGGGGAAGCTCACAAAGACAGCAATCCTTTGAAGCTTCCCTTTCGTGAACCCTGCCCATCCTGGGGGAAGAGGCTTGGCACTTCATCCCAGGATGTGCATTGTTTCAGGCCCCCGAGAGCAGCCGGCTTTCGACACAGGGGTCCAGAAACATGTCTGGTGGTGGCAGCTTAAAGCAGCCACTTAGCCTGGATACTAGTGGTAGGTCGTTTTTCAGGGGACATCTCTAAGATGCCCTCTGTGTGCATTTTTCATTAAATCCCACACTGGCATCAGAGTGGGTTTAATGTGCTGAGAAGTTTAATACCAAACCTCTCAGTTTTCAGTGTAGCCATTATGGTGCTGTGGAATTCGTAATGACAGACTCCCAGCACCATATACTCTTAATGGCAGCACTGCACTTACAATGTCTGAAAATGGACTTAGGCACTGTAGGGGTATAGGGCTCATGCATTTGTATCCTCACCACTGGCATAGTACATCCAGCTATAGGGGTGACTGACCTATGCCAGGGCAGTGGGTTGTAGGCATGACACACAGGGATGTGTGCCATGTCAACTCTTCACTTTGTTCTGCACCAAAACATGCAGCCTGCAAAGGCAGTGCGTGAGTGTAAAGGTACAGGGCCTCTAAGGGTGGCACAATAAGTGCTGCAGCCCTTAGAGGTCTTACATGGTAACAGTGCCCTGGGTACCTTTTACCAGGGACTGACCTGTTGCCAAAGATGCCAATGAGTTTTGTTTTCAGTGCAGTTTTAGGGAAAAACATGGCCCTGGGTACCTGATTAGCAGGTGCCCAGGGCACACTCAGTCAAAGCACATCAGCAATTCAGCAAAAAGTGGGGGCAACCATGCAGAAAGAGGGCACTTTCTCACAGTGTGTCGTAAAATAGAGTGGAGTACAGTGGCTTTGAGTGGCATAGAGAGAGTTGTATACAGTGTTGAGGAGTGAAGTAGACTTAAATGGAGTACAGCAGCATAAAGTGGAATGGAGTAGAGTGGCCTAAAGTACATTGGTGTAGAGTGTAGTGACATAGAATGAAGTGGCATAGAGAAGAATGGTGCGGAGTAGGTTGCAATGGCGTAGAGTGCAGTGGCGTACAGTAGATAGTTTCAGAATAGAGTGGAGTGGTACAGGGTAGAGTGCAGTGGAGTGGTGTGCAGCAGTTCAGAATAGAATAGAATGGCAGAGAGTGCATTGGCATAGAGTGCTGTAGAATGGCATTGATTTGAGTGATGTAGAGTAGCGTATGGTGGTGGAGAGTGCAGGATTGCAGAGTGTCAAAGTGCAGTGGTGTAGAGTACAGTAGTGTAAAATAGATAAGATTGGCATTGAGTGCAGTGACATAGAGCGCGATGGTGTAGGGTGGTGTAGAGTAGAGTGGCAGAGAGTGCAGTGGTGCAGAGTAGTTGGCATAGAATGTATTGGTTTTGCGTAAAGTGGTGTTGAGTGCAGTGCCTTAGAGTGCAGTGGTTTACAGTAGAGTGGTGTAGAAAACTGTGGTGTAGAGTGGTACAGAGTAGAGTGGCATACAGTGGCACGGTGTAAAGTGCAAGGGCATATCATGCAGTAGCGTAGAGTGGTGCAGGGTAGAGTATAGTGGCATAGAGTGCATTGGTTTTGAGTAAAGTGGTGTTGAGTGTATTGGCATAGAGTGTAGTGGTTTGGAGTTGAGTGGTGTAGAGTGCAGTGAAGCAGAGTGGGGTAGAGTGGCATGAAGTGCAGTGGCATAGAGTAGATAGTTTCAGAGTTGAGTTAAGTGGCATAGAGTGGAGTAGTGTAGAGGGGTGCAGATTAGAGTGCAGTGGTGCAGAGTGGCATAAAGTGCAGTGACATAGAGTGCATTGACGCAGGTTAGATTATTTCAGAGCAGAATGAAATGATGTAGAGTGGTGCATAGTAGAGTGGCATAGAGTGCATTGGTGTGGAGTGCAGTGGCATAGAGTGGTGCAGAGTACAGTGGTGTAGAATAGAATAGAGTACATTAGAGTGCAGTGGCGTAAAGTGTTTCAGAGTAAGGTATCATGGCACAGAGTGCAGTGGTGCAGACTAGTTGGCATAGAGTGGAGTAGAGTGTTGTAGAATGGAGGGGTATAGAGTGGAGTATAGTGTCCTAGAGTGAAGTGGCATAAATTACAGTGGTGTGGAGTGTAGTAGCCCAGAGTGCATTGGTTTTTAGTAAAGCGTTGTAGAGTGCAGTGGTGTAGAGTTTAGTGGCACCAAGTGCAATGGCATAGAGTAGATAGTTTCAGAGTAGAGTAGAGTGGTACACAGTAGAGTACAGTGGTGTAGAGTGCAGAGTAAAGTGGAGTGGCGCAGAGTGTGGAGTGCAGTGGTGCATAATAGAGTAGAGTGAGGTAGAGTGCATTGGCATAGAGTCGAGTAGTGTTGATAGAGTTGAGTGGGGCATAGTAGAGTGCAGCGACGCACTGTGGAGTGGTGTGGAGTGGCATAGTGTGGAGTGGTGCAAAGTGGAATGTGTATGGTGTGGTAGCACACGTCCATTACAGACAACACATCTTCAGTTAAAATCACCATTAAATTTGCACAGACAGACAGTTTTACAGATAAAAGTATACATTGTACATGATAAAGTGTGAAATGTCATCACCTAGTGTATTGATTTGTTTTGATCATTCTAAAATATTTGTTTCCACCACCCTTCCGAATTACTTCATGCTTCATTTGTGCTTTTTTTTTATTTTTTTATTTTTTTATTTTTGAAAGACCTTTATTGAGAGAAAAAACAAATACAAATCAACAAAGAGCCCTGGGGGCTCACACATACGGTACATTACAACTTACTGAAAGCACAAAGGATACATTACAGAAGGACTGAGGTCTAGTTTTAAAAGTTTTCCTTGTAGGATAGACATAAGCAGGATATCGTAGCACAACAAGTCAATACTGGTGTTGGACAATCAGGATAGATAATCTTATAGCAGAAGAAAACACCAGAGTCGCTGCGTGGCACCCAGAAAGGAACGTCTAAACCCCAGGGAAGGAAAAAGGACAAAGAATAGAAGGCCCATAGAACAAAAAAGAAAAACAAAAAAGAAAGCAACCCCACCCCCCAAGTACCCCCCACCCTGCACCCCTGCAGCTGGCTACGGCCTGTCCCCCCCTAGCAGTGTGCCTGTCGCCCAAGAAAAGGAGTCCCGAAATATAGAAAGTAAGAAAAGGATAGAAGCCTAAGACTCTCATAAAATTGAGAAAGGTGGGGAGGAGCCCACTATTCGTCCCCCAGCTCCGCCATCTCGCACCAATAATAGCAACAGTAGTCTGACACCCAATAATAATAACATGCCCAATATGACGAGAAAACTGGGGTCACAGCAGCAGCGCGCAGGGTAAGTAAGGCAGCAACACCCAACCGAAACATCCAAAATATCAACAAGGAATCTTCAAGCCATGATTGATAAGCGTAAGCCCCCGCAATAGTCTTCTAGCACCACCGATACATGTCCCGGTCACTCAGAGAAAACTAGGTCCCCGGCTGCCCCACTCGCCAGAACGGTGCAAAACATTTATCAACGGAGGAGGGCCAACCCATGATAACAAAAATAATCGACAGGAGTGTATCCGGCCATCGCTTCCCGGACCCCTATGCAAACCATACCCAAAGTCCAGCTTCCTCGATAGTCCAGCACAGTCCCAGGAATGTAGTGACCGGTATCAAGGCAAGAAAAAGACAAACTCAACCCTGACCCCTACGTTCCAGTGCGCCAGCAAAGTGCAGTTGCGGCGTAGCCCCGTAGAGTAGGAAGAGCATCCGATGTGACCACCTAGAGAGATGGCAACAGCCAGTAATCGCCATCCAAAGCAGGACAGTGTTATCCCCAAGAGTGCAGTACGGGCAGGCGTACAGTGATAGCCCACCGAAATTAGGCAACTCACTCCCGGGCAACATGTTCAAAGTAAGCAGAGCAATCTTGTCAGCAGCACCCGCTGGCGGTGGTAGTCCTGGCATCCGACGGCGAACTTCTAGTTTCCGTCCAAATATAGAATGCACTGTGTCCTCCATAGTTGCGACACACATTTGTGCTTTTTTAACTCTGAAATATCTGCACCGTTCATTTAAATGTTATTGAGTGCTAGAAAAACAGCTTTCCTCCAGCACTCACCCGGAGCCAGCATGATTGCCACTAAATTCTCTCAGTTTCAAGCCAGAGAAAGAAAAGTAAACACCATGCTCCCAAGAAGACAGCAGCTGACATTTGACCTCTGTCTTTGAATGCACAGCACATGTAACAAGATTTAAAGCCCTGTTTTCAGAAATTGAGCACTGGTGGTTGAATACAGTAAATAGGGTTTGGGCAAGGGAAGGGACGAACTCGAGAGGACAGCCTAAAACAAATAGAGCAAGCAAACAGAAAGGAAGGAGAGGAGTTGGCCTATCGGCTAGGGCGGTCGACCTCAAACCTGGAGAGCTGGGTTCGAGTCTCGGCAATGACGCTGAAATCCTGTGATTCTGGGCAAATCACTTAATCTCCCCGTGCCTAACAAAAATGAATGTGTGTCCTCATGTAACGTAACTGGTGCTATGTAAGGTGCTCTGATACCCGATTCGGGTCAAGTTCGCGCTATATAAAACTCTATAAAAAAAAAAGCAAAATTGAGTTACAAACCACAGAGTCAATGGTAAACAACAGGTGGAGCGCATTCCCAGGGAAGCTTTCCGAATGTACCCAAGATGTTGTTCGCAAACCAGACAGCACAGCTGTCTGGTAGGCTTCGACCTTAAAAGGTGACCATTTTCAGAAACCCATATTAAGGCCAGACCTTTTTATTTCATAGATTAGACCTTTTATGGGTTTGTTAACTTCCTCCTGGCATGTGCGTAGGGGTACTTCAGGATTGATGCTTTATTGAACCAGGATAAAGACTCAGGCCAACAGGGCTTGCATCTCCTAAGATCTTGTTGTGCCAGCCAGGACTGAAGCAAGCCAGCCAGGACTGAAGCATGCCAGCTCATCAACCTCCAGAATGCTAGACCTGATTTTCTGAAACGCAGTTCGACAGGAGTGAGAGTGTCAATAGAGCTGATTTTTCTGAGAGACATTACTCAGCAGAGGACTGACAGAAGCAAAGGCTGGAATGTATCTCATACAGTAGGTGGCCATCCCCAGAAACAATGAGAGTGCTGACACATTGTCTGGAGTGGCTTGACACAAGGGCTCTAATCTGATCATGATCAGGATGTATGCTTTCAAAGATAGTTTCCATAGAATTGGAAAAATTTTCTATGCAGATAACATCTATCTCTATCTAGGATGAGGTTTGTGTTGTAGTTCGTGGTATACTTTGACACACGTCATTGCACTCTTTTTGTGACTTCTCAGGGAGCATGATATTGTCACTGTACTTCAGATAGTTTGGACTACCTTTACTGATGTACCTTGTCTCCTATTGAAAAACGTCGGCAGAGGAGGAAATAGCAACAATGAGTTGTTTGTAACTGATGAAACCTAGTACGGTGTAGTGACACTTCTTTTAGATCAACATGATGGAAACCCTTGTTAAGGTTGCTCTTGGGAATTTACCTTTCAACATTCAAGTAGTAAATCATTTTCTAAGAGCTTGGATCAAGATGTCTCTCTCGTTGTGTGGCCAGGCTCAGCTACTCATGTCAGTGGATATGTAAATTTCTGCATCAGATTGTCATTTTAGGCACGGGAAAAAGAGGACAGAGGGGTTGGGCCAACTCTATACGGTTCATTTCGTCCCCCCCTTGCTTGAACACTGAAGCCAATGTCTATATAACGCCTGGCCATTGGCTGCACAGATTCATCAGTGTCCAGTATTATCTTACTTTTTTAAGTTTAACAAGCCAGGAAGGAGTCCTCCACGTCAGTTATAAATATAATTCAGATTTCTCACAGTCTACCATGATTATGAGGGAGATGTCAGGTTTCTGTGAAATCATCGTACACTGTGTCTTCATGTCCAGGAAGCTTCTGACTTTAATACGTACTTGACGTCAATACGTAGATAACGGCCTTGACATCTGCTTGCAGCTGTTAGGTCAAATGTACTCAGATACTTGGCTGAGGCCAAAGTACCAATCAGTTCATCTGCCCTGGGAATTGGATAGGCATCAGTCCTGGTGACTGCATTGAGGCCTCTGTAGTCTACACAAAACCTCATTTCTTTCTTACCACCCTGGGTATGAGGTTTGGGTACCAGGACTACTGGACTAGCCCAAGGGCTATCTGAAGGCTCAATTACACCTAGTTCCAACATTTTCTGGACTTCAGTCCTGATACAGTCCCTGACATGGTCAGGTTGCCTGTAGATTTTACTCTTGACAGGCAAACTGTCTCCAGTGTCCACCTCATGGGTGCACCAGGAAGTCTGACTAGGGGTCAGGCTAAACATATGTCTAAACTGTTGCAGAACTTGTCTGCATTCAGTTTGCTGATGATCAGTGAGGCTGCTTGCCAAAGCAACACCATCTACTGACCCATCATCAGGGTTCTGTGAGAGCAGGTCAGGGAGAGGGTCACTCTCCTCCTCCTGTTCCTCATCAGTTGCCATGAGCAAGCCCATGTCAGCCCTGTCAACATATGGTTTCAATCTGTTGACATGGAGTACCCTAAGGGGGCTCCTGGGAGTTCCAAGATTCACCAAGTAGGTGACTTCTCCCTTTTGCTCAACAATTGTATGGGGGCCACTCCACTTGTCTTGGAGAGCTGCTGGGGCCACAGGCTCCAACACCCACACTTTCTGTCCTGGCTGGTATACAGTCAGCACAGCCTTTTGGTCATGCCAAGTTTTTTGTAGTTCTTGGCTGGCCTCCAGGTTTTTAGTTGCCTTCTTCATGTATTCAGCCATCCTGGAGCGGAGACCAAGTACATAGTCCATCACATCCTGTTTGGGAGGTTTGAGAGGTAACTCCCAGCCCTCCTTCACCAAACATAATGGACCTGGATCACTGACAGAATATCGAGGAGGAGAATATCGACCTGCCAAAATATCGAGGAAAAAATATAGAATGCCAAAATATCAAATCCCTATATACAAACAGGTAAGTACAAAAATATAGAATCCAAAATATCGTTGTAAAAAATATAGTTGGTCAAAATATCGAATTTTTTAAATGTCTTAAAAGTAATGTAAAATTAATGAAATAATAAATATAATTAACTAAAACATACTTAAAAATACTTAAAGAACTTTACAATTAATAAATAATTAATGTAAGTAAAAACATTTTTTTTAAAATACATATATATATTAACGTAATATTAATAAAAAATATTCAATATTTTTAGCGTAGGATAGCGGGCGGGTAAAATTTACTATTACCACTCCAGTAAGTGCAACAGTAGGGAAAGCGTTGGATAGCGGGATGGTAAAAATTACTATTCCCACTCCAGAGAGTGCAACAGTAGGGAAAGCGCTGGATAGCGGGAGGGTAAAAATTACTATTCCCACTCCAGAGAGTGCAACAGTAGGGAAAGCATTGGATAGCGTAGGGATAAAATTTACTATTCCCACTCCACAGAGTGCAACAGTAGGGAAAGCGTTGGATAGCGTATGGGTAAAAATTACTATTCCCACTCCAGAGAGTCCAACAGTAGGGAAAGCGTTGGATAGCAGGAGGGTAAAATTTACTATTCCCACTCCAGTGAGTGCAACAGTAGTGAAAGCGTTGGATAGCGTAGGGGTAAAAATTACTATTCCCACTCCAAAGAGTGCAACAGTAGGGAAAGCGTTGGATAGAGTAGGGGTAAAAATTACTATTCCCACTCCAGAGAGTGCAACAGTAGGGAAAGCGTTGGATAGCGTAGGGGTAAAAATTACTATTCCCACTCCAGAGAGTGCAACAGTAGGGAAAGCGTTGGATAGCGTAGGGGTAAAAATTACTATTCCCACTCCAGAGAGTGCAACAGTAGGGAAAGCGTTGGATAGCGGGAGGGCAAAATTTCCTATTCCCACTCCAGTGAGTGCAACAGTAGGGAAAACGTCAGATGGCGTAGGGGTAAAAATTACTATTCCCACCCCAAAGAGTGCCACAGTAGGGAAAGCGTTGGATAGCGTAGGGGTAAAAATTACTATTCCCACTCCAGAGAGTGCAACAGTAGGGAAAGCATTGCATAGCGGGAGGGTAAAATTTCCTATTGCCACTCCAGTGAGTGCAACAGTAGGGAAAGCATTGCATAGCATAGGGGTAAAAATTACTATTCCCACTCCAAAGAGTGCAACAGTAGGGAAAGCGTTGGATAGCGTAGGGGTAAAAATTACTATTCCCACTCCAGAGAGTGCAACAGTAGGGAAAGCATTGGATAGCGGGAGGGTAAAAATTACTATTCCCACTCCAAAGAGTGCAACAGTAGGGAAAGCGTTGGTTAGCGTAGGGGTAAAAATTACTATTCCCACTCCAGTGAGTGCAATAGTAAGGAAAGCGTTGGATAGCGTAGGGGTAACAATTACTATTCCCACTCCAGTGAGTGCAATAGTAGGACAAATAATAATTTATTATTTTATTAAAAATAAATTAATTATTAATACTAATAAAAAAGTATTAACATTAATTACCAATCACACAATCTTTAATAATTAATTAATTATAAATATCAATACATATTTTTTTTAATTAATTACCTATTAATAATTAATTAACAACCAATTAATTTTCAATACCAAACATTTATAAATACAAATAATACCAAATAATAATTATTTAATAATAAATTAATTATCAATATACAAAAATAATTTAAAAATAATTTCAATAATTAATTATTTACAATTAAATTACTTCCCACCATATTTATTTATTTATTTATTTGTGGGTTTGTATAGCGCTAGAATCGACTCCAACTGGAGTATCTCTGCGCTTTCTGGAGCCGGTAGATACAGAGGAATAATAGGAGCTAGATCTCGTTTCTGAACAACACAGTCTTCAGGAGTTTCCTGAAAGTGAGATGTTCTTTGCACTGTCTCAGATGAAGAGGAAGTCTATTCCATAGGGTAGGGCCTACGATAGATAACGCTTTACCACCGTGTCTAGATTTCTTTGCACGGGGAATCACCAGAAGAAGACAGTTACTGGACCTAAGTGAACGACTTGGAACATAAGGAACAAATTTGTTCTGAAGATAAATGGGTCCTTGTCCATTTAAACATTTATGGATCAAGCAGCATAACTTGAACTTAGATCTCTGGCGAATGGAGAGCCAGTGCAGTTTCTCCAGAAGAGGTTTGGACGCAGTTCTTGGAGGAACATTAAGGACAAGACGAGCCGCGGTGTTTTGAATGACCTGAAGCTTGGCCAGCACATTTTCGTTGGCAAAAAGCAACAGGCCATTGCAGTAGTCAATTCGACTCAGAACCAATGTCTGGACCAGAGTTCGTCTGAAGGAGTCAGGTAATAGGGGAAAGACTCTGCGTAGCAGGCCAATCGTTTGGAAACAAATTCCAGCAGTATGGTTAGCATGCTGTCCAAATGACAAGTCTTGATCCATCCGAATCCCTAAACTCTTCACAACCTGTTTGGGTTCTGGGGCTACTCCCAAATCGGGGGGCCACCAATCGGGGGTCCACAATAGTTTGGCTTCTCCAAACAGCATTAGTTCCGTCTTACTGACATTGCATTGCAGGAAGTTGGAAGACATCCAATTAGCCACCGCCTTCATGCCCGCAGAAAAGGAGTTTTCTGCGGACATGGTCTTAAAAGGGAAGAGGAGCTGCGTGTCATCAGCATAGGATACTGGAATGAATCCATAGCTGCGCATCACTCTTGCCAGGGGTGCCACGTAGATGTTAAATAAGGTAGGGCTTAGACAAGAGCCCTGTGGCACCCCTTTCGATATCTCCACCTCCGCTGATCGGTACGTGTCCATGATCACTCTCTGGGAGCGCCCTGATAGGAAGCTCTTTAGCCAATCAAGGGCTTTATCCTCAATACCAGCGTTCGACAACCGGTCAGTAAGAATGGTATGGGACACGGTGTCGAACGCTGCTGAAAGATCTAAAAGAACTAGGATTACTGAGAAACCCTTGTCCTGATACATATGTAAGTCGTCTGTAACAGACAGCAAGGTAGACTCTGTGCTGTGTTTCGGCCTGAACCCTGATTGTGAATAGTCCAGGCCGCCAACAAGTTCGATATGATTGGACAGTTTACCATTAACATATTTTTCGATCAGTTTCCCTAAGAATGGTAAAAGGGATATGGGCCTGAGATTTGTTAGATCGGACCATGGGATGGTAGTATTCTTCCTAATAGGCCTGATAAGAGCACGTTTCCACTCTCTTGGGACAGTGCCTGAGCCCAGAGAGAGATTCACCAACCTTTGGATCATGGGGCACAACTCGTCAGTCAGGACAGGCATAATCCTGGCTGGGATGATATCGTCAGGGCTACCACTTTTAATCCGTGATACTAGCGCAGATGTCTCTTGTAAAGAAATGGGTGGAAAAAAGCTTAACATAAATGTATTCAGAATGGGGTCAGCATCTATTCCCAAAGGTGCCTTCCCCTATAAACCCACAACCCGCTACAAATAATAAATCATTACAATTTACATAATTATCAATTAAACAATTAATACAAATTAATTACCAATTAATACACATTAATTACCAATTAATAATTAATCAACAACCAATTAATTTTCAATACCAAAAATTGATAAATAATAAAAAATATCAATTAATTAACAGTAAATTAATTATCAATACACAAAAATATTTTCAATAATTACTTAATTATAATTACATTAATTCCCACCCTATTACCCTATAAACCCACAACCCGCTCCGAATAATAAATTAATACAATTAATATAATTATCAATTAACCAATTAATACAAATGAATTACCAATTAATAAAAAATAATTAACAATTATTAAAAATTAATTACCAATGATTAATTAATTACAATAAATAAATTATCAATACCAATTAATATTTACTTAATAACAATTAAATTACTTCCCACCCTATTCCCCTATAAACCCACAACCCGCTACAGAAGTAAAACGCAAAATTAAATTAAAAATAATAAATAATTTCTAAAAATTATTATTTAATGTACTATAATTAAATAACTTCCCACCCTGATCCCCTATAAACCCGCAACCCGCTACGGAATTAAATTACAGAAAAATTAAA
This sequence comes from Triturus cristatus, assembly GCF_964204655.1. NCBI lineage: Eukaryota > Metazoa > Chordata > Amphibia > Caudata > Salamandridae > Triturus > Triturus cristatus. The sequence continues at coordinate 180,410,265 of NC_140595.1, forward strand.
TAACATAAAATGTATTACTTTAAAAATATTCAAACATACATTCCAAAATTAATACACATATAATACACATATACTAACACTTAAAACACTATAAAAACATTCGATATTTTTAACAACTATATTATGACTGTCGATATTACTTACTTCTATATTATGTAAATCGATATTTCTTGCCTGATTTTCGATATTCTTCACCACTATATTTTGGTAATTCGATATTCTGTCCATTCTATATTAAAAACTCGATATTCTGTCCAGTCGATATTTTTTTTCTCGATATAATGACTGTTTACCAATGGACCTCTTACAGGATACCCAAACAGAACCTCTCTGTATGCAAACAGAAGGCAGGGAAGTAAAAGGTCACATTTTCGCCTAAGCTTTTCTGGGAGGCCTTTAATCATTCCCCTTAGGGTTTTGTTGAACCTTTCAACTAACCCATTGCATTGTGGGTGATAGGGAGTAGTGAATTTGTAATTTACACCACACTCCTTCCACATTGCTTCTAGATATCCTGACATGAAGTTGGTACCTCTGTCAGATATAACCTCCTTAGGGAAACCCACTCTGGAGAAAACTCCAATGAGGGCTCTTGCCACCACAGGGGCTGTGGTGGCCCTGAGGGGAATTGCTTCTGGGTACCTGGTGGCATGATCCACTACCACCAGAATAAACCTGTGCCCAGATGCTGTTGGATGGTCAAGGGGACCAACAATGTCAATCCCTACCCTTTCAAAGGGCACCCCCACCACAGGTAGTGGTATCAGGGGGGCCTTGTTGTGCCACCTGACTTGCCACTGGCTTGGCAAGTGTCACAGGAGCGACAAACCTCCTTGGTGTCCTCTGACATGTGTGGCCAATGAAAATGTGGAACAAGCCTTTCCCAGGTTTTGGCCCAAGTGTCCTGCTAAAGGGATATCATGTGCTAGGGTCAAGAGGAACCCCCTAAACTTCTGAGGTATTACCAACCTCCTGGTGGCTCCAGGGGTAGGATCTCTAGCCTCAGAATATAGGAGTCCCTCATCCCAATAAACGTTATGGGACCCACTAGCACTCCCAGCAGCCTCAGCAGCAGCCTGCTGTCTGAGGGGTTAAAGAGAGGGGCAGCACTGTTGCTCCTTACTCAGATCTTCCCTGGAAGGTCCCCCTGCCCCCAAGAACTCAACCTGATCAGGCTCAAGTCCCTCTGGGGCAGTTCCTTCTTCAGGATCTGCTTCTCCTCCCTCCGGAGGGGAATCTGTGATCTGAGACAGAGGGGAAGGCACTGCCTTAACCCTACTGCTCCTCCTCTTGGGTAGCATCTGGTCCATAGTTTCAGGATTCAGAGCTGGTTCAGCTTTATGCACTTTGGCCTGTGACCTGGTCACAGCAAATACTTCTGCAGGTATGCCCAACATCTCAGCATGAGTCCATAACTCTACTTCAGACCAGGCTGAAGTCTCTAGATCATTGCCCAATGCACATTCGACAGGGAGGTCTGCACTGACTACTACCTTCTTGAGGCCAGTTACCCCTCCCCAGGAGAAATTCACAACTGCCAGACTATGGTTGTTCCTGACATTGCTTGCATTGGTAACCTGGTACATTTCACCCAGGATGATATGCCCAGGGTCCACAAGATCCTCTGCCACCATGGGGACACTAGCACCTGTGTCCCTGAATGCCAAAGCCTGTTTGCCATTTATTACAGGCTGCTGTTTGTATTTGCCCAGATTACTGGGGCTCACTAGGAAGGACAAATCAATGTCTCCATCACAAGTCAGCAATGCCTGAGTGGGAACTCTGACTAGGCCAGAGTCCACTTATTCTGATTACCACCTCCACCAGTAGCTGTACTAGGGGGAACAGTTGCCTTAGGGGCAGGAGTGGTGGTGGTTTGGTCTTTGGACTTGTTACAATCAGAAGTCCAGTGCCCTTTCTGTTTACAGAATTTGCACCAGGGCTTCTTTTGGCCTTTTCCCTTGTTGGACTGTGAATCCCCACCAGATGCAGATTTTTGGGACCCTTGTGAAGACTTCTGGTCTTTTGACTTATCCCCACCTTTCTCAGAGCCTTTAGGATCCTGCTTCTTAGTGTCACCCCCTTGGTTCTGGGTTTTCTGCCTCACCCTGGTTCTGACCCATTTGTCTGCTTTCTTTCCCAATTCTTGGGGAGAGGTCAGATCAGAGTCCACCAAGTATTGATGCAACAACTGGTTTTGGCAATTATTAAGGATCTGTTCTCTCATCATAAGATTATACAATCCCTTAAAATCAGTAACTCTACTACCAACCAGCCAACCCCCCAGAGCCTTGGTTGCACAATGAACAAAGTCAGTCCAGTCCTGAGTCTGTGCTTTCTGGGTGTCTCTGAACGTCAACCTGTACTGTTCAGTGGTTAAGCCAAACCCATCTATTAATGCACTCTTCAGGACTTCATAATCATCAGCATCCTCTTCTCTAACAGTGAGGAGCTTGTCTCTACCTTTATCAGAAAAGGAGAGCCACAAGATTGCTGCCAACTGTTTCTGGGGGACCTGTTGTACCCTACAGGCCCTCTCCATAGCAGTTATCCATTTGTGGATATCATCCCCACTCTGGTAGGGAGGAACAACCTTGGACTGGTTCCTATGGTCTGGAATGTATTCTTTGACTCTAGGGACACTGTTGCTGCCACCAGGGGGTTCTCACCCCTCTTTTCTAGAAGCTCTCTGGAGCTCAAAGGCTTCTCCATTTAATGCCAACTGCTTGGCCTTGAGGGCAACTCTTGCTTCCTCATACTGTAGCATTTAGTACATTCTTTCAGAGGAGGTTTCTCTTCTAGGAAGATATAAGTTCCTTTGGTGGACAGATTCTCTGCCAGAGTGATATGAGTGGTCAGATTCCCTAGAAAGGGACCTAGGCCTCTCCTCCACTCTGTCAGTTCTCTTAGGGAGAATTCCTCTGTCTTATTCAGATCCCTGTGGATCTGGCCCTTCAACCACAGAGTCCAGGTCATCTTGATTTTCATCATCTGACCCAGAGACTATAGCTGACCCACTCCCTGATTCAGACCCCTTAGCTCCTAGAGCTAATTTCAGATCATCTGCTGTCAGCAGATCGATCAGGTGTAGTGTGGAGGGACTCTGTCCTATCCTCAGGTTCCTTGCAGCACACATGGCTTTCAAGTCAAAGAAAGTCATGTCCTTATACTGAGGCTGGGTGGACCCACTGGCTCCAACCCTTAAGGACATTCTAGTGTTGTGCAGTGTTGTACTACCTACACTAGTTTGTGGCCTACTGATCCTAGCTTGAGCTGTAGCAAGGGTGTGCTATCCCTTCACACACAGCTCTAAGTTCAGTAGATCTTGTTGATACTAAACTTGACTTTATATGTACCTTGAGTACCTTTAGTGGTTTTCAGTTAGTAATTCAAATAGAGATTTTCTGGTAAAACAATGGCAAGCTGTAATCCCACACGCTGCCCACCAATGTGAGAAGTTGGCATGGCATATGCTGGTCACTAGTTAAAGTGGCCACCTTGCACCAGTGCAATTCGACTCTTATGGTAGATAGGTTTAACACAACCTTTTTAAGAAAGCTATCCTAGTGGTAGCTGTGGAGAGCAGCCTTCAGGCTAAGTCTCTGAGGAATGTAAAGCAGCTTGTTTTACCTTATAATCTCTTGAATTACCAAATGAAAGGACACCACACAGGTATATATATAAAATATATATGTATTTATTTCTAGACACACTCTACTAATCTCTTTATGAGATTAGAAGTAAGGAACATATGCACAAATCAATGCTTCACAACAAATTAAGCACTTATATGGCTGGGGCCCTAGGGGCGTACCAGACCTTATACTAAAAAAGAGGTATAAGAAGAACGACTTGAGAAGGGAGAAGGCCTAAGGTCTTCAGAAGCGCTGGGGCCTCACTAATCCACCCAAGGCAGGTAAGTAAAGGACCCACGGGAGACGCATGCAGTGTGAGAACACAGCCGCGGATCCCAATAGACTTCAATCGAGCAAGTCGCGGTTGGAATTTTAAAGTTTTAGGATACTTCGGGAGAGTCTACAAGCAAGTCACTTACAGGGTAAGTAGTTCTAGAGCCAACACACACAGGAGCACCGGAGTACTCGAGTGATCTCACCCAGGGAAGCCGGGTGCATAGGTGTCTTTTGGTGTCGGGTCGCGGCGTTGTTTTCAATGGGAGCCAAAGAAGACTTGCTGCTTGTGAAGACAGAAGAAGTGTCCGGTGGAATCCAAGGATGGATTCAGATGAAGGAGGACCTGAAAGCAGAAGGGACAGTGTTCAAAGTCACTTGCCAGTGACCCGGGGCCAGGAAGATGGATGCCCACGGTAGTCGGGTGATTTCAGGTGATTCATGGGTGTCTTGACTCTTCAGCCACGAGGTCCAGGAGGCGTCGACGATGACCAGGAGCTGGATTCGGAGTGTCCCACGAAGTCTGCAGCTTACTGAGGTGTCGCCAACCGGATTGGAGCCAACAAGCCTTGGCAACAGCAAGTCTTGTGGAATGTGAAGAAAGTCAGCGGTGCAGACCAGCAAGGTCTGAGGGACTCACCCAGCAAGGGTAAGTCAGGGTAGGCCTGGAGCAACCAGGGGAGCCCTTTGGTTTGATGAAGAAGTCTTCAGGGGACCCACAAGCCAGCTCGCAAGGGATCGCAAAGACGCCTCGGGAGGATTCACTTCACAGGAGCCCACGGTCACTCGGGACGAGGTAGGCCACTGATTCTCGGTGAAAATCCTGCTGGAGGCTTGGACCACACGTGGTCCAATGCACAAGTTCGTAGAGCGTCGTGAAGGGGTTGCACTCAACAATAGTGCACGGTACCCGGAAATCAGGAAATCCACTTCCAGGCCTGCAGGGACTTTGGACTCCGGCGGGAAGGGAAAGTTTGCGACCGTTGAGTCAAAGTTTTGGTGCCTGCCAAGCAGGGGAGTCACTCCTTGACTCCAAGGGAGATTCTTCAGTCTTCCAGAGGTAGTGGAACGTCGAAGGTCCAGGATTCTTCTTCAGAGCGTCGTCCAGGGATATCTAGTTTGCAATGGCAAGGTTTCCCTATCTTATACTAAAGGAAAGGGAGGGACTAGCTCTATGACCACTCCTATGGGAGGGTCAGGGGAGTGGGTGGCTACACCCACTTCCCTTTGTCCAGTTTTCGCACCAGAGCAGGGGCTGGTAGCCCCTGAACCGGTTTGAGCTGGCATATGCACAGAGGAGCCTACTGATCCCCCAGTGCAGGACTTCAAAGCACTCTAGGAGTACACCCACCCAGCCCCAATACACTAAATGCTGTCTGGAAGGTGGTTACACCTCCCTGTGACAGGATGCCTATTGTTGGGCCTCCTGCACTGCGAGTTTCGATCAGCAGCAGGAGGACAGCCCAGTGTCTGTGCTGGTGGCATCCATTTTGTGATGCCAGGGCTCTTTCAGGATTCTACCGTGTTTCCACAGTAGGTACATGTCTACCCCTCTAGAAGGGTGGGATCATACTCCCACACCAGTTACTAGTGTGGGGGTATGATTCCAAGGCATTTGACACCAAACACGACATGTTTTGATGCAGCCAACTCAAAGTTAGCATTTACCGCTAGGTTATAATGCACTTAAGAGTATATGGTTTAACCGCATCCACAAACAGCTACAGAGAATAGACTCTGAGGGCTGCAGAGGGGCCCTGCTCAGGCAGAGGCACCCCCTCACATGTAAACCAAGCACCCTGCCCTCAGGATTGATAGGGCCTGCCTTAGGGGTGACTGATAGGTTTATATGTGTGTGTAAGGTGAGATATTGGGAACCTATACCTCAGTGAGGAGTGCTAACACTACCTCACCCAGGCTGCAGTAGCAGGCCTGTGGTGTCAGATTTAGTCTGCTTCCCAGGGGTGGCATAATACATGCTTCAGCCCCTGGTAGGCCTTTGAAGTACCTATGCCCTTGGTACCTAAGGTACCATATACTAGGGGCTCATAAGGTACCACAGTATCCAATCACTAGTGCATCTAATATGTACTCCAAGTTGTTTAGAGAGAACAGAGAGGCTGGGGCCCTGATTAGCAGGGTCCCAGCCAGACTATAGCCAGAAACCAGTGTAAACATCAGAAAAAATGTGGGGGCAACATAAGTGCAGATCCTACTCTCCTACAGCAATTAATACTGTTATTAACATAACAATAATACAACTTAACAGTTGATATAAACTGTCCCAATGGGTGGGATAATCCTCGCCTCCGTGTCCTTAATAGAATCTAAATTCTTGTTGCGATAGCTGGAATGTCAGGACCGGAAGCTTCTGATTATGCTGGTTCAAAGCTCATCAATAACAACTGAAGAAACATTAGAGATAGGCTTGTAATAAAAAACTATAAACATAGAATCAGTAGACGAGTCAGCCGCTTTCAGGATATCCTCTAAACGAGATCCCAACATGTAAGCTTTAGAGGCCATAGCACCTCTAGCAGAATGAGCACCATACACAGAAATATCGATGCCTGCTTCTGACATCACCCACCTTACCCACCTAGCCAAGGTGGCAGCTGATACTGGTTTGAACGGTTTTTGAATCGCTAATAGTAACTGACCCAAGGGATCAGACCTAGACGCAAGAGTGCGTTCCTCATAACATTTCAAACATTTCAAGACACATAATTTATTATTCTGATGGAAAGCAGGATACTCTACCGAACGTGACATTGTTTTTGTCCGTCTCGTGATGAAGAAAGAGACACCCTGTGGAGAATACATTCTGCCTGCCAGGTCCAGAGCATGTACATCCGATACTCTGCGACAGGAGATTAAACATAACAGCATGGTGAGTTTGGCAGAAAGCTGTTTCAAGGAGAGGTCTGGATTATCTGGCCAAGACTCAAGTAATGAGAGAACCTTAGAAACATCCCATGAGGTTGAATATCTGGGACGAGGGGGATTAGCCACCCTGACACCTTTAAGAAGTTTGCATACCAGGAGATGCATCCCCACTGGTTTGCAATCAATAGAATTGCAGACCTGAAGTTGTTAACTGACCTGTAGGTGAGGCCCGATTCCGCACATTCAGACAGAAAGTTTCAAATCTCTGTTACATCCGATCCCACGGGATCCACCTGCCGTTGAAGGCACCAACCCACCCATCGCTTCCAGGAAGCTGAATATCGTTTCCTGGTGGATGGAGCCCATGCTTGTTGTTTCAAGCCGGCAGCTGCCTGTGAAAGTCCTTCAATGCTCTCACGTCTCCTGAGAACGTCCACACCATGAGAGATAGTTGGTTCTGCAGGACCAGTGGGTGGCAAGCTCCCACTGGGTCCTGGAGAAGTGTCGGGAAAATCGGAAGTTGAAAAGGAAGATCCACAGACAACTCCAATAGTGTGGGAAACCATGACTGAGTCTTCCACAACGGTGTCACCAACACTATTGAGACCGTCTGACGACGGACGAAGGCTGCCACTCTCGGGATCAAGGCAAAAGGAGGAAACACATAATTCCTCTGCGATCCCCACTGGAGAAGGAACGCGTCCATTCCCATCGCGTCCGGTCTCCTTCTGAAGAACAACGGGAGCTGAGTATTGAGGCGAGAGGCAAATAGATCTATCTTGGAGGGGCCTCGCATACTCATGATCTCCGCAAACAGCGTGGGGTGAAGCCTCCAGTCGCTGAAATCCCTGAGGAACCTGGAATTCCAATCCACCACCTGATTGAGCTTGCCCGGCAGGTACTCTGCTATGACAGTGATCATGTGCTCTAGGCAGAAGTGCCAGAAATCCTTTACTATGTTGACCAACATACGGGACTTCGTTCCCCCTAGGCGATTGATATATCTCACCGCTGACACATTGTCCATCCGGAGGAGGATGCAACAATTGCTTTTCAGGGGAGATATTGACCTTATCGCAAAGGGGCCTGCTAGTAACTCGAGGCAGCTGATGTGCAACTTTAACTCGTCTGCAGACCAACGTCCGCCGGTGGCAAAGTCTCCACATCGAGTGCCCCAGTGGCTGGCGTCGGACTCTAATGACGTCTGGGGATGTGCCAAAAATCGCCCTTCCATTCCAGGCCGTCATGTGTTCCAGCCACCAAAGAAGTTCTTCTCGTGAGTCTGGAGACAAGGGAATGAGGTGGTCGTAATGAAACTTCTTCTGAATGTAGTAAATCTTGAGGCGCTGAAGGGCCCGATAATGCAGAGGGCCCGGGAAGATAGCCTGGATGGAGGAGGCCAGAAGGCCCACTATTCTCGCCAGGACTCTCAAAGAAATCATCTGTTTGGACAGATTGTTTTTGATTTCCCTTCTGATAGACCTAATCTTGATCAATGACTGAATTTACTTGAAAGCCTAGGAATTCTATCTGCTGGCTCGGAATTATCATTGACTTTTTGATGTTTATGACGAAGCCCAGATCCTGTAAAAGGGACATCGTCCACTCCAAGTGAGTGAGGAGAAGGTTTCGATCTTGAGCCAGGATTAACATATCGTAGAGGCAGACAATCAAGCGGACACCCATTTCCCGAAGACGGGAAACTACTGGTTTCAATAGCTTGGTGAAGACCCACGGGCTGACGACAGGCCAAAGGGGAGTGTGCGATAGCGGTACCATTGCCCTTTCCATTGAAATTGAAGGAATTTCTGATGCAAGGGGCAAATTGGGACCGTGAGGTAGGCATCTTTCAGGTCCAACCGGACCATCCAGTCCCTCTCCAGCAGGAGATCTCTCAGAAGATGGATGCCCTCCATCTTGAAATGCCTGTAGACTACAAATGGATTGAAATCTCTGAGGTTTAAAACAAACCGTTGACCTCCTCCTTTCTTTTGTACCAGGAAGACGTTGCTGCGAAATCCACCGGGAATGAAGGATCCTACGGCAATAGCTCGCTTGGCCAAAAGCTCTTGAAGTTCGGAGTCTATAAAAATCTGTTCTTGAAGGGAAAAAAGGAGAGGACGAGGAGGGGTCGTCTGACATGGGGAATCCAGAAGTTCTATCTGGTAACCTTGAACAGCCTGACAAATACACACATTTGTGGTGAGGTGTGTCCAATTTACAACAAAATGCAACAACCTACCCCCAAGGGGAATCGTCAGACACACAGGACTTACCAGAAGACTGGGAGTCAAAGTTTTTGTAGCCTCGGTTAACACCTCAGTTGAAGAGGCCCCTGTATCCTTGAGACCTGGAGGGATAGAAACCAGCCTGCTCCGGCTCCTGGGTGTAACCCCTGTGTCTGGGTGCAAAACCTCTCTGAGGACTGGTGTTGGTGTAGCGGGCGGTCAAGCATCCTCTGCCACGCCCGGCCCTACCAGAGACCTGATGAAACACTCTCTTCAACAAAGACTGTGATTTATCCAAGGAGGCGAAGGTGCTCACAAATTTGGCAATGTCCTTTACAAACTTGTCGCCAAAAAGTTGTCACTCCGCTAGCGGGCCTGGTTCAGACGAGGCCAACTCCACTAACTGAGGGTCAATTCTAAGCAAGACAGACTTGCGCCGTTCGGATGCCAAGGCGGAGTTAGCGTTACCAAGCATACAGATCGCTCTTTGAGCCCATCCAGCCAGGACCTCGGGGTGAATAGCGGCCCCCGTCTCCTGTGCCTGGAGGGCTAGCTCAAGAATTTTGGCTAGGGGTCCTGAAAGGTCTCCCACCTTATCTAGGCACGCCCAAAGGGCGTGGTCGATCCCTTTCTTTTGATCCTTTTTGTACTTTTTTAAGAAGGTGGTCATAGAAGAGTCTATGTCTGGGGTAACAGCCACTTTATGGGCTAAATCTGGTCGGGGGCATTCAGATTTTAGACAAGCCCTCACATCTTTATTAATGCTTTTACGTAAATGTGTTTGCATATAGTCAGCAACCGCAGGGGGAAGGACCCAATCAGCTGAACGTGGATGGATAATGTCTGAGGGGTCGAACATAAAGGGGGAGGGCTGGACGGGGGAAGATGAGTGTTTGCGCTACTTAGCGCATTTGCGAGGCCTAGACTCCTGAGACGAGTCCGTGTCGGTGCCTGTATCTGTAGTGGTGTCGGGGATATGAATAGGAGAAGAATGGGGAGGGGGGAGGGCGGGGGCGCCATCCTGAACTTGTTCTTTGGATTTGTAAAGCTTTGAATACGTGTGAACATGTGGCCAAGGAAGACCAGGGGGTTCCGGTGTGGGAAGGGGCGCTGGGACTGAGGAAGGCCCGGAGGGGGGGTTAGGGTTAGGAGGAACAAGAAGGTCTAACTTCTGGGCTATAGGCAACAAGGCAGAGGAAAGCTTTTTATCAAGCTTGGCATCCAACTTTTTATCAATAATGTCCTCCATTCACTCGTCATAATAGTATTCATCATCACCCTGGTCCTCACACGCAGCTACCTCCTCCTGGTAGAATTTGCATTCTGCCATCATCCAGGTGAATATTATAAATATTTAATCAGAAATTCCCCAGTGGGAAGCCCAATTATCAGCCTAAAAGCAAGGTAGGGCGTCGGTGGGAGCAATGCCGGGGCAAAGGAGCCAATAAATAATACTAATTCAGTCAAAATATCAAATATAACGCAGGACTAATGGACGGAGTAAAAACCCCCACCTGCCTGCGCAGAGCAGAGGTGCCAAAAATTATTTCCCAGATTCTCTGGTAATTAATGGGTTATTTGTGCAAAGCTGAGCCTAATCGCTGCCTTATCTGTTGAAAAAAACGGGCCGTAATGGCTCCAGAGCCTGCTGCGTAACTCCTCGATTCAGCCCGGGGGAGGGCGTCGGTCCTGCAGTGAAAGGAGGGAGCTGCGCGCGCACACATGCACGTGCGAGTTCCCGAGACGCACGCTGGTAGACCGTCCGGGCTCCGACGTGTGTCTCGCTCCCAGGGGGGGGGGGGGCAAAGTCCCTCCGAACGCGAAGCTCGATCGGAACAAGCCAGCGAAGCTGGCGGCAGCGGCAATGAAGAAGCGGGGGAGAACCTAAGCGCAACACGCGCTCAACAATCGAGAATACTGCTGAAGGGGGGCGCGTGCCTAACGCTGAACTAAGCACCGCTCGGCAGTAAAGCAAGATATCGCGCTGCACCGAGTGGAATCAAGACGCAGTAAGCAAACAACATAAACTCCAAATGAATATTTCAAAACACCTTAATAAAGTAATCCATAAGCAACTAGCAAGCAATATAGAGTCAACAAAGACAAAATAGATAGACACTTATCTTGACTGCGGAGCAGCAAAGAAAGAGGAAGCCAAGATGGTGTCTCTCTATTTTGTATACTTTGACATGTTGCCATTGGCTGATTTGAGGAGGCGTGGTTCAAAGCCTCATGGGATGTGATGTTTTTTACTTGTGTAGTTTACTTTCAATAGGCTGCTGTGAGTCAGTAAAGAAATTGAGAAAGCATAATCAGAAGCCTCAGGTCCTGACATAGAATTGTAGCAACTTCAAAGACTTGAGGGGTTGTTTACATCCCTAGCCCCCACAGGAACAACTATCTTGAGGCAGAACGAAAAGGAAAACAAAACTTGCAGGCTTCCAGCCAGTACACGGTCCACCAATATTTTATATCCTATAGCTCCCTTGGTAACCATTAGATGTACATGGGTGTCACAATAATGAGTGTAGATGGTTGTATAATATACCTGTTTCTGTTTATGTTATCACACATACAATCTAATGTAGTTGTATTCTACAAAGTAAGTGCTCTGATAAGTCTTTAAAGGGCTCACAACTGGTTTTACTTGGAAATGCTAAGGGTCAGAACTCCGATCTGATTGCACAAAATACCTCTAGAAGCTGGGTGTATAAATTGTCCAGTATTCTTGACATATAGATCACTGCTTAATTTTTATACATTGTTATGTCACAACATTTGACAGATGGTCTGGTAATATACACACAACCCTGTCATCAATTGTTAGGAGATAGGGCTTTACATCAAAAACCATGGGTGGTTGCATGCAAAGGACCATGTACCATCCATGGAACGCCTCCCTTATGTGAAGAAATGCGAAGCATTGTGATGTGGAATTTGAAAGTCCAGGTTTAGCTTTCTCACTACAATCCATGCAGCCCAAATGTAATTTGCTACAGTCATATACTTTATAGCATTATCAGTTTTATACTACGGTGTTATTGCTTTGGTACATGTTGTTCCAGAGAAAAACTTGAATAAGAGTGCTAACCACTTATGATGTGGTAAGTCATAGTCATATAGCTAGCTGTGTGCTTTGTTGTGATCCAGCGGTGAACCAGCAACAGATACTCCAATACCATATACTCACCTGGGCCCATAAACACACATATACACATACAGGCTAGTAAAACCGCTGGAGTCAAAGTTTGTGTTGTTTCTTACTGCAAGATTAGTTACCTGTCATTCCTAACTAATCTTTCACTGATCAAAGAGTTTTTTTCCCTGGTCAATGGACCATTGTTTGAACTAGTTCATGGTGAAATGACATGAATTAATTCTCTTTGCAATGAAATTACCACAGACTCGGGAAAAATCTTAAGACTTTATCTAAATTAATTTCAAGTGAACCATTTTCAAAGTACAGTACAGTCTCCGTCACTCAAAAGAAGGAAGACTCAATTAATCAATCAAATATCATACTTAACAATGACGTTGCTCAGAAAGGAGAGGATAGAGAGAAAAGCACATCTGCACATTCACGAAAATATAGTTACCTAGGATGGTGTGAAAACCAACCTCCTGGCCAAGGAGCTGGGAAGAGTCCCCCGGGAAAGATCAGGCAACAAAGGCTTCAGGGCAGGAATCAGGTCAGGAAAGATGACCTCTCTAGTACCAACTCTTGCGTAGCACCCCTCTCTGACACTCTCTTCCTCCTCGAGATTCTTCCACGATCAAGTTTAAGTTGATGGTTCTGCAATTCGATTCTTCATCAGCATTCGCTCGTCACTCCGACAGCATCCCGAGCTCTAAAGCATTCAGCGTCTCTTCTGCTAACTAACTAACTAAGACTACCCCAATTATACCTTTCTATGCTCATGTACCACCCATTAATGTTTCAATATCACAAAATTACTAACTCTGATTGGACAGGCAAGAGGGAATGATCATCACACCATGCTTATTTTTCAATGTAGTCTTTCAGGTCATTGTTCAATGATCCCACCCCTTAATTTTTATTCATAAATCTTTATTCCCACCCGTATACACATCTTAATAGACACTAAAGTATAAACTTCATATGTTCCCATTCATTTTGCATTACTTCAGGGTTGGTTCCCAGGGTATGTATCTCTTGCGTCCTTGGAGTGTGTTCAAGTGTCACATCACTTCTTCCGGCTCACTCATACCACGCATGTGCGGGGATTACAGACTCCGGATTCATACAAGAGGCCCAAATGTATACTAATAGAAAAGTTAAAGGAAACAAATATTAATTTAAAAAATAAAATGGTTTCACTGTATACCACCTATCTCTACTGTAACCCCATTTACTTATAAATGCTTTCCCCGAATTAGCATTAGTAAAACAGCTTTGGTTTGGTTTCAGCAGAGCAGATGCTTAGCATGTGAGCTTTCAAGTGGCCATTTTAAAAGTGTCTGCGCAGGTGCAAGAATTTCCCTCCAAGCGACAGCTCGTCATTCTACGTAGATGCAGTTGACGCATGCGCAATACAGTTTCCCGCGTTAGCAGCCATTTTAGATTTCGCTAGAGTTACTTGTTAATAAGACACGTATGCAAGTTTCTCTTTCTTTTCTGTCGAGTGTAATGCTTATTAATTTACACAATACATAGTTAATACAAGGTTATGAGTTAAATGAGAGGATTGCTTCCGAGCAAGTCTCTTTTCTACGAGTCCTTGCTCCATCAGTTGCTGGTAGACTTTGATACACTTTTGGAGGGAAAACACCCAATCTGAATTTGGATATAGGGTACGACTTCAGGTAAAATGCAATTGAGATATCACTCTGGTCCCATGATTGTTTTACATGGAGGTAACTGGTAGTCAGCTGCAAGGATTCTATAGCCATGACAGACAGCTTGAGTTTGCGGGACCAACATGCTTACTTGACTTTGGTACCCGCATCAAGGTTAATTGTTGCAGGAGCAGTCCATAGCTGTTTATACCTCAAATCCGATAAAGTCCATAGAATGCCCTTGGATTATTAGTGAGATTAGCATTCTTAGATATTTGGATTGTAAATCTTGAATAAACTTTCCCATAACGATTCCTGTTCTGACCTAACAAGTACATCGCAGGGCATAAACCACTGAAGTTCAAATTTGATCCAACACGTCTTCCAAGAACACAGGGATGAGTAGTGTTCATGGACCCAATTTTACCACCATCCATAAAATGTGTTTCCTTTTAATTGAAGTTGCTTGGTTTTGCTATTGCTCCAAAGTTCAGCTTCGTAAATTGCAGATGCAACTGCCTACTGTCATAATATTTGCAATATTGCACACACATATTGACTGTCAATTTTATTTCTGAGACTCAGTATAGCATTGGTTGCTTTTTTGAAGATAACGGATGCCTTTTCGATGTGGTTGCACTATTTCATTTTATGGTTGAAGAATATCAGGCTTCGAAAAATCATTAAAATGTTACTGGACATTCAGGTCAAGTTACTTGAATAATTTACTCGACCTAACTGTAATGCGCTTGACCCATAAACTGGTTGAAATTGCGTGATCCTAGGCAAACATTTAATTTAATCACGTCGCCTTTTTCTTCATTATTAAATATGAGAGCAGTGGCGTGGCCAAACACCGATGTAGTGAGGAGCATCTCAGCAGAGCTCCCATCCACACTTCCTCATCTGGCCCCATCCTGAACCCCATCCGGCAGCCCGGACCCCTCTTGGACCTGTTCCCCCCGGCTGAGAGTGCGGGTTGTGAGATAATTGCAGATTGCGTGGCCGCTGTGAGGATTTCAATATGGCAGCCAGCGCGCTTCGACCCGGAGCCTTGGGACGAGATGTGGCGGTCCTCTGAGAGGTCTTCTGCAGAGACCGGAGGCGCACTAAGGCCTGGATCGAGGCCCATGCGAGCGGAGGTGGAAAACATCCATGGGGGTGCGGCATGGCTGTGAGAAGCCATACAGGTGGGGAAACTGCCTGTTGGCACTTCGTCCGCAGAGACTCCTGTTACCCTGTCATGCTCTGCGGGCACACCAATGGCCCTCCTATTTGGACTGGGTCTTGCGGTCAGGCCTCCTGCGGCAATGCGCCGTGGGTGGGGGGTGCCCGTGGACTTTAACCCCCCCTCTCATGAAACTGGGCAACTGAACCCTGGTAGAGGCCCAGGTGCCCTGGGATAACACTGTGGCATCTCCTCCGGGGGGCCATCCATGACTTTAAACAAACTTCTTGGCAATAAAGGTGCGACAATGGCCCCCCTTCGGCCCGTTAGAGGCCCTTCTGAGTGGAGCTTCTGGGGGTGAGAAAGTGCCCCTACCCCTTGGACCAGTGGCAAAACCACCCTACAGTTGAGAGGGCACATGACCAGTAGGGGGCTGGACAGGGGCAATCACCCCGGCTGATTGAACCAGAGCATCGGAGCCATGGGGCTTACCTCTCCTGTTACTGTTGAATGCCCGGGGAACGGCCTGGGATCCGAAGAACGGAATTGAGGTCCTGACCCTCATGGATCTTCGGTTAGACTGCTGGATGAGAAGTTAGAGGTGCCCCTAGAGAAGTGTGGAGGCCATCCCCCCAGTGATCGCACTACTTGAAATGTGACTGAGATGTCACGAGGGAGTGCCCCTGCTGGGACATAACTGTGCAGGGCCTGAGGCGAGCGCCCTTTGTTGAACTTGGGTTTTAACTCCAGACTGCTGGGTAGACACACTGAGCTGCAACTGTATTGTAGCCAATCTGCCATGGGGTGCACCATTATGGGTAGACATAGAGTGAGAGAAACTGGTACAACTACCAGAATGCAGGGGCCAAGCACGGCAGATGAAACGCCACTGGCGAGTGGCTAAGAGCAAGTGTCCTCGGTCCTCCAGCAGACCCTGGACATAATCCTGGCAGCAATAGCGGACTCCAAGATCTCGCTACAGGCACACATAGGCAGTGTTTCAGAGGGACTGAGTGTCCTACGGGCAGACCATTGTAAGCTTGCAGATAAGGTCAAGGAGACAGAGGTGGCAGTTGAGGAGCTCAGGCCGGCACAACAGTCCTTGAGGCAACAGTTGTCCGGCCTCACCAAATGTATGAAAACTCTGGAAAGTAGAGCGGAGGACGCTGAGGCCAGTATAGGGCACAATAATGAGTGGATTGTGGGACTGCCCGAGAGAGCAGAAGGTAGCAACATGATTGCATATCTGGACACCTGGATGACAAGTGGCACCTGCAAAACGTACTCCCTTCTTCACCCTGACCATGCACACCGTGTGCCTGTGAGGGGTTGAAGGGGGTTCTGAATTAGCTTAAGCCACGTGCACCTGAAGACAGCACACACTAAGTTTAATGTAACGACCTGGAACATTAGGGGCATGGGAACAGTAGCCCATAGGCATACAATATATATGTTCCTTTAGCGCAAGGCATTTCATATAGCCTTATTGCAGGAGACGCACCTTACTGCTGAGTATGCCATGGAATTTTCCATGTATGTGCGGAGTGCCTTGATCTGTGTCTGGTCGGGCGTCCCCTTCGGAGCCACTAATGTCTGAAAAGATAAAGAGGTTATGTAGGTTTTTGTGGATGGGACACTGATTGTAAACCCCTGACACTTGGTTGTGTGTATACTCAGGAACAGCTGCTGTTCCTAGGCTTATTGAGGGACATGATCATGGAATAGGACTTTGTGTTGAGGACACTGATCTTGACCACTCCACCTCGCCGCTTCCCGGGGCACTTGCTCACACCCCTTTGTCAATTTGCTTTCCGCACCAACTATCTAGGCCACACTATCTCAGATCATGATCTGTTACTTATGGAACTCCAACTTAGCATGGCTAGACCGATGACCCCACATTGGCACCCTGGCCCCAGCACCCTGGAAGATGACACCTACAGTGAGGGACGCCAAGAGGCCATCTCAAACTACTTTACAAATAACCAGGGCATGGCCTCTGAGTGCCTTGTGGAGTGGGAGGCCTTTAAGGTGGGCATTTGTGGACACTGTATGGGTATGACAGTGGGCATCCTGAGGGAGCTGGACCACGTACTGGTATCTCTCAATGGGGCCATTCATGACCTGGACAATCGGGTTAATACCAACCCCAGTGCGAGAACTAGGTGGCGGAAGCCAAAGCACGATACAATGTTATTTTAGAGAAGCTTTGCTGCCATATGTTTAGAGATTACATCACCAAGGCACATGAAGGGGAGGGTAAGGCAGGAAGACTGCTGACCTGGTTGGTGAATCCCGAGATACGGATATCACCTGCATGACCTGGCCAGATGGGTGTGGGGTACATACCCAGGTGGAGATTAACAGCGCCTTCCCGCAATATTATACAAAACTCTATGCAGAAGAATT
Organism: Triturus cristatus; assembly: GCF_964204655.1. NCBI lineage: Eukaryota > Metazoa > Chordata > Amphibia > Caudata > Salamandridae > Triturus > Triturus cristatus. The sequence goes on from NC_140595.1 coordinate 180,427,661, forward strand.
GGCATGTCTCACTACACCTCAAGAGATTAAAGGGGCCATCCAGGACACGGCAAGGTGGAAGACACCGGGCCTTGGTGGACTGCAGGTGGAGTTTTACACTGCATTTGCTGGGTCACTGGCCCTGCGCATTGATGACATCTACAATAAGGCAGTAGAACAGAAGCAATTACCGGCCACTACCAGGCATGTGATAGTTGTTCCACTCACAAAGATGACTAGACAAGGGGCGCCCACTGGCATACTGCCGTTGTCCATGTTAAACATGGACTTCAAGATCTTAAGCAAAATATTAGCCAGGCGCCTTCTGCTGCACATGCATGTGCTCGTGCATTCTGACCGCTGTGAGTTTATCCCACAGTGTAACACCTCCCTTAACGTACACCATATGTATTCAGCACTGTTCTCTCCCCAGCGAGAAGGTTAAGCCGGGGCGGGCATGATGTCTGTAGATCTGGAAAAAGTATTCAACACTGTCAGCTGGGCCTATCTGGACGCAGTCATGACCCAGATGTGTTTGGGGGTCTTGTGGGTTCATTTGTTATACACCAACCCTACTGCCTGAGTTCAGACAGGTAGAATAGTTTTGGACCTTTATGAGGTTTGCCGGGGTACCTGGCAGGGATGCCCTGTGTCCCCTCTCCTGTTTGTCCTTGCTATTGAGCCCCTGGCAGAACTGTGCAGACTGAGAGGACGCGGTCAGGGTATCTGGGTAGGCGACACTGAGCACCAGATTTCACTCTTCACTGACGACTCACTGCTGTACGTGGTTGACTTGGTCAATAATGCCCCAGTTATGTTGCTGCCTTTGAACAAGTTTGGGGAGATATCTGGACTACGGGTGAACCTGGCGAAGACCTGTTCCTTCCCATTTATCCCCAGCGTAGACGGACTGGGGACTTTATTGCCTGAGATTGGTTGGGCCCCCTCTACTTTTTGGTACCTGGGAATCCAGGTTTATCATTCCCTGGAGGACATGTGGGAGGGCAACCTGAGAGTGGGGGTGTTCTCCCTGAAGGGAAATATAGCCTTTTGGCACTCCCTCCAACTCACCAGTATGGCGCAGATAGCATTTGCTAAAATGATTCTGTTGCCCCGGATGCTTTATTTCTTCACCAATCTCTCAGCCTGGTTGCCTTCCCAGTGGTTTAAGCATTTGGATTTGTTACTGAGAGAATTAATTTGTGATGGAGGGAGGCACAGGGTGTCCTTAGACGTTCTCAAGCGACCAATCTTGAAAGGTGGCCTAAGCATGCCGACTTCTTACCGGGCTGCCCAGCTTCAGTGGATTACACTCTGGCTGGATGACACACATTCGACTGAGCTGGGACATCTGGGGATGGTTCCCAACCAGGGGGTGCCTCTGGCCTGCCTGCTAAAGAGGTGCTGTCGGCGCAGTGTCTGGAGGACGAAGGTGTGCCTGTTGTATGCTCCATAACTTCCATTGGTGGCAGACTTCTGCCACATGAACTTGTCCTGTACATTTGCACAGGAATTTTGTAAAGGAGTAGTGTGAAGATTTGAAAGCCACACTGAACCGTGATATACTCTGCTCCTTGGAAGTGTGCTTGTTGAGCCTGTTTCCCAGCCCAATACTTAGCCTTTATATTAGCCATGAGGCAGATTTCCCTGACATGTAAGTCTGCGGGAGGACCGGTGATAGCAAGGCGGGAAGCCACTGTTAAGCAGTGGGCAAGGCGGAGGATCAGGCGCTTCGCAGAGAAGAGGTGCGGAGCATACAAAGGACACCAGTAGCCCATCTATGGACAGAGGTGGTGGATATGTTTGAAAATCTTGGGAGTTGTGATTCCTCCTGTTCAGAGATATCAGAATCCGGGGATGAGGATGGAGAGACTGACTGAGAGTGTACTTGGGGGAATGGCTAGACCCCTGGCAGGATGGTATTCTTGGAGAGATTGTTTGCCTGTTAGCTAGAGAACCCCGACTGTATTTTGTGACGCAGGTGTCACATAGGACATGGCTGTGACCTGCTTGCTGGGACAATGTATCTCAATGGAGGGTGCCCGCTGACTGCCTTTCCCTTCTCCGCGTACACTCCTGACTGGGATACTAGAGGCTGTGTCACCTGGAACCCACTTTTCAACCCATCAACTATGTTAACAGTTTTACTGTTGTTGTGTTATTCTTTATGCACTGCACATTTGAATGCTCTCTCTTGTAACTTCTTCTGGACTGTACTATGCTGAGACTATTGGGTCCAAAAGGGGGAGCTGTGGATATTGATATGCATTATTGTACCATGTAAATTTGTACTAGATGTTCTCCGAGGTCGCTCCCTCTGAAGACATGATGGAAAAAATTACATTATGCTGATCTCTTATGTACTTGTGCATTCCTATGAAAAGGTTAATAAACATAGCTTTAAAAAAATAAATAAATATGAGAGGGAAACAACCGTTACAACGCATGCATTACTCTGTATGCCATTACCCTGCATTTTTTACACCGCAAAAACTTTTACAACGCAGGGCCTTACACCGCAAACTGTTACAACGCATTCCCCAAAGTAACGCCCGTGGGGTTAGAATGCCACATAAGGTAGTGGTGGATATGTTGTCGCACATTCAAAAAAAAATATTAATAGATATTAGGGTATTCAGATCAATTAAACACGGTCATGTAAGAGTCAAACGTATGACAGGTGCCAACTCGGGGGAAGATACCCCACTACCAAGAGTATCAATCACACAAGCCACCAAGTGACTTGTAAGAAATATACAGAAATAGAAACCCCGGCACTCTGGTTATATGTATATACAGTTTTTGAATGTAAGAAACTGTATATACATATAACCAGAGTGCCGGGGTTTCTATTTCTGCCCGTGGGGTTAGAATAGTAATTGCGTTGGGATGGGGAATGCGTTGTAAAAGTTTTTGCGGTGTAAAAATGCAGGGTAATGGCATGCAGGGTAAAAGCATGCGTTGTAACGTCATACAACCAATATGAGAGCACCTTCAAATACATGAGTTCAGCATGTCTGCTGTACAAAAACTTGTATGTTTGATTTAATAGACTAAACTTTTGCACCATGTATGATAATAATCTAACCCACATAAAAGGTACACACTGACCCCTCACTTGCATCTTGGTTCATAAATAGCATTGTCATCAGGTCGGGCAGGAATGTTTCTAAATTCATGTTTAAAAGCACTCACTTTTAATAGAGATCTCACTAAAGCATGTTGTGGTAGTGCACTGCCATTTACAGGCAGCACGTTTCCATTGAAATGGCTGGAGACATTCCCACTGACATGCAGTTTTGCTGATAAAATTATATAGAGTACAAACGATAATGGGTAAATTGGGTTTCAGCAAATATGTATCATTTGCACATCAACTAGTAAAGTGTGCTGATTTGTTTTGATCCTATTAAAATATATTTCCATCACACAACAGAATTGTAAGAGTGCTTTCCCACCTACTGAAATATATTTGTAAAGTTATTTTATAACGTATTTCCATTTTTTCCACAAACAAAATTGGCATCCTATAGCCTTTCGTTACACACAGCATGATTGTCAGACAGTTCTCTTTACAAAATCCTCCAACTTTGCAGTCAGAGAAAGAAAAGTAAACATGAACTCCAGGATAAAATAAGAAACAAACTTTCGGGGGTGAAGGTATCAATGCCATAATCTTGGTTTTTGCAGAATTGATTTGAAGATCTTTGATTTCCCAATATCCCTTAAGGGTAGCTAGTGACCTAGGCATGTTGTTTAATGTCCCTGGTAGAATTATTGCATCAGCAACAAATGGCAAGATAATTATCTTTTTTTACATAATTTAATGATACCAGGGTTCCCTTTTTTCATGAGTAAACCTACAGCATTCAAAAATAGGGAGAACAGGAGTGGGGCAGGTATGCACACCTGACGAACGCCTGAGGACATGGGAAAAAGTCACTGCTCCTCCCCCCATGCTCCATACCAGACGGAAGCATTGCTCAATACATATAGGTTTAAATTGCTTGGAACTGTGTTTTCTCGATTCCCAATTGCTGTAGGGCATGCCAAAGTTTTGATCTATTGACCAGGTAAAAGGTTGATATCAGATACACGAAGGACAGATATATTGGTACCTTCAATAATGTTGCATATTTGACCCACATCATATGCAGTCTGATTGTCTGATCAGTAGTACTGATTCCTCTATTAGGTGTCAATAAAAATCTACTTTTTATCGACCCATGGATGCAGCCTGTTCAGCAGAGAACGCCCAAAGACTTTCCCCACACCATCTAGGAGAGAAATAGGACTATTTTTACTTGCTGATAACTAGCTGCCCTTTAAGGGCATTATTCCTGCAGATTGAGAGGAAATAGAATTGGAGACCAACACTGAGTAAAAGACTTCAGTCAGAGCCTCCATCCACCATCCTAGTTTGGCTCAAAAGATCTCTGCAGGTACAAAATCAGGTCCCAGGGCTTTCTAGGGCTTCTGAGCTGCTATTGTTCTTTTTATTTCATGTCAAAGAAATGTTAAGCTCGAGCTATCTGTAACGGGAATCTCTGCTAGAGTAATTGCAAATATCATCAGGTGGGCGTACAACCTATTACACGCAGCGCCAGACACCTTAAGGCATCTGTTAAAACTGGAGACTTTTAGAGAGGAAGCGTCTGGGTATACTTTTAATAGGAATTTGGAAAAAGCCTTTGAGGTTTCACAATGCACGGTCGCACTTTTACAGGAGTGGTCTCCAGCACACTTGAAATTGTTTTTAAAACATTTGGCACCTAGAATCAGTTATGAATTGGATAAAGAGCATTCTATTCAATTGAAGCATTATAAAGTGTTCGCAGAAAACATAGAATTTAAAACCTATGCTCCCTATTTACGTTTTCAACTAGAGCATGGGGTAAGGCGATGTATCCTACTCTTACGTTTGGGTATACTCCCTTTAGCAACATTCTGGGAAGGTATAAATAATCCCAGAGGCATATGTGAGTTATGCAAAGGTGGCTGACAAGATTTGCTTCACGTTTTACTAATCTGTCCTAATGCGAGTATAGTAGCGGCACAACATCGTTATATAATTCCAATTCAATTAAAGTATAATGCACTCTCTGCCAAACATTTAATTATGTTGTGTAATTCTCCAGTTAATGCATTTGTATGCCATAACCTGTATATGTTTTTTAAAAGTTTTCTGAAGCTGTTCTAAAGTTAAACGCATAATCAGAAGTTTTCATCTTATCTTTATAGAATGTTGTATGCGTAGGCGATAAAACACTGTTACTGCTCCATTTTATAATGTGCTTTAAAAGCAAAATGTTGAACGGGTAGGCAATAGAACTTTGTTACTGCTCCATTTTATAGTGTGTTTTGAAAACAAAAGTTTTACCATCTAATCATTTTAAATTCAATAATAACAATTTTATCTTTGTATTTGTTGATCTCAGTTGAGGTCTGAATCAAATAAAAATGTACTTACTTAAGCACGCTACTGCAGTTGTTTCCATATTCTTTTTATTTTTATATGTCTGACAATGAGCCAGTTTGCCTCTTGTGTTTCTAACTCTGTACCAAGTCAGGAAATGCTCAACACCAGACATTTGCGCTAATATAATGCTCTTGCCTATTTAGTCCTCAATCCTTTGGTCTTGAGTTTATCGCCCAAAACTTTGAATGCGGCTGCCTTATTCAGGTCCTCTGGGGAGTTTGATGATATATGCATGTTTCTTTTCCCTGATTAGAGCTTTATACTCCCTCCTTAGAGCCTTAAAGTTCTCTTATTTGGAAGGTGTTCTACGGCGAGCAACTTCTGCGTTCTATAGCAATAATTTCCTCTCTCTGAAAGCCTTATTGAACCAGTTATAGCTTCTTTCATTTTCAGAATTCTCACTCCCAAGTGGTGCTTACCAAAATGCAGAAAGTTCTTTCATTACTACTTTATAGGTGTCCAGGAGGATTCCAATCTCTTTCATTTTGAAGGTACGGTAAATTGTTCAGTCAGGTTATGCAGCATCGAGCTGCCTTCTTTTAGAAATTTTTCCAATTTCCATTTCAATGCTCTTCTGTGATAGGAAAGTTCAATTTCTGGAATGTATGCATTGTTGGATGTAGATTTGAGATTTATTTTAGATATGAAAATTTGTGCATTGTGACAGCTCTCAAGGCGCTTAACAACCCTCATATCCAAAATGAGGTCCCAAGATTCGATGCGGAGTAAAAAATAATCGTTGGACTATATCTTCTAATACATCTACAAGTTGACACTGGTGGGCTATCCGATTAAATGCTGGCATTAAGAAAGCTTGGATGGCAGTTAAATAACAGGTTAATGAAGAGCATCCTTTTCTTGTTTTATTGAACATGATGCCATCCAATTGACTTGGTGCTAGAATTCTCCAACGTGCGTCTTCACAAGTTCTTGCAGGAGGAGAGACATTGAAGTCACCACATACTATTAGGAACACTACTTTGGGAAGAGGGCTAACGGTGGATCTGATCCCATGTAACATTTCATCAAGAGTTTGTAGTTGGTCTGCATGTTTTGGAATCCGGCAGGGAGCTATGTTCAAATTCTCAATGTCCCCTATATTAGAGTGATTTGCCTCATTTGTCAATCATCTGTGTAAAATATTTGCATATGATTTAGGGACAGGTATTTGTTCAGCTTTGCAGTCTAGCTGCATGGATACCCGTGTAGCTAAACCTCCCATCGGCATTCCTCTGGTTGGTGTGTTTGCTTCTATTTTAAATTGATGATTATTATCCGCAAGAACCTCAGTGGCTTTGCTGTGTATTACCCACATCTCCAAGAAGCAGCAGGTTCACAAATGCTAGCCAGTCTGAATCTTCATATTTAGATTGAAGGCCAGCAATATTCCAAGAGAGGACGAAAGTTAGGTCGGTGGAAGTTGATCTGCTGCTTCTGTTGACCACACAATTTGTGGATTCAGAAGACAGAGAATCAGAAAAGTTAATACAATGGTTCCTGGACAAATTGGTTTTCAGTGTCAGTGAAATGATTTAATGCCTCAGGTAGCCGGGCCCATTGGGTGTTCGCTTGATAACTGCCAGGACCAGGGCCGTCTCCACCAAGTGAGTGTATCTCACCTACTCCGCAGTTTTTCTCTTGTGTTACAGTCATATTCTTAGCCTCCATCTTGATATAACCGGTCCTCCCAACGACCCCTCTGGCCTGGAGGGAGCAATGGTATTTCTATGTGTTGGTTCAGTATCAATCGTTCTTTCATGAGAATATTTTTGCTCAGGATGTTGATTAAAATCATTTCTTTGGGAGAGCATATGTTGTTGAGCTCGTCTACATTTTCCAAATGAGTTTGGAAATGGCAGTAGTGTAGAATTCCACCTCCATACTAACCTCACTGGTCTTGGTATTAGGGGCCATCTTATGGTGCATGCTTGGATTAATGCATTTTATATCTTGCACGGTCATTTGTTTTAGAGTGGCATTGCATAGAAGAGGTCTTGTATTTGAGCCCTATTCAGTGGGGCAAGCCTCATTGGATTGGGGAATAGATCTTTAAAATGGAATGCCACTGCTTCCATTGGTATTAGGCTGGCTGAGGCTACCATTTTCTTGGCGAGTGATTCTCTTCACACTGAAGCGACTCAACATTTCCCGGTCGGGAGGGCTCTGTCAGCGAATTTAAGAGGCCGTTGCTTTTGGATTCATATGTTAAAGGTTTGGGAGCATTTCCATGTGCAGCGCCTCCAGGTGACAAGACAAAGTCAATTGATAGCTCAACATTGCTTGTTGGTAGATACTCATACTTGGGCAATGATTTTTGTGTAGCCTGGGTGCCATTAACCATCATCTCTTTGATTATGTTAGATGATCTCAGGTTTTCATAGATCCTGCTGCATCTCCTCTTTCTTTTGGTTTTACTTTTGAAAATGGGGTACAGATGTTTGCTGGGAACCTTCACCATTCTCTGTTCATTCTTTAAATGATTTTCTCAAACAGTAAACTTGATTGTCTAATGGCCCAGGAGAAGTCATATCCTCACCTAGTTTACACTGGAGCAACTTTTACCATGCATAGCGGATCTACCAAAATCTCTGCTTTGCATTCAACTTTGATATCTGTGATATATGTTTACAGAGTTTGACTACAGGTGGCAGCTTCCTGTGAATCCCCTAGGGGGACTAGATAGTATTTTGCGTTAAGGCAAGCCGTCAACACCAATATGGAACATTCCTCTAGTCTCTAAGTGAGTTTTGCATGTCATACACATGTTTTCCACATTGTTGTTTGCACAGAAACCACATGCATGCTGGGGATATTTTCTCTGGATTCACGTCTACTAACAACTATGAATGTACCTGTCTCTTCCCATACAAAGTTGCTTTCCGGTTAGGGAGGTAACACCTATCCAGAAAGGCCACAAACCCTGACTTATACTTAGATCTATTAGTCCTCTCAGTATGAAGTGCCTGGTGTAAGGCCTTTATATGGGTTCTGGTACAGAAAGTAGTTATTGAACAATATTGTGTGGGCAACGCCATTTACCACTGGTTTTCCTGAAGCTACAATACTGCTGCATTCCGAAAGGATAACCAAATGACTCCCTTTGGCAGTGACGGCTTCTTCAGAGAACGGCTATGAATTAGAAAGTCAGATATGGTATGAAACTGTGAATAACATCAATGTCATGTCCATAGACTAACTTTGTAGGAGAGGACTTTGTAAAAAGAGCAGGTTTGTTGCTTGTGTAGGGAATACAGACTCCGTTCTTCTGAGCCACCCTTGTACTGGTCCGGCTCTGGATACCAGGCACAACAGCTGAATGGCCTAAAGCCTCGCTAGTGATTTTCCAGTATACCAGAGTGCTCAGTTCACTGAGACGTCCTTGAAGAACGCTCTTCTGTCAGCTGGTCCCTGTGCAGATCTTTCTGGCTTCAGGTCAGCTCCTCCTGGTAGGCATAGCCCAACTCCTTGTGCAGACATGTAAACGGTAGACTTCTCCTCGGGTCACAGCAACAAAGTTTCATACTGAACTCCAGGCCTAGGATCACTACCTGATTAATATCCGATCAGTACCGAAACATAAACACAATATCTAGGATTTCATTTTTGACCGAAAGCCCAATACCATTTTTCTTACGCAAGCATGCCTTACAGACTACATGGTACTCAATATTGAAGAGGCTAGTCCCACTGGCTATGCCATCTCTCATCATAATTGCCCGACAAGAATGGAGGGGGTTTGCGATTATTTTTAAACAATCTTTAACTTGAACGACTACGTTAAACAAATATATATATTGATAAAGCCAAGGTGCTTTTCTTTACCCTTAGACTAACCCCCTAATTATTGGATGAAAGGGTCATTAATTTTTAGATACCCTGGGCATTCAACACTCTTCCCTAATGAAGTTGGTGAGACCTTTTCTCCTTACATCATTAAATTCCAGAATTTTACAATTCCAGGGGACTTGAACTATCTTGTTGACTAGAGCACAGACAATGCCGCAAACAGAGACATTTTAAGGCATGGGCAAAGTGGACAATTGCCCAGGGCCATCACCTTCCAAGAGGCTCCCTGTAAAAGTGTACTTTCACTCTACTTGATCTCATTGTATTCTATTTATCTGTCTAAACTGCTCCCCCTTTCTGCCTATAGCTACCATTGGGTCAGTCTTTCTACCATGTGTCATCTTTAGGATTTTTGGGGCCCCGGGCAAGACCTATATCAACTGTAATTGTGTTTGACCCTGTTAAAGTTTAACATATAATGTAGTATTCTTTGGCATCAAGCAGGCTTGAGTTAGCAGGAAATAGTAATGACTTGCAAACTTGTTCTGTACAGTGCAGGGCCTCCCATAATGTCTTGCCCAGACTCCCTAAAATCTTTAAGATTACACTGACCATAAAACAGTTTTAGATGACTTGCTCTCTTTAAACCTAACTCAAGTTGTTATTTTTTCTACTTTAATATAACGCACTCTATGAAACACTATTACCTTTGATTTGGTCTAACAGTTTGATGGTTCCTTTCACCGTTCCCAAACCTGCTTCCTGTGTTAAATCTTGAACACTCCCTCTTTAAAAAGACCAAGGCATTTGATTACTCAACCAGAATTCAACTCTGTTAGCCAGAAGTATGCCTTTGCTTTCGGGTTTTGTAGATATCAATGCCATTTCCCACCAGGATAGGATTTCATCAGCCCTTGATGAGCTGTCTCCCCTTAAAATGAAGAAGATTATTCCACCCTGGATAAATTGTGAACTTAGATCCCTAAATAAACCGTGTAAACAATTGGAAGGGAGATGGAGATCCACAGTCTATGAGTCAAGAAACAAATTCTATGATGATACTAGAAAAGGGTACCATAAAAAGGTCAAACTCAGAAAATGTATCTTTTATGGAAACAAGATAGAGTCAGCCAAAAACTCTGCGAAAGATATATTTGCTGTTGATAAATCTATGACCCACCGCGCAGTAATGAGCCAGGACGTCACCCACACCCAGACATTCTGTGATAATTTAGCAACCCTTTTTAGAATAAAATAATCTGCATACACTAAACCATTGTTGCCCCTGCTAGCGATGTGCAAAATGTTGGGTCTCTCGCCTTCTGACAACCGTCACTACCTTCAACTTCACTAAGTTTGCTCCCATCCTCCCCAACAAAATGTTAAATTTGATTAATCTCGGTAAGTTTGAGTTTCCTTGTGTACTTTGCCCCCCTATACATAAACTAAGTGCAATTACAATTGCCCCTATTCTCTGTAAAATATTAAACTAATCTATTGACACCACTACCATCCCACATCCTGGAAGCAAGCACGTCATGCCTCTTTTAAAAAAAAAACAATGCTGACCCCACTATATTAGCTAACTACCGGCTGTATTGCTGTTACCAGCTCATGGCAAAATGCTTGGAAAGCCCATAAATCATCAGTTATCTTCTCATCACAAAGCTAATAATATTTTTAATACCTTTCAATTTGGCGTCTGTGTGGCTCACAACACAGAATCAATTCTTAGTGTCTTAACACTTGAAAACCATCTGTGACAATGGTAAAAAAAAGGCGCCGTTGTCTTATTGGACTTGTCAGCAGCTTTCAACACCATATCATGTACCAGCTTGATTCAAAGGTTAGCGGAGAGAGGAGTCAAAGGACTATCTCTCTCTTGGATATCCAACTATCTTGCTAGCAGAACCCAATCAATTTGTCTTCCACCATTCTCTTCAAAACCAATATCTCTAGAACACAAAATGCCACAGGGATCATCCCTGAGCCCTATGATGTTTAATTTCTATATGATTCCCCTGGTGGCCATGGTTTGCACTTTTGGTTTCGAAGTACCATAGTATGCAGAGGATGTGCAGCTCATTGTTTCCCTTTCAAACAAAAAACGCTCATGTCAAGAGTTTCAATCGATGTCTGATTTCGGTTTCATCTTGGATGAATGACAATTGCTTGAAGCGTAACTCCAAGAACACTGAAATACTTAACCTGGCTAAAAAAATCAACAGTTACAGTCCAACCTCTGGTGGTCCACCAAACTTGGTCCTCCCCCTACCCAGGCCGAAGTAGTCAGACATCTTGGAGTGAAATGTAAAAACCAGCTATGCTTCAAGCAACAGATAATTTCAGTAGCTTCATCATGCTTTAGCATCATGAAAACACTCGATACGTTTTCTCCCACAGGCAGACAGGAAAACAATAGTGCACGCTCTCATTGAATCTAGGTTAGACTATTCCTACTCCTTATACTTGGGTAACCTTCTCAGTTTGATCCGTAAACTTCAGTTAGTTCAAAATGAGGTAGCTAGACTTCTACTAAACTTTCCAAAACATGGCTACATCTCTTCCAAACTCACAGATCTCCACTGGCTACCAATAGAAAAAAGAATATTATTCAAGATTCTGTCTCATGTGCACAGCGCTGTTCACAAATTGGTCCCCTGTAGTCTTCAAAATCTCTTCACAATCTATTGTCTTCTATAGATCATCGAGATCTGCCAATTCCCCCACAAATTTAGTGTGAACCTAAGAAGAGGCCGCTCTGCTGAAGTTCCAGGGGCAAATCTGTTTTCCAGGGAGGTTCTGCATGTGGATCTCAGTGCCTAGAATCCAGCTTCTTTGGCATATTTTGCACTTTGTAAGTCCTTACATGACTTTACAGGAAAGACCCAGCAGAGATCCCCTTCTGGTAGCATGTTTACTCTACACTGGTACTTAGAGTCCTCTGAAACTTAAAGCAGTGCCAATTACTGACTCAAAGTTGCCAGCACATAGGATTCAAACCATATCTGGACAAGATTTCACCTGAGTTGCACCGTGCAGGGTATCTCTGGTATAGGCTTGGCGTACTCCTGATATGTGCCTATACCTCAAAACGGAGTCTCAAGGGAAGCACATGAGAATTGCAACTGTGAAAGGGGAACGAGGTGGATTAGAAGAGTGTCCTCTTCATCCTTTTGTGTCATTAACAATTATGTTGTGCAGGAGAACTTTGTTACTGTCACGTTCGGTATTTAGCCCAGTTACGAAACACCATCTTTATATGCTCACGTTCTTAAGTTGCCTTTTCTCCCTAAACATTATGACATTTGACACATTCATTTGCGCGCGCACACAGGGTAACATTTCTCACACTCAGTTTGCTTACAGTACCACTTTCTGATAGAAACCTTGAACATTCAGTTCAAGGGCTAAGTTCAGCAAGCAAGATGTTGTTATCGGCCGCTATGCGACAGAGTTATCACAATAAAATAAACAATCGCATCCTGACTGGGACTTCGGCATGGTAGCATGGAGGATATTATCATAAATATACGACATCAAGCGTTTGTTTATTCAGATTAGCATTCTGCTGACACTGAAAGGTCGGTCCGTACCAGAATAACAGCTCAGAGGAGCCCGGTCACCTCAAGCGAGGGATGCAGTCCAACTCTACACCAAGACCGGCAGCTTGCTGACATTTACTCACAGGAAATTTAGAGTAATACCACCTGACGGGGATTTGGCAGATACACTCACCTTAGCCACAATAGGTTAGAATGTGCTAGGTAGGAGTACTCAAGATTACAGTTCTTGTATGCAAGCATATGGTTTTCTGTAATCAGCAAAATGGTTGAACTGTTCATCTTTTTCACCAGTCTCGTAATGTTAATCACATTATTCTGTTTATTTCTATAAATCATTGCAGCGCAAGTATTTTACTCAAGAATCACAATGCTTCAATAAATATCGAATCACTTGTTCTCTTGAGCAATCCTTTTCTGTGTTTCATATACAAATATTGGTTGTGCGCAAGAATAACCAAGCCACTCTTCTATGTCCACTTTATGGTGTATTTCTTGTGTATCTCTTTGGGTATGCATTAGTGTAAGAAAGTGGCTCTGTATATACTGTTCCCAAATAGGTACAGTGTGCACTGAGCCCACAGTCCCCAGAGGTTTGGCAGAGGCTAAAGTTAGATATATCCTTACTCTTTAAAGTGGTAGTTTGGTCGAACAGTAAGGCAGTATCAGAGGACAGTGTAAAGCATTTGTTGTACACACTCAGTCAGCAAATGGTCTCACACACTCAAGAACTGAACTCTAGGCCAATGGTTTTTGTATAAAAATATATAGTTGTTTTATTTTAGAACCAACAATAGGTATCAAAATATACTTTCTCAGAATGAGATGCTTTAGTTAAATACTTTTCAATAGACAATAGACTTTTTAATGTAACAGGTACAGTGGTTGCAATAGGCAACACAATTTCAAACACAATAATACATTGAGCTCAATGGGAATTTCTAGTTAAATGCAATTAGTTACTTTAAGGATTACTTTTCTAACCACAGGACTGGATCCTGGATTCAGTCCTGGGACAGTTCCTGTAAACAATTGAATAAAAGCGTTTTGGTGACAGTTGTGATTTTTAAGCAATATTTTTGCATTTTAAAAGTTGACACTTAGAAACTTTTTCACATAGAATCACCAATGTTATCCTATGGGAGGAAATTCACTTAGCAGGTAAGTGGGGTTATGGTTACTTTTTCTAACTCAGTGTTGGATCCTGGACCCAGCACTGGTGCATCACCTATAAACAGTTGAGAGAATGTGTTTTGGTTATACAGGCGATTTGTAATGAATATTTGTAAGTTTGCAAAATCGTCCTAACCATTTAGTGCCTGCTGCCTGTGTCACATGACTATGAATAGCCTGGCAGTTGGCCTTTGTGTATACCTCCCAGAAAGTGAGATAAATTGGATTGAGGTGTTGGCTGGATGGGCCATCCTGTCAGGATGGTTGGGGTGAAGCTGTTCTCTGCCCTACTCACATTTCAAAGGGCTGGCTCCAGCAAACACACAAAAGGTACCTGACTACAGTCTTTTGTCACCCCCAGATTACTTATATAGCCTTGGAAGGGAAAAGGAAGAACTTTTCAGAACCAAATTTGGAGGTAGCCAGGATGTCATCCCCACTTCAAAGCCTGGCACCAGGTATAAATATTGGACCCCCAAACCACCTCTTCAATACACTCCTGGAGCTATGGCTTACAGGAGAAAGATTGCCTTGTTACCCAGAGGACTACCCTGCTGCTCAGCTTGTGGCCTGGACGTGCTCCATTCATCCCAGATTAACCTCAGTGACTCAAGGGTCAGTTGGCTGACCTCCTGTTCTGAGCAAGAGGGACAAGCTCCAGAAGCCCCCGCAACTGCCCAGCTGCCCTGTGGCAACTGAACCTGCCTGAGCCCTGCTGACCTCTGCTAGAGTGAGCCCCTCATCCTCAAGAGGTGCCTTCCAAAATCCTGAACCCTTGGTTGGCATCTTTGTGCTACAGTAACAAACCTTTGAGTGGTATTTTTCTTGTGTTTTGTTCACTTTGTTACTGTGCTACATAAATACTTAACACAGTGCCTCTAGGTTAAGACTGGCTGCTTTTGTGCCGAGCTACCAGTGGGCTAAGCACAGGTTAATTTAGTGACTTTTGTGGTTCATCCTGACCAGGATTATTGTTGTTGCTTGACAAGGGTTTACACCCCTCTTAATCAATAACCCAAATGCTAACAGTCCTCCTTCAGAAGACCCTCCGCCGTGACAACCATAGAGTCGACTCTAGAAAACTCCCCCACAGTTTAGGAACTCTCCCCACACAACCAAATCCAGAGAGGAGGCAGTTTAGCTGGGTGTCACTGTGGACCTGCAAGAATCCAGTAAGTATATGGATCAGCAGGGAAGGATGGGGTTCTAGGTTATGATGATTGTTTTGTTATACATCTCAATAAAGGGTAAATGTTTCCTATCTGGATTTATTTCCCAGTATTTCAGAATTCTTTTGAGGATCCTTACTATTTGGGTCTAATTTTAATTTGTAATTAAACTTTTCTCTTTACAAATCTGCTGCTCGTATGCATCTCTCATATACAGTCCCTACAGTTCTAAAGCAAGCAATACGCATTATAGTCTTGACAAATGTGTGGATGTATTTTCACCTCCTGTAAATGGGATTCCACTCACTTCTCACATGTTCATCGGATGCACTTAATGTTAGGTATTAACCAGTGTTTCACTGTTGGGGCAAATTAAGATGCATCCATTGGCACAATCTCTGTGTCAGATGACACCCCCAATACTCATCACCTCAATTATCACCTTCATCAAATACACTATATAAACAGTGGAAGATGGGTGTGTTACAGTCCCTCAGGATACGCTCAAGACCACTATCACTGAATAATTGTCTTGCAGTATTGCCCTGATGCCTTTTGGGAGTTTGTGAGGCAGCCACAGTTGTGATCCATGGTAACTGTGCAGCTATACATATGGTCAGAAAGAAGGCTGCTTCATCAGAAAAGCTGTTCTTGGAGTGCCAGGCAAATAATGTGGAGGCCATTTATAAGCTTGGGGTTAATTAAGGGACATCGGTGCCTATGGGCACTGGCGGGGGGGGGGGAAGGCAAAAGTTATTTTTCTTCTTATGTGTAGGGTCACAAAGGGTCTATTAGGGTAGTTCTTAACCTTTTGACTTATGTGTAACCCCTCAATCATTACTTGACTCTGGGGACATTCAGTGAATCGTTATTGGAATCTGTGGACGCCCCCACAGAGTAATTTTTGGAATCTAAGAACCCCAGCCTAAGCAATTTCGATGATATGAACAGCAAAACAATGCACAAAAATACAGAAATAAGCATTTGTCAAAAACACAAATGATGAAACACTTTAATTCACAAATATAAAAAATCTGAATTGTAATTTTAATAGCAAGGTTGAACCTTTCCTGAATGCAATTGAGGTCACCGATCATCCATTCTATATTCTGTTTGATGCACCTGCACTGCTTCCACAAATCAATATAAGGATACCAACTTATTTTTTAGCCTTGAATTTTAAATTCCTTCACATGCAAAGAGCATTTTAAACTTTTCAGTTTTACATTTTGCTTCTCTTTCATATACACCTTATTCATCTGTTGGTATTATTTAATTTTCTAAACAGTTGCAGACCTCCTGGGTAGGTGTGGACCACAGGTGTCGCCAGGCCACAGATTAAGGGCTCCTGGTCTATTATACAATACACAACTATTATTCCAAAGGGAAAAAGGCAGTGTGTTCTGACTTATAATTTTAGGATATCTCGGGTCAGTAGCTGAATGCCTATGTTGCAGGGGCGTGGGCTAAAAACTGCCTGGAGGAGAATGAGAAGGTCTGTTCATTGTCTGTCCTTTCTGCTCACAAATTTTAAAGAGAACCTCTTGACACTGTACTGTAGTCCTCTTACATGCAGCATCTCCCCACACCCAGACTTTTGGCCATGAAAAGCAGATCCCTTGACATTCCTATAATTCCTGAGGAGTTCTAAGCAGCTATATCCTCCTTGTTTATTATCACTACCTCGAGACCTGATAGTTTCTCATCTGTACTCCATAAATCCTTCAAAGATATTGTAGCCCTCCCATTGGTGGCCCAGTTTAGCTCCTTTCAATATACAGCCTGAGTAAATCGCACAGAGGTTGAATGAAGTTTGAGCTTATTTAGAACTTTGGGAAAGAGAAGGCCTCTTGGCCCTCACGTAGGTCCATACTGCTTCTTGATACTCATGGAAAGGTTTTTTAAAGGTACTAGCTACCCACACAGAGCAACTTTGGGAAAACAGTGAATATGATTGGCATAGCATGAAGGGAGAATACACCCTTTTCTGTACTGATCTTAGATGCTGAAAAACATTTGATTGAATGGATATGGCTTTCCTGGACAATGCTCTCTTGCATTATGGCCTTTTAACTTTGACTAACTTCATGTTGGCCAACTATCAAACCCCATTGAGAAGATTCAAGTATGAAAAGAGCCTTTGTGAAATCACCCCCTTGGCTTCTGGGACTGGATAGGGCTGACCCCTTTCCTCTTTGACCTTTGGTCATGGAACCTTGTTTCTTAAAGTGTTGTCATTAATATCTGATCCTTGGCACTGAGGTGTCTTGGACAACCAAAAGCTGACAGTACTCCAATGTCAAGCTCTACCTCCTGAGGCCCATGGCAACACTTTGTCGCATATTGATGAGGAGATAGAGGAGTACAGCAATGTGCTGGGTTTCTAAGGTAAATGACGAGAAAAAACAGATCATTTTGTGACAGAATCAGAGCTCACTAACTGGCTTTTTTAAGTCTGCTTTCTAGTTGGTCGCTCTAAAGAGAACAAGACCTGCAACAGGGCTACATCAAGAAGGAGAAGGATTGAATAAACTGAACTGTAAAATAAACAAAGCAAATGAGAAAAAATGAACAGATAAAGCAACAGCACAGCAGGTATAGGCACATATTCAGTTATTTTTAAGGCCTAATTGACCAAGATATGGATGTGTTTGTGTGCTGAACTGCAAAATTTAAATATCACTATCTTAAATAGGGAGCGAGTGAAGGTCATACATAACTGCACTGATACTTTTAGATTTTCATGACCTGTAAACAAGTATGGCTGATTGAAATGAAGGCAGCTTTGAGATGCCGGCACATACGGCATTCCAAACACCCAGTCTAAACATGACCAATGATTGCAAGTCTGTTTGAGGTAGTCTGGTGGGATGAGATGACATTGTTTTTTAAGGCATATGGTGTAAGTTAGCAGTTTTAGCCATCTCATTTATGCAGTGGATTAGTGTGGGTGATGAATTAAGCATGAAACCCATGGGTTTCACAAAGGGTGATCGGGATGGGGAAATACCATCAGTTCAGTGAATCTATAATGGAGAGAACAAGGTCTTTGTGGACATTAATATAAGGAGGAATTCAGTCTTCTGTGGATTGAAAAGGTGAAAGGTATTATGCCCCTATAAGAAAAAATATACCCAAAGAATTTTAACTCGGTCTTATGGAACTCCCATTTCTTAGCATTCGCAGTTAAACCTGCATTAGTGAGCAAATGACACACTTGAGTGAGAGTTTTATTGTGCTCCTTCTGCGTAGCTCCAAAAACCAATATGTCATCGCTATATTTGAAAGCATTCAGGACAGGCAGTGTGATATGTCGAATGACATCTTGAAACAGCTTGGCAGCTGATGACACATTGAAACTTAGTCTTTGTAACAGAACAGACCAATATGTGTAGAAAAGGTTGCAATGCACCTGCAATTCTCTTTAAGCTCCAACTGATGATATTCTTTATTCCGATTCAGGCGAGAAATTACATAAGCTCTATTTCATTGTGTTATTATGTCGGTAATTAGATGACATCCTTTTTCGATTGCCTTGTTCACTTGGCGCATATCTACACAGATGTGTAAAGCTCCTTTACTGTCCTTTTTGGGTACTACCACTATGGTAGAAACCCATGGCGTTGGAGCAGTGGAACACTCAATGACATTATGATTAAGTAAGGATTTCAGTTTCTTTCTCAACAGCTTCCTGTAAATGAAAGGTAATTCGTCTGTGCCTCTGACTAACAGGACTTACGTCCTCATTAGTGTGTAATTGGACTTTCATAGTCTTGAGTTTTTCCAACTGATTAAACAACAAAGGGAATTGACGTACTATTCATGATGATCATTCATGTTATAGTTCACTGATATCAGTCCCATATCAGCAGCTGTGCTGAAGCTGAGTAAACATGCGCTTGATGTAGTATCTTAAAGTACATGAATGAGTAAGCAAGATTTATAAGTTTTTATCTGCTACGTCGCCCTTACAGTCTACTGATGATACTTTGAAACATATCTCACAGGAAACCTGACAGCTCATCGGGAAGTTTTCGCTAAGAAATAAGATTGCTCCTTCTCTTATTCTATCACATTTTTTTACTCTGAATCTCCTACACTGTACCCCGGTTCATCTACATAAACTAAAACTTAAAGATAACGATCTTTGTTGGAGCTGCAAACTAGTTGCTGGAACCCATCAAACATATGTTTTTTGAATGCTTGATTTTTCAACCTTTTTGGGAATTAGTCCACAAACACTTCCTGACAATTTTTGGTATTAATTTTCTTTGAGCTCCCATTAGCTTTAATCTTATTAGGCCCATGGGCTGCACCTACCCCGTTACCGCTTGATGATACGGATATGCAATTGCTAGACTTGCTTATATCAATTGCTGTTAAAATTATATTAACAGAGTGGAAATCTTAATTCAGTATCGTACCATACTTGGTGGGCTTGGGCATCATTTCTTCGAGGGGCTCATACCTTGGTTGAAGACAGGCACTATTCCCTGTCTATTTCTAGTGTGGTTTGGACGTCTTTGGGTAGATACATGAACTTGGCTTCGCAAGGGATGGTGGCTCAATTACCTTTTGTGTCTTCCTCTTAAGCTATTTCTCTCAAAGAAGCAGGCGTTCCCATCTCGTGCTTATTCTCTTGATTATTCTCCTCTCTTCCTCTTCTTCGTTTTTACTTACCTTTTCTTTCTTTCCTCTTTCTCTCTCTTCTTTATTCGCATTATTTATTTATCTAAGCAATACAACCACTTTCATGAAATTGTTTTTTCTTCTCAATTAATTATTTGGGTATTACATTTAACTTATTTATTTCATGAAATATACTTCTATTTATGAATTGCTCATATTGGTATGATTTATAAGACTTGTTGTATTGTATTCTATATAATCTTAATTATCTGTATTCCTTTATTAAAACAATAAAGAATATTGGAACAAAAGTACATGAATGAGTGGTTGCACTTTTTAGTGGCGTTGATGCAGCCCACGTATACACTTTTGTTTCAATGGCTTAAGTCAGGGCAATGGACACAGTTCATTATATTTTTCCTCACGCATAATATTTATGGGTGCACCACTATCGATAATGAGAGGTATTGAATAACCATTGACTTTTAGTGTGATTTCGGACAATGTTTGAAAGAATGTGGTGCTTTGTTGTGTCGACTTTCCTTGGACTGGTATTTTTCCTCACATGGAGCCAGTCCAACATGCGCACGTTTCTCCGAGGTAAACATCCACATGGCACAACCATCTTCTTTACTTTCACTTGACATTGGTACTGAAGGACTGTTTGATGAAGATTTAGCTGCAGATTGACTTTGTTTGGTGTCAATTTGCCTCAGCTGATGTGGTCGCTTGGTCTATTGGCGTGCAAACGTAGCTTCTAGAAAGTTCTGGTGGACATTTTGTCTTTGCACCTTGGTGCACTTACTTTTCCCTTCGCCTTGCAGACTGTTACAAAATGGTTCTCCTTTCCACAGCCTTTGCAGATCAGCTCAATGGCAGGATATGTACCTTAGTGTGGGAATGAAAATCCACACCTGAAGCACAACTTCTTTGTCTGTGGAGAAATTAATCAGTGTCTCTCAGCTTTGTGATTCTGACTACTTTTCAAATTCATGACTGACTCACTCACTCCGGGCACCTCCAGTTTCCATGTCCGCAGCCTTTCTATCAACATGCTCTACAGCTCTGGCAGCTATGAGAACGCGCTTTAGACTAAGAGCTTCTCTCAGCATTCGTTGTCTGAACGAATCTGACAAGCATCTGTCAATCACTCAGAGGTGTATAGCTTCCTCCTTATTAAATTAATTTAACTTAGTGTTTGATGAGCGTGTCCAGTCCCTCAACAGATTTGTCTATTGTCTTACTTTTCGTAATCTACATTCAGCATTGTATTAATTTGACTGTATGTAATTTCGTCAGCTCTATGGCATTTTCTTTAGGACTTCTTTTACACCTTCACCAGCAAGATTCTTGAAGTACTTGATAATCTTCTTGTTATGATTCTTCTCTCATATCAATAAAATCATCAAATGTCTCTATCCAGGCAGTCAATCCATCGCCAATATTCAGCTTTTTGGTGGTATCAAATAGCGTGGTGGTTTCAAGAAGGTGGCTGAATTGTAACCATTTACAAGATTGAATGACACGGGGGTGGAGTTCTTGTCGATATTGCTAGCTTCATACATACCATCTCTAAGGCCCTGCACAGTGCTGGCCTCGGGTCATCTTGGGCAGTCTGTGGCACATTGACCTACCTACCTGTCCCCATGGGAGCCCTTTGGTTTCATGAGACTTTTGAATTTGCTCTGAGCAGTCACCTGGCAGCTTTTGTGGTGTGACGCTGCAGGTATGGACAGCTCTGCAAGCACAACCCTGTGATGCTTCCTCTAGGGCCACTCCACCCAGCTCTGTGGTATGATGACTCTCTTTACTCCGTTCTGGTAAGAAGATGATTATTTATTGTATTTGAATTGCATTGCTTGTAAGTGTCTCTTTGTAGTGCATGACACCTGGTTGATCTCTTCCTCGCAGAGCTTCTGCTCGCAGCAGTCTCACTTCATATGATTTAGGGCTTTAGGTTGCGTGGTACCATGGTACCTCACTTTGCTGCCTTCCAAGAAGGTTTTCAGCCAACGATGTGTAGATTTCTCAGCAAAGCTTTTGTTATAGTCAAATGCTTCACACTGGCTGGAGTTGCACTTTAACTCCACATACACCAAACGCTGATTACACACTTCGACGGAGGCACACATGCCATGTACGAGCAGTTTGCTGGACCACAGAAAACTCTCTGGGAGAGCACTGTCGCTCATCAGGTTATTTATCCCCCATCTCATCGTCAGTTGTAGCAGCCTCCCCAGCCTAGGTACTCACCAAGGACTATGCCACACACAGAGCTTAGCAGAAGATATCTTTATTAATTTGTGCGTAACCACAAACTCAACAATCTAAACCTGCTTTCATTTCACTATGTTCCAACTCTTATGTCACAGCTCTACGGAGGCCATCAGGAGCCACAAGGGTTCTGTCATTGCAAACTTACACAACACTACACAATGTAAAGGGTGTCATCAGTGTAATCAGGAGGGAGCAAGCCACTCAACTTCAACATCATTAACATCTTGGGGTGCACCCTGTTCTGGCACAGGGTCAGAATCAGAACCAAAAAGATAATGGAGACTTTGCTGATAACTGTGTGGTGGTAAAGGCACAGGCTTGGAGTCAGGCTGCATGACAACTGGTTGTAATTTTGTAATCCGACATCAGTCAAGCCGGACCGATGTCTGTTCAGGGGTCCTATATTGGTACTGAACTCCCTTTCAGAACCTTGTCATTGTCACCAGTGTTGCGGTAGCAGGAACTGGCATGTATCATGGGGCCAGAGTAGTAGTCTGTACTAGCCCAGTTATGCGTTGAGAGGGGACAGATTGCAAGTTATGGACCAAGTGGCGGTAACCCAACTGGAGGCCCCCGCGATTTCATGGAGCCAGAGCATGAGCCAGAGGGAGGTGGAAGCACATTAAATATTTGCAACATAGCCTCTTTGAGGGGCTCAATCTGCTACAGTGTAGTCAATGGCCATGGGGTGCTTTGGGACCATCTGAATACTCAATTTAGAGACAGGTGACCTCAAAGGAGTCTGACTTACATCTTCAAGCCCTTGCACCTTCTCCTTAGGTTCAAAGTAGCAGGATGGAGCAGAGTCCCATTTTCCTTTTTTTATGTTTTCCTATGAACTTGGACTTATTGGTAGACTTTGTGCCGGAAATGGAAAAGTTACAGGAGGGAGTCTGGGCTTGTGACTTGCAGCGGAAGCAGGATGTACATGATGGCTGCAATTTCTTTTTGTGCTCAGTGACATACAGCTTTGCCTCCCAGTCTCGAATCGCCTTCAGGTGCATGAGAGTGCACATATCACATCACTTAGTCATGTACAAGCCCAGACACCAAAGACACACCTGTTCTGCTCGATTTTCCCGGCCTTCTTGTGAGGAAAAGTAATTGAATGTGACTTCAGTCTCTTACCATTCAAGTCTAAGGGTTAGAGTAGTGAATGGAGCCTATTTACTAGGCACTTCGACATGATCCTGTGCTCTTCCCCATAGATCAGGGCTTGCACACATAGCCTAGGGGATAGATTCTTTAGTATTAGGGATAACCTGTCCTGTAGTGAGGGTATTTCATGGAGCCGTGCTGAATTCAGGCCTGGTAGGCCTCAAACGGGAGAGACTCCATCTTTCTTTCTGCTCCGGCAGCTTGGGATGCTTCTAGGTCAAATGTAATGTTTTAGTTATGAGGTGTTATTCGCTTGGAGAGAACCGGTTCAGGCCGGCCCTTATCGAAGGATTGTATTTTTCTTCATGCCGAAGACACTACATCAGGCCGGCCGGCTGGGAACGTGTCCTTGGTACGGGGAGGTACAAGAATTTGGTGGGCGGCAGGTTACGGGCCGGAATTTTCCATGAGGAAACGCACCTCTATATTAGTGAAAGTCTGAGGCCGTTACATGTTCAGTCCGTAGGCGGCATCTAGCCGTTAGCAGTAAAGCTACTACTTATTCCAGGGAAGACAGACGCCATCTTGAAGGCGGAGAAGAACCGAGAGACAGATACTCTCCTAGCAGAATAGCCAGAGAGGAGAGAGTAGCCGATAAGGAAGAGGTCCCAGTGACTCGGAGAAGGGTGAAGAGAACAGCGCATAGGGGTGCAGACATGTATCCGTGACTGCGGAGGTGTGACTTCCAGGCGAGCCGAGGCACAGACGAGAAGGGAACCTAGATGACCACTGAGTGCAGGCTACACACTACTAAGGTGATGTCGTCCCTTTCTTATTAGAGTGTACAACTTAATCTTTCACTTTTCTTTGCAGGTTATGTGTTATATTGTAATGTTATGTGATTGCGTATGTAATGAGTAATAAAGTACCCAGTTTGTAGCGAACCAACATGTGCTGCGTGTTCTTGTATGAGAGGGTAGCCTATTCTTCTAGTCAGCTGCGGCTACATGAACAGATGTTAACCCTGATCAGGTAAGTGGTAACTGAATAAGGGAAAGAGGAGCCCCTCGAACCGGAGAACAGGCTATGCTTGAACTGGCAGTCCTTGTGTGATCTGATGAATAGTGAGACTGATTCCCTTTTTGTATGTTATGGTGATCATAGGATGAACTGTCGTATGAGACTGCCGTCTGGGTAGAGAGGTCTGGATTCGTATGGGATCGCGAGGCCGCCACTTGTGATACTGTCGTATGGGCAGAGAGGTCTGGATTCGTATGGGATCGCGAGGCCGCCACTTGTGATACTGTCGTATGGGCAGAGAGGTCTGGATTCGTATGGGATCGCGAGGCCGCCGATTCTGAGACTGCCGTCTGGGTAGAGAGGTCTGGATTCGTATGGGATCGCGAGGCCGCCACTTGTGATACTGTCGTATGGGCAGAGAGGTCTGGATTCGTATGGGATCGCGAGGCCGCCACTTGTGATACTGTCGTATGGGCAGAGAGGTCTGGATTCGTATGGGATCGCGAGGCCGCCACTTGTGATACTGTCGTATGGGCAGAGAGGTCTGGATTCGTATGGGATCGCGAGGCCGCCACTTGTGATACTGTCGTATGGGCAGAGAGGTCTGGATTCGTATGGGATCGCGAGGCCGCCACTTGTGATACTGTCGTATGGGCAGAGAGGTCTGGATTCGTATGGGATCGCGAGGCCGCCACTTGTGATACTGTCGTATGGGCAGAGAGGTCTGGATCCGTATGGGATCGCGAGGCCGCCGATTATAAGAGGTCTTGGTATGTATAGTAGGAATTCCCTGTCCTTAGGTGGTAGATATATGTGGTTGCACTATTGTAAATAGGCCCTAGGGAGGGGGTAACGTTCTGGCTGGGTTAGTGAGGTTCTGATGAGCGGGTTCTATCTGATCCGAAAACCCAAGCAGAACATTTGGCGTCACGAACCGTTTACAAAACCTGTGTGCGTTGTGGTTGTATCGTGTTTGCTTTCGGCGCGTGCGTGGTTTCGTTTGTATATTATTTCTATATAATTGTGAGTGTAGTTTTTTTTTTTTCTCTCTTTCTTCTTTCTCTTTTTCTTTCTTTTCCGAGATGTTTTCTAGAAAGTCGAAATCTACTTTTAAGTTGCCCGTTGATATTCCCGGCTGGGATTCAACGCCTTATGAAGCCTTAGCCCGTGAGTGGGCTGATTCTACTGGTTTGAGTGAGAATTGGAATTCTTTTTTGGAGCTGGCGGAGCCGGCTAATGTGATTACTTGTTTACAGAAGGCGCCGGTATCTAAGGGTGATGAGCTTCGAGTTTTGGGGCGCAGAGGTTGGATTGTTCTGTCTGCGTACAGGATTCTGCATGAGAGGTTGTTGAAGTTGCAGAAATTGCATAAGGATGTGGAAGCGAACTTTGTTGAGATTCAGAATGCTCATACTTTGTTGCGGTGTCAAAATAAGTTGCTTGCTGACAAACTTGATACGTACCAAACTATTGCCGAGAGGGCGGCTGTGCGAATTGCTCGTTATAAATACAAGAATCGGCGTGGTCGGGTTTCGACGCGAAAGGTGCGTCTGGTCGTGGCAAAAGCCGGACTGGATTGGAATCCTGATGAATGGGATGGTAATATCTGGAACTCGAGTGATTCTCCTTCCTCGGGTGAGGAGTCTGCCAAGCGCGAGTCCTCTCGCCACGGCCGTGATTGTAAGTCTGCTTCTTGCGCCTCTGATGGTGCACCCCATGATTGCGCTCGTCCTTCGAGTGGGGTCGATGCTTCTTACACTGATTGTTCCTCTATGTGTACTGGTCGAGCTCCTTGTGTTGCTCGTCCCGCGGTCTCGGTGCATCCAGTTTTTCGGCGGAAGTTGCAGCAGGCTCCCGGTGCTCCGAATGGTATTGCTTTAGACTCTTTGGAGGATTTTACTCAACAAGAAATTAGTGATATTTTGCAGCGATTTCGGCAGCGAGCTGGTGAGACCTTACTCACATGGATGGTGCGCCTTTATGAACTGGGCGCTGCTGGCATTATGTTGGATGCTGGCGATTGTTTGAAGTTTTGTTCCTTGAGTTCGGATTCTACTGTACAGGATCATTTTCGTAACTTTAATGTTGGTGGTCAAATTTCTTTGCTTCAATTGGCGACTGAGGGTTGTAATCAAAAATATCCTACTGAGTCTGACTGGCCTGTGAATGACAAACCGTGGTATACTTTGCGCGATGCTGCACAACGTCTCAAAGAGGAGGTGATGAAAACGGCAATTTTTTTGAATACTGCTGACAGGTTGCTTGATGGTTCGTTGACATCTTCTGTGCGGAATCGTATTATTCGTTCTTCCCCTGTTGCTTATAAGCAGGTCTTGATGACTTTATTGATTAATCAGACTGGTAACATATTGTCTATGGTGCTGGAATCGGTACGCCAACTCGGTGAGTTGGGTGAGTGGTTTAAACATGAACGGCAATCCCGGCCTGACACTCGTACTCCTGGTGACAATAAACTTACTAGACGTGATATGTTTTTTGGTCTTATGGCCGATGGTGTGCGGAAGGAGGACATTGACGGTGAGACTACTTCTCGTTTGTGGGAAATGTTTCGCAAACGTGGCTTGGATCGAAAGGAGGGTGCCCGGTGTGTTCGGACGACTGAGTGTGATCGTGGTTTTTCTGACGGTAGCGGTGATGATGACCGCCGTGGGCGCTCTGATCGTCGTGATGATCGACGTTATGTACGTGATTTGTCCCCCCGTCGTGAGAGAGACAGGGAGAGAGAGGGGGAAAGAGAGAGGGGGAGAGATGATTATGTTAACAGCAGACGTAGAGATGATAGGGATCAATCCCCTGAGTTGAGAAGGAGAGAGGATTGACACAGATTGGGCGATCGAAACCCGCAGTACAATGCAGAGGACAGGAATCCATTTCGTAATGGAGATGGATATGAACAGGAAGTATCGATACCTGGGAAACGTGAGAGTCTTTATCCTGATTTATCCTGGTACACAGAACGCAGTAAAAATGACTAGGAAATAGGTCAAGCTCCAGTACACAGATGGGCTCACAGAGATAATAGACCCTATGTAGATATTGATATTTATTGGAGACATCGTAATGTCCAAAGGGCCCGAGCATTGGTAGATACAGGAGCGGAGGCCACTCTTATTCATGGAAAATCAAAGAAGTTTAAAGGTCAGCCTTTTACAATTACCGGATTAGGTGGAAAGGAAACTCCCGCAGTTCAAACTTTACTTGAAATGAGAATAGGTAGAATTCCTAGAAAAGAATACTCTGTATTAGTGGTACCACTCTTAGAATTCATAATTGGAATTGATATTTTGAAAGGAATGACTTTGCACTTAGATGATGGATGTTACCAATTTGGAACTAAACATTATATATCGTCCAGGCCTGTACGGGTTGGTCGTTTAAGAATGCCCCCCATAAAAGTTCCCCAGGCGACAAAAGTGGTTCGTCAGAAGCAGTATCTTATTCCAGGTGGTCATGAAGAGATTAGTACCACTATTCAGGAGTTGGTGGATGCAGGAGTTATAACCCCAGTTACTTCTGCTTGGAATAATCCTGTTTGGCCTGTACGTAAGAGTGATAATTCTTGGCGCATGACTGTTGATTATCGAGAATTGAATAGACACACACCCTCTTTGACTGTTGCAGTACCGGATGTTATTACCCTAATTGAAAGAATCCAAAAACATCCAGGTACATGGTATGCGTCCATTGATATTGCTAATGCTTTCTTTTCGATTCCGATTTCCCCGGAGTGTCAGGAACAATTCAGTTTTACGTGGAACGGGCGTCAAATGACGTTTAGGAGTCTTCCCCAGGGCTATGTGCATAGTCCTACGATATGTCACCGGCTGGTGGCAGAGCATTTGGCTGAGGTACCGGTTCATCCGCAAATTCAGATATGTCACTATATTGATGATATTTTGATCCAAGGCGAAACACAAGAAGAAGTTCAGACTCAATTGGACAGAGTCATTGAGTGCCTGCGTGAGAAAGGTTGGGAAATCAACCCGGATAAATTACAAGGTCCGTCCCAGGCTGTGAAATTTTTGGGTATTAATTGGCATGAGGGGCACCGAGAAGTGATCCCTCAGGTTAAACAGAAAATTCTTGATTTTGCAGTTCCGAGGAACAGGAAAGAAGCCCAAAGCTTCATTGGTTTGTTTGGTTTTTGGCGCCAGCATATTCCTCATTTAAGTCAAATATTGGCCCCTTTGTATCATGAATCTCGTAAAAAGAATGCATTTGAATGGGATAAACCACAACAAGATGCGTTCAGTCTGGCAAAAGAAGCAATTCAGCATGCTCTGGATTTATGGCCTGTATGTGATGGTGATGTGGATTTGAATGTGTCTGTACAAGGCCTTTATGCGAATTGGAGTTTGTGGCAGAAACAAGGCAAGAGTAGAGTACCGTTAGGTTTCTGGACCAAAAAGTTACCTGATGCTGGTGAGCGTTATACACCTTTTGAGAAACAGTTACTTGCGTGTTATTGGGCTCTGGTGGATACCGAGCAATTGACTTTGGGACATGATATAGTTTTGCGACCTGAAATTCCTATCATGCAGTGGGTTATGAGTTCGCCGAAAACTCACCGAATTGGACACGCTCAAGAGGCGAGTGTGATTAAATGGAAATGGTATATACAAGACAGGGCACGTGTGGGACAAAAAGGAGTTGCATCTTTGCATGAGCAGGTGGCGCGGGCGCCATCGACTGAGACTGAGAGTGAATGTTCCGTACCTTTAGTACAAGAGTCTCCTGTTAAGTGGGGTAGACCTTTTGATGATTTGTCGGCGGAGGACAGAAACCATGTCTGGTTTATGGATGGTTCAGCAAGGTTCATAGGGACGAAACGGCATTGGAAGGCGGTGTCCTATAATCCGATCACACAAAAATTGCTGAGCACAACTGGTGAGGGTAAGAGCAGTCACTTTGCTGAACTCTATGCTGTTTATCAAGTTCTGAAACAAGAATTACCTGGCACATGTCATATTTTCACCGATTCTTGGTCTACTGCCAATGGACTGGCAGTTTGGTTACCGACTTGGCATTCCCATAGTTGGAAAATCCATTCAAAAGAACTGTGGGGAAAAGAATTATGGCAGGAGATTTGGGAAATGCTCCCACAGAGTACTGTTACAATCTTCCATGTGGATGCTCATACCCCGATAGACTCTCTTGACAAATTCTTTCATAATATTGCAGATGAGAAATCTAAAATTGCTGAGGCAGTGGTGGACAGGCAAGATTCTGATATTGCGGGATTGGCGAAATGGGCCCACCAGAAAGCAGGACACTTTGGAGAGAAAGCCACTAGCAGGTGGG
Organism: Triturus cristatus; assembly: GCF_964204655.1. Classification (NCBI taxonomy): domain Eukaryota; kingdom Metazoa; phylum Chordata; class Amphibia; order Caudata; family Salamandridae; genus Triturus; species Triturus cristatus. The sequence continues at coordinate 180,457,156 of NC_140595.1, forward strand.
CTGCTGATCGAGGAATTTATATTCCCCTAGATTTAATCAAAAATGTTATTCTACATTGTCCCATTTGTCAGCATATCAGGCAGCGCAAAGTGCCCCAAACTGTTAAAGGTCATTTACATCGCGGGAAATTACCCGCTCAAATTTGGCAGATTGATTACATTGGTCCACTTCCTATGAGTAGGAATTGTCAATATGTTTGCACTATTGTTGATACATACAGTGGCCTGTTGGTGGCCCTTCCCTGTAAGCAAGCTACCCAATTGAATACTATTAAAACAGTGGAATTGATTATGATGTATTATGGTGTGCCATTCCAAATTCAATCTGATAATGCATCCCATTTTCGTGGAAGATTGGTACAGGAATTCTGTGTGGAAAACAATATTGAATGGGTGTTTCATATACCATATTATCCACAGGCCTCGGGTCTTGTGGAGAGGTTGAATGGACTGCTGAAAGATCAGTTACGTAAATTAACAGATGACAAGTATAAGAATTGGCGAGACTTTTTGCCTCAAGCGCTATTGATTTTGAATAACCGTCCTTTTCTAAATGCTGAATCCCCACTTATGCGTTTGTTTCCTCCGAATGTTGATGCTAAGCCCAATGAAATCAGAGAGACTGTGATGTACTGGGAAATTACTCCCGGAGCTTTGGCTCCATGTAGAGCGACCCCAGGGTCGGCAGGTTTAGACTTGCATGCCATGGATGACACCGTTATAGAAAGTAAGAATCGAGTCATCATTGAAACTGGTGTTGGTGTTCATATACCAACTGGGAATTTCGGATTAATCGCCCCTAGATCGGGGCTGGCTGTAAAAGGCGTTCAGGTGCTTGGAGGAATCATTGACAGTGATTATCAGGGAGAGATTAAGGTGCTCCTGCTGAATAGCAGTGAGGTTGACTTACTGATACATCGAACTGACCGAGTGGCTCAATTGCTAATAATGCCTGTTTTCAGTGGTGAGATCACAAAAGGCACTGCCCCAACGTTGCTAACTGTACGAGGCCAGAAAGGTTTTGGCTCCACAGATAATCCTGGGGCCAGAGTTTGGGTGCAGTCGCCTAAGAATCCCCCTGAACAAGCAGAAGTCATTGCAACCGGTCAAGACAACACCATTTTAGTTATGAGACCAGGGAAAGATAGCTGGGAAGCAGTCCCGGCTGACAAATGTTACTTACGAGAATGAATAATGCCTGTATTTGATTCTCTTTCAGATCATTCTTTGGACTGTTGCTGCAGGATGTGATGGCGTTGGACTCCTTTTGGGCTGGTACGACGAGAGAGGAGGGATCCCATCAACCCGGGCTGAGTTGAGAACCCGAGTGTCGCGTTCCTTCGCTGCGTGGGATTCGTCGTCGAACTTTTGGATTACGTTAGCCAAACGAGTGACTAAAGCCCCTCATTTCTGCTTGACACCGATGAGATCGGTGACTGACATTCTAGCGACTTGTTTAGTTGCTGTCCCTGCTTCATTGGAGACTTTGACTCATATTTTTAATATATCGAATGCTCGCCCCAATGTTCTTCTGGGCGATTTTGCTACCCATGAGTATTGCCCCTTGTGTACTGTACTGTCAGACCCGATACCCCCCATCCAGTCCCAAATAGTTACCTATAATATCACACAGGGTGATTTGTGTTTTTTCCTTACTTGTGATCCTAGTGCGATTTCTGAATGTATGCGTTTAAGATTGAAAGGTGCCACTTCATTCACCGCTCATGAACGAACTTTGTGCCTTCAAAGGACACCGAAAACATGTACTTCTGTTCAGAATAACATGACTTGCAAGAGTTTGGTAGTTACCCCCAGTCATTATCGCACGATGTTACTACCTGCCGGATGGCTTTTCTCATGTGGTAATACTTCCTGGCCATATATCCCCGCAAATATTTCTGGAGGCCCTTGTGCCATTACTTGACTGAGCTTGTTGATGTTTTCATCACATCCGAATGCCAACTCTCGTGTGATTCGAGATACAGTGAGGTTACAGGAGGATTGTGACTCATCTTTACATTTATATTCCAAGTCTGAATACCTTAGCCTGGCTATTTCAATTGTTGGTGTTCCTGCTTTGGCAGTTTATAATGCCAAATCTATTGGGAAAATGGCCTGCTGGATGGTAAAATCCATTAATCATACTTCTACAGTCCTGTCTGACATGCTATTAGACGCCCAGGGTGAACGTAGAGCTATCTTGCAAAATCGAGCGGCCATTGATTATCTTTTGCTTAAACATGGACACGATTGTTCTGATTTTGAGGGTCTTTGTTGTTTTAACTTGTCGGATCATACAAAATCCATTCAAGCTCACATTGATAAACTACATGACTTGACAGAAGAAGTTAGAAAACACATTGACCAGGGCTGGTTTGACTGGCTCTTTAATTGGTTACCTGATTTGCATATGTTACGTCAGATATTAGGAGGTATTCTGATTACTATCGGCATTTTGATTTCTATCTGTTGCTTTATTCAGTGTATTCCTTCACTATTTCAATTCTGCACACCTGGTACTAGACATAGATCAGTTAGTCTTGTTTCATATTATTCTTCCACAGATATTAGTTCTGTTTAATGAATGTATAATAGACTGAAGTCAAGGGTGAAATGTTCTGCTCGATTTTCCCGGCCTTCTTGTGAGGAAAAGTAATTGAATGTGACTTCAGTCTCTTACCATTCAAGTCTAAGGGTTAGAGTAGTGAATGGAGCCTATTTACTAGGCACTTCGACATGATCCTGTGCTCTTCCCCATAGATCAGGGCTTGCACACATAGCCTAGGGGATAGATTCATTAGTATTAGGGATAACCTGTCCTGTAGTGAGGGTATTTCATGGAGCCGTGCTGAATTCAGGCCTGGTAGGCCTCAAACGGGAGAGACTCCATCTTTCTTTCTGCTCCGGCAGCTTGGGATGCTTCTAGGTCAAATGTAATGTTTTAGTTATGAGGTGTTATTCGCTTGGAGAGAACCGGTTCAGGCCGGCCCTTATCGAAGGATTGTATTTTTCTTCATGCCGAAGACACTACATCAGGCCGGCCGGCAGGGAACGTGTCCTTGGTACGGGGAGTTACAAGAATTTGGTGGGCGGCAGGTTACGGGCCGGAATTTTCCATGAGGAAACGCACCTCTATATTAGTGAAAGTCTGAGGCCGTTACATGTTCAGTCCGTAGGCGGCATCTAGCCGTTAGCAGTAAAGCTACTACTTATTCCAGGGAAGACAGACGCCATCTTGAAGGCGGAGAAGAACCGAGAGACAGATGCTCTCCTAGCAGAATAGCCAGAGAGGAGAGAGTAGCCGATAAGGAAGAGGTCCCAGTGACTCGGAGAAGGGTGAAGAGAACAGCGCATAGGGGTGCAGACATGTATCCGTGACTGCGGAGGTGTGACTTCCAGGCGAGCCGAGGCACAGACGAGAAGGGAACCTAGATGACCACTGAGTGCAGGCTACACACTACTAAGGTGATGTCGACCCTTTCTTATTAGAGTGTACAACTTAATCTTTCACTTTTCTTTGCAGGTTATGTGTTAAATTGTAATGTTATGTGATTGCGTATGTAATGAGTAATAAAGTACCCAGTTTGTAGCGAACCAACATGTGCTGCGTGTTCTTGTATGAGAGGGTAGCCTATTCTTCTAGTCAGCTGCGGCTACATGAACAGATGTTAACCCTGATCAGGTAAGTGGTAACTGAATAAGGGAAAGAGGAGCCCCTCGAACCGGAGAACAGGCTATGCTTGAACTGGCAGTCCTTGTGTGATCTGATGAATAGTGAGACTGATTCCCTTTTTGTATGTTATGGTGATCATAGGATGAACTGTCGTATGAGACTGCCGTCTGGGTAGAGAGGTCTGGATTCGTATGGGATCGCGAGGCCGCCACTTGTGATACTGTCGTATGGGCAGAGAGGTCTGGATTCGTATGGGATCGCGAGGCCGCCACTTGTGATACTGTCGTATGGGCAGAGAGGTCTGGATTCGTATGGGATCGCGCGGCCGCCGATTCTGAGACTGCCGTCTGGGTAGAGAGGTCTGGATTCGTATGGGATCGCGAGGCCGCCACTTGTGATACTGTCGTATGGGCAGAGAGGTCTGGATTCGTATGGGATCGCGAGGCCGCCACTTGTGATACTGTCGTATGGGCAGAGAGGTCTGGATTCGTATGGGATCGCGAGGCCGCCACTTGTGATACTGTCGTATGGGCAGAGAGGTCTGGATTCGTATGGGATCGCGAGGCCGCCACTTGTGATACTGTCATATGGCAGAGAGGTCTGGATTCGTATGGGATCGCGAGGCCGCCACTTGTGATACTGTCGTATGGGCAGAGAGGTCTGGATTCGTATGGGATCGCGAGGCCGCCACTTGTGATACTGTCGTATGGGCAGAGAGGTCTGGATCCGTATGGGATCGCGAGGCCGCCGATTATAAGAGGTCTTGGTATGTATAGTAGGAATTCCCTGTCCTTAGGTGGTAGATATATGTGGTTGCACTATTGTAAATAGGCCCTAGGGAGGGGGTAACGTTCTGGCTGGGTTAGTGAGGTTCTGATGAGCGGGTTCTATCTGATCCGAAAACCCAAGCAGAACAACACCTCATGCAGATCCCTGACAGACACCAACTTTTTGCACTTGCGGCACAGCTTGAATCCTGTCATTTTCAGATGGGGCATGTTCCGTATAACACTGAGAAAAATGTGGAAGTCATTGTAAAACTTAACAACTATGGGAGTGGAGCTCCAGATCCATGTCACAAGCCATGGAAAGAAAGGAACTGATGTCAGAAAGAAGGGGTGGTACTTATGTCTAGCACTCTTCCATCACTTCCAGGGCAGTATGGTGCCACTGCAGAGTGCATGACGCCACCTAGCAGCATGCAGCAGCACTGCAATGAAAAATATCTGGATACAATCTGGTGCTTGGGGGATATGTTAAGGTGGGGGAATCAGCAGTTTGAAGGATCCACCAGAATTTTGCCATGTGTGTCTAGGTAAGAGACAGTTGGTGCAGATTAAGTAATTTGAGCAAATTGGTGAAAAATATTTTTGCGTAGGATTTCCCCCAGTCCAGATTGAAATTGCATGGAAATATTTTGTGTATTAAAAGCATGCAGCTTCAGTTATATACTTAGTTAATTGATCCACACATTTTGCGCTACTCCTCAGTCACTGCTGAATCATTACTGTGTAAGAAAATAACAGATTTAAAGATAACTCTAAGCATTCAACAGTGCCGTAGGATATGGTGGAGAAGACTTAGCTGTTGACAGGGTTTTGAAAAATGAGCACTCTGTGAAATTGGATTGTTATTTTGAGTGGGCGACACAACCCTTGCCAGAATGAATACTCAAAATCACTAAAAAAACATGAGCTACACCCCCCCCCTGATATTTACTGCACAGAGCAGACAGGCTTAACCTAGGGCAATGTGTAAAGTATTTATGCAGTACCAAAACAGTAACAAAGTCATAATGCCAAACAATAAAAATCCCAAAGCAAATTATAAAAAGAGTAAATTTAAAAAAACGAAATGACACAAAAAGGACAAAAATCCAATAAGGAGATCTAGCAATATGAGCTTTAAAACATTTAAGGAGAAATGGTGCCAAAGCTGAAAGCACCAACGATAGTCTATTTTTGCAGAAGACTGGGATTTAGGCACAGTTTTACATTGACCGCGATACACTAACAATGGTCCCCCTGGTCGAAGATTTTACCTTCTGACTTTGTCCCAATCAACTGCAGGAAGACATTCTAAAGCCAACACAAGGCATCAGGGGTAGCACTAAATGTGGACTCTGAGGTCTAGGGGGTGGGTGAATGTGTGGGGGGGCTGTACTGTGGTAATCCTAGTTTCTACCCACATCTAACACTAAAATTCAGTTTGAAGCAGGGACTATACCCACAACAAACCCAGAGACAGAAGTCTAGTAGGACAAAAGTGAGGCCCGTCAGCAACCAGACAGGGGATCCATAAGAACTGCCCCTCCCTTTCAAGTATGTCCCAAGTGTTACATGTCGACCAACAGACCTGTCAACCAGGAAATGACCGTGTGGCACAGTCTGCACTCTTAACATTCTGTAGATTTCAGAGGAGAAATCGCGGCCTATTCATGTGAGCAATTGTTTTTTTCCTGGGAGATACTTCACACTTTTTGAAAGCTCAGCACAGGGTGGGAGCTGGTAGAGGCTTATGTTAAGTAGCCTTCTGAAAGTCCAGGCAGGTAAAGGATAACTTTTCAAAAGCTACTTTTCCTTAATATATATTAAAAATTGACTTCACCAATTAATTGAATTTTTTATTCTATAAAAATAGTTGTTTAATTATTTTTATGGAATGTCCCATTTCAGAGCTACAGCGTTAGTGCTTTGTACTCCGGTTTTCCTCATCGGACAGATAGGCCCGCCACAGTGAAAATAGCTCTTTTGGCCTTTTCACTGTAGGGATATGTTAAAATTAATTTTCTACATGCCCCACTTTTAAATACCATGCACCCTGCCTTGTGGCTGCAAGGCCTACAAAGGGGTATTTCGAGAAGTTGACTGGAGGGTTACACTTCAGAAGTCGGGCTACACTGGGTAGGCCTGAAGTTATGTTTGCCCAGCCACTGTAGTGGACGGCACAATAGGTGATGCAGTTGGCATTTAACTTCTAGTCCCTGGGTGCACTTTCTGCACCAAGAACTATGGACGTATTGGCAAGCTCAACATGCTCATTAGCAATAAACCAATTTAACCATGGTTAAAAGGGGGGAGCACAGGCACTTTACTACTGGTTAGCAGGGGTAAAGTGCAAGGAGTTCTGAAGCCAGCAAAAGTATAGGGCCCAGCAAAAGGTGAAAGATCCTAGGTGACCACGCAGAAAAGGTAGATTTCCTACAACCACTATTGACAAAAAGGTTATCTTGCTGGTCAACTATAAGCATGTTGTACTTATTTAGAATAAGAAGCTCAAGTATGGGGTCAGAGTTGTAGTTTAGCCATGACTCTGTAACGCTAGCGAGGTCTAGATTCGGACTAGTTATCAAAAAGGGTATCTTGTTGCAGTGGGAATTAGTAGCTCACATATTTACAACCATGCCAGAGATGTGAAGTTGGGATTAGCAAAAGGTCTGGTTTTTAAAAAATCTTTTTTTTTTTTCACTGAGCTTTATATAGCACGAACATGACCTGGTATTGGGTATCAGAGCGCTTTACATAGCACCCGTTGCATTATATGAGGACACATTAATTTTTTGTTAGGCAAGGGGAGATTAAGTGATTTGCCCAGAATCACAGGATGTTCAGCGTCATTGCCGAGACTCGAACCCAGTTCTCCAGATTCAAGGTCGACCGCCCTAGCAGTTAGGCCCACTCCTCTCCCCATTATTATTCATGTTATTCATGTATGATGGTTTGATGAGAATGAGGCGATCAAAACTGATCCTCTTAGAATCTGTGAATTTAGTTTTCAAATAGAGGTTCTGATCGGGAGAGGTGTTTGACATGCATGAAAGTATATTTTGCAATGTCCTGAGGACAGAGGCAACACAGCTAGGAAAGTAACCGCAATGAGGATATCAAATGCTGAGTTTGCTTCTACGCACACAAGGGCGAGGCAATATAGTATAGGTTTAAGATTATCAGTACATAATAAAAACAATGCTGCAGAATGAATAGATGTAGCTAAAACAATCATAACGTCTGTATGAACTGGTCAGAAGATTCTTTTTATATTCCTGAAAGCATTCATCTCCTCCCAGTTATGAGGCAGTCGAAGATTGTGATGAATTCCTTACAAATTAACTTGGATAGTAGATGATTTTCCTTGTACGAAGGGGAATATATATGTAAGTTTGACAGCACTTGTGTTCCTCTAAGTTGACTGCTTAACTTCTTCTCTGCAAGACATCCCCATTTATAGCAGAGATATTGTGATGAAGGTACACTTACCAACAAATAACATTTACCACTGTTAAACAATTACGGTGTAAAGCAACACCTGAATTTTGAAAATGAATCCTCCATTAAACTTTGATGAGCAACTCCAAAATGTTAAGATTTGGCTGCAGTAAAGGAAATCACCGATTCCATGGATCTGAGAAGAATCAATCTATATTGCAGTACTTCAAATACAGTCGTGGATAAATTACAATTACGGCTCCCTGTTTGCCATTTTTACAGATAAATACAGACAGAAAACAATGTGTTTTCTGTCTGCATTTATTTTTAAAAGTGGATAAATACAGACAATTGTACTGCTTTTAAGTGACTCTCCGTGCTGTCTCATGAATTATAGCTCAACAACTGAGCAGATGGACAGCATTAGAAATTAAAAAAACAGGATGAAATTTCTTTAATTAATGGCATATATCAACATACATTTGTGGTATAATGCTAATATTTACCAGTGGATGTATTGTTATGTAATATTTATCAGCTTAAATAGCTAAGACACGACAGACATCAAAGTACGAGTGCGTATCTATCAGTTAAATAAATATGGAAATGTAGTTTTACAACTTCATTTATACGCAAAACACAAAATAGATATGGATAAATACAGATAAAATGACCCCCAAAAAAATATGGATACAGACGGAAATGTTAAAAAAATAAATACCATAAAACCGGGAGCCCTAATTACAATCATGATTTCTTCAAGTATCAGTGAGGTTGAAATAAATGGGTACCTAACATGGCCACAGAATGGCTTTTTGTGAAAACGGCCTTTACAACGACAGGCTGAGCCATGCACGCTATTTACCTGCAAGTGGAACCACGCTTGCCTTAACCACGCATATGCATGGTTATGGCAGTGCGCAGACTAGATGCGTGAATGGGCGGGTGTAGGAAAATTGGAAGGGGAAAGGATCGGAAGAGGAAGGATCGGGGGATGGAAGGTTCTGGTAAGCGGGCTGGGTTTTGGGGCGGTGAGAGGTTGTTTTCAGGACTTAGGGCGGGGAAGGGCGGGGGTGTGATCTTTACCACACATATCCCTTTACCAGTCATGCATACCGGTTTTTAGGATATTAACTTAAACGCTAAAAGATTCAGTCTAGCACCGGGTGCCCTTAACATGACCGCTACTGAATTTGGTTTGAACTATGGGCACATCATTATGCTGGTCTAATTGATTGATTGTTCATAGTGCAAAAAACATTTGACATTAGATAGGCTTGTGGTTCACCTGAAGAGAGCTGCGCTTCATGGCACGTGTGGTACTGATGCGTTGCTAAGCTTGATATCCATCTTCTCTTAATGGGATTGAATTGCACATTCATTATTGAAACTGATCAATTATAACTTGCCTTTGTATAAAGTTATGTCTTGAAAGAGCAGCCTATGGCTATGAAACATGCTGTGTTGGGCATTATTGTTTTATGCTCACATTATGCTATATCGCTAATATTTAACCAATAGTTGAAAAAACCAATTAAGGACATATTACATTTCTGAATTTATTCACAAGTGTTTTAAATCAATGTAAAAGGTGCCTCCAAGTTCAAGTCATTCATTTTATTTCATATTCAACTTTTAGCAGAATGATGTTGAGAAAACTGGCACTTAGAGATTGTTCAGAGATTTGGTTTGAAAGTCATTGTGGTATGGGAGCACTGTTTAGACTATGCTGCACCAGTGAAATCAATGCATACAAGCCTTTGTGCCACAGTGTGAGCAAGACCAGATATCAGTAACCCTCTGATTGCTCTTCTTTCTGTTCTTTTTTTACTTCCCAACTCCACCCTTGGATTCCACTGGACTACTTCAAAGGCTACTCCATAGGAGTCTTCTTCAAAGTCGTCCACGGTTGTCTACGGCAGGTTCCGACGTCACTTCACCCCTATACATCCAGCTTCCTTGAGGCAGGTAACCTGGTTCCGGTGACATCCACTGGTGGGGTGGCTTTCCAACCTTCCATCTTCCAAAGGGTTTCTTCGGGGTCCTCTGAGAAGGGTCCATCTTCTTTAAAACTGCAACCACGACTTTTCCATTGACTTCAATTGGGCACCCAACTGTGTTTTCACTCTGCACAGAGCCTCCGAGGGGTTCCTGGATACTTACCTTGGGTGGTTCCTTGTGTCCCCAGCTCCTCTGAGTCTTGTGGTCCAAGTCCCATTCTCCTTTGCAGTTCGCATTCCACTTTTAGTATGTGGTTTGGTCTTCCCCTGGAGACCTAGGTATATTTGTGCTACTTACCTGATTATTTTGAAGTATTCTTGTTTATTGTGTCGATATCTCCAGGTAGGAGATATACCAATGTGTTAGTGATTGTGTTATGTAATAAATAGACTTATTTTTCATAAACACTGTGTGATTCTTTTTCATCTGAGCTACACTATTGATTAAAACAAGCTGCTTTATATTCCTTCAAGATAAGCCAGAAGGCTGCTCTCCACAGCTACCACTTTGAAAGCTTTCTATGGTTGTCTAAGACCACTAAAATCACCATAAGGGTTGTCTGGATTAGTGCAGGGTGCACCACTTGAATAAGTGTGCACCATATACTAAGCCAGCCTCCAAGAGGACTGATTATTTTTTTAAGGATGCTTCCTTTCTTGTATGCGATCTTTTCAGGTAGGTCAGTTTGTCACACTCAACACTTCCAAGGCCAGCGAGTTTCTCTGAAGTGATCCTCTTTAGGGTCATTCTGTCTCTCAAGAGTAAATCCTCTTTTTGAGCTAGATTGTTCTTTTGAGTCATTTTCAGAACCGGATGTGGAGCGAGGTTTCTTTCAACAAATCATGTTTAGATGTCTATGATCTAGGTGCAGTGTCTCTAACAGTCACTATAGGCTCTTGGAGCATTATGGTAACCTTCTTTCAAATCCTCAGATTCTGATGGAGGTTGGCTCTGTTCCTTCTTGTCTAGAATATTTAACCCACCCCTCAATTTTGGTGCACTCTTTGTATGCCACTGAAGACGACTCATTAGGCCGTATGGTCATTTGAGCATAATGTGCCCAACATCTTAAGTTTAATTGTTTTCTGGCACCGAAATGCTTTATACAAGAATCATTTTATCTCCTTAAGCCTTTGTAAACAAAGGTTACAGAACTATTGCAGGTCGGTCATAGGGGCAGATTCTAAATGAAGAGCCAATTTTAAATGCATAGTTTCCATCTTTCGTCTCCTGTGTCATTTTTATATGACCTTTTCTGTCCAGCTACATATATATTCTTTGATGTCAAAATGTTCTCCGGTGCACCCCATTGTAAATAACACTTTAGCGATTCCCCCGCGCAGTCGGCCCCTGGTACTACGGTGCTGATTTGCTTAGGATGGTATGCAGCAGTAGTGCAAAGGTCCGAACCTAAAAATGTAAAGATATAATCTAAGGAGGAGTGTGTGTTCCTGTGTACTCTAGATTTTATGGGACATGAATCCACAATGCACACTTGAAACGGAATTTAAGACTTTGCAGGAAAACAAACTGGAATATTCCAAACCCAGCGCCACAAAGCAAAAGAATAAAGAATCTGATCAACGAAAGTGCATGCTGCAACTCACTGATATAGTGACTTGCGCTAGCATGTACAACAATGTAGTAGATTCACAGTAGCGTGGGCGCATCAAGTTGTCACATAAATGGAGCCCTATATCAGTATGTAATGCTCAACTTTCAAGCATTTCAAGCATTGAACTTCACAAAACACACAGTACTCCATATTCTGCTCCACTGTTTTAGAAGAAAGAAATACTAGGAGCAGCGATGCCTCCCTTGACATTTTTGTGGTTACCTCCCAAACTTTCTTTAACACTAGTAATTTCTACTCCAAAGCACAAAGTTTTACAGGCCCCTGATTTTGCTGGTAACAACTAGATATCTGTGCATAGAGTATATATATTTTTTTAATTATGTGGATCATTTCTTCTCTTCAGGGACAGGATAGGTTGCTTGGGCAGACCCCAAAACCCTACTGTTGTCTACTGGGACATTTCTGACCTTTCATGTGAAGTAGTTAACCTCATGGCAGAGATAAATAGCAGGACTATTAACAGCAAATGACTGAAATGTATCAAAGTCACAACTTGCAACCATCAAACTGGTTCAATATGCCGGAATCAGAAAGGTAAAAGGGCCCTGATCTCCAGGTCAACCTGAACCTTTGCTACGAAGAATCCCCTTGATCCATGCAATTCCACGCCAACACAATGAATCCCCCCTCAAAAAGATGACAAAACAGATGCAGGATTTCCTTGCAAACAAAATTAAAACAAGCATACAAGACGCAGGCTGGTTTGAGAGGTCAGAAATTACTTTATTAGTGTACAAAAAATAATTTGAAATCATAAAAAATACGGCGAAACTAAAGGTCTTTGTTGCAAGAGTTTCATCAGTCTCCTAGCACCAATACCCTCATCACATGTACTTGCATCAACAGTGGATAGAGCTGCTGCTGGAGGTGGTGGTAATGAGCCAGACTATCTGCAAGGGTTTAGTTATTCATTACACCTCATGAGAGGTGAACCCTTTCCCAAAGCTGAATCCATGTTTGCAAGAAAGAGGGAGAGAATAGCCTCAAACCATTCCTGAATCAATTCCCTAATCACACAATGCAGCTACATTGTTTGTAAAAGCGCCTCGTTCCTTTAGGCTACCCCAGAAAACTCTGCTGTCTGCAGAAAAGCAGTTTGGGGGTTTTCACCTTGTGGCCACTTAAAACTTAAAGTGATAGGCAGACAGCTTTACTTTCCCTAGGCTTAAGTTGTCCCTCTTATCCCTGAAACAGATACAAGTGTACATACATCCTGACAAAAGACATTAGCTAAAAACTCCCAGAAATAGAGTTTAGATTGAACATGATAAATGCATTCTGGGTTGCATAAATTGTGTTAAGGAGGTAAATAACCCTTTCAGGAGCTGCCTGGACATGTAAAATTCTAGCCCAGCCCTAAAATACAGCCAGAGCTGTACATAACCGGAAGAGAAGACCCACACACCAAGAAAAGGAGAAGGGATTATATTAATAACAGTACTTGATTCAAACTGCAAGGAATAAATATTGCCCCTTGGCTTTCCTGTCCTTATCACCGTATAGAGAAAAGGCAATGGCCAGGCATATATGTCCACATCTCTCCCTCTTTGCGATTGCAGAGAATAGATACATTTCTGGGGCGCATATTTCCATTATATTGTATGTGAGTGTATAGAATTGCAGATAAAAAAAATAATTTACAAACAATGTATCCCTTCAGACCCATTTATCACTATTTGGCAACAAAACAATTTAGCAGCATCTCTGCCTCTTCCGTCTCAGTGCATCACCACATAAAGTAGAGAGAAGCCTGAACATTTCCACAGCTTTTTCCCCTCTGTACCACTACATGGACAAAGGTTTCACTTGACATTTACTTTCCTTCTGTGTCCCTTCAATGATGAAAGCCTAGGCCTAATAATGTGTTCCTCCTATTTCTCTGTCTCAATGTAGACATCTTCCACGGGCTCTTCTTTCAAGTGAGTCTCTGCTACTCTTAGGAACTGCAAAAAAGACTAGGCCGGAGGGTCATGGAAAATAGGAGCAAATAAACAGTGGCGTAGCTAGACCTATGGCCGCCCATGGCGGCCACTGCACTTGCTGCCCCTCCATGTGTGAGGGAGGGGGGTATGCTGGCGATTTTCTCGGTGGCAGCCCACGACGGGCGCAGGTAAGGGGGTGGGGGACGCCGCTGCCCCCAAAACTCATCCTGCCCCCCACTTTCTACGCCACTGCAATTAAATGAAAAGCTGGTTCTCATGAAATGAGCATCAATTAGGCCACAACAAAGTGACACTGTAACCTCTGTATGCTTTGTCCATTAGCACCCCGTCTTCATTTCTCCGCTCGGGACATCCAGTCTTCTCAACTGAGGGGGCCATATGTTGCACAGCGCAACCTTAAGGGACCTCACATGTTTGGTTTTGTCATGTACCCAGGCCCCTCACAATAAGAAACCTGCACTGCTTTCCAGTCTCAGTTCCTTTGCATTCGGTCTCTCAGCGTACTAGGAATATGGAGGCAAACAGCAGCGGTGAAGGCAGGCGGATATCGCTTAGGATGGGGAACTGAATAGTACTTAAATTACTATAGTAAGAAACATGCATACTTTTATGCCGAGTCCTCTTTTTTTCAACAGGATTGGAAAATTCCCAAGATTTCATATCTTGGAGGCAATGGCAGATTCAATGACTAAAAGCGGTTTAGCAAAAAAAAAAAAAAAAAAATCCACATGGCCTAACTAAACTGATCATCCTCTTTACAGCCCAGTATCAAATCTGTAGAGAGGTACCACTAATGTTGCCTTGGGCCAAAAGGCACGCCTGAGAATTCAGAGAGGGTGTGAAATACTCTGATTAAAATACTAATTTACAATGTGACATGTTACATAATTGAAAAGAGAATCACCAAAAACTTATTTTCAGAGTATGATAGACCAGTGGGTAATATATTAGTTACTGAAAGAATTCAACAGCTTACTTTGAGCCAAATAAAATGCAAAACCCCTACTCACCTTCACATTAATGTCAATCCACTTTCCGGCCAAGCAGGGGTTAGCAAAAGGCACAGGAAATTAAACTTCTGATCCATGTCAACCCCTGACAATGCCTTTATTTGAAAACAAATGACCGCCTTACCATTGTAAAACATTTATTGATATTTGTATAGATTTAGGGTTCTTCACCGACAAGGACTGAAGCTTGTTAATTCGAGCAGATAATGTAACTGCCACTGAAAGGTACCATCTTAAATGCCCCAATGGATATGAATTAAAATCCTTGAGGATCAGAGAACAACAGGTCAGGCCCCCGGGAACCAGACACTCAAATTCAGAGTTGAGAAGTGAAGAGGCTGACCTTCGCCTGTCTTCTCGAAAAGCAGGCCCTCGATGGAAAAGAGAGGGGGGAAAAAAAAAATCACACACTGCCCCAACCAGGGAATTCAGAAATCAAAACTTAATCAGCTACATAGTTCAACTGGAATTCTTTTAATTGGGGGTGGGGATGAGTCCCCAACCAACTAGGATTGCCTCTTGCTCATTTGTGGAAGCATAATTGGGGAACCTGGATTTGCCTTAAGAGGCAAAGAGATAGAACAACATAATGTCCTACTTACAAAACTTCATTCAGCTTCCCCCTTGTGAAGACAGACGGCCCCTTCAGTGTCGTTGATGATTTACAATTGGCTACAACATTAATAGCTTCAATGAGTATCTGCACTGCTGCAGATCATGTGGTTCGCTCACGATTGCACGATTGCTGCTGACCGCATTCGCCGTTGCAGAACATCACCATGCTACTTCCCGCTGTTTCTCAATTCCAACTTCGACCAACAAAAAGTCTCTTCAAAGGTGGGCTCTTATCTAGGTTGTTGTTGACTACCTTAAAAGGCCAGTTTCTTTTGGGCAATGGAGGTTGGATGATGCTCAAGTTATCATTGTGCCCTCCCCATATCCCAGTCACTTGCTGAAATGAACAGCCTATTAAGTCAACTACCCGTACACAAGCAATACTAACTTGAGCTGGCAAATAGGTTGGTTGGTGAGTAAAGTCCTGTCTTCAAGAAGACTGACTTTTGTAAACAAGCGAGTCCCAGCCCTCTAGGCTTTAAAACAATCGACACGTTATGCCTTGTGATTGTTTCACAAGAGGTGTGGCACTCATATAAAATATAATAAAATATTTCTTCAAAGATTAGAAACATAACTCTGAGCTTAAAATACACATACACAAGAGTGTTCAGGAATTGTTAATTAGTTGCTAAACTTAAAATCGAGCAGCCTTTCAATAAAAAATGTGATAACCATTCTAAGTGAAAATGTGCTTGTATTAGAGAATGCTCTTAACTGACTGTTGCGTACAACTTAGTACTTATGTTGTTCAACTGCTATTTTCTCCCAACATGTCACAAGAGACTGTTAGGCAATTTTATAATGTTTGTGCAGTCTATCCTGGATTGCCAGAATAGACGGGAGTCAGGAAGACCCTGATCTATAGTTTGAGGGAAACAGTAGATTAAAACGTCTTAGGCTACATCACAAGAGACTACACAAGTAACAAGACTGTGTGTCTACAAGCCAGTGGAAGGACTGAAGAAAAGTCTGGAGAGAGATCCATGGGTATGCAAATAGCAGACCAATAGAAAGGAGGAAACAGTGACAGTAAAGGACATTTTCATGAGGGCAGGAGGGAAATATTTGGGAAGGCAAGGGGACAAAGGAAGCAAGCGCAAGAGAAACAGGAAAACCATCTAAGAAACTATAGAAAGTGACAAAAATGGAGGAGAGAGAAGAAATATGTGGAGGGAGGAGATGAACCGCAAGGAAGGTTAGGAGGAATGGGAATAAGGAAAAAACTATATAAATTGAACAAGAATGGAGGTAAGAGCAGACAACGAGAAAGAGACCAGAAGGACAAGCATGGCCTAGCATCAAAAACTGGAATGTTAAATGAAACCATTTATGTCAATTTCTTCACACCTATGAGAAAGAAGGACGAGAAAGATGGCTCAGTGACATTCACCAAAGGGGCATTGTCTCATGGAATACAGTACAAGCAGTGCTGAGGCCTCCTGTGTGTACAAAGTTTTTCTGCGACCTATGAGCCACTTCTCCACATACACCACAGGTCATATCTCATCTCTGATCCTCCGTGGAACCACTTTAGAGGAAAACGGAGGGAACTAAGCATAAAGTGCACTTAGAATGCCCCTCAACCCACACATGTACGCATGGAGGATCAGTGTCCTGCAAAGGCAACACAACTGAATGATGAAATGCCACCATAGAGGAGAAAAGTGCCCTTAGATCAGGCATTTGTGGGATTGTTTCATGTCCCAGACACAGAGCATGAGTGGATGCCCCCAAAAAGCTTTCATACCATTTTGATTCCCTTTGGTTTGTGGTCCCTAATCAAACACGCACTTTGGAGAGTGGTGACTATTTGGAGAGGAGAATAAAGATGTGTGTAGCAGCTGAACCTAAATTATTGTTGGAATGTCACAAGGACCCATAAAAGCACCCTGCCAGTGTACTGCAGGTAGGCAGGACTGAGGATTGACAGCATGGTGCCTCTGGCATTCCATTGCACACAATGGTTCCTTCCAGGTCCCACTAGTGAAGGCCTGGCATCCGACGACATCTGTGGGATCACCCACTCAGGTCTACTAGGATGGCATTGGTCGTAGTCTGTCCGAAGATAAATGCGCCGAGGACCACAAGCAGCACACCGTAACTGACCAGTGCGCACCACCTGTAAACAGAAGACACAAAGATAAGGTGAGAATGCTCAATTCTTCATCCCGGCACACGTCTCAACACTGGATGTCAAGGACAGTGAGGTGCACCAACAGAATTAGAAAGTGATCCAAGAATTGGATTATATTTTTGCAATTCATCAGGACTCAAAAGTTGAGTGGTTGCATTACCATTTTGATAAGACCATCTTGAGTGAGGATTGAGATACATTGTAACTGGTTTTATGTATATTTTAAGCAAAACAATAGAACTTGACATTTCAATCAATTTGTATACAAAGAGGCTATCATGCATGCTTAGTACATAGACAGGGTACAGAAGTTAAAGCTTGTACTACCTATTATCATTGCAGGCAATTCATTACGCATGGAAGCACATTCTTACGATTACACATTTACCACCTGGTTAAGTAATCAGTGCCAGCCCATATAGTATGTAGATATTCAGTAAAGCTTGTCATATGGCTCATATTTAGGTGCCCCTTTGGACCTCTTGAGCAATGGGGCTTGAGTTCCCAGGGGTATCACTGTTGGTAGGGTACAATCTCAACGGGCCTCATATGGTTTTTGGCTTATTTTTAGTAGGTAATGTGGATAAGAACATGTCAGAAAGGGCATCACAAAAGATTGTGACTCTCAGCCATATCAATATAGTTGGTGCCAGACCACGCATCCTAGCCATGGCAATTCTGCGCCTAGCTAGGAGTAGTAGCATCACACTTAACCTTTTTGAATTGAGAGACTGGGCCATAAAGATTTGGGATGAAGGTGTAGCAGTTAAAACTGTGATAGGTCTCAGACGTAGAATAACTGAGGTCAGCCCTCGGGTACATTTTCTGAGCTGTGAGCAGTCACAGTTGTTGAATAAAAGGGGTTTTGCAGGTCTGAAATGGACGCATTTACAAATATGTGAGAAGTCTTATAGATAAAAGTTACTGCAGATCGATGTGATGGTACAGCTGAAAGAGCTTTCAGTGCTGGAAGGGCGATCTATATTGTCCTATAAGGAGGTGCCTTAAGGAAGCGTCCCAGCTTTCATTAGGGAAATGGCGAGGAATGCTGCTGTTAACACTAAAGTGCTTTGGCAATTTTCTATTATGCACACGAAGAGTTGTGTAGTGCAGACAAGGTTGGAATAGTAGGCCAGCAATGAACAGCATGTTTCCATGCCAGCTTGTAAACACCAAGCAGGTAGTAGTCTAAATCTCAACCCTTACCGCCTTGAGTTGCTCTCCTGTACTTCAGACAGCTTGGCTTGAATCAAACACAGCCCTGGAAAAAATAAATGGAATTTTTAATGCACGTGGTACCCATATGTGCCATCACAGTTCTACTTCAAAGTATTCGGGAACTCCTCCACAGTTCAAGGGTCAAGTGAGAATCCAACTAAGCGCCCAAAATTGAGTCCTACACCCTATTTTCTTGTTCTCTTAATTTAATTCACAATTAGTTACTGGATGGGGCACCCTATTTCTGTCAAACACAAGGAGATGATGGACGGAGCGCTGAAACTTTTCAGACACTCACCCCCAGTCACAGATCTGGGTTGAATCCATCATCGTTCTTTAGCTCACTTCACCATCCCAGTACAGACACCGCTATATGCAAATCAGTCTTGACCCTGTTCCTCATGGGAACAGTCCAGCCCGAACTGCCAAGCCATGTCTTACCTGGACAAGAAACAAGCATCCTGGGACCGGTTTTTGGCTAACAGCCCTCATCAGCCTGGCTAGCTTGAATCCAGTGGCAAAGTGAGCAAGGGACCCACCTCTGGGCATAACCTGCCAACTTAGGGCGAACAAAGCAAACACAAGGAGATGCTGGACGGAGCGCTGAAACTTTTCAGACACTCACCCCCAGTCACAGATCTGGGTTGAATCCATCATCGTTCTTTAGCTCACTTCGGCACCCCAGTTCAGACACAGCTAATTGCAAATCAGTCTTGACCTTGTGCCTCATGGGAACAGTCCAGCCCGAACTGCCAAGTCGATGGATTTAGGCACAGAACTCTGTACCGGGGTGAATGTATGACATTGTTCTGTATTCTTTCAATCAATTGTTGTTTTTGCATTTGTCAACCCAAGTGGGACGGGTATGCCCAGACGTGGATCCCGTGTTCTCCATGCCACTGGAGTCAAGCTATTCTGGCTGATGAGGGGGTGAAACTGCGAAACCGGTCCTAGGATGCTTGTTCCCAGTCCAGGGAGGACCTGGCCTGGCAGCTCGGGTTGGACTGTTCCCATTGGGCAAAGGGTCAAGACTGATTTGCATATGGCCAGGTTCAAACTGGATGGCACGGTGAGCAAAAAAACTATAAATTTAGGCCCAGATCTCTGTACTGGGGCAAATGTATGACATTGTTCTGCATTCTATCCATCAATTGTGGTTTTTGCATTTGTCACCCTATTTCTGTCAACTGTCCTTTACTTCCTTTCCAAACTTCCTTATCACAGTTGCTTTTTATTTTTCCTCATTTCATTGGAAATTCTTCATAAAAGTATGAAAAGTCAAGGTAAATGTTAACAGGAAAAAAAGGAAAAAACAAAGGCTCTATATATACTGCACCAAAGTGAGGTACAGGGTGTACAGAGTCCACAATCCCCAGAGGTTTGGCAGAGGCTAAAGTTAGATAGAACCTTACTCTGTAAAGTGGTAGTTTGGTCGAGCAGTACGGCAGTATCAGAGGACAGTGTAAAGCATTTGTTGTACACAGTCAGCAAATGGTCTCACACACTCAGGAACTGAACTCTAGGCCAATTGTTTGTATAAAAAAATATACTGTTGTTTTATTTCTAGAACCAAGCAAGCCTGGTACAGGTAAGCATATAAATACTTTACAGTAGTAAATGACTTGTTTGAACACAGTTCAGAATTGCAGTATAACTGGTACTGGTTTTGATTACAGGTTTAAGAAAGCAGTTTGCAACACATTGCAGGTATAGTACATTCAATTGAATGGGCTTTTAAAGTAAAATGCAGTTAATTACTTCAGATTACTTTTCTAACCACAGGACTGGATACTAGATACAGCCCTGGGACATTTCCTGAAAACAGGTGAGTAAATGCATTTTGGTTAATCGGCTGATTTTTAAGGAATATTTGCAGTTTGCAAAAGTCGACACTTGGAAACTTTTTGAGAGAAAAAGTGTCAATGTTATCCTATGAGGAAAAATGAGTTATCGGTTTCAAGGTAAGTAATCGGTCTTTTGGTTAGGGTTCTGGGGTTAGACTCCGGGGTCTCCCAAGGTCAGTGATGCACTGTTGGTTCACCCCCAGTGGCACTAGGGCAGAGTGTTGAGGCCCAATGTTATCCTATGGAGGATAGGGGGGCTCCGGTTGGAGGCTGCTGGCAAGCAGGTCACGAGGTTGTGGGAGCAAAGCTCCTAGGGTTAAGCTCAGGGCATGTTGGGGACCAGTTAGCACCAAAGGGGCACCCTCAGCGGCTCTAGGGCAGCCGGGTGCAGTTTTGAGGTCGGGTGCCCTGTTGACTTCAATGGAGATTCTCCGGGACAGAGAAACACTGCAGGCTCGGGGACGAAGATCTTCCAGGAGTGAGCACCACTTCGAGGGGTAAGTTGGGATGTAGAGGGATGGTTAGGCACCACTGGGTTGGGCACACAAGGCCGTGGGGCGTCGGGTGCAGGGGTGCCTTTAGACGTCGGATTTTCTTACCCGCTCTGGTAGCGGTTGGGGAGGGGGGGTTCTCCTGGATTGAGGCTGCAGGCGTCGTCTGGAGGCTTGAGGCAGGTCAGGGGTCGCCGGATCTCGGGTCAGGATCGCCGGGGGGACCTCCTCGTGGTGTTTGTTCCCTCAAACAGAAGGCCGGGCTCGGCAGGTGCAGAGTGTGTTGGATTTGCGGTTTCTGGCTGGCACCAGAAGCTGCAGTTCAAACAAGTCCGGTGTTCACGGGAGAAACAGCTTGGAGAGTTAATGCAGGCAGGTCCTCTGGGGTTTTTGAGGTTGCTGGCCGCTGGACACGCTGGGGTTTTGCAGGAACAGGTTCAAGGGGAGACAGGCCTTTCGGGCCGGGGCCAAGTCAGTGGGCGTTGTCCTCTTATTAGCTCTGTACGGCTTCTCGTCCTCCTTCTTTTCTTGTAGTTGCTGGATCTGAGGAAAGAAGGTTCAGGGTGCCCCTAAATACTAAATTCAGGGGCGTTAAAGGTAGCTAAAGGGCAGGGACCAATGGGTCCCTTCCCTGGGGTGGCTACACCCCCTATTCTGCCACTCTCCAGTGGGAAGGGGGCAGGAGCCTGTCCCTGGTTGGCTGGGTCCCCCATCCTCAAGATGGCGGGGACTCGAGGTTGTGCTTCACCTCGCCTCCCCACCTTAGGGGTGGAGTTGGCAGAGGTGGGCACGCCTCTCTTCCTCACTTTATTTTTCCCGCCGGTTCTCCCGCCCAAAGTGGGGGGTAGAACCAGTGGGGACCAGTTGCCGAGTACAGAAAGTGGTCTAGAGAAGCTCACAAAGGCGGCATGCCTTTGAAGCTTCTCCTTCGTGAACCCTGCCCATCCTGGGGAGGAGGCTTGGCACCTCGTCCCAGGATGTGCATTGTTTCAGGCCCCCTGAGAGCAGCAAGCTCTCGACTCAGGGGTCCAGAAACATGTCTGGTGGTGGCAGCCTGCGCAGCCACTCAGTCAGGTCACTGGGAGGTGGTCGAGTTTCAGGGGGCATCTCTAAGATGCCCTCTGTCATGCATTTTACATTAAATCCCACACTGGCATCAGTGTGGGTTTAATGTGCAGAGAAGTTTGATACCAAACTTCCCATTCTTCAGTGCAGCCATTATGGTGCTGTGGAGTTCGTAATGACAACCTCCCAGCACCATATACTCTTAATGGCAGCACTGCACTTACAGGGCCCAGGAATGGACCTGGGCACTGTAGGGGTACGGGGCACATTCACCTGTACCCTCACCACTGGCATAGGGCACCCAGCTAGAGGGGTGACTGATGAATACCAGGGCAGTGGTTTGTGGGCATGGCACACAGGGATGAGTGCCATGTCGTCTCTTTGTTTTGTTCTGCACCCAGACACTCAGCCTGCAAAGGCAGTGTGTGTCTGCCAGGGTGCAGAGCCTCTAAGGGTGGTACAATTGGTGCTGCAGCCTTTAGGAGCCCTCTCTGGTCAGTGCCCTGGGTACATGGGGTACCATCTACCAGGAACCTACCTGTGGCCAGAGCCGTCAATTGGGTTTTGTTTTGGGTAAAGAACACAGGCCCTCGGGCCCTGATTGGCAGGGCCCTAGAGCACATCAAGTCAAAGAGCATCAGTAGTCTGGCAACAAGAAAAAAGGGGGGGGGGTTACTGCAACAGAAACCCACTTTCTCACACCTGTTGGCCAAACATGACAAGTACAGCAGTGATTAATCTACATAACACTTCAGAGATAATATAAAATATTAAAAAGGAGATTGCAAACATTGATTTAAGAGGCAGCAATGAGGAGCAATGACTGGGAGCTGACGGGTAAGGCTACGGCCTCCCTTGGAGAAGTTTGGAGGTCTGATAAAATCTGTGACCTGACAGTGAAATAAAAACCCACAGGACTCAGGACAAGAGATAGGGGACACAAAGCAAATTAAAAAACACCACACAAGCACAAGAGAGGTAAAGAGGGGACAATAGGGAGAAAAATGTGAGGTACTGAGAGAGATGAGCAGGAGGGGTAATAGAGAAAGGTGAGGTGGGGAGAAGTTATGAGAGAGACAACTGAAGCAGAAAGACCGGGTCTAAAAACCTTGTCTTAGTGTATTTGGAACAACGGTTCTTCTCAGGCTAATGCCTGGAGCTCACTCACACGTCTGAATGAAGTTATGGCAACTAAAAAAAGCCAACTTCCAAGATAGGAATAGAAGAGAGCATGAGTGTAGAGGTTCAAAAGAAGGTCCCATGAGTCTTGTGAGTACTATATTAAGGTTCCAAGAAGGTACAGGAGGAAACCTGGGTGAAATAACACGTTTAAGTCCTTCCATGAAGGCTTTAATGACTGGGATTTTGAAGAGGGAAAGGTGTTGTGTATTTTGAAGATTGGCAGCCATAACAGAAAAATATAAGCCTATAGAAGTAAATGCTATACCCGCCTTTTGAAAGTGAAATAGATAACAGATAATGTTTTGCACTACATTTGTGAAAGTGTTAATTTGTTTTGGGTCCAGTAGAAAACAAAAAAATTTCCTTTTGCTGCATGCATAACAGTTCCAGTGGCAGGTTTACGTGTTTCTTTACATTCCCTTGGTAAGTTAAGATAACCATATTCTATGACCTCAAGAGCCAGATTACAAGTGTTGAGAGTTTTGGGATCTGGGTATCTGATTTGTCCTCCATTTTGAGTGAGAAGCTCCAGACTGATGGGGAGCTTCTCATGTGGAACTACTAAAAGGTCTAGTAATGTTGTGAACCATGACTGACAAGCCCAAGTGGGAGCTACTAGGATCATTGTTAGAGATGTCTGCCTGAGTTTCAGTAATACAAATGGAAAGAGAGGGAGAGGCCGAAAAGCGTAGGAAAATATTTTTGACCAGCTTATCCATAGTACATAGCCCATTGGTAATCGATGTGGGAACTTGGCGGCATTTTGTGTTTCCTGCTGTGACGAAAAGATCTATTAGAGGGAAGCCCCACTTTTGGAAGTAGGGTAGGAGGACTTGTGGGTGAAGTTCCCATCCGTGGACTTGTTGCTGCCTCCTGTTGAGCAGGTCTGCAAAGTCGTTGTCTGTTCCGGGAAGGTATTCAGCTAACAGGTGAATGTGGTGATATAGAGCCCAGTTCCACATAGTTTGAGACAGGTGTGAGTTGTATGGTAAAAAGATATACTTTTACTCTGGCTTAACGTTTACTTTGGACCACATTCACCAATCTTTAACTTTCCTTGGATATTTCCAACACACACATACAATGCCACAACGCAATACCTTATATTCAAATTATTTTATTTAAATATATGTTCACATTAAAAAAGGAAATCACTTGTTTATAAAATACACAATTTTAGATTGTTCTAATAAAAGGTTACCTAATTTCGTCAACATAACAATATGTACCATAAATGAATACAAAAGGAAGGAAAGAAAGAAAGGTCAGAAGACAATTCACTCTGTCTTTGGTAAAACTGAGCAATGTCCAATTTTCCATCTATTGTGCCAATGTGTTCCACAAATTAAACCTTAATACGTCAATGCGTTTTGATGGTACACTGATTCACAGCATCTTTTTCAAGACCACAGCAATAACTCTTTTTAAATTGATAATTTGGCAGCTAGCACACTTTACAATTAGTTTCTAGTGTTCCCAGTATCCAAAGGTTTTACACTATCCGGGCTTTTTTCTTTTTTCCCGGTTTATCACATGTGCATGTGCCTTCGGTGCCGAGCCCGACCATGGCTAGATAGCAATGGTGGCCCGGGGATTCTGAGACCAGCAGTGGCAAATGGTTTTTGGAAGGATTGGGCTGGTAGACAGGAGCAGGGTGAGCTGTACTCAAAGGTTGTTGAGCTAGAGTAATGTAGTCTACTTCAAAGTTCTATTCAAGCTTGGAGTCCGAACTTTCATCGACAGAGAAGGACCCTCCTCGTAGATAGATGGCTGGGCATGATCCTCACCAAAGATGTCAGGAGTATCGTCGGTGGCTCTGTAGGACATCTCGGGTGACTAGCTCTACGATCCAGAAGAGACCTTTTGGAGTGAATGACTTTCAGGTGGTGCGGACTGCTTTGTGCTCGGGGGACCAGCATAAGTTTCACACCAAGTGTTAGTCTATATGAAAGAACTTCGCGTGGCAATGCTGGCAGTACCGAATGGGCATGCGTTCCATTACTAGTGAAGCATTTTTGGCAAGACTGGTAATAATGGAGAAGGTAGACCCAGAAGAGTGCCGCTCCGAAGGGCTTTCGATCAAACAGGAATGGAACTAGCAGAGTTGTTTTTTTATCAGAGTCACAGTAGGAGAAGCATGAGCGATAACAAGACAGTCAAAGACAGAGAAAAGGACCAGAGAATCGAAATGGAGTCAAAATGCTGAGAGAAGTCACACACGTACGAACCCAACTGGGGACAAAAAACACCATGGAGTCAATTCCCATGCGCATTAACACTGAGAGGAGGAGTCACTAGACCTCGTGACGTGAAAGACTTCTTCAAAGAAAAACAACTTGCACAACTCCGGACCCAACACTAGATGGAAGGAGTATGCAGAGCATGTGTATCTACAGCCACACATGCCATCGAACAGGGGGGATTAAGTTAGAGCAGATTATGTTAGACTCAAAGACTGTAAACACTAAAACAGACGTTACTTGATTGGGACTATGGGGGGTTTAGGTGAGAGTTTCTGTTGAGCAAGGAATTTGCAGTTATTTAGACTGCAAGATCAGAGGCTATTTCTGTATAGTTATTCAGAGTAGAACCCAGAGCCAGACACCTTTCAAACAGAATGCCACAAATAGCAGCAAAATTGTTTCAATGTATTCTTCGTTCCTGAAACCTCCGCCACATAGACATTTATTTTTAGGTCGATCCTATGGCAGTGCGCATGCGCTGCATAGGAAATCGACCTCTTGGAATCACTTCAGCTTTCTTCAAAGCGCGTGCATGTTGTGCTCACACGCTACTGACCTTTGCGTCTGGCTTCAGTACGCAATTGGCCAAAGGGGTGTGGATGTCCCAGCTTCTTTTCAAACGTTTACTCCCAGAGCGTTTTGCTCTTGGGAGCCAGCAGCGGTTTGCAGGAACCATTTGTTTTTAAGCAGCATGGGCGCGCTTGTTTTCCCCTTACAAACAGTGAAACGCCAGCAGCGGCACGCAGGGGCCATCTGTTTAGGTCGGCGTGCGCGCGCACCACTCCCGGGCTTTTTATCTGCGTGTGCGCGCTGCCTGCCTTAAGTGTCTGCGCTATCAGCCCCTGCCCGTCTGCCTCGGGTCTCTTCCTGTTTGCGCTCCTCTCAGGAGACAGCTTCGTGGCATGACAGTCAGCAAGAGACGAGCGCGGCAGATTCCATTGCTGACAGGGCCTAACGTTCGTTCACTCTGTACTAATGTAATGGGCACTAAAATGACGTGCTTTCTCTTTAGCTTGTTGTTCGTCACAGTTAACAGGCAATGTGCTCTTGGGGGCAGCTTTTTTTTTTTCAGAACGCGCTACACCGTGCTTTATCTTTAACATGGCGCCTCCTGTGTTTCTTTTGTATTGCACTTGGCGCCAAATTTTTTTTTATTTAAATAACTGTAGACGTCCGAAAATTATTTTCTTCCTCTCGCCAGCCGGTAACTCTTCAGAGCTCAGCCCGAGGGCGGTCCGAGCAAGTGGCATGCGAGGCAACACGGTGCACAGCACCCCTTCCAACGCTCAAAGCAGGTAGCATGCAAGGGGGCACCATACATGTTTAATTGCAGCTCTCTTCGGTCCTCTCCCCCGGACCTGGTCACTCAAATTCAAAATATTTTGTTCCGCTCACCGGTCAGGAACTCTTCAGAGCCCAACCCACGGGCACTCAGAGCAGGCGACATGCCAGGAAATGGGCAACGTGCACAGCACCCCTTCCTAATAACATGCGCAGACCAACTGCCAGCAACTTTCTTTTCTTCTGCACCCATACAATTTTTAAATTAACTCAACACATTCAAAGCATTTTCATTCTGCTATCATCACTTTAATTCTTAGTCCTTCTCCCAATACAGCTAATTTGTGCCGGGGAGGCTCATGATTTGTGCCTTCCCTCCTTGTGTCTTCAAATTGTTTTCTTCCCTTGCCGCCCCAGGGGGGCTTACAGCAAGCGGCATGCTGTCCCCACGCCTAGTCTGTGTGCCCTTACATCTGTTGTATTCTGTTGAAGTTATTGTTATAGTGCATCCCCACTCGCTGTACTTATGTTTTTGTTATTTCTGTGTCTGCAGCAGAAAGAAGCTGCTGCGCTCTATAATTACATGCTAACATTCAATAACACAAGAATGCGTTTTTGCATTTTTCTACAACAATACTGCCCATCTGTACCATACTTGGAGTTCTGCATGCCACTCAACCAAAGGGCACACATACAAATCACACCCGAAAAACATGAACTCGCTTCTATTCCCTTGTGTATGTCGATGTGTTGTGTGTGTGCTCGCGCTGTATAGCTTTACAGTAGTAGTTCAGCAGTGTGACCTCTTGGTATGTATTACAGGGGTAGGATAAGAAGAGCACCACACACTCAACTGAATAACCACAAAGATTGAACAAATGAACTTCACTTGCTGTGTCTGTGTATGCTAATGATTTATGGATCTCTAGCAGCTGCTAAAAATAAGGAGGGGGAAAAAAGGCAAGATGGGGCAGTGTTGTAGTGCTTGAGAGACAGAGGGGTGCTGTAAACTAAGGGCACCATACGCTGTTCAATACTCTAGTGAAGCCGTTGCACATAGAATGTTATAGTGCTGTTGACTTGCATCGAGGGACTTGTCTTTCTGTCTGTGCGTTAAAAACTCTTGGAAGGTGTAAATAAATGTTTCCTGAGGCAAGCATGTATTCCGGAATTGGACTGCATGATCCAGTGTGTAGTAATTGTATAACTGTTCAGGCTGGTGGCACAGCACCCAGGATAATGTGCTGCATGGCTAAACACTTATGAGGTCCAAACGGCGAAACCTATTGGCCATGCCAATGCTTGTTTATTTTGAGTAAATATTGTTGGAAGAGCAAAGAGTACCCCATGTAACACAATCACAGCCCCAGTGTATAGCCAATGTTATAGAAAATGTTGGTTCACATGTAAACTTCATAATAGTAGTCTGGGGTAGTATCTTTAGCCCAAACAGGAGGTAGCAGATTTTAATTTTCGAGGAGGATCACGTTTTTAATGGTTACCAGTAAATGAATGCCTCCTTTGACTCTGTACATGCATCTATAATCCAGCACAGGCAAAAATGCAATAGATTTCCTCTTTTGAATGGAGTTAAGCCCCCATAAAAATGAGGCAACGCCCTCTGAATACATGTTGGTGTGACCTATATTACAGAAAGTGACATAGAAGCATCATCGGCCCCTTCTCTAATACCAAATGACACCGAGCTGCAAAAAGTGGGCGCACATGTCTGTTAATCTCCAGGAGCATTTTGATAATATGGCCCCAATTTGTCTTCAAATGATAATGACAGGAAACTACATTGATTGTTTATTGTTGCATCTTACCATATACAAGTTTCAAGCTCCTGCCACCTCTTAGAGTAACCACATTGCCACATGCCCCTAGAAAATGTCTCACACATTCTTCTGCATAATGCTTTCAACCTGGAATCAAGTACCGAACTCAAAACCAGCCCAATTTGTATACACGTCCAGAAGCTATCGCCTCAGCATGATCATCTTTGTCCTGGTTGAAATGTACGCCCAACTTTGCGGCCACACTGGATCATGGTCAACTATGCCCTTTTGATACTTAATTTTCCCCTCCAGCAGTCACATCTTGCTCTGCCATAACTGGAGCACAACTTGTAGCGCATACATAACACACACACATGCGCACACGTAGCTCAAACTTCTCATATTCAAATGCTTCCAGCCTTCCTAACTTGCCTCCTTGCTCTCTAGGCCCTGTACACTTTACAAAGGCATTCTAGTTGTCTAGCAAGATTCAGCAACATAAGAGGGCTTCCCTGGGACAACAGCACCTCCACACTGCTCTTCCTTCTTACACTCAAAGTGCTACAAGCCTCCCTCAGGGGCATTGTGATTTCTGCCCTCAACACCTAATCTCAACAACCACCACCTAGTTAAGCAGCTTCAAAGACCCTTCAACATAACTATAGCATGCCTTTGGTCCAAATTCTCAACCACAAACATAGTAGCTCTTCTCGGACAACACTTCAACAATTCAGTGCTAGCAATGTAAAATGCAATGAAAAACACAGCTACCTACTATCTTGCTGGTCTAAACCCACAAGGCTCCCTTCAAGTTTGATTTCTACCCCTATATGGCTTCTGCCCATATACTTGTCCACTGATGGTATTTCTTGCATCACAGCTTGTCAGAAGGCGTGGGAGTAAGAAAGGCGTTTATGAAAGAAAGGATGTGAGGAGTGAGAGTAGACTAAAGAGGGAGGGCAGGGAAATAGAGGGATAAAGAAGACAGTAATGTTGGTTGAAGGGGAAGGGAGTGGGGATTGAAAGGATAGAAACAGGCGGAGAATGGGCAGGAAGGATGAGATGAAAAGCAAGAAGGGGATGAATAGTGAGAGAAATCAAATACTTGTAAAAGGAAAAACAGCAGGGTAGAGGAACAATGGAGGGAAAAGGAGAGACAGAAAGACTGGTAAGTGAATGGACAGGGAAAATAGAGATCAGCAAAAGTAGACCTGTTTAGAAAAAGTAGCAACTAATGAAGTCTGTTTAGGTTTGCGAGAGGGGCAGAAACAGAGGCCATCAAGGGAAGAATTAAGAAATAGAGGGCATAAAAGGGAGACTGACTGAGTAAGGGAGTGTGAGGTGTAGAGGAAAGAGCGAACGAAACTGGAGAAGAGAAACATAGGTTGAAAAAAAAGAGGGAGGGGATAATTTAAGTCTGTAGGGTGTAAAAGAGTGAGGTTAGATGAAGTACAAAGGACAGAAGGTTGGGTAACTGTGAAGGAATTGAAAGTGACTGTACAACTGAACAGGGACATCAGTAAGGATTCCTACCTGGAAAGACAAAGATGAAGCATGCTGCTAGCCCCCCGATGAGAGCAATGACTTTCCCAATGTCGGGGATGAAGAGTGCCAAGACCAGTGTTAAAAGAAACCATGTGACTGTCTGCAGTAGCCGTCGCCGCCGCTCCATAACCACATCTTCCTCAACTGTGACACCCTTGTACCTCAGCCAAAGTCCTTCCAGCACTGCCCTGCAGAGGGGTGGAGATAACAGGATGTCAAAGAGTTATTGGCAGCACAATTTGTGGGGTCAGAGGTCGAGACCATAAAGGAAAGAGAAAGACGCATTGCGAAAAAGCATGAGAGATCACGGGAAAGAAAAGAAGGAAATGGAAGCTGGAAAAAGGAGTTGTTACAGAACGTGAAGGTCTCTTACGTTTGGGTTAGTGACCAACCTGAGAGTTCTCATAAAACTATAGGCACAATCCAACTATCAGATAATGGTTTGAAATGCAGTGAAAATATTAAAAAGTTGATGTAGCAGGCAGCAGGACAGCTAGGAAGACCCATCAGGGTAATGTGCACATTTCAGTATGGATTTGCTACAAGATTGCAACTGCCTGCCTTATCTTGAGCCCAACCATTTGTGTATCTAAACACCCTTATCATCAGACCATTCACGATCATGCCACTGCACGCTGTTCTTTTGTATTTACTCTTAATAACAGGTTGCCAATTCTCTTAGATAATTTGTAGGGGCGTGCAAACCAGTATGATCATAGGGAAAGCTGATCAACAGCTGAGCCAGGGATCTGGCGTGTCCCCAAGAACCTAAGTACAAGAAAAAACATTGAAAGACACAGCATGTGAACACACAAAAGATGACAGTAGAATCTTCAGAAAACTCTTCAAAATTCAGAGTGGTGATTATTATTCAGGCATCTGCAATTGTTTCGACATTAGATTACATTACATTACTGCATGAAGTGGGTTTTATTAAAGTTCATAATTTGTAGGTAAACTAAAGAAAGCCCTGCTGACGTTTCCATGAGTGAATCATGAAAACATTGTAACTTTGGTGTGTGCTATATAACCATCCATTAACCATCCATTAATACCATGTATGAAAATTCATACTGCCTAATAAACCACATTTACATATTTTTTTGTAGGCATATACTCTGAAATGAATAATGTCTAGGTGTTCCTAAACGTTGCATTAGGGAACATTAATACAAAGTCTTCTATAAAGCGGACTTGCAAAGTATATTAATCAAATGATAAAACACAGCACTATTTAAGAAATGGCCTATAAAAAAAGTTATGTAAACCACCTGCGATTCAATAACAAAATAAGCAATATCACAAAACAGAACAATTATAGGCAAAATGAGCACTGCGTAGCCTACGTTGATTAAACCTATACTTGTGTTCAACGTCTTAGTATTAGGTCTGGCTCTGGCCAGGGGAAGCCTTAAAATTGTAAAACTGTACAAAGAAACATCTTTGGCTATTTTAAGTATTGCTAATGGGTCCACTTTTTTTTTTACCTCCTGTGCACTCTCCCTACCATTTCTGATCTGCATCTTTCAGCAGAACAAACATAAGCAATGAGATACACATTTTAAAGCGTACGAAATTCACAAAATATTCAAATTTGGCTGATGTCAACAAAGTTACCCCCTTAAGCCCTATGACTATTTATATTGGTACAAATTCAGGCAAAAGTACCTCCTACTTCAGGGGCATACAGTTCAAAGTCCTTCACACTCAACAAACAAACTTTCTTCTGAACAGATCCTTAGCTCTGCCTAAAAAAATCAAAAAACTTATGAGCAAGAAAAAAACAACAGCATAAAGTTGGAGAGTAAACCAGACAATATATATCACATGCAGGTTTTCCCTTTGACTTAATCCATTTGCTTACTTTTTTCCTGTTTCATCATCAGAAAGACAAAGACTCAATGTCAGAAATGCTCAGAAAGAAAACAATCTTTCAATTCAACAAAATCCCTGCCACTAAATAATTCAATAATGCAGTTTTTTTCATCCTAAACTGATTTAAAGTCTCTAATAGTTTCTACGAGTTTAAGAATTAAAAATATGTACGTGAAATAATTTTAAGAAATCTTTTCTGCTAAACATGTTATGATTGCTACATATTATACAAACTATAAATTAGAAATTCTGAAGCTCTGCAAAAATGTTGCAATGTCTTTGTACATGACTGGGTGCTTTGTGACGCCCCTAAGTAAATGTACTATTTTGAGGTGGCTACTTTGTTCAATTTACTAAACCACTCTGTCAACTGAAGGCAACAACAATCTGCATTGCGAGAATTGGTGCACCTGAGTGATGCCTTATTTTGTGTACTATGTATGATCCACTCCAATGGGCAATATTGTGGCAATAGGGATACTGTGGCGGGGTACCCTAGGGCCCTCTCATTATACTACAATACAAACTGCCCAGTGGGGAGTAAGCGCCACAAGAACAACACTGCTTCAAAGTCAGGGAGTTCATGTACTAACTGCTAGTCCAGTGGACCTTGAAGTATGAAACTCCAGCTCCCTGCTGTGTCTCCAAGCAATCTGAGCTATGGGCCAACTAGAGAACTGGCGATAAAGATGATGGCTTATTCGGAGCAGCATTTTGTACAGCACAGCATTACTCTGAAGATAGGTTTTGCTCTACAAATCACATACATACATATGGTCGGTGGTGGACAATGCCTGCCATTGTCTAGAAAACGTAGCCTTAACCGCCAGAACATGTTGCCAGAGGCTGATAGCTAGCTTGACATTTTTAGGCACAGATGGTTTCCCATCAGACAAAAAGGTTATTTTAACTAATCTAGAACTTTCACAGACACGTCTGTCTTGTAGTTGCCACATGGGTTCATGCATCAGATATTATCCCAGTACAAACCCTAAGTCTAATGTAGAGGTTAAAAAAATTCTGACGAGCCAGATCCATTGCCTAAAAAAACAGCCGCTACACAAATAGGACCAATACATGCCATCCATTCTGTTGGCATAATAGTATTTTAGTCCACTGTTTTAAGATAATGTTCAAGTGCTCGTAAAGCGGATTGAGGACCAGTGGGCTACACAGCAATGGAACACCATATGGTGGACCATGTACTCTTCCTACAAGATTGGTTGAAACAATGGCTGGACACTGCATGACAAAACATGGTGTACTATGTAAAGTAAAAAGCCTGCTGTGTAAAGAAGGCCCCTCTGCAGAAGCAGCCCCCTAGTTAGCAGGTGATTATAAACATAGTAAGCATGAACAAGATGAACAGATTCCCCACATGAAGCCCTTCTCCATTCCCCTCAACCACCCCCTGTCCAAGAGGTAAGCACTCCACGTGTGAGGCCTGTCATGGGGGACATCCATGCCAATTTATGTCTATGAAAGTCTAGAGATCATCAGTCTGATTCAGAAGTTCCAGACACTGTTTTCGGATAGCTCAAGCAGACTTCCCACTGCGCACACCATGTGAATAGGATCAACCCCTTTCAAACTACATTGTATAGGGTAACTATGATAGGGAAACAGAAAACAAAAAAGGTGATCAGAAGAGAGATGGGCCGGAGAGTTACTGAGGGATCCCTGGCAGGCCATTTGGGCCTTGAACCAACAGGAACTAGAGCTGAACTAAGCTTTTGCTTCAGCTATTGTACCCTCAAGAAAAGCACCAAATCAGATGCTTATTCTCTGGATTGTGCAGACGATTTCACTGATTAACTGAGCAATGCGAAGTATCTGTTCCCTTCCAAACTGACGTAAAAGGTTACTAGCAGGGAAAGGTAGTAACAGAGGCTCTAGAAAAGGATGTATTTGAAGTACAGGACAGCACCAGTACTAGTCCACTGATTTGCCCTTTAGGAATAAGAATGTCCTGGCACCTTTCAGTGTCTGGTAAGGTGGGTTTGATAAGTTGTTACACTTTCTCTGTTGCACACGTAAATGACATTACAGAGTACATCTACACCTAGAGAGAACACCTCAGAACATCTGGTCCCACCCTTTCACCGCTCATGTATCCAACTGCAGGTCACTTATTAGGGGCACTGGGGATGGAAAGAAAATACAGACTCAAGCATGTGCAAAGGCAATAAATGATATTTTACCATTTTCTATTTTCACTGCAATCTGTATGTATGTATAGTCTGAGTTTCAACCGTTGTACCAGCAAAATCACACATTGTACCAGCAAAATCACACATTGTACCACACCCCAGTACTAGCTCAACAAAATGTACTCTTGGTTTCCTCAGACACAACAAAGGTCACTAGGAGAACTGTCAGGTGTACCTGGTCAAAACTTAGTCAGTCCCTAAAAACATTTGCCTCCTTAACCTGTGGCCATTGATCCAACAAAAACACAGAGCCGTCTGAAACACATAACCCTCACAGCCCGAAACATCTCTGGGACACACAAAGAGCATAAAGAGAACAGACGGAGAATAAACTTCTGTAACGTACGCAGACTTGTTGGATTTCCTAACGACGACTACAGTGTAGCCTGGAAATAGAGACAGACTTATAAGGAGGCTGGGGAGGGCTAAGGGGCTCTCCAGGACAATTATATAAACCTTTTTGTGCACAGTGGGAGAGTTTGGAGCTTGCATTCTAGAGGAGTGATGCTCTCATTAAACCTGATCTGGAAACTTCGAACATCTAAAAGTGTTTATCCTCGTTCGGGAAGCTGTATCAACTGTGCTTCACATTATCGCAAGGCGCTGACTTAACAGTACAGTGAGACCTTTGGTGACAACTGGACTCACTCCTCAGTCAACCTGCTGGATTCAAACGTTGAGCAAGTCCACATGGAGAATCCAGATGAATCCTCACTAGAGATCAGGATAGATATAAGGAGTCATCTACAGGCACTTAGTTGGCAGGGTGAAACTGTGCTCCCAGGCCGCCAAGACAAATGTCAATATGTACTGATCTGCACCAGCTTCAGATGCATGGATACACTGATGCATGAATACACTTATGCAGGCGACACATTAATAGAGACAAAGAAGTCACAAAAATGCAAAGGCTTATGACAATCTGAAGGACTTCATTAGTACACTTTTCTATCAGTTAAACTGATTTAAGCTGAAAGTGAGCTGACCTATTTGCTTGCGGTCTCAGCAGACATGACACTCCAAATATCTGTGAGTGTGATTAACTTGTTTAAGATAGGCCAGGTCTCTGGTGACTGGTAAAATGTGTGACTTCATGTTAAATGTACTCTATTTCTTTCAGCACTATTCAATTAAATGTAGTGTCTTTGGTGGGCTTGGAGTATTTTAAAACCCTGCCAGGCTCCATTCTTTATCTTCTCTGTGCTTATCTACTGTACACTCAGGCAACCACTGCTTGCTGTGTGCCTGGATTTAATTTTCAAGCAAATGTGCTACAAGCATGCTATCCTACCTACGAGATAGCAGTGGTGCTTTACTAGTGCAATGGCTATTCTGCCCAACGCCTTTCTGCTGACAAGTAACCATTTTCTTCTTGCTTTAGTCTGATCTTTCGGGGAAGACAACATGACAAGATGATGTGTCCCAAAATAAGGCTTCTATCCTCTGGCTGCATACCTCCCAGGTCCATTTGGATTCTGTCTGCTGTTTCTATAAGAATGGAAAGGAAAAACTAGAGGGAAATCAAAGGATAGAAAATACAGCCAGTGAATTATGGTTGGTTATGATAAATGGACAATCTCAACTTCTAGCTAGTTTCTTGACTAACCAGTTTATTTACTGACACGCAAACCCCCATACAAGTGCAGAATATGATATTAAGTAGCACCTACGCTTAAGGGTTCATATAGCGTTCGGACTGAAACTGGATGTAAAATAGTAAAACAACAGAGTGGTGTTAACATTACCACTCACCATTACCTCAAGATGCAGAGATTTAGAGCCTGGACATAACTGCATGTGGTGATTACCAGTGAAAGGTTGGTGACAATGATTCAGCGCATTTATCCCAATGTATTTGTGCTTCGGTAACAAAAGCCTTTTGCCAGTGATAACCATATGCCATTATTTCCAGGTTCTGATGTGGACTACTTCATCACTCTAAATGGGAGTAAGGACAAAAGTGAGTGTTAAGGTTGCTTATTGTTATGCTGAATAGACAGGTACAGGTTACTAAATGTGTCACTTACTGGACACAGTAATCCAGATAAAAAAAATATATAACAAATTAGCAGACTCACCTGCCACAGAAATGCAGGATAGGATACGATGTCAATACGCTGACAATGATGAAGACTCTAGCAATGGCCACCGGCACATCATTAGGTGGGTAAGATATCAACACATCTTGATTGACCGTGGACCCAAAAGTAAGGAACCCACAAACACCTGTGGAAGAAGAGGCACGATAGCTAACCCAACACATAGTATAGTGATTTAGGACGCAAGGTCACAAATGGACCCCAGTATGGACACAGTGGAAGAGGTAGCAAGGGGCACAGAAGGGGAGGAAAAAGAAAAGAGGCCTAGAGAGAAGCTGACAGACACATGTTGGGTCAGGCCGGCAGTGGCAATGAGGAACAGCCTGACAGGCACACAGTAGAAAAGGACAGCAGTGGCAGAGTGTGAGGAGAAAAGCAGAACATCATTTAAAGATTCACATTGGCACAAGACCTCATATACGATTTGTCATCCAAAAGCACTTCCAAGGCCGCACCTTCGAAAAACCGTCAGATATAAAACAAATTATTTAAATTCCTTAAATGAGATCTACGTGCTGACCGAACTGTAACTGCCACTAGGCAGATGAACCAAGCATTCAGTGTCAGTAAAATTAAGCACCAGCGCTATTGTAAGATCTTTAGATTGCATTACATGCCACTACGGGTTGCTTTTTGTTATTTGCTTTAACTGCTACCCGATTGTAATTTCTTAGGGACATATATTCTCAAATAGTCCTTTGATTAGCTAGGTTTACCCCATGTGTGCCATGCATACAACCAAATGACTATGGTATAGGTAAGCAACCCCTCTAGCAGGTAGCACTTTACCACTGGTGAGGGTACAGGTGAATGTGCCCTGTACCCCTACAGTGCCTAAGTCCATTCTTAGACATTGTAAGTGCAGCAAAGCCATAAAGAGTATATGGTCTGGGAGTTTGTCATTACGAACTACAGAGCACCATAACCTCTTTGCTAAAACCTGAGAAGTTTGGTATCAAACATCACAGCACATTAAGCCCACACTGATGCCAGTGTGGGATTTAATGCAAAATGCACTCAGAGGGCATCTTAGAGATGCCCCCTGAAAAATTACCCAACTCTAGTGTCCTGGCTGAGTTGCTGCTCGCCAGCTGCCACCACCAGAAATGTTTCTGGACCCCTGGGTCGAGAGTTCTCCACTCTTGGGGTCCTGAAACAAAGTACATCCTGGGTCGAGGTTCCAAGCCTTCTTCCCCAGGATGGGCAGTGTCAACCAAGGGGAAGATTTAAAGGCTTTCAGTTTTGTGAGCTGACCCAGTCATTTGCTGCTCCCAGCAAACTGCCTCCCACCTTTTCTGCCCGCCACTTTGAGCGAGAGAATCAGCAGAAAAACCAGGATAGGAGGAGAGGTGTGCTCACCTTTGCCAACCCCACCCCTCAAGTGGGGAGGCGAGGCACAACTCTAAGGCCCGCCATCTTGAAGATGGGGGGACCCAGCCAACCAGAGTGAGGCTTATACCCCCGCCCACTGGAGGGTGGAATAAAAGTGTGTTGTACCCACCCCAAGGAATGGACCCATTGGTCCTGACCTGTACCTACCTGAAACGCCCCTAAATTTAGTATTTAGGGACAACCCAACCTTGCCTCCTCAGACAAGAAAGATGAAGAAAAAGAAGGATCGAAGAGCCATGCTGAAGGAAGAAGAGGAGGACACCAACTGACTTGAACCGAGCCCTACCGGCCTGTCCCGACCTCAACATGCTCCAGCAGAATCTGGGTGTGTCCTGCAGCCAGCAGTCCCCAAAGAACCTGGAGGACCTGCCCTGCCTTCCCTACAAAGACGGTCTCCCATGAGCACCGGACTTGCTCAAGAACCAGACTCTGGCTCCTGCAAAATCTGCGAGTCTGCACCACTCTGCACCCGATGTCCATGGGCCTAGTTTGAGAGGCCCAACACCACAAGGAGATCTCCCTAGCGATCCTGACTTGGGATCTGGCGATTCCTTACCTGCCTCAAGCCTCCTGATGGAGCCTGCAGCCCCTATCTGGATGATCTGCGACCGGAACCGGTAAAATAAACCCGACGCCTCAAAACACCTCTGCACCCGACGCCCCATGGCCTTAGGTGGCCCAACAGACTGTGCCCAGGCAACCCCCAGCTTCCCAATTTACCTCTCCAACCGGTGGTCGCCTTCAGAAGATCTTCGTGCCCGAGCCTGCAGTGTTTACTGTGACGGAGAATCCCCATTGAAACCATCAGGGAACCCAACGCAAATCTAGCACCCTGCACCCGGCTGCCCCTGTGCTGCTGTGGGTGCCCCTTGTATGCTAACTCTGATCCCCCGTGCCCGGAGCTAAACCCTAGGAGCTTTGCTCCCACATCAAAGTGGCATGCCCTTTAGCTGCCACCAACCGGAGGCCCCCTATCCCCCACTGGATAACATAGGGCCTCACCACTCTGCACACGGCTGCCCTAGTGCCACTGAGGATGCTCTGTGAGTGCATCCTTGACACTGGGAAACTCCTGGTTCTAACCCCAAACACTCAACTCCCAAGACCGATTACCCACCTTCAAAGGGATAACCTGATTTTCTCCCATAGGACTGCATTCACAGTTTTTCTGTGAAAAAAGTTGTGTGTGGAGTTAAAAATTGTGTGAAAATCTAAATAAGTGTAATTTGATGACAAATTAAATTACTTACCATTGTCTAGGAAATGCCCCAGTGTGGTATCTAGGCATATCACACTGAGTAGAAATAGTAATCATAAAAGTAATCTAAACAAAGTAACCACAAACTAATTACAAAGTAACTGCACAGTAATTTCAACTATTTCTGAACATTTGACCTACCTGTAACAAAGTCAACTGCATTCAATTGCATCATTCCTGAAAAGTACTATTTTACTTGCCTGTACCAAGTTCTGCTTGGTTCTGAAAGAACAAGTTACTTACCTTCGGTAACGATGTATCTGTAAGAAACATTAGTTAGTTAGATTCCTCACCTTAGAATATCCCCGGGCGTCAGACTGGATCCGGAAGATTTTTCGTCAGCAATACCCCTTGCGCGTCGCTAGGCGTCGTCTGCGGCTCCGCGTCCGTCGTCGGCGTCGTGCGCCGGGATGACGTCGTCGGAGTACTTAGACGCCGCCCTCGCGCGCTGACGTCAGTTCTTCTTTTTTCCGCGCCAGTAAGCGCAGATCCGGGAGAGCTACCCCTTCACACACTAATTACAAAGTAACTGCACAGTAATTTCAACTATTTCTGAACATTTGACCTACCTGTAACAAAGTCAACTGCATTCAATTGCATCATTCCTGAAAAGTACTATTTTACTTGCCTGTACCAAGTTCTGCTTGGTTCTGAAAATAAAATATAACTAAGAAATATTTTTATACAAAACAATTGGTCAGAGTTCAGTCTTTGAGTGTGTGAAATCATTTCTTGCCTGAGTGTGTACACTAAATGCTTAACACTACCCTCTGATAAAGCCTTACTGCTCGCCCACACTACCAGAAATAGAGAGTAAGGTATTATCTACTTTTACCTTTGCCAACCTTTGGGGTTCCACTGGTCTCTGAGCACACTATACCTCCCTTTGGTACAGTATATACAGAGCCAGTCAAGCCCCTCCTCAAAAAACCCTCCGCAGACCCGACGGACCTAAATAACTACCGACCCATCTCTCTCCTTCCCTTCGCAGCCAAAGTCACCGAAAAGATTGTCAATGCCCAGCTGACAAACTTCATCGAAGAGAACTCCATCCTCAACCCCTCCCAATCCGGATTCCGCAGCAAACACAGCAACGAGACCGCCCTCCTCGCTGCCACAGACTACATCCACACACTCCTCGACCAAGGCCGCACCGCAGCCCTCATCCTACGCGACCTCTCCACAGCCTTCGACACCGTCTCCCACCGCACCCTCGCAGCCAGACACCACGACTCCAGAATACAATGAACTGCCCTCGACTGGCCCCGCTCCTTCCTCGCCGGCAGATCCCAAAGGATCAGACTCCTGCCTTTCCTCTCCGAACCCACAGAGATCAACTGCAGCGTACCACAAGGATCACTGCTCAGTCCCACACTCTTTAACATCTACATGGCCCCCGTTGTTGCCATCGTCAGACAACATGGACTCAGCATTGTATCCTACGCCGACGACACCCAGCTCATCCTTTCCCTCAGGAAGGACCCTGAAACCACCAGACTCAGCTTCCAAGAAGGAATTAAAAGCGTTGCAGCTTGGATGAACAGCAGCTGTCTGAAACTCAACTCGGAGAAGACAGAAGTCCTAGCCCTCGGCACCCCACCCACCCCCACGTACCACGCCCGGAACCTCGGCATCATACTCGACTCCTCCCTCACCATGACCCGACAGATCAACGCCGTTGCCTCCACCTGCTTCAACACCCTCTGCGTCCTTCGCGTGGATCCCCCCCAAAGCCAGAAGGAGCGTCACCCACGCACTCATAACTAGCAGACTGGACTATGGAAAAGCCCTTTATGCTGGAATCAACAAATCACTGCTACACAAACTCCAGACCATTCAGAACACTGCGGCCAGACTCGTCCTCTGCATCCCACGACATGAGCACATAACCCAAAACCTGCGAGACCTCCACTGGCTCCCCATCAAGAAGAGAGTAACCTTCAAGCTACTCACCCAAGCCTACAAATCACTCCACAACATCGGACCCAAATACCTCAATGAAAGAGTCTCCTTCCACGTACCCAAAAGGAACCTCCGCTCCGCCAACCTCGCTCCTGGCAGAAACCCCATGCATCTGCAGAACCAGAGCAGGTGGAAGAGCCTTCTCCTACATCGCGGCTACGGGAGTGCAGCGGCGCTTTTCAGAGGACTATGGGTGCATAAATGACGCTTACTCCTTGCGTCTGATTGAGGGCTGCTGGGAAATGTAGGCGATGGTAGGCAGAGATCGATAGAAGCCGTTCCCCTCACGGCGGAAGTTTAAACTGCCAAGCCGTTCCCCTCACGGCAGAAGAGTGGTTCAACCAAGCGTGTCCTGTGCTGCGGGAGCGCAGCCGTTCCCCTCACGGCAGAAGAATAAACAGCCAAGCCGTTCCCCTCAGGGCAGAAGAGCGGTTCAACCAAGCTGTTTAAAATCAAGTGCATGAAGGGCCCATTTTGCCACTGTTACTGGTAAGAAGACTGGAAGATCTAGTATTTTATTTAGGTGAAAAGGAGATATGACTTTTGGAAGGAATTTTGGATTTCTACGTAGGCAAACCTTATCTTGGAAAACCTGAAGATATGAAAATATGGTTCCTTAATGGTTAATGCATGAATTTCACTAACTTTTCTTAAGGAAGTTATAACTGCAAAGAAAGCTACCTTCCAAAACAGAAACTGCAAAGGACATGAATGCAGCGGTTGAAAAGCTGTGGACATTAGTCTTGTAAGCACCACATTAAAGTTCAAAGACGGAACTGGTGGTGCTCGTTGTGGAATTACCCTTTTTAAACCTTCCATAAAAGTATTGATTATAGGTATTTGAAAAAGTTACTGACGGTTGCGATTTCGCTGATAAGCTGCAATGGCTGCTAGATGTAGTCTTATGGAAGTGTATGCTAAAAGTGACTTTTGGAGATGTAGCAAGTAGCATACTAGCTGTTGAACTGTAGGTGCGCAAGGGTCTATGTTTTGAGCAATACAATAATGTGCAAAACATTTCCATTTGGCTGCATAACATGCTCTTTTTGTTGGCACCTTAAGAATGTCCATATCCGACTCCTCTACACTAAACCACTGGCCCATGTCGCGGCCAACGGGCACATGTCGGAGGACTTCCCCCTGGCGCGTGGCACGCGTCAGGGCTGCTCTCTGTCGCCGCTGCTTTTCGCCTTAGTGCTCGAGCTGCTCACGGCTTGGATACGATGGGAGCCCATGATGCGGGGCCTTCGGTGGTCTGCCGACTGGGAAGACCGCGTCTCCCTCTACGCGGATGACATACTGCTTTATTTGTCCTCCCCTAGGCGTTCCATCTTGACACTACTTAACATCTGCGAGATTTTTGGCCGGGCATCTGGCTATACGATAAACTGGTCGAAGTCGGTCCTCCTGGTGCTGCGGGGCCCCCCTCCGCGGCTGCCGGCGGGATGTCCGCTGCAGGTGGCGGAGGGGTCGTTCAAGTACCTGGGGGTGCACATTACGATGGATCAGATGGAGTTTTTCAAGCGCAACCTAAGCCCTCAAATGGACCGCCTCAGGCGTGATGTGCAGCACTGGGGAGCGTTGCCCCTGACCCTAGTGGGGAGAGCGGCGCTCTTCAAAATGATGGCTCTGCCGCGGTTTCTATACGTGTTGGAGAATACACCGCACCCGGTGCCTCCGGCCTACTTCCGCGCGATAGCAGCGCAGGTTTCCAGCCTACTCTGGGGCAACAAACCGGCGCGAATTGCGCAATCAAAATTGGTTTGCGGGTGGTATGATGGGGGAATTGCGCTCCCGGATATCCAACTCTATTATTGGGCGGCGCAGCTGAAGGTGATTAACCAGTGGCTTCACGCGCCTCAGTCTGACCCTGCATTTAAGGCGGACAGGGATGTGCTGGGTGAGAGGGGTATGTTGTCCCCGCTGTATGATGCCCGACTAGCCTCGAAGCTGATCGGCCCTCTGAGACAGACTATATCTATCTGGCATGCGGCGCAGGCCAGGTTGGGATGGCGGGGGGTCCTGACTCAACTTACACCTCTCTGGGATGCCAAGCAACTGGGACGTTTGTGGGACAGCAAGGGCTTCGACGCTTGGGACAACATCGGAATCTCGGTGATAGGCGATGTGTGGCAAAAAGGGGCGGTCGTCCAGTTTGCACGCTTGCAACAGCAATATGAGCTTGCTCCTTCGGAATGGTTTAGATACCTCCAGATGAAACATGCCCTGGTGGCACAGTTGGCTCCTGGCGCGCCAGTTCCGGAAGCGTCGCCGTTGGAGGACAGGCTGTTGACGGAATACATGCCAAAGAAGGCTACGTCCTTCACGTACCGCAAACTGATCAACAATCTGCCGGACCCGATGGGGCTCTTGCGGGAGAGGTGGGCTGAAGAGGTCGGTGACTTTGATGACCCGGAATGGCATGAGGCACTGGCCTCGCCGCGCGAGGCGGGTATACCTTCAAGGCTGCGGCTGGTGCAGCTTCGTATTTTGCATCGCTCATACTACACCAGGTGCTTACTACATAGGATGGGCAGAGCGCCACACCCCTTCTGCCTGCGGGGTTGTGGGGAGGAGGAAACCTTTTACCACACTGTCTGGGAGTGTCCTGTCCTCCAAGACTTCTGGAAGCGAGTGCTGCGTACAATGTCGCAGGCGTGTGGGACATCGTTGGTGCCGGAGCCCAGGCGCGGTTTGTTAAATGTGTGGGAGCCCAATGATCTTGATCATCAGGCGCAGGGCTGGGTAACGCTGGGGATCATGATGGCCAAAAGGAACATAGCCCAACAATGGGGAGCGGTGGGGGCGCCGTTGCTGTCCATATGGAGGAGGGAGATGGATGCAGCCATGTTTGTTGAGCGGTCAGTATTTATTAGGCGGGGATGTCCTCGCAAGTGGGCCAAGGTCTGGGGGGCATGGAACAAGTACAGGGGAGGAATATGCGATCCGCCGCCTCTTTCAGATGAGGACTCCTCTGATTCGGATGGTTAGGATGGCCTGCGGGGTGGTGGGGAGGGGGGGAGCCACAGTCTTCCTCAATGCAGTAGAATTGGGGTTGGTTGAGGGATTCTGCATTTGAGTGGTGATCTGTCATGGGATCTATGCGCAAGGTCTGTTTCAGTGTCCTATTGTTTTAACTGTTTTGAAAACAATAAAAAAAAAAGTAAAAAAAAACAAACAAAAAAAAAAAAGAATGTCCATGCATTCTGGAGACAATTGTAAATATCCAAATTCTATGACATCAGGAGCCAAACTGCTAAGTTGAGTTGGTGGGGTCTGGGTGCCTGCCTCTGCCCTTGCTGTGACTGGCAAGATCTGACACCTCCATCCCAGCAACGTCCAAGCTGGAGGCAACGACGGACAGAGCGGGGCCTCTTTGACTGGAGCTGGTGCCGAGAGAGGTGAGGTCTAGTCCTCGTATTGCATTGATGCACTATACATCATGTATATATAGAGGATCTGAACACTGAACATTAGGGTATAGTAATATCCCATCAGTATGTATAAATTTTGGTTATTGCAGTAGCAAGGATTGTTTGTGGTGAGGTCCTGAAGAAAGCCAGGGAGAGTTATCCCATTGGCTGAAACATGTCGACCATAGATACAAGCAGTGAATAGTTATAACTGCTGTCTTTCTCCTGCACTGTTTTTAATTAAGAACGCAATTTGAGATTATAAGAAAGAGGAATAACATTTTTTGCCTCTGTTGCCTATCCTATTTTAACTACACATTTCTTATTTTTTCTTGCACTGCACTGTTTTCAAAGGAAAGATTTCCCTTTATGTTTTTTTCCACTGGTAAGAACTCAACAAGAGGATACAACTCCTCTAAGGAGGAAAGAAGAAGAGTTGTTTGGAATCCCAGATGATGACACTGGGAACTTCAAGTGAAATGATGGGATACCAATAATCCTGAATAGGTTCTCTCTTTTTCACTTTCTATATGAATCTCTACTCTGCATCTTGACCGTCTTTGTTTGC
This sequence comes from Triturus cristatus, assembly GCF_964204655.1. NCBI lineage: Eukaryota > Metazoa > Chordata > Amphibia > Caudata > Salamandridae > Triturus > Triturus cristatus. The sequence goes on from NC_140595.1 coordinate 180,501,799, forward strand.
ACCTAGTACACTAGCACTAGTGGCGGGTTGTGACTCTAGAATTGTATCTAGAGTTATATTATTTTGTTGTTTATAGACCATAGATTATTCGGTTGTTATAAGATCTGTATGTTGGCAAGCTTCTCATGATGTCCTAAGGACAACTCCAGTAATGTTTTGAACCAGGGTTGTATCGCCCACATAGGAGCTAAAAGCATCCTCTTGAGTGATGTTTGTCTGAGTTTCCTAACCAGATATAAAAAAAACTCATTGCCACAGAGCCCCACCACATATTTTTTCTTTTTGGATCCCAAGGAACCACACAGGGGGCCGAGCTGCCTTCCGTGGTACTGCAGCACACCTGAAGAATTTTTATGTTTGGCCCCAGGGGCGGTGTCTCTTGGAACCCATCCCCCATAAAGGTGGGGGGGGGGGGCAGGGTATCGCTATGCTGGCCTCTTATGTTTAAGACTCGGAGACCAAGCTCCCAAGTCCTAAAAAAGCAGCTGCAACACTTTTCTTCAAGGTGTGACCGCAAATTACATTGTGCGGTCCTGTAGGGGTCTCGCGTGACTGACCAATTGGATTGCGTGTTTTTTGGGGGTTTTTTCCCCACAGGAGTCCTGCGGCAACAGATATCTTTGAACCTTAATTTCACTAATACGGCTGAATAGATTTAAACCAAACCACAATATGCACTCGTTCTGATCAAATAGCCAGCTTTCTGCCAAATTTGGTGTTATTCTGTTCAGCTGGTTTTTCTTTATCGTGGTCTAATTTTTCCTATGGAAAACACTTGGAGAAAAATGTTTTAGGACAACCCCTTTATCTCAGTAATTGCATCACAGATCACCCCAAAACTTTCATGAAAGGAATGCAGGGGGATGAACTTGTTTTTTTGGAAAGTTTTGTGAAAATTCAAATGGCGCCAAAGTTAATGTCAAAACAAAAAACGCTCTTCCTATGGAAACTCTGGCTCATATACAACTACACAGTATTTGTAGCATTTGTAGAGCGCGTTAAACCAAAAGCACTATGCCGGGGAGAGAACTGTGAGGGCGGTGAGAGCTCAGCACAGCAGAAACAGCACAAAACCCGGCTAATCCGCAAAAAGCCAAATTTTACCTTGCTTACGGAACATCAGGTGCGAACTAAGGCTCCTGATAGGTTCAGGAAGAAAATTCCAAAGCCTGGCAGCTGCCACAGTAGAGACACGTTCCCCCACCTAGCTTTCTTAGACTGAGGTACCATCAAATTGTTTATCCCAGCCGATCGCAGAGGTCTCTTAAAGAGATACCAATTCAGTGCAGTCCTGAGATAAATCAACCCTTGAGAGTGTAGAGCTTTGTGCATCGAGCAGAAAGCTTTAAAAGAAACTCTCTTCTTTACTGGCAGACAATGAAGGGATCTCACTCCAGGGGCAGCTAAATGATTATAACCCTGATATTACCCTTTACCCCCCCCACTACAGTGCTCGGTTAGGCCGTGGTGGGGAGGGGTGATTTACACTCCCTAAGTGTGAATGACTGTTTGGCCAGTCCTCCTTGGATGGCCAAACAGCCATGCGCAACCACGGCGCTCAGACCAATCACAATACTGGATTGCAGCGTTGTGATTGGCTAAGGAGAAGGAGCCTGTGTGCTTCCTGCTTTTGTCGAAGTTTAGGAAAAGGCGGCGTGGGAAGGGACCGAAGTGGAGGGGAGAGAGCAGCTGCAAGAGGTAAGTGGTTTTTAAAACAAAAATGCCCGCCACCCTGTTCCCTGCTTGATGCTACAGTCTCAAACCTTCGCTGACCAAGTAGAGTTTGGGTATTCCCAGGACCAGATGTTTGGCAGCATTCTGGATGATCTGAAACTTGTATTGGAGTATTGGTTGACATTTAGATACAGGGTGTTACAGTAGTGTAAGTGCATTTACCACAGACACCCTGAGCTCTACGGGAAGAAAAGGCAATATGTTCTTCAAGAATCCCAATCTTACAGAAGCAAGAACTCACTGTTTTTTTAAACTGGGTGTCGAAAGACAAAGTGTTATTGAAAATCACACTCAGGTTTTTTGCCACCACAGCTGGGGCAGGCAAGATTCCACATGTTTCTGGCCACTAGTGGTTTGTCCAGATTGAGCTAACCACTCCAAACACCAAGATCTAATTTTTGCCCCGTTCATTTTGAGACCGATCTCCCTCATCCATCTGCTGATCTCTCGCATACAAGCCCTAAACCTGCCTACCACCTCATCCCAGTCATCGGAGATAGAGACGATCTGGTTATCGTCCACATCAGACGATACCAGGAAACAAAAAGAGCGTGCCAGTTTCACCAGAGGGGCGACATACAAGTTAAATAGGGTAGGACTTCAGGGCAATCCTTAGGGAACCCACTGAGCAATACATATATATTTATATTTTCCTTGCTCCCAGTGCAGCTTTTCTGCACGTGAGGAGTATGGTGATCTATAAATGAAACGGTAAGAGAGAAGCCAGGGTATTTCAACCAGGTACGTCTTGGGCCCAATATGGACCCCCGCTGACAACTATTATCATGAGGAAACTGAAGCTAGTAAAGACAAGGGGAAGGTTCTCTGCTGAGCAGATATTCACAAGAAGAAGCAAACACCAATTTGAGAGAGGCCTAGCCTCAAAAACACCACAGTCATCTGAAGGCGCCAAGGAGTACGATGAGGATAGGGAATCTTTACTACTTTCACGTGGGCTACGCTTCTCTAACTGACATTGCCAAGAGTCACAAGGAGCAAAGCCCATGGCACCCATCTGAGTAGGTGTGACAAACATGGGCCGTTAATGTTTAAAGTTTGCCCTGTCCTCTATGAACATGAACAAATTGATTTCAAGACCTCACGACGGATAAAGATTTCTGCAGGTAAGTGCTCTGCTACCATATAACGATTACCATACAACGAAGACCACACACTGATGGTTGGACTCTCAAAAATTGCCAAATGAAGTACAGACATATTTGAGCCAGATCATTTCACTACCACAGCTCAAAATGCTGAAATCCCTTTCCATCACTTCTCTGCAATGACCATATTGAGTTCAAGAGAGCAATGAAAACGCATCTGTTCTACTCTGCTCATGGACCAGAAACCACTATGTTCTTTTTTTCCATTTTTTATTTATTGAGTATTGCAATAAACAATTACATCAGAAATTCAGTGCAGTATCCATTCCGGACTCAAATACAATGTAGTATTGTTTGCTCGATAATCTCCACATTATAAGAATGCATCAGGAAAGTGTGAGGGATAGGTGAGAGGGGAAAGGTGAGGGAATGGAGGTGGAGCAGAATGGGAGGGAATGGGAAACAACATGCAAACAGCCCACATTGGCAGGACAGTAGGCCAGGGAGTCACATAAGGGGACAGTTGGGCATGTCCGCAGTCAGAAGGGCCCTGCAGGAACTAGTAGCACCCTTAGTCGTGTCTCCATGTAGTTTGAGGTAAGCTGTCAGGGGGGCCCAAATGTCCTTTTGGTGCGAGCAGACGAGCAACAATTCCCCATACGCATCTAGCATCTCCAGGCTAGCGGCAGCATCATCAAGCCACTTGCTCCTGCTGGGCACCTGTCGTCTACCCCAATGCATTGCCACCCTACGCTTGGCCAGCAGCAAAAACATAGCCGTCAGCTAACGGACCTCCGGGGGAACCTCTTTGACATAGCCCAATAGTGCGACTAGTGAAACACGCTCAGGAAAATAGCCCATGATTCTAGTCATATCCCTAACCACCACGTCCCAGAAGTCTGGTATCGCAAAGTATTGCCATGCCGGGTGCAGGAAATCAGCATGTAGCGCTGTGCAGCGCACCTCTTCAATGACACACATTTGAAGCAAATATGCAGGCGTGTGGTAGATTCTGTGTAAAAATTTAAAGTGAAGGAAGTGCAACCTGTAGTTCAGGGATAGGGCCTTGGACTGGGAGCAGCAGGGAGTCCATTGTTCCTCACTTATCACCACATTAATCTCATCCAACCAAGTCTGGCGGGCAGAGGTTGCTTGGATCGGCTCGGCCTTCTGCATACCAGCATGGATGCGCGTGATCAGCTTAAGGGGCGAAGGGTTGGTAACCATCTCTAGTACTGTGGACATGGGGTGGGGGGGGGGGGGGGGGGTAGAGACTGCCAGAAACATGTCCATGAGACCTCCCAGTGATGCCCAAGTCATGGTGTCAAGAAAAGAAGCTGCAGGTTCCAGAAACACCTGCTGATGGGCAACAAAGCTACCATCGAGGTATGCAGCCCCAAAAGAAGTCAGCTACATCTGGCACAGATGCAGTCATGTCCCGTCCCCCCATCAGCAGCTATTTGAGAGACCACTATGTTCAATCACTCCCCAGAAAAATGTCACCAGCCTTCTTTAATTGTACTTATTAACTTGTGTACTAACTTGAAGGTGGCAGGATATTCATGAAAACACATATATATGTCAATTTCTTTATGTTTCGAAGTGCTTTCACTTAAGCTCTTACTTCCTCTCCGGTCTCATTTCAAAACAGCCTAAGAGAGACCTAACTAACACACCAGCAAACACCATAAGATAACAAAGTTCATTCCTTTCCTCTACTCTTCTTGTCTATATTGTACTCTCTTCACTTTTCTACTCTCTCCAGTGTTCTGAATGGACCAAGACCCGCGTGAGTGCTAAACAGGCTCCCAGTGACAAATGCAAAAAGAACAATTGATGGACGTGATGGCCATTGTGCAACATTCCGACCATCATCTTGTGTGTTTTGCTAAACAAGCTCCTCACATAAGACAATTTTTCTCAAATATTTCATTGACGTCACTCACATTTGGCTCACCACTGAGACTCCACTTCTTCCTTACACATTACAAACTTAACGTAAAGTAGATAGATCTCACTACATCATCAGACAAACCCATCAAAGCTTTCTGTCGACCACACAACTCATCATTTTAAGAAGCCGTTGTCTAGTGATCTGATGTAATGATGATTATATGACATAGACATTAGAGAAACCAGTCCACTATCAGACCAGAGTTTACAATGTATAAAAGTTAGAGTTTCAAACTCTAGTTGAACCTCGTGTAAATTCTCTCTCTTTAATCTACTGTTGAAATAATGACCGCCTGCTGCTCTTTCCAACTGAATGTCCAGTTACTGTGAAAGAGGAAAACAGTTCTTTATTTGATATCAAATGACTCTTATTCTGGTCTAAAATTAAAAAATGTTGACTTGAGCTTACCAATGACAAAATGCTGACATTCTGGCAAATTACATTTGGTATCATTGTGAGGAGCTTAGAGTGCCAAAATTCCTACAGTGATTTAAGGCTTATGGATGCGCAAAGGAAGGTAGAGAGTGCTGTGGTTTTCAGACTAGAGTAAAGGAGAACGCTGTGAGAAAATGTTTAAACACACTTTGGGATATAACGCAAGAGAACTCACAAGTAATGTACAGAGAGCACCTCACCTGTTCCTGTGTATACAAAAAGTGCAATAACCATGGCAGTGGTCACGACCCAACTCCAAGTCTTCAACTCAGGACGCTTCATGCTGTTAAATACCGGCACGCTGCTCACGTGACACTGCCAAGACAAAGAATGGCAAGAGGAAAAAACCAGAAGAAAGATTGGGAGTAAATGAGTAAATGCAATGTGCATGAGTGCAAGTGACACATGGAGGAAGAAAGTGGAGAGAAAGAGATAATGGGCAGTGAGGAGAGAAGAAGGGAAGCAGATGAGAGAGACATGTAATACAAAGTTAAATGCCATACAGACACAATGTCAAAACCCCCAAACAAAGGCACGCAACAGCCAGACATATGTGATAAATTAAGGAAGAGATGTACCTGGAATCCAAAGCAGATAGTGGGCATGGCGTTAAACACAGACATCCAGGAGGGCGGACTGTGAAAGAAAGCATGTTTTCATCAACCGTTTATTTATTCTATTTATATTTGAATATTTTCCTCCCACTGCAGAGGGCAAAAAAGGTAACGGATCTCCCTAAATCTAAGCAAACCACCAATCTATGACTCACATGTCTAACACCACTCATAATAACAATTTATATTTCCCTCTACTAATCCACCACTAATTCACCTTTGGGTTCCAGAGTGGCGTTTCAATGCCTCATCAGGGATAGTAAGCACTGTATAAATACAAATACCATTTCATTTCAAGAGAGTTTACTTATAAGAAGGCTTCAAGGCGATAAACAGAATGCATATGACAGTCACAGTTCTGCAAAACCTTTTGCAAGTCCGAAAATAATCAGTAGTGGAAAGAAAAGGAAAGATCGCTTAGAGAAATTGGAGTTGAAAGTAGTAGAAACACACTAGTGCTCCCATAAAGGCAGCAAATGGCAAACTTTCATACTAGTTGGCTGCGCCCCGCCACACCACCAAGTCTCTTCCAATTGCGACCACACTCACAACATATGTGCATTTTTAATACTATTAAGTCTGTGCCCTGGGGCGATACCAGGGTGATGGGGAATATAAGTTACATACAGACACACCAGCTGTGGGTAAAAAGAAGCATTAGAAAGGGACAGATAGGTGTTCAATACCGCAGTGAGTATCCGATATCAAGCAAACTGGTCAAAACAAACCTGTAGATTAGTCCTAGAAGGAAGTACAGATAGGTACAGGAGCCCACTGTCTACAAATCAACAAAAATAATTCCACTAGTCTGGATGAATGCCAAAATGGAAGCATAGTTGAGTGTATGTATCTAAAAGTGAGGATTATGAGGTGCAGACAGTGAGGCATGTACTTTGAGTGGCCTCTGCTCAAGGTTGAATTCCACAATACTTAGGACTACTGATCATATATTGTGACCCCAGGGGGAAGGTGAAACCATGTTCAGTACCATATTCACTTTTGTTTCTTGTTCTTTTTTTGATAATCGATTTTTATTATCATTTGGAAAAAAAACAAGCAAACAAAATGACAGCATCCATCTTACACAGTAAAGTCAATTCCATCTCCAGCAGGCAGAAACCCCCATCCCCCACTGTTAGCATAGGAGCATTTATGCAAGCCACCCAGGATGGAAAAAAAGCACCCCGCTACATGGGGGAGCCAAAGCCGATAGTTTAAAACAGTAGGTTTAACCATTTGCCACATACCCTATGGAACTTCGCAGGACAACCACGTGCCTCAAAGAGGTGCTCCTCCTGGGCTGCGCACCAATCCACTCCCCGGCGCCACTTTCGCAGGGTAGCGGGGTTGGGCTGGGCCCAGGCCGCTGCAATATCTCATTGAGCCACAGCGACCGCCATTCCCAGAAAATGCTTGTCCGCTCTAGAGCCGTCCAAACCATCAAATACATCCAGGAAAAGACATAAGAGATTATGTGGAACCTGCCAACTCAAGGTCTGTGTGAGCCCAGATTCCACCCCGGCCCAGAATGGGTCAAGGCCTGGGAAAAGCCAGACCATGTAGTAGAAGTCGTCCGGAGCTGGGCCGCATCTATTGCAGTCCAGGGATTGGCGCAGCCCTGCCTTGTGTAGGCGCTCGGGAGTAAGATAGGCCGTGTGGAGATAATAGAGTTGAATGAGGCGGAGTTTAGAGGAGGTCGTAAGGGTTTTGGGGGGCCATAAGGGCATCGCACCAGTCCGCATCTTCTAGGGGGCCCAGCCATCCCTTCCAGCGGCCTGAAGTGAGTCCAAAGAGGTTGGACCATTGATCACCAGGGAACGGTATAACTGTGACACCCCTCCCCTACCCAGATTGCCCATCATGACTTGTGCTTCCCACAGGTTAAACTGGGGTAGTGATGTACCTATTGGGATATATACAGTGAGGGCGTGGCAGAGTTGCAAGTACTTGTAAAATTGTGAGGTGTGGAGGGTGTGGCGTTGCTGTAGGTCAGGGAAGGCCCTGATGTTATCCCCCACCCAAACATCTCCAAGCAGAGAAATCCCAACGTGGTCCCACTGCCGGAAACCTGCGAGGGTCGACAACTCTGGCAACCACTTGCCTTGCCAGAGAGGTGTATATTGACTGAGTCTCTTATCCCAGCGTGTGTGTCGCAGAGCACCAGGGCACCAGGACCCCTCTAGTGATTGGTTGCATTGTCTGTGGTATGGGGGCCCTGTACAAGTAGGCTTGAATATGTGGAAAGTCCATATCTCTTAGTTCTTTCCAATAGGCCGGGTCAGACCACCCCACAGTAAACCAGTGATGAATAACGAGGAGTCTGGTAGCCAGGTAATAGAGATTCGTCATGCCCATGCCTCCATCAAAGGGTGGGATCCTGCAGGGGCTAGGGCAATACACGGCCTTCCTCCCCCCCCACAGAAACCTCGTGATCACCCCGTCGAACTCTCGGAACCAACCTCCAGGGAGGTGAAAGGTGGTATTCTGAATGATGCATAGGAAGCAGGGGGGGGGTCATCATTTTAAAAAGAGCCCCTCTTACAAGGGGGTTAAGTGGTAGAGTCTGCCAACGTTTGAGGTCGTTATTGGCTTTCGTGACCAGGGGGGTAATATTAAGCATCCATTCCAGCTCTGGGTGCAGAGGCCCCCAAATACCAAGGTACTTGAACGATAGTCTCCTGATGGGGATGCTCAACTGCCAATCAAAGCAATCCCTTGACAGGTGGAGGGGAATCAGGGTAGACTTAGCCGGGTTGAGCCGCAGACCAGAGACACCCTCCAAGGCCTGAAGCACCTTCAGGCATTGGGGACCGGAAGATTCTGGATCTACCAAGAAGAGCAGGACATCGTCCGCGTAGAGGGCGATTTTGTCCACATGATGGGAATCCCAGGACCAACCCCGGATTTGGGAGTTGCTTCGTATGAGACAAGCAAGGGGTTCCATCGCCAGCACAAATAAGAGGGGTGAGAGGGGACACCCCTGGTGCGTACCTCTCCGGTTTGGGAACTCTTCCGAGATGGCACTGTTGATAAGGACCCTGGGTTTGGGACTGGAATACAGAACCCGGACAAGACGGCGGAAGTGGGGACTGAAGCCCATCATCAGGAGAATGTCCTCTAAGTATCGCCAGTCCACTGTGTCAAAAGCCTTCTCAAAGTCTATAAGAAGGAGGGCAAGATACGGTGTTAGGCAATGGCGGTGGGCTAGGGTGAGGTGGAGGTGCCGTATGCAGTGCCTGGTGCCACGGGCTGGCATGGAACGGCACTGGTCCGGAAGGATCGACTTGTGCAAGAGGGGACGGAGACGCTGGGCCAGGGCTGTGGCGAAGATCTTCATTTCAGTTTGGATTAAATAAATCGGTAGGTAATCTGCAAAAGCGGCAGAGGGTGGTTGGGACTTCAGGATTACAACAACAGTGGCCACGTCGGTCTTAGGGGAAAGGATCCCACCTCAGCGACATGCTGGCAGAGCTCTACCAGTTGGGGCACCAGCAAGTCTCTGTAGGCCGTGTAGTACTCCTGTGGGAAGCCGCCTGCCCCGGGCGTCTTTCCTGGATTCAGCAAGGAGATGGCCCCCTGTATCTCCTCCAAGGTAAAGGGGAGATCCAGATCCGTCATCTCCGCCCGGGTGAGGCAGGAGAGCTGGACATTCGCACATCCTAGCAGAGCCGCCATGGTGTCCTTGGGGGGGCGAGCAGAATACAGCAGAGCCTTTATTTATTGTTCATAGATAAAATGCTCTATTCTGAACTTCCAACCCAGGCATGAGCCTGGTCTTGTATAATCTTTGTGCAGAATGAAAGCTCTACCACTTAGTTTTATCTCAGAAGTGAGGACAGGGACAATCAATTGTCTGGGCATGAGAATCTCAGCAGCAGACATTGTTAGATCATAAAATATAGTGCCATGGACAGAATTGCATGAATCTGGGGCAATACAAGGACAACCGATTCAAAGAATGCTACCAATGAGATTTTAAATTGATAATTAAGCAAATGGATATGTAGCATTCCTAAGATCTTGTTCAAGCAATAGTCCTTTCCAAGAGGCTTGATGAGAGCTTTATCCCCCTGCAAACACACAATAACTGAGATTTCAGAGAGCTTAAGCCAAGTTCCACAAGAGTTAGCACTGTGCTCCCTTAGAAAAACTCAAGGGACCATCTAGTCTCTAAGCTCAGTAAGACACTCTATAGCAATCATCAACGTGTTGTTAATGTAATTCGAAGTTGTAAAAGAGCCTGGTGTGAGGGAGCTATTAAGAAATTCAGTGCCTATGTTTAGTGGCTATGGTGCCCACTTCCTTAAACCCCAAGGGAGCAGATGGTTAAGTTGGCGATCTAGCAATTGAACATGTCCCATGCTGGCCAGGAACCAGATCACTCTCAAGCCCGGAGACGCAGTCTTGGAGCACTGCATAGTAAGTGCAGAGGAATCCATGAAGTTCCACTATACACCATGGCACAGTACAGGTGTCTATTACATGGTCAAAATAAAGAAGTCTAAAAAGCTATTATCAACTCCTCTGCTTTAACCAGGACCAACCCAAGCAGGGAGGAATAAATCCCTCAATGAAGCTGACAAGGCACCTCCCTACACAGCGCTTCTGGAAATCTTCACTCCAACAGAATCAGCCACAAGCTGTAGAGATGATGATGAGGCAACCTAGACAGCGTTATGGATGTTATCTCAGCTCCTGATGTCTTTCAGGGCCTCCTTAAGGTCAGAAGTCAGGTACATATAGCCTGAATCCAAGTTAGGAGCCTTGCAGTCATCCTAAGAGGCCCTCCATCATTCTTGCCTTACATTGGCTAAGATAAGCAGACTGCTGCATTCCTTAAACTCACGCTGTTATGTTGCTTGATAGTTGCAATTCGTGGGAGTGTGGTAGTGCAAGCAGCAGCAAACTAACAGGCACAGCACAACTGAGGGCACTGCATACAGAAATGCACACTAGACCATTTTGCTGATAATAATGCCAAAATACACAACCAGAACTGTACACCACTGCAGGTATCCACAATTTGGGCATAAGAATGCACTCTTTCTCCTTCACATATATTCTGGGTAGAGCCACTAATGAATGTATGCAAGTTGCCAGAGCGAGTACTAACCTGAGAGCCACGCCATTGCCGACGCACTAACGCCGCCACCGCCAAGAGTCTAGCGGGGACAACACCAAGCACCATCCTCCGCGTCGCCGCCCCGGGACTGCAACTCCCGGCAGCCTCAGCGGCGGCGCGTCCAGCTGACGCGGTGCAAGCGCCAGGAGGCGCCATAAACCGCAGAGAGACCGGCGGAGCGGGGGGGAAGTTGCCAGAGCGAGTACTAACCTGAGAGCCACGCCATTGCCGACGCACTAACGCCGCCACCGCCAAGAGTCTAGCGGGGACAACACCAAGCACCATCCTCCGCGTCGCCGCCCCGGGACTGCAACTCCCGGCAGCCTCAGCGGCGGCGCGTCCAGCTGACGCGGTGCAAGCGCCAGGAGGCGCCATAAACCGCAGAGAGACCGGCGGAGCGGGGGGGAAGTTGCCAGAGCGAGTACTAACCTGAGAGCCACGCCATTGCCGACGCACTAACGCCGCCACCGCCAAGAGTCTAGCGGGGACAACACCAAGCACCATCCTCCGCGTCGCCGCCCCGGGACTGCAACTCCCGGCAGCCTCAGCGGCGGCGCGTCCAGCTGACGCGGTGCAAGCGCCAGGAGGCGCCATAAACCGCAGAGAGACCGGCGGAGCGGGGGGGAAGTTGCCAGAGCGAGTACTAACCTGAGAGCCACGCCATTGCCGACGCACTAACGCCGCCACCGCCAAGAGTCTAGCGGGGACAACACCAAGCACCATCCTCCGCGTCGCCGCCCCGGGACTGCAACTCCCGGCAGCCTCAGCGGCGGCGCGTCCAGCTGACGCGGTGCAAGCGCCAGGAGGCGCCATAAACCGCAGAGAGACCCGCTTCGCGGGACGCGCGCGGGACCGCGCCGGGCTAAGCCCGGGCAAAGGGCGGGCCCTCTGTGGCCCTCAGTGGACGGAAGAGGCCGGGCTGGGCCATCCCCCTTGAGTCTACATACGAAACAGGTAACTACTCTAAGCATGGGTAAACGTACCACGAAAACTACATGCACTGTTACTGCCGCCCCTGTTGATTCGTCCACATCAATAGATGCACTGTTGGCTAATGCTCTCACCATGGTTACAAATGAGATCGCTGACACTGAACGTAGAATGTCTTTTGGATTCCCCACCACTACTACTACTGTGCCATGTTCACAATCACCTAAGGCTTTATCCAACCTGGACCTCCCCCTCTCCCCCATAGTAACAGTTGTTAAAACAAATAGTAACGTGGACACTCTAAGTATGACCACTGGGAAATCAAGTTTGCGGACTACTGTTGTAACAGACTGTCAAGCGGAACCAGCACTAGACAAAACGCCACGCTCCAACAAACTTGCAAGAGAGAAACGTAAGAGAGGCCCAGTGAAATGTATAGTAAATAAAAGGAAACAACTAGGTCGATGTAGAAATCAACCAACGCCACAGAGTTTGTGGAACAAAGATAAAGCCAAAGATTGTGAAATAGTAACATCAAGTGCCATTGAGGACTCACTACTCTCCTCATCTCCATTGGATGAAGGATCGGAGAGACCTACTACTCTCACACGAAGATTAGAGTCTCCAACTGCGGACAAAAGTATTTGTAGAGTCTCTATGTTATCCAAGGAGAGTAGCGTTAATACAGTCAGTACTCAGACTGAGGCCACCGATCAAAACTCTTTACTCAAATTCAATGGCAACCTGATAGAAACAATTGTTGATACCATTTTTAAACAAGTCGAAATTCAAATAGTTAAACAATTTAATACTGTTTTTAAGAGACTGGACAAAATCGAAAACCTTGTTAAAAAAGAGGAAATAAAAAGGAAAGGATCTATTAGCTTAGACGTTGTTCGAGGTGACAAAATTATGAGTAAATTAGAAACTTTATGTAAGGATCTGAGGGAGGGGAATCAGAATGTCGCCATTGATCCCAGCCGTGTAAATATGCAAGGCCTTACTGTTGATAAAATTGTGTCACCTAACAGTACCTCTGCTAACATTGTACCTACATTGTCCACGGGCTCTGATCATGACCCCCCTGGTCTAGAAGGAACAGTAACTGGTACCCCTATCCCGGATGCCAAGACCCCGCTAGCCTCCCGAACAGACAGGATAGGTATTACTCTGGATGACATAAGTACTGGCGGAGGCCCATTAGTAAGAAACAGATCTGCTAATAATTTAGGGCAGTTCCTCAACTTACCCCCAGAATCTTGCCCATATGTTTTAGTGTTAGCTGGCGTACCTGCTCTAAAAGAAGGCCAAAGTGAGTCATGGGTACAACTACATAATAAATGCATTAATTGGCTGACAAAACATAAAGGGGCAAGATGGAACATATCAAATGAAATCATACTAACCCGTAGGGTAAGTTGGGTAGGGCCACAACAGAAAAATATTAGCGGGGATTGTATAGTGATTAACTTTAGACATCCGAACTTTGTGAAATATTTTATGGACACACGTAACATCTATGCCAGTACATCCACTATAATAAGCCTTCACCCTTTGGGCTATTTTTACAGGCCCCCCCACAGACCAATTCAGACAGCCTCTTACACCATCCCTACAGCTAATAGATTCTCTGCCTTATCGGACTTAGAAAGTTTAGACTGACAACCATCAACACCTCCCATTACAGTGGATAAGGTTGTTAGCACAGTGCCTATGGATACGGTCAACTCCATACGCATCAATAAACCTTGTCCAGATAGATTAGTCCTACCACATGTAGCTTGTTCAGACTGTCCCATTATTCCTACTTCCTCTACCATCAGTCCATCAACTGACACCCTAAGTGTCATTAGTTGGAATATTGCAGGGCTTCCAGGTAAGATGATAATCAAAGAATGGGTTACCTGGATAAGTAACTTTGATGTGGTAGTGTTACAGGAAACATGGTGTACATCTACCCAATTGTTGGAGGGTTTCTTTTGCCACAATCTTATTGTACCAACCCCTGCTTTGGGACGTCCAAGTGGCGGTCTATCTATCTGGGCAAAAATTTCTAAGGATACGAAAATTGAACCTCTAAATATGGTTAGTAAAAATCTGGTAGCCGTTAAATACGTCGCAAGGTTAAAGATTTGTTTTATAAATTTTTATAATAATGATTTTGTCAACCATCCTAACCCCACCTTTTTAGAACTGTTTAAATTTATCGATGATGTTGTGGATGGTGAAAAATATGGTTTATTCGATGGTATTTGTGTTGGCGGAGACTTTAATGCTCATATTTATACTACATCTCCGCCCTGTAGACGAGGCTCGGAATTGTTGGATCTTTTACAAAGTAGAGATCTAGATGATGTCATGGGCCATTTTGGAATTGATGAGGGAAAGGTACCGGCCCCCACGTATATTGGTCGTGGTTCTTCAACCACGATTGATTATATGTTTACCTCTTCCCCCCTTAGTGAAGTGTTAATTAAATCTAAGGTTGTCAGTAGCCCATACAGTGACCATCTACCATTAGTAATTCATCTTAAATCTATTAAAAAGCCTGTAGGTCTATGTGAGGTCGGAGTTCAAAATATTAATGTATCCACTGATAGACTAAGAATCATCTGGAGAGGGATTAATAACCGAGAGATCTTAACCAATGTAATTAAGAACAATCCCCTGTTGATTTCCAACTGCCTAACATTTGGTGGCCCTGATATTACTAGATCCTTTTGTGATCTATGTGCAGCAATAAAAAGGGCTATTTCCAGACCGGTAATAGAACATAATATAAACATTCAAAGATGGTTTGATACCAATTGTTCCAGGGCTAATAGAGAACTTAGGAAAGCTCTTGAAGCTAAACCCCGAGATATTTCCCTTGTCAGTTCATTACGTTTTAAATATAAACAGGTTTTAAAAACCAGAACTGAAGAGCTCCTAATAAGCCATTGGGATAATCTCACCAAAACAACTGCCCTAAAAGACACCACCGGCTTCTGGAAAGAAGTAAAAAGTTTGAGAGCCCTGGGTAGTAACATCACCCCGATAAATTGTAATATCACAGGTGATTCATGGGTCAGCCATTTTTCTAAGCTCTATGCTACAGCTGGGAATCCTTCTGAGGATACTTTCCCAGATGATACCGTAGTCATTACACTAGAGGAGGTGGAGGAAGCCATCGCAAATAGTGCTGGTAACAAGGCCCCCGGCCCGGATGGTCTGTCCATCGACCAGATAAAATCAAATACATGGTTTTGGGCCCCCCTACTTTGTAATCTTTTTAATAATTTAGGTAAGGAATCTATCCCTCCCACATGGTCTTGTAGTACCATTGTGCCTATTTTTAAAAAGGGAAATAGGATGGACCCGGGGTGTTATCGTCCAATATCTTTGATCGACAACACCCTGAAGGTCCTTGGTAGGGTCTTGTTTGACAAAATAAGCACCTGGGCAGACGAAAACTCCATCATCCACCGTTGCCAGCTTGGCTTTCGGAGCAAGCTTGGGACGGTGGAACAATGTCTAAACCTTAACCTCATAATGGCCAAATATACGAGAGCTAAACGATCTCCTCTGTATTTTGGCTTTATGGACCTAAGTTCAGCGTTTGATTTCGTTAATCGCTCTCGCTTGTGGTCCATTCTTTTAAATTATGGTTTAGACGAACCCCTAGTTCACTTTCTGGCCAATCTTCATCGTAACTTGAAAGCCCGAGTTCGTTTAAATAATGATGGTGAGGTTTCAAATGAGATTTTAATTGGCAAGGGGGTAAGACAGGGCTGTGTCTTGGCCCCCTTGCTTTTTATCTTATACATCAATGAATTAACTCATTCCCTGTGCAATTTGACAAAGGACGTTCCAATTATCAATAAGAAACCTATCCCGGCATTACTCTACGCTGATGATGCGGTCCTTATGGGCCGCACTCCGAATGCTTTGCGTATTTTAATAACGGGATTCGTTAATTATATGTCCGATCTTGGGCTGTGCACTAACTTTAACAAATCGTTTATCATGACTTGCGGCCCTAAAAATTATAAAATCCCAAAGATTGTGATAGGTCCAAACATCCTAAAAAGCACATGCACTTTCCCCTATCTGGGTCTCTTATTCTCTAATAGTGGTTCGTGGCAACCACATGTGGCGATGGGGAGAAATAAACTCTTAAAATCGATTAATTCTATCACCTCCCTACGCCAACCGCGCCAGGCTGATGTGGTTCTTAGCCTATTACAAATTTATCGAACCCAATGTCTCCCAACTGGCACATATGGTGCAGAAGTTTGGGGGTTTTCAAACTGTAAACCAATACAGAGCGAAGAGAACAGATTTTGTCAAAAAATCCTGGGGGGAGTTATTAGTGCACCGACCTTTGTATGTCACAATGAATTAAAATTAAAATACGTTGAGGATTTTATTAGAGCGAGACCTGCATTATTTTGGCTAAGGATATGGCAAAACTCTGCAGCTTCATTGACTCGTGAGATTATTTTAGACTGTCTGAAAAGTGATAATGTAGCCCTAATCCCATGGATTAATGCGGTAGAGAGCAGCCTTAAGAGCGTCAATTACGGTTACTTGTTCACATATCCGGATAGGATTGACGCCTCTCATAAAAATTTGGTGAGAAGAGCACTCTATCAGCATTTCCAGAGTGAAAGGGAAAGAGCAGTTTTTGTGAAACAATCCACAGTCGACTATTTATCAATCCAGGAATCTCATATTGAATCCCCGATGTCCCCCCAGCCCTATTTATGTAAAAAACTGGGCAGATGGACCAGATGTTTATTATTTAGATTCAGGGACAGGAGCATTATAAATCTTATCTGCTTTCCACTGGGTTATATTAAAAATTTGGAAAAACTACATTGTCCTTGTGACCGCGGTGGAACCCAGAGTATGCCCCATTTTATCTTCGGCTGTGGATTTTATATGAAATTCACAAGACATTATCTAATACCATACTGTAAGAAATATGATTTGCTTAGCCACAACCTTGCCTATAGACACTTCTTAATGCTAGGATCTGATGAATTAATTTTTAGAGTTAGTAGCTTTCTTAAAGCCATTGTATGCTCACGCAGGTCGTTGAAAATTGATTAGCTCTGTTTAAACATTCACTCTGCACTTTAAAACATGTCTCGTCGGAATTTAATACATTACTCAGCCTCATTATTACAAATTTATGAGCCAATTTTCTAAGTATAACCTCATTTACTGTTGTACAATGGCTTATTTTGCACAGCCCAGCTAGTAGGTTTTTGTGTTTTCATTGCTGTCTTTTTATAAATTATATTCTTACATGTAATGTCTGACGGCCCAAAATTGTAGTTTTTGATGTGTATTTTAAAATGTTTGTTTATGTGCTTTTATGGATGGTTTGTGAAATCCGAATAAAGTCTATTTGAATTGAATTGAATTGAATGTATGCAAGTGATTAAAAAAAAAAAAAACTAAAGGATTTTATTAATACAGTGATTGATACAGAGCTTTTAAATCCAGATGGCAGCTTTGAGAAAATAGGTTCGTGTGCAAAAGAAAAATGTGTTAGGATAGAATCCTGGCACCTATGCTGATATGGGTGAAGTGCATATATGCTTGGACCCTGCTCCATAAAAATCACTGAGAACATGTGAGCATCTTGTATTTTCACAAATGCATGGGCACCACAGGTTCAAATATTAAAGCTGTGAGTTACATAAGTGCGAAGATTTTAATAATTTTAATCTTAAAGCGTACTACTCCCTTAATTCTTTGTGTACTTGGCTTCCTATAGTTGGTACTAAAAATAATATGTTTATGAGGGATTTTTCAGTTTCAGCGTTTGCTTCCAGGCTAGGAAAGAAACCACTGCAGGCCGTGAATAAGATCTATCAAGCTAAATGTACCTCTGCAGTCACATATGGAAGTGATATATGGGGATGTATCGATGTTTATGTGTTGCAGACAGTAGAAAAAAATGTAAGATGTCTTTTGAGTGTTCTTCAATATACTCCTGGGTATATTGTACATTAAGAATTAGCAGTTAACTATCTATCTGACACACTAGCGCTCCAACCCCTTTTAGGGTAGATTTTAATTTGGTTAAGGCTCGAGATGCAATTAAATCAGGAGATTCTACAGAATTGTTTAGCACTTGATAATATGCAGTAAATACTTTGTCAAAAATGCCTCAAAGAGTATTTTTCTCTGGCGTGGCTGGTGCCGCAAGATGGTGGCCCACCTTAAGCGAGCTCCTGGCCGGCTCCTCATAATATCCACCATCCTAGCCCCACTTTGGTATTTCTGCCCCTACCTCTTAGTCGCTCACTTCTGGTGGACTCCGGACCGGTCCTGGACCTATGAAAGCCCGAGGGGGGACAATCCACGAATTTCAGGATGGTCCCGGAGTCGCATCGGTGCGGGCCGCACTGCTGATGGGCCCCATCTTCTTCCCTGGCCATGGAGTCGGTGGTTAGCTCTGTTGGGCTGGAGCTTGTGCCCTCGATGATCACCCTGCCCCACAGTGCCATCTACTGCAACCACGGGGATGGGTGATTGCCTGGAGGTTGTGGATGCACATGGAGAAGGCCACTTGGAGAGCCACCGTGACCTTCCTGGTGCGGCGCCCCCTCCCAGGTGGAGAGGACAACGGAAGCGTCCCTTCTGGCGGTGAGCTGGCACTGGAGGGAGGGGCATATGGACGGCCTTAACTGGGGGTGCCTGGCCGCCCAGGCCTGTGTGGGCCTATTGGAGAGGTGAGCCTTTGGGTCTACCTGGCACGTTTGCTGGGAAACTTTCTTGCTGGTCTTTCGGGGCTGCCGTGGCAGCCGTCTAGAGGTCGCCAGGCCCCCGGCCAATCAGCCTCTGTGCACCAGAGCTGCTATCGAAAGCTCAGCCTTTGACTGCTACTGTTGTCCCCACCCCCCATCACAGGGGTGTTCCCTGCTGACAGCATGTGGCATTGTGTACCTAGGGTACCTAATGCCATCTCCAACAAGGGTCTAATGGGCCCAGCACAGCCCGGGTGGCCGTCGGGCAGATTCCTGTGTGATTGGCAGAGTTGAGTGCTGCCCCAGTTGGGGGTCTGGCGGGCCTAGTTCCTTCACGCACCACCCCACAATGGCCAAGGATAAACCTGCAACAAGGCGGAGCAAACTTGATCACTACGCCAAATCCCTGCACCCACCTGACTCGCCATCCTCTAAGGGGGTGGATCCAGCCAGCCATGGAGGCCTTGGCTCAGGTGCAGTCAGTAGTTAATGTAGCCTTACTACTTGCAATTCAGGAGTCCAGGTCGGCCCACAAGACTAAAATTGGGGAAGTCGGACGGATGTCTCGCTCCTCCATTAGGATTCGCATAACATGACCGGCTGAGTCACTGAGGCAGAGGGGCTTATTTCAGGCCTAGAGGACACCGTACAGGCTCTACAGCAGACTATTCATACTGTGCAAGTTGCAAAATTGGACATGGCGCTGCCTATTGATGACCCGGAGGGTCTCGCCCATCACAACAAACTCCGTTCTGTGGGCTTCCTGGAAGGAGCCGAGGGGCCTAATCCGGAGACATTCCTTGAAACTTGGCTGCAGAGCTTCCTATCTGCTGACCAGGTATCCTCATGTTTTCTTGTTGAAGGTGTCTATAGGGAACTATCAAGGTGCCCGCCACCTGGGTCCCCGCCAAGGGCTACCATTGCTAGATTTCTAAACTACAGGGCCCTGGTCTTGCGCTTGGTGCGCCTTGCGGGACACACCCCCTTTGAATCTTCGAAAATCCTCAATTTTCCCGGATTACACCAAGTCAGTCCAATCACAGAGGGTCCCCATTACATGCTCCTCTTACCAGCCAAACTGAAGGTGCTCTTTCAGGGTAACATATTTTTCTTTGATCACCCGGACAGGGCGTGGATGGGTCGAGGAGCGGCCTTCACTTCTTGACCCCACCATGGCATGTCTAGGCAGAGAACCTGCCCCGGGCAGTGAATGGCATATGGTGGGTGGGAGCCCTCGCAGGAGCAGTAACAGAGGCGGCTCTCGAAGGTGATGGTCTCATACGGCCTTCCGCATCCCAGGAGGCTTGAGGGTCACAGCACACGTCAGACTCAGTGGTTAGTGGAGGATCCTCACTGCCCAGATTGGACCTTGATGGGCAGGAATAATCTTGCCAGACGCCGGTTCGGGCTCTCCCAGGCAGTGTTGTTGGTCCAGGAGACCCACCTGTTGGAAGCCAACTTCCCCTTTCTTGATTGCCATAGTCACATGTGAGTATTTCACACTGGCTTAGCCAGGAGAGCGAGAGGGGTGGCAGTACTCTTACATCACTGCCATCTTGTTGTCATCAATTTGGGACACAAGGGTTGCTAACTTACTCTGGAGGGTAAACTGGGGCGCGGGCGGTGGACCATAGGCAGGGTATATGTGCCTCCAGCTTTGGTGATGTCCATGCTAGCAGATCTTTCTAGTGTGCTGCTGCAGACACAACGAGGCATTCATTCTAGGGGCCGATTTTAATGCAATTATGGATAGGACACTTGACACATTCTCCAGCGATCCCTCCTCTAGAATGCTGGTGCTCCATAGGTGGGCACACTCCTTGGGCCTTGTAGATGTCTGGCATAGGTGGCACCCCCCAGGATAGGGCGTTCACGCACTGCTCTGCCTCCCACAAGATGCTCTCCTGCCTGGACTATTTCTTCCTGCACACAAACTCCCTATCACTTGTGCAACATACTCGTATCCTCCCCTAGGGGCTGTCTGATGATGCCCCGGTCGAGCTGCAGGTGGGATCAGGTTGCAAGGGGGAGAGGGGTATCTGGGGGCTCAATGTCTGGTGGCTTAGGGAAGACGCCTTGGTGGATCTCCTGAAAGTCGCCACTGCTGAATACTTTGACTTAACCCAACACACAGTGGCCTCCCCCACCTATGTTATGGGGAGCATTTAAGACCGTGATCCACAGTACGACACTAGCGGCAGTCCACGGTTGGGAAAGTGATAGGGAACGAGATCTTACAATCTTGGGAGTCCCAGATACTTGCACTGGAACGTTCTGCTGTGGTTCTGAAGACCCCCGCATTGCCCCGGGGATTCAGACCTGTGATGGACGCCTCACGTTCGACTCAACCGAGATTGCTGCCACATTTGCGGAATATTACTACCTTCTCTATAGCAGCAACTCCGTGCTGTAGTTAGAACAGACCAACTCTATTGCAGCCGACCTCCCAATCTGTTCTTTGTCACGGTCCCACCTCTCAGCGCTGGATGAACCATTTATGCTATTGGAAGCGCAGATAGCCATCTCTGTCTCTCAGTTTGGGAAAATGTCTGGCTCAAACAGCTTTCCGGCAGATTTCTTTAAGAAAGTCTCCTCCCTTCTAGCCTCTCACGTGTTCCTCCTTTTTAAGGAAGCAAGGGGTACTGAAACTCTTCCTCCTGACCTCCGGCCACCATTATCACCCTTTTTAAGCCGGGTAGGCTACTGACACTTTGTGCCTCTTACCGGCCCATTTCCTTGTTAAACACAGAATCCAAAATATTGCCAAAGATGATAGCAATGTGGCTTGCCACAGTATTTGGACGTCGATCCATGAGGATCAAAATGGCTTAATGGCATGTAGGAGCATGCACCATTGCCTACGTAGACTCCAGTAGGCCTTTTTTCACTTTGGCTACCTATCGGGTCCGGATACGCTCCTCTTAATTGATTATGAAAAAGCTTTTGATATGGTCCACTTGCCCTTTGTACTTCAAATTCTCCGCCGCATGAACTTTGGGCCTGCGTTTCTTGCTTTAATAGAGCATTTTACGACCACCCCATGGTGATGTTCCAGGTATATGAGACACTTTCCATGCCTTTCCCTATTCAGCACAACACGAGATAGGGATGCCCCCTGACCCCGTTGCTTTTGTCGCCGAATCCCTAGAAAACTGGATTAGAATAGATGCACAAATTCAAGGCTTCTCCTGGCCCTAACACCAAGAGATAGAGTAGCGCTCTATGTTGACAATATACTGCTCCATCTGCAGTCGCCTCAGATGACTTTACAGTCCCTCATTAGAATGTTGGAGGTATATGTTGATGCGGTGAAACTGCGCGATAATTGGGAAAAGTCCCAATACATACACTTGAGGGGGGCCTCTACTTTCCATCACAGCTTGAGACCCGACTGAGGTTATCTCAGGCCCCTTCAAGTATCTTGGCATTCACTTTACATCCTTGACCTGGGGGCGTGGCAATGCAGTCGACCAAGATGGACGCTCTGCAGGGAAGCTGTGCTCCATCAGCCCTTAAGAGATGGGTTTCAGGCCGTAAGCACAAACCAAATGCATCCAAACAGCTGAATCCTGATGCACCATTGCAGGAGAAGCGGATTGTGGCCACAATGGTTCAGATGCGATGACATGGAGTGGAGTAATCTTGAGCGGGAAGGTGAGGCCTAGCATTCACATCGGAGGCCCAGTGGCGACAGGAGCCACGGGCAAGCCTAAGCTCTAAGGCCACCGAACCTCACTGGGTCAGTTGCTCCACCCTCTCTTCACCAACGAGGGAGCCTCCCCACATTTTTGGGCTGTAGGTGTGGCCACCTGTGACACAAATCAGCCTAGGCCCACGGTAAAGAACGCCATACCGGGCAGTGCGACTTGAGGAAAGCGGCATGCGGAGGGTGCCGCCACTCTGAACTCAAGCGGCGCTCTTAGAAGTGCTGATATCTTTAACTATGAAGAGATGCAGTGTACCTGGCCAGTAAGATTTGAGCGGTGCGGTCATGCCTGGCTAACTAGGGGGACTGATTCAGCTTCTGGGCCTTTGACATTCGACTGATCGGCGGCAAAGATCGGGCTGTGGTGCTTGGTTGTCGGCTGGAATCTACTTCTGGGCCTTTGACATTCGACTGATCGACGGCAAGGATCGGGCTGTGGTGCTTGGTTGTCGGCTGGAGTCTACTTAATGCAAAAAGAACAATTGATGGACAGAATGCAGAACAATGTCATACATTCACCCCAGTACAGAGATCTGGGCCTAAATCCATCGTTTTTTTGCTCACCATGCCATTTCAGTTTGGACCCAGCCATATACAAATCAGTCTTGACCCTGCGCCCAATGGGAATAGTCCAGCCCGAACTGCCAGGCAAGGTATTCCCTGGACTGGAAACAAGCATCCTAGGACTGCCCTCATCAGCCAGGATAGCTTGACTCCAGTGGCAAGGAGAGCACAGGACCCACCTCTGGGCATACCCGTCAAACTCGGGTGACAAATGCAAAAAGAACAATTGATGGACAGAATACAGAACAATGTCATACATTCACCCCAGTACATAGATCTGGGCCTGAATCCATCTTTGTTTGCTCACCGTGCCATTCCAGTTTGGACCCAGCCATATGCAAATCAGTCTTGACCCTGCACCCAATGGGAACAATCCAGCTCGAACTGCCAGGCCAGGTCCTCCCTGGATTGGAAACAAGCATCCTAGGACCGGTTTGTTTGCCTAGCACTTTTCGCCCTAAGTGGGATGGGTATGCCCAGATGGGTGTCCCTTGCTCACTGTGCCACTGGATTCAAGCTAGCCTGGCTGATGAAGGGTAATACCCAGAAACCGGTCCCAGGATGCTTGTTCCCAGTCCAGGGAGGACCTGACTTGGCAGTTCGGTCTGGACTGTTCCCACAAGGAACAGGGACAAGACTGATTTGCATATGGCTGGGTCCAAACTGGGGTGGTGTGGTGAGCAAAAGAATGATGGACTAAACCCAGATCCTTGTGATTGGGGGTGAATGTTTGCATTGTCAAGCATTCCGTCCATCATTTGTTTGCGGGGGTCTACTAAATAGCACATTTCTGCCACCCCCAGCACTAGATCTTACTCATACAGCCAGCGCTGTTAACACTCTATGAGCTCTGGTGACTGCACCGAGGGGGTGTGCTGGACTTGCAAGGGACGTTGCTGCTGACCATGAGCCTCACTACAATGGAGGCCTGTATTGCTTCCCTGTTGATCTGCAGTGCAACCCAGTTAACCTATTTAAGCACAATAATGAGGATGTGGGCGCTGCTCTGGGGCCGGGGGGGCTGTTCCTCCTTGCCTACATCTCTTGCTCTGTCCACAACAAGCATTCTCAGCTGTGCGCCCCTGTGCCTGGATGGACCTGTTAAGCCCTCTTTGCTTGCTAGTTCCCTAAGCTCAATCGCTGGTGTCCCGTGGCCCTCATGGCCATCCTCCATGGTTCTTACTACATCGGGGGCTGTTACTATTGCCTCAACCTCTTATTTAAGACCAGCTCTGGCCCTGGTGATTTGGAGCGGCACAGAGAGTGAGTGCGCTGCTGGGCGCACTATTTCTTCCTAGGTTACGGCCTTTACACCGCCCTGTTGCATCTGAATGCCTACTATATCTGTGTGCTGGACATCATGGGGAGGGGATCCCAGGTACCGTAAACTCCAGTTTGAAAGTACCAAAGTGGCCGAACAGCTGGAATCCCCATAGAATACAGAGGAGAGGGTGATGCAGATCCTGGCCAATGAACAGTTGAGTGGCACTACTGTCATCATGGTGGAGCTGTGCGATGGCTTCCACTCCATTGACACACGTTTTGATATCCTAGCTGGCCTTTTAGACAGCATGGGAGAACGGCTTGATCGCCACCATGTCCGACTTGATGGTGTGGAGGAACATATCTCCGGCTTGGAGGATGGCGCAATGTCCCTAATTAAACAATTTAAAAAAACTGAGGCTCCTTAAAGCATTGGTTGTCAAAAATGAAGACCTGGAAGCAATACCGCGCAGGAATAACATTCGTATTCTAGGGATCTCTGAAACCACAGACATTGGCCGCCCTGATCACTTTGTGGAACGTTTCCTATTGGAATCTTTGATCGCCAAAGCTTTACATCCACCTTTATGGTGGAGAGAGCCCATAGAACATTGGGCCCTCAACCCCCACCTGGTGCCCCTCCTCACGCGCCTGTTAAATTACACGGACACGGCACTCCGATTGGCCCGGGAACATGGCCCTTTACAATATCAAGGGTCTGCCATCTCCATCTTTCTGGACTTCACCTTGGCTGTGCAGGAGGCGCAACACAAATTTGCTGACAATAAAGCTATACTCCACAAGCAGAGACTGAAATATGGCATTTTGCATCCCACCAGACGCATTTAAAGATAGGACGATGCCTCAGCAACTAGGTTATAATATTATTTCTTGCACAGTTCAGCAGGTCTCATTCCGAGGGCCAGCTATCTTAAGTCTTCGCTGCTTCAAAAGGTAAAGTCTGACGTACTGCATTTGACCAGTATGGTAGATGGGCAATTTCTCAGGATGGCTAGCCAAGTTTATACTACTAGCGGTGTGTATGGCTCGAATAAAGATGATCCAAGAGCTGTTAGATATGCTAAATTTTGAACTAGAACGTTGGGCCAGAGAATTATTGTTTCTCTGCTACTTTAATTGTACCAGGAGTTAAAAGCAGGATACAACAAATGGCACTATTACCCCATGAATGATTGAAACTAGGCAGTCTATTAAAGAGTTAGCTAGCTGAAAGGCCTAGGAGACCTGTGGAGAATACTTCACCGGCCCATCCTGGGTATACATATTACTCCGTGCCCCATCGTCATTACTTCAGGATTGACATGATTTTTGCCTCTCAGGGTTTGTTTGGGGATTCAAGAATTGAGCTGTATCCCAAGATCACTTCAGATCATAATCCCTTATTGCTAACACTTCAGGTTTCTGATTCCCAAAAGTAATCCTAAAAATGGACAAGAAGAATATAAAACAAATTAATATTCACCTAGCAGATTTTATATCTGTTAATGTGGGAGCTTCTGCTCCTAGTATAGTGTGGGTGCTTTGAAAGCTTTTGTGTGTGTGTGTGTGTGTGTGTGTGTGGGGGGGGGGGGGGGAAGGGGTCACCGCACATTTTATCTCTGAGCAAAATAAGCTTCCTAAAGGTCAAGTACTCCTGCAGTTCTAGATAAAGACCATAATGAGCCAAAGATATAATTTGTTGTGATCAAGTGCCGGTGCAGTTTTGATCGTATACAAAAAGAAAAGGCTGCAGCAGCATACATGTCTTTATTTGATTATGGGGAGAGAGTTGGGAAGGTGTTGGCTTACTGCTGAAAACAGGAACCAGAATATGGTTAAATGTATCAAGGATAAGAATGGAAATAAGATCTTCGGATCACAGGTTATCCTTAATTAATTGAAGGTTTTTTTATCAAGAATAATATAGACAGAAACACAGGTTTCGAACTTGGGGGTAATGAAAAGGTACATAAGGTCAGCTAATATTCCTAGGTTCATGTCCTGATGTCCAAAGTGATACGAGTTAAAACGCCATGCTCAGAGCGGAAATGAGGGAATGCGAGGCCTCAAAACATTTAACGAATGCACCGGCTGATACAACCCTCACTCCCAAACCAGCACATTTATTTATTTAAATTTAAAGGTGTAGGGAAAAAACCTGAAAAAACGCGACTTTCCATGGAAATCTGGGACGTCTGGCCACCTTACCTGGGATGGAAACTTATAATGTAAAATTTAATTTATTTCTTGACAGTGCTTTAAATGGGTAGGAACTGTCCGGTACGGAGTACCTACACTTATTTAATTCGAAAGGGAGATTATCAGCACTTCTCAGCACTGAAGCAATACATACAATGGAACAGTGCCGGCATGTCTTGAGAGCAAACAGGTACTCTAAATAGTGAGTATATGCCCGTCTGTGCATTCAGAGTATGTTGAAAACGGCTAACACTGAAAAAATGCAGGAAAGGTTGGATTAGGGCTTCTAGACTGTGAAGGCAATAGGAAACACGGTGAAGTGAATTTGTTGCTGGGCAGGAAAATGCCCAGCTCTACGAGAAGGAAAGCAAGAAACTTGATTGGGACTGAAAAAGTGATGCTCCAACAGAGAGCGACACACAAAAGGCGATGGGAGATTGTTTGTAGTGAGTCTAACCACTGGCAATCGCTCGGGGTAGCATTCCAATCCATTGTTCTTTTGCCCACCATCCCACCTCAAATGGAGCCAGCCATATGTAAATCTTTTTTGACCCTGCTCCAACAGGAACAGTTCAGCATGAAAAAAAGTTGTGTTTTGTTAAAGTTACCTCTAAATACAGACCGGACACAAACTCTACGCACCCCACGAATTAAAAATAATCCTCCCTGGGTTTATCATTGGTATATCGAGTTTTGCTTTTTGTTGTGTGCCATGGTTTTGGAGGCTGCAAATCCTAATCCAATGATCCCTCTAGTTCCTCCACTTTAAATCCTGAAGGGTTTTTGGTTTATAGACTACTTTACTTGGCTATATCATCAATGCAGAATATCAAGAGGGCAATGTAAACATCCCCCAAAATGCCAAAGGCTGAACAAAATCGTGAAGGGCACTTCCCTATGACCGGTGGCTGAAGGAGATAGGGCACTGCAAGCACAAAGCTGAATGAGGTCAGCCAAAAACCCTTCACTGTTTATTCTGTGTTGCAGTTGTCCGCGTTGTGTTGTCTTGTGTGCAGACATGAGGCCTTCCCAACAGCTAAAGTGGTCTGTAATCGGAGCTAATAAAACACAAGTTCTCATCTCATGGACTATTCTATTCGTAGCACTAAAGCTACTCCTTCGTTTTGAAGGACTGGATCTCCTCCTAGGACAGTTGATGGCTACAGTATGTGCGGCACCACACTTAATCACACTCACTTAAAACACCAGCCATATTAAGGTTGTCTTTTGTTCCTTTTATCTCCCCCATATCAGTTACAAACACAGCCGAGATGTAGGAGTAAAAGAATAAATATCATCAACAACTTGTACTTTTACATCCCTGCCTCCCTTTTCCCAGACAAACAGCAAGATTTCACACAGAAGAAATCAACAATTCCACACACTTTAGTGGCCTAGCTGAAGAGCAGACATCCAAAGCATAATACGAACAGTGCGTGTCGCTGCTCATGTGGCCGCTTTACAGATCATATTTAGTGTAACATACTGCTGAAAAGCGAAGAAAGCTGCCTTCACCTTTACTGCAAGATCACAAATTCCTCCTGGTGTACAACATTACCTGGACATGATACATTTCATATTACAGAAAAGAACCCATTGGGCACTGAAAGCCCTCCCTGAGAAGTAAATCCCTGCACAGCAAATAAGTTATTAGAAATGTAAAAACTGTAAACGATCCGGATTGAAACTGAGAACTCTTTCGATATCCAAACCAGGAAAAGTCCTCTCAGTATTTTAAGAGCCATTTGAGAAAAAGTAAGATGAAAATTTCATGTTGTTTGTGAAAATTCCAAGGAATGCTTAGCACACACAAGAGGGATGAGATACGGGAAGAACCTTCTTAGTATGAAAACAAAATAGTTATTAGCAAAGGAGAGTGATTGCAGCTAACGTAACCAAAGTAGCTACAATGAGGAAGGCATCCTTTTTAAGTAGGTAAGTCACTAGACCAGTGGTCTTCAAACTTTGTTATGCCAAGGCCCCCCTGGGAAAAATGTTTGGGGGTCAGGCCCCCCAAAAACATTTGAAAGGGTAGATAAGACAAGGGTAACAAGGTTAACTACATCGTCTGCACATTGGGAATTTCACTGGGCAAAAGTCCCATCCAGGCCCTCTTACCGAAGCCCGATTCTGACTTTCCCTGCAAAGCACCACCCTGACCTGTACTTAGAACGACCTCTCCTGAAAGCCGTACACATTTGTGTGCAGACTCATTCTCTAGAACTCTCACTCAGGCATCCTCTAAAAGGCCCACAACAGACCCCCTCTGCAAAACCCTACCTCAACTTTCTCTGAAAAGGACCACACAGATCCCACCTACAAAAGCAGTACCCATGTCCCCATTCTACAAAGCACAATTCAGAGATCCTTTACAAACCCCACTCAGTAAGACATCATTAAGGATCCTTTTTTTACCCCATTCAGAACCTATTTTCAAAGCACCACCAGCCCTGCTAAAAACTCCTCAAACGCCCACCCAAAACACTTCTGCCAGCCACCTTTGTGGTGTCTTCTTTAAAACCACAATCAATACCCATCTTAAGATTCCCATCCAGACTCCTATGCAAGGCACTGCAGAAAGCTATATCACCACAACTCTACAAGTTTCTCATAATCAGGGCCACTGGGACCATGACATTCTGTGGCTGCTGCATTTTCACTAAAGGGAATACATAGACTTAAAAAGGAAATACCAATATTTGCTATGCTTTAAAAGTCTGCGCATATCGAGATCATATGATGCAACCAATGCAAGGCGGTTTGCTGCAATATTAATTAGGAAACCTTGGAAATATCAGCAAATTGATGATACTGCTATAAAATGCCAAACTGCATTGTCATTTTACTGGAAGGTCTGTAGACAGTTGAAAAAATAATTGTAAAGTGCACAATGCTCAGCCTCCCTGTTCACCCTTCCATGTCTTACCACGTCTCCAAGGCTGTTCCTGCTCTTCTTTACTCAAGACCAGGCTATTTTCAGGACAAGCCCATCTGCCTATAAAAATAAGGCCAAAATTGCACAAAGACGGGAATAGCCTTCTGAGGCTTGTGCATGCCACTAGAGGGGGCGTAGACTTGCGCCCCCCCCCCTTTCAGGTGATTTAACACCATCCCGGGAGTGCACCCCACAATTTGAAGACAACTGCGCTAGACACTGAAGACCACTGCACTGGGCACTACTGGATCTAGGGACTTGTGAGCCAAAACAAATATTTATTAAATAACCTTACAATTCTATGACAGGACTCGAGGCTCCGATTATGCTTTCTTTACTACTCCATTTAGCAGCCTATCAAAAAACAGTAAATACACACATATAAACTACATTTCCCAAGAGGCGCGGAACCATGCCTCCTCAACAGCCCACAAATAGTCCATAACCATTACCTACAAAAGCGAGGCCCCATCCTGCCTGCCACTTTCTTTGCTCCTCCGCAGTCAAGACAAGTGCCTCTCCGTTTTGTAGTTTTTACTTCTATGACCCGTTGTGCTTGGTTATTTAACTTTGTGCTGCTGCACTTTTAGCGAAGTGTGGTCATCACTCTAATATTGTTTCTTGCAGGTTTGCCCGAGAGCCGCACGATATCTGTGTATGCCACTACCGCTGTTCGGTCAGCTTCTTACCTCCTTCTGTGGTACGTGTTGCGCCTTCATTTCCAATTTTTTATTTTAATTTATTGCTCTTTCAAGTTCCTACTCCCCCGTGCTTACTGCACAGCCGAAGTTTGGACGGCAGCACCTCCTGGGAGCGGGACACGTGTGTAGCCCAATTGGGCTACATGCAAGTAAGTACCTCTGGGAAGTTTGCTGGCACATCTCTCTCGCGCGCTCAGCAACTTCACTGAAAACATCGCGCTGGTGTCGCCTCCTCCGGGCTGCAATAACAGGGCGAAGCTCTGAAGGCAAATGAGACTTTGTGGCGATTTTTGTTAATAAAAATCTGCAGTTTTACTGAGTGGGGGTTATAATCTCCCTCATGTGAACTCCTAGTTTTTGGGACTTCTTTTTGCATATTGCTTTGTAACCTGCTACCAGCTGATTGCTCCCATTGACGCCCTGCATAGCAGAGTCTTCCAGGGCTGTAATAATTGCCTCTTTTTAATGCTCTGTAACCTTGCTTCCCTCTGGGGCTTTATATTGAGAGGCTTTCCCCTTGTTACGGCCATGTCGGATTATGAGACCTCTGAACAAGGCCTGGAGGCTTATGGGCCTAATGAAGACGAAAACTACTCATATGAGGAAGGCCTTGTGGAGGTGATTGACCATTCAGTCCAACAGTCCCTTGATAAAGCCCTTACCTGTGCCCTTCAACCCATTTCAAAACAGCTTGATGAGCGTTCTGGATGCCCCGCGGCCCCCTTTCCTACCTTGCCAGTGGGCTCCTTCCAACCCCCTCCTATCCCAGAGACAAATTTCACTTGGCCACATTTAGATGCCTATAATAGGTTGTACCAAGAGGTTTTAGGTGAACACACCTCTAAAGCCAAGAAGCGCTCAAGCTCACCCGCTCCTCTAACATCCCCCGATACAACACTTCTTCCTCCTCTCACCGGTCCCAAGCCACTAAATGTCCTAAGAAATGTAAATGTTCTTCCCTCTCCCAGCCCAAATCCCTTCCCCCCATGCCCTTCACTTTGGACTCTCAGACATCATTCATCCCAAATTTCTCCAATTGGATTCCGGCACCCACTATTGTGGACTATATGCAGCACGACTTCCGCAAGAGCTTTGAAAAGAACGTTCAGTCCAGAGTCAGAGCGGAGTCCCCATAAAACAGCAACAACTCCGGACATTGACTCCACTATGCTTACCCTCCTTAAGAAATTCAACAAAGATACCAAGAAGGGTATAGAGCCCTCAGAGCTTGTCAGAATAAATTGCTTGATATTTCATGACCCTTGGTGAAAATTCTAGCACTGGCCCTCCACAGGTGAGCCCCATTCATCCAGAAGTTCTTGCGGGGTAGACCCAGCGTGCGATCTGTCTGCTGGGCAACACCAATTGTGCCCTGGCTTCTAAAAGCTGCAAATAGGTGCTGTTGAGGATTAATCCCTAGTTACAGTCGAACCAGGCCCCTTTGCGGAGGGTCAGGTGTTTGGGGACGTTTTGTCAAGGACATTGGCAAGCAAGTTCGTGAACACTTTCGCTTCAATAGACAAGGCCCAGTCTTCACTGAAGAAGGTATTCAAACCCCTTTTTTGCTGGGCCAGCTGCGGCAGAGGATGGCCAGCTGGCCGATTCAACCCTAATGGTCCTCAACGAGGATTTGTCTAGAAACACAGAGGCTATGGACAAGGCCCCCGCCCAGGTGGGCTTCTAACCCTCAAGGTCCAGGGGCTTCAGAGGACTTTACAACAGAGGCGTCAACAGGGGTAATCATGCCTCCTACAATCAATCTGCAGGTAATGACTCGTCTTTTTTCGAATCTTTCTCTGGGGGGCAGATTGCCTCACTTTGCTCACAACTGGTTCAAGATTTCAAAAGACTGTTAGGTGTTGGACACAGTTCAGGATTACCCTATAGAACTTTACCAGAAGCCTGTTTACCGCCCCTCCCCCCCTGATACACCCGTCTTGGGCAGTGTCCCTGCTTCAGAACTTGGGGTTTGTTATCAATTCCAAAATATCAATGAGGATTCCTTCGCACCAGATAGAATTTTTGGGGTTTCAGGTGGACTCAGTCAAGGTCCAAATACTACTTCTGCTGCCATAGGTGAAATCCATCAAACAGGAGTTGAAGTCAACTCTGCCCAAACAGATGGTACCTTTGAGATCCCTGGCTCGGAGTGTGGGACTGTTAGCTTCTTCTATTCAAGCCATGTTCTCTAATCCGCTACACTACAGAGCCCTTCAATGCTTCAAAATCCACTACCTCTAAAAGAGTGGCAGCTATGAATTTCTAGTTCTCTTATCACCAGAAGCTCAGGAAGAACTCTAGTGGTGGCTTCTTCACATGGAATTTAGAATGGCAGAGCCATTTTCGGAGATGTTCGAGATATCGTCATCAAATCAGATGCCAGCTGTTGGGGCTGGGGAACAAGGTGCGGGGACTTTTCTACCGGCGGTCAATGGTCATCAGAAGAGCTAGGACTTCATATAAATTGCTTAAAGCTTTTGGCGGACTTATTCACCATAAAGTTCCTCTCACCTATGAAGAGCAACTGCTGCATTCTTCTTCAGCTAGACAATGTGTCAGCGGTTTGCTACATCGATAGATTGGGGGATACCAAGTCTCACCTTCTAGCGAACATAGCCAGGGAATTGGCACTTCTGCTTCTCTCAGAAGGATATGGTGCTTGCGGAATATCTTCCCGGCAAAAAGAACCTAGTAGCAGATTGGAACTCCAGGTTTCTAGTGTTCCAGAAGGTTTTACGCTTCATGGGTCCGTGTCAGGTGAACCTTTTCGCATCCCGTCTGAATGCTCAACTGAAGGACTTATACAGTTGAAGACTGGATCCGATGGCCCTGGCCACGAATGCTTTTCTTCAGAATTGGACCGGCCAGGTGAACTATGCATTCCTGCCCTTTGCCATGATTCCGAGAGTCGCAGCTCCGGCCCAGACAGTTGGCATCCTTAGTCCTGCAAGGCCCAACCATGGTTCCAAGCCCTTCTGGAGATGCTAGTGACCAGTCCTGGTCTCCATCCTTAATTCCCACATCTCCTCTTAGATCTGGTGGACTTTGCCAATCCTCTTCTCCTCCAAGGCCAGTTAGCTCTTATGGCTTAGGAAATATTGGGAGACATGGACATGTCGAAGGCATTTTAGCAGCAGCTGCCGCTTATATACAACTGGCTTGGGCTCCTTCCACCCACGAGCGATATTCTTCTGCATGGAAGAGATGGGTGGATTGGTGCCTTCAACTGGAAGTGGTTCCCGTGGGATACGAGCTGAAGGATGTTCTCAATTTTCTCTTCGAGTGTGCTGAGTCTGGATTATGTTACAGGTCAGTAAATAATTGCAGGTCAGCATTATCTGCTGGACATAAGCTCACTGATGGCAAACCGGTATGCATTCATCCTCTGGTGTGCAAATTATTGGAAGTTATAAGGGTGGCAAACCCTCTGAAGCCTAGATATTCTCAACTGTGGGATATGAATAGTGTTCTATCCCTGCTTGATTCCTGGTCAGATAATTCTGGTTTGTCCTTGAATCAGATTTCTACTAAATTAACCATGGTTTTGTGTTTGGTTTCGCATCAAAAGGTGTGGATGTTAAGCCCTTGGCTTAGCAGGTAGGTTATTTTCTCCTGATGAGGACGAAGACTGTGTCCTGGGCCATAGATTACCCGGCTTCTCCTCACAATGCAAAGCTATGTGTAGTGAAATGTTTGAAAATTTATGAAGAACGCGCTTTGATGCAAAAGGCTGATCCCCCTTGGTCCTCTGTTGTTGGTAATTAAAAAGCCCCATAGACCAGTATCTGCAGCGACCTTGGTGCATTGGATCATGACAGAGGCTGGTATTGATGTGTCTATTTATGGGGCTCCTTCTGCTGCTATGCCCTTCAATGCATTTGTATTAGGATCCATGTTGGAAGATATTCTACGTGCCACTGACTGGTCATCGGACTCTGTATTTAAGACCTTTGAGTACAAGCCTATTGTGCATGCTTCTTCTGTTGTAGTTTGTCAGCTTTGAACCAGCATAATTGGAGCCTCCAGTCCTGCTATAGAATACAACATTTCCTAGCATATGCTTCAAGAATATTAGATTCTGTTAAGGACACAGAGGTGAGGAATATCCCACCTGTTGGGACAGGTAAGCTGTGTTATGTCACTGAGTTAACGTATATGTTGTATATCATGACTGCTACGGTCCTTTTTTGCCCGCCCTTGTGATTATTTTAGGCTTGTGCATATGGGTTCATATCTTTCTTTTAATTTCAAGCTCCGATCAGAAACAAGGCTGAAGTGTTGTTGCGCTACAGTTCCCTTTGGTTATCCGTCTTTCTCTGGATTTCAGTGAATCTTCATTGAAGGGGTTCTGTGGTTTGTTCCTGTTATCGACTTTGTTTCAGAAATAAGTTGGACTGCTAGTCACGCAAAGAAAGAGGCAGTCAAGATGGTGCCTCATTATTTTGTAGATTATGGTTATCCACTATTGGTGGACTGTTGAGGAGGTGTGGTTCAAAGCCTCTTGGTAAATGTAGTTTATATGTGTGTATTTACTGTTTTTTGATTGGTTGCTAAATGGAGAAAGCATTATCCTCGCCTGCGTGTTCTTAATAGAATCTAAGACTCTTGTTGCCTATGCCTAAAAAATTATATACCATAACATTAAAATTCAAAACCCAAACACTACGAAGGGGGTGGATAACAAGCAGGACTTGGTAACAAACTGTGACTTTACTCAAGAACTAAAGAGAAGTTATCTTTTTGGAACTTTCTATACATTTATGTGCCGCAGAATAGGATCACCAAGACTTCAAAAGGATTCATAATTTGGCCTCACGGGAAAAGCATGGATGATGAAAGTGGATTTATTTCACTGTAAAGGCGCAATGGCAAAATCTGAACTACGCTAAAACTAGCAAATGTTACAATTTATCTAGGACGATTAAAAAAAAAAAAAAATCAATGTTTTCCAACAAGAATACACAGAGGATGTATGGTTACGCCTCAGGAACCAACTGAGAACAAAGATGAGGCAATAATCCAATCTACTGAATTAAGAGGTTCCTACTTTAAGGCTGGGGTAACAGGAGGATTCTGGTTGGTTCCAAATGGTACAAACAAGAATCTGTTGAGCCCACCGAGGAGCTGCCAGCATTCATCAGTTGTCCTTCTGCAACTTAAGTGGTTTTGGCATGAGGCCTGCTACTAATGCATTTTGTAAAACCAGTTTGGCCTGTATATATGTAAAACTGAGTTGTCACTATTTGCTTAGCC
Organism: Triturus cristatus; assembly: GCF_964204655.1. NCBI lineage: Eukaryota > Metazoa > Chordata > Amphibia > Caudata > Salamandridae > Triturus > Triturus cristatus. The sequence goes on from NC_140595.1 coordinate 180,537,058, forward strand.
GCATTATGACTAGTGCTCCAGAATACATTGCGACATTATGTTTGTTCACCTTTCTACTGAGGTCACCTTGTGACTAGACAAAACACCTTCCCAGTACTATCATTACATTACAAATGTGCCAGTACCACACTGTGGGGGACTCATGAACAGGGATGATTAGTCATAGGATGTTTATATTTCATTTTAGAGTAAGAGAAACGCATTACCGCCATTATATATAGCAAACTTAAGTATTTGTTTTTGTAAAAAAATCATAACAATAAGAAACACATTCCAAATGAACAAATACAAAACTAATATTCCAAATATCAAATGTAGTTACATACACAAATAGACTGTTGGCCAAAGCGATCATAACAGTAAATAAAAGTAAATTGACACGCAGTTCAATAAAAAAAATTCAAATGTATCTAGAAGGACAAATATGTGCCCAGCTAGTTTAAAACTTTGTACGACTTGCATTAACTCCGCTACCTTTTTTTTTTTTTTACAGCATATAATGTCTTCCTGTTTTTATTATGAGACTCTAGTAGAGAGGATCAAATGTGCTCAACTGTGAAACAGCCCTCATTTTTAGGTCCAAGTCTATCAGAGAGCACAGCCGTCTGGTTTAAAAGTCCTATTGGGGACATTCTGAAAGCTTCCCTAGGAATGCATTCCGCCCATTGTCAACCATAGGCTTTTTGTTTTGTAACTCATATCTGTTTGCTTTTTATTTGTAGGCTTTATTTGCTTTAGGCTGCCCAGTATGTCTTTGTCTCTCCCGTGGGGCATCCCCTTGGTCGTCCCACTGGAAGATATTTATTGTAAGTGGCAGTTTCATTTGTATACAAAAGAATTTCCTTTAAAAAAATTCGGTATGGATTTCATGATTTGTGAAAATGTGCAAATATGGGTATCCGCGATGTAGAAAAATTTAATTTAGTAATTTATTTCATGTTTGGGGGGGGGCTAAAAAATTTGAGATACTGATAAGAGGGGAGATGGTACAGTTTTCTAGATTTTACGTATCCGCTCTTGTACAGAAGTAAGAAAAACCGTGACCACAATAGGCATGGGTAAAAAAGAAAATTGCCACAGGTGGGGCAAATACGTCCACGGAGCATGTTGTGTGCTGGAAAAGTAACAGCAGGGCAACAGTTATATCTCCAGGACAGCACAGTCCACCCGGCATGTCACAATCTAAAATGGCCCACAGAGAACTACTATGCTCATCAAAACTGTCCAGGATTAAAGTGAGCATACAAGCAGCTCACTTTAAACAGCTGCTTGATCCACTACGTAACAGTAGTGTACCATGGATTTGGTCTACAGCCAAGGTCAGAAGAAAGAGCCAGTCAATGCAGAGTGTGAGAGCGTGTGCGTTATTGTGTGTGTTGTATGTAGCGTGTGTGTTAATACTAAAACGTATCTGGTGAGAAATTTGCAAAACGAACTCTACATAGAAGAAACAGAGGTGAATTGCTAGTTCTAGCACACAATGTTTTAATATCAGAATTGTTTTGTGTCAATAAAGGGAGTTATTTGACGGGGAAGAGAGCAAGAAAGCATGGACTCACTGCACTGCTAAAAGAAACAAGAGTTAAACGCTAGTCATTCCGGACAGCCAACAGCCACCAGGGCATTAAAGGGGATAACAAATGTTGGGCTTTGCGAGGAGGGGGGGGAGAACGGTAAAGGCAGAAGGGGGCATTTTCTGTAAAAGCCGCGAAAGTAAAAGTGATCGCGGCCGCGCACACAAGGAAGCTATCGGCTTCAGGAATATGAAAGAAAGCTCGTAAAAGCGAACGCACGTGTGTGCCTAATGAGCCTTGACAGAAATGTGCGATCAAAGAGAAAGACGTGCAGACGAGTGGTGCTAATGACCCGTGAAAGACAGATGGCGGCTGCGCGCATGCACGCTTGCGTGAACGCAAGCTCTAGGCCAGCCAGTAGCATTTTGAAAACTCACCTACTAAATGTCTCTCCGAGCAACGCATAAAAAATGTGCTCAAACACAATTTCACACACTGCATGGACACTATATTGTTTGATTAGTAAAACTGTATTTCAGTGCGAATTGTGTGGCCATTTCAATTGAAAACATGCTTTCTGTAAATGACGGCACACTTTCACACCATGCTTTAGTAGGGGTGTGGAATTCTGTAAAATATCTGCTTGCCCACAGGACAGGATGCTTCAGTAATCTGCTTGTGTTGTAAAACAAAAATCCACTTATTCCTTCGGTGCCATGCAGTTGGGTGACAATTTATGGCAGCATTCTCATTGAATAGGAGCTCTGATAATGGCCTCTCAGATTATGCCAGGAGTCATATAGGGCTTGTATTTTTGCAGTGATGTGATTTTTATACGTGTGAGCCTATGCACCCCTAAAAACTTGCATACTTAAGGATTTTTACCAACTCTTCCCTGATCTCATCCCACACTAGGACATGATGGAAATGGACTCCTGACAAGGCAGAAGTCTAACATTTTCCAGGGAAGAGGAAAAAGAGGTTGTAGGGAAATTGAACCTGCAAATGCTCAGCAGAGACATACACAAGTACATTTTCTCATGTAAAAATGCAGTTTACAAACGAGTTAATTTTCCAGGCCTACTTCAATAAATAATTGTGAATTCATGAAAGTCGTAAATCTGCACTAATGCGAGGACATCCAGCATCGGAACATACTTTAATTACTGGGTCTGTAATTATGTTCTGCTCTTAAACCAATATGTATATTTGTGAGCAGCATCATTTGGCTCTTTCCAAAGGAACACATTGAAATGCAAAGTTGTTTTCTTCAATGCCAGGTACTACTATAGCGATAGCAATGTGTGCTTTTTGAGAAAAAAAAGGCATTTATGCTTTAGCCAATGTTTTTGTCACATTGGTAGGGCCCGGCAGCTTGCACAACAGTAACTTTTACAAATATGATGCCAAAACAAAAATAAACATTGACAAAACCAAAAGGCTGGTAACCAATGCCAGACTGTTTGTCTTTGCCAATGCCGGTCTGCTTTCACGTTTCCTATATTCTTGCCAAAACTGGTTTTACACTAATTTTTCATTTTTAATATTGTTTGGAAATGCTAGCATGTATCAAATACATTTCAATATAGGATACCTCAAATTGCACTTTAACCAAACCTTTTTCTTCTGGTTGCTATTTTTTGTGCACATTTTATTTTGAAAGAAAATTATCATCAATCTTGCTTTCAGGCTTCTGTGAGCATGTGAAATTAATCACAAAGTATTCTGGGAGCATTATATGTAGCCTCAAATTGCTAAAACTTTGCAACCGTGTGTACACGTTCCTATACTGGAATCACTGTCAGTAGTGCAAGCTGAGCCTTTAAATAAAGACTTAGCATTAATGAACAATAAATAAAAATTTTAACAGCATAACAATATGGATACAAACCTTACTTTAACAGTAAACAGTACTCTTTCACAGATCCATAATGTGGTGCTGTGAACTGGCAGCCAATTGGTAAGACAGCAGTGGGTTGGGCCTACTTGTCCGGAGGACAAAATAATTATGAAAACTTGATTTCCTTGCCTCCAAACAATATGTACAGGGCGTCAGGAAATAGGAATTCCACATCCTTGCATTAGTAATATATATTTGCCACAGTGTGCCCCAAAATGCACTACGGGCTATATGCCACACCATTAACCACTCTCCTGTTGAATGAATGTGACTCATTTGCTATATGCGTCCTTTTTCGGACACTTGATTTTTCACAATCCTTATGACTTCGGTGAATTAATAATGATAGCACCAGCACTCTGAAAATTGTAACCAGCAGCACTGCTTCAAATCCTAAATTCTCAATGTTCACCAAGTCCCTGCTGCCTCATGTAATCAGTGCAATATATTTCCAGGATGCAGAGTCAAAACAGTCCCACATTTACTACGTCCGGTATTCAGGGTTCTCTGGCTCAGTTTCTCCTGATGTTCAACCAGTCAGGTGAGGGTCTGTATCGCCGGTTTCTAGAATATCCTTCTCTCAGTTCCAGTCGTCTTAGATTTCCTAGCTGAGGGCTTTCACTGGAGTCCAATATATCATCAAACAAAGTTACTATTCAAAATGGTAGCACTGCTCAAATGAAGACTAAACACAATATATAAGGTTTCAGACTACATGTGTGTGTGTGAGAAATAAACACATGCCCAAGTACAGGTGCCAAAGGAAGAACTGTTTGAAGAATCCAATCAAGTTATCCATGTACAATTAGTTCAAAAGTTGTACTAAATGCATTTTATCCTGGTAGAAAATTGATTTAACCATTTCTCCAAACTAGTGAGGCGCTCCGCCAAACGGTGTTAAAATGTGTGTATTGGAAGCCGAGAAGTTTGTCTAACCATAATCTTCAAGGTACAAGTAATGACAGCCGACATGTATTTAGTTTAATTCAGAACATTTTGAAGGCTGTAGAAAATGAAGATACTGGTCGGGACCCGGTGAGATTATAATGGGAGAAATTGGATTTGTGAACCTATGCATAACTTGCTTGGATACTTCAAAGAGTTCTTTGTGTGGAGCCTGCAATTGCGGATTTCTGTGGAGTTAGTTCTCTTAACTAGAAATGTTAAGGTAACCCTATAGCTGGTTGATCATGCTACTAATGTATTTCTGGAATAAATCATTTGTGGAGTGCTACCACATTCAATAGTGATAATGTTTTACAGAGATGGGAGAATGTCGGGCACAAGATTTCCCACTGGAAATCTACCATTATTCTTTTGTGACAAGGATGCTTTGTGGTTTAAGCCTAAATTATTGGAATCTAATACACAATATATGCTACAGGGAGGAGTGTGGTGTGCAGTTCATACACCACCATCACTATTTCATGTCAATTGCATTTTTATATGAGCATACAAAACCAGTACTAAACTGTTGCCCCACTGTTTGCAGCTACTGGAGTCTGCAGTCTATCAATTTCATTTGCTAATAGTAAATACATGAGACATAGACACTCCGGTGACTTCAAAGTGCGTTTATTTCAAAAGGTACAGCACCAATGCGTTTCATGCATCATTCTATGATTGCAATATGATCACACTGTAGTCTATATACATGCGACGTTAATGTATTATAATTGCAAAATCCGACATATAAATCTGTGGTATAAGATATTAGTTTCGTATGAGTGCTTCATTTACGAGGACCCAAGCTAGTTTTTGCAGAATATGTTGCTTATGATTTAGGAAGTATTCCCTTTTCTTCGTCTATGTTGTTAATGTTAAACTCGCATGTAGTCCTTCTTCACTGTTTACCTGTTTACATACTGTGTTAAACTTGAGAAGGAAGACAGACTATTGCAAAAAGTACTATAAGAAAGGCTCATGTCAGAGCAGAAATGCATTGGTGCCATCCTTTTTTTAAACAAATGCACTTTAAAGTCATTGGACGCCATGGAGAAAAGTTCAGAGAAAAGCACAAATATGGCAACAAAGGGACAGGCCCTGAAGAGAGGACACGCGCACAGATACCTTGTAGGAATGAGTCCTGGAGATACTGCTTCATTGGGCCAGAAGTATTTGATGATGATAACGATGGTGACATACCAGGTGCCAATCACACTCAAGGCACTGTAAGAAAGAGAGAGAAGGAACTACCAAATGAGTCCAGAACACCCAAGCCCAGAGAGGCTGAAGATTGAAATACAACGATGAAATGCGCTGTGGTATAACTCTGACGCGTAAGGTGCACACTAACAGTAGGAGAGGGCAGGCCAGGGCACAGGTGCATTGGCAGGTATCTCCAGATCCCGGTACTTAAATACAATATTTGGAGTGCTGCTGGCCAAACCCAAGGTATACTGGAAGAGCTCTGGGGATCATAGTACTGAAACATATCATCACAGTTGCAGTAAATACAGTACTGAAGTGCACTGGCAGCACTTTGGGGATTGCTGTATTTTACGTCAATATGAAAGGTCTGCTTCTATGACTGGTAAGAACTGACAGACCTCGGAATGTCTCAGGAATATAACATAATATCAGACCTACTGCAAATAAAGACTGATGCTTGCTGGAGGAGTTTTGAAAAGATCTCAATGGTGGAATCACAAGTGCTTTATAGGTCAGGACTGCAGTGTCAGTGGATCCTGGAGCAAAGGAATCAGGTGTGCAGGCAGTGTACTGAAGTACCAGGAAAGGCTGAAAGAAGGGACTTAAGGGCACTAGCACAGTAAAGGAGGATAATGGAGGGCTGCACCCCCCAGCCACCATCTGACTAGCTCACTTTAATACCAAGAACCTCTAAGTAGGTTTGTCACCCTCTCACCTGGCATACTTCTGGAAGCCAATCTCCTTAGGGATCGACAAGGGCAAGACTACCAAGATGGCGGTAACACTGATGGTCAACTTGCGGTCAGTGTACCAATGACCGTCCTCAGAGGATCCCGCCTCAGTCTTCGCAATAGCCGCAATGACTGGAGAAAGAGAGAAAGGTGGAGAAACAGTCAAACAAACTCCTCTGAGGGCTATGGAATTACAAGGTGCGTCGCTGTGAATTTCTCCTGGCTTAAAGGGTTAGGGATTGTCGCTGAGATTCCTCTTTTCCCCTTACTTACTTTTATCCTCCTGGTCGCCGATGATGATGAGAAAGGTGATGCAGGTGCCAAAGGTGTAGACGGCAATGGCAATCTCGCAAAGGACTCCAGCCGCCTTGCCGCACACAGCCCATACCACCTCCTGATAGGTGCGCTCATTGCTGGCCTGGGAGCAATACGCCAGAATGATCAAGCCACTGATGATGAAGACCAACATACTCTGTAAGAGGACAAAGGCTGTTAGTCTTACCGCTGACATCCCATATCTATAGTTTGTTGTTCTCGGAAGAAGGAGAGATACTCAATACAGTTTCTTGTCTAATGCACACTGATTGTGAAGAAGGAACCAGACTTGCTTCCATGTAAGGTGAGCCTTTAGGCAATAAAGGTGTGGCTCTGTAGTGTTGCTTTATGCTTTCTTCTCCACTTTCCTGGGATAATGCATGGCATAACTGCATATCCCCCACAGAGGCCCTCAGTGCAAATGTAGAGAACACTGCTCAATCAACTTTAGAATTCATGACAAAGTTCACAAACAGAGCACTGTGTACCAAAGTACCCCAGACAGAGAACCACAGTCAAAAGAGCTCTTTTAACAAGTGAAAAGCATACCTTTATAGTGCCAAAGCGGAAATTAAAAGTGCCTATTTTTTTTGCATATTCTGTATCTTTCTTTCAGAATCTTGCGGTTTTCTCTGGACATTCTGATCTCGTCATCTAACCGATGATCTGTAGATCACTGCCTCCCTTGCAGCTCCATCCACTGTCACTCCAAGATCAGATCTGTTCCATTGTTTTCATAAACACATCCGATATCAGACTATGAATGGGATATTGAAAAGATGACATGTATTGTGTGGATGAGTGAGAAAGGGGATAAAAATTGGGTTTATTGCGCCTGACGGGTCTGAAACATAAGTGCAGTGGTGTCCAGAGGGAAGAGATCTTCTACTAATGCGATCTGATCTGAAGGGTGGTCTTGGGATGCCAGAGTAGTCAGAGGTTACTTAGAAATAATTTTGACAGTTATTGTTGTTTACCACTGGTGTCCTGCACCACATTCCTGTTGCACTCAAGCGGAATGATCAATGATTATTATTTTTTTAATAAATTGCTCAGTATAGCAGGACCGAGCAGCCAAGGCTTGCTCTAGAATGTGGAGTTGAGTAAAGATTTGAAAAGAGTATGACAATTTTGATGATAAATAATAACTCAAATGGGGGAGGAGCCAAGATGGCGACCGGGACGGCAGCGTAGACTCCCGGCTCCGTGAACCTCCGCATCCCGCACGGATATCCTGCACGAGATCCTTAGTCTGCGCTATGCGATCGAGTTTATGAATGAGAGTGGCAACCGAACGTGAGACTCCGAGGTTTCTGGCTGCGGTACCGCCGGAGAAATGTGCATTTGAACTTTGCGGCCCGTGCAGCCCTGGAGCCGGGACCTCGAGTGGACGCCTTGGCCGGGTGGCAGTTCAACAACAGCGGCCTGTGGTGACTGGGTGGAGTCGGTCCACCGGAGCGGTGCTAACCTCGGCCTGCATTTCGCCGTGGTCGCTCCCACTGCTAAGCGTAGCGGACTGAGGGCATGCCCGGGGGTGCAATTCTCAGATTCTCCGGTGCTTGCCCCTGCCTTTGACTGTGAGCTGCCCGGACGCAGCCTGTGGCTCGCCCTGATCCTTGCGGGCTGCTCCCGGATTTTCGCGGGAGCTGGTCCGTGGTGGGGACGACTGTTGTCCGTGACCACGCAATGGGGAAAACTTTTGCCTGCCCCCGGAACCCTGTCTCCAGCGACGTGGACCTCGAGGCGCTTGTCCCTGGGTCCCGGCCCCAATACGGGTCGGGTTTCCCCGGCGGCCATCTTGTTGCGATGCAGCCTACCATCCTGTCTACTGGGTCGCGGCTGGATTGGGAGTGTGTGACTTTTGGGAGTATGGCGGAGCGATCGCAGAGAGCTGTGCTGGGGTACGGCGACCTCCTAGAGGCCCTTGGTGCCCTTCATTTCTCCTTGGCTCGGGGCATCGGGGTATTGGGGAGTAAGCTCGATGGTGTGGCATCAGCGTTGGGACAGTGGCGGCCTGCCTGTCCACAGGTACACAGGGACTTCCCACACTGCACACAGGAGGACAATGTCGCGGCCACCCCTGCGATCAGTGCACAGCTGGACACTCCGGACAGTATGCTACCGTGTGATCGATTAGCTGAGGGTTTGACCCGTTCCGGAGGTATTGGACCTGAGTGGAAGGTGGTGGCCTCGTCCCGTGCACGGCCTCTGGCGACCCAGGGACATTTCCAGCAACGATTGTCTGCTTTGGCTGATTCCGCCTTCCTGGACCTTGTGTGCAGTGCAGATCCTGGGGCAGCACTGGGGAAGACGTCCCTCCATGATGCGGACTGTGTTGGTATTCAGAGACTTCCACCCCACCTGTGTGCGTCGCTTCCCGGTCGTTTTTGGACACTCCTTTACCTTGGAACATCGGACATGGCGCTGGGTCGAGGGGTAGGCATGGGCAGAATTGCAAAGAGTGGTCAAGGATAAGGCTGATCCTTCGGGGGTGGTCATCTAGTAGACGGGCTGACTCAGGGGTTGCGTACTCTCATGACATAGTTATTAGCATACTAGGTGCATAATGCTCCCCATCCCCTTTTTTGATATGGTCGATTTGGTGCTGCTTATTGTTTGCTGTGGGGAGACCTCACCGTGCGGGAGGGAGAAGCCGGGGGTATGTTTTGAAGGCCCTCCTCCAGTTTATTATACTTTCTCTACCCCCCAGTCTGGGGGGGTTCTTTTCTTACTCCTTTTTCCCTGTTTCTTCTATATTTCGGGTCTAGTTCCAGGGCGACAGGCACACTGCTGGGGGGGGGGGGGGCGTACTCATTTGCAGAGGTGCAGGGTGGGGGGTTGGGGGAGGGGATTCTTTAGACTTTCATCTCTTTTTCCATGGCCTCCTTTTTCCTCTCTGCTTCTTTTTGTTTTTTCTTTTCTGGGATCAGCGTGGTACACCTCCTTTGTTGTGAATCGTTGCCTTTTCATGTGTGCCACAGTTTCCGGGGTGTTCCTGGGCGTTAGGGCGGGGGCCTGCAGGCGTAACTGTTTATAATATTCTTCCCCATCCTGAATTTCCTGTGTCGGCGCCATTGATCCAATAGACTGCTGTTTATTGCTTACGTCTGTTATTCTGCCTGCCTCTTACCGCTGTTGGGAAATTGTTTGGCACCTGATCCTACTGTCTTGTTTCATTATAAAATGAAAAACCTTTTTCTCCTGGTGTCCTATCTGCGCTGCTCATTGGCCGGACTATATTAGCATGAACATTCTGCTCTCCGAGGTGCCGCCTGTGTTCACATTTGATCCTTATTGCTCTGATTGCTTAGCGGCCGGCCCCGGGGGGTTGTAGGCCCATACTTGTTATTGCTTGAAATGTCAATAAAGGTTTTTCAAAAAAAAAAAAAAAAAAAATAATAACTCAAATGATCAACTAGTTTTTTTCCTTTGAAAAAAGAAAGAAAAATGTATTACATGTAATTAAAATATGGTGCATACTAAACAGAGATACACACTGAAAACTAGAAGGGCCCATCAGCTTTTGAGCCTGAGAATCAAACCCAGGCATGTTTGGGTCTCCTTAGCTCTACATGTAAAGTTAACATTGAGCACTATAGTTCTAGGTAATGCCACTGGGAACTGTCTGTGTGCTTTGGTTATCTTAGAAGCTCTTGGGTTATACCTTCTTCAAAGTATTTTAATGCCAAGATGAGCATTTCATTGTTTTTAGCAAACGGCTTTAACAATAAAAAATTTTAAACATGCAATACATTCAAGGTGTACATATGGGTTAAGAACATTAACAACGGACAAATATGCAATGCTTTTGTGCCAGTGCCACAAATGCTTCATTAAATCTATTAAAAAATGTCTGTGCTGCATCTCTACATCAAATGATCTCAATACAAAAAGCATTAAAAAAAAAAGGCAGAACAAAAATATCAATTACTTCCATCTCAGGGTAAGCCCAGCAGACTACGTGTACACAGCTACTTACGTTTAAATTAAAGAGACATTCGTTCTAAAGCAAAATATAAGTGCTTCAGTAGGAGTTTTTTCCTCGCAAAAATTAGTTTAGAAAAGAAACAAAGCGCTGTAACTATTCTATTAGTTTTGGTATGCATTTATTTGGTTTCTGTATATGTGAAGCAATGTGCTAAGAAATTTACCCTGTGCACCTGCCACACACCTAAAGATACATCAAAAATATCCTAGAAATCCACTGGGTAAGTGATACTCATGTTAGCGATGTAGCTTGAGAATGTGGAGTTCTGAATCTAGTCATTCAAGGCTCACCAGCCAATAGTCTTCCGCAGGCCCTTTTATTACCGTTTCATTGAATACTCAAGAAGCTGGTCTACCCAGGAAAATGTGCATAGCACATTCACCTTAATCCACACAAGGACAGAAGAGTCGTCACTAACTCTCAACATCATCTGCTCCTGTACACAATCAAAGCCTGGGTGACCATAAAAGTATCAAGATTAACCAATATGCAGATGACGGACAACTATACTTGAAAGCCTTCTCTGCTTCAGATAATCAACATCTCAAACACTCTAGACTTGAATGTCCAGCTTCCACATAAAGCTTAACTCAAGATAGAATTGCTGTTATTTACCAAGAACAATAAACAAGAAACCGTACAAACCTTGAAGAATTCAAAGCACAACTTTCACTGAATGCAAAAACACTCGGATTCACCCTGGAAACCAGCCTCACCCCGACAAACACATTACCAGCTCTCTCTTCTAAAGAAAATGTCACAGTTTCTTCCAGAAAAGGACTCCAGAACTGGTGTTCGAGCCCTCATACTCCTGAATCTGGCTGGTCGCCACCCACACTCCACATTGGCACTCCTTAAGGGCATCCTAAATGCTCCAGCACATTTAATCAAGGGCCTGAAGAAATATGATCACATCACACCCATCATGATGGAAGTCCATTGGCTCTCCCTTGCCAGGACACACCATCTTCACAATCAACTGCATCATATACAAAGCCATAACAACCAGAACCCCTGCTTATCTTGCAGATAAGCTCACCATCTCTGGCACTTCTCGACACACACACCACCAGGACAACAGCAGAGTAGGCCTTCCATCTATGACCCAGGATCTGGAACAACAGCCCCCCCCCATATGCACCAGGACTGCCTCAAGACGGTTCCAATTTAGGAATGAGTCAAAGACGTACCTCTTTTAAGAAGACTACATCGCAATGTATAAATATTCCACAAAGCAGCTACCTTTCCTATCACTCGTTGACTCATGCTTGCCTTGAACAATGTGCTGCACTGCCTTTTGGATAGGTTTATGCTATAAAAATACCACATACAAATTAATGTGGAGTTCAAATCAATGTACTGGGCAGCCTACTACAGCCAGCTCGATCACTGCAACCAAGTTGGATACAGTCACACAGCAAAGCTTATCTGGGGTCATAGAGTTGCGGAGATGCTTTGTTTTCAAGCCTGTGGTGAGGCTGCACAGTCCTGACCCATTATTTACCCTTTGAATCTTTGGTGTGGTCACCTTTTCAGCTCCAGAAGAACACAGAGGGCTTTCTTCTTTGCCTATATCATTGGAGTTGTGTCCTGTCAGGATCTAGTCCTTGTTGTAAAATTGTAGGATTCATCGTTCTAGACCATATGTTTCTGGCTGGAGCCTACCTTTATCTCTCAGCTGGGACTGGTAGAGTCCTGAAGGTCCAATACTTTCTACTCTGGAATTACCACATTAGTCTGCATGCCCATACAGTCCGCGTCATGTTTCAAATAATTAAATGTAGTTAATATTAATGTGCACTCTTACTCCGTCTATCCTCTGCCTCGTTTGTATATCCCTAAATTTCTGGCATGCAAATCGGATTGTGTGTCATCCTTCTACTAACACTTATAAGGCTGAGGCTTATCAGTAAGGGTGAGCTGTAACGTAATTATGCGAAATTACCGCAAACCTATGCATAATTAGGCAAAATGGAAATCACACTTAAAATATTCCCTGCAAGGTCCATCGGGGGGGGGGGTGGGAATCAACTCAAGAATGGCTTTTTTATTTGATTTCAGGTTACTTGCATTTAGGTTTGTAACCAAAAATTACCCGAAAGATTGTCGCGGTTAAAAAATCGACCCGAAATGTGTGTTGACCGCCCACACCCTGGGCTTGTATTCAGATTTGGAGTTTCACACTCAAAAATCAACCCAAGAGTCCGCTTAGGTAAACAAATCTACCTGAAATGCTGCTGGCGTCCCAAAAATCATCAGAACAGAACATCTCCTTAAAATTTTGTAATAGTGTAACCTCTGTATTTTAACAAACTTCGTGACGCGAAATTAGCCAAATTATGTCAATTATTTTGTGCAACTAAAAGTTCGCCCAGGCCTAGTTATCAGATTGATCTATATAATCCAAACATCATGTACCTAGTCTTTGTCTTTTATTTTACAAATCATAATAATAAAATGTGTTTGCCCAACTGGCTCCCCAGAAGACACATATTAGCTAAATGAAAACCCAGTACATTGCGTCTGGCCTTAAAGAAGAAATCTAGCAACTCTAGGTACACTTCAGTCTAAATCAGGGATCTCTAACCTTTTATTTATTAAGAGCTATTTATGTTCAACAAACATTCTCCAGCGTTACTAAGAATATTAGGGAATTAATGGTAACCACATAATACAAGATTACATAAGTGGCCACCATATGCAAGATTATCAGCAGTGATCACCTCAGTGCATCAAGCATGGTTGCCAGCACTAATGTAAAAAAATGATTTGTCCCCGCGCATTCCTGTACGCTCCTGCGACATGCGAGTTTGGTTTCTTCGGCCTTGCCCCCCTCCCCCTCTGTCTACCCGGGTTGGTTTACTCCCTCGATACGATGGGCACATGCTACTGCTCTAAAATTCCTTGCCTTGTGTGTTTGTTGTTTTTCGTTTCCTAAAAAATATGAAACCTTTGTTTGTTCATGGACTGCAACTGCGGCCGACGGCAAGGATTTACACTCTAGTGACCCCCTTTTATGGCTTTATCGACGTGAATGTTCCAGTTGTACCTAGGGTCACACTGCATTTTAGCAGCCGGCCTATTGGTTGTAGGCCCATACTTGTATTTCTCTGAAATTGTAATAAAGGTTTTTCAAAAAAAAAAAAAGAAAAAAAAAAAAAATGATTTGTCAATGTGGAGCGCCTCTACGTGGGTTACACATAAAAGCCATAGCTGCAATGCCCCTAGCACCAAGTTAATATACTAATAAATCTCCTCAACACGGTTTGAGTTTTATTACACAAATATACGCTTTAAATATATTTTGGAAATTCAGCCATTTTCCACCAGACATCAAGGTATGATTTCTGAAAATACCCACATTTTCATCTCCAATACACACTTTTCAATTTTGGTACACATATATTAATTCAACCAAGTAAAAGCTTCTAATTTAGTTCACTGGGCTGCACACAGAAGAGCCATTTACAGGTAGCAGGAGAGCTACCAGTAGCTCATGAACTACTCGTTGGAGAAGCCTGGTCTAAATTAATTAACTTTATCAGTTTTTTTCTACACACAAAATAAATATGTAGTGTTCATGTTGTTGAAAATTCGCTGGTTTCTATAGCCCTTCTTCCTACAGGTACTTTTCAACATAAAGAAATGTAATCTGTTTTATAAATTACTGTACACTGCTTAACACTCAAACATTTTTATTAGCAAATGGTAACCTTACCTTGAGGAAATTAGAGGGTCTGGCACAATAAATTGTTACAATGCGACATAAACGAGTTCTGACTCACTGAATCTCTTTAAAAATGAATTACTTCTATGTCTTAAAGTTTAGATGGACTATTTCTCATGTGCAAATAGTATTTTATTTTATTGTACGATTTTATAATTGTCTTTTTGTACTTTTATGGATTCTCAACGATCCGAATAAAGTTTCATTGATTGATTGATTGAATTACTTCATTTTGCGAGTCTAGAAAGTTATACACACCCAAAAACTTTTTTCAGTAAAGGCAGGACCTTTTTTCAGCAGCACCAACAATTTAGATAGTAGCTGCCACACTGCATGGTACAACAACTAAAGTCTGCCATCAGTGACACTTGTCTACATTTTTACTGCTCTGAAAGCTAACCCTATAATCCACCGTAGCATATCCAAGCTGCTCTTTCTTGAAAAGACTTGGAATGAACATTAAGCCGAATATAAAAGCAGGCACTGACAGATCCAATAGGTATAGTATTGTTAAAAAACACTAAAATACTCGAGGACAAGCAAATGCGTTCTGATATCCCAAAAAGTAGACTGAATTCAATGTTTTCAATCTTTATAAATGGCCAGATTTATTTTCCAAATACTTTTCACTCAGGAAACTGAACAGAATAAAAAAAAGAATAAGGGAAGTGTCAGAATGTAAAGGGAAACAACTGCCAAGAGCTAATTTACTTTCCACAGAATTCAGCCATTTGGTCCTCTATAGTAGCCCCGGGAGCAGATTTATGGGCCTCCAGAGACACCAGTTGAGTGAGTGCAGCAGATGTCATAAACGTCTTTGTATACTGACGCTTGTGCGTTCATGCTCTAGGATGACTGTGCGAGATAAAACTGAAACAACCTTTAAAGCCTGCTCCACAGCCATACCCCATCAAAAATATCCCAGTTTCTGTACTTTTACAGGCATGGATCGAGGAGGGAAGCAACACAGCACAGTAGGGGCCGGCATTTGGTCAGGGGAGCAGCACACAAGGGAGATATCCACAACACATGTACTCTCATGGAGTGCTGAATAAAAAATGTAAAAAAGTAGCTCCCTTAATGTTAACAGTGGAAGGAAGTCATTCAACATAGGCTAATAAGACTATGCCTCGGTGGAGGCGGTGTGGGAAAGGGTAGTCAAACAAAAGAAGAAGGCAAGGTATCGAATAAAAAGTAAGTAAATGAGAGGGACAATAAAGCCAACCATGGTAAGCAGTGGGCAGGCTGTTATCCCACTAAGTTCACAATAGGTATTTTGCAACCAGACAGCTTAATCTGTCTGGTAGGGGAGACCTAAATGCTCAGCAGTGGCAGAAAGGTAGTCCCTGTTCAACTATCTAATAGCATCATATTGGTTCTAGAATTATGCTAAGTCGCAGCATAAGTCCTTGTGTAATGCAACCCTTTCCACATGACTTCTACTCACCATCTGTAGGGCGATGCCTGCTGCTACACCGCCTGCGGTGCAGAAGGCAGCTGGAAAGTTGAGCAGTCCAGCCCCCAAGGCTGCATTCACCACAATGAAGACAGCACCCAGAGAAGAGGTAGCACTCTGTTCCCGGCCAGCCTTGGGAGTGCTCTCCACAGAGGGACTCTGAAGGAGGTGGGCCCGCTCACCGGCATCCGCACTCCAGTCTGCGTCATTGTACTCGCTGTTGATTGCCACATTATTAAGCGACATTTTTGCAATTCAGGGGCCTGTCCTCCTTTTAAAGTCTCACAGGGGTCACCTGGGGCCTTGGTCCATTTTAGGCAGAGTCTTGGGCCAGAGGCTAGGTAGGTGAAATATCAGAGGATTATAACCATGTTGTGTTTCATGGACAAATGCCAACCTCGGTTTACACCTCTGCCAGCTTGAGTTGTACTCTGGATGTAGAAAAAAACAGACCTGTGAAGGAAAAAACATATGGTTACTGCATATCAGAGAGGAGATGCTGCCTTACTTTAAACATGACAATATTATTTTCCCCAGACCAGCTTAGTTCTCAAATCTGTGGCTAGTATGGGGGTAAAACATGCTCCCCTGTATAGTCTCAATGTCAAGCCCCAATGCTTTGTTTGCGTTGAGAGAAATGAAACAAAATATTTTAGATGACAATTTTCCAAACATCACCGATAATAAACCATAGGTATTACGTGTAGTTCTGAAGAGAGACTCATGAAATATTTCAGTATGTCAGGGTTTCGCAAAGTATCTGGTAGTATCATATTGCCACAGTTTATGGATTTCTCAGTGTTTTTTTTCCCTCAAAGTTTTATATAGCGCGAACTTGACCCGAAATCAGATACCAGAGCGCTTTACATTTGCACCAGTTGCGTTACATGTTAACACATTCATTTTTGTTAGGCACTGGGAGATTAAGTGATTTGCCCAGAATCACAGGATGTTGAGCGTCATTGCCGAGACTTGAACCCGGTTCCCCAGATTTGAGGTTGACCGCACCTAGCCGTTAGGCTTCATCCTCTCCCCAGGCTTAATTTCGATTATTGCATCACTCCGCCAATTCAGCTCTGAAAGAGGTCTCCTGTCTTCCATCCCACAAGGAGATTCAATGTGGCTCACACTACTACAGTATTCCTCAAATTCCTTGATTAAAACCCCAAGTCACAAGGCTCACTGCTTCCCAATACTGGAATTACTGCTAATACCGGATTTATAAAAAAACAACTTTCCTCAGTCTATCATCACCTCTAAACTACATCATGATTGGATGAGGTCTTTACTGGCTTTACCACCCCACTTACACTAGTGGTCATTCCATGCTCTAACCATGCCTCCTGAGTAAAGCTGCACAGTGCTACTCCTGAGCCCAACTCATTCGATCCCAACAACAAGTCCGATCTCATATCTATCTGCTCTAGAACCACACAATGGTAGGAAAATGTTCCCTTCATCATTTAATTTTTGACCCTGATGTCTGCAAATGTCTTTATCATTCCCCTTTCAGACTATATAAATTCAGCTCATTTCAAGTTAAACAATTTTCGGTTAAAACTTCTAGCATTGTTGCCTCCATTACTGGCCCAAGCCTGCAGATGAAGCCTCTAGAACCCAACAGAGCACCCGGATGTTTCCAACTGACCAGGATATAGCATTCAAAATGCCTCCTACCAAACTGCATACTCCCGGTGCAGACTCTTGAAACTGTATAATACTCCAGGTGAGCTCCGCAGAAACCTCCCAGCATGGTCTACTGAATTGAACACAATATTCCAGTTGTGGCCTTCAGAACTGGATAGAATACCTCAAAAGCGAACCAGTGACATCTACCATGGTAAAATAAGTCAAAAGCATCTGTAATCCTGGACCAGACTGAACCTCCCATCAGCAAACCACTCTGTTCACTAGTGGCAAACTACCTTAGCTTACTTTTTAAAATGTACACTTACTTCCATGTGATGGAGGGGCAGTCAGAGTGCTGAAGAATGTAAGCAGAGGAAGCCAACGCCTTCCAATGTAGATTCACTTTCAAGACCCACTGATTCAATGGCCTACGGTAGATTTTTAGACATCCAATCAAAGTTTTTTCTTAGTAGCGTTCGGCTCTGGTGGACCAGTGCAATAGACAGTCGGGCAGTTCTGTACATATTCAAGCACACATTAGCCCCTAAATAGTTGTTCACAATTTGAGGCATTGTTGCTCAAAATTTCTGAGGAATGGTTTGTAAAACCAAGACTTTTACTACTGCATAAGATAATTTTTTTATCCTGGATATTTCCATGTAGAGTTTTGTGGAGTTTGTTTTGTTTTCACTGGTAGACCCTTTTGGGGTATTATGGAAACAGGCTCTAGTGGCCAGTGAGAACTGCCATGTTGCCATGACCACCCAGTGTTTCTAATACACAGATTGCTATTAAATGATTTTCTATGGCCTTCAGCTTTACTCACCTTATCATAGCAGTGTTACTGTCTCCCTGTGTTGTCCTCAACCCTATCATAATCAATGTATTTCTTGTGTGTCAACAGTATCTGTATGAATCGCCCTTGGTTAACTAGGTTTCTGCGAAAATGTATTATCTGTAATTACTCCTTGATCTCGCCCCCTTGCAATCACATTTGTTAACATCTAGTAAAAGGATCGATCTTCTAAAAAAATAACTGCCTCTTCAACCATAGTCATGATTCTCTTCAGGGATGTGAATGTGCTTATATCGCAGGAGAGACAGAGGAAGAGAGAGCGAGAGGACTCCACATTTATCTGAGAATGCTAAATGTGCCAAACTTGGAGCTTCTGTTCTTCCCTACTCTGGAGGTCACAGCAAAGACTGCAGTACCAGGGAGAGGAAATCATACTGTCCAATGCCTAAGCCATGTTGGTTTATGTCAGGGGCAAAGTTTTTAATGTTTATTTTGTCCAATAGACCACCCCATACTACGCAGTAGCAGAGTTATGGCACTTTTCTACTCACAGTCACTCAGTAAGTTACATAGAAATCTCAAACCTCTCCGAGAAAAATCTTGAGGCCTGGGATTGGTCAATGGTTCATAGCAGCCCAGGTGTGGCTCCTGGGCATTTGCTGTGGTGCAACTGAATACTGCAGGGTGGTTGCAGTAATAGTCTGCCTTTGTATGTTCCCCCAAGACTTATACACCCTAGCTGTAGAGGCCCTAGGCCCCAGAGTAGGAAGGGTAAGATAATGTAGCTCCGTGGTGCAAAATGAACTGCTGTAGACATAGAACAGTTGCCCATGTCTCTGTCCTAAGCGGTTTGTTCTTCCCAGAGTCTTTCATGAATTTACCTTGTGTTGCCTCTGTTGCTTTAATCAGTGCCCCTGCCCATGATTGCTCGCTCTGGGCATCTGATGCATGTTGCACATGTCCTTCCTGTTGCCAATTGTTCCCTACTTGCGCACTATATAACTACGCTTGTGTCTCCAGCATACCTGAATAAATTCTGTCACTGCCAGGGCTCTCCACATGCTCAGGTCTTTACTTGCCCTCAGACCTGTGCCTCTACTCACTGCTCCACTGGTCCTCTCATAATGGTGTAAATCCTTACATTACAGGACACAGCTTTTTTGGTGTTGAGAATGATGTATTTAGCATGAGGAATAGTTAGTATATCCATTGTTAGTGAAGATCTGAGGTCATTAGATAGTGAATTTTCTATCTCTATCCACAGAGGGGTATAGGATTCTGAGGTAAGGAGCCATTTACTGCATTGTTTAAATAGGAAAGCTGTATGGAAGTTTCTCAAATTTGCTAGATTGACAACCCCCAATTCTTTTGGGAGTCAAAGCTTTTTAAGTGAGATTCCGGGGTGTACATGATTGAAGATGGAGTCTCATTTATGGTGGAAATCTTCTGATAGTACGAGGGAATTCATACATATTAAGTAATTTATCTCAGGTGTGCCCGTCATTTTTAGTGTTTCTAGTCTACCCCACCAAGACAGGAATTTTGGGGACATCCCTCCAATACATCTGATACTATGCTAGGTTTTCATTATATCGGATTGTGTCTCCGAGACGGTCTGTGAATTCTATACATGTGTACTTCAGGTGTTTTGGTTGCTATGCTAATCCTGAGTCTCCATGCAGTTCTTTGGAACCTAGAAAGATTTAATAATTTGACTTCTGACTTATCTCTGTTCAAGTCACCCTGATGCAAATGAGTATGATTGTATTGTATCCACTAAAGCACTGATCGAGGGAGCTGTATTTTCTGGGACTGTTAACATGTAATTGGCACAAGCTGCAACGGTCCCTGTGGTGTTATTAAAGCTTTACCAGAGATCTTATTGTTTTTTAATGCATGGTACTTTTGGTTATAGAGCTAAGAGCAATAGTTCAAGGGACAGAGAGCAACTCTGTCTTGTGCCTTGTTTGAGACTGGAGAGATCTGAATTGTTGAGCCTGTCCAGACTCTAGCTGTGGGTCAGAGTATAGGGACATTAGCATAATGAAGTTATCGCCAAGATTAAACCTACGAAGGACCGTTCTCAAAAAGAAACATAAAACTTTGTTGAATGCTTTGTCCACATCCAATGTAATAACAACTATAGAAGAGCAAAGTTTAGCCTTATAAATAATATGAAAAATAATTATTTTATGTTACTTGAGAGCCGGTATATTTGATGTTTGGTCAACTGTATTTATATAGTCACCTGATATAAGGTAAAATTTGGTACATAAGCGTTTAATTTTTTTTGGGGGGGACTTGGTAAGTCTGTAATAGTACATGGAGTTTTTATCTAATACTTAATCCATTTCATTACTGAAATCGCCCCACACTTAAGAGCATGGTTGTGCTTGGTATTTCTTGAAGTTTATGTCAACGGTTATCCCAGAATGCAGAGTCATCATTCTTTGAACCATATATGTTTACTATATAAGGTAACTGTTATTCACTCTAATAGAAGTAATTCTTTTCGAGTCACGAGATCTAGTGACTCCACCAGCTAGTGATGATTAGCATGGGCATCGACACCATTGTTTTCACCGCACAGAGGGCAAGATTGAAGATGAAGCATTTAGACATAGTAAAGATGACCTAGCAAAGCAAAGTGGTAAAGAAAAATGTAAAGTATAACAATATCTGTAATAACCATAGGCAACCAGGGAGGAGGGCAGGCACATATGAATCCACAGCACTACATGCTACGAACAAATGCTTACAGGGTAACATTTTCAGTTCGTAGCATGTGTGTCTGTAGCTACACATGCTGTGCAAAGACTGTCAAGCAATGGCTTAGCCTACGGATGTTGCAGAAGATTGGAAAAGAGTACGTAGGACAGCCTGGCCAACTTTAGCTTGTTGTCTGGCCAGGAGATCCGCACAGTAATGCTTGGTAAATGTATGAGTGGTGGACAAAGTAGGTGCTTTACGGATGTCAGCTAATGGTATATTGCCTAAGCGTGCAATACTTGCCATGGAAATGGCACACCCCTTGTGTGGCTTGGAGTATGCCACAAAAAGCTGTTGTGTTTTACAGAAGGATGTTGTTCTGTTGCTGTAGTACATTAATGCTCTTTTGACATCTACAGTATATATAGCATGTTCCGCTACAGTCTCTGGAAGCTCGATTGACTGGTTAATGTGAAAATTGGAACCTACCTTAGGAAACAATCTTGGATTGGTCCTGAGAATCACGCTATTGCGATATACCTGGAAGAAAGGCTCTTCATGGGTAAGAGCATTAATTTCACTAACCCACCTCAGGAAAGTGATGGCTACCAAGAAAGCCACCTTCAAGGAGAGAAACTGCAATTGACAAGAGTGAAGGGGTTTAAAATACAGGCCCATGAATTTTTTATGGATCACATTGATAAAAGGCGCATTTATTGCATAAGCTATTCAATTAATTTGAATTCCGGTTCAAAATTTGCTAACATTGAACTTTCAAAGAATGTTTTGGAATACAACACATGATACATTTTTAAATAAAATCCCTTGTTGGCACACTTAACCATATATTTCTAGAATTGCCCAAGCCTCCAAGGGTGTATTGGGTTGACCCACTTAACCATCTGGAAGGTAAATGTAACCAAACTCTAGGAACTCAGGAGCCAAATTCGCTAGGCTGAGTTGCTGAGGGTTGGGATGTCGGATAATGCCATGACCTTGAGTGAGAAGGTCTGGCCTGTTGGGCAGCTTCTCATGGGGAACTAGACACATTTCGATCATTGTGGTGTACCATGGATGGCATGACCAGGCTAGTGCTACTAGGATGAAAGTGAAGGATGTCTGCCACAGCCTCGGTACCACAATCAGTAGGAGGGGGAAGAGCCGAAAAAGCATAGGCAAATATTTCCGACCAGTTCATTCAAAGTGCATTGCCCGTGGACTGTGGGTGTGGTAGTTTGGCGGTAAAGTTTGGGCATTTTACATTTTCTGCGGTGGTGAACAGGTCTATTTCTGGAAATCCCCAGCGCTGAAAGTAGGGTTGTGGTGGAGTTCCCACTCATCAACTTTTTGATGCGCCCTGGTGAGCAGGATGATTGTCCACCCCAGGAATGTGTTGAATAACCAGGTGTACTTTGTGCCGTATTGCCTAGCGTCAGATGCTCTGTGCCACATTGGACTGTTAAGTGTGTGCCCCCTTGTTTTGGTAAAACATGGCAGTCATGTTGTCTGTGCCATATAAGGACTGTTTATCTTGTATTAGAGCATGAAATGCCCAGAGATCAAGCTGTATAGCCAGGAGCTCGAGGTGGTTGATGTGGAGGATTGGGGGGCAGGTGTCCACTTCACCTGAAAGGCAGAATGTTTGAGATGTGCACCCCAACAGATGAGTGAAGCGTCCATGGTGATGGTCTCTTGTGGAACTGGGTCGAGGAAGGGCCGCCCTTTTAACAGGCTGTTTGAGTTCCACCACTGCAAAGATCGATGACAGCGGCTCCAAACCAACACTAGATCCTCCAGAAGATCCTCCGCTTGAAACCACTGTGCTGATGAGCACTCCTGTAACGGAGACATGCACAATATGGCATGATGAATTATGGCTATGCAAGATGCCATGATGCCAAGCAATTGCATCACAGTTCTGTTACATGACAATCTGGCTGAAAAAGAGCCAGCAATTTTTGGAAGGCTTACACTTGTGCTGAACTGGGGAACGCCTTACTCACCCTTGAGTCTAGGATGACCAAGAGGAAAGGTTGCACTTGAAGGGGTTGGAGGTGGGATTTGGCCAGACTGACTAAGAAATCTAGACCGTGTAAGGTCTGGAAAGTGGTCTGGGTATGCTTTAAGAATAGTTGGTACATGGAGTGCGTGATCAGCCAGTCGTCCAGGTAAGGAAACATGTGGATGCTGCTCCTCCGGAGATGAGCTGCTACTAAAGCCAGACATTTGTTAAAAACCTTTTGAGCAGTGGTAACCTCAGATGGAAGTACTTTAAACTGGTAATGTTTTCCACTCACCACAAACCTTAAGTATCTTCAATGCACTCGGTGAATGGGTATATGGAAATAAGCATCCTTCAGATCGAGGGCTGTCATGAAGTTGCCTTTCTGGAGAAGCGGTATGATGTCCTGTAGAGTGACCATGTGGAAGTGCTTCGAAATAATGTGTATGCTGAGGGGCCTGAGATGGTAGATGGGTTTGAGGGAGCCGTCCTTTTTGGGGATGAGAAAGTACAAGGAATAGACCCCTTTCCCGCTGTGTTGTTTCAGAACTGGCTCTACAGCCCTTTGACGAGAAGGGCTTGTACCTCCTTCTGAAGGAGTTGCAAATTATCTGTGTACATTTTGTGGTGACGGGGAGGAATGTTTGGTGGTGTTTGAGTGAGTTTCAGAAAGTACCCGTCATATGATGTTGAGAACTCAACAGTCTGAGGTGATTTCTGACCAACGGGGCAGAAACCCCTGCAACCTTCCCCCCACAGGTGTTATGTGAACTGGGGGGAGATGTAGAGTTCCACTGTTTTGGAGGGGCAGCCCTTTTTGGAGCTGCTCCCTTCCTTCTACCCTTGCCGTTATTGCCCCTGTAGCAACCCCTGTAATAGATCTGGGAAGGAGATTGCTGCGTGAGCCCTGTGTTGGTGGAGGAGGTTTCCGTGGTAGAAGTTTTGCTGCGCCACAGTACTGGGAGAGACAAAAGGAAGGAGCCACAGAAAGTAGGTGTCTGTAGGGCACCCATTGCTTTGGCCGTGTCAATGTCGTCCTTTTTTTTTCCTACCATCTCATCAACCTGAGCGCACAAGAGATGCTGGCAATCGAAGGGTACATTCAAAAGGTGTTGCTGGACCTCTGGTTTAAAACCAGACACACAAAGACAGACATGGCGACACAATAGGATGCTGGTGTTAATGCCACGAGCTGCTGGGTAAGCCGAATCCAGGGCACAGCGTATGTTGGTATTGAAGATGTTGTTGCCCTCCGCCACCAATTCATGTCCCTTCTCGAGGTATTGCTCTGGGAGATGTTGAAAGTGGTCTGCCTTTCGATCCCAATGTGCTTGGTCGTACTGTGATAGTAGTTTGATGGAGTTTGGTGATGCACCACAGCATAGAAGCATGTGCTGTTACCCTTATACTCCATTTGTACATATTTTGTATATACTGTGTTGCGCCCCTTGATATGGTTTTCTACACGTTGTCACATGCGCCGTCACACTTATGTCACGAGCACATTGTACACTTTTTCCCTTAGGGTTGTTTTGGTAATTGGACCGTAAAGTGCTGTTATAATTTGTTGACTCTCTTCGTTAATCTTCCCTTAATATATGACGCCTACGGGCGCATTAATCAAAAAATTTTGCAGACTCTTTTTTCTCTTTTGTTTGTAATGTCTTGTACATACGACTACAAATAATTCAATAACTCCTACTGAGATATTGTTGCAATTACATTGTTATCACCCTGATCGCAGTTGGGTCTACGGGTTACACTCCTGTGGTTTTGTCTCTACCCTTATACTCCAGCATCAATTTGCTTGCCCTCCCGTTCTGGAGGGGGAGCATCACCAGTACCCTGTGTCAGTCCATTTCCTAGCTGTATTAACAACTAGAGAGTCTGGTGGTGCTGGCCTCGTATGTAAAGAGGGTCATTAGGGGAGGCCTTAAATTTCTTATCTACTCTAGGTATTACTACCCTCGCTTTAAATGGCTCTTTGAATAGGTCAGTGGCTAGTCTGGGAACCCCTTTGAGCATGAGAAGGTACTGTAGGAAGCGGTGGGTGGAGAAGAGCGTTTCTATGAGGAAATCCTCCTCAAGTTGCACAAGCATGTCCACATCGCGGAATGTAGCTACTTTATGAAGGACCTCATCATTAGAGGTGATCATCTGGGGGCAAAGAACTTGCAGAGTAAAGGCCTGGGTCTGTATCCGCTGGAGGTTCTGTGTCACAATCCTTCCAGGGATCTGGGCCCTTTGGGCGATGGGGAGGGTTGTAAGGATCATAGGGTAGCTTTGGACTGTCCCTAACCCAGAGTGTGAGGAAGCCAGTGGTGAGTGTTGTGGAGAGTCCACATGCAATAAATAAGGAGAGGGTGGAGAAGGTTGAGCAGGAGGCCGTGGAAAGGTAGCCCTATCATGCCTTTTAGGCCCTTTGGGAGTGGGAGGGACAGGAGGGTTAAGGGCCTCTTCAAAAGTCAGTTTCCTCTTATGAGGAACAGGGTCCTTTGGCAGCTGAGGAGGTTTTGCTAGGATCCAACCAGAATGGATGTGGATACGCTGTTGCTTGGTGTTGAGATGTTCTTGCACAACTGGAGGATTGATTGTTCCAAATCCTAAGATATAGCGGTGGACGCAGCAGTGGAAGGCGGTCTGGATGGAGCTAAAGAAGGTCTACTTCCAGACGGGGCCAAAATCAAGCTCGAGTCCGAATGTCTCGCCTCCAAACACTTCAGGTCGATATCCTTCAACTCTGAATGCTTCGTGGCAGTGTGTCTTGGCTCCAAGCACTTCGAGTCTACTGGTTTTAAGTCTTAGGGTCCCAGGCCAAAGCAGCGATCAACACTCGAGGTTTTGAGGAGGACTTCGGTGCAGAGTGTGGAATGGGCGAAGGGTCCAGCACGGAATGGTGGTGTCGACCATGACCAGAAGGCAGTGGTGCACCAGAGGTGGTATGAGAGCTCGGGGTGGGTGACTCCATTTGGTGAGTAAAAGAGATGTTAATACTCACTGTGAACTTCGGTGGATGATGGTCAGATGATGAGAAAAGCCCTTTTCCATAGGTCATATGTCAACTACGCTGATGTTAGCTATTTTTGCAATTAATGTGAGCACACTGTTTTTTTGAGGAAGAGAACAGTATTTTCCTTCTCCTGTGGTTTTTTTAGGGACAGGCTTCTTTAACTCCTTGTCTCGTCTCTTAAAGCATTACAACATCACCTTGAAATTTTGATTTAGGTCCTTTGAGTTAAGTGAGATGATATTTAATTAATTTTTTTAGGGGCTGCACAAGTTGCAACACGTATGGGTCGGTAGAGTAGTTGAAGGATAAATATAGAGGATGAAATACTCTGTGTTTAAACTTGGTTGGCACAGAATGTATGTTGTATTCTTAACGAGTTTGAACTACAACATTTCCGAGGCAGCAAAGGATTGGCTTAAACAAAGCAGGGCAAAAAAATAACGAGCTTTAGGAATGATGGTGTAACAACACATGACAGAACAGCAAATGAACAAATCCAGGAAAATAATAATAACACCAAAAATACCCTAAAATCCCACTGCCCACCTACTCTTCTCCCACAACTGCAGGACAAGGAAATGGCAACAGAAAGGGCATTAAACTCCACCTTTCTCACGGCTACTATGGTTCATAGCATAAACTATGAATATTTATATTATAATCACCTTAATGACAATCACAATCAAAGACATTGCTATGAAGAATAACCAGCCTAAGAGATAAATACACAAATATATACAAATTTGCTTAGCTGAAATGGTGTACTCAAAATAAGTGTAAGTGGGGCAGAGCTCCCTATAGAGACAATATTTCATGGACTACACTCCGTGACCATTTCAGGGTTAACAATGTAGAAAACATTATTAAACAAGTTTTATAATTCTATAGTACATCTGACATGGCACAGTGTATCTGCCATGGAAACTAGCATTAAAGGACAGGTGACCTTGTACAAAGAAAATGCAGTGTGAATGCTTAGAAGTGACAGAAAATCTTGACGGGTGAAGGCTATACTTAGAATTAGGCGGTACAAAAGGGGGTGGTGATGGACGGAGCATCAGAACCAATCAAACACTCACACCCAGTCAACAGATCTGGGTTTGATCCATCACCGTTCTTTAGCCCACTCTGCCACCCCAGTTCAGACATGGCCATATGCAAATCAGTCTGACCCTGTGCCTCATGGGAACAGTCCAGCCCGAACTGCCAAGCTATGCCTTCCCTGGACCGGAAACAAGCTTCCTAGGACCGGTTTCTGGCATTTCAGCCGTCTTCAGCCAGGCTTGCTTGAATCCAGTGGCAAAGTGAGCAAGGGACTCACGTCTGAGCATACCCTGCCAACTTATGGCGAACAAAGCGGTACAAAAGGGGGTGGTGATGGACGGAGCATCAGAACCAATCAAACACTCACACCCAGTCAACAGATCTGGGTTTGATCCATCACCGTTCTTTAGCCCACTCTGCCACCCCAGTTCAGACATGGCCATATGCAAATCAGTCTGACCCTGTGCCTCATGGGAACAGTCCAGCCCGAACTGCCAAGCTATGCCTTCCCTGGACCGGAAACAAGCTTCCTAGGACCGGTTTCTGGCATTTCAGCCGTCTTCAGCCAGGCTTGCTTGAATCCAGTGGCAAAGTGAGCAAGGGACTCACGTCTGAGCAAACCCTGCCAACTTATGGCGAACAAAGCGGTACAAAAGGGGGTGGTGATGGACGGAGCATCAGAACCAATCAAACACTCACACCCAGTCAACAGATCTGGGATTGATCCATCACCGTTCTTTAGCCCACTCTGCCACCCCAGTTCAGACATGGCCATATGCAAATCAGTCTGACCCTGTGCCTCATGGGAACAGTCCAGCCCGAACTGCCAAGCTATGCCTTCCCTGGACCGGAAACAAGCTTCCTAGGACCAGTTTCTGGCATTTCAGCCGTCTTCAGCCAGGCTTGCGTGAATCCAGTGGCAAAGTGAGCAAGGGACTCACGTCTGAGCATACCCTGCCAACTTATGGCGAACAAAGCGGTACAAAAGGGGGTGGTGATGGACGGAGCATCAGAACCAATCAAACACTCACACCCAGTCAACAGATCTGGGTTTGATCCATCACCGTTCTTTAGCCAGGGAGGACCTGGCTTGGCAGTTCGGGCTGGACTGTTCCCATGGGGCACAGGGTCAAGACTGATTTGCATATGGCTGGGTACAAACTGGAATGGCATGGTGAGCAAAAAAAACGATGGATTTAGGCCCAGATCTCTGTACTGGGGTGAATGTATGACATTGTTCTGCATTCTGTCCATCAATTGTTATTTTTGCATTTGTCACCCTGAGTGGGAAAGGTATGCTCAGACGTGAGTCCCTTGCTCTCCATGCCACTGGAATCAAGCTATCCTGGCTGACGAGGGCTGAAAGCCCGAAACCGGTCCTAGGATGCTTGTTTCCAGTCCAGGGAGGACCTGGCTTGGCAGATCGGGCTGGACTGTTCCCATGGGGCACAGGGTCAAGACTGATTTGCATATGGCTGGGTTCAAACTGGAATGGCATGGTGAGCAAAAAAACGATGGATTTAGGCCCAGATCTCTGTACTGGGGTGAATGTATGACATTGTTCTGCATTCTGTCCATCAATTGTTATTTTTGCATTTGTCACCCCGAGTGGGAAGGGTATGCTCAAACGTGAGTCCCTTGCTCTCCATGCCACTGGAATCAAGCTATCCTGGCTGATGAGGGCTGAAAGCCCGAAACCGGTCCTAGGATGCTTGTTTCCAGTCCAGAGAGGACCTGGCTTGGCAGTTCGGGCTGGACTGTTCCCATGGTGCACAGGGTCAAGACTGATTTGCATATGGCTGGGTTCAAACTGGAATGGCATGGTGAGCAAAAAAACGATGGATTTAGGCCCAGATCTCTGTACTGGGGTGAATGTATGACATTGTTCTGCATTCTGTCCATCAATTCTTATTTTTGCATTTGTCACCCCGAGTGGGAAGGGTATGCTCAGACGCGAGTCCCTTGCTCTCCATGCCACTGGAATCAAGCTATCCTGGCTGACGAGGGCTGAAAGCCCGAAACCGGTCCTAGGATGCTTGTTTCCAGTCCAGGGAGGACCTGGCTTGGCAGTTCGGGCTGGACTGTTCCCATGGGGCACAGGGTCAAGACTGATTTGCATATGGCTGGGTTCAAACTGGAATGGCATGGTGAGCAAAAAAACGATGGATTTAGGCCCAGATCTCTGTACTGGGGTGAATGTATGACATTGTTCTGCATTCTGTCCATCAATTGTTATTTTTGCATTATACTTAGAATTAGGGCATGAACTAATGCTCTAATACCTTTCTGTAGGAAGTACGACCCAAATAGTGAATAATATAAAATAATCTTTTTTACCTTTATTTCTATGTATCTGGGCTATTTAAGCAAAGGTATGAAAAGATTCGTGTGACTAGGGATGTTTTTTGGGGTGGTGTTGTGCTTTAAGCAGGAGTTTCAATTGAGGAGGTGTTTATCACCGATTCTATCCTTTACACCAAACACAGGTCTCTGTGGTCAGAAAATAGGCAGCCGCAGCCCATGCAGGTTAGATCGATGGAGCCGGGTGTGTGTGTGTGGGGGGGGGGGGGGGGGGGGGAGGAGGGTATTTTGACGGACGATGCAGAGGGAAAATTAAATAAATAATTTTCCCTTGCCATCTGTCGAAATCCCCCCCACCCGGCCCACTGCTCTTACCTGCACGGGCCGCGACCGAAAACACTTGAGTTTTGCCATATGTGATGATGTAAAATCTTGCCAGAACTTCAAATGAAAATTGGATGTTGAGCCAACGCCCGAGATTCGAACCTGATTCCCCAGCTCCAAAGACGGAAGCTCTGGCCCTTATGCCACATCCTCTACCCAATTGGTTTTGATTAGTTCTGTTATAAGCGGAGATAATAGACAAGAGTCCCGGCACTTATTTTTTCACAAATTAACCACTACATGGAATGTGCTGCAGGTTTTACTTGTGCCGCAGCTATGTGATTCTCGGGCTAGGAACAGCAAGTTAAGACATTCTTCAGGGGCCACAAAGCAAGCACCCTTGGGATTGTTACCACTTTGCACTTGAGTGGATTCGAGATAGATGGATCGGATGGGTCTAATAGAGAATTTTGCAGGAATAAGCCCAACTTCTCACTGTTAGGTGGAGTGGATACATTTTCAACCCTTTTTAGGTCGAGCCTTGAGGCAGGTAGGGGGTCGTCGGATCTCAGGTCAGGATCGCCAGGGGGGGGACCTCCTCGTGGTATTTGTTCACTCAAACACAGGCCGGGCTCGGTGGGTGCAGAGTGTGCTGGAGTCGCGGTTTCTGGCTGGCACCAGAAGCTGCAGTTCAAACACATCCGGTGTTCACGGGAGTAACAGCTTGGAGAGTGAATGCAGGCAGGTCCTCAGGGGGTTTTTGAGGTTGCTGGCCACTGGACACGCCAGAATTTTGCAGGAGCAGGTTCGAGGGTAGACAGGCCTGTAGGGCGGGGGCCAAGTCAGTGGGCGTCATCCTCTTGTTTGCTCTGCACGTCCTCTCGTCCTTCTTCTTTTCTTGTGGTTGCTGGATCTGAGGAAGGAAGGTTCAGGGTGCCCCTAAATACTAAATTTAGGGGCGTTACAGGTAGGTAAAGGGCAGGGACCAATGGGTCCCTTCCCTGGGGTGGGTACACACCCTATCCTGACACTGTCCAGTGGGAGGGGGGCAGGAGCCTGTCCATGGTTGGCTGGGTCCCCCCATCCTCAAGGTGGCGGGGACTCGAGGCTGTGCTTCACCTTGCCTCCCCCACCTTAGGGGTGGAGTTGGCAGAGGTGGGCACGCCTCTCTTCCTCACTTTGTTTTTCCCGCCGTGTCTCCCGCCCAAAGTGGGGGGTACGACCAGTGGGGACCAGTTGCTGAGTACAGCAAGTGCTCTGGAGAAGCTCACAAAGGCGGCATGTCTTTGAAGCTTCTCCTTCGTGAACCCTGCCCATCCTGGGGGAGGAGGCTTGGCACCTCGTCCCAGGATATGCATTGTTTCAGGCCCCCAAGAGCAGCAAGCTCTCGACCCAGGGGTCCAGAAACATGTCTGGTAGTGGCAGCGTGTGCAGCCACTCAGTCAGGTCACTGGGAGTTGGCCAAGTTTCAGGGGGCATCTCTAAGATGCCCTCTGTCGTGCATTTTACATTAAATCCCACACTGGCATCAGTGTGGGTTTAATGTGCTGAGAAGTTTGATACTAAACTTCCCAGTCTTCAGTGCAGTCATTATGGTGCTATGGAGTTCGTAATGACAACCTCCCAGCACCATTTACTCTTAATGGCAGCACTGCACTTACAGGGCCCAGGAATGGACCTGGACACTGTAGGGGTACAGGGCTCATGCACCTGTACCCTCACCACTGGCATAGGGCACCCAGCTAGAGGGATGACTGATGTATGCCAGGGCAGTGGTTTGTGGGCATGGCACACAGGGATGTGTGCCATGTCATCTCTTTGTTTTATTCTGCACCCAGACACTCAGCCTGCAAAGGCAGTGTGTGTGTCAGGGTACAGGGCCTCTAATTGTGGCACAGTAAGTGCTGCAGTCCTTAGGGGCCTTCTCTGGTCACAGTGCCCCGGGTACCTATGGTACCATTTACCAGGGGCTGGCATGTGGCCAGAGATGCCAATTGGGTTTAAGCTTCAATGCAGTTTTAGTGAAGGAACACAGGCCCTGGGTACCCGATTGGCAGGAGCCCAGGGCACACTCAGTCAAAGTACATCAGCAATTCAGCAAAAAGTGGGGGCATACCATGCAAGAAAGAGGGCACTTTCTCACAGCACATGCTTGGAATTTCCAATGGTTTTTCAAATCGCAAGTGTTTGATGTGAAGGGCTGTGATCGTTACCCCTTGTATATCTTTAGGCAGCACAGACTGGTCTCCACAAAAACACTCTCCCAGTAGTGGTGGACTTACTTAAAAGGATGACCACACGTATTAATCATGAACATCGTATGATTGTATCACATTATCAAAGTTAAAAGGAGTTTACAAACCAGACGTTCTTGGTTAAGAATATTTTGGAGGGGTATTCACATTTAATCTTGGTAGCAGTCAAGTGACAAAAGTAAGGTTAAGCTCAAGATCAAATAAGTATGGGAAAACATGATTTGGAGAGTTTTGTCTACTCTGATCTAAACTTAAGAAATTAAACACACTAGCAAAGAGAGATGTATTGTGGGACCGTATTCCTGCCTTAAAAGCTCTGAAAAGAGGGTACAAAGGGGTATTACATGAGAAGAAGCAAAGATTCCACACCGACTGCTGGAATAAGAGGACTATAGCAATAATAACTAAAGATGTAAAATAGAAATCTGGGATAACTAAAGATGTGAAAACATTCTGCGGTCCAGTAAGGCAAGGTTCAGATAAGAGACTACCAAACGTATTTTGTATGGTCCCAGAAGAAGCACATCAAGAAAATTTTCAAAGTCAGATAAACAGACAAAGTTTAAAGAATGACAGAGATGAATGCGTAGATTTTAGAGCTATTTTCCTTCACAGTGGTAAAAAATATATTTCCACAAGAAAATTAACAAAAGCAGCAGCTCCAGATAATTTACTTGCAACTGTAATAAAAACAAATAAAGACTGGTTTGCCAGGTTATTAACTATGGTATACGAAAAAATACTTGTGTTTGACAACTTCCCCAAAAGTTGGAAGGGGCTATTATGGAACCCATTCTTGAAAAGGGTAAACCCTTTCCACTAAAAACTATTGGTTAACAAGATGTATGAGCCAAAGTGTTTTCAAAAATAGTGCTCCAAAGAATGAAGAAATGGCTTGAAGAAAATAACTTAATAATGAAAGAACAGGGAGTTTTCAGAGAGAGGTATTAGACTCTCAACCATTGTTTTAGCTTAGTGTCACCTGCTCAATAGTTGATAGAGCTAAAAGTTAATTTCTTCTGTTGTGTTTTTTGATTTCAGAGCAGTATTTGACCTAGTAAAATTCAGCAGATTGTTTGAGACACTGAGCACTTTGGAAATCCTAAAGGGTTCATCTCTATTTTAAAAATACCACATAGAGATATTTGGGCCAAAGTATAACTTCAAAGTGAAGGCACATTTTCAATGAAAGATAAATCAAAATGGCCTGAGGCAGGGCTGTATTCTAGCACCCCATTTATTTGTCCTTTTTGTGAAATTTACCATCAGTACTCAATAAACATAATCTTTCTCCATGAAAATTGGTGGAACCCACATCTCCTGGCTGCTGTATGCAGACAATGTTGTACTAATTTATGCCACTCAGGTAGGCTTACAAAGGAAAATACATCTTTTACATTATTGTACTGATAATAAATTGATTATAAATTTGGATTTAAAAAGTTATGGTTTTTGGTAAGAAAAATACACACTCCACCTGGTTTAGGGGCTCTACTAAATTGTAAAAAGTGGATTCCTACAAATATAGATTCCATAAAAGTTAACGTTGGTTACATCATATACATGCAGTAAAAACAAGAGCCTCAACAGCAGTATCTGAATTAAAGAAATTTAACAACAACTTTAGGGATCCCTCAATTAGGATAGTATTGAAGGCATACTCTGCACTGATCCAGCCACAGATTCTATATGGAACAGAGATTATGAATTTCGATACCAGGCAGAACTGTGATTTTATAGGCAGCTGCTCGATTGTCCAAGCGATAAGAACTGAAACAAATTTGACAGCATAGGGATATTTGGTATATTTGCTTACTCTGCTCTTTTGGGAGAAATTTAAAAATGCACAACTTACTAAATCTGCTAATTACTGCCAAGAAGAGATTGCTAATAGTGAAAGTTTCAGAGCTCAAAGGGTTAGGAGGAACTTGATCAGGATGAGTAACTGACTGTACATACAGTTGACTGTGCCAGACTGTACATTTAGACTTCTGATTTGGGAAAAAGAGTGACAATGCAAATGTGATGTTTATTATAAAAGTGACATTACTCATGTTTTATTGGGTTGCTTGTTTTTAAAAAGATTGAGAGTAATGTTTTTAAAACCCAATATTAAAGAGGCAACTGTAAATATGCAAGTAAATTACTTTTTAAGATGGGATTTTTAGATATAATTAGTGGTCTGGGTAGGTTTTTAAGTGCTATTAATAAAAAAAGTTATAAGGAACTTCTATGTGCTTTGATTGAGAATATTTATGTGTATTATGCATATATATGTACACAATGAAAGTTTTTTTTAAATCTGGACTGTACATTGGAATATTGTATGCACTGTCCTGTTTAATGGACCACAGTCTAAATAAACTACTTTATAATAATGATTCTGACCATAATCCAAGAATTTACAGCGCCTTAACCAAGGCAACCGTTACCTTACATGCAATTACCCAAGATCCAACTGTGACCCATGATTACTTGCTGAAGGTGCAGATGTGCCTCATTTTCATTTGGCCACAACAACTGCACTTTAATGCAACTTAAAGAACTACTGAACCTTTTATCCACTTCCCAACTGAGGGGCTCAGAAACTTATTTTAGTTGCTTGCAGTGCAGGTTGAACTTCTCAAACCACAGAGCCTGTGATCAGCACTGTTTCAAAGCAACAGAAGTAAACACAGAGGTGACTGAGCCACAACTGGCAACATCAGCAGGAACTAGGGTTCAGTTCCCCTTCTACCAGGAAGACTGAGATATGCGGAGGCAGAGGAACTGGGGGCGGGATGTTCGAGACAGCTCCTTACACTCTGCCAATGCTGAGGGATGCACATTCAGAAATGCAGGACTTGTGCAACTCCTGCATGTAGTAGATCTTGCACTCCATGTCTACTGTGCACAGAGAAGGCTACACTCCATGCCCTGTGAGAGTCTTACACACTATGCAGTGAATTCTTGATACCATCCTACGTTCCTGCCCATCCTGAATTCGATGCCCCTGCCTAGCCTGCACACATTAGGCAGCAGACCATACAGCACACAACTGAAGGGGGCCCATTCAGCACCCCATACCTTGTGCCCATCTGCATCCAGAATGGGATCCTAAGCTCCACCCTGAACTCATCTTTCATTACTGCTTTCTTGATGTTGTGATTAGTATTAATTAGCATATGTACAGCACACAATCTGCCATTAGTACGTCCTTGCAGCACCTTTTGGTAGCCCTGAGTATGAATTATCAAACATTTGCATGATGAAGAAAATCGAGCCTGAGCACTACAGCAGATATGCATCCCACACAACACCGGGGCTCATTCTTCATGTGAAGCCAAATGCCAATCATGCCTTCCATCTACTGGGCTCAGCCTGTTCACTGAAAGAACATCCTTAGCTCCTCAAAGCCGCCTCCATTGTGCTCAGTAAAGGAACAAACCTTGAATTCAGTGCCTTGTGCCCATTCTGTACCAGTGAGTGTGGGGGACTATTCTGAGGAAGACAGTTTGTTCAAAGCACTGTATTAGTCATACACACGGGGGGGGGGGGGGAGGTGGGGGAGGGATCCAGCACTTCATCCTCTTTTCCATAGAGAGAGCTACTTCTGCTCACATACACCCATGCAGAGCTACTGCCTAGGTATTATATAAGGGTACATAAAGGTCAAGCAACTTAAACACTGCCCCATGAACATCCAATGATTTTTCAGGGAGCACAATTATGCATAGCATAAAAGCTGCAATCTGTAGGCACCCCATGGAGCTTGTTGCTCAGGTCTATGAGAGGCTAATGCAACTTTGTCATGAAATAGAGGGGATGACATTATGTTTGTTATGCGAGACAGGGCCTGAAAGGCTTCCATTATCTTGCTTATAGCCCAAAAGTCCAAAGTATACACAGAAAGAAGCAAATTATGAGTTTTCTCCTGCACATCGAAGGGCCGAATCAGAACAAGGCAGCGGAGGCCGAAATCGAGGGCCAAGGCTAGATTGATCCTAAACACTGCCAAGAAGGCATTCTGTGCTGAGGGTGTTTCAAGGCAATTTAATTTTATCTGAAAGAATCGGCCACTTTCCCACTAGGAAGCTGTGGGTAGTGGGTACAAGGCGCTATAGTCAAACAAGTAGATGGCGTAGGCCGCAGAGTTTAACCAATGACAAAAAACATACTAAAACATGTTACATTTACATGCCCATACATCTACCTTATCTTGACATGCCGATCCTATATCGTTTCAGGGGGTTCCCATACTTTTGGTGGCACCATTTCTCCTTTTTTTTGTTACGAGTCCTTTAAAAAAAAATCTGCTAAGAGTTTCTTTTCTCCACTTCCACCGTGAATTTGTTTTCTTTCAACAGGGTTTTGGTATTGTGTCTATGTACAATGCCTTCTAGAAGTTATGCTGTTACCCTTCATCTCAACTTCCTCAAGTACTCTTCAAGTTAAACGTTGCTGTCTGTCTCAAGCGTTTATCCACTTGGGAAGTATGTTTTCTCCCTTTCTGCAGGTGGTTCGTTATTTGAGCAACTGCTGATATCACTTGAGTAATAAACCAAACTCCATTTTAGCTGAATGTCTGGATAGGCTCCAATCTCTAAAAACATGGGGCTCGTTGGTGTAGGTGTTTTGCTTCTTGACAAGGTACAGTAGTACAGATAAAGACACCATTGATAGGCAACACTTTTGATTCTGCTCCCAGAAATAGACACAATATTCCGATGTGGCAGCCTCCAGACCAGGACATGATATTTTATATGTCTTACCAGAAATGTCAATACTGCTAAACCCGCCTCCTGTTCTTCGCTATACAAAAATAGTTTTCCTTCTTGACAGATGTTGCACACTTAAGCCAGCTGAATCATCAGATAGAATCAAGCTGAGATATGTTATTTAAGAGTCTTTAAATTCTTCCATCCTGCTCTGAATGGCCTTCTTTGTTCATGATACAGGACTCCAAACTTGGGTGCATTAAACATAAACTGCCATCTCTGAAACCACGGTTTCAGCTTTCCTAAAATGTGCTTCATATTTCTTTTGCCAAGATGTTCCCACCCTCTTACATGCTAGGGACATTCTCCTACAGTAGTCGTCATTTGACTCGGTGATTAGGGGTGTGTAAACATATACTGGTATGTGTGCAGCACTGTGGCCTGAAAGTACAAAAGCCAAGAACTGGCATTCCATGTCTCCGGCATAAATCGTACTACCTGAGCAACCATGATGTGTGACCTTGCAATCTGATAAACTTGGAAGATTATGGAGCTAAATACCCCTTTCAAGGCTCGAAAAGTGCTGGCTTACCCAGACAGGCATTGAATCAACATTACATTTGTGCAGGACACCAACCTACTACTAGGAGTGGTAGCTGCCTTTGTGCATAGATAAGAGATGAGCCACTTCTTACCCCCCATATAGCACATACTGCAAGAAAATGGCAATGTTAGAACAAAGAAACCTTTCATTTTCTAATCTGGGCTGACCCTGAGCGGAAATGTCTCCTGGTTTAGGATATGCTGTGTAAGAGGACCATCACCCATGTTAAATACGTAAGGCTCCAATATTGACACCCGCCATTTTATCAAGACATCGCCCTGTTTTAATAGGTCCAACTGTCTGGAGTGGGAACATCACCACAATCTGCGACCCTGCTACGGACAGATCGAGCATGGTGATGAGGTTGATGTCATCTGCAGCACAAGTGATATTACATGTTCTTGGCCATCGTGAGATAATGGACCTATGGCAGCAAATACTCCATGTGGCCAGAGCGGTCTATTCCTCCGTGTATTACATACTATCCTGAACTGACTACTTGCTTGCTGTGAATGATGTGAGCACCTGGACAAGGGACATCAAGATTCTGCCTAAGACCTTATTGGACCAATCCCCACTGTATGCTTCTTGATGGTAACCAACAGCTCTCCTAGGTATAGGATATTGAGCTACCTTGCAGAGTTCCTACTTGGCAGTCTTTTACGTCAAAGCTGACAGCTTCCATAGCAGGCTGCTTAGAACTAAATGAGGGTTCAGCTCTATGAGTAAGTACTCTGAAGCCTATATCTGAGATGTCTTTATTGGCTTAGCACTTGGGTTGCTCTGATCACTTTGAGACCGCCTAAACTGCTTTGAGTCTGACATGCAGGTCCTTAAACAAAAGTACGCCGAAACTAATAAAAAGCAGGTACCTGGGCCTCCGGAGAAGCTTCTGTTAGTGTTTAGGGAAACTGCTGATTGTGAGGACAGGAGGCAAGGTGAGGGATAATACCTAGGTCGCACTTCAGACCAAATAATCCGCCCATGTGGGCATCTTCAACCATCACCTGCATTGGTCAGGACAAGGAAATAGGATATTTAATATGGGGGTATACTTCAGGAGATCAGCATAGGTTGGAGGCCTATCTGAACAGGGCAAATATGGCTTGGCTGGATAATGCGGACCAGGGGCCATCATGGTCACCTCTCTCAAATCCAAAAAGAGCGAGGGCGGTCTGTGACACGTCGGAAGGTAATGGGCTGACTGAAGATTTCTTTGAAGAAAACAGCAACAAAAATAGGTATGGATGGCATGGGTTGAGTGGGTAGTTTAGAGTGCAGCAAGCACCAGAGCAGCATGAAGCTCCAGCTCCTTATAGAAAGCTTCAGGTCGACAGCAAGGATCTTCAAGAAACTATTTTATGGTATAGGTCAGGTATGGTCCAAAACTGCCACGCCCACAAATGATTGTTTCTATATGCAAAATCAATAAATCCACTTAACCTCTTCAGTGCCCATGACGAGATAGTCTCGTCATGGAGCACGGTTGCGCTGTGCCCATGATGAGACTATCTCGTCATGAACCCCACCCACTAGTGCAACGCCCGGCACAGGAGGGGGAAAGGGCGTGGCACTGAAGGGGTTAAGGGATTAAAAAACAAATTAATATAGCAACACCTTGGTACGTACCTATTCGCAGTTTATTCCAGGGTGGTCCACAGCATTTAATCTTTGCACTGTTCTACCACCAGCACCTGGACTTGGCCGTAGAAACAGTTTTTCTCATCGCAGAAAAGGTGTTCGGTTCCTTGGAGTTGGATTTCATGCTGGAAGTACTGCGGAGATTCAAGCTTGTGTCCGAAACCATTAAATGGATCTCACTGCTTTTTACTGTACCTGCTGTGCATGTCGGTTGTAATTGATTTCTAAGCCTATTTTTATTGTTAGAGGCATGCATCGGGGTGCCCTTGTCTTCCTTGCTTTTTGCCATAGTGTTAGAGCCACAAGCCTGTATCCTTCTTGAGTACCACTTGTCCTAGAGTCTCTATATCAACAAGAAGAGGATCCTTCTCTCATTATGTGGATGACACATGCTTGTATGTAATTGACCCATCAGTAAATAATTCAGGAACCCATTGCTTATAGCCATCTAGTAGGCTACCAATAAATTGATGTTTATGCGAGATATTTCACCTGACTGTAGACATCGATGGGGAGTGGGG
The DNA here is from genome assembly GCF_964204655.1 of Triturus cristatus. Classification (NCBI taxonomy): domain Eukaryota; kingdom Metazoa; phylum Chordata; class Amphibia; order Caudata; family Salamandridae; genus Triturus; species Triturus cristatus. The sequence goes on from NC_140595.1 coordinate 180,576,373, forward strand.
GGCCCTTGGTCCCAAACTAAGAATTTTATTTTTACTCTGTACAGGTGTAGTTTGGACATTGCTAATTCCACCTGGTTCCTTATTCACCCACTTGATAGTTGAGAGCAATACTGCATCTCCTGTTCCACTGGCTATGCCATTGGCACATTTGACGCAAGACCCCTCCAACATTGTAGATGTGGAGGCATTCAAGGGCTGGGTAATTGTAGAGGCTGGGTCCTTACGCTGGTACATGAACTCTCTACTCTCCAGATCTTCTGACAGCTAATAACCAAAGGCTTGCAGCTGACGGGGGAACTTAGTGCTTGTACACAGCTGGAAAAACCACAACTTAAAGAAATAGGTGATCTATTTCTGGAGAGTGCTTTTATCTCACTGTCACAATTTAAGGTGGCAGTAACTATCAAACAATGGATATCTTCTTATACTTTCAGCTGTGTGGATCTGTGCAAGTGGCTTACCCATCCTATACCTTGGAGCCCCAAAAGTACGATGACCCCACTTATGTGATAGGAACTTCTAAGGCTGTATGCCTGGAATCACATATCTATAGCATGGGGATGTATGCTAGAGAAGTGAAGGTGTTACCGTCCCGAAAACAAAGGAACCCGAGTCTTGATTCCTAATTTTCTGATGAATAATGGGTGGAATGCTGTGCTCCAGCCAGAACAGTCCCTCCCAATGGAAAATATAGGCTGCTTCATTTTAAATTCTTGCATAGAGTTTATTATAGCCAAGCCCAGCTTCAGTCCTTGGGCCTGCACACAGACACATGTTTGTGAAGCAACAGCCAGGAAGCAGACTATAAGCATTACGCTTAGCCCTGCCCACAAATACAATCCTACTGGTGAGATATCTTTCCAGCACTGTCGTCGATGACAGAGTACCAACTGCAGACATTCCCACTACTCGCGCTGCTGGGTTACATACGAGAGGTTCCACAGCTGTTTAAGAAATGAATACACTAGCATTAGTACTGGCGAAGAATGTGGTGATATACTTGGGAAGTGGTTGGTGCCAGGGGTGAAAGGACTGAGTCAGGTTTCTAATGGTTTGTGACAACACATCAGATGCATAGGCTGCTCTCCGCTCATGCACTGCTGGTCACAAGACCTATGGAGTTCACTCCGAGAGTACTTAGCACATGAGAGTGCGATTCAGGCGGAGTTCACCCCCTTGAAACAGAATGGGGGCACAGCTTAACACTTAATCGGACGGGGGGGAGGGATGGCCTTGAGGACCTTGTTGTGAAAGCAAATACACTGGTCAGGGGGTGTCTTTATTAGGTACAGAAGACATGTTGATGGCGATGGTGAAGTATTGTAGACATGAGTGGTGCCTGGAGTCCATTCATCGAAGGTATTTAATGTTGCCGCCACACAGCAGCTCAATGTATGCGTTTGGAATGCACAGCACACTACAAAAAGACTACTGGCCTGCATGTCTGCATCAATATAATAATTGATTTTTAAGGGGTATTTTCTTTTTACAAAACTAAAATAAATCTTTAAAAAGGCTTAGTTCCTTGCTGCATGTCACTCTAAAATTCTGCCTGATTTTATGGATGCGTTTTTACATTCAAGAGGGGTCCTTCCACCTCAAGTATCATGGGACCTACCGGTTTGTAGACCTGGCCCTTATCCTGGCAGTGAGGGCTCTTACTATGTGATGGAAGTCCCCTAGGAGCCCGGCGGTATCCACGTGGCAGAGTGATATGATTCAGTGGGGGAGGGCAGAGGGTGCAGCGCTTCGCAGGGAAGAGGATAGGGGGCTCAGGAAACAACCAATGTCGCTAGACTGGGAGGCTTTGTTGCTTAAGCTGGAGTCACTCGATCTCCTACCCCCGCAGAATATCACAACCCAGTAACACGCAGGATTCCTAGAAGACCCTTTCAGGGTAGGTTTAGTACCCAGACACACAGCTTCACTAACACGAGGGCAATGCTACTATTTAAAGTCTAGGTTACACCGCCGCAGAGAGATAGATGGTGAAACCACATCACGATTGACCAGGAGTGGGGAGAGGGTGGGCTAGGGAGGGGGAGAGGGGATGGTTTAATGCAGATTCCTTGTTGACTGGAATGTAGTTGTCCTCTAGTGTCGATTTATATTGTCAGATCAAATTGTATTGATGTTACCAACGCCATTGGAAATTATCATCTTCGCTTTTATTGTTCAGGAAATGACACATATAGCCATTATAAGTCATATGTATAATGTTTTTAATATAAAGGCAAAAGACTGTCAAAAAAAAAAAAAGTATCATGGGACCTACAGCTTACTCCTTTACATTTGAGCATCAGGTTCCTAATCCCATGCATTCCATTCTTTGGTTAAACTTAATGTAGGGTGGTCTTTGTTAATGTAAGCCTAGACCTCATTATAAATATTTAGCATCAACAACAAACTGAAATGTATATTTCCTCAGGTTTGTTCTTACTTTGGTCTTTACAGAATGGTTCAGACCTAGTGTTTTCAATGTTGGCTACAGGAGTGCCACTGAAACAACAGCAAACCTACTTACAAGCATGCCTTGTACACAGTTTGTATTTGTAGCAGTGCTTCAGTTGGATTCTTCATGGATGTTTTTTAGTCCGGAAAAGTTACAAAATAAAAAAGATATATAAAATTAAGGGGAGCAAATCCATCTAAAGAAGTGTGAGAAATTCTGACATCGTGGCTGTAGGAAGGTGGAATCTGACTGCATGGTTACCCCCACTTTTTTCCTGGCGTTTTGCTGGTTTATGACTAGTCTGACTGGGATCCTGTTAATCAGGACCCCAGTTTATCTTTCTCCCCAATTGGTTGTGCATGTACTTTAGGCACACTCCAGATTGGATTCTGGGGTACCCTTATCAGTCCCTAGCATATGCTATACTATTTACCCAGGGCATAGGTACCCCAGAGGCCTCCCAGGGGCTGCAGCATGTATTATGCCACCCCTGAGAGACTATTCAAACTGACACCACAGGTCTGCTACTGCAGCCTGTGTAAGGTGCTGCATGCACCCCTTACTTAGATATAGGTTCACTATATCTATTCTAAATCACTGCCCAGATAAACCTATTAGTCACCCCTATGGCAGGCCTTATCAATCCTGAAGGCAGGGTGCTGGGTTTTATGTGAGAGGGTGCACCTGCATGAGCAGAGCCCCTCTGCAGCCTTCGGAACCTATTTTCCGGGGTGGTTTGTGATGCAGCCAACCATATATATTTAAGTGCATTATAACCTCGAGGTAAATACTAACTTTAAAACGGCTGCTTAGAAACATGTCGTGTTTGGTGTCAAACACCTTGGACTCATACCTCCACACCAGTAACTGGTGTGGGAGGTATGATTCCTCACCGGGCTACTCGGTACCAGCTTTCTCGACCTGGGCATCACAAAATGGATGCTACCAGCCACAGACACGAGTCTGCCATCCTGCTGCTGAGGCAAGCTTGAGCAGAGGAAGGCTTGACAATAGGTCTCCTGTCACAGGGAGGTGTGGCCACCTCCCAGGCAGGATTTAGTGTATTGGGGATGGGTGGGTGCACTCAGTGTTTGAAGTCTGCACTGGGGGCACATTTGGTGTCCCTGTGCATAGTCCAGTTCAAAATCGGTTGGAGGAGCCATTGGTGCTCTGGCGCGAAACTGGACAAAGGACATGGGTGTAGCCACCCCTCTGTCCTGACCAACCCATAGGTGGGTCCCCAGAGTTTGTCCCACCCCTTGCTTGGGTATAAAGTAGGAACCCCTGACTACAGGACTTTAGATTTTACCTGGACTAAACTCTGCTACAGAAGCCAAGTACTTCGACGATCTACACTACGTTGGATGACTGAAGAATCTCCCTTGGAGTAAAGGAGTTACTCCCCTGCAGCAGCAGGCACCTAAACGCATCTGACCGGTTTGCATCTCCAGAGCTCCGGAGGACTCCGAAGATTTCTGCAACACAGAAGGTGGGTTCCCGAGGTCTCCGAGGTCGATCTGCTCTCTCAGCAATTCTGAGACCAGTATCCCTAGTGGGGACTGTGCAACTCGAACCCCTGTGCACCGTGTACTTTTGCAGCAGCATATGCTTTTCGGCAATCCCAGGGGCTGTGCTTTGGGCTTCTTGTAGTCCTGACCCGAGCAGATTTCCGGCCTACACTCCACGAGTGTTCCGTGGGCTGGTATTTCGTGATTCAGCTCGAGGGCCCTTCGCGATTCCTGGTCCGTTGGCCTGTGGGTCCCTGTGAAGGTAACTTTGACTTTCTTTGGGCTTCCCTGGTTGCTCCAGACATGCCCTGACTCTCCATAGCTTGGAGAGTCCCCATGACCTTGCTGGTCCTCACCTAAGCTTATTTCCTCTGCCCGCGTGGGTTGCAGTTGCCAAGGCTTGTTGTTGTTCAATCCGGACACTGACCCCCCTCCCCCCCCCCCCCCCCCCAGCACTCGACATCCTTCGAGGGACAGCTCACCTCCGGACTTTGGTCGTCGTCGACGTCTCCTGGTCCCCGTAGCTGCAGAGTCAATCATCGGATCTACTCACCTAAAGCACCCGACATCAGTGGGCATTCGTCTATCGTGCCCCTGGTCACTCTGAAGTGACCCAGACTCTGTCCCCTCTGCTTTCAGATTCTTCTCATCTCGGATCCAGGCTTGGATCCCACTGGACACTTTTCATCTTCCCGGCAGCAGCACTTTTTCGAATCACGTCATTGAAAACGACGAAGTTTCCGACATCTCTTGACCCCTACGCACCCGGCTCCTCTGGGATAGGTAACACGGGTATCTCGGTACTCTCAAGGTTGCTCGCCTTAGAACCTTCTAGGTTTGAACGGCTTTGCTTAAAGTCCTCTCCAAAGTGTCCTTAAACTCTAAAATTCCAACCGAGACTTTCCCATAGAGTTGTACGGAGCTCAGGCCTGTGTTCACACACTAGACCCGTCCTCCGTGGGTCCCCTGTGTCACTACTTTGGGTGGTTCCTTGGTGTCCAAGTGATTCTACGTGCTCTAGAAACTGTGTCTAGTTAAGTCGTTGTGGTTATACCACTTTCTTAGTATTATAGTTTGGTCTCTCCCTGGAGCCCGCTGTGTATTGTGCTATTTACTGTAGTTCTAGTGATTTAATATTGTGTGCTTTGTGCACTAATCTCATAAAGAGGTTAGTAGAGAGTGTTTAGTAGTAAATACATATATTTTATATATCTCTTGTGCGGTTCTCCTTTCGTTTGGTCATTCAGGAGGTTCTGATCTGGTAAAACAAGCTGCTTTACATTCCTTCGAGACTTAGCCTGAAAGCTGCTCTCCATAGCTACCACTAGGATAGCTTTCAATAAAGTTTGTCTTTAACCCCTTCGCCGCGGCGGGAATTCCGCCGCGGCGCGGGGGGGTGCGGGGGGGCAGCGCGGCGGGCCTGTGCTCATGACGGAGCCGCTCCGTCATGAGCCACAGTTGAGCTGTGCTCATGACGGAACGGTTCCGTCATGACTCCGCCCATTTGCGTTGTCGCCCCGCACAGGCGGGGAAACAGCGCCGCGCAGGCGGAGCGGCCGCCGACAGGATTGCCATGACGGAACCGTTCCGTCATGAGCACACGGCAACCGTGGCTCATGACGGAACGGTTCCGTCATGAGCAGGGAAGGGGTTAACCTAATCATCAATAAGGGTTGTTTGGGCTGGTACAAAGGTGCCCACTTGAATTAGTGGTCAGCATATACCAGGCCAACTTCTCACACTGCCTCTTCTTTAAAACAAAAACAAAAAAATATTTCTTCTGCCTTACAAGTCCAGAAAGGATTTAACTGAAGCAATGCTTACAGGGTCTCTGCATATCACTTCATTACCAAAAGACAAGTAGGGGTGGAGCTGTCACTCTCTCTTTCATAGAAGTGAGTCTATTTACCAGACCTTAATGTTTGTCTTTTCTTCAGTATGTCTGCAACCTTGTTTACCAACCCTGCTTCTTTCCCAAGAATACTCTTTTTTTTTTTTTAAATCCCAAGTAGAAGAGCACTAAAAACTTCAGTAATGCTCAGGTACTTGACACTCTTCCGCGATCATTGATTTAATAAAGGTCAATTAGATAGGACTTTGTGGATTTTGTCTTACAAATAATGATCAGATAATGATATTTAAGAAGAACATGCACTTGAGAATGGAAAATGCACGTACAGAAGGGAAGGCGGCAAACAAAGTTCTAAATCCACCACCTCAATCTATGACTACCCACAATCCATATGACTCAAACAAAACACACCTCACAATGATAGAAACTTTAATACATACATATAGGGACAACATTTTTCCTCAAACAGGGGACACAAAAGGGTACCCACCCTCACCAAAAAAAGAAACAATACAAAAAACGTCACAACACTGGCCGACAATAATCATTCAAAATGCTCCTCCAAGTTAACCTAAACGTATTGCTGTCTCCTACATCAAATCTTCATAGGGCCGCGGATGACTTCACACCTCTTTGATACAAATAACTTCAACTGCATACATATGCACATTGGGAACTTTATCAACTTTCAGACCACACTCACCTGCATCGACATTTATTCTACCACAATTATCAGCAACGCACTGTGGCCCCATGCCAACTTTGACTCATTCCACATGTTACCATCGCTTAGCTACACTACTACCTTACCCACATTACTACTCGTACAGAATAAGAAATTTAGACAGACCTTTATTGACGAACCAGAGATCCTCAGACACACATTTGCCCTTCCTACATTGCAGACATTTCTGTACACCAACATACTTTCTTCCGCAATCACCACCTCCAAGACTGTTATTATCTATGCCACACTTATTCCTCTGCACGCCTTGAGTCATCTTTACTTAGCGTCTCAGCTTTTGGAAAGCGACCCTACTGTTCATCACCTTAAATGGCAGTTTTCAAATTCAACTATGTTGGGTATTGCATTACGACCTTAAGAAATTACGAGCAGCCTTTTTCTAATGCGGTCTCTTGCATGAAGTCAAATGCAGCACTTCCTACAATATTCCATGCCCTTTCATCTCATTAGATACAAATTCCACAAATTGTACATGACTTTTTCTACCGACTCTCCTTCATGCATAAACAAGCTCTTCCTTTATGAAGCATTGATCCAGCTCACAGATTTCACATCAGGAGATTCTGAGCAATAATCTATGCCTGGATTGAGGAAGAGGCACTAGTCTATCCATATGCGGTCATTGATGGCCTTCAAATCAACATAAATTCTCAATGAAGTTGTGAGCTTCTAGGCCAAAACCTAAGGAGAAAACCATTCAGATGACTAAAAGCTCCCAATAATGTATTGTACTCACAGCTGATCCAATTCTCTTTTAATTCTTCTCTCAACACCTTGGTCTGACCCACATACTTCTGAAAGATTATGTGCATAAATTCTTTCAGCATTTCCAAACTACTACTTCACACAAAGGGTACAAAGAACTCCAATTCTCGTTTTCAATCTCTCATATCCTCACATTCCACACTTGATCAGTTCTATCCCTCTCACTGGATAACCCGTCTTTCTTTTGTACTGGTCACTCAATGCTCAGCCTACACAATCCCTCACTTTTTCACCCAAAAAAACTTGTGCAACACCCAGCTCCCAAAAGTCCATTTTGCACTACTTTTCAGCACACTCATCAGTATGCCCTACATGAAACAGATTGCGCGTTCTTATTCCTTCTAGCTAGTGCCTCCAATTGATTCAAATCTGCAAACTAGTCCCTCATCTCAAGCCAAACCCCTTCCCACATAGTAATATGAAAACTCATCCTCATACACCTGCTTCCTCATAATTCTTTTTTTTTTTTTTAAACACACAAGATAATGTATGTGAGAAGTTGGCCTGGTATATGATGCTCACTAGTTAAAGTGATCACCTTGTACCATGCCAAGCAACCCTTATGGTGTGGTTGTAAGTCAACCTTTTCGGACTAGCTGCCCTAGTGGTAGCGTAGGCTAAGCAGTCTTTGAGGCTAAACTCGTGAAGCGTGTTAAGCCAGCTGTTTTACCAAATGTAACCCCCTTTTATACCAATGAAAGGACACCACACAGATATATATTCAAAATATATATGTATTTATTTCTCAAAGTAACCCCTAGTCTCTTTATGAGCACAGGAGCACAAATCGTCAAACAAGATTACAGTAGAATACACAGAAGTTGCACTTTATATGGATAGGCCCTGGTGGCCGCTCAAACCATATACTAAAATAGTGGTATAAGTACCACGAACAGAAAAGGGAAAAGGCCTAGGGCCTCTAGAATCGCTGGGCCTTCAAGGAGCTAACTTCAGTTAGTGACCAGGAGGTCCACGGGTGGCGTGTGCAGAGCAAATAGTCACACGCGTGCTCCCATAGGTTTCAATGGGTGCGTAAAAAGTACAAAGTTACTGCAAAGAGGATCTTCCGGATGGACTAGGAACTCAAGATTTGGAACACAGGCACTAGAGATGTATTACTACACTTGGGCACAGGTGTGCCAGCTTTACCTCACCCACAGGAAGCGGGTGCATAGGCCTCGAAGTGCGTCGGGTTTCTTCTATCTGTTCCGTGGAGCCTGAAGACAAAGATGCTGCAGGCGGTCGGTCCGGGAGAGATGCAGTGGATCCAAGAGTGGATCGGGGATGCTGAAGACCTGTAAGCAGAGGGGACAGTGTTCACAGTCACTAGCCAGTGACCAGCGTGGCACCAGGTGGGTACCAGGCAATGTCGGGTGCAAACAGGAAGAAAGGTGTAGCTTGTCTCTGCAGCCACGTGGTCCCTGGAGGTCGACGACGTCCAGGAGTCGGTTCACGAGCTGTCCCACGCAGGCTCTCGCTGTCGGCGGTGTCGGCGACTTGATCGAAGCAAACAAGCCTTGGCAAAAGCAATTGTTGTAGGAGATGAAATAAGCTGATGGTTCTGACCAGCAAGGTCAGAGGGACTGCTCCTTTGGAGGGGAGCAAGGGCCAGTCTGGAGCAACCAGACCAGCGGTGTATTTCGTAGAGTTCGTCGCCAAGATGGCTACTAGCCAGCGGGCCAGCAACCGGTTAGGCGCGTCGAGTGGCAAAATGCAGAAGGGCCCCACGCAGATCGTGGAGATGCTGGAGGGCTCACCTTTGGTGCAGATGCTGCTCGGGTGTTGGGCTTCTCAGATCCCAAAGCACAACTTGGAGGGAGCCTCGGTTGTTGCACTTGTCAGCTTGTCGTGGTCGTTTCAAGATGGCTGGCTCCACGTGTCTCGGTGCCTCCACGGGTCTCCTCTTTTCAGGGACTGTGGATCGGGCGGTGAGAGGTCTGGAGGTCCAGGTCTTGTCAGTCTCTGGGCTCGGGCTCCGGCGGGAGGCGGCGGCAAAGCAGACGTTGATTCGCTGGATGGTGCTTGCGTTAGCAAGGTGGTCACTCCCTGACCACAGGGGAGATTGGCTTCAGTCCTCTGTGCAGCAGAGCGTCGAAGTTCCCGTCTTCTTCTTAGTGTTAAGTTGATTCCAGGATGTCTGAAGTCTTAGGACACAGCTCCTACCTTTAAGCGGATTCTAGGGGCCGGACTACCTGCTAGGTCCCTCCCTATGGGTGGGACCAGGAAGGGGGGTGGTTACACCCCCAATCCTTTGTCCAGCTCGCCCCAGGCCCGGGACTGGTGTGCCCCAGGACCGGTTTGAACTGGCATATGCACCGAGGCTCCTTGTGAGCCACAGGCATGTCTGGTTTCTTTCAAGCCCTACCTGACCAATACACAAAATCCTGTCTGGGGTGGTGCACGCACCTCCCCTGGCAGGAAACCCTTTGTCCACACCTCCCAAGCTGGAAAGACTCCCAGCAGCAGGAGGGCAGACTTGTGTCTGTGGTGGCAGCATCCATTTTGTGGAGCTGAGGCTATGTCTGATTTTACCCGGGTTTCCGGTACTGTACATGTCGTGTCCCTCTAGAAGGGTGGAATGCTAACCCCGTCGCCAGAATTGGCGAGGGGTTAGTATTCCAATTCGTATGACACCTTACTCGACATGTTTTGATAAAGCCAAACCAAAGATAGCATTTAACCGCGAGGTTCATAATGCACTTAAGAGTATATGGTATGACGATATCTGGAAACAGTAGAAGGAAGTTGTTCCGACCACTGCAGACAGGCTCAGCTCATGCCAGAGCACCATCTCACATGGAACCAAGCACTCTGCCTTCAGGATTGTTAAGGCCTGCCATAGGAGTGACTTATAGGTTACCAGGTGTCCCATTTAAGGTTAGGTATAGGTATACTACACCTAAGTAAGAGGTGATTACACCAACTTACCCCAGCTGAGTGATCAGGCAGTTGTGTCAAATTGTTAGGCCAAGCCTGGGGTGGCATAATACATGCTTCAGCCCTTGGCAGGCCTTGGGTACACCAATGCCCTGGGTACCTAGTGTACACTGATACAGGGGCTGACAGGGTGATCCAACCAATTGGGTATGTACCTAGGGTACATGGAGTCCATTTTAAAGAGAGAACAGCCAGGCTGAGATCCTGAATAGCAGGATCTCAGGCCAACTAAGTCGAAAAACCAGCTAGACACTAGGCAAAAATTTGGGGGTAACCATAGTCAGATATCCACCTTCCTACAATGTATCACTGGGTTCAGCATTATATTAACCTTGGTTACTTCAAATACTCCCATTGATCACCTAAATTACGTAGCACAGCGCATAAACTATATCTTTTGTGGCGCTGGAAAACCCAAGAACATATTCCCATCAGAAGGAAAATACTTGTAAACTATTTTTGTACTTGATATTTCTAGGCATGGTCCGCAGAGACTCCAAAATTGTGAACAAATTAACCAAGAATGTATTATAAATTTGTCCCACAAATTGTACCCACATATACTTATATAAATAGGAAACCCTCGAAAGATACTATAGCTTGTCTTTCAACAAAGACATAATTTGGTTCTGCTGTCCTCAAAAACGCAGCTATTTCAGCAAGGCCATCCTTCATCTGCATATGCACAGTGCCTTCAAGGAATATCTGCTATAATCTGCTCCAGAGACATTCACACTGTAAATTAAAAGATTTCAAGTCTAAGGCATCGTCAATTTCTACTTTCAGTATTTCAGACATCCTCCGACAGTCCGCACACAACAATCCACCTCTAGTTTTTTCATCATCTCCCTTCAAACATTGGCCCTTATCGGCAAAACGGGAGATAACTTGGCACAAAATTTTGCAAAACCCAAAATTAGCGTAGCAGACCTTTGTCACCGGGACTCAAAACTATAATTATCGCCTTCAACAAACTCCTTTATTGTGATGCACTTTCCACTCATGTGATGCCACAGATAATCCACACCACTAACTCCAATCCTACATTTGCAAGCTCTATGGTCAATCAACTTGATCTGAAAAATTCCAGTACCTCAAGTAAGGCCAGCTCATGTTCACGAGTGTCCTTCACATAAACATAGTGGAAGAACGGGCAAACCCAATAAACCCTTGGAGGCTTGGGCGATGAAAATCAAGAGTAAGTAAAGGAGTGCTTACAAGGGATTTTGTTCGCAATCGTAGTTAGATAGTTGTTTAAAACACAATCATTTTTTGTTCAACCTGGTCAGTGATGAACTTGTGATTTAAACACAGAAAAAGGACAATTGCTTTTCTCATAAATAAACCAATTTTGATGTAGATATCAATTGTATGACAACGAGGCAATCTTTTCCTCAAAAAGACAAATATTTAATATGTACAAAAATGAAACAAAGGGAATTATATTCGGAATCAACCAAGCATAATTTTAAAGGTATTATAACTTAACCTATAAAACACATATGCAAACATCTATTCCAAGAATTCAAAGAGGTAAACGGTCTGACAAAACAGAAAACAGTTCCTCGAAATCAAAAGATGGTAAAGGAAATAGATGTACGGTCGACATTTCGGTCAGTGTTGGCAGTGAGACCGTCAGACCATCTTCAGGACTTGAAGTGGATTGTAAAGCCAAAATGTATCCTTCTACGATTTATTTGAAGGAAGTGGGCTCAATAGAGTCCCGGCGCCAAGGGAATTTCTCTAAGTTGTTAAAATACTATAGCCAAGTATTTTCGGGTTATAGTTGAAAGAGTACGCTGCCAGAAATGCGGTCTTGTGCAGCCTCTAGAGGAGTCAAATCGCACTCGATAGGTCTTCGGAAACGTGCTAACCATTGCGTTGTAGGTCGCAAAACTTGATTTTGAGGAACCGTTTTCTGTTTTGTCAGACCGTTTACCTCTTTGAATTCTTGGAATAGATGTTTGCATATATGTTTTATAGGTTAAGTTATAATACCTTTAACATTATGCTTGGTTGATTCCAAATATAATTCCCTTGGTTTCATTTTTGTACATATTAAATATTTGTCTTTTTGAAGAAAAGATTGCCCCGTTGTCATACAATTGATATCTACATCAAAATTGGTTTATTTATAAGAAAAGCAATTGCCCTTTTTCAGTGTTTAAATCACAAGCTCATCACTGACCAGGTTGAACAAAAAATTATTGTGTTATAAACAACTATCTAACTACGATTGCGAACAAAATCCCTTGTAGACACTTCTTCACATAAACAGGCATGCTATCTTAGAAACAGCAGACATATGGCTTTCTGGAAAACAGTTGCTGAAGATGCTAATCTAAAGATCATGTTTAACCTACAAGCCCCATCAGTTGGTATGAATAAAGTCAATACCCTTAAATCATCATTTAGGAAGAACTGATCGTATTGCTATGATGTCTCCTGGATTGAGGAAGAGGCGCTAGTCTATCCATATGCGGTCATTGATGGACTTCAAATCAACATAAATTCTCAATGAAGTTGTGAGCTTCTAGGCCAAAACCTAGGGAGAGAACCATTCAGAAGACTAAAAGCTCCCAATAATGTATTGTACTCACAGCTGATCCAATTCTCTTTTAATTCTTCTCTCAACACCTTGGTCTGACCCACATACTTCTGAAAGATTATGTGCATAAATTCTTTCAGCATTTCCAAACTACTACTTCACACAAAGGGTACAAAGAACTCCAATTCTTGTTTTCAATCTCTCATATCCTCACATTCCACACTTGATCATGATAATTCGAACCACCCCTTATCATTAAGTCTCATTCATGCAACCACCTTGTGAGAAGTTGCCCTGGTATATGCTGTTCACTAGTTAAAGTGGACACCTTGCACCAGTACAATTCGACTCTTATGGTAGTAGGTTTAAGACAACCTTTCAAGAAAGCTATCCTAGTGGTAGCTGTGGAGAGCAGCCTTCAGGCTAAGTCTTTAGAGGCAAGTAAAGCAGCTTGTTTTACCTTATAATCTCTTGAATTACTAAATGAAAGGACACCGCACTGGTATATATATCAAATATATATGTATTTATTACTAACAACTCTCTGCTAATCTCTTTATGAGATTAGAAGTCGGGAACATATGCACAAATCAACATTTCACAATAAGTTAAGCACAAATATGGCTGGGGCCCTAGGGGCGTACCAGACCATATACTAAAAAAAGAGACTTAGAGATAACGACTTGCGAGGGGACAAGGCCTAGGGCCTTCAGAAGCGCTGGGGCCTCACGAAACCACCCAAGGCAGGTAAGTAAAGGACCCACGGGAGACGCATGCAGTGTGAAAACACAGCCGCGAATCCCTATTGACTTCAATGGAGCAAGTTGTGATTGGAAATTTAGAGTTTTAGGATACTTCGGGAGAGTCTACAAGCAAGTCACTTACAGGGTAAGTAGTTCTAGAGCCAACACCCACAGGAGCACCATAGGGCTGGAGTTACCTCACCCAGGGAAGCCGGGTGCATAGGTGTCTTTTGGTGTTGGGTCGCGGCGTCGTTTTCAATGGCAGCCAAAGAAGACTTGCTGCTTGTGAAGACAGGAGAAGTGTCCGGTGGAATCTAAGGCTGGATTCTGAAGAAGGAAGACCTGAAAGCAGAGGGGACAGTGTTCAAAGTCACTTGGCAGTGACCCGGGGCAAGGAAGATGGATGCCCACAGTCGGGTGATTTCAGGTGATCCACGGGTGTCTTGACTCTTCAGCCACGAGGTCCAGGAGGCGTCGACGACGACCAGGAGCTGGATTCGGCTTGACCCACGAAGTCTGCAGTTTACTGCGGTGTCAGTGACCAGATTGGAGCCAACAAGCCTTGGTAACAGTAAGTCTCGTGGAAAGGATAAAAAGTCAGCGGTGCAGACCAGCAAGGTCTGAGGGACTCACCCAGCAAGGGTAAGTCAGGGCAGGCCTGGAGCAACCAGGGGAGCCCTTTGGAACTGTAGAAAAGTCTTCTGGGGACCCACAAGCCAACCGGCAAGGGATAGCGAAGACGCCTCGGGAGGATACACTCTACAGGGGCCCACGGTCACTCGGGGTGGGGTAGGCCTCTGATCTTCGGAGGGATTCCTGCTGGAGGCTTGGACCACACGTGGTCCAATGCACAAGTTCGTAGAACGTCGTGAAGGGGTTGCACTCGAAAATAGTACACAATACCCAGGGATTGCGGTTCCTCGTCACTCGTGGGGTCCACTTGCCTCAGCGTCGCTGGGGACTCACGATGGCCTTGGAGAAATCAGGAAATCCTCTTCCTGGGATGCAGGGACTTGGGACTCCGGCGGGAGCGGGAAAGTTTGCGACCGTTGATTGCAAGATTGGGTGCCTGCCAAGCAGGGGAGTCACTCCTTGACTCCAAGGGAGATTCTTCTATCTTCCAGAAGTAATGGAACGTCGAAGGTCCAGGATTCTTCTTCAGAGCGTCGTCCAGGGATATCTAGTTTGCAATGGCAAGGGTTCCCTAACTTATACTGAAAGGAAGGGAGGGACTAGCACCTATGGGAGGGTCAGGGGAGTGGGTGGCTACACCCACTTCCCTTTGTCCAGTTTCACGCCAGAGCAGGGGCAGGTAGCCCCTGAGCCGGTTTGAACTGGTGTATGCACAGAGGAGCCTACTGCTCCCCCAGTGCAGGACTTCAAAGCACTCTAGGAGTGCACCCACCCAGCCCCAATACACTAGACCCTATCTGGGAGTTGGTCACACCTCCCTGTGACAGGATGCCTATTGTTGGACCTCCTCCACTGCGAGTTTCGGTCATCAGCAGGAGGGCAGCCCAGTGTCTGTGACTGGTGGCATCCATTTTGTGATGCCAGGGCTCTTCAGGATTCTACCGTGTTTCCACAGTAGGTACATGTCTAGCCCTCTAGAAGGGTGGGCTCATACTCCCACACCAGTTACTGGTGTGGGGGTATGATTCCAATGCGTTTGACACCAAACACAACATGTTTTGATGCAGCCATTCCAAAGTTAGCATTTACCGCGAGGTTATAATGCACTTAAGAGTATATGGTTTGACCGCATTCACAAACAGCCCCAGAGAATGGACTCTGAGAGCTGCAAAGGGGCCCTGCTCAGGCAGAGGAACCCCCTCACATGGAAACCAAGCACCCTGCCCTCAGGATTGATAGGGCCTGCCTTAGGGGTGATTGATAGGTTTAAATGTGTGTGCAGGGAGAGATATAGTGAACCTATATCTCAGTGAGGAGTGCTAACACTACCTCACCCAGGCTGCAGTAGCAGGCCTGTGGTGTCAGATTTAGTCTGCTTCCCAGGGGTGGCATAATACATGCTTCAGCCCCTGGTAGGCCTGTGAAGTACCTATGCCCTTGGCACCTAAGGTACCATATACTAGGGGCTCATAAGGTACAACAGTATACAATCACTAGTGCACCTAATATGCACTCCAAGTTGTTTAGAGAGAACAGAGAGGCTGGGTCCCTGATTAGCAGGGTCCCAGCCTGACTATAGCCAGAAACCAGTGTAAACATCAGAAAAAAAGTGGGGGCAACATAAGAGGCAGATCCTACTCTACTACACACCTAAACTACCCATTTACACTGACTAATACCTGACAATGCGGTGCACACTGGTCACTAACTCTAGCACCGACATATAGATCCACATGACCAGAAAGACAACATAAAGGGTGATCACACAGAAAATGAGGTGGATGGGCCACCCCTCCAAGCATCACAGAATATACACTTTATGAGATGGTGTAGGGCAGTCTTTACATTCCTGAAGGAGACGCACTTAAACAAGGGGAACGATTAGAAGCGAGTGCAACGTCGGAGGGGAATGTCGTTTTCTAAATCATATTCATCTTATGCAAGGGAAACATTTCTGCAGATCAGAAGAGGGGTCCTGTTTGTGCTGGTTGATCTCATAGTACACCCCTCTGACAGATACCAGACAGTAGAGGACTGACAGGATGGAGAACAATCTCATTAAGGTATGAAAACACAGGAGTTAACTGTGCCAGTCGACGTAAAGTGTGAGCAGATGGACCCAGCAACCTCCCTCTCCAGGAACATATGAATAACAGAGCGCAATATGGTGAAACATGGCTGCGCTCACAACACATATCTTTGCTATGTTGATATGTATAATTGGAAATGAGATCTGGAAGTCCTGTAATGAATATGTACACAATTTTAATTTTGAAATTAATACAGAAAAAACGTAATGTTCGTTTGCAGATCTCAGTTCACTGGGGACATTATCAATTCTGGGTGGTCATAGATAGGTGCTGCCAATAGCAGGATGGTCACTGAGGGGTGATGAGTAGATAGGTTGATTTGTTTTGTGTCTTAGGTTCCTCGACCCTCCCTTGTTTTCTGCTCCGAGCCAGCAACGTGATTGGTCCGACAGAGCCACGTAACCAAAATTCACCGCCTATTACTCTCCTCCCAGACCACCCAGCGCAAACACCCAGATTAAAGATGGAACTGTTGAAGGTCTTTGTTTATTCTAATACCTGTTTGAGCAGGTAGGGATGCCACCTTTATCAGAAAAAAACACTGCCAAAAATCAGGGTACGTCATTCTCCTGGTGAACCTGAATACACAATTGTTCAATTGAGATCCTTTTTTATTTGCTTCACTTCATTCACTATAACGTTTGTTCCCCTCGTCCCCCCAATAGTTAACTCCCTCATCCCTTGGAAATATTCTTCACTCATCTAGCAATCTGAGTCGCGGTCTCGGTGTGGTCAGATTCAGTACCCCTGCCTCTCACACCACATTATTTCCACCTCTTCCCGCTGCCTCTCCCTTTCAATGTCTACACAATTCCATCCCCTGCAAGCACTCGCTCCCGTGGAGCACACAGGCCAGTACTATGATGTCCGCTCTTTCATTGGACGCGCCATCTCCTTCTCTGGGTGGGCTCCATCATGGACACATTACTGTGGGGGCAATTCATTCATTGCAGTGCATAAGAATGCCTTCACACAATGAGGGGTAAACAATGGATAGGGCGGGGTTTGCTCTTTGGAACCTGGGCAGGGTGGGGGGAGGCACATGTGCCGGAGTACCCATAAGTATAGATAATTACAGGCGCTTGGAGGAATCGCTTTTTGGGGGATTATTTGGGTTGACCACAATGGGCACAGATTATTTGGGGACAATAAGGGGCAGCACCACCCTCCTTCCTCCTCACCTTCTATTTCGACAGGGTCCAGCTGCACATGCCGGGTGCTATCTGCATAGCTACAAAACAAAATATTGCTAGCACAGCAGTACGCAACTAGTACCGCGTGACCTGCCGGTGTGATCATCTGGTTTCGATCTGCATGCAGGGAAATGTAGTCATTTCGCCCTTACCGGCACATTTTGCCAATGGGAGTTGTAGTCTAAATACCAGTCTTTACTCGGCGTGAGGGGCGATCGAGTAAATTCCCGTCTGCGTCTTTTTCCGCGCTGCGTCGCGTGGCCTGCCTGCCGAGTCAGCTCTTTGGGTCCTCAGATCAGTGAGGGTAGAGGAGGTAGTTAATCTTTGTAGTTTTATATAGCGCGAACTCGACCCGAAGGTTTCAGACCGCTTCACATGAGCACCAGCTGCTTTACAGACGGACACATTGATTCATTCTGCCACAGGGAGATTAAAGGATTTGCCCACAATTACAGGATGCTTGTGTCTCCCACGTCCCACCAGACTCTGGTTCCCCAGCTTCAAAGTCGGACGCTCTAGCCGGATGGCCAACGATTTAGTGGGGGGTGGGGTGGGATTGGGCCGACATAGCAGAGATAAGAGAGTCACTGGGGCCAGAGAGAGAAGGATCAAATTCACTTTACCGTTTTCCAAGTTGGTAGGTCACAGTGCGCTGTCACACTGAGTGAGCAGAACCACGACAAGCATTGGCAAAGCCAATAGATCTCTCCTCTCAAGAGCTATTTGCTTGCCAATGTGTTTTAGCCATGTTGTACACCAGCGTGGCTGCTGTACAGCATGGCTAAAAGTTATTGGAATAGAGGAGAGTGCCACGTAGAGTGTAATGGCAAAGAGTGGATTGGCATTGAGTGTACTGATGTAGACTGCATTGGCTTGAGGGTTGCAGTGTATAGTGGCGTAGTGCAGCGCCTTAGAATTCAATGACGTACAATGCTTCATCATATAATGCAGTGGCGTAGATTAGAGTGGTGATAGTAGAGTGCAGTGGTATTGAGTGAAGTGGTGCAGAGGGGAGTGGCATAGCATGTAATGGCGTAGAGTAGTGCAGATTAGAGTGGTGTAGAGAGGTGCAGAGTAGGGGAGTGGCATAGCATGTAATGGCGTAGAGTAGTGCAGATTAGAGTGGTGTAGAGAGGTGCTGAGTAGGGTATGGCGTAGAGAGGAATGGCGTATAGTGAAGTATCTAAGAGTGCAGTGCTGCAGAGTGCAGTGGCGTAGAGAGTGGTTTTGTAGTGGACCTGCCATGCTCTGTTCTGGCCAGGGAAGACAAGAATAAGCTGGATGAGCAAGTTTCTGAGGAGGCAGTAAGGAGCTGATAGCTGAACCGAAATTAAGAAAAATGCAAGGCCCAAATGGACTGCCTATTCACGAAAAAGGAGATGGCTACTGCCTTGCATATGCTGCAAGCACTGAGATGCATACACAGAGAAGCGCACCTAATGTCCCATCTCCTTGCTAAACGTAGAGGTGAAACTTATGACCACTGTGATAGCCACCAGGTTGTTTAAGGGCGTTGCGCTCTGATACACCCAGATCAGTCCGGATTTATGCTACACAGAGTGACGAATCTCAACATCAGAGTCCTACGTAATGCTTTAGATATAACTTATTCTGTGGCGGGGCCCGCTGCAATAATATCAGTAGACGTCGCCAATATGTTTGACTCTGTGGAGTGGCCTTATATATATTGCATAGTCTTAGTTAAATAGGAATTGGCCCGAGCATGGACTCAGCTGCCCCAAGTGGTTCCACTGGTCAAAGTCTGTGCGAATGGTATATACTCCAGGACACTTGAAATAATGAGAAGCGCCAGATAGTGGTGTGCATTGTATCCCAAACTGTTCGCTCTGATAATAAAATCTCCGGTGTGTTGATCCTTTAGGGAAGCCCTGACTAGAGGACTCTGATGGTCGCTGGAAAGGGAGGACAAAGTCTGTATCCAGATGATATCCTAATGAATGCAGAATTCCCTTACTCTTCCACACTCTGGTTTCTAGAGATTGCCCAGATCTTTGGCTAGTTGTCTGACTTTTGGATTAATGGGAAGAAATCAGTTGTCCATCCCATAGGATCACTTGAATCTGATGTTATGGCTCATCCATACCCTACGTCTAGAAAAAGAGATGTTAAAGTACCTGTGAATCTCTTGTGACCAATCACGAACAGAGATTCTACGAGAAGAACATCTCAGTAAGTATTGTGAATGGTTTAAAAGAAGGTTCAAAATGCGAGGGAAACTTCCGCCCCTGTGTCTGGGCAGTGTGATGCTCTTCAAAATGATAGTGCTCCCTAAACTGCTTTATATACCTCATACTGTGCCCTTCTACATTTTTGATAGTTGCATTAAAGCAGTTGACTCGATACTTGGAGGGGCATAGAATATCTCTGGATACAGTCTGGAGGCGTGTATATATTAGGGGTATAGCACACTCAAACACCACTTAACAATTGACTGGCCACGCACCTGGCACTCATTATTAAATGGGCATTTCTGCTACAATACAAGAGATTAAGCAGGTGCAGGATGAAGGGAGAGGGATAACTTCATTGTCTCTATGGCGGAGTAACACAGTTTGAACTGCCGGCCCCTGCAGTGGTGGTGAATATGGTGTAGAATATAGCCCATAGGGAGAAACACTGTAATGAGAAGATCTTGAGGGAAACCCCTTCGTGGTTCGTAAAGATGTTGAGGGAGAAGAGTAGCCTTCGGGGCTTCCAGGAATTGGAAATGATTGGCATCCCAAAACCTGGCAACGTTTGGTATGGCAAATTAGAAATTAGATGCAGACGTCTGGACACACCACTATTGCAGTCTTTTTGAGAGCCTGCAGCCAGAAGAACGCATTCTTTCATATCCTATTGTAATGCCGAACATACAGATATACTGGGGTGAGGTGTTTAATAAATAGGATTTGTGATATCAAGGCTATGGGTTTGGAGCTACCCTAGCGTGCTGTATTGCTTAGGATATGGAGAAACCTAGACCAAAAGGTATATTAAAAAAAACATATGTCAACCTTGTACTTCTTTTTGCTAAATATAATGTGGCCAGTCTGAGAGGGAGCTTTAGTTCAGTTGGCAGCTACACATACGAATGTAATAAAATTAGAAACCTCTTAAACACTTTTCTTTATATGTTTATGGTGTTCTTCAAGGCACCAAACCTATGACACGAACCCCCACCCCCACGTTCAATGCTCTAAACAACAGACCCAGCTTTTCAGTTGTATGTTTAATGCACTACAAAAAGCCAATTAAGAAATAAACACAGATAAGAACTTTTTAAAGCTTAGGAAGAGGTCTTTTCTATTTGAAATACAACCTTTAATGTTCCTTTAAACAAAATTGATAAAATTTGTGATTTATAAATGGCAAAAAAGTGTACATTTTACTGAAACACTTGAGCAAAATGAGGTCCATACCCTCCAACTGAAGGCCCGTTAACATCTAAGTTAAAAATACACACATTCAACCCGTTCAGGAAATGTACAGTAGGTGATAAAGTCCCAGCGAAGGAAGAGCTTCTGATGATAATTATAGCAGTGTATTTAATAAAAAAAGCTATTAAGTAGCATGAAAAGCCTTTGAAATAGGCTCACACGTTACTGCTAAAAACAAGCAGGCATGGCGTCGACGCTCTGTGATGCTGGGCAAGTCACTTATCTCTCCATGCCTAAAAGAAACCCAAGCGGGCTATGAGGAAGCATGCTCTAGCTCATCTGTTTTTGCTAGCTAGGGTGTCCTTTGTGCACTCGTACCCCAGACAGTGCTACTACATGCTACACTTGCCCTTGCACAGGGAGCAGTTCTGTCATTGAGGTCTCAGCCGTCACAGTTAAAACCAGTGCCGCGATCAGCGCTTCTAGCGAGGGGGGTGGGGAAGTGATGGTGTGATGAGGAGCCTCGCGGCTCCCAGAGCAGTGACAGTTCCTGAATGTTGAAGGGAGGCCGACATGGCGGCTGGCCCATGACTGCTGCCGGAAAGCCCCCGATTGTTAATAATGCCCTGCCCCTCCTGCAGGGGAGCAGTGAGCTGTGCCTTCTGAAGACTGCAGAAAAAATCCTCTCACTTTGAACTGAAAGAAAGAAAAATAAACACTCTCCCTCTGGAAAACAGTGCCTGACATTTGACCTCAATGTTTGAATGCTCAGCAAATGTGACGAGATAAGAACTAAATTTACAGGCCTGTTTGCAGAAACTGGGCAGAGCTCTGAGGCAAGGGTAAACAGGACCAATTGTGTGAATTGCTTTTCAACAAAGAAGAAAGCAGTTCCCGAAACATACGCTAAAATGGTGACCAGTGGATGGATCTAGTACTTAGTCCCAGCTCTCAGGGACGACTAAACTAAGGAAGAGCCATGGCAAATGCATGCCATGGACAAATTAAAAGAAAGAATAGGAGAGTGACGATGGAGCCAGCAAACGAAAAGCAATAGGTGGGCTGTAAGCTCACATGATATATTTACCACGTCTTGAAGAGACAGCGTAAGCACTGTCTAGCCGGGACCTAAAAAAATGTTTATTTGGAGGACTAGGGTTGCAACTTTCTCAGAGAAAAGTAATGTCAACTGGTACATATTTTGGTGTTCTGGAAGGGCCTGGAGATGATTTTTGAATACCCGACTGTAGTAACAAGCTCTCTCAGCAACAAGTTCATTAATTACTTGAACATTGTTGTCAATAGAAACCACCCAGGGCAGCTCGGCACATCAGCAGCGCCAGCATCAGGATCTCCGGTGACGTGACAGTTTCAACCGTCCTTGACAGAATCTTGACTCCACACAAGCATTCCACAGGCGGTGTCATGCACTGGTGTGGAGTTTGTAACACTACATTGGTTTTTCTCTTCAAACAAAACTATACAAACAGATAAGTTAAGGAAAACTGACAATCTCAAATGTAAGCAGATAAACAAAAAACCCACTCATACGACACCCCCCCCCCACTGGAAGGGGGCTTAGGAGTTCCAGACTTTGAATTATACATGCTAGCAGCCCAGCTGCAATGGTTAACACAATGGGTAGAGGGGATGAATGCGGAAGAAACTTGGCTGATGGACCCTAATGATATTCCTGACTTACTACTAGCCAAATTACTGAGGCCAATGACTGTCACCCCCTACAAGTCAGCGCTACAGCTTACAGCCTTCCAGACTTGGAAGCGATGCATGCGCAGACTAGGGGGGTCCCCATGGTACAACCCATCGCTGCCATTGGTCGGGCTCCCTCATGGGGATCTGGTGACGATGTTCACGACGGAGCAAATGGCATCATGGACGGAGGTAGGTCTAGATTCGGTGGGTGACTGCTACCAAGATGGCTCACTAATTCCGTTCGCTGACTTGATGGATAGCAACGGTCTTCCCTCAGGACAGTTTTTACGTCTCGCTGAGTCAGCGCATGCGCTGCTCTGCGAGACATTTAGTCAGTGGCTTTTGGAAATGCTTCCAAAAGCTGTTGTCAGCCACCAGCTTTCGATTACGCGCACAAGCGCGCGCGCCTCGCTCTGCCTCTCCAATGCAGATGCTGCTTTCACTTTTGGCGCCACGTGTGCGACGCTACATCTGCTTTCACTTTTGGCGCCACGCGCGCGACGCTCCATATGCTTTCACTTTTGCCGGGTTTAAAGTGTTGCAAACGGCCGCCTGGCCAATGCTTGTTTATCTCGCTGGGGAGACCTTAGACCACAGGCATTCCCCAAGTGGAATGTTTCTCAAATCATCTGTCCCTTTCCCACCTTCTTTGAAAGTGCTCTCTGCTATCCATGAACGAGCACCGGTACGTCTTGGGATCAAAAAGGAAATGCTGCCGGGCGTTGATATTCGCATGTTTATAGTCCCATTTAAAACAGTGCACCAGGGTGCACAACCCATGCAGATAACAAAATTATGTACTATCGAAGCTGAGCAATTTTTGCACAAGAATACAATACAATAAGTAACTACGGTATTTATTAGATTTATAAACGAGCTGTTCTAGCTGTTAAAGGTATAGAACGCTTTTATGCAGCTGTTGAATTTCACTCGATGAGGGGGGAGCCAGGGAGCCCGAATCGTCAAGTCTGGAGGCTTATGCTGGTGTACTGGCTCACGAGTTGCTTGGAGAACGATAAACATTTACTTCCGGTACAGTAGGCGTGCTTTCCCGGAGTTACAGAAGTAGTGGGCGGTTTCTTCCGGGCTGGGTTGGTCATCTTTCCAGGGGCGGGTCATTCTGCAACCAATTGCAAGATTTTTAGGAAAGTACAGTCACCATGAACATCACACTACTGTCTCGTAGTCTGTCAATTGGTTTAAAACTACTTTTTCTATCACACCTTCTCGCCTGCACATATTAAAGGTGGTTGGAATCGAAAGCGGTGTGACGGCAACTGGATTTGTAAGAACCTTTCTCGGGAGGTGGAAGGTAAGGTTTTGGAATGGACTTGCCTCATTCTGGAGTATGTATGGAGATCTCTGTCTTTCTTTTGTAGCACACCCTTCATTGTGACTCTCATTCATCAATGTGTAGTCCCTCTTTTACAGTGTCCGTCCTTAGTACATCCTTTTCAGCCCCTTCCGTGAGAGTACCACTACCGTCTCCCTCAAACCATCCCCACCTTCATCTCGCAAGCGCGCAATTTCAACACATGTGATTCTGGGCAAATCACTAAATCTCCCCGTGCCTACTAAAACAAGCATTGGCATAGCCAATAGGTCTAGCTTTTGGGACCTTATAAGTATTTAGTTATGCAGCAAAATATCCTTGGTGCAACAACATTAACTGTTGCATGGTTAAACACTTATAAGGTCCCAAAGGCGAGACCTATTGGCTATGCCAATGCTTGTTACAATATGAGGCCTTGGTCAGTACGTTTGATCAGTGTTGGGGAAGGGAGGAGCCAGCGATTCACCCGGTGCTGCATGCATTGCTCACGCTGGGTACTGCAAGGCACTAAGTGAAGTGGCACCATGAGGCGTTGGTCTCCGCTTCCACTACACCATTGGGGGGGCTCCATGCGAGAGGGTGATAGATAGATAGCTTACGGAGGTGGAGTGGAGTAGCGTTCTTCGTTCACCCAAGAAGATATCACAAAATACTAGACTCAAAAACACTCAGTTCAACTACATACACATGGTCTATGTGACACCCCATCGGCTTAATGTAATGTATGGTGGGGAAGTGAGGAATTGTCCGAGATGTGCCCATGCGGGCGTGGACTTTATACATATGACATGGAGCTGCGGTATCATACATATATAATGGGTGGAGATTTTAACCAAGATTAAAGACGCACTGGGGAGGGAGCTAGCCCCCACGATAGACCTGCTTACTGGGGCTTTTCCCGCGACCGATTAAACAAAAGGTGGGGAATAAAAGGATCGATTTGGCCTTGAGATTGGCAAAGCGACGGATAGCACTAGAATGGAAGTCCTCCTTTGGGCTGAGGATATCCAGCTGGAACCGGGACGTTATTAGCTGGGCCGGAGCAGAGGGCAGAGCCTTGAGTTGGGAGGAATCGAAGGGCATGAGGAGACAGCCCATAGCAGATCTATGGAGGGAAGCCCTGGCTGCTTGGGAGAATCCAGAGCCAGAACAGGAACGGGAGGAGAGACAGGGAGAGATAGTAGATAGCTCACTCTATGTCACGGTGGATGGACACTCTTAGGTCGGGACAGGTGTGGGCAGGTAGACGGTAGCGCAAGGAATATTGACATCTCTAAACGGAGACAGAGCCATACGCTCAGACTGGGTCGGTAGCTGACAGTAAGGAAACCCCCACTAGGAAGATGCGTAACAGATGGCACTCAAAACCTCAAAAGCTAAGAATGGTGGTATATCCCTAGAGTTTGGTACCCTGCAACCCCCCCCCCCCCCCCCCACACACACACACAATGTTTGGTTATTTGTTTACATTTTAAACTCTGAAGTCTGATTTTATTAGGACAGTACTGAACCCTGGTCTGGAGCTGGAGCCCGGACAATGGGATGGGACTGAAAAATAGCAGTAGGCATTGTCCGGGGGAAAAATGGACTTAAAACATTCTTGTAAGGTAGATACGATCTAGAAAGAGTACAGATAAATCTGGAGAAAAGCGAAGTGGTTGCTAGATGGGTTATCAGGCTGAAATGTGTATGGAAATGCCTACAGAACTTTGCTGATTAAGCAATGTAAAGTGAATACCTGAGAAAAATGTGTATACAAATGCCTCAAATTACAAATGCAAATAAAAATATGTTAAAAAAAATAAGACTCCCCCACCAGTTAACGGATACTCAGTCTAAATATAACACTAAATAAAGACTGTCAGAGTGAAATAAATACAGATACATTTTACAAATCTTATACTTTTGTATAACCAGTACTGTAAAGCTTCTAATATAAATAATGAGAATCATCTGTCCAGTCTGAAATATAACACTAAATACATTTTGTCAAAGTGGAATACAGACAAAAATATTACAAAACTTATGCAGTTGTATAACTGTTACTGAAGAGCATAGTATATAAATAATGAAAATCATCTATACCTAACTGAAATTCTTTGTTGACGTACACTACTCCGTACAGGTAAGGATTAATTTTGAACACTTTGGGAAGCATGTTTTTCTCTATATACATTTGTTTAACCTCAGTATCTTGTCCAGCATTTGGATGTGTTCTACTCTGTTGAGGGAAAACCTTTACAATTTTAGAACTATTCCACCAATGGCCACCTTCCACTCAAACAGCATTGTCACATACCCTCTCAACCATAACTGGCTTGGAACACTTTGAATCTCTTTTTTGGCATGGGAACATGTCTTTATTACTCATGTCATAATAGATCTTCTATTTATGTTGGGCAAGAGTAACATTCTTCCTCACAAGTACATCCATGCTTTCCAAATCCACTTTTTGCTTCAGCCATCTTGACATCCATGCAGACATGAAGTCAGTAGCTGGTTTTCTACATTTAAAAGCTTGAATAGAGAAACCTGGGTAGGCTGAGGTGTAGCCCTTTTAAACCACAACATGGTTTGGAGAGCAGTACTCACAACACACTTGTTATGCAATTCCCATCGTACACACTCTCCCAACACCCTGTTGAAGCGCTCAACAAGCCCAATTATTTGAGGGTGATAAAGTGAGCTTCTGAGATGTTTTATGCTGCTTGCTTCAAAAAACTCCTCCACCTCGGAGGAGACAAATCGTACTCCATAGTCTGTAACAAAACACTTCGGGAACCCCTCCCTCCTGCACACATCCTTTAGAAACTGAATCACTGTTTTCAAATCTGGCTGACCAACGAATCTTACTTCTGGCCATTTTGTATAATAGTCAATGAGAACCAAAGAAAACCTAAACTGACTGGGAAGCAAATTAAATGGCCCCACCAAATCAATTCCGACTTTTAACTATGGTCTAGCAGGAATATCAATGGGAACGAATGGAGGAGTGGTTGTTTTCAATTTCTTATCACTGTTAGAACACACAACACAATCTTTGACTAGCATGTCAATTTAGTTGTCCATTGCTGGGCACAAGAATGTAGACCGCTGTTACATCTGGCATCTTTAGCGTGTTTTTCGCCTGTCGTTTTTGCTTCTGACCTGTTTTTGACTGTGTGCTGCATTTCTTCTTTGCTGGTTTGAGTTCTCTGGGCACTTTACCACTGCTGATCAGTGCTAAAGTGCAAGTGCTCGCTGCGTAAATTATGATTGGTTATTCATGATTGACATATTTTGTTTACTGGTAGCTCCCTAGTAAAGTGCACTGCGTGTGCCCAGGGCCTAAAAATCAAATGCTACTAGTGGGCCTGCAGCACTGATCATGCCACCTGAGTAGCCCTGCAAACATGTCTCAGGCCTGCCACTGCAGTATCTGTGAGGGCAGTATTAAACTGCCATGTTGACCTGGCAAGTGCACCCACTTGCCACGTCCAAACCTTCCCTTTTACTACATGTAAGACACCCCTAATATAGGCCGAAGGTAGCCCCATGGGCAGGGTGCAGTGTATTTAAAAGGTAGGACATGTACTGGTGTGTTTTACGTGTACTGATCGTGAAATACTGCTAATTTTGTTTTTCACTATTGCAAGCACTATCTCTCCCATAGGTGATCATTGGAGCTACATCATAACATATTACATGTGTAACTTCCAATTGGGAAGAGATAGAGATTTGGATTTTCGGCTCCCTGAACTCACAATTGAAAAATACATATTTCTGTGGAGTTGGTTTTTAAATTGTGTGTTTGAAAATGGCAATTTTTAGTTGTGCTTGCGCTTGCCTACTGCTTCTGTCTTGGGCAGTGACAGGACTAGACTTTGTTTCATCACCCTGCCTGCCAAGGTTCTCCATGTGTTTGTGTATGCTTGCCTCCTGTTAAGAAGTCTCATGGCCATCAAAGATTTCCCCTGCAGCCCTTGAGCTCCTCTGCTAGGAGTTCTGGCCTGCCAAGTGGTGCCAATTCCAGTTCTGGGCCCTTCAGGTGGTTTTGCTACAAAGAATCCTAAAAATTAATGCATCGATCTTCAGCGCCTGTTTTTTACGCCGCAGTCTTGTCGTGCGGTTGAAAAACCAACGCATCAATGCGGCGCGGCGGAATAGTTGACGCACTGCCTACGATGTGGCTGAAAAGGTCACCGCAGCCCAAGTCCTGAGCACCGTGTCTTAGGCGTATGAGACACCCTCTCTGACACAGACGTAGACCCTGCTGTGCGGCTGAAGAAATGGACGCATCACCTGCTTGCGACTGAGAAAATCGACGTAGCGCCTGTTTTGCCTTTGCTGCATCGACCAAAGTGTGTCCGGATTTTCTACACATCGCACCTTTGCACCAAGTTCTTCATCGATATTGCTCAGTAGTAAGGCCATGTGTCTGGAGTTTGACACATCACCTCCCCTCGCAGTAAGTAATTGACGCATCACCTCCCCTAATAGCAAGGAATCAATGCATCATCTACTCTGTTTTCTGGTGCATCATCTGCACAGTAGAAAATACAAAAAATACCCTGCCTGTATTTCTTTTAGTTGGTGGAATCTCTTGTCATTCTTAAACTCTCACAAGGAGTCCTAAAGAAACCAAGAAACAGTTATAACAATCAATACTACTAACATGTACATGTATTACGTTAGAATCCACAAGATACAAAACAGGATAACTTATTTTTATTGAAAATATTAAGTTCAAAATAGTTTAAATAGAATGCAATCAAATTTCAATAGTATGCACCAAGAGAAAAGAAACCTAGACCTATAATAAACACTTCCACACACACCACATTCAAACAGCATCCAGTGAACACATTCTAAAAACAGTGAGAAAACTCACGGTCTGGAGAACTGGTCCTGTACAGAATTCAGGAGGACCTGAAGTTGGAATGAATGTTCCTGATGGAAAAAAAAACTCAATATTGTGAGTTACTACTGTCTGAAATATCTTGTTGCCTTATTACAATACAATGACTGTATATAAAGGTCCAATCATAATGTTCTCCAGAGCTTGCATCTACGCGCATTTCGGTGATGACGCCGTAATTCAGGAGGCACCTTCAGGGTGCTCAGAGCAAGCACAGGTCAAGGGATCTTGGTGCCACCGTAGGATAAATGCTATAATGATTAAAAAAAATGTATAAGCATCCTAAGAAAGGTTTCTTGGTTCCCAAGGTGAGAACAAGTACAAAGGCTAAAAAAATGCAAATGAAGTGTATAAGACGGCAAAGAATAGTTAGATCCACTACCACAAAGCAAACCAGGGAGGAGGAAAAATAGTGCGGCAGGAAATAGATAATCCGAGAGTCAATGGCGAGTCACTCAAAGGATCCTTGTAACTAGATGTGGAATCCCCATAGAGGTATTAAGATAAAAACACAACGTGAGTGCTAGTAAGAAAAATGTGTACCATATAGTAAAGAATCTGTCTGATAGATCCGTCTTAAACAGTAATTATGAGGTATCCACGTGGACATAAAGAGAGGGCACAAGTGGATGATAAAAGCTACCATGTTGGGCCAGAGTACTTACCTTTCTGGTTATAGGTATTGACTAAGCCGGGCAACTGCTGCCAAGAAAGGCCCAGAACATAGATAGGAGCCCCCAAAGGGAAAATCTTCCTGAATGAATCTAATCTGAGTTAATGAAATAACCCATAATTATTAAGAAAACATCACATACCAAAAAAGAGGTCCAAAAGGTCACATGACAGAATCAAAATGAAATATCTTAATGCTGGCAAAACAGATAGCAGAAAGAACAATGATGGCGTCTCAAAGTGTCATGTATCGTATATTAGGAGAGATAAGGAGAATCTTGTCTGTAGGAGGGCACAGAGGGACTCACGTCCACACGCATCTGCTTCACATCGGGTTATTTGTGGATCTAAATGGGGACCAGAACAGAACATAAGACAGAAACAGCATGGATTCAAGAGAGCTGAAATCTCTAGCAACTTATAAAAGCAAACTAACAGGATCTGGTAACTAGTCCAAAAAGTACCTATACATGGTGTAAACGAAAGCATATAGATCGCATCTTAGATGCAGACTACCGAGAGTAAATATGGGTAAAAGTGGAACCGGGTGGTCACCATTGGGTCTGAGGCAAAGCGCCTGGAAGATAAGCTACAGAGGAGGCATGCCAAAAAAGGAAGAAAAAAGGAAAAATGGGACCAGCGAAATGGGAAGTTCCGAGTGAGTGAAATGAAATCAAAATGTCCCATGGCTGTGTAGCCAGACTAAGTTATCGAGGTGAGATGAAAGAAGGAGGAACATATCTTACCTAGGGTTGTCAACAGGCGAGGTTTAGTGAATAGAATATTTTCCAGCATATGCAACAAGAATTTTAGATTCTATTAAGGACACGGAGGTGAGGATTATGCTTCTCAATCTTTACTGCATAATTAAACAGCAGCCAATGAAAAAACAGTAACACAAAAAAACACTACAAATCCCATGAGGCTTTGAACCACGCCTCCTTCAAATCACCAGTCATATTAGTCCAATATCTACAAAATAGCGAGGCACCATCTTACTGCCTCTTTCTTTGCACAAGTAGTCTTCCTTAGTGTGTGTCAAAACAGGATACAGTTCCAGCTCTCAACAGAGATCAACTTCCAAACAACAGGTCCCAGAAGACACAATTTATCCACAGGGATGCGGAACGCCACCCGACCAAGAAATTTCATATTGAAATATGTTTGGAATCCGTTCCTGAAATCAAAAAGAAGTCTGAGTATCACAGAACCCAAGTTAAGAGAGGGAAAAACGTGTCAAATATATCATACGACATCATGGCAGTTAAGAATCATTCTTACCTGTCCCACCGGGTGGGATAATCCTCGCCTCCGTGTCCTTAATAGCATCTAAAATTCTTCGCGCATATGCTGAAAAATGTTCTATTCTATGGCAGGACCGGAGGCTCAGATTATGCTGGTTCAAAGCTGACCAGCTACAACTGAAGAAACATGTACAATTCGGTTTATAATAAAAAAAAACATTAATTCAGATGTCTAATCAGCTGCCTTAAGAATATCCTCTAACCTGGATCCAATGACAAAGGCTTTGGACGCCATCGTGCCCCTAGTCGAGTGAGCACCATATACAGAAACATCTTTGCCAGCGTCAGCCATGACCCATCAAACCCAGCAAGCTAACGTTGCTGCTGAAACAGGACAAAAAGGTTTTTGAATTGATAAAAGCAAAGGCCCTAAAAGGATCTGTTATGTGAGACAAACTACGCTCTTCATAGAATTTTAAGCATTTCACCACGCATAGTTTGTCATTGTGAGGGAACGCAGGATAATCAATTGAACGTGACATAGTCTTAGTTCTCTTGGAGATAAGTAAAGATACACCATGTGGAGAAAATAACCTACCTGTTAGATCAAGTGCACTTACGTCTGACACTCTCTGACAGGAGATGTGACACAAAAGCATGGTGAGTTTTGCAGAAAGTTGTTTTAATGATAAATCTTGATTCTCAGGCCAAGATTCTAATAAAGACAACATAATAGAAACATCCCATAGAGTGTTGTATCTTGGTTTCGGGGGTCGTGCAACCCATATACCTTTCAATAATTTGCAAACAACCGGGTGAACTCCACCGGTTTCCCATCTGTGACGGGGACGAGAGCGCCCCCTCGACAGACTGGAATTGGTGGGATTCACCGCCCTCTCTTCCCCTACAGCAGCCACTGGAACGATCAGCAGAGGACGCGTGGTATCCTTACCCATCACAGGACTGGACATCGGAGTCGGGACCGGGCTCCTTTAAGACGGCTTACTTCACGGACGAAACCACGCCCCCTGATGACGTCTTGGTAGAGGGCGGGATAAAAACAGAGGAAACCCGGAAGACGGCGGACGGCGATTCCCTGGAGGCGGACGGAGTGTTGCAGTGGAGAAAGACGAGGAGTTGGGAAGAGGAGCGACGTGGAGAAGAGAGCCAAGACCAGAGATCCGAGCGGAGTGGAGACGACCGCGACAAGCCAGGAGGCCAACGATCCTACGAGGCGCCCCGCCACGTTCCCACGGGAGGAGCGTGGCTTGAGCAGGTACGGGGGAAAGTAGCGGGCTGGGTGGGCAGGAAGACGCAGCCACCGCCTTGAAAGTAATTGCCACCGTACTAGTGATCTTAACACCCCCCCTTCCCTCACTGAGCACAAAGGCACCTAGTTGTGGTACAAACGAGCACTGTAGCACTTGGTTTCCCTCACTCCCGGCCCCGGTTGATAAAAGGAAAGGATCGGTGTCCTAATACCTGGTCTCTTCTTGTCTTGCATTGCTTCATTGGGACGAACGCCCCGGAGCCCCTCCAGCAGACGGAAGCAAGCCACGAAGCTACGAAAGGCGGACTACACAGCAGATACTCAATCTGGAGCCCCATCGAAGGAGCAGAAGCCTCCCCTCGGCGTCGAACACGAGACGACAAATAGCACGTCAACGAACACTGTTGTCTAAAATAAAACCTTTGTTACACCGCACTGGCTTGGTTGTAGAGTCTGTTCCCACCACCCCGCCACACCATCTTTGTGATTATTTTCGCCAGACAAAGCAGATCTAAAGTTAATTACCGACCTGTAACAAAATCCGGACTCTTCACACCCTGAGAGAAAATTCAGGACATCTTTCAAATCGGATCCTACGGGATCTACCTCCTGTTGAAGGCACCAACCCACCCAACGTTTCCATGCAGCAGAATATCGTTTACGGATGGAAGGAGCCCAACCTTGCTGTATAAATCCGGCAGCCGCCCATGAAAGGCCCTCAATTTGTATGTGTATCAGTTGGCCTTGAAGAATCAACAGATGGGGGGAAAAGGTAGATTTACTGACAACTCCAAGAGAGTCAGAAACCAAGATTGTGGCTTCATAAGAGGTGTGACTGAAACCACGGCGTACTTGGGTCATACTCTCGGATTCATCGCAAAGGGGGGAAAGGCGTAATGTGTCTGAGTTCCCCAAGGATGGAGAAAGGAGTCTGTTCCCATCGCCATCGGATCCGGTCTCCAGCTGAAGAATCGGGGAAGCTGAGTATTCAGACGAGAGGCAAAAAGAACCATGAGCCAAGGGCCTCGAATAGCCATGATCTCTTGAAAATATTGAAGGATAGAGCTTCCAGTTGCTGAAGTCTCTCAGGAATCTGGAATTCCAGTCCGCCACTAAGTTTTCTTTGCCAGGAATGTATTGCGCTAGGACCGTGATCTTCTGTGCTAGGCAGAAATGCCAGAATTCTTGAGCTATGTTAGCTAACATTCGAGATCTCGTCACTCCTAGGCGATTTATGTAACGCACCGCTGACACATTGTTCATCCGCAGGAGGATGCAACAATTGCTCTTTAATGGTGAGATCGACTTGATAGCGAAAGAGCCCGCCAACAGCTCCAGACAGTTGATGTGCATGTTCAGTTTTTCTGCTGACCAACGACCGCCAGTAGCGAAGTCTCCGAATCTTGCGCCCCAGCCCCAACGACTGACATCCGATTCGATGCCTACATCGGGAGAAACTCCGAATATGGCCTTGCCATTCTAGGCTTCCATATGTGTTAGCCACCAAAGAAGCTCCACTTGCGCTTCCAGTGTCAGAGCAATCGTAGCTGAAATTATGTTGAAGATAATGAATTTTTAGGCACTGCAACGCTCTGTAGTGGAGCGGCTCGGGAAGATCGTTTGGAAGGAAGAGGCTAGCCGGCCGACATTCCTCGCTAGGGACATCATAGAAACCATCTGTCTCGACAATGTCGATTTGATTATTTCCCTCTTGATGGATTTTATTTTGGCTGGGGGAAGGAGTAATTGAGCCAACATTGAATTAATATGGAATCCCAGGAACTCTATCTGCTGAGAGGGACTCGTCATGGACTTCTTGAGATTTACCACAGAGCCTAGGTTTTGTAATAGAGACACTGTCCATTGTAGGTGTGTCATTAGCAATGATCGATTCTGTGCTAATAAAAGCATGTCATCTAGATAGACGATCATGCAAACTCCCATTTCTCTTAATCGTGTCACCACAGATTTCAGGAGTTTGGTGAATACCCAAGGGGCGGAGGAGAGGCCAGAGGGTAGGGATTGATATCTGAACCACTGGTCCTTCCATTGAAACTGGAGGTAATGTTGATGAGGAGGGTAGATCAGGACTGTCACATAAGCATCTTTTAGATCTAACCGGTCCATCCAATCTTTTTTTCAATAACCGGTCTCTCAGAACATAGATGCCTTCCTTCTTGAAGTGATGGTAAGTCACGAAGCGATTGAAAGCTCTGAGGTTTAAAACTCATCTCTGACCACCTGCTTTCTTTTCAACTAAAAAGACGTTGCTGCAAAAACCTCTTGGATGGTGGGTTCCCGCAGCAATTACCTGTTTTGTCATAAGATCTCTCCGCTCGGAGTCTATAAAAGACTCTTCTTGTTGGGGGAAATGGAGAGGTGGAGGAGGGTATTGTTGGGTCAGAGGGGAGGGCAATTCTATCTGTTACCATTGAACCGTGTTCAGGACCCATGTATCTGAAGTGATCTTAAACCAATTGTGTATGAAACGCATCTGCCACCCAAGGGAACTGAAGGAAGAAAAGGTTGAATCAGTACCTAAGGACTAGGCGTTGTTGTTGCGGAAGCCTCTATTGGCGCCTCTGTCGAAGCGCCCCGTGAAACCAGAGGATCTGGTTGGATCGAAACCAGCTTGGGCCGGGTCCTGTGCATATCCCCTGCATCTAGGGTTGTAGCCTTGGTGAAGACCTTGCTGATTGAAGAAGCCGGTCGAGTGTCCTCTGCCACAACCGGCCCTATCAGAGAGGGGATGGAAAACTCTCTTGAGCGATGACTGAGATTTGTCCAGTGATGTGAAGGTATTGACAAATTTTGCAATGTCTTCCACAAAACGCTCTCCGAACAGTTGACCATCGGCCAAGGGACCAGGTTCTGCAGATGCCAGCTCGGCAAGTTGGGGGTCAATCCTTAGGAGAACAGATTTGTGCCTCTCAGAGTAGAGTGCACAATTTGAGTTGCCAAGGAGGTAAATCGCTCTGTGAGTCCATCCCGCAAGGTCTTTGGGATGGATTGCCGCACCCGTCTCCTGGGCCCGAAGAGCCAGTTCTAGTATTTTGGCCAGAGGACCGGACACATCAAAAAGTTTGTCGTGGTATGCTCTCAGGGCTCTATCGATTCCCTTTTTTTGAAGTTTGCGGAATTTTTAGAGAAAGGTTTGCATGGACATGTCTATGTCAGGAGTGAGAGCGCTTTTGTTAGGAAGGTCTGGCCGGGGGCATTCGGACCTGAGGCAGGATCTGACTTCTTTGTCGAAACTTTTCCGAAGAATAATCTGCATATATTCCGCCACCACCAGGGACGGGGACCAGTCTGAAGATCTAGGATGAACAATGCTAGCCGGGTCAAAATTGAAAGGGGACTGAGCTGATGGAGAAGAGGGACGCTTGCATTTCTTAGAACGCTTATGAGTCGTGATTCCTGGGAGGAGGCGGAATCAGTATCTGCGTCCGTGGCAGGGGAAGGAAGGAGACGGTGGCAGTAGGGACAACGGGTCAGTGTTATATTCATGATCCCTTGCTTTCTCTGTGACTTTAGTGTAGATTTTTACATGAGGCCAAGAGTGGTGGGGGGGGCTCTGAAGTGGGAAGAGGATTGGAGGTGGAAGGTGACGGGGAGGAATCACTACCTACAAGTTTGTCAAGGTGTTGTGATATGGGTAAAAGGACAGAGGACAAAGCTTTATCAAGGGTTTTGTCAATCAAATTTTCCATGTTATAGTAAAGATCCTCATCGTCCTGTGAACCATAGACAGCCAGGTCCTGCTCACACACCTCATAATCAGACATGGTGTGGGGAAGAGGATTGTTCCTATCTCAAAATTCCCCAGAGGGAAGCCAATTTATTATTACAACCTTTAACAGCTGAGGTATACGGCATAGGGTAGGAGCAATGAGTAGTAGTCAATATGTCCGGTACCCTAGCTTGCTACCCTAGGTCTTACGAGGGTAGGACCCTATGCCTAGGCAGCAGCCATAATTTCCAAAAATTAATATAGCGCCAAATTCATTTGCTATAAGTGTAGGGAAGTGGGGAATGACGTCCAATTCAAGAAAAAGTAAGTATGGCCCGGTACCGTTCTCTAATTAGGTGAGGAAACACCCTGTTATCTGAGCCCGGGTCAGGCGTCACCAGCTCGTAAACGGGAGGCTGCCGCGTGCACTGTCACGTGCAGTCGCTCGAGGTACGTGTACGCAGCCCAATTGGGCTGCCTACGAGACCTCGCTCCAGGGAGGGCCACTCCCAATTGGAAGAGCGCAGCACGCGCCCGCCACATCCCAGCTGCTCGGACCACGGTCGCGTGCAAATCTACTAAAAGAAGGGCGGGAAAGGAAGGCGAAACACGCGCCGAGGGAATAAAATGAACAATTGCGGGGGAAGAGGACGCGGAATCTGTAACGTGAGAAAAAATTAAGCACTCACAAATGCATAAATCAGGCAATGTGCAGTAGCGAGGGCAGTAGTGAGCACAAGCAGTATTTAATATACATTTAAATATATATGTAAACCATACAAGCAATTAATGCCTAACCAATGTATAGGCACTTATCTTGACTGCGGAGCAGCAAAGAAAGAGGCAGTAAGATGGTGCCTCGCTATTTTGTAGACATTGGACTAATATGATTGGTGATTTGAAGGAGGCGCGGTTCAAAGCCAAATAGTAGTTGTAGTGTTTTATTGTGTTACTGATATTTTCATTGGCTGCTGTTTCATTATGCAGTAAAGATTGAGAAGCATAACCTGAGCCTACGGTTCTGCCGTAGAATCCTCAAACGCATCACTTAAAGTGAACGAAGGTCAGCGTGAGCGACCAATTGCCGAGCACGGAATAATATACAGGAATCCAGAAATACTTGCAGTCAGCTGACCGCGAAAACAGATAGCCAGAGAAAGGGGACTGCTGCAAGTACTAGAGGGCGCCATGTTGGAGTGTGGCCCACATAGCAAATAACATCCAAATGTTGACCTAGATTATTAGGCAAGGATATTTGTCCAAGGAATACGTGACTTGTTAGATCTAAAGGGGGCAAGGTATGAAGAGCAATAAATATGGATAGTGGGCGCCCTGTGGTTGAAAAGAGAGGCCCACACAAGGGCCCTCGAATATTGTAATAGAACAGTTTTTAGCTACAAAATGGACAATATCCACTGCAAGGGTCTGTGCTAGTACAAACCTACGCACAGAGTCGCGGATTAGGACCAGTAGCAAAGCGCCCAACTAAGGTGGAAAACATAAAAAAAATCGACCTGGTCACACAAAGGGAACAGGGAAGTTATCTCAGGAAAGAGAGGAGGCAATTAAAAGGCTGAGCAGTCAACAAGCTCACTTCACGGCAATACACAAAAAGCGTAAACAAGAAAGTAAAATCGCAGTCCAGGAATGAGTTAGTCACAGCTGAAAACGACTCAAACATGGAGTTAAAAGGTGGCTGAATGCAAAGAGAGGGTACAAGGAGGGAAAAAGGGGGGGCATGGGTGCCAAAAGGTAGGTAGCTAGTTTAGAGCGCATTTTCTCAGGGTGTAATTTCATTTAGACCTCTGTTTTCTGTGTCCAAGTAAAAGATCCAGAAGACCTCTCTTTTCTTGCGATGTGTAGTGTTGTCTCTTCCCTTTAGTGGATTTATTTCTTTGAGAATAGTAGATCTTAGATCTTTTTCTAAGTGGCTATTTGAAAGTCAACGCTGAACAACGGGAGCTGTAGTTCTTTGGTTGCAGATATTAGATTTATGCTCACCTATTCTCGTTCAGCATTCTCGTCCAGTTTCTCCCACAGACCCCAACCTACATGGGCATAGGATAAGATTGAAAATGTTCAAAGTTCTTTAA
The DNA here is from genome assembly GCF_964204655.1 of Triturus cristatus. Classification (NCBI taxonomy): domain Eukaryota; kingdom Metazoa; phylum Chordata; class Amphibia; order Caudata; family Salamandridae; genus Triturus; species Triturus cristatus. Next base: position 180,614,171 of record NC_140595.1, read on the forward strand.
GTGTCAGAGTCAGAGTCAGAAATTTGCTTTATTCGGTTAAATTTAAAACCATCAAAGCACAATACAATAATTCATGGTACGGGCAGGTACAAGAAATTCACAAAAGATATAATACAATACATTGGCACCAAACACAATAAAAGTATGTCAATTTAAATAAATCTAATTAATTACGAATCCATAAAACCATTTCTATTTCAACATTCCATGTGCCACAGTTAAAAAACAATGCTCCTAGGACCTGGCGAGAATTACTAATGAGATAGAACCCTATTTCTGCGCCTAATAGCCCCTGTAATGAAGCTGGCTACTCCAAAACATACCAACGGAGTCTCAAGCATTTGCAGATAGACCAGTGCAGGCCTCACTTGTACAAAGTTATAATTCTTAAGGATAGGCACAATATATTTTTTTCGGAGTAAAGAGTAAAATTTACAAAAGAAAACCATGTGCAACATATTTTGTTCAGAGGTATTATCACAGGGGCAAGGCCCCAGGGTTCCCTCTTTGAAAAAACCCTTAGGGTAGGCCAAAAGCCAGGGAAGCATGCCATGCTTAAACCTTATTAACAAAAACAGATGGAATGGTTTGTTTATAAAGGTCAGGTAAAACTGAATCCCACTACCTGTACTTAGCATGACAAACCTCCTAACTGCCGGCTTTCCCAGTTCTTCTTCTTCCCTCAGTGACATGGCTTTGCTCAAGAATTGGCTCTTAAAGGCCTTTATTTTCGTTTTACTCAATGCACATGGCCTATCAAACAATTCAGGACATCCGAATGACTTCAGGTTATTTTTGATGTATCGAAACCAAGGGATAGACATAGCTTCATCAAGGGACAAACAATCTTGGACAATAAGTTGGCTTAAGTTCGGGGGTTGCTGGGCCCACACTCTAAGCCACCCTAGTAAAGGCGCCACAGAGATTTCATCAGTGAGATAACCCGCCCCCAGATCTTCATGTATATTAAAAATTGGTGCAGAAGGAGGAAGGGACAGCAATTTGCGAAAAAAGGTATTTTCCACTGTTTAGATTTCTGGCGAGGCCTTATAACCCCATACCTCACTACCATATAGGGCCATGGATACACACTTCGCTCTGTAGATTTTCATGAGTGCAGGTAGTGGTTTACACCCCAGACGTTTTGCAAAGCCCAACAGCGCTCCTGAGGCTCTAGCAAGAATGTTCTTTTTCTGGGTGCGTTGCATGACCCAAGAACTTCTGTCATCGAATAAAATCCCCAAGTATGGGAAGGACTGCACATTTGTAAGTTCCTGCCCATTACAGTAGACTTTAACCCTTTTAGCCCTCCCAGCACCTATTGACATGGAATGTGATTTTTTAAAATTTATTAATAAGTCTAAAGAGACCATAAAATCATTAAAACCGTTTAAAAGCGCTTGCAAACTTCTCGCGGTTCTCGCCAATAAAACAGTGTCGTCAGCATATAATAACGCGGGAATTAATTTTAAGCCGGCTCTAGGGATATCTTTACTAAACACACTTAAAACCTCACCCAGATTATTAATGTAAAGCGAAAAAAGCAGGGGGGCAAGAATACATCCATGTCTAACCCCACGCTTTACCTGCCAAGCCTCTGATAAACTCCCGTCTTTACTATAGCAGACGACAGCGGTAGTGTCCTCGTGAATGACGGCCAGAAAGGATATCAATACTGGGTCAAGCCCCAAAACAGCTAATAAAGCCCATAATTTTTGACGGTTAACAAGGTCGAAAGCAGTGGACAAATCCATGAATGCTAAATGAAGGTCCCCCTGCTTCGCGACCGTGTATTTCCCGATAATAAGGTGCAAATTAAGGCATTGACCCACTGTACCCTTTCCTTGTCTAAACCCGTATTGTAGGTCGGAAATTATAGATTTATCTTCCAACCAATTTGTTAGACGAGCTAGGACAACTTTACCCATTATTTTCATGGCGGAATCCAAAAGAGAAATAGGCCGGTAACATGCCGGGTCTTCTCTTGACCCTTTTTTAAATAATGGGACGATAACAGCTTTGCCCCATGATTTAGGGGCACCAGCCTTAGAGGCAGCGTTAAAAACGATAGTTAAAAGTTTTGCCCAAAACCCTGGGTCAGCCCGATAAAGGTCCGCCGGAACGCCATCCGGGCCTGGGGCTTTACCTTTTGCCATTGTATTAATGGCCTTCAGAACTTCTTCTTCATTAAAAAGAATTTTTGAGGCTAAGTTACTATCCGCATAGTTCACTGGGTCAGGATCATGAATTTCCGAATAAAGACCACTAAAGTGGGCCACCCATCTCTCTGGTGGGATGAGACAATCCTTATTGGTGTTCTCCAGCTCATTGAAAAGTGGGCTATTAATCACTTTCCAGAACTGGGTACTATTTGTCAGAACACTAGCGTCTGAGAGTTCATCCCATGCCAGATTTCTTAACTGGGTTTTCCTGTCCTTAATTGATTTTTTGTACGACCTTCTAGCCTCTGCAATCTTCTTTAAATCTTTGTCACTTTCTTTCAGTGCCGACATAAGAGCAAAATGAGCACCAGAACAAGCGTGATCAAACCAACTTTTAAATTTCTTGGGCCTTGGTCTCCCACGAGTGGAGAGATTACCCACAATTTGTTTAGTTATCCTATCGAAGGCACTGAGAACTTCCATTGGTAGCGCCTCAGACGACAGACATAGACTGAAATCCTCGTTATTATTATTATATAAGTTCTCAATGAATTCAGCTGGAGTAATAACATCCCATCTCAGGCGTCTACCCTGGCTAGTAGAAACTAAATTTGTATTGGATATCAAAGGCAGTGAGATTTCCTTTGCCAAGGCATTTACTTTGATTTCCATCGTAAGCGGATTATGATCGCTTAGGAGGTTTTGTATAACGCAAAAGGAACCTATTAAGTCCCTCAGAGGATAAGGTATAAAGATATAGTCAATCGTACCATAATGACCCTGACCAGTGAACGTAGGAACACAAAACAAAGAATCTTGAGTCGGGGAATATAAATGATGGGCAGAAATGATACTCTCCAGATATATCCCACCCTTAGAGTGTTCGAAATGAATAGCCTCTTGGCGGCAAAAGTCATGATTACTAAAACCGTAACAATTAAGATGACATACGTGAATGTTAAAATCGCCAAAAAGTAAAAGAAAATAAGGTGTGACATTCTTTGCATCATACTCGTCCAAGAATATGAACAATGCTTTCAGGTGTTCTACTTCATCAGACCTGGCAAATGAATTATAAAAATTTACCACTAAAAAAGAGGGCAAATTGGGGCCTTCAAGTTTTACTGCCAAAATGTGTAAGGAATTTGTCACTATCAGTTCTGCTTTATACAATAACTTTAAACTAAATAGTAACAAAAGGCCCCCTCGGGCTCTCCCCATAGCGGAAGGGACAGCGTATTTGATAAAAGACTGATACCCATCCAGATAATAGGGGTCATTCGCCTCCCATGTTTCTTGGAGGGCAATAATATGGAAGGTGGAAAGAAAATCCCTCCAATTTTTATCGTCTGTTTTAGAACGTAAACCCGCTATGTTCCATGAGAGTGTGGTAATTTTATCCATTACTAAAGAACCCCCCACACAACCTGCCTCTTGTGTTAAGATGTTCACTGAATTAGGTGGAAGGGAATGAGAATCAACTTCCTCACTATCAACGGGCACTACAACGCTCAAGTTACCGGTAACGTCAGTGGGAACTATGCTACTCCAACGGGAGAACGTTAACAAAATCCTGATGTATTCTGCTCGACCCTGCCTGCCTCAAAATAAGGTCTACTATGTCAGGAGAGCTAAAATTCACTACGACACAGTCACCATTTAACGACTTATTAGACTTCCCCACCCAAGAGACCCTTCTAACCATTTTAAAACATTCATAGAGGCGACTCCCCAAAACTGTTTTACACGCCAAATAATGAAGGGCTTTATTTTTTAATGAAGACCAATGCTCTTCCCTGCCATCAGAAGTTTTCGGGACATTAGCTAATATAACAGTGTATGGACAAGCCTCCGGCGGCAGATGCAAAGGGAATTCTTTTCGTATGCTCTCCACCGGTGGACTTGGTTTTTCAATCTGCCCCCTCATCCCAGCATTAATACCATGGGTAGATCCCAAAACCAATGGTGGTGGGTTTATATTACCAACAACAGGGGCCGTCATAGACTCAACCAACTCCTAAACTCTAGAAGTAACTACATTAAGAGAGCGGAGTTCAGGTATATTTTGCCTCAGCGACGATACGTTCTGACCCGCTATATGAGATTCGATCAGAACAAGTCTATTGTTTATCTTATTGAGTCTATCCATGATTGGCGATATAATAGCTCTCAGTCGCTCTTCCATAAGCATAATCAAGTCCTCTGACTTATCCCCCCTTGTGACAACTTCCCCTTGGACAGTGCACTCATAACATCCATTGCCCTTATTCCCCATTTGCTGTCCCACAACACTGCTTTCCTGACAATCCAACCCAAGTACAGAATCTTTAAGCCTGGGTAACTTAGCTTGTTGTCGACTTCCTTTAGGGGCATTATTAGCTTTTCTTTTTCCTTTAGAAGTTTTGACAAGGGCAACAGGAGGAATCTTTAACTGCCTAGTTCGTGTAACTGGAGGAGAAAAAGGGGGGGTTGGCACATTAGTGAGTAGGGGCGTGATAACAGGACTAGATTCTAGAACAAGGGCCGACGATAGAAGAGGTATAGCTTGCTCAACACCTAAGCCTATGGGAGGATCGCCAGGTTGTAACTCCAAGTTAAGCTGGGGTAAAGGCTCTAAAGATAACCTCCTTTCCACCATTTCTATTTGCCTAGACACGGCATTTTCGTCTTTTTTTAAGTAGGCATCTAATGTCCCAGACCCCCCTGTAACAGAGCCCTTACTGTTATTTTTTGCCATAACCTTCTCGAGTCAAAGTCCTGAATACACTTCTCACAACACCCAGTTCAACAATAGTCCCAGGAAGGCAGTGCCTCGAGATCCCAATGTTCACAGACGAACCCCAAACAACAGGTCAATCTTACCAATGTAAGGGGGGGTGGCCCAGCCCAGCCTAGTCCAGCCCCGGACGGCCACAGTCGGCCCACCCTCTGCCCGGGCTCAGCCCGGTGCCACCCGCGTGCGTCCCGCGACGCTGATGGAGCTGCTGTTTTTAAAGCGCCTCCGGGCGCGCTGGTGGCGGAAGTCGTCAGGGGCGCAGTGGCTCACGCAGCTGTAGTCTCCCCTCGCTGCGTCCGGGAGCGTTAACCTGCGGCGAGGGAGACAAACAGCGTGGGCATCCCGGTATGCTGGCCTGCTACTGGTAGGTATGAATGCAGCGTTACGTGGTCATGCCTCCCAGATTCATGTTTTTTTTGCCAACAGTGATGGTATCTGACACCAACACATTCTCGCAAGCATGGCAAGAACCACACTTGTGGTTACCTCTCACTGGTAGTGTCCCATAGAGGGATCTTTGGGTAAACGTTTCTCTGCCTACTGTTCTGGCTTTCACCAGCAGGTTGCATAGATTTTTGTTGCATCTAAAAGCAAATGTAGGTCGTGTCAATTTGGTGTAGGTCGTGTCAATTTGGTATCTTCACTGTTAATGTTGACAAGATGCCATTAAGAGTTGATGGTTTGTCTGATCTTATGGTCAAGATTGGAGTGTCGTGTGACAAATACTATTTTTACTTCCATCAGTCTCTGTTTGGGCTCGAACATGCTGTCTGTCAGGTTCCACCATCCAGAATCCTCGGGGTTGTGCTGATGCTCAAAGGGGTCCACCTCTCGACTGCCACAAGTCTGGAATTCAAATGTACTCGGACTGGTGAGATAGTCAAGCGAGGGAAGGAAAGGATAGGGACCGCAGGGAGGGAGATCTGGGGAGGACACAAGAACACACTGTTAGTCTTTGCAGTTAGTTCACTACCTCCCGGTCATATAAGGCACATCAAAAGAATAACTGCAATGGCAAAACAAACTACCTGAAATAAAGAGGGTGAAGAAACGACACAAGAAGAGAGAAGAGGGTGATTTGCAAACCTCCAGCATGGAACTAGTAGGGAGAGAGAACACACCATATAAGTATCTTTGGTATCCGTACCAGTTCCCCTACGGTAACCCACAGAGAAGATTTCCCTTAACCTACCCAAAAGTACATGTGGATCTGTAAAACGTGCAATACTGCAGCTTCCTGCACACCCTCATAAGACTCTCTCTCTCCTAGAAAATAATATACAACGAACAAGATAATGTGAAGAAACGTCATGTAGCAGCTAAGGTACATTCACCGTCTGTACAATGCTGAAAACGATGTAAAGCTGACGTGTATTACCACCATGAGAATCCAAAGGGATATATTGATTTCTTATCGTTACCCCAAATTCAGATTACTGCATAAAACTCCAGACTTTCCTATGCAGCTGTTCAACGATTTTGTGGTGGTCTACCCTATAGGAGGAATAGTCTGTGAACCACTCTATGAATATCCACCATCTACAGTCATACCTTGGGGATTAAAGTTTCCACAAGAAGCCCCATTGGTATTGGTCTGGTTTCTATTAAATGGCAAAGGCTCAAAGTACAGCGTGTTTCTTTCCTCTTAGGATCAAGAAATGGTCAATGCCCAATTTTCCCCTCTTGTATCCCCCTCTGCAATGAGACAGAGAACCTGGCTGTCTCTTCCAACAGAGGAGCGTGAGCAGGAATGCAACAAACCCCAGGCGCTGTTATGTTCCTCTGCAAGAGACACAGAAAGGCGTCTCGCCAACAGAGGAACGAGCGCTCGGTGCCTTACCAAGAACTGGGCACACAGAACATCAAAAGTAAAGCATACAAGAGACGCTGGGAAGCCGTCTCGCCAACAGAGGAGCGTGCGGAGCACAAAATCTACAAGGGTCACAAACATGGATTCCCAGGCAAGTACTCACGGTACCCCCGCAGCTGCGATAGATCCTCACGCCGCCGGGCCTCCTGGAATCTGGAGCATCAAACGGAACGCCATCCAGAACGAATAATCGGCAGCGCTGGGTCATTCATTCCGCGCCTATATCCAGTTTCCCGCATTGCGTCGCGTCACGTGGAGCGTGACTCCGCTACGCATGCTGGGAAATGTAGTTCTTAGAAGGGCTATCTCATGTCCCGGTGGCCCTTCTGTGTGTAGTCAGTGTTTACCGGAGCAAGGGCCTGACACTGTCTCTGTCAAAATATCTGGCCCTTTTAAAGGCATCTCGGACTATATTCTTAGGATAACCTCTCTCAAGAAGTTTAGTTTTAAAGTTTTCAGCATGGATATGAAATTGTCTGATGTTAGTACAATTTCTTTGCAAGCAAAGAAATTGTCTGAAAAAATCCCAGTATGTTCGAGCCCAAACAGAGACAGACGGAAGACAAACTGGTATGTGTCACCCGACACTTCAACTTTGACCATAAGATCAAACAAACCATCAACTCTCAATGGCACCTTCTCAACATCAACTGTGAAGATACCAAATTGACACGACCTACAATTGCTTTTAGACGCAACAAAAACCTATGTAACCTGCTGGTGAGAGCCAGAACAGTAGGCAGGGAAAAGTTTACCCAAAGATCCATCTATGGGACACTACCAGTGAGAGGATGTAGGAGAGTAGGATCTGCTTCTTATAGTTACCCCCACTTGTTGCTGATGTTTCACTGTTTTCGACTTAGTCTGGCTGGGATCCTGCTATCCAGGACCACAGCCTAGCTGCTTTCTCTCTAAATTGATTGCATGTACTTTAGGTACACTTAAGATTGGATTCTGGGGTACCCTTATAAGTCCCTAGTATATGGTATACTATGTACCTAGGGCATAGGTAATCCCAGAGGCCTCTCAGGGGCTGCAGCATGCATTATGCCACCCCTGGGAGACCATTCAAAATGACACAACAGGTCTGCTACAGCAGCCTGTGTAAGGTGGAGTATGCACCCCTTACTTAGATATAGGTTCACTATATCTATCCCTATCACTGCACATATAAACCTATCAGTCACCCCTAAGGCAAGCCTTATCAATCCTGAAGGCAGGGTGCTGGGTTTTATGTGAGAGGGTGCCCCTGCATGAGCAGAGCCCCTCTGCAGCCTTTGGAACCTCTATTCCAGGGTTGTTTGTGATGCAGCTATTCCATATACTCTTAAGTGCATTATAACCTCGCGGTAAATGCTAACTTTAAAACGGCTGCATGGAAACATGTTGTGTTTGGTGTCAAACACCTTGGAATCATACCTCCACACCAATAACTGGTACACCAGCTTTGCAAGCCCTGGCATCAAGAAATGGATGCTGCCAGCCACAGACACGAGTCTGCCCTCCTGCTGCTGGACGAAACTCCGGCAGGGGACGGCTGGACAATAGGTTTCCTGTCACAGGGAGGTGTGACCACCTCCCAGACAGGCTTTAGTGTATTGGGGTTGGGTGGGTGCACTCTGAGTGTGCTTTGTTGTCTGCACTGGGGGCACATTTGGTGTCCCTGTGCATAGTCCAGCTCAAACCGGTTGCAGTGGCTATCAGCCCCTGCTCTGGCGTGAAACTGGACAAAGGACATGGGTGTAGCCACCCCTCTGTCCTGACACTCCCATAGGTGGGTCCCCAGAGTTTGTCCCACCCCTTCCTTGGGTATAAAGTAGGAACCCCTGGCTACAGGACTTTAGATATTACCTGGACTAAACTCTGCTACAGAAACCAAGTATCCTTCGACGATCTACGCTTTGCTGGACAACTGAAGAATCTCCCTTGGAGTAAAGGAGTTACTCCCCTGCAAGGCAGGCACCTCAACGCATCTGACCGGTTTGCATCTACGCAGCTCCCGACGAACTCCGAAGATGTTGCAACACAGGAGGTGGGTTCCTAAGCTTTCCCGAGGCAGAGCAGTGCTCTCAGCAAACCTGAGACCCAAAGCCCTTGTGGGGACTGTGCAACCCTAACCCCTGGACACCGTGCACATTTGCAGCAGCATATGCTTTTTGGCGATCCCTGAGGCTGTGCTTTGAACTACGTGTAGTCCCGACCCCGATCAGTGATTCCACCGAAGATCACTGGCCTACACTCCACAAGTGTTCGGTGGACTGGTGTTTTGTGTTTCCTCTCGAGGACCCTTTGCGATCCCTGGTCCGTCGACCTGTAGGTCCCTAAGAAGGGAACTTTAACTTTCAAAGGGCTTACCTGGTTGCTCCAGACGTGCCCTGACTCTCCATCGCTTGGGGAGTCCACCAGACCTTGCTGGTCCACACCGAAGTATCTTTACTTTAACTGCGTGGGTTGCAGTTACCAAGATTTGTTGGTCTCCAATCCGCAAACCGATCCCATCAGCACTCGACATCCTTCGTGGGACAGCTCGCCTGCGGACTTTGGTCGTCGTCGACGTCTCCTGGTCCCTGTGGCTGCAGAGTCAAGCTTCACCTCTTCGCACCTGAAACACCCGACATCGGTGGGCATTCTTCTATCGTGCCCCTGGCAAGTGGCCCAGACTCTGTCCCCTCTGCTTTCATGTTCTTCTCAGCTCCGATCCAGGCTTAGATCACACCGGACACCTTTCCTCTTCACAGCAGCAGCACTTTGCAGCATCACGCCATTGAGAACAACGAAGATTCCCGACACCATTTGACACCTATGCACCCGGCTTCCCTGGGTGAGGTAACACGAGTACTCCGGTGCTCACGTGGGTGCTGGCCTTAGAACCTTCTAAGTTTGAAAGGGTTTGCTCAAAGTCCTCTCCTAAGTGTCCTTAAGCTTTAAAATTCCAGCCGCGACTTTCCCATACGATTGTACGGAGCTCGCGGCTGTGTTCTCACACTGCACGCGTCCCCTGTGTCACAACCTTGGGTGGTTCCTTGGGGTCCCAGCGATTGTACCTGCTCTAGGCACTATGTTTAGTCAAGTCGTGGTTGTTATACCACTTTCTTAATATATGGTTCGGTCTCCCCCTGGGGCCCACTATGTATTGTGCTATTTACTGTCGTTCTAGTGGATTAATATTGTGTATCTTGCTCTCTAATCTCATAAAGAGGTTAGTAGTAAATACATATATTTTTTATATATACCTTGTGTGGTTCTCCTTTCTTTTGGTCATTCAAGAGGTTATGATCTGGTAAACCAAACATTCCTTCGAGACTTAGCCTGAAGACTGCTCTCCATAGCTACCACTAGGATTGCTTTCAATAAAGGTTGTCTTTAACCTAATCATCAATAAGGGTTGTTTGGACTGGTACAAGGTGCCCACTTTAATTAGTGGACAGCATATACCAGGCCAACTTCTCACAGAGGATACCACAAGTGTGGTTCTTGCCATGCATGCAAGAATGCGTTGGTGTCAGACACCATCACTGTCAGCAAAAAAAACATTAATCTGGGAGGCATGACCAATTGCAGAACTTCGGACATTGTCCATCTTATCCTATGCCCATGTGGATTGGGGTATGTGGGAGAAACTGGACGAGAATGCAGAACGAGAATATGTGAGCATAAATCTAATATCCGCAACCAAAGAACTACAGCTCCCGTTGTTCGGCACTGGCTTTCGAATAACCACTCAGAAAAAGATCTGAGGTGGACTATTCTCGAAAAAATAAATTCACTAAAAGGAAGGGACAACACTACACATCTCAAGAAAAGAGAGGTCTTCTGGATCTTTTACTTGGACACAGAAACCCAAGATCTTAATGAAATTACACCATGGGAAAATGCGCTCTAAACTAGCCACCTACCTTTTGGCACCCATGCCCCCCCTTCCCTCCTGGTGCCCTCTCTCCTTGCGTTCACCCACCTTTTGGCTCCATGTTTGAGCCGTTTTTAGCTGCGACTACCTCATTCCTAGACTGTGTTTTTACTTTTTTTTTTTAACGCTTTTTGTGTATTGCTGTAAGCTCACTGACTGCTCTGTCTTTTCTTTGCCTCCTCTCTTTCCAGAGATAACTTCCCTGTTCTCTTTGTGTGACCAGGTCGATTTTTTTTATGTTTTCCACCTTATTTGGGCACTTTGCTACTGGTCCTAATCCGTGATTCTATGCGTAGGTTTGTACTAGCACAGACCCTTGCAGTGGGTTTTATCCATGTTGTAGCTAAAAACTCTTCTACCATATTCAAGGACCCTTGTGTGGGCCTCTCCTTTCAACCACAAGGCGCCCACTATCCATATTTATTGCTCCTCATTCATTGCCCCCTTTAAATCTAACAAGTCACATATTCCTTGGACAAGTATCCTTACCTAATACTCTAGTTCCGACATTTGGCTGTTTTTTCTTATGTGAGCCCCACTCCAACATGGCGCCCGCTAGTACTTGCAGCAGTCCCCTTTCTCTGTCTATCTGTTTTCGAGGTCAGCTGACTGCAACTATTTCCAGATTCCTGTTTTTTATTCCGGCCTCGGCAATCGGCGGCCCACTCTGACCTTCGTTCACATTATACGATGCATTGAGGATTCGCTAAACCTCGCCTGTTGACAAACCTAGATAAGAGATGTTTCGCCTTCTTTCATCTCACCTCGATAACTTACTCTGCCTATACAGCCATGGGACATTTTAGTTTCATTTCACTTACTCGGCGACTTTCCATTTTGCTGGTCCCATTTTTCCTTTTTCTTCCTTTTTTTGACATGCTTCCTTTGTAGCTTATCTTCGAGGCGCTTTGCCTCAGATCCAATGGGGACCGCCCGGTTCCACTTTTACCCATATTTAATCTCAGTAGTCTGCATCTAAGATACGATCTATATGCTTTCGTTTACCTCATATATAGGTACTTTTTGGACTAGTTATCTGATCCTGTTAGTGTTCTTTTATAAGTTGTTAGAGATTTCGGCTCTCTTCAATCTGTGCTGTTTCTCTCTTATGTTCTTTTCTGGTCCACATTTAGATCCGCGAATAATATAATGTGCAGCAGATGCCTGTGGACGTGAGTCCCTCTGTGCCCTCCTACAGACAAGACTCTCCTTATCTCTCCTAATTTACGATACGTGACGCTTTGAGACGCTATCATTTTTCTTTCTGCTATCTGTTTTGTCAGCACTGTTAAGGTATTTCATGTTGATTCTGTCATGTGACCTTTTGGACCTCTTTTTTAGTATGTGGGTTAATTTTCATTAATTCAGAATAGATTAATTCAGGAAGATTTCCCCTTTGGGGGCTCCTATCTATGTTCTGGGACTTTTGTGGCAGCAGTTGCTCGACAAAGCCAATACCTATACCCAGACAGGTAAGTACTCTGGCCCAACATGGTAGCTTGTATCGTCCACTTGTGCCCTCTCTTTAGGTCCACGTGGATACATCATATTTACTGTTTAACACAGATCTAGCAGTCAGATTCTTTACTATATAGTACACATTTTTCGTACTAGCACTCAACGTGGTGTTTTTATCTTTAGTACCTCTGTGGGGATCATACATCTAGTTACTAGGATCCTTTGAGTGACTCAATGTTGTCTCTCGGGTTATCCGTTTCCTGCTCCGCTATTTTTCCTCCTCCCCGGTTTGCTTTGTGGTGGTGGATCTCAATATTCTATGCCATTTTCTACACTTCATTTGCATTTTTTATCCTTTGTACTTGTTCTTACCTTAGGATCCAAGAAACCTTTCTTAGGATGCTTATACTTTTTTTTTTATCATTATAGCATTGATCCTATGGTGGCACCAAGACCCCTTGGCCTCAGCTTGTTCTTAGCACCCTGTGTGGAAATATACCTTTTTAGGGGTAGACTGGTGCAGGGTCACCCTTTTATCCACGGGTTCAAAAACCAACAAAGTAGAGATCAGCACTGGCGTAGGAATAAATAACAAGTTTATTAATCACTCATGAGTGGGACCACATCCACACAGCACTCTCAAGTGCTGGAGGAGGTAGTACACTGGCTTCACAAACCAGTGCCCTTTTATACAGGTTTTGTGCAGTGTAAGCACGTGAACAGAAATAGGAAGAGCAAGTTATGGAAATAGTTTTCAGCAAACAAGGGCAGATGAATAACCACTTGGTCAGCAAAGTGGGAGGGGGAGCAGGAGTGCTTATGGTACCAGTACATAATTGACAGTTAACGGGTGTACTGGCAGCTACAACTCTCAGCACGTACATTGCTTTTAGCTGAGTCAGGAAGTTAACTAAAATAGATAGCACAAGCAGAGTGAAAAGACGAAAGAATTACGAAGGAAATTTAAATGGACACCACAGCCAAAATGGCTGCAACTTATGCCAAGTAAAATATTACACGTTTTCTACACCTGAAGAAGGTGCGACCTGAATTATGGCTTCATCACCGAAATGCGCGTAGATGCAAGCTCTGGAGAACATTATGATTGGACCTTTATATACAGTCATTGTATCGTAATAAGGCAACAAGCTATTTGAGACAGTAGTAACTCACAATTTTGAGAGTTTTTTCCATCAGGAACATTCATTCCAACTTCAGGTCCTCCTGAATTTTGTACAGTACCTGTTCTCCAGACCGTATGTTTTCTCACTGTTTTTAGAATGTGTTCACTGGATACTGTATGAATGTGGTGCAGGTGGAAGTGCTTATTATAGGTCTAGGTTTATTTTCTCTTAGTGCATACTATTTAAATTTGATTGCATTCTATTGAGACTATTTTGTACTTAATATTTTCAATAAAAATAATAAAAGTTATCCTGTTTTGTATTTTGTGGATTCTAACTTAATGCATGTATATGTTAGTAGTATTGATTGTTATAACTGTTTCTTGGTTTCTTTAGGACTCCTTGTGAGCGTTTAAGAATGGCGAGAGATTTCGCCAACTAAAAGAAATACAGGCAGGATATTTTTTCTCTTTTCTGCTGTGCTTTGTTCCCCTGACCTATCAGCCTGTCACCAGTTCTTTACAGGGGCCCTCTTTAGTCCTGAGTGCCTCATCTATCCCTGCGCCAGTTGTCATCTTTGACATTGGTGACTAAATCAAATCCTACAAGGCATTGGCACTTTGCTGAATCTCAAAAAATGAGGTATCACAGGGGACAACGCAAATGGCTGCGTAGTACTGTGTAAGATACTGGTATGTCTTAGATGCTGTTTAATAGCATGTACAAGACTGTGTGCAAGGTGAATGTAGAAAGTTGGACACTGGATACAATGCTGACTGATGTACTTCTCACCCACATCATGATTGTAGACTAATGTAACTCTTTTGTCTTTTTTGTCAGCTGACCAAGGCTATGCACTCATGCCATGAGTGATGACACTGCTACAAAAATCCTCAAACCCAGGAACGGATGGCCTACAAACTTGGCCTCACCATGTCCATACTTGAAAGGACTTTTTGTGTCCTCAAATCCCGTTTTAGGTGCCTGGACATATCTGGCGGTAGACCATTATACTCATCACCCGTGGTAGGCAAAAACATTCTTTGTCTGTTGTATACTACACAACATATGTGTCCTGACTAATCCACCTTTGCCCGACGACAATGTGGATCAGGAAAATCCTGAGGATGGAGGGGAAGAAGAGGACCAGAGGCAACCTGACAGTACAACATTAGCAACCTGAAGGAGGGATGGAGTCATCCATTTTTTTTAACAAACTTTATTGCACACCAATAAATGTTACAGTATTAATATTTAATACATCTTGGCATGTTCCTTTTGTTTTTGTTGAGACAACTTAGCCAAATATTTCCCATCGTGTAGGAAATTACAATTTGGTATGACTCGGAATACAGGGATGGAGTCATCAATAATTTATTTACAGAATGTCCACTAATTTAATATTCACTATTAAATATGGACTAATTAAATGTATGATTATGTATATAAATAGTCACTTAACTAAAATCTTGTAAGTTTTGTTGATTGTATTTGAACATTACACTTCTGGCATACTGTAGCTGATCAACTAAAGTCTGTCACACAGACCAATCATCTAACATAGTATATGACACTACCTATGACATAACCTGGTACAATTACATTTGTAGTGCATGTCAACTACAAAATGCTGATGCGGGCGCCGTGCTGGCCTGGCTCATAAAGCGGGATTTGAGTCTCCCGACCATCACGGCCATACGAGACTTCCGGGGCACCGTGGTGTACTCGCAGGGGCAGATACTCAAGGCCTTCCAAGAGCATTACATACGCTTGTATCCTAGCCCCCGGCCCTTGGGGTTGACTGCCGCCCCGGCTGACTTCCTGGACCGTGTCCAGCTCCCCCGTATTGACTGGGATACGCGCCGGGACCTCGATCGCCCTCTTAAGGCGACAGAGATTCGGCACGCCATGAAGGCGCTGGCTGCCCACAAGGCCCCGGGGCTGAATGGTTTCCCCCTTGACTTTTACCAGACTTTTGCGTCCCAGCTGGTCCCCCAATTAGAGTTGCAGTTCCAAGCGGCTCTAGACGTGGGAGTCCTACCGCACTCCATGCGCGAATCCGTTATAGTATCCCTCCTTAAACCGGATAGAGACCCGCTTCAGCTAGGCTCCTACCGACCCATAACTCTATTGTCGGCGGATTATAAAATCTACGGGAAAGCCCTGGCGGACAGGTACACCACGGTCCTCCCGCGGCTTGTCCACCCTGATCAGAGTGGATTTGTGCCTGGTAGGCACACCTCTTCGAATATCCGGCGGCTGTTTCACGTGCAGGACCAGGTGCAGGAACGGTTCCCTCAGGCAGCGTGTCTGGTGCTGGACCTCGAAAAGGCGTTCGACACGCTCTCTTGGGCCTACCTGTTTCAGGTCTTGTTACGCATGGGTGTCGGGCCCAAACTGCTGGCCTACACTCGGCTCAGTGCGCATAGGCCCTCTCATCTCGGACTCCTTCCCAATCCGGCACGGTACTAGACAGGGGTGCCCCCTCTCCCCCCTACTATTCGCGTTTGCGATGGAGCCACTGGCGGTCCTGCTGCGAGGGGCGAGCGAAGAGTGGGGCATCCCGATAGGTGATCATACCCATGCAGTATCACTGTACGCCGATGACGTACTCATATATGTCCGGGACATCACGATTGACCTGACCCCGATATCATGCATTCTGCACGATTTCGCAGAAGTGACGGGCCTTAGGGTGAACTGGGCCAAGTCCACTGTTTACCCCTTAACACAGGTCGTGCCCCAGGGTCCGATACGAATCGGAGACATTGCAGTCTCGTGGAGTCCCCAAGCGGTCCGATATCTCGGCATTAAGCTATATCATACGCCGCAGGACATATATGAGGGGAATTACCGCAAGTTGATGGGTGACATCCGATCCTTGGTCCATTTCTGGAAGGGTCTCCACTTGGCTGTCCCGGGAAAGATAGCCGTTGCGAAAATGATCCTGGTGCCGCGCCTGCTCTACCTCTTCTCCAATCTCCCGGTGGTTCCCCCGAGATCCCTGTTCCGGGAATTGGATACCCTGCTCGGGACTCTCACCTGGGGCAACGGCCGCCGGCGGATAGCCCTGGTGAAACTGCAATTGCCCCTTGATCAGGGCGGGTTGGCGGCTCCCTCATTCGAGGCGTATTTCCTTGCTGCCCAGTTGCAATGGGTGTCGCGTTGGACGGCGGGCAGGGCGCAAGAAGAGCTGTACACGGCGACAGGGCGGATTTCGATCCCCGCTGTCCATCGCATGCTGCTGCCGGGGGCGGCACCGCCGACATCCCGGCCCCTCCAGGTCATGACAGCGCGTGCCTGCTTGGCGCGTGTTCATCGACTTAGCCGGGGTATTCCCCTGTACTCCCCGTTGTTGCCATTGGTGGGGCTACCCAGGGGTCGGGCATACTATACGGAGCAAATGATGCGGGTGTGGACGGATCACGCGCTAACAGAGGTGGGGATGCTGTTCTCTGGTGAGAGCCTGCAGCCCTTTGAGGCGCTGGTCGGAGACTTCGAGCTCCCCAGGGGCCAATTCCTGCGGCATAGACAGCTTCTCATGGACTGCCGTAGGCAATGGGGGGGATTGATGCGGAGCCCCATTCACACCCGGTCATCCATGCGGTACTCCAGATGGGGCCCGGCCGCCATCTAGTCACATGGATATACAAAGCAGTGAGAGCCCTGCGGAGTCCTACGCTGGCGACCCTTAGAGAACACTGGGAAGATGATTTCCAACGGCCCCTGCATGATAGGGAGTGGACGAGGGCTCTAGAATACACTAAGAAAGTGTCCCGCAACTATCGGTTTAAGAACATACAGTTGCATATCCTGCATAGGGCGTATCTAACCCCTGAAAAGTTGCAGAAATATTTCCCCGAGGGGGTGTTTGGCTGCCCTAGATGCTTGGAGCCTGCTGCCTCGTTTAGGCACATGTTTTGGGACTGTCCGACGCTCTACAGTTACTGGCACACGATTCACGCTGCCCTGGAGACGGTTACAGGGTTCCAGGACCTGGGCACATGGGAGGCGTGTGCGCTGGGAATTCATGGTCGGCATAAGCGGCAGAAGGTGGAGAGGAGGTTTGCCTTCTTAATGTTGATCCTCGCTAAACGATGCATTGCTATGCATTGGAAGGCGCCGGGGGGGCCCCCATAGCAGCATGGGTGGGGGCCGTCAAGAAGTGGGGCAAGGCGGAGGAAACCACACTCAGAACGGAGGAGGCCCGTGGGATGCGCAAACACCCGATCTCCATGCCCTGGGCCATGCTAATGCACACATTCACGCAGGAAACGGAGGCAGCGGCGAGCTCGGGACTGATAGACCCTTCGGGGGCGCCCGCCACTCCGGAATCCCCCTGGGTAATGCGCAGGCAGGTCCAGCACCCGGTGTCTCGCAGGGGTTACCACCACGGGCCTCACAGCCAGAGTCCTCATAGGCCAGGCGCGATGCTCCTGCCCCCTCCCCATCTCCGCGACCACACCGGCCCTCTCCCACATGATGGTCCGACCTCAAGAGTGCGCAGCTACTAGTACTCCCGATGGGCGACACAGTGCACCCCCCCTTTTCCCTGGTTTTCGACCCCCAGTTAGTTAGTGGTTAATCAATGGCCGCACTTCCATAGCCTCTGCGACGCCCCTCACAGGGGGTTCAGTCACATTGCACGGCATCCCTGCCGTGAGACGATCTTGGCGCACTCCAGCAGGGCACACTCAGAGGCTGGACCCGGGCACATATCTGCAGCCCCACTCAGGACAGCGATGAACGGCCTGAAGAGCCGAGAGCCTGCTAGATTGTAAGAACTGTGACTGGGCGCACTTGAAATGTAAATCTATGTGATAATGGCGATATCGCATGTGCCTGCGTGTTTCACTATCTATAAATGCCAATAAAGAAAGTTTAAAAAAAAAAAAAAAAACTACAAAATGCTGATGGGGCACCGGTGGGAAATACTATGTGCTTGGTGTGTTGTGGCCTATGCAGCACCAGGTCCATCATTCATTTGAGTTTAGGAGTGAAGATATCCTGCTTCGGGTGCATAGATTTATCTGGGGACATACTGCTCGTCTCACTGCCAATAGTGTGTGTAATTATCTTGGTGTGCTGCATCTCATATGAAATATGTGTGCAGACAAAAGTCCCAAAGCTACATGACACTGCTGAGCAGGATCACCTGGAAGGTGGGGAGGCTAAAGAAGAAAAGGCTAATGTAGCAAAATCAACTGATGCAGCAATACAGTGGAGGGAGAACAACATTCACCAATAATACACATAGTGTCTGGTGTTGCAGATGATACTTCCCCTATACCTCACACATGTGTCACAGTAACTATAGGTTGGTAAACGTCCTGAAATGCAAACACTGTGTTTGACTCATCTTTCCACGCTGAACTAACCTTATATTGCCTTACAACACTCAGCACAAATACTGAAACATAGGTTAGCCATGCGATAACTGAGAAAGCAACAGCGTTCACTAATGTGTATGTAGGCCAAATAGGATAACAATGTAATTTTGACAATGTGTGGATGTCCTAAGCCCACCACCAAAAATGTGCCATGGCACTCAAATTTGATAACAGGTGATATCTTCATCACAGCAAACTTACTGTGTGTCTCAATCCACAAAACAAATGATGCAACTCTTATGAGTAGAGTGCCTCAGGGATACCAACACGCATGGCCAATACATGCCAGGTGACATACAACTATTTACACCCTCAAAGGCAAATACAATGTGCTCAGAAATTTAAAAAAGCTAATGGTACCACAATGAAGAGGCACTATCTAGCTCGAAAATGCTACACAACCAATTGAAACATTGTTAGATTAATGGATGTAATCTAGGTATTTGTTAGCACTACACCTGTCAACATATCTATATATTTGCAAGCATAGTTGAACATAAATAAGAGCATGAACTCCTACGAAAAGGTCATGTCACATAGGGTCGTCTGTCAGCAGGTATCTGAACAACACTCATGAACACACACAAATATCATATGGGTGTCACGTCATCCTATGCTACCATCTCCTGACCCATTCATGCACATATGGTCCCAAAAACATAGTGGGACATAAGCAACTTTTGCTTCAGCATGCAGGACACAAATCTGCATATTTCAGCATGTAAAAGGACATGCCTAATGTGTTGAAACTACTTAGGGCCACATTTACCAAGGGATACAGCCAACTGAACGTTACTTTTAGTGATGTTCTGATGGTGAACTCCCATCCTCCTGATTTTCAAAGTGGTGTCAAGCCACATAACGTGGCTGAATGCTGCATTGAATTTGGGGCACATGCTCTACTTAGAGTGAAAGGGGGGTGCAAAGAGTGTTGCAGTGGTTCTTCTGCTGCAACATACTTAGCCTCATGATGCAGTCCCAGATTTAGTAATCTGAGGCTGCATTGAATTTGGGGCACATGCTCTACTTAGAGTGAAAGGGGGGTGCAAAGAGTGTTGCAGTGGTTCTTCTGCTGCAACATACTTAGCCTCATGATGCAGTCCCAGATTTAGTAATCTGAGGCTGCGCCAAAATATGTAATGGCTCTGAAAAGGAGGCTTAAGAATGGTGATACAAGTATAAATCATTGCATTTTCCCCTTAGTTTGCTCTTCAGATGTGTGATACATGCTGCTGCACACATTGAAACAACAAATTCCCAATCAGAATTGTTAGGGGTAAACTATGACGAAAGGTCTGAGGCTGATAATGTGCAAAAATTGGTATCACAGCACTTTGTCTCATCTTAACACACTGGGATGAGGCATATGTACCATATTCATGGTGCATCCCTGTATGTGCCCTTGCGCTGGTGCCAACAAATCTGGGCAGTGTCAGTGCAGGCACACTTGCACCATGTAGCAAGGGTAACTGCGCTTAGTGGTTTCTTTTTTCTGTGCATGAAGGGACACCTTCCAGCACAAAAATAATCTTGAAATAGGAATTGCCTCATCCATGCGTGCTGCAGAATGCAACATACATGGAATGAGCTGAAACGCACAAGAGCTAAATACATGTCTCCTAGTCTTGCCTGTCTAACGTCGCATTTTCAGAGCTGTCAAAGTTGTGTGAATCAGGAGCCGCATCAAAAGCTACAGATATTGTGGTGGAATGTCCAACCCAACACCAATCTTCCATCCCTTTGCTGTAGCGGACTGCTGTGGTAAGGTGAACGTAAACAAAGTGGCATGAATCAACGTTAACTGGCTTGTATGTAAATGTAGTTGAGCTTATATAAGCTCAACTACATTATATAAGTTGGCTTTGCACCACACTGTAAATATGGCGATGTTTTTTAACACCACCAGAGCAGAAACAAAGGTGACGTCCCGTGGGTGTTTGGGCCTGTATGCATGCCCCCAAATCTTTGGCACACGTAGTAAATGCTTGGTTGACACAAATGTGTGTGTTTCAAACCCATGACAGTAGTACTCATCTTACTGGAATGGAGTAAGTACTTGCCACATATGTAGTCACACATACAACTAATGGAAAACAGTATAATTTGTACAATTGCATGCATTGCCAATCAAACATTGTGAAGCATGAATCTATGAAGGTTTGCATGTTGAGAGCCTAGACACATTTTAAACCAAAGACATCTGACCAAGGAAAGCCACATACACAACATGTCATATGCCATAGCCATAGACTGTTGACAGGCACACAACAGCTAAAAATGGTACAATTACAGGTCAAATACCACTTAGCGTTAATTGTTTTACCGCAGTACATGTTAGCGTGAAGTTTTCAGAGCCACAATACAAAAAACTCACAAAGTATATGCACTGTCAATGGAAATTCAACTCTAAACCGTTCGCGGCAAAGAAATTCCTGCAAACTACTAAAATGTGCCGCAAACGCACCGGAAGTGATGTCAGCATGCATCCTGTACCCAGTAATTGTGCAGCACACTTTCACTTTTCCTCACACTGTTAGTGTCCTTAGAGCTGTGTGGTAGTGTTTGGAGGAGTTTGTAGATTGTATGTGGTTAAAGTGTAGTTGTTGTGTCTAGTCTGCTTCCCTACTGCCCTGTCAAGTCCTGTGTTGCGTATTTGTTGTGTTTTTTGCTTTGTACTTTTGTCCGGTGTCTGTCTACTGGGTGCATAATTATTTATGGGTTAGTTAGTGGTACTTTAGGGTGGGTTTTTATTTCTTAGTGGGCATAGGACTGTGGGGGAAGATGTTGGGGGAAAGGAGGTGGGGATGTCGGAGGATGCATTTGAGGCATTCCTCCGGCTAGTGAACTTCTACCTCCCAAGGATGGTTAAGAGCGGGGATGTGTGTTGGTGGGCTACACAGTGAAGGTCCGGAAAGTATGCTGGGACCATAGCCGCAGGCACATACTGCAATTTTTTTTTTTTTTTTTTAAACATTTTATTTAGTTTAAATGGTACCATCTGGGCAACGGCCCAGCATATACATAGTGAAACATCGGATAAATCAAGAGTACCAGATCTGCGCATCTTTGGTGTCGACAGGACGGTCTGCCAACGTAAACATCGGTGGTATGATTGCATTAGTTGGGCGGGTGACCTCTTGGACAAAATGGGCATCATCATTGGCAGGCAAGGTGGTCAGTATTTAAATATAAAATGTCTGCCATCACAATGTGTGTCCCATGTATACAACTTTATACAATGTTGATATGTCAGGTCTTCAGCCTGAAGACTCCATGTCTACTGTGGCTCATAGATATATGCAAGGTGTTGTATCATGTCATACTGAACATAGGGGCAGGGAAGCACCATATGGATATGAGAGATGAAACATCAATGTGCATCCCATGGGGTTTGTGTTAGGTTACCTGCCTAGCACCTGCGCAGGCACCCTGCTGCCATGTTTAGAGTGTGCCTGCGCTGCAGGGGTGATGGATTGTGTGCAAGAAGGAACACCTTCCTGAACAAAAACTATATCTCACTGTGAATGTATGCTTCTATGTGTGCTGCAGAATGAAGTATGCATGGATAGCCCACATTACATTGGGAAATGTGAACATCACCCCTTGTAGGTCCACCCTAACACCAACTTCTTGAAGTTGTTAGATTTTGGCTTGCCACAGATTGGCAAATCTGGGACAGTGTCAAAAGAAATGGGTCTTGTGTTTGTATGCTCATCCCAACGACTATTGTCTGCCCTTTTGCTATAGTGGACTGCAGTGGTAAGGGTCATATTTACAAGGTGGCACAAGCCACGCTAAGTAGCACTGCGCCAACCTGTAATTATTGAACATGACGCATTGCCACACGAGCATCCAAAAAATGTTTCTCCGTTGGCAATATGGTGATTGTTTAAATGCACCGAAGTATGTGAGTACAATGGTAGACTGATGTCTGAGTCTTATGTGCTGGTGAGATGGAAAACAGCAACACCTTGCAGTGCTTGAAATACAAATGATGTAAATCAGGTGTCTTCTAATATTCAGCTGTCAATAGGAGGTTCAGCGTTGAATGATGTGACTATCACTCTCAAATTGTAGTCACAAGCGCAGCACCTATTGTCCCTTGATAGCCTTGAAAAACACAATTCTGCATTGAGCATGTGTTGTGTGTGAGTCAGTCATTTCACACCCCTTCATCTATGCAACATGAACCTACACATGGTTTAATTTCTAGTTGTTTTATTTACATAAGTTGTGACGATACATGATACATGTGCCACACGATGACTGATCATTACTTCTATTTCCTGTTTTACAGCTGGACGCCCATTGTTCACACAAGGGGACGTTGATGCCTTCAAGGCCCCCAAAGCCACTGGCGAGTGCCTTAGTCCTTGTATGTTTGATCCCCAAATGAGTGTTTGTGATGACTAATCCTGTAAAGTGTTGACCCCACACTGTCTGTGCATAACATGGATATTACCTCAATCACAATGAGGTATAATCGGAGAAGATGTTGTAGCGTTGAGCTGCAGCAAAATCTGCTGCACTGCACCCCAACATTTTCTGAACACAGGGATGGCTCAAATTTACTATCCTTCGGGGCATTCATGCGTTTTACCAAGCACCAGTGCCATATTTAGCTGCATAATGCGAACATGGGCACTTTTGTACTATGGTGTAATGGTGCCTGCGTTGGCGCTAGGCAACTAAATATGGCACCGGTGCTTGGGAAAACGCAGGGGTTCCTCTTATTAGTGCACATTCATTGCTTCCATGTATTATCCAAATGTTGGAGCACATCATCATCAATTCTGCCATAACGCATTCCACCATTCTGCTGAAAGGATGCCCCTGTACATGTTTGCACACCGATATTCAGTACTAGGTCATCTTGGGCCCATCCTTCACCATGCAAAGTTGTAACCAGATGGTAAAGCTATTGATCTTGATTCTGTATATACTTGTTTCACCATG
The DNA here is from genome assembly GCF_964204655.1 of Triturus cristatus. Lineage (NCBI taxonomy): Eukaryota > Metazoa > Chordata > Amphibia > Caudata > Salamandridae > Triturus > Triturus cristatus. The sequence continues at coordinate 180,637,814 of NC_140595.1, forward strand.
TACCTTCAATGGGTATAGTGTGGTGAAGTAAACAGCAACATCCATTGCTAACCCCTAGGCCAATATGCCTTCTTGGTAGTGTAGCATGTGTACATGGCAAAATTTGTCCACAGTGGATGGCGAGTGATTATTTACTACATGTGTGTACACACTGGCATGATATGACAATCACTGAGGATCTGAGCACATCCTCTTCACGACATTATCCAGCCTTTTGGATTCCCTATCCAGTGGAGTGGAAGGGAATGCGCCAGAGTGAACTTTGGAGGGGGAGGCCTGGACTACCAAGGTATCCGGGGTGGGATGCTGGGTGAGGAAACTGCGGTCCCCCCGGGGGTGGGACGATGGCAGTGGGAAATTCCGGTTACCTTTAAATGAAGTCTGTTGTGCCAAAGAGGAACTGCAAGGTTTCCAGCCCCTCTGGTAACCGGAATGCTGCCCAAGGCCCACTGTGGGTGAAATAATTGCATTAATAATGGTGGTTTGTACGGGACCCACTGAGGGGAAGAAAAATGATTGATGCATACTACAAAGACCATAATACACTGGAAACTCACTTACTAAAAGAAGTCCTACTATAGGCTAATTAACAATCACGAGACAATATAAAAAAGTATGCGTCAATAGCGCCGTAAATCCACTTGCTCTGCCTTTGAGAAAGAAGCGAACTGCTTTGAAACGCGTCAGGCGATAAGAATCCTGGAATGCATTTCCCGGTTTGAAAAAATAAAGGTCTTGGGATCCATCTGTTTGTCGAGTGCGTCCTTGCCTCTGAGCAATTCGATGGAAAATATATATATATATGCATAAACAAGAATATGGTGCAAAGAATAAAATGTGTATAACTAGTAAAGGATGGTGGGAAGAAAAGGAAGGCTCACCGTTACTGGAAAAGATGTTGCAGCACCTCTTGACCCACTGCTGTGTCGCTACGGACGGCAGAGTCCAAGCAATAATGCCTGGTAAAGGGGAGTGTATTTTTCAGGTAGCTGCACAGTAGATGCCCTTGAGTGACACATCAGCAAACAGCGCAGTTGAGGCAGAAAGAGTTCTGGTAGAGTAGAGGTGAACGGACGTCTTTAGTGGTTTACCTGCTGCTTGATGGCAATAGCGAATGGCGCTGGATATCCATCGAGCAATGCTTTGCTTAGACAGAGGAAAACCCTTCTGTGGCACGCTGTAAGCCACGAAGCATTGCTTAGAATTGCGAAAATCTTTAGTCCTTTGTAAACAGAATTTTAAACATCTCTTGATGTCTAAAGAATGATGGGCTCTCAGCTGGTGTTGTAGGAGCTGTCAAAAATGTTCTGAGGATGAGAGGCTTATTTAAATTAAAGTCTGAAAGGACTTTAGAAATGAACTTAAGGTTTGTACGAAGAGCCACTCTAACATCCCGAAATTGCAGGCAAGGTTCCTGAATGGCGAGGGCCTGAATTTTGCTAACTCATCTGGCAGATGTTAAACTACTAGGAAAGCAACTTTCTGAGAAATGAACTTCAGATCAGCTGTGAATGGGTTTGAGCGGGTGCTTTATAAGCTGTGAGAGGACAATATTGAGCTGCCAGAGCGGTGGAGGAGGTCTCATTGATGGAAAAACCCTAAACCCTTTGAGGAATTGTTTAACAATTCTAGAGGAAAATAAGAAAGGCAAGGTAGATGATCTCCTAAAGCGGTAGATAGCTGCCTAGTGGACCTTGATGGATAAATGACCCAATCATGATCTTGCTAAGAGCAAGAGATAAAGGAGAATCTCTTGAGGCGAAGAAAAGAGTGGATGCACGTTAGCTTGCTGGCACCAAATTCAAAATCGTTTCCAAAATGGTGATAGGTTTTGTTAATACTTTCTGCTCGGGCTCTGGATAGTATTTACCTGCAGTCCGAAGATAAGTTCAGATGGGCAAACTCATTGTGCTCAGGAGCCAGGCTGAAAAATGGAGGGATTTGGGATCCCGATGCAACACTTGGCCGCAGGGCATTGTCAAAAGAGATGGTATCTGTTTCAACTGGATGCGAGGTTTCTCTGCGAGAAGAAGTTTCGTAAACTAGTGCTGGCGTGGCAAGGACGAGGCTATAATGATCATCCTGAATTGGTTGGTTTTCATCTTAATGGGGACTCTTGAGAGGAGAGGAATGGGAGGAAAGGCGTAGGCAAAGATGCCTGCCCATGTCATCGAAAATGGATTTCCCCATGATCCCAGATGGTGACACCAACTTTGCGAAGAACTGGCATTTCTTGATCTGGGGGATTGCTAAGAGGTCGAAACTTGGCTTGCTCCACTGGAGAAAGATGCTGTTGAGTTTCCTGATCCAGTTCCTATTCGTGACAAGATGAACTTAGTCTTCTGAGTATGTCTGCTATTGTGTTCTGCTTTCCAGGGACATGTTCCGCTCGTAGCGACACTACGTTGAGAATAGCCCACTCCCAGATGTACTGCACTTCGTGAGAGAGGAGGCATAATCTTGTGCCGGCTTGCTTGTTGATGTAGTGCATCGTGGTCGTATTGTCTGTCCGGAGGAGTATTGCTGAGTTCCTTATTCTTGGAAGGAAAGCCTACAAGGCAACATGGACTGTCTTGAGCTCCAACAAATTGATATGAAGGAAATGAGGCTCTTGCCACCTGAACTGACTAGCCGGTCCTGGAGGTACGCTCCCCAACCTTCCAGGAAGGCGTGATGATGAGTAGATCCTCAAAAGATCCCGTTGCCTGCAGCCACTGCTTGTCTAGTTCCTCCTGGAGGGGACTCATCCTTAGACAGCAGAATGGAACCAGGGGGATGCACGATTACATCATTCCCAAAAGGGATTTGTAAAGATGAACTGAACTTTTTTCGCCTCAGTTCTGCCAAGGACGTTAGTTTTGTCTCTCCAAAGAAGGATATGCTTTGTTGAGTGTTGCTTCTAGGAATGGGATAGTTTTTGAAGGATGCAAGATTTTTTGGGGGGATTCAGGATATGGCCCAGGTCATTATCAGTATTCTACTGGCCGCTGGTGATGTCTGTGCTGCGCAAACGGATGGTGCCTTTGCTAACCAAACGTCCAAGTACAGGAACACTTGGTATCTTTGTTTTCCTAGGAAAGCTGTTACCAGTGCCAAGCACTTTGCAAATATCCGAGGGACAGATTGTAGGCCAAAAGGAAGGACTCTGTACTGGTAATGGGTCCTAGCTATTGTAAATCATAGGAACTTTGTGGGATGGGTGTATGGGGATGTGAAAATACGCATCCTGAAAGTCGAGGGTTGCAATATAATCCCCTTGATTTAAGAGCAACAGAAAGTCCTGTAGAGTCACAAGGCAAAAGGACTGTTTCTAGAGATAGGTGTTGAGAGTCCTCAGGTCTAAAAATGGTCACCATTGTTTGAACTTTTGCGGACCAAAAAGAAACTGGAATAGAATCCCCTCCCTTGTTGTAATGCAGGAACTGGTTTTATTGATCCTTCCTGAGCATTGTAATGACCTCTAATTTGAGAAGATCTAGATGCTTTGGAACAGAGGGTTGAGCTGGAGTGGGTTTGAATACATTCTAGAGTATGGCCAAATTGAATAAGGTTCAGCACCCATTGGTCTTTAGTTGTATCCTGCCAGCGATGGAGGTAAGCAGAAATGTTGACCCCTAACTTGGTTGATGATAAAGAATGAATAGCCAGAGGCTGTAGGTGGTCATTGGCGACGGGCTGTGTCCTTACCTTAACGCCCGGTCTACCTCTTGGTGCAGGTCGATTGTAAGCCGCTGGTGGTGGTTGGCGTAGGGAGTACTGGGAACAAAATTGCTGTGAGGAAGATGTATAAGCGGGGTAAGGATTTTGTTGGTAACCACCCCTGTAGGGCACTTTCCTATACTGAAGCATCCATCCCCAGTGATGTAGCTGTGTCCATATCGGTTTAGATAGCTTGTAGTGCCTTATCCACACGCTTGCCGAAAAAAGCTTCCCCATCGAAAGGGAGGTCTAGTATTTTGTTTTGGACCTCCAGCCTGAACAAAGTAGCGTTTAGCCAACCCTGGAAGAGAAACAGAGCAGCACCTGCAAGTTGTGTAAATGCAGACGTGGGAATATCCATGGCACAGTCAAAAACATCCGATAATGTGCGTTCTCCTTCCTGAATGATCTTCTTGGCCTCTGCTTTACTGTCCTCCAGGCGCTGATCCAGATACAGGGTGATATCTGACCACATTTGGCGATCATATCAACCAAGAACAGCAAGTGACATTGCGACTCTGTTGGCATCTACATCAATGAAAACCTTTTTCCTATGTGGTCAAGGCACCTACCTTCCTTGTGCGGAAGCGCTGTAATTGGTGCTAATGGTTTTTTTGCTCTAAGCTTTGCTGCCTGCAAGAGAACTGGATAGGCTTTGGGTAACCAGTCAAGCAAGCAGGAGTGTTTTCTGGAGCTTTGTATTTTTTATCCAGGCAGGGAAGGAACGCCGTTACAGTGGCTGGAGTCTTCATGACTTTTAAGCCCTATTCCCAGATGTAGCTTACAATGGGCATAGCTCTTACACTCTTCTGCAATGATTCTTTAAAATAAAAAAGAAAGCAATCTGCCTGCGTAGTGGGCATGTGCAAATCAAACGTCTTTGCTGCCCTTTCCAGCAAGTTGTGAAAACTTCCAACTTCTTCGGGTGGGGAATCCACTAGTTAGAGAAGGAGATGATGGTGTGAGTATCAGATAATCATTCAATTCTTGGTGGAGGTCACGGCGCTCACCCTCTTCCCTATCGTCAGTGAAAGTTGCAGGGTCGTGAAGAAGAGTAGGTTGTGGCGTATGGTGGACAGAAGTAGGAATTCATTGTGGTATTTGTTATGGAGTAGATGGACGTATAGGTAGAGATTTTGCTGGTAAAGAGACGGGCACTGTGGTAGCAGGCGTTGTAAGAAGACACTTTCTATAATCTGAAAGCATAAATTGTAGGTCTGTAACTAGAGATATTGCTGATGATATTACTCCTGAGGGCTTAATAATCTTGACATCCATATTGCATCTCATCATAATCCTTTTCTTGGCAATTGGCATGGAGTTTTGAATGGCTGAGTGCATACCCAAAAGGACCATCGTCAGAGTCTTCCTCCTCCAACAGCTGGGACACCTTGCTGGGAAGGGTGTGCTCCGGGGGTCAAATGCAATATTTCCTCCTGTTTTTTTCCTTCGTTGACTGGATTGTCAACGATGTCAGGGATTGCGAGCTATGACGCCGAAAAAATGGTGTCAGTTGACAGACGGGACATTGTTGAACTTGTTGTCGACAGATGTGCCATTGTCAATGGAGATATGGTCTTTAACGACGAGGCCGTAGTCACCTTAAGTGTTGACGGTTTAGGCAGATGGGTCATCGATGAGGATGTCATTGAGAAACCAGCTGAAGGGAGAGACAGCATGGATACAGAGCCAGCGGCAGTTGCTGTTAACGCCGCTGTGGATTTGTCGACAACGATGGTCTTATCAACGGTGAGTATCTTATCGGCGGTATGTCAGCAGGTAGAACGGAAGGTTTTTTGAAGGAATGCCGCACTTGAGGGGGTGGTGTAGGCAGCTCAGACATACAGTATGTTGAGCAGTCACAGTACATTCATATATCAGGCACCGCACCCACCCAGCTCACCTTAGACTAATGATTCATCTGTGCTTTGTTCGTGCTAGATTAATATAGACTTTTGTGCGTTTATAGCATTTTGTTTCACACTGTGAAAATGCTTCATTGCTGAAAACAGACATCACAAAAATAGAGAAGGACAATGCATGCATTCTTCGGTCACCATCAGCGCAGTCCTCCTTTGCTTGGGGATGCTGAATTGTCAGGCCTGAATGTGTCGAAGTGTTGCTCACAGTCACCAAGCGTTTTCTACATCAATTTGTGACAGTTGAGGTTCTCCTCTGCACTGTTGGAGGAAGCTTGTAAGGACACAGCTGAAAATTGTGAGGCTGAAGAAGAACAAACTGCCACATGGAAGGCAACCCTGCTCTGTCGGAAGGTCAAAGTATTGTGAGAAAAATTCCTATTCTATGATGGACGCTCACACAGCTGAGAAAGGACAAACTGCTGGGAAATGTTGAAAACGGTCAAAAGGGTGTATTTGAGCTGTGTGTGGTTTCGGGTAAAAAATGTTGTTTGCAATTTTATACAGCACAAACTAGACCCAAAGGTATGGGATTGCTTTATACGAGCACCAGTTACATTACACAGCACATTCATTTTTGGTAGATTTGCGCAGAATCACAGGATTGAGCCATCACACTACATTCATATATCAGGCACCGCACCCACCCAGCTCACCTGAGACGAGTAGAGAATCTGTTCAGCCAATTTCCTTAATAGATACCACATGTAAGGTTATGGGGAGGGTGATTCTAGCACGTTTGGAGTCATGGGCTAATGCTTCCAGTTTAATAGCAGATACCCAATATGGTTTTAGAAAGGGGATGGGCACAAATGAACAGTGTCTGAATCTGTCCCTGATTATGGGCAAGTACATGAAGGCCAGGGGGGTCTCGATTCACTTGGCCTTCATGGACTTGTCCAGCGCATTTGACACTGTTTGTAGGGGGAAACTATGGACAATGATGGGGGAAATGGGCTTTGAAGAGCCCCATTTTACCCTATTACCAGGCTACATGAATCCACCACTGTGGCTGTGTGCTTTGGACCAGGAGGTGAGAAGACCAGGCCCATTGCCTCCATGGAAGGGGTGCGCCAGGTTTGTATCCTGGCCCCCTTCCTATTTCTTGTATATACTAACGGTCAAGAGTCATTCTTGACTAAACAGCAACTGGATTTTCCAAGAGTAGGAGGTAGACCGGTCCCTCTGTTGTCCTATTCCGATGATACAGTATTAATGACCCTGACGGCCAATAGTTTACAAAGGGCCCTGACCGCCTTCACTGATTTTGTTAGGACTGGACCTCAAAGTAAATTTTGGTAAATCATTTATTATGGTTTGTGGTCCAGGAAAAACTATGAAGTTCATTGTGAATGGAAAAATCATAGAGAAGGTGCCCAATTTTACCTATTTAGGTAATGTTTTTAACAACAAATTGAGTTGGGATAAACTAATTATGACAAGGGCCCAACAGACCAGTAGAATAACAGAGGGGCTGTTTCGTTTTGACTGTAAATTGGGACATAAACCGGTTACAGAAATGATAATTTTATATAAATCCAAATGTTTGTCTGTAGCTACTTTTGGGGCCGGAGTATGGGGTTATCATAAGAGTTATCAGATTCAGGTTTTAGAGAACACATTTTTAAAAAGGCTTTTAATGATTCCGAGTAGTACTTCAACCTCATTTTGTTATTCAGAGGTGGGCCTGGAATACGTGAAAGATAGGATAAACATTGCACCCCTTATCCTATGGGCGAAAATCTGGTCTTCAGAGACTTTGACATTCACTAGGAGTATCCTTAAAGATTGTATGAATCTGGATAATGCAATGTCACTCCCTTGGCTGCGTTATGTTAGGGATACTTTTTATAAGATTGGTCTAGAGGAATGTTATAATAACCCAGATACTATTGAGTCTAATATGAAAATGATTATAAAAAATGCATACTGAATTAAGGATGTCTGACCAGGGCAGGGGAACGTTAGATGATGGGGCATTAAGTTCCCAGCAATTTTATTTGTCTTTTACTTCGCAGGTACAATCGCGTTTTCTGTTGACCAGATTTCGATTGGGAACACTGCATTTTTTAGTGGCCTATCCTAAACAGGCTGGCTGGTGTGAGAGACTAGCCCCCTGTCCTTGTAATAATCTGGCCAAACAGAGTACAATGCATTTTATGTTGTTCTGCTCCCTGTATAAATACCCTAGAGCACGTTTTATTAAACCTATATTGAACGCTATTTGGCCCTGCTCTTATCAAGAGGGCTATGCCTATTTAAGGGCACTATCTATGGCTGTAATCTCTAGTGCAGTACTTAGTTTCATTAGAACTGCATTTATAATCAGGAAACGTTATGAAGTGTGAAAATGAATCTACTTTTATTTATTTTACTAAGAATTTTCTTTTTACCCAACTGTACAAACTGAGGTGGGGATAGATACGATGATTTTTAAATTGATTAATTTTGCTGGTTTATTAAGATCTATGGAAGGGAATATGTGCGATTTTTTAAATTGTTTTTAGATGTTTTATTGTGTAAACTTTTATGATTCTAATGAATCGAATAAAGTTATTTGAACTGAGAACTGAACTGTTCTTTATTCAATGATCAGTCACACAAGGCTCGGGCAGAGTCAGGTCAGAACAAAAACGTGACTGGCAACAGCAGAGGTCAAAAGGTGTGGGTGGTCTACTCTGTATGGTCTCTCCCTCGCACCCTTATGCTCGCTAATAGGTGAGAGACACTAGCTGAGCAGCCCTGCCCAGAAAGTGCAGAAATGGCCAATTACTGTATGGCTTCACAATAAGCCACTACAGTGACTGGTCGAAGTCTCCCACCCTCGAGTGCCATGCAGTCTTCACTAGCAAGGCCTAGCAACCGCATCTGCCAGACAATCCATACGCTGCTCCCTTGCTATTACACAGTATGAGTAGTGCCACGATTGGCTTCTGCAGGCAAACTCACCGCTCATTAGGAGAACGGGGGTTGCGGCTTTGATCAACCCCCAGTCTCCAATGTGTAGGTGGAGAGAGTTTAATTTTTTTTTTTTTAAAGTAAAATTATATGAGCACATAAAAGGAGGGCCAGATTTTGAGTGGCAGGAACCACCCCTGCTCCCAGAGTGCTGCTGGTGTTTCGTGCTGCAAGGAGGGGCCGCACATAAAGCACTCACCCACACCCTTCTGGAAACTTTGGCTGCAATTCAAGTCTGGACTCAGTGTCCCAGGGTGCTGCTGGTGCTCGTGCTGCAAGGAGGGAACATAAAGCGCATTAAGCTCTCGTCCGCACCCTGTGGCTGGGCCCACTCACTTTGATTTTCAAGGAGGGGCAGACTAGAGACCTTATTGTAAGTTGAGCTTGTTTAGATTTTTGCCTGTTCTCTCAGTTTTGCCAAACAAGTGTGTGAGGATGAGCTGTGCTTCTGGATTGAACAAGGGGTACGAGGAAAACCACAAACTCGGCAGGGGCCACTAACTGCACAGCTAAAAGCTTTTCTGGCTAGGGCTGTGGAGGTCATTACAAAAGAAATGGACTTGGCGGAGAGACGCCTATCCTTGGATCAGCCAGACCTCACAAACTCTTTTGTGGGAGTTGCATCTAATTCAACTACTGCCAAGTGCACAGCTCTACCAGCGTCCATGGATACGGTTGTTCCATATTTCACTGAGTCAGTTTGGGCTCCAGCTGCGTAGGAGTAGCTTCTGGTTCACAGCCCCACTCTCAAACGCAAGTGGAATATTAAAAAGGTGTACATCAATAGAGTGGCTGAGGTGAATTGCCCTGAGCCGGGCGCCTTTCCACCGTTTCAAAGGGTGGTTCGTAGGATCCATCAGATATGACTACTTGGGAGCCTCTACTGACTCTTTTTACAGATACCCTGAAAACTTGTTTGGTACTTTTGTTTGATAGACTAGGTAAGATTGATGCCAAAATTTCAAAGCTCATTAGCTTTTGTGGACCCTGAACAGGTCCTTCGTCATCTGAAGCCTCTCCTAGTGTCCCATTGGCACCAATGCCGGCTCCACCTTCATCTTCCTCCCGGTGCGTGAGAGCAGTCCCAGGCCCTGATGCATCCAGTAGGAGATCAGCCTCAGTCCCTGGGGTCTTTCTTGAGGGACCTCTGCCTGTTTACTCCATTGGAGAATCTAATCGCGGCCGGAGGAGGATTTGTGGCGGCTACCCTGCTAGGCAAACCAGAACTACTTCTCAGATCAAAAGAACGTTTGTTCATACGTTACCTTACCTCCGGAGTCCTGCCAATTTGTGCTTGTTCTGAGGAATGTGCCTAAGCTGGACTAATGTAAATAAATGGGCTTTCTGGTTGGCTAGGGTATGCACTTCAAACAGGCAGAATCCATCACTCTAGTTAGGGCAAGTAACACACAAAAGATAACCTGTGCAGCCCATGTGTGCTCATGACCCGGACTCACAAATCCGCATAGCCTGGAGACTGGGAGCCGTCCTGCAGAGCAAAGCAGAGGAGCCCTCGCCATCCGCACATCAGCCCAGGATCCAGCAGTGTTTACACCCAGCGCAAAACCCACCGAAGTTTACACCCATTCCAGGAGCGCCCCACACCAGCACTGGAACCCACAGTTTACACCCAGCATGAGCCCTACCACGCCAGCCCTGGGCCACCTCTCACCCTTCTCCGGACACACCAGTAATTACTGTAACCCCCAAGGAATTACTGCACACCCCCCTGCTCCCCCACTCTTGGCTCCTTCTAGAAGAGGAGAATGTTTTGCTGTGTTTACATTCGAACCGGACGCTATAGCCACCACAAGACTCTTCAGACCGGAACCAAGCCGAGAGGTGCGAGGACTTCACATCCCAGCAGCCCTAGCGGCGAGTTCGCCGTAACAGTCATCATTGCACCAGGAGGAACATAAAAGGAGGCTGGGGCTCCCGCAGCGCAGAAGCTCTTTTCTTTTCTCACCTGCCTTCCTGCAATTGGTGCACAGAACCGGACGCTATAGCCACCACAAGGGTTATCAGAACGGAGCCAAGCAGAGAGGCACGAGGACTTCACATCCCAGCAGCCCTAGCAGAACGTTCGCCGCAACAGTCATTATCGTGCCAGGAGGTGCATAAAAGGAGGCCGGGGCTCCCACGGTGCAGGATGCGCGGGTGTGCCCAGGCCGGGCCATGGGCGGGCCCGTCTGCGCCCATAAGAGCCCAGAAGAGGCTGGGCAGGGCTCACCCTCTGACGTCTGGACCAAGGCACTGAGAACCAAAACATCAAGGTACTACGTTTTTAATCTTCAAAGTTCCACGGGAGTCTAAGATTTCGGGTCAATGGGCAAACTAAAGGAACCATGTGCACCTCTGGGGGGAGGAATTGTGGGGACCCTAGACGCCTTTCTTACAAGGGCAGGGTTGGTCCTAACTAAAGAAATCCAGTTAACGGAAAAGAGACTCTCCCTGGACATTATTGCCATCAGAAACGTTCCTTGCTAGGAGGTATAAGTACGGCCAAATCACCTGTGTCCTCCCAAGCAGAGCACCAGCTCGCCGATTCTGCAACCATGATGGGGGGGCGGAGATGGGGGCCCAAAAGATCCACTACTAGCAGCGATAGGCCCAAGTGTTACTATCATAGAGGAAACCACAGGTACTGACTCTGGTCCGATGGGACACGATGCTTTACCACTTTCGGAAGTATCCTCCTCGCAATTGGATGGTCTTGTGAAACCCAATGTAATTTTGGTACCCCCTTCACCGCTAGTGGCATGTGATTTAGATGGTAATGAAATTTCCACAAGATCTAAGAAATCTCTGAGAGATGGTTTGTTAAAGCCGCCGCCTATTGTAACCAATAACGAACCACCTGCCAAACGGAGTCGGGGGAAGTACTCTACAAAAGCAAAAAGCCCGGTCGAAGCAGCCAACCAACAAAGCTCAGAACACTGGAATAATGGTTGCAGAAAATGAGCAAGGACCGTTTTTACGAAGTCCAATGGCAACAACACATGCATCCCACTGGGCCCCGACAGCGACAATGACCAATGGAAGAGACTAGAGACTTTGGTTACTGTTCTACTGAATCCGTTATTAGGCAAACTGTCATAAATTCAGGCGAGATTGTCTCAAATAGAAAGACCAGGCTTATGCCAATGTAAATGTAAAAAACTAGACCCCAATGCTGTAGCAGTCTCCGAGGGCTCCGAACCTTCTGTGAGTAGAGGGCCCCTGTTAGGGGCACAAATTACAGAGAGTCACAAGTTATCTATGGATAACTCAGATGTACTGTCAACAAAAGGGAAAAAGGGTGGGAACAAAAACACTAACCTAAATCACAAACCAAAACCCGGGACAGAACCACCAGCTAATGCAAGGGGGAGGGTTACTGATATTAGCCAACCACAGAAGGTGTTGGGAAAAGAGACTGGCGCTTTACAGCAAGGCGGGGACCGACGGCAAATCAACACCGTGCGCCGGTCACTATACCGGAGGCATCTTCCCCACTTGTATCGATCTTGAGTAATGTCCCACCGTTGAGGGAAGGACAGTTGGAGTCAACTGCACAATTAATTAATAAATCTTTGCACTGGCTAACCCATCAAGTAAACCTAAGGGGGATCTGGGGGGACTCACTCAGTAACCAAGTTACAATGGCTAGAAGAGTAGAATGGCTAGGATCAGCCCAAAAAACATTGAGGGGAGATTGTGCGATTTAAAATTTTAATAATAGGTCAACAACACGTTTTCTTATAGATCAACTGTTGGAACCCACGTGATTGTTCTGAAATTAGAGCTTTGCCTTATGCATTCTTTTTTAAGTCACCAAACAGGATAGTGGAATCGGTGGTTTTGATGCGTCCACAGGGGGGGGGGACCCAAATCCGGGGTTCAAGGCAACTCTGGTGGTATGGGATTAAGTACAGAGAATAGATTTGCCCCCCTTAGTGGATTGGATTACTGTGATTGTAATCTGGGGTGCACTTCTGGCATTACTCAAAGTAAAGAGTTAGTAGGGTATCAAACCGCATACCCAGAAAAGGGGAGTAAGATCGATCCACCAAACAACCAATCCAGCTGTTTGGATTTGTCGCCGCATTCACGTCCCATATCGATATCGTACATTTCCTGGAATATTGCGGGTCTGCAGTCTAAGGTTGAGTCACAGGACTGGAAGGAATTAATAGAGCTTTATGATATCTGCATATTCCAGGAGATGTGGTCTATCAAACCTCTGTATCGTTTGGGATTTTTAAATTTCTTTAAACCGGCAATCCAAGGGCAGAAGGCTAGACCTGCAGGGGGAATAACTATCTGGGTCAAGCAGAATTTGGGTTTCAACATGAGTATAGTCCCTATTGATAGCCCAGATATCATGGCCATACTCCTACAGGCTAACCCTAATACTGTGATATTGATCATTAATATCTATGCAAGGAGTCTTACAGGGGGAAGACACTAGAGTACAGTTAGCTGTCTAGAGGACTTTCTGAGCGGACTGGTAGGTACCCCCAAAATAGTTATTGCAGGGGATTTTAATACCATCTTCGAACCCCTCGGTTACGAGGATTCGAAACTGACGGAAGAAGAAGATGTACTATGGAGTGTCCCTAGCTTAGAGTTACCCCCCATTAAGAGATGGTCAGAGGCATCCCTCCAACTTAAGGCATTGTGTATGGAGGGGGGGCTTAGAGCAGTAAATGGTTGTTCGCCCTCCGATAAGCAGGGAGCCAATACTTTCAATAATGGTGTGAGCACAAGTCGGATCGATTACATACTTATTAATTCAGAACACTGGTCCGAATTTCTTGATATGGGGGCATTGGAGCGAGCGGAAAGTGACCATAATCCTCTTTCATTAAAATGGAAACTATGGGTTCAACACAGCCACTAAATCCACCACCGCTTTCTCCAACCAGTGAAGTCCAGCTTTGTAGCAGTATGAGGAGTTTAAAATGGGATAAGGTAGTGTCTAGTGAACAAACACTTTTAGACATAAGGGCTGCAGTCTTTGAGACTCTGAAACAGCTACGAGCAATCACACTACAATCCGAGATAAACAATAGAATAACGAAGATGCACGAGGGTCTGTTTGGTAAAATTAGTACCTTCTTTTTAAAACCGGCTAGTAGTTCATTCAGGCGGAAAAGCAAAGATGGTAATTGGTACAATAATAAATGCAGGGTAGCCTACAAATCATTGGCTACAGCCATTAAGCTGAACAATTATACTGTAGTCAAGCTTACTCGGCAAAAACACAAATCTGTTTTAAACAAAGCAAAAAAGGATTGGGACGAACAGAGGTGGGCAGACCTTTATCAGGCCAGCAAAGACAGTAACTCCCAGTTTTTTTGGCAGCAGTTAAAATGGGGGAGAGGGGGGCAAGCTCCTGCGCCCCACAATCATGTAGACCCAGAGAAGTGGGTCTCCCATTTTGCAACGCAATTTGCCTTGGAGGCAGGGGGACAATATGAGGAGGTACATTCTACCTCGTTTTCTGCCACAGTATTGAATTTTAACATAGGGGAAGTGGAAATTGTGCTAGATTCAGTTGCTAAAAGCAGAGCACCAGGGCCTGATGGCGTACCGGCCGATCTGTTCCAGAAGGACAAAAACAATCTGGCTAGAGTATATACTCTTGCTAGTGAATGCTATAGCTAGTGGGACAGCCATTCCAGAGTCATGGAAGCGTGCAGAGATTTTGCCAATATTTTAAAAAGGGGATCGCTCGTGCCCAGGCAATTACAGACCGATCAGTTTCATAGATGCCATTCAAAAAATTACTGATGTTTTTAATTGTCTGGGGTTCACGTTGGGGAATAGACTTAAACTGGAATCCCCAGATAAATACCCTGGCCCTAAAGCATAGTTACTTAGCTGGAGGAATATAAGACCTCATATACCCAACCCATGTACCGTTTACTTGAGATTTATAACACTAAAGTTAGAGCCTCTGTAACATATGGCGCAGAACTCTGGGGTTTTAGTGACCTAAAGCCACTAATCTTAACACAGAACAAATTTGTGAGAAGCGTTATTGGTCTACCACAGGGCACTCCACTAAAACCAGTCTTCTACGACTTAGGCTGTAGCAGACTGGAAGATGTTGCTAAGTTTCGTCCAATAGCTTATTGGCGGAGATTATGGACCACCCCCGAGTTGCTGTATGGGTCCTAGATACTTCATGTAAGATCAAGTGGCTGCAAAATATAAAAACTACATTGGTTAGTATCGGACTGCGACACTTGTGGAATGAGCCAGAGAGCCAACAATTTCCCCCCAAAAAAGAGAGAAAAAGACTCTACTGGTCTATGGTGGCAAATAATATAATTACCTCGGAGCCAACATCTCTGACGGGCAAATTTCTAAAATGTAAGCCCTGCCCACAATATGAGCACTACTGGGATGTCATCACCAAAACTAGGGACAGGCGTCTATACTTCCAGTTTCAGGTAGGTACATTACCTGTAAATGTATTCACATGCAAAGGGCATAGTGAAAACAACAGTATGTGTAAGCTGCACTTAGAACATGACGAAACTTATCAGCATATTTTATTTGTTTGTCCGGCATACCAGGCTCCACAGAAAAAATGGTTGCGCCAACTATGTAAGAATATGGGCGTTAGAAGCAGTGCTGTCGCCCTGAGAATTCTGCTGACTCTGGTGCACAATGTGTAAAGGCTGTTGCCAATTTTTTTTAATAGGACGTGGTCGATCGGGGAAAGAAATACAGCAAAAGTTGGTATGACCACCCAAGTATCCAAACCATAGTTTGGAAAAAAAAAGAGAAAATATGTAATGATACAGACTCTGGTATTATACAGGAAAGTGGTTGCATCCCAATATTGGATGGTATTTCTTTATCTCTAGTGTCACTTATGGTCATGGGTTCAAAGTCTATTTGTCTTGTTAAGAAATGCTGGTTGTATTAAGGAGTCATTTTATGCCTTTTATATCAATATGCATTTTAAGGTATTTTATCAAATTGAAGCGTCTTAATGTTTGCATTTTTAACATGCCCGCATTTTAAGATGCATATACTATATTATGATTTATATTTTTTAATGGAGGGAAAGTGCCTTCTTTTGTAAATGGTCTTTTATGATCTTAATTGATCGAAATAAAGATTGATGATAACCTGTGCTCACTCCGGTAGCATGGCACACAGCAGTCAGGCTTATCCCCAGAGGCAATGTGTATACAGTTTGCGCAACGCACACACCAGTAACACAATAATTACTCCAAACAGGGTTCTATAACATTAAACCATGTATTGTACATACAATGTAGCCATGAAAATACTGCGCAAATGAGGCTAATACAGAGGTAGAACTCGTTATACTGACCAAACAAGAATCGGAACATGCATTATTGTTATGTTGTTACACAGTAAATATGTCACCCTGCTTACGTTTCCCCGCGCGCCCCTCCCTCCTGCGCGTGGCACCTCCCGGCTGGAATGTTGACAGCCGGACATTCTAAGTGACAGTTGTGACAGTTGGCATTAACGTCATTATGTACTGGTTGCACTTAGCCTCCGGTTGAGTATGTCGTTATCTGAGCAATAAACTTACTTTAGTTTAACCTCCTGACGCCTCGTCCTTACAATTTGGCGACGAGTGATGGTGAACGACACACAGAAGAACCCACAAGTAAGGGATCGTGAAAATGAAGTAAAGGAAGAAGTTAACCGGTTGGATGTGCAACGGAAGCGGTGCGAAGGAAAATTGTGAAATGCGGCACCAAACGGAAAAAAAAAAAAGGAAATTTGATGGTGGACTACTATTAAGCAGCAATATTTACGGAAAGAAAATACCAAGGTAAAATTCTACGCCTTTTAAAGGAAAAATATTTACTGAAGGAACTACCAAGTGGGATTACTAACAACATTATCGATTAAAAGGAATCCAATTGAAGTGCGCATCTGAGATTTAGTGTACTAAAGTGACTGAATCACTTGCTACGCACCACGGAAAGAAAAAACAACGAAGGAGCAAATTCGTGTGAGTAGTGACTAAATTAAAAGATTTGCCATTTTAAAAACTCACCAAAGCGATCTTCTAAATCATTCCGGAGGTGCAAGAGGTCGTGAGGCAACGAGGAAGAAATTCACCTCAGACCTGGGGCGTTCAAGATAGAACGTCGTGACGTAGAAGCAACCGGAAGTGAGTATCCAGTCTGTGGTCTAGTTCAAGGTGTATTCACGCACAGGAAACCGGCGTGCCGCCATTTTAACCAGGAAGTGAAACGCTATTAACAGGTTTTGGAGCTGCAAGTGACGAAAATAACAATTACGATCAGCTGGAGAGTAGGAAAAACCAAGTTTTTTTTGACGGAACTCTAGCGGAAGTGTATAACACACACAGGTGAGAGTTGCTTTGTGGAGTAATAAAGTTAACTCAATTTTATTGAAGGAATTGAATTTGGGAAAAAAAAAAAAAGAAAACAAGTCTAGTATGGCATCTGGCAATGTATACAATCTACAGCCACCAGAAGCATTTCTAAAGGGTACAGGTGTACCGAGTGTAAAATGGGAGAATTGGAAAGAGTATTTTTGCAATTATATTTCAACATTTGACAAGGAGGATGAACCACTTAAACAGGAAGAAAAGAAAAAAAATTTGTTACATTGTTTGGGTGCAGGAGGATTGACGGTATATAACAATATTACAAAAAAAACTAGAACAGATGGTGATAGAAAAGTGTACGATGAGGCTATGGAGGATTTAGATGGTTACTATAAGCCTACAGTATGTGTTGCAGTACACAGATACAAGTTCTATAGAAGGAAACAAGGGAAAGATGAAAGCATTGATGACTATGTGTCGGCACTTAAGAACTTGGCACTTTCATGCAAATTTGAAAATATGCATGACGATTTAATAAGAGACCAAATTGTCATGTGTGCTGCGAATTCGAATATACAAGACGCTCTGTGGGCAAAGGGAGAAAAACCACTTCTCCAAGTAATTGAAATTGTAAAGAAAGCAGAATTAACTGGTAGATGTGCCAAGGAAGTGATTAATGAAGGGAAAAGTAAATTGGAAGAAACTAGTGTTGTGGCAAAGATAAGTAGTAGTAAAACATATTCAAAGAATAAGATGAAGGACATGCCCAAATACAAAGGAAATGCCGGTCAGTTTGAACAGTTGAAGTGTTACCGTTGTGGTAGCGGAAAACATCTGGCAAATGATTGGAAATGTCCAGCAAGGAACAATAAATGTACCCAATGTGGAATCATTGGCCATTTCCAGAAATCATGCAAAAGGAAGGGCAAAGAGAAGGTGAAATTCGTAGAAGACATAGAAGAAGAAGAGTCCGAGCAAGAATCCTCTGACGAGTCTGTGTACAATTTATGTGTACTGGAGATTAATGAGTAAACAACTACAGAGGAGGAGGAGAAGTACAAGAAAAAAAAACCAACCTGCTTGGTGGAAATAGGTGGCGTGAGTATTAATATTGTAGCGGATTCCGGGTCACCATGTACAATAATAAACCGTGAAGTATGGAAAGAGAAGTTTAAAAGCAAGGTTGGAAAACAATTAAAGGAACCAGATATCTGCCTTAAGACATTCACTGGTGAACCCATAGAACTTATGGGGTTTAAGGAGCTAAAGTTTGCATTCAAGGAAAGGGAAACCAACAGCAAATTATATGTAGCGATTAATGGACCTTCAGTACTTGGGTGGAGAGACCAAGGTAAACTTGGTATAACTCTCAATCCAAATAGTGCTGAACCTGTTCTGATAACACTACAGGAGAACGTTGATTTAGTAAACAAGTTTCCAAATATATTTAACGGAAAAATAGGGAAACTAAAAGGGTTCCAACATGTAATAAGGCTGAAGGAAGGCGCAGAACCATGTCTACATAAAGTAAGACAGATACCGTTGTCTCTAAGAGAAGAAGTAGAAACTGAAATAAACAAGCTGTTAGATGCTGAAATAATTGAGACTACTGAATCGTCAGAGTGGGTCGCACCTCTGGTGGTCGCAAGAAGGGCCGACAAAAAGATTATGCATTGATTTGCGCGACCTAAACAAGAACATTCTAATCGATCAGTACCCTTTACCGAAAATAAACGAGATGTTGTCCCTTACCAAGGGCATGACTGTATTTTCAACCATTGACTTAGCTGCAGCATACCACCAGGTGTCTCTACATCCCGAGAGCAGACACCTCACAACATTTGTAACGCCTTTTGGGTGCTTCAGATTTAAAAGAGTACCCTTTGGGCTAGCATCCGCAGCTGCACTGTTTCAAAGACTGATGCACGAGATATTCAAAGGAATAAAGAACATACTCATTTTTCAGGACGATATCCTCATAATGGGAAAAGACAAAAAAGAACACGACAAACGGTTGGAACAAGTTCTGAAAATCATAGAGAAAGGTGGATTAACAGCAGAATATAGAAAGTGTAAGTTTAGCAAAGACTCCGTCACATACTTAGGACACGAAATCACCAAGGATGGAGTGAAACCCAAGAAAGAATTGATCAAAGCCATCAAGGATGCCCCTGTGCCACAGAATAAAGAGGAACTTAGAGCGTTCCTAGGTCTGGTGGAATATTATTCAAAGTTTGTTAAAAATTTCTCGATGAAAACACACTGTATCAGAACTCTTCTAAAAAACAAAATCAAATTTGAGTGGTCGCAAGACTGTGAAAACAGTTTCAAAAACCTAAAAAAAGAGATTTGTGACGCACCACCCCTTCAGGGTTTTGATAACGATTTACAATGTGTAGTCACCACAGATGCAAGCGGAAAGGGCATTGGAGCAGTATTAACCCAAGTGGAATCGGAGGGTAAAGAAGTCACTATCGCCTTCGCATCCCGATCTTTAACACAAACAGAAGAGAAGTATTCCGTAATAGAGCGTGAAGCCCTGGCGTGTGCATGGGGACTGGACCATTACAGACAATACATATGGGGGAAAAGAATAATTTTAAGGAGTGACCACAAACCCTTGACAAAAGTGCTCACAGTTAATTATGAAGTGCAGTACTTGCCAGGATCAAAGAACGTCGTTGCGGATTTTCTAAGTCGATTACCCTTGCACAATGTGGGAATAACAGAGAAGGAGGAAGAACTATGTGTTGCCAATGTGAGTGAGGAATTCCCAAGTATAACCAAAGAAACCTGGAAAGAAGAATATGAAAAAGATGGAATATTAGAAGAGGTAAAAAGACACATTGTGGTTGGATGGCCAAAGAAGAGTAACATGACGAAAGAAATGCGAGCCTATTGGGAATTAAGGAATGAGTTATCGATGGAAAACGAATTGGTATTAAGACAAGGCAAAGTGATACCTCCCACAGCTTTAAGAGGAAGGCTTATTGATTTATGCCATGAGGGACATCTTGGCATAAATAAAACAAAACAGAGAATAAAGAGCTGGTATTGGTGGCCAGGGTGCGACATACAAATTGAAAGAGCTGTGAGGAATTGTGTACCTTGTGAGAATTCAGATAAAACCCAAAATGTCTTAAGGCCGACACTACAACCGTTAGAATGCCCCAACATGGCTTGGGAAAGAGTTGGAATAGATGTAATGGGTCCAGTGAGATGGCAGGAAGAACAGATGTATGTATTGGTCTTAATTGATCATTTCTCTAAATGGCCGGAAATTAAGGTCTGCAGGAAAGTGGATACAACCGATATTGTCAAATTTTTGGACAAAATATTTAGTAGGGAAGGCATACCAAAAATTATTGTCAGTGACAATGGTAGTCAGTTCATGTCTGACGTTTTCAAAAAATATGTAAATGGAAAAGGGATTAAACATAAAACTACAAGCATCTACCATCCAGCGGGCAACGGAGCCGTAGAGAGGTTTAACAGGGTGATAAAAGGCATCATCCAGTTGGCTAACAATAACAAAAAATGCTGGAGAAAGGAATTGGGTAAAATGGTATGGAGCTACAGGATAACACCAGGAGAAAAGACCATGGTAAGCCCATTTGAGATGCTGAGAGGAAGAACTCCCATTTCTAAAGACAATATTGGTTGGCTAAAAAGCGCAAGAAAATCTGAATGGTCTGTAGAAAATGTAAGAAAGAAGATACAAGAGTCTAAGGAACAGAGTAAAGGACGATATGACATCAAACACAACTGCAAAGAAATCAACCTGGAAGTTGGGGACATAGTGAGAGTAAGG
This sequence comes from Triturus cristatus, assembly GCF_964204655.1. NCBI lineage: Eukaryota > Metazoa > Chordata > Amphibia > Caudata > Salamandridae > Triturus > Triturus cristatus. Next base: position 180,658,539 of record NC_140595.1, read on the forward strand.
AGAAGTGTCAACGTAAGCAAAGGACAAAACAGGTTCTCTAACCCGTTAGAAGTGGAAGAAGTATTTTGCAATTCTGCACGACTTAGTGATGGGAAAGTATGGCATGCCTCAGCAATGTCTGTTTGTAAAAGGGAAGATAAGACTCCTAACGGAACACGGAGTAAAATACACATGGAAAAGGAAGCAAAAAGTAAAGAATTAGACGTGCTGGGTCGTGTTGAACTGGATTTTACTGATTCAGAGGAAGATGGTGATCACATGCAACAGCAACACAAGGGACAAAACAGTACTGATGTACAGGGAAGTGGAGTAATCGAGACCATAGGTGCGAACTGTGAAGCGACCACAAGTGAATCTGGGGCTTCTGTGAGTCAGGGTAGTGATATGGAATTGGAGAGTGAACTGGAAGCTGTAGAACCAAGCGGAGTTAGATGCGTTCCAGTTGCCTGTACACCTGGAGGTCAAATGGATCCTAATGAAACACCTGAAACCAATCTGGAACCAGTGTTGGAGACGGACAATGCAGAAGAAGATGCAACCACAAGTAGATGTGGTCGCGTCGTGATTAAACCCAGCAAATACAAAGATTTTGTTTGTGAATAGTTGTGTTACTCACTCGTATCCATGCTGTTTCTTTATATTCCTTTTCAGGAAATATTCCTTTCCTTGAGGAGATGTGTTATGTTGTTACACAGTAAATATGTCACCCTGCTTACGTTTCCCCGCGCGCATGCCCCTCCCTCTTGCGCGTGGCACCTCCCGGCTGGAATGTTGACAGCCGGACATTCTAAGTGACAGTTGTCATTAACGTCATTATGTACTGGTTGCACTTAGCCTCCGGTTGAGTGTGTAGTTATCTGAGCAATAAACTTACTTTAGTTTAACCTCCTGACGCCTCGTCCTTACAATTATATGCCCAGATGTTATAGTGTAACAGTTAAGTTATAGCAAAAAATATATGAATCACCATGTATCATTAGTACAGTGCATATCATCCAGGTCCGGTAATGGCACTCATTACCCTGAATAAACAAGAAACAAAACGATATGCGTCATAGTATCGGGCATGCAATGCAGCATTTTAGGGAGTAAGAACACGTGAGTCATTATGCCTATCACCGTGAGAAAACAGGCCACAGCGTTCTTGCGCTTCTATTACGCCCTTTGCAGTGTCCAATACGCCATGTAGAGCCCAGAAGGCTCTGGACACCTCCTCCATGGACTATAGTAGTTACTGTTTCCCGAAATGGTGGCGCGGGGGTCTCCGTGGAGAACTCACCCGTCAAATAGCCACAAGACCTAGTGCCTCAAGTGCCCCAAGGTATGGCCTATAGAGATATGGGTTTCACACACTGAAAATCCCAGATGTTCAAGTTCGCCACGTGCAGATGCCCGCCGCGAGCGCTCACGGCAGCTGCTGCAGTTGCGGAATAACGGTCGAACTGCGGGCGTTGGAGACCTCCCGTGAGGAATAACGGTCGGACTGCGGGCGTTGGAGACCTCCCGTGATCTCTCCTAGTTTACCGCAGAAAATACAATGCCGCCTTATGTCTCCCAAACGGCGAGGTGGGCCGTGGGGACCGGTCGGGTCCAAAAGGAGTTAATAGAGGGTTCACGGCCGCGGTCCAAAACGATAAAGCAGTTGTATTCTTTGCACACCTTACTAAAACTTTCCCTTGCGCGGAGGTGCGCTTCGACGTAGTGTGTTACGGCGGCGGGGACGGGCTGCGCGCGCCTCTTAGTGGGAGGCTCAAGCAGAAGCGCCGGTGGGCGCGAGCTCAATGGCTAACTTGGAGCATGCTCAGTATTAGCACACCTAAACCCTCCGTTTTGGCTGTCCCACTCCCCGCCCCTGGCAGAGCAACGCGGGAACTGAACTGAAGTATGAACTCGCGAGGGAGAACAAAAGAGGAGGCCCGCGTCTCGGAGAGGGGTGTGGGCGGGGACTGAAAGGAAAGCGCGCAATTCGAGCAGGACACAATTAAAGAGATAAAGTGCTCACCGTGCGCTATACTTGTAAAAAACAGGGGCACAACAAGCAGCACCCACTTGACGTTCTGGGACAACAAGGGGGGAGGGGGTGCGGGGGTCACAAGGAAGGTAGGGAGGCCAGCACACAACTAGTCGAACAGTAAAAAGTTTCCTAGCGTTCTCGCCAAGAATTTTCAATTCGATTAAGGACATGGAGGAGAGGATTATTGCTTCTCTTTCTTTACTGTTAAATTCACAGCAGCCAATGAAAACGCTTCAACATTAAAATAAAACTACATTTCCCATGATGCTTCACAACAAATCATGTTTCATCAGACCCTATAAGAGCCACCATCTCCTTCCCAAGAGCCCCTTTCTTTGTTCTATAGTCTTTTAGTCCCAAGTGCGTAAAATCATCAACCAACAAGCATTTACAATGCAACGGTCTCGGCAATATTATAGGTAGAGTTATTGGTATTGCTCATTATTTTTTATTATTTTTGTATCCCTAAATAAATGGCATTGTCATTTCTATTGGCATTAGCTTTTTTTTTTGCATATGTGATACCTATTGCATTAGCAGAGAGAGAGTGAGGTAGTGAGATAGAGAGAGTGAGGTATTGAAATAGAGAGTGAGGTAGTGAGAGAGAGTGAGGTAGATAGAGAGTGAGGTAGTGAGATAGAGAGAGTCAGTTAGTGAAAGAGTGAGGTAGTGAGGGAGAGGGATGTTGTGAGGTAGTGATATATAAGCATAGAGTGATGTGATGTAGTGAGATAGAGAGAGAGGTAGTGAAAGAGAGAGTGAAAGTGAGTTAGTGAGATAGAGTGAGGTAGAGAGTGAGTGATGTAGTGAGTTAGAGAGAGAGTGAAGTTGTGATCTAGAGAGTGAGGTAGTGAGAGAGTGAGGTAGTGATCTTTTTAGAGAGAGAAGTAGTGAGATAGTGAGGTAGTGATATAGATAGAGGGGAGTAGTGATGTATAGAGAGTTATGTAGTGAGAGAGAGTGAGGTAGATAGAGAGTGAGGTAGTGAAAGAGTGAGTTAGTGAGTGAGAGGTATTTTCTGACATAGTGAGATAGAAACAGGGAGTGATGTTGTGAGGTACTGAGGTTGGAGAGTCCCGATCATCATCTTTGAAGCCAAAAATATCTTCATTTGGGTGGTCTCACGCCTGAAATTGCCTCTCTTTCAATATATGTAAATGGGAAAAATATAGAGTCCTGATTACTTTTAAAATTCTCCTACTTGACTATGAGCCCAGACTTGGGTATGCGAGTAACGGTACTAACATATGGGGCTGGATCCGGGTATTTGAGCCTGGACCATGAATCAAGTCTATGCCTGGCCCTGCACTGTGGAATCTGGCCTAGGACATCTGTACCTGAGCATATAGGGCTGTATTTGGGTTTGTGAAGGTGTGCCTTGGTATAATAGGCTACATTGGGCTATATGAGACTGAAACTCGTAATTTGAGTCTACCCAGGGACATATATATACGTGAGACACTGACAAATGGTTGCAGAATCACGCTTTATAAGGCTGTACCAGGCAAATGAAAGCTGGATCCCTGGCATAAGGAGATTACACAATGGTTGGCACTTAAAACAACATTTATGCAATTCAGTAGTGAGTTTCAGCTATTGATTTGTTTTACGAGTTTCAATATTTTTTCCTTTGAAACAATGCCTTTCCTTGCGATTTCAGCTGTAATGTGGGCAATGTACTGTCATCAGAGGGCATCTGATGTCATGTCCATTATACCAATCAATACAAGACACATAAATATCGCCTGCATAATGTGCATTCAGAGTGGAGGTTTATGTTCAGTGCAAGTTTCCGCAACCGGTTTTTAAAAATGTTATCTTTGAAACAGGTTTTGCTAATTTTCCACTTACTTTCCGCTCTCCTGTCTGCAAATATTACTTAAATATTTTAACTATCTTTCTTCACACCGCCTCGACGAAGTGTGGCACTAGTCGTCAGAAAAAAAGGGGTAGGTTGCGCTGTAAATTGTGGGATACATTCATTCCATAAATGTGGAATTTACCAAACTGTTATGTATTTTTTTTGTAATGAGCATTTTCCTACGCTAGAAGCTCGTTTGCGAACGCAGTGTGAATCTAAAACATGGCCCCACGTTACCTTCCCACCTGGGAGCATGTATATGAAAAGCTATGCGGTTCCTGCGTCTGCCCTGAGCCCTGGCACGGCGCCCTCGCCCCCAGGAATATCATATGCGCCGAGACATTCTTGTACATATTACCCGCTGTGATGTTCCAAGTCCGTTCTTGCACGAGCCTCTCGTGTTACCAGCGACACACGGGGCGCATGCCTGGGCTGACGTGTGTCCCACGTTTTCGTGCACCGCATCAAAGAGGCCGTCCGTGGCTTGTGTAAACATAAGTATAAACGCAGATTAAACGAGTCCTCGGTGTGGTAATTCAATCTAGAGGGGAGACCGGAGGGTGGCGAGAGGACACGAGAAGGGGGGAGGAGGAGACAGATGCAGGGAGAGGGGAGAGGATGAGAGAGAGGGGGTGTGAATTGATAGAGGGAGGCGGCAAGAAAGCGAGAGTAACCGAGGCCTAGGGTATAGGAAAACAGCATGAGGACGAGAAGGGGGATGGGTGTAATAGAGAGAGAGCGAGAAAGATAAAGAGAGAGATGAGAAAAAAGTGAGGAAAAGAGAGGTAAACAGAAGGGAGACTTTGGAGAGAGGGGATCCGATAAAGTCAAAAGGTGAGATAGTCACTGATGGGGGGAGGGTACAGACAGGCATGGAGGGACGAAAGAGACGGGTCAAGGGGGTGTAAGATTGAGAGAAAGGCTGAGGCAGAGTAAAAAAAAATTAAAGGCAAACGGAGTGGGAAGGGAGCGGGCCAGTGAGAAAGAGTGAGGTGAAATTCGGAGGCAGTAGAGGGAAAAAAGGGAGTGTTTATGAAGGAAGCAGAACGAGAGAGGGGTGAGAGCGAGCGAGACAGAGAGAGGTGGGCAGAGATCGGAGGAGGAGAGGGTGCGGCACAGTGCACGCGGAGAGCTGCTCGGCAGCTTGCACAAATGGTGCTCCAGATGTATGGCTGCTCAAGTCAGCCCAAGGCAACAATTCTGATCAATTCTAATGTGATAAAATGCTGCAGGGGAAAGTACGCCGCAACGACGTCAGCGCTTAATTAAACTGTTGTTCGCTTCCAGAGAGCCTTAGAACAAGCACACCACTGCCTTTCTCCGAGGCAAAGCAGAAATGCCTCGGAGAAACGCAGTGGCGTTTTCAGATTTGGGGGCGTGTTTCTTTTTCTCTCCTCTTGCCATTGGCTGGAGGAGAGAAAAACACGCCTGAGAAAGGGCGTGGCTAAAAAGTGGAAAGAACAGCAAGAACACGCCCCCGAATCTGAAAAAGACGGAGCCTATTTGGAGGGACGGCTCTCTCCTCCAATGGCTGGCCTCCGTTTAGGAAGCCAGCCAATGGAGGAGAGGCAAAAAGAGAGGCGGGCTAAGGAGCCACTCTCAGAAACATTAAATCTCCGACTTCCGGTTCTGCCTTCGGCAGACCGGATAGTCCTCGACCTAAAAACCAATGTTGTCCATGGTCCCACATGTAAGAACTTCTCAACCAAGAACTGGGACGATGTCAAATATCTTCAAGCAGAAGCAACAAGCATTAAAAATTCAATAGGTCTCGCCTTTCATCAAGTTAAAGCCATTTGCTTTTCTATATAATACCATTAGCAAAGCAAATAGCTTTAACTTAATAAAAGGCGAGACCTATTGCATTTTCAATGCTTGTTTAGCTAGCTGGTAGTGTAATTACGTGGAATTTATATTTAGCTTTCTAAAAGTATTTTCTTTATTTTAGCTTATTAATGATTACAAACGCAATTGATCGATTGGGGTGGCGCTCAAATTGTGGCTTCTCAAAGAGGGAAACAATACGTGTATTGACGCCTTTTTAAAAGCTGGGTCATGTCCAGAATAAAAGGTGTGCACTTTCACTCACACCCAAAAGGATTAACCTTAACTTTGTGTTTAACAAGCTTTCACTGAGCCCTCACGCCCCAGCAGAATGTGCGGCCACTTGATCCAGTATTGTTTTTGCAGACAGTTCTGCTTAGTTTCTTTCAGCAAATAGCAGCCTACACGCAGGAACATAGAGTCCCCAATGTAGGAAAAACAAGCATACATGTCCCAGAATCCAGAGCGCCAGCGATCGGAAAGAACAGGACGGACAGGCGGTCCATGACCCGCGGCTTTTGGGAACCATGTAAATTTTTAAGAAGAATGAGGCCGAAGAGTGCCGCAGGTGCGGATTTCACACCTGGAAGTAATGCCTGTTAGGCGCACTCCTGTTTGCATGATCAAATCTTGGCCACACAAAGATGCACCCTGGCGCAGTCTTGAAAAATAGGGACCTGCACTACATTTTGGATATATTTGGCAATGTAAAACGAATTCCCACCTGGATCAACATGAGCTTAGATGCCCAAAGACCCCGCCTCATGTGTGATGTCGTAAAGCAGTCTTGGTTTTGTCACTCAGCATGTTGAATTTTGGTACTTGAAGTTTTGCGTTTAACGTCGTACCGTGTGGACTCACGGTCGCTGTACCCTTTCTTCGAACCTTTTCCTCCATCCCTACAAACTAGCGTTCAGCACGAACTCTGTTCTCAGAACTGTTGCTGCTCTGTGTCCACCCCAAATACACTGAGGAAGCCCAGGCCACCCCAAGCGCTCCAGAACAATCAGGTTTACTCTTGTTCTTGCCCGTCACTAAGCTGCTCCTCTCGGTGCTAGATTTTGAGCACACACACCTCCCCTTTCAAGCAGCCGGGACGCATAATTTTTCCAAATAAAAGTGCCAGTGTTTCATCAAACAGTTTCTAGACACAACAGGCATCTGGGGTGGGCGTTACTTTCATTTCACAGTTTGCTGTCACCTGACATCCTCGGAGGTCGGGAGGGGACACATGGAGCGCGGAATTTGGTGTGAAAATATTAATTGGTTCCCCCCCTACCTGCCTCCAATCAGTGGTTAATCCCTCGGCTTCCTGCCAGATCAGCCCCCTCCTCCCTAGAACAAGGAGCAGGCGAGGAGCTCTGATCCCAGCCTGGGGGGTTCTCACAGTAGGAACTGCAGCGTGGGGGAACTCGGGGAAATGAGGGGTCCGTGATTGGCCCAATCCCAGACCCCGGGATATGGCGGATTGTTTATCGGCAGCACACCTAGACAAGCATTTGCTACAACCACCTTTGGCAGCACACCTTTATTGGAGATCCTACGAACTACGTTTATTATAGGTTGAATTCAAAGTGTCTGATGTCAATTCTGGACATGACTGGAAGCAATGGAGTATGTTTCCAGGAGATGCAGGGCTTGTGGTCCGGATTACACTGTGATATGGTGGGTGCATCTGTTCTTCTTTGTAAAGTTTATTAATTTCGTTTATTCTATGGACCTTTCATTGTGTGTGCGGGGGCGGCGCAGGTCCATGAATATTTCGCAGAGACATGTGGCAATTTCGTGTACCTAAAGCTAGTACAGTGTGCGCCTCGCTCCAGCCGGAATGACAAAAAAAGTCCTCACCCTGTAATTAAAGTAGATAGTAACACGCCGCCAGTAAACGATCCAATCCTGGTGGGCGGGGCCAAAAGGAGACAAGGCAGCAACCAGGAGGGACTAGATAGCCTCATTTACAATTAGAAATCTCCGTTTAGCATAAGCTATGATGGTAAATGACGCACGCCAATAGAAATTAGGGGCGGAGCTGAGACACGACTTCTGGAATCGTATCGATTCCAAGAAGCCCTCGTATGACTAGGGCAGCGCATGCGCTGCTTACGTCAGGCCGAGACCTAAAAATCACTCTGAACCTGGATTAGAACAAAAGAAGAAAACCCGTAATCTCAGTGAACTAAATGCATACTACATACGGGTGGGTCATTTTATTACAAGTACAATTGAAATACAACCGAGTGGGATAATCCTCACCTCCATGTCCTTAATAGAATTGAAAATTCTTGGCACGAATGCTAGCAAATTTTTTATTCTATTACAGAACCGGGGGCTCCGATTATTGTTCGTTTTACGAATATCAAATACCACAGTAGTTATATCGCCCATCGGTTTACAATAAAATTACTTAAATGTAGATTCTGATAACCAATCAGCAGATTTCATAATGTCTTGAATGGCTGAACCTAGCATAAAAGTTTTGGATGCTATAGCCCCACGTACAGAATGAGCACCAAAAATCTGGGTATCAATACCTGCTTCCTTCATGACTGATTTTAACCATTGGCTATTGTAGCCGCCGATAGTGGTTTAAATGGTTTTTGCAATGCAATTAATAATATTGTCGAGCCCCCTGGTCGCAAGGGCCTTGTGCATTCTTCGTAAGCTTTTAAGCATTGAACTACACATAACTTAACATTGTTGGGAAAAGCATTATACTCTATTCTACGAGAAAAAGTTTTTGTCCTGCTAGCAATGGTAAAGGACACACCTTCTAGAGTGAATACTCTACCTGTAAGATCCAGAACTCTCATATCCGAAGAACGTCTGCAGGCAGATAAACACAAAAGCATAGCCAGCTTAAAATACAATTGTTTCCTGGATAAAAATGCATTATCCGGCCATCTGTCAAAGAGGGCTAGGACCAAAGAGATGTCCCATAATAATGAATTCTTTGGTTTTGGAGGATTGACCACTCTGATTCCTTTAAGCAACTTATACACCACTGGGTGCATACCTACCGCTTTTCCGTCCACCTGGTTATGACCTGCTGAAATTGCTGATCATAAATTATTTACAGATAGATAAGACAAACCCTCTGAAGCTTTGTCTGATAGAAAATTCACAACATGGGATAACTCCGCCCCCACAGGCTCCATGTGCCGTTCCAAGCATCAACGTACCCAGCATTTCCAAGCTGATGAATATCTTTTTCTCGTGGAAGGGGCCCAGGCCTGCTGAAGGAATTTGGAAGCTTTGTCCGAAATGCCTGGCATTTCCCATTGTTGCTGGAGAGCCTCCATGCCATCAGGGACATCTGCTCAAATATTATCACTAGATGTAGTCTCCGTGAGGGCCCTGGAGCATCGTCTGAGACCAAGGGAGCATCCTGGGAAAGTTGCAGCTCTTCTCCAACAGTATTGGGAACCAGGGTTGCGACTTCTATAGAGGTGTCGCCAAAATCACCTCCGCCTGTTGACGGGCTATCTGAGTTGTCACTCTGGGAATTAGAATGAGTTGAAGTAATCCAAATAGTAATCCCAAGGGCCACACTTACCAGTGGCCCGCAATCTCAAGTCAATAATAAGCAGTTGGCAACGTAGAAGGTTCAAGCGTTTATTGGCCACAACGGAACTCTACATAGAGGAGCCTCGTCGAACCTCACCCATCAGGTGTGCCGAAGAAGACTGCTGGCTCCTTGACAGAACAACACTTATATACATTACAGGTTCAGCATACAAAGCATTGCAAGTGGAAAAGTACCAGTTAGTCCTAGAGCTCCTAAATGAGCTCATACCATCTGCCCATATAAGGTTACTATCTTGTTCAAAGAAGGTCGGCCGGGTGACTCCCTTTCGTCTCGGGCACAGAGGAATTTAGCTTAGTACTCCCTACTGCAGATGTGACCTTGGGCCTCGGCCGTAAATACAATTCACCCTGTCTTTAGGCTGGTACGAGCTAAATCATACAGATGGTGTTCACAGAGAGCCACGTGACCTAGGCATAGTTAGTCGTGATCCAATATGGCTGAACTGTGGCTTTTTGGCCCTTTCTATCATGCAGAATACTATAAAGAATAAGCCATCTTATGAAGCAGTTCTATGTACATAGAGGGGGATACAACCCTAGATACGTTATGCTAACTTTAAATACTGGCCCGAATCCCACAGAACGGCCCTTTTTAGCATAATGTAGCTATCCATGGAACTATTCTTCGAAAATTCCCTCGTCTATTTGCATTATATCGTTTATCTCCTTCTGAACTAATTGAGCATTTACCTTACCAGGGTTTGCTTTAGGAGTAGGTAAGGCAAGGCGAACTTGGGTGGCACAATAAGAGCAACAAGCGGGCCCAAATTGAATGCAGATACAACAAGTGAAAAGGAAACCTCCTATTCCTAGAAGAACCATGAAGATTTTCCAACCCCAAGTGGTAAGGAGATCCCAGAACCAGTCTGAAATAGACCAGGTTCCGGTCTCCGTATGAATCTCAGATGCCAATCGATGTAACTTCTGTATGGCCAGATGGACTGAGGGGGCGGAGTCAGGTATATATACACAGCAGGAACTGGCAATCACTCTACATGCTCCTCCGCGATCAGCTAGGATAACGTTCAGAACAAGACGGTTCTGGAGCGTCACGAGTCTGGTCGCTTGAAGCTCGACCGTGATATTTGTCAGTATCCCAGCAGTGGTATTCCCTACTCCCTCTACTACCCTGGACAGTCTTCTAATTTCTTTACTGGTCAGAATGGGTCCCCACATAGGCAGAACTCCCTTTATTATATCGACAAAATGTTGGGCAGGGGTATCAGTCTGGTCAGTGGCATCTCCATTAGTTTTTACTGAGTCTAAACTTCGTCGATTCAGCGAGTGGGATCTGTGATAATCAGAAGGCGCTATATAAACAGGAGGGTATAAGAAGGATAAGTAGCATTTACCCCACCATCCTTTGGAAGCCAAGTGTAAGCATTTTCTCCACACACAAAATATACATTCGGGGGAGTGAGTATAGGTGGGCTGCTAAGGGTTTGTAATCTATAGGTATAGTTACATTAACTATAACCAACCAATAAATGGCCAGTACCAGTTATGCAAAAGGAGGATGAACTATTCAACACGGGGACCGGGATGATTCTCTCATTTGACACATTTCGCTCCTGGAAATATCTAAAATACTCGGTAAAGTTGAAGGACACAAAATCCGATACTTCATCCCTTAACCAGGTGTCATTTTCATGTTCCATATACACATTCATACAAGCGGTAGGATCCAGGGTACCGTCCGTACCCTCGGCATTTGGGGTGAATCCCTGATGTCTTTCTATATAGGCCAGAATCAGATCATAATCTCTTTCTGAAAATCGGTGTCCATCAACTGCATAATGTTCATACATCATCGACAATAATCTAAACCATGCTTCACAACTGCCTAAATATGACAACGGCATTGAAATGAACAGGTCATGTTTGTGCATTACTGAGGGGAGGAGCCCACATACCCAGCAGTTCGTGGTATTCGTTGAACTGTGGGTTTGATGCAACATTTCAATGAAAGCATTATTTACATAGGTCTGGCGGTGTCTTTCTTTATGCGGGGCAAAAGTCTGAAAATGGTGCTCCTCGGGGACGGGGGTGGTATCTACCAAGGCATGCACAGGATAGCGGAACTCTAGATAAATGAACACTCCTAAGCATAACATTAGCGAAACAACTATTATGACAATAAAAACAATCTTGGCACGCAAGCTCCAAGTGGAAAACATTGGCAAATGTGGATGCAAAGGGCGGTGTACTATGGGGCGCTCCTCTTCAGGAGAAGTGTGGCTCAATGGTTAGAGTGGCAGACCTCGATGCAGAGCACTGGTCCGGGACCAGGGTTCGATTCCCGACGCGGCAGGGTCTCGGGCTATAAATTCCGCGGACCTGATATTCTCGCATCAGTGCCTATTCTAATCATGGGTCCCACGCTGCAACTCTGGGCAATAGCTTGCTTAGTCTCCACAACGGCCCCAACAGCGCTGGGATGCCTGGCTTCACCATGGGGGTGCCCAGGAGTGGACACTTCACACGGATAGCCAGGAAGGGTTCCTACAGCGGTATGAGTACAGTGCGGAGATACCCCCAGGGGTGATTCGGCGCTATATAAGCACATACACATTTACACATTCAGGGACAAAACGAGCAAAAGGGTACATTCTCACTAAAAGTCCAAACCTAAGCTCGGGGAAACAGAAAATCTATAAGCAGTCCAACCTGCCGGAGGATGCTTCTTTCCTGTGTCCATTATAGAGCCTCACAAGCAGACTCCTATTGTTCCATGTAATCACAAAAAGGAAAAATGAACACAAAAACCTCTTGCGTTGGAGTTATACTTGGCACAACTCTTGTAGAAAGGAAAACTCCACCTGGGCCCCCACCAATCAACCAATGTCTCTATCTTCTTTCTGAACAGAGCAATATCACAGAGTTCCAGGCTCTCAACGGGTTCAGTCCAGTGTTTTTACTTATTCCCAGAGGCTACTCAGCTCTCTTACTTTCATTCTCTAGCCTGAGCCTGGGATCTTTGCTTTTGGCCGGGGCCGCAGGTTATAGCGAAAATGACTCGGTGTTTCAGGATTAATGAAAAGAACAGGCACAGTGGGGTCAGGTAAAGGATTGAGTGTGTGACTTTCCCTGTCACCGGTTACAACCCCAGATGCCTGATTACCTTTTACAGATGTCGCCGAACTTACAACACCCTCCGCTCGCCCATCCGTTTCTCCTTGGGCTTCCGGGGAAGGTGACACTTCGGTCGATTCGTCGCTTTCGAGTCTTAACACCTCACTTTGGTCCCGTTGGTCATCCGGCAAGGAAAGCGGGACCTTTTTCAGATGAGACACATGGATCCAATGCCGCTTTCCTTCAACCTTCACAGCCGTCCTTGTGGCCAGAAGCACCTGGAAAGGCTTGATCCAGCGTGGGTCTAGACTCGATTTCCGTTGGTAGTTCCGAACCAGGACCCACTGTCCAGGCTCCACGCCGTGTCCGGGTCCCTCCGGCAGAGGCTGCAGCACTGCTGTTATCTGTTGGTGAATGGAACGAAGATCTTTAGTTAGTGCATAAAGGTAGTCTGCCAACATAGGGTACTCGATGTCTCTAAGGGATTTTGGTCGCGGCACACCCCATACATTAGCGGGCCTACCAAATATCACTTCATATGGCGATATTTCACTACGGGAGTGGGGAGTGGTCCTTACAGATAGTAAAGCCAAAGGTAAGAGATCAGGCCATTTTAGACCTGTGGTGTCCTGTAGCTTAGCCAATTTCAATTTCAAGATCCCATTATATTTTTCCACCAATCCTGCTGATTGGGGGTGGCGAGCCGCATGAAACTTCTGCTGTATTGCCAGACCCTTGCAAACGTGCTCAACAAGGTCAGCATTGAAATGTTTCCCATTGTCACTCCAAATCACCCGGGGCACCCCATAGCGAGGAAAGAACTCTTTGACTAGGGCCTTCGCAGTGGCTAGGGCAGTGTTTTCCTTGGTAGGGTACGCCTCCACCCCCTTGCTAAATGTACAAACCACCACCAAAACATACTTAAGATTTTTAACCCGTTCAAACTGAATGAAGTCCATTTGTAGTACCTCAAAAGGTAGAGTGGGTGGCGCAAAGCTACCAGTCAAAACAGGGATGCTACCCCCTGGGTTATGCTGTAGACAAATCATACAATTCTGAACTAGGTGCTTCGCAGTCTTGTGGATGTTGGTATTATACCACACAGGATCCAGTATTGCGCAAATACCTTGAATCCCCACATGTGCAGGACCGTGTGCCATGGACACGACCGCATTCACAAATGCATTCGGCAGCAGCCACCTACATCTTTCTGATAGATCAATCCAGCATCCGTTGCCATCCAGTTTTCCTATCTGCTCTTGCCAGTATTTTAGTTCTTCAGGGGTTGCTTCTAATTGCAATTCTCTTACGCTGTCTATAGTGTTACTGAACACCTCTGCTTCTGTCATCCCTTTATGTGAACTCATCACGAACATAGAAGTGGTATTGGATTGGGCAGTCTCTTTAGCGATGCTGTCCGCAAAGGAGTTACCCCTACCTACATCATCAACTACTGCTTTATGAGCGCTGCATTTGACAACAGCTATGGCTTGGGGCAGGGTCAGGGCGGCTAACAACCTCAAAACCAACTGACCATTCTGTATCTTCTGACCATGGGATGTAAGGAAACCTCTTTCCGCCCACAATCTCCCAAAGCTATGTGCTACGCCGAAAGCATACTGGCTATCGGTGTAGACATTTATCCTCAACCCTTCACCCAACTCACAAGCCCTCAGTAGTGCGACTAACTCAGCAGCCTGGGCTGATCGATAAGGTACCTTGGCCGTCTCAACTATTGTTTGCAACGTGGTGATCGCATAAGCAGCGGTCGTAGTGCCATTGGGTAACCGAAAACATGAGCCATCGACATACAATTCCCCTTGAGGGTCAGATAAGGGAATATCTGTCAAATCTATCCGCCCCTTCGTTTCTTCTTCTGTCCGAAATATGCAATCATGTGTATCTTGACTGTGATTCTCCGGAGGGAGGGGTAGTAATGTAGCAGGGTTCAAGGTGACACATCTTTTGATGGTGATTTGTGGTGCAAACAGGGTCAATTCGTACCCCGTAAGACGCGCACTAGTTAAGTGCTGGGTCTGCGTCCTGTTCAACAATACGTCCACAGCGTGAGGCACCATCACTGTCAGGTCCGTATTCAGGACGAGCCCTTCCGATTGTCGGATCGCCACTGCGACCGCCGCCGTGGCTCTCAGACAACTGGGAAGTGCTCTGGCGACATTGTCCAATACCGCCGAGAAGTACGCACAAGGTCTTTGCTTACCACCAAATCCTTGTGTTAACACTGAAAGCGAGCAACCGTCCACCTCATGCACGTAGAGCACAAAAGGCTTCCGGTAATCAGGGGTGCCAAGCACAGGGGCAGAGCAAAGAGCAGATTTCATAGAAACAAAAGCATTCTGACATTCAGCTGTCCAGGGTAAAGGTTCATGCACATCTTTAGTCGTTAGATGCAGGAAAGGTTTAGTCAGTAAGGAATACTTAGGGATCCATTGGCGACAGTAAGAAGTTATGCCAAGCAAAGCGCGGACATCACGTTGCATGCAAGGAACAGGCATGTTAGATATGGTTAGAATACGATCAGGGGTTAGCCGTCGTCCCTCCTTCGACAGGAGATGACCGAGATAGGTTACCTCCGGTCGACAATATTGAAATTTGGACAACAAAACCTTATTAGCATGGTCCGCCAAGTGCTGTAACAACGCAGTCGTCGCCATTCGGGGGAATCATTGTCAAGATGGTAGCGATGTCATGCACTACGGGGTATTGGGGTACGACAATCTTATTGATTTCACGCAGATCAATCACAAAACGATAAGTATCAGCATAATCAGGACTCTGATCTATCGGGGCCCGTTTAAGAATAGGAAGAATAGGGCTGTTACACGTGTTAGAAGCCGTCTCTTCCACCACCCCTGTGCGGATCAAGTCGTGAACAATGGACAGTAACGCCCGCTCTCGTGCGGGGGCAATCTTATACTGCGGGACCCTGGGTAATCGAGCATTTTGTTTCAGGGTGATCAAAATGGGTGGTATGCTCAACAACCCGACATCAGTATCTCCAGTAGCCCAGAGACTCTGTGGAATCTTTGCAAGTTCAGGGGGGAGAGGGTCAGTTTTAGAGAAACATTGTGCGGAGGGTGGGAAAGGTTTCCTAATAGTCAGGTAAACACCATCCAGAGAGCAATAGATGCGGGCATGCAGCCTCTTCAGTAAATCCATTCCCAAAAGATTCTCACCGCATTGTGAAGTCAGAAGGAAAGGTGAGTCAATTGAAATCGGCCCCAAGTTAAGAGAAAGAGGTTGGGAGATGGGGCTTACCACTGGAGTTCCGGAGAAACCTACAGACACGTTATTCTGGCCAGACAGAGCAGCCCCAGGGACAAGGGCGTGTGAAACAGAACTATTCATAGCCCCCGTGTCAACTAAAAACTTACCCGATGCATCCATTAGACGAGCATGTACATAAGGTCCGTTTTGATCGATCGAAATTGACACGCGTCCCCCACTCTGTCCTCGGCTCCCCTATGCCTCAGAATAGCCTGCCGAGTCGTTACTTACACACCCTTCATTATAATACTGCTTTCCTTGACCATGGTCGAAACAATTCTGACTATCCTCACCATGCCCAACTCCTTCCTGTCTCGTATATCCACCTCGACGACCACTGGCACGGCCTCTCCCTTGACCCCTCGGAGCGCCGGTCTGTGCCTGCAACAACGGGCACTGAGCTCGCCAGTGACCTTCCTGCTTACAGAATGCACACTGATTTATTCCTAAATCTGTTCGTCCTACACCCTGTCCGGGCCCCGCCCCTCGCGGGGCGAAGTTCTGCGCTCCTCGACCCCTACCGCGTCCCCTCTCAACTTGCTGTAACAAGACCCTAGTTTTCAAGTCCTTCGATCTCTTTTCCGTCTTTTCCTTACTCTCGTTCTCCCGATGTTCATAGTATTGAGCCATACTTAGAATAGTCGAGGGGGTTGTTGTAGTCCAGGTACTCTCCGCGGCCTGAAGTCGGGCTGAAATTTCGGGCAACAGGTTAGTTACAGACCTATTAACGAACAGGCGTATGCCACCCTCCTTAGACAGATCTTGCCCGCTAAAATCAATAAAAACTCATTCGAACCTTGTGAAGAAGTCGGACACATTCTCATCCTTCTTCTGCTTGCATGCAGTCAATTTGTCCCAATCCACCTTCCTAGGAGGGATCAGGGAATGCCTATAGGTTATTATTTTCTCCGGCAAAGTCAATATCTCAGCTCTAGGTTTATCTCCTGGCTTACGATCCCTATCCCAGTCTCTTAATTGTTCCCATGTTCCCCCAAACTCGGCCACATGATCCTGGTCATGCACCTGCCGCCATATGTCCACCGGTACCAATAGAGCAAAGAATAGCTCGATGTCAGCCAGTGTCATCACCGCCGAGGAGGCGGCTTCTGTAAGTTCTTTATAGTATACGGTAGGATTCTTTCTGGGGTCAGGCAGCTTAGTTTTCAATGAAAGCACCTCACTACGTTTCCAGGGAGTATATACCCACTGTTCCTGGAAACGGGCATCTACTCTTGGTCGGGTAACTGCCCCTTGTGCGTCTATTATCTCGGTTACCTCGGGGTGATAAATAGGGTGTACCTCACGCATTGGGAACTGCTGTACCCCGGCAGGACTAGCCGCTTGCAGGCGCAATCTATAACTGACCAGAGTGTTCACATTCCTGTACACCGCTTCCGGACTTAGCTGAGATCTATGGGCCTGAGTGTGGATATCATATAGTATGGTCAGGGCCTTTTCCCCTTTATAGGCTTGTTCCCATAATGAAATAAGGCGTTGGGCCATATGGGCCAGCGCGTGCTGCTGCATCACTGGTTCATAATCTCGCATGGTGTTCCATATGTCAGTCAGGGTATAGATAGGTTGCCGCATCCACTGGGATGCCTGGACTGCAATGACCTCCTTCTCCTCGGCTCCTAAGGCTGATCGAGTGAACAACTTCCTGCCATCTAATGAACCGGTCGGATGTACTGGAGTTGAAACAGCTGTGAAAGGAGTTGCACTCGCGGAGGAGGAGGTCAGGGCGGAAGGGGAATACATGGCCCCCGGTGACAGCTGTGGAGCTTCAGCTGTCGAGGCTGACCGCAAATGGGGCAATAAGGCCATAATTTCCGAGACAGAGGAGGACAGCTGGGAATGATCAATGAGAGGCCCTAGGGAGGGGGGCTGAGGCGCCGATGCAACTGAAGTTGCTGTAGAGGCAACTGGCGCTGGCATGGGGTCAACGGTCTTCGCTCCAGCCGCTACAGTAGCAGCTGTTACCTCCGGGTACAACCGTTGCGGGACATACGGGGGTGGTGGTCGCATGTCCAGCAGGTCTTCTATTTCATCCTCTGCATTGGGTCGGGCCACATAACTTTTATCAACTTTCAATCTAAACTCCGATTCATACAATCAATTCCTTTCTCTACCCTTTCTCTGTCATAGGCGACAGCTTTCTGAGTCACGGTCTGTCCCGCCTTGGCCCTCGCCAGCTTCTCCCCCCTCATCCGCCTCTGCTTGGCCTCTTTCTGCCAGGCGTTTAAGGCATCAAACATAGATTGCCTGCTGCGCCTGGAGAATAGTTGCTCTTGCAGGAAGGCGACTTTCTTTTCGTCAAATGAACCAGTCTTCGGCCACTGCAACTCTTCATTACCTTTAGTATACTTATGCCACAGGGTGTTGAACAATATGGGGGCAATTCCGTGCTTCACATACATGAAATGGCTAGGGCTGCCCTCCGGTGGGGCAGGCTGACTCTCGGCCAACCGAGAGTCGCTGGTCCGACAACAACAACCAAAACAATTCAATTTGCTGAAACACAACATGTTGGTTAGTAGACAGACACAAATAACATATAACAGATTCTATGCCACAGATAACATGTATGTCGACATTACTCTCTGCAGTCTCAACCTATCCAGATTCGATGCATCCAAACAAACGAACGGAGCCCGTCGACTTCCGTTCGTGGAGAATTATTCAAAAGGATCAACAAAATCACAACAGGCCGTCGTTCAACAGACTGGCAGGAGATGATCAGACAGGGGTAACCACGGACTGGACTACGGACCATCCCATGACCTCCCTGGTTCACCACTGAGACTGTTCTGATGTAGACCTAGCCGTACCTCAGATATGTCTCATGGCTACCCAGTTATAGCCACAGGTTCTTCCGAGTGCGATCCGGCCGTGCATCACTCACAAGTGACAACTAGGCTTCTGATCGGTATCTCAAAAACGTCACAAAGGATCCGCGGAGTCTCTTCGGTCAGTCCCTACCGGACCACCCTGCAAGACCTCCGTAACTCTCCTAGGGTACTCACGACCCCTCAAATCAAATACAGTTAACTGTTCCAAATGCACCGCTCAACAGCGCGTGCTTCAAACAAATGCACTGCTCAACAGCCCATGTTTCAAACAAACAAATTACTCACCGGGTGCACCCAGGTACGAATGTTCGTTCTCTGCTGCCAACTTCTTACCACCAATACGGTCAGCTCCTGGGTCAAGCCCGTAGGACCCCGGTGAAGGGTCACTAGCAGCAGAGGGCACCCCGATCAGAAGCGCGGAGCGGACGTAGATTCCCCTCCGCTCACCCGGCCAAGACGCCCCCGATCCTCTCACCCGTTTACGGGGAGGGAGAAGACCCTATCACGGGGTCCCTTCGTGGTCGCCAACTAAAGTAATCCAAATAGTAATCCCAAGGGCCACACTTACCAGTGGCCCGCAATCTCAAGTCAATAATAAGCAGTTGGCAACGTAGAAGGTTCAAGCGTTTATTGGCCACAACGGAACTCTACATAGAGGAGCCTCGTCGAACCTCACCCATCAGGTGTGCCGAAGAAGACTGCTGGCTCCTTGACAGAACAACACTTATATACATTACAGGTTCAGCATACAAAGCATTGCAAGTGGAAAAGTACCAGTTAGTCCTAGAGCTCCTAAATGAGCTCATACCATCTGCCCATATAAGGTTACTATCTTGTTCAAAGAAGGTCGGCCGGGTGACTCCCTTTCGTCTCGGGCACAGAGGAATTTAGCTTAGTAATCCCTACTGCAGATGTGACCTTGGGCCTCGGCCGTAAATACAATTCACCCTGTCTTTAGGCTGGTACGAGCTAAATCATACAGATGGTGTTCACAGAGAGCCACGTGACCTAGGCATAGTTAGTTGTGATCCAATATGGCTGAACTGTGGCTTTTCGGCCCTTTCTATCATGCAGAATACTATAAAGAATAAGCCATTTTATGAAGCAGTTCTATGTACATAGAGGGGGATACAACCCTAGATACGTTATGCTAACTTTATATACTGGCCCGAATCCCACAGAGTGGAGGGAATGCATAATTCAGATTCACTGACCAGTCTTGGGAGAATGCATCCGTTGCTCTCGGTAATGGGTCCGGCCTCCTATTGAAGAGCGCTTGCAGTTGTCGATTCAATCTGGAGGCAAAGAGATCTATTTTGCAAGGACCCCACCCTGCCTGTAGCTATTGGAACAGGCGAGGATGGAGTTGCCAGTCGATGTAATCTTTCAGATATCTGGAATTCCAATCTACGACTGTATTGGATTGGCCCGGGATGTACTCCGCTACCACCGATATCTGATGATCCAGGCAATAGTGCCAAAAATCCTTGGCTATCTCCACCAGAAGGGACAACCTTGTTCCAATCTCCGACTGTATTGGATTGGCCCGGGATGTACTCCGCTACCACCGATATCTGATGATTCAGGCAATAGTGCCAAAAATCCTTGGCTATCTCCACCAGAAGGGACGACCTCGTACCTCCCAACTTGTTGATATACCTCACTGCTTAGATATTGCCCCTCCTGAGGAGGATGCAAAAAGAGACTTGTTTGGGGTAAAGTATCCGTATTGCAAACGACCCTGCCAACAGCTCCAGACAGTTGATGTGTAGAGATAGTTCCTGGAGTGAGAAACTTCCTCCGGTGGAGACATCTCCTCAACGTGCTCCCCAGCCCCATCGGCTGGCATCTGACTCTATTATGACTTCTGGCTGGGAGCCGAAGATAGCTCTGCTGTTCAACGCTTCTACGTGACCCAACCACCACTTATTTCCTCCCTGACTTCCTGTGTCAGCGGGACCAGATCTGTGTAAGACAAACCCTTCTGAAGGAGTTGAATTTTTAATCTCTGACGAGCCCAATAGTGCAGTGGCCCTATTCTGGCAATTGTCCTGAGGGATACCTTCCTGTTTGGCTAACACTGATGTCAGTTCTTTCTTGAGATCTCGTAATTTTATTCTGGGAAGACTTAGCTGATGAAAAATCCCAGTTTCTGCAAGAGTGACACGGTAATTTGTAAGTGCAGGTTGGCTAAGTCTTATGTCTGGGCCATGATAAGTATTTCATCTAGGTACACTAACATGCAAATGCTTTGTTCTCGCAGATGGGCTATCTCCGGCTTCATCACTTTGGCAAAACACCATGGAGCCGAGGAAAGCCAGAAAGGAAGGGCCAAATTTTCCAACCACCGGTTGCTCCATCGAAACTGCAGGAAACGCCGAAGGGGAGGAAAGGTAGGGATTGTCAGATATGCATCCTTTAGGTCTAAACGGACCATCCAATCCCTTTTCTTGAGAAGATCTGCTAGAAGATGGATGCCCTCCATCTTGAAGTGCTTGTACACCATGAAGTGATTGAAGTCTCTTAGATTTAATACCAATCTGTGTCCACCACCCTTCTTCTGAACTAAGAAGACGTTGCTGCAAAATCCGCGAGGGCCGTTGTCGCAGTAGGCAACCACGCGTTTCTTCAGCAATTCTTCTAATTCTGAATCTATAAAAACACATTCTTGTTGGGAAAAATTGAGTTGCCTTGGATAAGAATCCTGCTGAGGAGTCTGGTAAAACTCCAGATGGAACCCCTGTATCGTCTGCAATATCCATGCATCCTGTGACAGGGACCCCCAATTGTGCAGGAAGAATTGGGTAACTCTGACATATTGATAAGTCTTACCTTTGGAATTCTGGGAGTGGAATCCTGCTCTATTTCCACCTTTATTAAAGCAGGCTTTTGTTGAATCTTTGTCTTGTTTGATAGAAGGTGCTGCCTCTGGTAGAGTCCCAATCACCTATACCACGTCCGTAATCACCTCTGGGGGACCTTGGTAATAGGTACAGCCTGGCGAGCATCCCCTGCCTCGCCCGGCCAAAAAGGCCTGCCTGAAAGACCCTCTTGATGCTAGATTGAGCTTTGTCTGAAGACGTAAATGGACCTACATATTTTGAGACGTCTTTGACGAATTTATCTCCGATAAGATTACCCTCAGCTAATGGGACTTGGGTCAGCTGAAGCCAGTTCTGTTAAATTAGAGTCCATTCTCACGAGTAGAGATTTGCGACGTTCCGTGGAAATGGCACAATTCGCATTCCCCAGAAGGCATATTACTCGTTGCGTCCAGTCAGCTAGGATGGCTGGGTCCACTGGACTGTTAGATTCGTTGGCAGCTAGGGCCAGTTCCAGGATCTTGGCTTGTGGACCTGCCACATCTAATAGTTTATCCTGGCAGCCCACCAGGCACGGTCGATACCTTTTTTAGGATCCTTTGCAATTTTTTTTAGGAAGTTTAACATGCCGGCATCAATGTCTGGTGTTTCTGCCACTGTATCTGGAATGTCTGGTCTGGGGAACTCCGATCACAGTAGGTTAAGTATCTCTTTATCAAATCCTTCCCTAAGGTTCTCATGCAGATAATCCGCTACCTCTGGCACAGGAGCCCAATCTGATTAGCATGGGTGTATAATGTCTGCAGGGTTAAATGTAAATGGAGTGGATGGATTATGGGGCGCCGTGTCGGGCACTAGAATGATGGTTGTCTTGACTTCCTTCTTTTTATGTGAATCGCCATCGTCTAACTTGATAGATTCAGTGTCAGTGTCGATGTACACTTTTTGCTTACGCTTCGCCTTTCCCCCACCTGTGGAAGCTGGAGTAGAATAACCATGCTCATCCGTGGGTGCCTTGGGGTAAATTAGCTAGGGCATCTGCATGAGGCCACGCTACTGTTTTGTCCTTGTCTTTATTGTAGCCAGTGGAAACAATTTGGGGTTCAAGGGCATGAGGGCTCTGAAACTCGTGACGTTTAGCAAAGCTCTCTAACTGTTTAGTAATGGGTTTTAGTGCTGCTGCCAACGCCTGTTGTACAGTATTGGGTACATTATTCTCAATGGCCCTGTTGACGGAATGCTGGACCGAACTGTCCAGAGCGTCAACAATGTTATCCTCCAATACAGAGTTCTTCGTAGTAGGGTTCATCCCCTTCATCCACAAATCTGACCCAATCATCCATTTTTGTATTGAAAAGTATTAATTAGGTAAGAAAATATATATATCTAAAGTCTATTTAGTAGAGGAGTCAAGGGGGAGCCAACCCACGTGCACTCAAAATATTCTTAGGAATGAACTTAGCTCCTCAGCAGTGCTGTGGTCTCTAATTCTTACAGCCCTAGCAACAGGGTGTCAAGAAACCGTGTAATTAGATTTCCTGGAGCGTGCACTCTCTCCCAGGGCTGGCTATTATTGCAGCTGGTTAGGCGTAGGTGAGAAAACTACTCTCCGACCAAATGGCTGGGCTTTTTTTGAGCTCCGGTGGCCGTTGGGGAAGCGCAAGACGTGCGTAGCCCATAAACCACCCAAATATAGCCCAATTGGGCTACGCACGTTTGACAGCGTAAAGGTTCTTTTTCTCTAATATCGGGCCTTATGAGGGGAGGCTCCGACAAAGTCACGCGGGAGACCGCGGAGAAATCCTGTGTGACACCGCTTACTTCAGTGTATATCAAATCTTCACCAGTTACAGGCGGCACACGAATCATGCGCTACTAAAGCGCTTCTTTTCCCCCCGAGGAACAAAGTAACCAAAGTAAGCAACGCAAAGCGATCAAGCAAAATGTTAATTCAGTATGTGTTATACACATTGGCAGCTGGTTTCCTAAAGCAGGAACGCACGTAGGAAGCAGCTGGCAACAAATTAGCATAAATACAGTTTGAACAGTAGAATGAAAATATATAGCACTTATTTCCGCCGTAAGCAGCAAAGAACGAGGCTCTTGGGAAGGAGATGGTGGCTCTTATAGAGTCTAATGGGACATGATTGGTTGTGAATCATCATGGGAAATGTAGTTTTATTTCAATGTTGAAATTAATTCATTGGCTGCTGTGAACTGAACAGTAAAGAAAGAGAAGCAATAATCGGAGCCTCCAGTCCTAAAATAGAACCCTGATGGGGATCTCACCAGGCAGCGCCAAAGTATCTTTGTAAAACAATCAGTGAGCAGCAGACCAACAAGCAAAAAAGCAAACCAGTGAATACTTTAGGCCACCCAGCAAGTAGCAGGGCTGCAGCGGAAGAGCAGCCCAGAAGAGACCTTTGTGCAGTGCAGCAGTACTTATGACAGAGGTTCAGTCCCAGTTCCAAAAGTGCTCTGAAATCATGGGGTAAGAGCCTCTTAATCCAAAATTTCTTTTTTTTCCAACAGGCAAGTTCAAAGAAAATCTTTCAATTATACGCCCCCCACTTTCAACCTCAGCACTGGCTCCAGACTTCCGTAGGGGGTAAACGAGCCCTTTGTGTGAGGAAAAGACACAGCCTATATAGATGTAAGTGTACCTCACCCCCCTCTCTCCAAGCCCAGGAAGACGATGTGTATGCAGACACTTCTCTTGACACACTCAACCCTTCCTGTGTTGTGGCTGTCTGGAAAGTATGCACAAAGTGTAGCAGTCAACCAGGCCCAGAAGTAGTGAGAAACAAAATAGGCTGTTTGTCATTACCAGGACATGTCACACAATAAAGATCCCCAGCTCAGAGGTCGAACGCTCTAGCCATAAGGCCACATCCTCTCTCCTTACACAGCACCCTGCCCATAGGGCTTCCTAGTGCCTACTTTGGGGGTGACCTATATGTAGTAATAGGGGAGTTAAAGGTTTGGCAAGTGGTTTTAAATGCCAAGTTAATGTGGCAGTAAATTGCTCACACAGGCCGTGCAGTGGCAGGCCTGAGAGGTTTGAAAGGCAACGTCAGTGGGTAGCACAAGCAGTGCTGCAGGCCCACTAGTAGCATTTAATTTACAGGTCCTGGGTATATGGGATACCACTGTACAAGGGACTTGCAAGTGAATTAACTATGTCAAACAGGTGTAAACCAATCATACCATGTTTAAAGAAGAGAGCACATGCACTTTTCAAGCGCCATGGGAGATTTGTGCTTCGGGAAACATGGATTGGAAGAGTGGCACGCTGTTGACATTTTTACTTGAATTAAGGCTGTATAATGGGGTTGAGCTAAGCGGAAATGCTGAGTTTTCCAACTCTACCTTTGGAGGGAGGGGGGCAAGGATCTTTTATTGATTACATTTTTGTTTCACCTTCAATGGGAAACACCATTGAGTCGATCTCAGTCCCAACAAAAGCATTAAGGTATTTTTCCTGGTTATGCGGCATCCCCCGTCCAGTTCTGCTGATGTCTGCTCTCATTGTGAGAAGTTGGCCTGGTATATGCTGTCCACTAATTAAAGTGGGCACCTTGCACCAGTCCAAACGAACCTTATGATGTATGAGGTCAAAGATAACCTTTAGAAAGCTATCCTAGTGGTATCTGTGGAGAGCAGCCTTTAGGCTTAATCTTGAAGGAATGTAAAGCAACTTGTTTTACCAGAATATCACCTCCTGAATTAATTAAATGAAAGGAGAACCACACAGTAGTGATATAAAAATATGTATTTATTGATATAACACTCTCTAGTATCCTCTACCCGAGGATAGAACACAAAGCACACAATACAAGATCAATAGAACAGTTGTAAGTAGCGCAATACACAGTGGGCTCCAGGAGGAGACCAAACCATATACTAAAATAGTTTTATAACAACCACGACTCGGGTCAAGACAAGGTCTGGAGCACGTAGAATCATTGGGACCCCAAGGAACCACCCAAGGTGAGTAGATAGAGACCCCATGGAGGATGGGTGCAGTGTGCTAACACGACCACAGGCTCCGTACATTCTATGGGGAAGTCGCGGTTGCAATTTTATAGTTTAAGGACCCTTCTAGGAGGACTTCGAGGAAATCCTTCAGAACATAAGAGGTTGGAGAGCCACCCCACCCGTGGATACTGAAGTACCAGAGTTACCTATCCCAGAGGAGCCGGGTGCATAGGGCTGAAGTGGCGTCAGAAACCGTTGTCGTTCTCTATGGAAGGCTTCAAAGAAGTGTTGCTGCCGTGAAGGTGAAAAGGGTCCGGTGGAATCCAAGCCTGGATTCTGGAAGGAACCTGAAAGCAGAGGGTTCAGAGTCTGGATCACTTCAGATTGACCAGGAGCTCGGGAGACGAATGCCTACCGATGTCGGGTGCTTCAGGTGCGAAGAAGGGATGCTTGACTGCAGCCACGAGGACCAGGAGACATCGACGACGACCAGGAGCCAGTTGCAAATTGGGTAAAACATGAGAGCTGTCAAGCAGGGTGATAACAGGTACTCGATTGCAGCTCACATTGCACAGTGCACCTCCCAAAATAAGAACAAAGACTTCATGTACTATGGGATTGATCAGACCCCGAGACATCCAAGGGGTGGCAATAGGGAATTGACTTTGCTTAGATGTGAAACTTCTTGGATATTGAGGTTACGGAGTACTCCTAAGTACTGTAATGATCTTCGAATTTTCTGTATGAGATTCTGAGGGATTTTGAAAATAGAGGAGTGTAACATGACATTCTCTAGTCACGGACGTAGAGGTTCGTCCACCGAAACCTGGGACCCTTTATGGTGCACGCATTGCTATCTAATTTGGATTTTGCAACAGATATCATTCCATCTCGTACTCAGTAAACCAATTTGAATTTAAGAATCACTGACTGAACTATATAGAGCTTGACTGGCACCATTGAGACAGTCACTGCACGGTGAGTTAATTTGACACGGTTAATGCTTGATGGATAATTGTGGTCAGGATTAGGGACACGTCCGTCGACTAATTGACTTCAGTGTATAAAATTGGTATGATTTGTAATCATAGGCCGTGATATGAAGTTATTGTGGGAATGAATGGGAGACTCCGATATGAAGAAGTGGTCTCGTATGGGAGGTCACGTAATGAATATTATGAGACTAATGGAATTGGAAGACAACCTCGATCTTGAGTAATAGGCAGACAAATATGGCGCCCATGGAACGCTGTAGTATTGATGTCTGTTATTTGTGTTCACACCCGCGGGAATCTCGCGATGATTACTTAAACTCGGAAGAGTTGCCGAAAGGGTTTTGTACTCGAGGCACGAGAACTCGAACGTTGATACAGCCGTTGCGACAGCTCACATGGTAAGAAGAAATCAGTGGCAATGATACGTGGCAGGTGCATGTCAAATTATGACAAGTGGGATAGTTATGGCTATCTTCTGCTCGTTCGACGGTAGTGAATAAAAAGGGAGATAAGGAAGTGCATTACCAGGGGGACTTTGCTCTGTCGAGTATATTGAGAGACAGAGATATAAATGGGAGGAGTATCTCTTGCCTGGATGTAGTCGGGAGATCTCACAGGTCAAGTTTTGTCTTTTTCACGGGTATACAGCATGTTGCTGTTTGTGGGAATGATATAGCGAGTGGTAGAATGTTAGAGCGTCACTCATAGGGGACTTCAAACCTTTAAGTTGGAATTATGAATGGGTCTGAGGGATACAAACTGTTCCCTTTTTGCAGACAGACCAGGAAAGTCGGTTATGGAATTGGATGAATATTGAAAAAGATTAGCGTACCATACGAATATCTTCGCCTACATACCCTGTGGGTTGGTATTATCACCACAATTGAAGTAGGTGGAAGAGTGCGGGATGTTAACTGAGATGATCCTAGATTTGTATGTGGTCACTTTTGTTGGTAGCCTTTATAATCACTACTTGTGCTTCTTTTCGTCCTGTATAGAAAGATCAGGACTAGGGATTATTGAGGTTTGTGGAAGTGATTGTTGTGCGTATAAGGTCAATAACACGGGTGATTTTTTCTCATGCATGAGTTATTCATGTTATTATCATATTCGTTACTCGCCCACGAAGTACTGAGAAATGGTGATTGAGGTTTCACATAGCAGCTATATGCACGCACATTTTAAACCACATTAGTAGTGCCAATGTACCTCCTTTTACTACCGGAGCATAAGACCTTCTGTTTTCACCATATGTGGAACTACTGTATAATAAGGCATGGAATTTTTACACGGTGCGTTGAACTGTCTGATGCTTCTAATTCTGTAATTAGCATCAGGCACGGTGAGGCATTTGAGGGATTATTTGATATGCCAGTTGTCTGGACTGTTTGACATTGGTAATTTGTTTTGTGTTTTTACTTAGCCTTGAAAAAGTTGCGGGTCTCTATTCCCACAATGTGGCGACGAAACACGTGTTGGCTGGCTAAGAACTTGTACAAAGAAAAAAGAAAAAAGAGGACAAGAGTAAAAGAATAAAAGACTAAAAGAAAGAAAGAAAGAACCTCATTACTGTGTTTTTTGTAATTGCGTGTACTTTCGCATGTTACTGCTGCCATGTCTTTGAAATAGAAAACATGTGCTGGGGATTGCAATTTCGTTCATTCGTAGCCTAGGCCACATGTTTTGGGGAGGCCGATGGTTCTCTCCACCCTACATCACCGTTGAATTAAAACAGTCCTATATATTGATATTTTGTGACATCACCCTTGTGGCACCAGTTTTCCTACCATTATACCACCTACCATTTTTTTGCCAGTTATCGTGGGCTCTAATAGAATACCTCGAAACCTCACCTCACCCAGACCACCTGCACAATACACAACTATTCAGACACTCCATACCACAAACAATAGTCCTTACCAGCTAACTTGCATGCTCCTAAACTGCCGATCAGCAGTAAAACCCACCACTGATATCGCCGAAGCCATTTTGGATAGTGAAATAGATATTGCATTCCTCACCGAAACCTGGCTAAATGAACACTCGACTCCCATGCTTGACCTTCTCATTCCTCCTGGCTGCACCATTTTAAGACAAGACAGACCACAGAGACTAGGTGGTGGGCTGGCAATCATCCACAAAGAAGATATCCCTCTCACTTCCTTAACAACTGAAAAATACTCTACTTTTGAATACTTCAGACCCCAACTTGCAGCTAAAGGCACCTTTCCCATCAAACTTCACAACATCTCCACCCTCCTGGCGATCGCTCCCTCTTCTCTGAGGAATTCACCTATCTTTTAACTCAGTTCTCCATTAATGACTCGAACAACGTTTTTTTGGGCGACTTCAATACTCAATGGAACAACCTGGAAGACACCTCGGTCCGCTCCCTTACGAACCTTCTCGAAAGTAATGACCTCAAACAATTCTGCAATGAACCAACACATTGCAAAGGCGCCACCCTTGATGTTATAATCAGCAAAAAGGAGCTGATCTCACTTCAATCCATCACACCTATCGATTGGTCCGACCACCACCTCATACTGTTTAAGATCAAGATCCCACCCTAGATCTCACAGCCCCTTCCATCAAACCTATGCATTGGGCTAGGTGTATCAAACAAATCCCTAGAACTGAATTGGAAGCAGGGACTGGACCCAACTACAGCATCAACCGCTCAATCCCACCGCTGAGGACCTCACCACCCACTACAATACAGTGATGAGTGATGTCCTGGACCAAATGGCACCGCTCAAACTAAAACAATCTAGAAAATTACAATCAAAATCCTGGTTCAACACCGTCCTCAACAATGAAAGGAGACAGCTAAGACTATCAGAAATAATCTGGAGACAGTACCCCTCTACAACACACCTCGCACTCTTAAGATCTGCACAGCTTTCTTATAAGAAACACATCCTTATAGAAAAGCCTCCTTTTTTCGTATCTAACTTGACTGAGCCAAGAATAGAACCCAGGAGCTCTTCAACATGATCAAACGACAAACTACCCTTACCTCCACTCACAAAATAACACTTACTTCCGAATGTTTTGAAGAAATTGCCAACTTTACTGACAAAGTAGCAAAAATTGAGCAATCAATTAATCTAGTCAAAAACCCATCTTTCATACCAACCCAGCCCGCTGACTCACTTTCCCCAATGGTTGCTCCCACCCGAGTCTTTACTATTAAACAAATGGACCCAAGAAAAACTATTGTCAACTCTGATCTCCATCAATTAAAAAATTATGCGTATTGGTCTGACTTCAAACCCATATCAGAGAGTGAAGTCTACAATATAATTGCAAACTTGAACTCCACTTCGCACTCACATGATCCCCTCCCATCCACATTGGTACAAAACCTCAACCATATCATCGCCCCATTCTGGAGTAAAATCATCAACTCATCTTTCTCCTCAGGTCTGGTTCCTACCTCCCTCCAACTTTGCCAAATCTCACCCATACTGAA